>NC_092785.1:24583436-25863009 GCF_047496795.1 Chiloscyllium punctatum | reverse complement strand
AAACCCCAACACCCCCCCCTACCACCGACTGCTCCAAACCCCAACACTCCCCCCACCATCACCGACTGCTCCAAACCCCAACACCCCCCCACCACCGACTGCTCCAAACCCCAACACTCCCCCCACCATCACCGACTGCTCCAAACCCCAACACCCCCCCACCACCGACTGCTCCAAACCCCAACACCCCCCCCACCACCGACTGCTCCAAACGCCAACACCCCCCCACCACCACCGACTGCTCCAAACCCCTACACCCCCCGACCACCGACTGCTCCAAACCCCAACACCCCCCCCCCCCCCCCCCCCCCCCCCCCCCCCCCCCCCCCCCCCCCCCCCCCCCCCCCCCCCCCCACCCCCCCCCCCCCCCCCCCCCCCCCCCCCCCCCACCCCCCCCCCCCCCCCCCCCCCCCCCCCCCCCCCCCCCCCCCCCCCCCCCCCCCCCCCCCCCCCCCCCCCCCCCTCCCCCCCCCCCCCCCCCCCCCCCACCCCCCCCCCCCCCCCCCCCCCCCCCCCCCCCCCCCCCCCCCCCCCCCCCCCCCCCCCCCCCCCCCCCCCCCCCCCCCACCCCCCCCCCCCCCCCCCCCCCCCCCCCCCACCACCGACTGCTCCAAACCCCTACACCCCCCCACCACCGACTGCTCCAAACCCCAACACCCCCCCACCACCGACTGCTCCAAACCCCAACCCCCCCCACCACCGACTGCTCCAAACCCCAACACCCCCCCACCACCGACTGCTCCAAACCCCAACACACCCCCCCACCGACTGCTCCAAACCCCAACACCCCCCCACCACCACCGACTGCTCCAAACCCCAACACCCCAACACCCCCCCACCACCGACTGCTCCAAACCCCAACACCCCACCACCACCACCGACTGCTCCAAACCCCAACACCCCCCCACCACCGACTGCTCCAAACCCCAACACCCCACCACCACCACCGACTGCTCCAAACCCCAACACCCCACCACCACTGACTGCTCCAAACCCCAACACCCCCCCACCACCGACTGCTCCAAACCCCAACACCCCCCCACCACCACCGACTGCTCCAAACCCTAACACCCCCCCACCACCGACTGCTCCAAACCCCAACACCCCCCCATCACCACCGACTGCTCCAAACCCCAACACCCCCCCCACCACCGACTGCTCCAAACCCCAACCCCCCCCCCACCACCGACGCTCCAAACCCCAACACCCCCCCACCACCGACTGCTCCAAACCCCAACACCCCCCCACCACCACCGACTGCTCCAAACCCCAACACCCCCCCCACCACCGACTGCTCCAAACCCCAACACCCCCACCACCACCACCGACTGCTCCAAACCCCAACACCCCACCACCACCGACTGCTCCAAACCCCAACACCCCCCCACCACCACCGACTGCTCCAAACCCCAACACCCCCCCACCACCGACTGCTCCAAACCCCAACACTCCCCCCACCATCACCGACTGCTCCAAACCCCAACACCCCCCCACCACCGACTGCTCCAAACCCCAACACCCCCCCACCACCGACTGCTCCAAACCCCAACACTCCCCCCACCATCACCGACTGCTCCAAACCCCAACACCCCCCCACCACCACCGACTGCTCCAAACCCCTACACCCCCCCACCACCGACTGCTCCAAACCCCAACACCTCCCCACCACCGACTGCTCCAAACCCCAACACCCCCCCACCACCGACTGCTCCAAACCCCAACACACCCCCCCACCGACTGCTCCAAACCCCAACACCCCCCCACCACCACCGACTGCTCCAAACCCCAACACCCCCCCCCACCACCGACTGCTCCAAACCCCAACACCCCCCCCCACCGACTGCTCCAAACCCCAACACTCCCCCCACCACCACCGACTGCTCCAAACCCCAACACCCCCCCACCACCGACTGCTCCAAACCCCAACACCCCCCATCACCACCGACTGCTCCAAACCCCAACACCCCCCCACCACCACCGACTGCTCCAAACCCCAACACCCCCCCCCCACCACCGACTGCTCCAAACCCCAACACCCCCCCCCACCACCGACTGCTCCAAACCCCAACACTCCCCCCACCACCACCGACTGCTCCAAACCCCAACACCCCCCCACCACCGACTGCTCCAAACCCCAACACCCCCCCCCCACCACCGACTGCTCCAAACCCCAACACCCCCCCAACACCGACTGCTCCAAACCCCAACACCCCCCCACCACCACCGACTGCTCCAAACCCCAACACTCCCCCACCACCGACTGCTCCAAACCCCAACACCCCCCCCACCACCGACTGCTCCAAACCCCAACACCCCCCCCACCACCACCGACTGCTCCAAACCCCAACACTCCCCCCACCACCACCGACTGCTCCAAACCCCAACACCCCCCCCCACCACCGACTGCTCCAAACCCCAACACCCCCCCACCACCGACTGCTCCAAACCCCAACACCCCCCCACCACCGACTGCTCCAAACCCCAACACCCCCCCACCACCGACTGCTCCAAACCCCAACACCCCCCCACCACCGACGACTGCTCCAATCCCTAACACCCCCCCACCACCGACGACTGCTCCAATCCCTAACACCCCCCCATCACCGACTGCTCCAAACCCCAACACCCCCACCACCGACTGCTCCAAACCCTAACACCCCACCACCACCGACTGCTCCAAACCCCAACACTCCCCCCATCACCGACTGCTCCAAACCCCAACACCCCCACCACCGACTGCTCCAAACCCTAACACCCCACCACCACCGACTGCTCCAATCCCTAACACCCCCCCACCACCACCGACTGCTCCAAACCCCAACACCCCCCACCACCGACTGCTCCAAACCCTAACACCCCACCACCACCGACTGCTCCAAACCCCAACACCCCCCCCACCACCGACTGCTCCAAACCCCAACACCCCCCCACCACCACCGACTGCTCCAAACCCCAACACTCCCCCCACCATCACCGACTGCTCCAAACCCCAACACCCCCCCACCACCACCGACTGCTCCAAACCCTAACACCCCCCCGCCACCGACTGCTCCAAACCCCAACACCCCCCCCACCACCGACTGCTCCAAACCCCAACACCCCCCCCACCACCGACTGCTCCAAACCCCAACACTCCCCCCACCACCACCGACTGCTCCAAACCCCAACACCCCCCCACCACCACCGACTGCTCCAAACCCCAACATCCCCCCATCACCACCGACTGCTCCAAACCCCAACACCCCCCCCACCACCGACTGCTCCAAACCCCAACACCCCCCCCGCCACCGACTGCTCCAAACCCCAACACCCCCCCCACCACCGACTGCTCCAAACCCTAACACCCCCCCCGCCACCGACTGCTCCAAACCCCAACACTCCCCCCACCACCGACTGCTCCAAACCCCAACACCCCCCCCACCACCACCGACTGCTCCAAACCCCAACACCCCCCCACCACCACCGACTGCTCCAAACCCCAACATCCCCCCATCACCACCGACTGCTCCAAACCCCAACACCCCCCCACCACCACCGACTGCCCCAAACCCCAACACCCCCCCACCACTGACTGCTCCAAACCCCAACACCCCCCCACCACCGACTGCTCCAAACCCCAACACCCCCCATCACCACCGACTGCTCCAAACCCCAACAGCCCACCACCACCGACTGCTCCAAACCCCAACACCCCCCCCCACCACCGACTGCTCCAAACCCCAACACCACCACCGACTGCTCCAAACCCCAACACCCCCCCATCACCGACTGCTCCAAACCCCAACACCCCCCACCACCGACTGCTCCAAACCCCAACACCCCCCCACCACCACCGACTGCTCCAAACCCCAACACCCCCCACCACCGACTGCTCCAATCCCTAACACCCCCCCACCACCACCGACTGCTCCAAACCCCAACACCCCCCACCACCGACTGCTCCAAACCCTAACACCCCACCACCACCGACTGCTCCAAACCCCAACACCCCCCCCACCACCGACTGCTCCAAACCCCAACACCCCCCCCCACCACCGACTGCTCCAAACCCCAACACCCCCCCACCACCACCGACTGCTCCAAACCCCAACACTCCCCCCACCATCACCGACTGCTCCAAACCCCAACACCCCCCCACCACCACCGACTGCTCCAAACCCTAACACCCCCCCCGCCACCGACTGCTCCAAACCCCAACACCCCCCCCACCACCGACTGCTCCAAACCCCAACACCCCCCCCACCACCGACTGCTCCAAACCCCAACACTCCCCCCACCACCGACTGCTCCAAACCCCAACACCCCCCCCACCACCACCGACTGCTCCAAACCCCAACACCCCCCCACCACCACCGACTGCTCCAAACCCCAACATCCCCCCACCACCACCGACTGCTCCAAACCCCAACACCCCCCCACCACCACCGACTGCCCCAAACCCCAACACCCCAACACCCCCCCACCACTGACTGCTCCAAACCCCAACACCCCCCCACCACCGACTGCTCCAAACCCCAACACCCCCCATCACCACCGACTGCTCCAAACCCCAACAGCCCACCACCACCGACTGCTCCAAACCCCAACACCTCCCCCCACCACCGACTGCTCCAAACCCCAACACCACCACCGACTGCTCCAAACCCCAACACCCCCTCATCACCGACTGCTCCAAACCCCAACACCCCCCACCACCGACTGCTCCAAACCCCAACACCCCCCCACCACCACCGACTGCTCCAAACCCCAACACCCCCCACCACCGACTGCTCCAAACCCCAACACCCCACCACCACCACCGACTGCTCCAAACCCCAACACCCCCCCACCACCACCGACTGCTCCAAACCCCAACACCCCCCCACCACCGACTGCTCCAAACCCCAACACCCCCCCACCACCACCACCGACTGCTCCAAACACCAACACCCCCCCACCACCGACTGCTCCAAACCCCAACACCCCCCCCACCACCGACTGCTCCAAACACCAACACCCCCCCACCACCGACTGCTCCAAACCCCAACACCCCCCCCACCACCGACTGCTCCAAACCCCAACACCCCCCCACCACCGACTGCTCCAAACCCCAACACCCCCCCACCACCGACTGCTCCAAACCGCAACACCCCCCCCTACCACCGACTGCTCCAAACCCCAACACCCCCCCACCACCGACTGCTCCAAACCCCAACACCCACCCCCCACCACCGACTGCTCCAAACCCCAACACCCCACCACCACCGACTGCTCCAAACCCCAACACCCCCCCCCACCACCGACTGCTCCAAACCCCAACACCCCCCCCCACCACCGACTGCTCCAAACCCCAACACCCCCCCCACCACCGACTGCTCCAAACCCCAACACCCCCACACCACCACCGACTGCTCCAAACCCCAACACCCCCCCACCACCGACTGCTCCAAACCCCAACACCCCCCCCACCACCACCGACTGCTCCAAACCCCAACATCCCCCCATCACCACCGACTGCTCCAAACCCCAACACCCCCCCACCACCGACTGCTCCAAACCCCAACACCCCCCCACCACCGACTGCTCCAAACCCCAACACCCCCCCACCACCGACTGCTCCAAACCCCAACACTCCCCCCACCACCGACTGCTCCAAACCCCAACACCCCCCCCCACCACCGACTGCTCCAAACCCCAACACCACCACCGACTGCTCCAAACCCCAACACCCCCCCACCACCACCGACTGCTCCAAACCCCAACACCCCACCACCACCACCGACTGCTCCAAACCCCAACACCCCCCCACCACCACCGACTGCTCCAAACCCCAACACCCCACCACCACCGACTGCTCCAAACCCCAACACCCCCCCACCACCACCGACTGCTCCAAACCCCAACACCCCCCCACCACCGACTGCTCCAAACCCCAACACCCCCCCACCACCGACTGCTCCAAACCCCAACACCCCCCCCCACCACGACTGCTCCAAACCCCACCACCCCCCCACCACCGACTGCTCCAAACCCCAACACCCCCCCACCACCGACTGCTCCAAACCCCAACACCCCCCCACCACCGACTGCTCCAAACCCCAACACTCCACCACCACCGACTGCTCCAAACCCCAACACCCCTCCACCACCACCGACTGCTCCAAACCCCAACACCCCCCCACCACCGACTGCTCCAAACCCCAACACCCCACCACCACCGACTGCTCCAAACCCCAACACCCCCCCCACCACCAACTGCTCCAAACCCCAACACCCCCCCACCACCGACTGCTCCAAACCCTAACACCCCACCACCACCGACTGCTCCAAACCCCAACACCCCCCCCTACCACCGACTGCTCCAAACCCCAACATCCCCCCATCACCACCGACTGCTCCAAACCCCAACACCCCCCCCTACCACCGACTGCTCCAAACCCCAACCCCCCATCACCACCGACTGCTCCAAACCCTAACACCCCACCACCACCGACTGCTCCAAACCCCAACATCCCCCCATCACCACCGACTGCTCCAAACCCCAACACCCCCCCCTACCACCGACTGCTCCAAACCCCAACACCCCACCACCACCGACTGCTCCAAACCCTAACACCCCACCACCACCACTGACTGCTCCAAACCCCAACACCTCCCCACCACCATCGACTGCTTCAACCCACCACCACTGGCTGCTCCAAACCCCACCACCACTGGCTGCTCCAAACCCCACCACCACTGACTGTGTCATCAATACAGCATTTGACTGAGTATGGCATCAAGGAACCCTAACAAAAGCAAACGCAATGGGAATCAGTGTGAAAACTCTCCACTGGTTGGAGTCATACCTGGCACAAAGGAAGGTTGCTGTGATCGATGGGCCATCACTGTTCCTCACTTCCTCATAATGCTAGGTCCAACCATCTCTGGCTGCTTCATCCTGGATCCCATGAGCTTTGACTATCATGATCAATGTTTCATGTGGAACCTCATCAAAAGCCACATTAATATTGATCAACTGCACATTTCCCATTGATTCTCATTGTTAACTCCACAGACCATTCAATGCTAAATTTCTCACAACCTTTTAACAGATCTGTTGCTTTTCTAAATGGAGATTGATCCTTTCCCTATCTGTAGGGAGGGAGAGGGAGCAAGAGAGACAACAGGATCAGCATTTTGGATGCAGTAAACCAAGTTCTGATGGAACTGAAATGTTTCTTTCTCCATGGACACTGCCAGTTTCGTCAGTCTCTCTGACAATTTCTGTTTGAGATTTTATACTTCTTGTGAGTTCATGAAACAGTGATTACAAATACTAGGCCATGCCTGACCTCCTGCCTTAGATTACTTTTCAATGAATTTGTACAATGAGTCCTTCTCGTTCTGGCCCAGGGTAGAAGTTGGCTCTGAATTCAGCTCCAATGTGCTCCTCGAGGCAATGCTATAGACCTTCTGGCTGATTAGTTTGAAGACTGTCTCCACTCAGTTAAATTAATTCTTCATCGGTATTCTGTGCACCCCACTTATGGATCAAATAGTGGGACAGGGTAATTCCAAATTTCTTGTCTGAGTGATTTTAGGCTTCTGTTCCCATAGATTCTCACAATGGAAGCTCATCACGTGACCTGACCCTACAGTGGGCAGGATGTTCTTTGGAGAGTCAGTACCAATTCAATAAGCCACATGGCCTCTTGCCACGCTGTAGGGAATCGGTGATATTTTTTCCCACCATTAGTTAGGCTCACTGTCAGCAGTTACTCAGCCTGACCCTTTCTCCCTTTTGAAGCAGTGGTAGCTGTAATCTGGTTTTCTGGCACCTCACCTGGAGGTAGACAGGATTGAAAAAAAATGGTTACAGCCTCCATTATATCTTGCTGCACTAAGCAGCCTGGGCTGCATTCCATCTAAGTCATGGGGATCTATCTGCATTCAAGGTGTTAAATCCTAGCCCTTCCTGTCCCCTGCTAAGCCCTGTCCTTTCCTTAGTTTACCTTTTGCTTTTTCTGTGTTTGTGAAATGTCTTTGGTAGATAAAAATCAAAAGAACACCTTTATTTTATGCCTTACCTTTACTTTCATCCATGCACTTTAAATACCACTTTGCGTTCTGCATTGTCAGTGTTGGAAACAGAGAAAGTACTTGCAAGGGAAGATGAGTGAGACAGAGAGAGGGAGAGCATGCCAGGGAGTAAGGGGAACAGATAGACATCACTTTGGGTTAAAAGAAAGCGACAGGGAGTGGGGTGTGTGTTCAATTGATGAGGTCATGCTTCAGACATATTGCAAAAGTGCTGAGAGATTCGGTGTTGAGGAGGAAGGGGGCATTAAGTTGCGAGAGAAGATACTTAGGAGATAAGAAAAGGATAAACAACTGCTTGGAAATACAATAGAGACAGTTCTTTGGAGGAAGGGGTAAAGGGTGTTTTGTGATGAAACCTGTTGCTAGGGTTGGTTTGTTGTCCGGTGATTTTGAGGGAATGAGGTGGAAGAGTTGAGGTCTCAGACTGATAAAGGTTGGAGTATGGATGGGGTGTCTCATTTTGTGTTTTATAGGTGGGGCCTTTGGTGTTAGTGTTCTTCCTCATGATGCTGTGTGCACTGGAATTTGTCATCGCCTCTTTGGTTTTGTTCCTTCATTGTACACTCATTATCCATGATTTTCAAGGTAAGATAAAGCTGGGAAGATCAGACAGGCCCAGGTTACCTGATCTTGCCCTCTACTCAGTCCCTCAGCAGCAGATTCTTCTGAGAACAGGAATAGAGCAGGTGGGCTTCTGATAATTGCTTCCAGTCTCACCCTTTGTCTTCCTACTGGTCTTGTAAAGTCCTGACCAGTGTTCCCATTAAAGATGCTGATTCCAGGCAAGTGGTGAACTTGTGAATGTGACATGTTGCTGTTTAATTTGCATGGACCTTGCATGTCAGAGGCACAAGGGCAGAAACTTCTCATCAAACTTTAATGAATGTTCTAATGGAGAGCAACAGGCTGAAAGTTCAGCTTCTTGGACCAAGCTTTTGGTCACCTGTCCTCAGATCCAATTAAGTGGTTTGAATTTTGTTCAATAATCACTCATGAGAGGTGCCTTGGTATGTAAATTTATTATTTTCAGGGGTTATGAGCATCGTTGGCAAGGCCAACATTTGTTGGCTATTTCTAATGCTTTGTACTGCCACACTATTTCAAAGGACAGTGAAGAGATAAAAATATCACAGAGTCTCCAGTAAAGGGAAATAGATTTTCTTCCCGAAATGACGTTAATGAACAGATGTGTTTCTGAAAAGATTCCATTGTGGGATTTGAACCTGCACCCTAAATATTAGTTACACTGCTGGATTATTAATCCAAAAGCATCATCACTATACCACTGTCTCACTTGGTGTAGAATGGTCAGCAGCATCCTGTAGCTCGCAGGATTAGCTCAACTATGGATGTGAGGAGCTGCTCTGCACCAAGGGCTGCTGGGAATGGGTATGCAGGGGGTCACATTCAAACTGTACTGAGCTGTATTTATTAAATAATACTAAACCAGCTTCAATTTAATCCTTTTAGTGGCAAGTTCCCATAAAGCTGTAACTCACAATTGAAGTTGGCCTCCCACTGCTTAAAGAGCCAGGAAGACTCTCTTGATCTCCAGAGACACATGGATTTAATTAAGATAACTGTCACTGCACCATGTCCAAGGCTTTGAATTTGCTTCTCCAGTACAATGTCCAAGCTGAATGGGCGTTGAGGTCACGTGAATGGATGGTGAAATTACTGAGGAAATGAAGGGAGACCAGTGCCCTACTGCAGGTGGGATATTTACTACATAAAGGTCCATGTCCTACGCCCATCTTTTCTAAGTTCCTAATGGCAATCAGACAGAATGTTTCCTTTTAAACCAAAAAGGAGACAGCCATGTGACACTGGATTTATGAACTATCTTTTAACTAGGAGGGGAAGCCTCTTAAGATCTGTAACCTAAACAATGTTGATTTTAAGAGTTTAATTAAAAAAATGTTATCCACAAAAAGGAAAGTATTGTTAACATTTTTTTCAAAATCACTCTTCATTTGAGAGCTCACTATATTGAATGGCCTTCTCCTATGTCTTATATAATTGGTCAGATTTACAGCCTAAATGTTCTATACAGCTGAATTATGGCCAGTCGCAGTTAGTTTCTAAATGTATTACTGTTTATTTCATGGCAGCGTTATGTAATTAACATAAGTAATTATTACAAAGAACACATATGAACAAGTGGGGGCAGGGGAAATTGAATAGCTCGACATTTCACGGTCCAATAAACAGAAGACGATTCTTAAAGATATTTTTTGGTGTGAGGCTAATTTCCCAAATTACTTGGGATGGACACTGTGTCGATAACAGTTGTACCCCTGCAGCCTGATGTTTACCTCCTGCCAGCACAGTGGCACTCTTGACTTGAAAGAATGAACTGCCTGTTGCAGGAGCTACAAATAACTGTCTGTGGTAAAACCATATAATGTCAACAGATCAATGATTATCTCTCCACCACTTGCACCCCTCCCTCTCCTCAGAACCTTTTGGGTTTTAGCAGTCATGTTGGACAATATGTTCATACCACAGGAATCACCAAAGTGAAATGGGATCATAAACCTTCTGGAGACCATCCTTGTGCCTCCTTTTTGAGGGATGATAGTACAAAGAGACAAAGGACTCTTTCACTCCTTTTATTACCCAGTATCAGCAACAGGCACCCCCGATCAGATGATCCCCATATCTGCCAAATCTTAGCCAAACACCATCACAATTTTCACATTTACTATCCTCCAGACCAATGGAACAACAACAACAATTGGTGCTGAATTAGAAGCAGTTTGATGTTCTCATGGGTACATGAGCTCCTGACTCATCCTAGGATTCTATTCTCTGTGGCTAGATCTGACTCTTCAAATGGAGAGTGAAAACTTGGGAGGGAAGGGAGTGAAAGTACTTGCTCCAAAGATGGATGTGAGCGAAAACAAGCAGGGAACAGTTAATCAACGGCGAAAAATGGGAACCCGAACTGAACCCAAAGGTGGTGAGATGGAGTGGAACACTTCATATTTGACATGATTTTCTCTACCTTCTGGGGTTGAAAGATGAGCTTTTTGATTGGCTATGCTTACTGAGTACTGCCAGTCTTTAGCCTGCACCTCCAGTTCATTTGACAATCTCTGCTCAAAGATGCCATTAATTTCTACTAGCTCTGGACCAAGAAGTTCGAGTCTGCTGTAATATATTGCCAGTATGATCATCATCAGAGAAACCAACACTGCTGTCCAGACCCAGATCATATCATCAATGTTGTGGTGTTTAGTTTTGCATCAGGTTCCTGCCTGTCTTCTGTTCTCCGTTAAGCATGACAGTTGTACAGCTTCTCCAGCTTTCAGCTCTCGAATCTTCCTCTGTAGAAGAATTGAAGACATGGTTTATGTAAACTTACTGCCACTTATTATCTTGGTGCTCTTCCTTTCTGCTGATGACTGCTGAATTATAATGATTGGAATAATTCACTGAAATTATTTACACATAAACCTTCACGCTCAGCCCAGGTTTTAACAGGAGACGGTAACATCAGCCAAAAAAACCCAAGAGATTCAGCATAGACTGTGGCAAGAGTTGGAACCTTGGTGGTGTCTTGTACACTGAGATACTCTGGAGCACAAACGGAAAACATGATTCAGAGGAGCCAGTATTGGACTGGGGAGGACAAAGTTAAAAATCACACAACACCAGGTTATAGTCCAACAGGTTTAATTGGAAGCTCTGGCTTTTGGAACGCTGCTCCTTCATCAGGTGGTTGTGGCAAACACAATTGTAAGAAACAGAAAACAGATTTTAATGTCCAGAAGAATTCTGTTGTATATCAGAAATGAGGGAGAGGAGTGGACTCGGAGTGTGGGGAGGTGGCTTCCAAGCTGATGTTGGGTTGAATGGGATACTTTATGGAAACATGATTGCAACAGGACATTGGTACAACCAAGGGCTGGGAAAAGGGGCGAGCTAAGACTCAAGATGTGTTAAGTCTGTGTATGTTTTACACTGCCTGACACTATAAGCTATACACTATAAAAGCAGGTTACAACAGAAGACCAACAAAAGTCAATTCCAATATAACGTTCAGACATGGAAAATGTTTTGACCCTATGTGCCAAGTGAATACAGAGGGATTAAACTGGGAAAATGCTGGAGGCTTGGTAAGTATTGAGGGATAGACCTGTAAGTTTATAATAGAACATTTCATCAACACAACATCAAGCCCTGAGCTATTCTCAGCCACTATTCTGATTCCAAGTACAATAAAGAATCACTTTATGATATAGCACTGAAGAGGCCTACTTGCAATTATTTGGACAAATTAACATTTCAAAAAAACAATTGTGAATGGGTGTGGCATGAATGTAATTACAGAGCAGGGCTGCTGGGTAACCACAGCTGGGAACTTAATATCCAAGGGTATTCAATAGTTAGGAAAGACATGTAAAATGAAAGGGAGATGGCAAGCATGGTTAATAAAGGATAGAATCAGTGTCATAGTCCTCTTCCTGCTGCTAGAATTGCATTTGAGACCATCTGTTTTATTGAATTTTACTGAAGACCCATCCATCTTCCTTTCTCACCTATGTTTTGAGGGGTTTGGTCCATAACTCCCAATCTCGATAGCAGGCAAAATTCTATCATGTATCATTAAGGATGCAATAACCAGACACTTAGAAAATATAACTGGAGCTAAGCAAAGACTTGTGAAAGGGAATCATGTCTAACAAACCTACGAAAGACTTTGAGAACATAACTATTAGAATACGTAAGGCAGTACCAATGGATGTGGTATATTTGGATTTCAGAAAGCTTTTAGTTAGAAATCCCAAATGACAGGTTAGGATGCAAATTTAAAACACACAGGACTGGAGATCATAGATTGAGAATTGATTAGTAGAGGAGGAATAAATGGGTCATTTATTAAGGGCAAAAGGCAACTAGTGAGAGAATGTTGTGCCATTATCTATGAAAGGCTACAAAGAAAAGTCAAGAAACCACAGATTTAGTCAGCCTAATGTCACTGGTGGCTAAATTATTGGAGGAGATTCTGAGAGACAAGATTTGCATGTAAATGGAAAGGCAAGGTTTGATTAGGGATAGTCAGCTTGGCTTTGTGAGTGAGAATTTGTCTCTCTCAAATTTGATTGCATTTTTGAAGAGGTGACCAAGAACAGAGATGAAGACAGATCAGTGACATTGACTTTAGCAAGGCCTTCAACAAGGTTCTGCATGGTAGACTGGTTTGTAAGGTTAGATCAGGTGGGATCCAGGGAGAGCTAGCCAGTTGGATACAACATTTGTTTGATAGCAAGAGACACAAGGTAGTAGTAGAAGGTTATTGTCAGACTGGAGGCCTGTGAGCAGTGGTGTGCCGCATGGATTGGTGCTCAGTCCACTGTTATTCATTATTTATATAAATGATTTGGATGAGAACATAGGAGGCATAATTAGTAATTTTGGATGACACCAAAATTGGTGGTATTGTGCACAACGAAGGAGGTGTTTTAAGTGTACAAATGGGATCTTGGTTCAGTGGGCCAAGGAATGAAAATTAGAGTTGAATTTAGATAAACGCAAGTCGTTGCATTTTGTTAAGATAAGTCAGGTCCCTGGGGAGTGTTGTTGAACAAAGGGACTGAGGTGTGCAGGTACATAATCCCTTGAAAGTGGCATCACAGGGAGGTAGGGTGGTGAAAAAGGTGTTTGGCACACTTGCCTTAATCAGTCAAAGCACTGAGTACAGGAACTGGGACATCATGTTATGGCTCTTCAAGACATTGGTAAGGCCACATATGGAGCATTGCATATAATTAGCCCATAAGACACTGGAGCAGAAATCAGGCCATTCAGCTCATCAAGTCTGCTCCACCATTCAATTATGGCTGATACAATTCTCAACCCCATTCATCAAGTCATAGAGATGTACAGCACAGAAACAGACCCTTCGGTCCACCTTGTCCATGCCGACGAGATATCCCAACCCAATCTAGTCCCACCTGCCAGCACCCGGCTCATATCCCTCTAAACCCTTCCTAATCACGTACCCATGCAGATGCCCTTTAAATGTTGTAATTAAAACTAGCCTCCACCACTTCCTCTGGCAGCTCATTCCATACACATACCACCCCCTGTGTGAAAAAGTTGTCCCTTTGGTCCCTTTTTATATCTTTCCCCTCTCACCCTAAACCTATGCCCTCTAGCTCTGGACACCCTCACCCCAGGGAAAAGACCTTGTCTGTTTATACTATCAATGCCTCATGATTTTATAAACTTCTAATAAGGTCACCCCTTAGCCTCCAATGTTCAGAGAAAACAGGCACAGCTCAAACCCTCCAACCCTGGCAACATCCATGTAAACCTTTTCTGAACCTTTTCAAGTTTCACAACATCCTTCCAATAAGGAGGATACTAAAACTGCACGCAATATTCTAATAGTGGCATAAACAACATCCTGTACAGCTGCAACATGACCACCCAACTTCTATACTCAATGCTCTGACCAATAAAGGAAAGCGTACTAAATACCTTCTTCACTATCCTATCTACCCACTTTCAAGGAGCTATGAACCTGCACTCCAAAGTCTCTTTGTTCAGCAACACTCCCCAGGACTTTACCATTAAGTGTATACAAATCCTCCTGATTTGCCTTTCCAAAATACAGCGCCTCACATTTATCTAAACTAAACTCCATCTATCACTCCTGAGCTCGTTGACCCATCTGATCAAGATCCCTGTTGTACTCTGGGGTAACCTTCTTCACTCCTGCTTTCTCCCATAACCCTTGATCCCTTTGACAATCAAATACCTATCTCCATCTTAAATATACTCAATGACCTGGCCTCCACAGTCCCCTGTAGCAATGAATTCCATGAAGTTTCTCTGTTCTAAAAAGGTCTTCCCTTTACTCTAAGGCTGTACCCTCGGGTCCTAGTCCCTCCTACCAATGGAAACATCTTCCCATCATCTACTCTGGCCAGGCCATTCAGTACTCCGTAAGTTTTTTTTCAGATTAGATTACTTACAGTGTGGAAACAGGCCCTTCGGCCCAACAAGTCCACACCAACCCGCCGAAGCGTATACCACCCAAACCCATACTCCTACACTTACCCCTTCACCTAACACTACGGGCAATTTAGCATGGCCAATTCACCCTAACCTGCACATTTTTGGACTGTGGGAGGAAACCGGAGCACCCGGAGGAAACCCACGCAGACACGGGGAGAATGTGCAAACTCCACACAGAGAGTCGCCTGAGGCGGGAATTGAACCCGGGTCTCTGGCGCTGTGAGGCAGTAGTGCTAACCACTGTGCCACCGTGCCGCCCACAGGTTTCAATTAGAAACCTCCACCGCCCCCCCCCCCCCCCCCCCCCCCCCCCCACCGACCAATCCTTCTAAATTCCATCAAGTACAGACCCAGAGTCCTCAAATGTTCCTCATATGTTAAGCTTTTCATTCCTAGGACCATTCTTGTGAACCTCCGCTGAACATGCTCCAGGCCAGTACATCCATCCTGAGATATGGGACCCAACACTGCACACAGTACTCCAAATGTGGCCTGACCAGAGCCTAATGGAGCTTCAGAAGTACATCCCTGCTTTTATATTCAAGTCCTCTCAAAATAAATGCCAACATTGCATTTGCCTTCCTAACTACTGACTCAATCTGCAAGTTTACCTTGAAAGAATCCTGGACTGGAACACCCAAGTCTCTTTGTACTTCAGACTTCTGAACTTTCTCTCCATTGAGAAAATAGCCCATATTTCTACTTTTCTTACCAAAGTGCATGACCTCACACTTTCCTACATTGTACTCCATCTGCTATTTCTTTGCTCACTCTCCTAATCTGCCTAAATCTTTCTGCAGCCTCTCTGCCTCAATATTACTTGTCACTGTACTTACGTTTGTATCATCTGCAAACTTAGCCAGAATGCCCTCAGTTCCTTTATCTCGATCATTATTGTATTAAGCGAAAAGTTTTGGTCCCAACACTGACCCATTTGTCACCATCTGCCATCCTGAGAAAGACCCTTTCATCCCCACTCTCTGCTTTCTGCCAGACAGCCATTCTTCTATCCATGCCTCTAACACTTACCTTACAGGGCTCTTATCTTACACAGTAGCCTCCTGTGCGGCATCAGCCTTCTTGAAGTCCAGGTAGATAACATCTGTTGGCTCTCCTTGGTCTAACCTGCTCATTACTTCCGCCAAGAATTCGAGCAGATTTGTCAGGTATGACCTCCCCTTGATGAAACCATGCTGACTTTGCCCTATTTTATCACACATTTCAAAGTATTCAGAAATCTCATCCTTCACAATGGATTCCAAATCTTACGCACAACTGAGGTTAGCCTATAATTTTCCATCTTTTGCCTCAGCATCTTTTTAAACAGGAGTGTCACATTAGTGATTTTCGAGTCCTCTGGAACCCTCCCTGGCTCTAGTTATCTCTGAAAGATCACCACTAATGTCTCCGCTATCTTTTCAGCTATCTCCTTTAGAACTCTGGAATGTAGTCCATCTGGTCCAGGTGATTTATCCACTTTGTGGTCACCCTGCCATAGCAAGGGTATTATTAAACTGGAAAAGGTGAAAACAAGATTTACAACAATATTACAGAGACTGGAGGGTTTGAGTTATAAGAAGAGGCTGAATAGGCTGGGACCTTTTCCCCTGGAGCATAGGAGGGCGAGGGTGACCTCATAGAAGTTTGTAAAATCATGAAGGGTATAGATAAGGTAAAGAGCCGAGGTCTTTTACCAGGATAGGGGAGTCCAAAACTAAATGAGGTTTAAGGTGAGAGGGGAAAGATTCAAAAAGGAGCAGAAAGGCAACTTTTTCACACAGAGGATGATGTGTATATGGAATAAGCTGCCAGAGGACGTGATAGAGGTGACACAATTACAACATTTAAACGACATTTCAACAGGTACATGGATATGAAAGGTTTAAAGGGATATGGTCCAACCGCAGGTAAATGGGATAAATTCAATTTCAGAAACTTGATTGGCATGGACGAGTTGAGCCGAGCGGCCGTTTCCATATTCTTAGACTCCACTTTCACACTATATTCACCATACTGAATATTGACTATAGGAGTACCACTGAGATCAGTGCTTGTAGATTACCACATATTGACAATTTAGATGAGGGAATCCAATAGAATATTTCCAAGATTGCTGATGACATGAGGAATTATTACTGGTGAGGAGGACACAAAGAGGTTTCGAGGCAATTTAGATAATCAAGGGAGTAGACATGTACAAGGCACATGTAGTATAATGTGAACAAATGTGAGGTTATCCATTTCAGTAGGAAAAACAGAATAATAAAGTATTATTTAAATGGTTATAGACTGGGAAATGTTGATGTACAAAAGGGACCTGAGTGTCTGTATACACCTGTCACTGAAAGCAAGTAGGGTAAAAACAATGACTGCAGATGCTGAAAACCAAATACTGGATTAGTGGTGCTGGAAGAGCACAGCAGTTCAGGCAGCATCCAACGAGCAGTGAAATCGACGTTTCGGGCAAAAGCCCTTCATCAGGAATAAAGGCAGTGAGCCTGAAGCGTGGAGAGATAAACTTGAGGAGGATGGGGCTGGGGAGAGAGTAGCACAGAGTACAATGGGTGAGTGGGGGAGGAGATGAAGGTGATAGGTCAGGGAGGGGAGGGTGGAGTGGATAGGTGGAAAAGGAGATAGGCAGGTCGGACAAGTCCGGACAAGTCATGGAGACAGTGCTGAGCTGGAAGTTTGAAACTAGGATGAGATGGGGGAAGGGGAAATGAGGAAGCTGTTGAAGTCCACATTGATGTCCTGGGGTTGAAGTGTTCCGAGGTGGAAGATGAGGCGTTCTTCCTCCAGGCGTCTGGTGGTGAGGGAGCGGCGGTGAAGGAGGCCCAGAACCTCCATGTCCTCGGCAGAGTGGGAGGGGGAGTTGAAATGTTGGGCCATGGGGCGGTGTGGTTGATTGGTGCGGGTGTCCCGGAGATGTTCCCTAAAGCACTCTGCTAGGAGGCGCCCAGTCTCCCCAATGTAGAGGAGACCACATCGGGAGCAACGGATACAATAAATGATATTAGTGGATGTGCAGGTAAAACATTGATGGATGTGGAAGCCTCCTTCTTTAGAGACCGCAATTTCCCTTCCCACGTGGTTAAAGATGCCCTCCAACGCATCTCGTCCACATCCCGCACCTCTGCCCTCAGACCCCACCCCTCCAACCGTAACAAGGACAGAACGCCCCTGGTGCTCACCTTCCACCCTACAAACCTTCGCATAAACCAAATCATCCGCCGACATTTCCGCCACCTCCAAAAAGACTCCACCACCAGGGATATATTTCCCTCCCCACCCCTTTCCACCTTCCGCAAAGACCGTCCCCTCCATGACTACCTGGTCAGGTCCACATCCCCCACCCTCCCATTTTGGCACTTGCCCCTGCCACCGCAGGAACTGTAAAACCTGCGCCCACACTTCCTCCCTCACCTCTATCCAAGGCCCTAAAGGAGCCTTCCACATCCATCAAAGTTTCACCTGCAGATCCACTAATATCATTTATTGTATCCGTTGCTCCCGATGTGGTCTCCTCTACATTGGGGAGACTGGGCGCCTCCTAGCAGAGCGCTTCAGGGAACATCTCCGAAACACCCGCACCAATCAACCAAACCGCCCCGTGGCCCAACATTTCAACTCCCCCTCCCACTCTGCCGAGGACATGGAGGTCCTGGGCCTCCTTCACCGCCGCTCCCTCACCACCAGACGCCTGGAGGAAGAACGCCTCATCTTCCGCCTCGGAACATTTCAACCCCAGGGCATCAATGTGGACTTCAACAGCTTCCTCATGTCCCCTTCCCCCATCTCATCCTAGTTTCAAACTTCCAGCTCAGCACTGTCTCCTTGACTTGTCCGGACTTGTCCGACCTGCCTATCTCCTTTTCCACCTATCCACTCCACCCTCCCCTCCCTGACCTATCACCTTCATCTCCTCCCCCACTCACCCATTGTACTCTGTGCTACTCTCTCCCCATCTCCACCCTCCTCTAGTTTATCTCTCCACGCTTCAGGCTCACTGCCTTTATTCCTGATGAAGGACTTTTGCCCAAAACGTCGATTTCGCTGCTCGTTGGATGCTGACTGAAAGCAAGCATGCCAATGCAGCCATCAGTTAGCAAGTCCAATACTGATTTTGCCATTATTGCAAGATGACTTGAGTAGAAGGTTACAACTGTAGCTGTACAGTACAGCTGAAGTGAAGCCATACTTACAATATTGTGTGCAATTTTGGGTTCTGGTCTTTAAAAAAAAAACTTGCTTTAGAGGGAGTGATTGTCCAGATTAGGTCTGTATGGTCTAGTGCTTAGAACACTCAAAAAGGACATCATTTGAATAGTGAAATGCTGATAGGACTTGATGCAGAGATGATGTTCCCCTTGGCTGACGAGCTCTTGAGAAAAAGGATCATGACGTGGGGTAGGCCACTTATGACTGAAATGAGAAATATCTTCACTCAGAGGGTAGTGAAAGTTTGGAATTGTCTCCAAAAGGCAGCTATGGAGACCAAGCTACTGAATATAGGAAAGAAACAAATAGGTGGTTTTACAGTTAGGCATTAAGGAGGAAAGCAGGTGCATAACCTTGACACAGAGGATCAGTAAACACCATAGTGAATGTTGAAGAAAGGTTGATGTGTTAAAAGGCCTACTCTGCTTTGATTCTCATGCACATGTTGACTCTTTCAAAGTTCTAGGACTAAACATGCTTCACAAGTTCTTTAAGTAACCAACTTCAAAACAGTGTCAATTTTCCCTGAGGGTGTCAGACCTATTATGATTTAAACATCTCTTTTCAACCCCAATCCCGATTAAGAAGAAAACAATATTTTCAATCATCTGGTATTATCCAAAATTCCTAATCGGTCATATCAGCCGAGCCAATCAATACCTCAACAATGTGACGGTTTTCCTAAGGTTTGGTGCACTCTTACCATCATCTGGAGCGTAACAGCTTGATGTGAAGATAACAAATTAAACAAGAAATGACAAACTCCACCACAGAGAAGATCATGAGGAATGCTGCATTGATCAACGGTGCTGCCTGCATGGGAGAAACAGGAGTAACTTCTCAGCTTCTAATCACAATAAAGAAAAATCTGACATTTTATCAAGTGTGATCTTCAATATTTGAATCCAAAGGAACCAATACAAACCAATTAGCATTTTCACCGTTTTGATCCACACACACTAAAGTCAGAAGCGACCGTAAAAAATTTAACGCATTCCACAATGACACATGTTAGTTTAGTTTCAGGTTCAGAAAGTGGTGATAACAATTATGTGGTAAATGCAAATACTGAGAGAAGTATCATCACTGTTAGTCTATATCAACACACCGATACAGCAAGTCATCATCTCTATGAGTCTATAACAACACACTGATACAGCAGGTCATCATCACTGTTAGTCTATAACACACTGATACAGCAAGTCATCATCACTGTGAGTCTATAACAACACACTGATACAGCAAGTCATCATTACTGTGAGTCTGTAACAACACACCGATACAGCAAGTCATCATCACTGTGAGTATATAACACACCGATACAGCAAGTCATCATCACTGTGAGTCTATAACAACACACTGATACAGCAAGTCATCATCACTGTTAGTCTATAACACACCGATACAGCAAGTCATCATTACTGTGAGTCTGTAACAACACACCGATACAGCAAGTCATCATTACTGTGAGTCTGTAACAACACACTGAAACAGCAAGTCATCATCACTGTTAGTCTATAACACACTGATACAGCAAGTCATCATCACTGTGAGTCTATAACAACACACTGATACAGGAAGTCATCATTACTGTGAGTCTGTAACACACTGATACAGCAAGTCATCATCACTGTTAGTCGATACACACTGATACAGCAAGTCATCATGACTGTGAGTCTATAACAACACACTGATACAGCAAGTCATCATGACTGTGAGTCTATAACAACACACTGATACAGCAAGTCATCATCACTGTGAGTCTATAACAACACACTGATACAGCAAGTCATCATCACTGTTAGTCTATAACAACACACTGATACAGCAAGTCATCATCACTGTGATTCTATAACAACACACTGATACAGCAAGTCATCATCACTGTGAGTCTATAACAACACACCGATACAGCAAGTCATCATCACTGTGAGTCTATAACACACTAATACAGCAAGTCATCATCACTGTGAGTCTATAACACACTGATACAGCAAGTCATCATCACTGTTAGTCTATAACAACACACCGATACAGCAAGTCATCATCACTATTAGTCTAAAACACACCGATACAGCAAGTCATCATCACTGTTAGTCTATAACAACACACTGATACAGCAAGTCATCATCACTGTGATTCTATAACAACACACTGATACAGCAAGTCATCATCACTGTTAGTCTATAACAACACACCGATACAGCAAGTCATCATCACTGTGAGTCTATAACAACACACCGATACAGCAAGTCATCATCACTGTGAGTCTATAACACACCGATACAGCAAGACATCATCACTGTTGGTCTATAACAACACACCGATACAGCAAGACATCATCACTGTTAGTCTATAACACACCGATACAGCAAGTCATCATCACTGTGAGTCTGTAACACACTGATACAGCAAGTCATCATCACTGTTAGTCTATAACAACACACCGATACAGCAAGTCATCATCACTGTTAGTCGATAACAACACACCGATACAGCAAGTCATCATCACTGTTAGTCTATAACACACTGATACAGCAAGTCATCATCACTGTTCGTCTATAACAACACACCGATACAGCAAGTCATCATTACTGTGAGTCTGTAACAACACACCGATACAGCAAGTCATCATCACTGTGAGTATATAACACACCGATACAGCAAGTCATCATCACTGTGAGTCTATAACAACACACTGATACAGCAAGTCATCATCACTGTTAGTCTATAACACACCGATACAGCAAGTCATCATTACTGTGAGTCTGTAACAACACACCGATACAGCAAGTCATCATTACTGTGAGTCTGTAACAACACACTGAAACAGCAAGTCATCATCACTGTTAGTCTATAACACACTGATACAGCAAGTCATCATCACTGTGAGTCTATAACAACACACTGATACAGGAAGTCATCATTACTGTGAGTCTGTAACACACTGATACAGCAAGTCATCATCACTGTTAGTCGATAACACACTGATACAGCAAGTCATCATGACTGTGAGTCTATAACAACACACTGATACAGCAAGTCATCATGACTGTGAGTCTATAACAACACACTGATACAGCAAGTCATCATCACTGTGAGTCTATAACAACACACTGATACAGCAAGTCATCATCACTGTTAGTCTATAACAACACACTGATACAGCAAGTCATCATCACTGTGATTCTATAACAACACACTGATACAGCAAGTCATCATCACTGTTAGTCTATAACAACACACCGATACAGCAAGTCATCATCACTGTGAGTCTATAACAACACACCGATACAGCAAGTCATCATCACTGTGAGTCTATAACACACTAATACAGCAAGTCATCATCACTGTGAGTCTATAACACACTGATACAGCAAGTCATCATCACTGTTAGTCTATAACAACACACCGATACAGCAAGTCATCATCACTATTAGTCTAAAACACACCGATACAGCAAGTCATCATCACTGTTAGTCTATAACAACACACTGATACAGCAAGTCATCATCACTGTGATTCTATAACAACACACCGATACAGCAAGTCATCATCACTGTGAGTCTATAACAACACACCGATACAGCAAGTCATCATCACTGTGAGTCTATAACACACCGATACAGCAAGACATCATCACTGTTGGTCTATAACAACACACCGATACAGCAAGACATCATCACTGTTAGTCTATAACACACCGATACAGCAAGTCATCATCACTGTGAGTCTGTAACACACTGATACAGCAAGTCATCATCACTGTTAGTCTATAACAACACACCGATACAGCAAGTCATCATCACTGTTAGTCGATAACAACACACCGATACAGCAAGTCATCATCACTGTTAGTCTATAACACACTGATACAGCAAGTCATCATCACTGTTCGTCTATAACAACACACCGATACAGCAAGTCATCATCACTGTTAGTCTAAAACACACTGATACAGCAAGTCATCATCACTGTTAGTCTATAACACACTGATACAGCAAGTCATCATCACTGTTAGTCTACAACACACCGATACAGCAAGTCATCATCATTGTTAGTCTACAACACACCGATACAGCAAGTCATCATCACTGTTAGTCTATAACAACACACCGATACAGCAAGTCATCATCACTGTTAGTCTAAAACACACTGATACAGCAAGTCATCATCACTGTTAGTCTATAACACACTGATACAGCAAGTAATCATCACTGTTAGTCTATAACAACACACCGATACAGCAAGTCATCATCATTGTCAGTCTACAACACACCGATACAGCAAGCCATCATCACTGTTAGTCTATAACACACTGATACAGCAAGTCATCATCACTGTTAGTCGGAAACAACACACTGATCCAGCAAGTCATCATCACTGTTAGGCTATAACAACACACCGATACAGCAAGTCATCATCACTGTTCGTCTATAACACACTAATACAGCAAGCCATCATCACTGTTAGTCTATAACACACTAATACAGCAAGCCATCATCACTGTTAGTCTATAACACACTAATACAGCAAGCCATCATCACTGTTAGTCTATAACACACTGATACAGCAAGTCATCATCACTGTTAGTCGGAAACAACACACTGATACAGCAAGTCATCATCACTGTTAGTCTATAACAACACACTCATACAGCAAGCCATCATCACTGTTAGTCTATAACACACTGATACAGCAAGTCATCATCACTGTTCGTCTATAACACACTGATACAGCAAGTCATCATCACTGTTAGTCGGAAACAACACACTGATCTAGGAAGTCATCATCACTGTTAGTCTACGACAACACACTGATACAGCAAGTTATCATCACTGTTAGTCTATCACACACTGATACAGCAAGTCATCATCACTGTTAGTCTATAACAACACACTGATACAGCAAGCCATCATCACTGTTAGTCTATAACACACTGATACAGCAAGTCATCATCACTCCTTCGTCTATAACAACACACTGATACAGCAAGTCATCATCACTATTAGTCTATAACACACTGATACAGCAAGTCATCATCACTGTTAGTCGGAAACAACACACTGATCTAGCAAGTCATCATCACTGTGAGTCTATAACAACACACCGATACAGCAAGTCATCATCACTGTTAGTCTAAAACACACCGATACAGCAAGTCATCATCACTGTTAGTCTGTAACACACTGATACAGCAAGTCATCTTCACTGTTACTCTATAACAAACTGATACAGCAAGTCATCATCACTGTTAGTCTGGAACACACTGATACAGCAAGTCATCATCACTGTTAGTCTATAACAACACACTGATACAGCAAGTCATCATCACAGTTCGTCTATAACAACACACTGATACAGCAAGTCATCATCACTGTTAGTCTGTAACACACTGAGACAGCAAGTCATCATTACTGTGAGTCTGTAAAAACACACCGGTACAGCAAGTCATCAACACTGTGAGTCTATAACACACCGATACAGCAAGTCATCATTACTGTGAGTCTGTAACAACACACCGATACAGCAAGTCATTATTACTGTGAGTCTGTAACAACACACTGATACAGCAAGTCATCATCACTGTTACTCTATAACAAACTGATACAGCAAGTCATCATAACTGTTAGTCTGTAACACACTGATACAGCAAGTCATCATCACTGTTAGTCTGTAACAACACACTGATCCAGCAAGTCATCATCACTGTTAGTCTATAACAACACACTGATACAGCAAGTCATCATCACTGTTAGTCTATAACACACTGATACAGGAAGTCATCATCACTGTTAGTCTATAACACACGAATACAGCAAGCCATCATCACTGTTAGTCTATAACACACTGATACAGCAAGTCATCATCACTGTTCGTCTATAACACACTGATACAGCAAGTCATCATCACTGTTCGTCTATAACAACACACTGATACAGCAAGTCATCATCACTGTTAGTCTATAACACACTGATACAGCAAGTCATCATCACTGTTAGTCGGAAACAACACACTGATCCAGCAGGTCATCATCACTGTTAGTCTATAACAACACACTGATACAGCAAGTCATCATCACTGTTAGTCTATAACAACACACTGATACAGCAAGTCATCATCACTGTTAGTCTATAACACAACTCTGATACAGCAAGTCATCATCACTGTTAGTCTATAACACACTGATACAGCAAGTCATCATCACTGTGAGTCTATAACAACACACCGATACAGCAAGTCATCATCACTGTTAGTCTATAACACACCGATACAGCAAGTCATCATCATTGTTAGTCGAAAACACACTGATACAGGAAGTCATCATCACTGTTCGTCTATAACAACACACTGATACAGCAAGTCATCATCACTGTTAGTCTATCATAACACACTGATACAGCAAGTCATCATCACTGTTAGTCTATAACACACTGAGACAGCAAGTCATCATCACTGTGAGTCTATAACAACACACCGATACAGCAAGTCATCATCACTGTGAGTCTATAACAACACACCGATACAGCAAGTCATCATCATTGTTAGTCTACAACACACCGATACAGCAAGTCATCATCACTGTTAGTCTATAACAACACACCGATACAGCAAGTCATCATCATTGTTAGTCTTTAACAACACACTGATACAGCAAGTCATCATCACTGTTAGTCTATAACACACTGATACAGCAAGTCATCATCACTGTTCGTCTCCAACACACCGATACAGCAAGTCATCATCACTGTTAGTCTATAACACACTGATAAAGCAAGTCATCATCACTGTTAGTCTACAACACACCGATACAGCAAGTCATCATCACTGTTAGTCTATAACAACACACCGATACAGCAAGTCATCATCACTGTTAGTCAATAACAACACACTGATACAGCAAGTCATCATCACTGTTAGGCTATAACAACACACTGATACAGCAAGTCATCATCACTGTTAGTCTACAACACACCGATACAGAAAGTCATCATCACTGTTAGTCTATAACAACACACTGATACAGCAAGTCATCATCACTGTTAGTCTACAACACACCGATACAGCAAGTCATCATCACTGTTAGTCTATAACAACACAGTGATATAGCAAGTCATCATCACTGTTAGTCTATAACAACACACTGATACAGCAAGTCATCATCACTGTTAGTCTACAACACACCGATACAGCAAGTCATCATCACTGTTAGTCTAAAACACACTGATACAGCAAGTCATCATCACTGTTAGTGTATAACAACACACTGATACAGCAAGTCATCATCACTGTTAGTCTATAACAACACACCGATACAGCAAGTCATCATCATTGATAGTCTACAACACACCGATACAGCAAGTCATCATCACTGTTAGTCTATAACAACACACTGATACAGCAAGTCATCATCACTGTTAGTCTACAACACACCGATACAGCAAGTCATCATCACTGTTAGTCTATAACACACTGATACAGCAAGTCATCTTCACTGTTAGTCTGTAACACACTGATACAACAAGCCATCTTCACTGTTAGTCTATAACACACTGATACAGCAAGTCATCATCACTGTTAGTCGGAAACAACACACTGATCTAGCAAGTCATCATCACTGTTAGTCTATAACAACACACTGATACAGCAAGTCATCATCACTGTTAGTCTATCACACACTGATACAGCAAGTCATCATCACTGTTAGTCTACAACACACCGATACAGCAAGTCATCATCACTGTTAGTCTATAACAACACACTGATCTAGCAAGTCATCATCACTGTTAGTCTATAACAACACACTGATACAGCAAGTCATCATCACTGTTAGTCTATCACACACTGATACAGCAAGTCATCATCACTGTTAGTCTACAAAACACCGATACAGCAAGTCATCATCACTGTTAGTCTACAACACACCGATACAGCAAGTCATCATCACTGTTAGTCTAAAACACACTGATACAGCAAGTCATCATCACTGTTAGTCTATAACAACACACCGATACAGCAAGTCATCATCACTGTGAGTCTGTAACAACACACCGATACAGCAAGTCATTATTACTGTGAGTCTGTAACAACACACCGATACAGCAAGTCATCATCACTGTTAGTCTTAAACACACTGATACAGCAAGTCATCATCACTGTTAGTCTATAACACACTGATAAAGCAAGTCATTATCACTGTTAGTCTACAACACACCGATACAGCAAGTCATCATCACTGTTAGTCTATAACACACTGATACAGCAAGTCATCTTCACTGTTAGTCTGTAACACACTGATACAGCAAGTCATCTTCACTGTTAGTCTATAACACACTGATACAGCAAGTCATCATCACTGTTCGTCTATCATAACACACTGATACAGCAAGTCATCATCACTATTAGTCTATAACACACTGATACAGCAAGTCATCATCACTGTGAGTCTATCATAACACACCGATACAGCAAGTCATCATCACTGTTAGTCTATAACAACACACCGATACAGCAAGTCATCATCACTGTGAGTCTGTAACAACACACCGATACAGCAAGTCATTATTACTGTGAGTCTGTAACAACACACTGATCCAGCAAGTCATCATCACTGTTAGTCTATAACAACACACTGATACAGCAAGTCATCATCACTGTTAGTGTATAACACACTGATCCAGCAAGCCATCATCACTGTTAGTCTATAACAACACACTGATACAGCAAGTCATCATCACTGTTAGTCTATAACACACTGATACAGCAAGTCATCATCACTGTTAGTCGGAAACAAAACACTGATCTAGCAAGTCATCATCACTGTTAGTCTATAACAACACACTGATACAGCAAGTCATCATCACTGTTAGTCTATCACACACTGATACAGCAAGTCATCATCACTGTTAGTCTATAACAACACACTGATACAGCAAGCCATCATCACTGTTAGTCTATCACACACTGATACAGCAAGTCATCATCACTGTGAGTCTATAACAACACTCTGATACAGCAAGCCATCATCACTGTTAGTCTATAACACACTGATACAGCAAGTCATCATCACTGTTAGTCTAAAACACACCGATACAGCAAGTCATCATCACTGTTAGTCTATAACACACTGATACAGCAAGTCATCATCACTGTTAGTCTAAAACACACCGATACAGCAAGTCATCATCACTGTTAGTCTGTAACACACTGATACAGCAAGTCATCTTCACTGTTAGTCTGTAACACACTGATACAGCAAGTCATCTTCACTGTTAGTCTATAACACACTGATACAGCAAGTCATCATCACTTTGAGTCTATCATAACACACCGATACAGCAAGTCATCATCACTGTTAGTCTATAATAACACACCGATACAGCAAGTCATCATCACTGTGAGTCTGTAACAACACACCGATACAGCAAGTCATCATCACTGTTAGTCTATAACAAACTGATAGAGCAAGTCATCATCACTGTTAGTCGGAAACAACACACTGATCCAGCAAGTCATCATCACTGTTAGTCTATAACAACACACTGATACAGCAAGTCATCATCACTGTTAGTCTATCACACACTGATACAGCAAGTCATCATCACTGTTAGTCTATAACAACACTCTGATACAGCAAGCCATCATCACTGTTAGTCTATAACACACTGATACAGCAAGTCATCATCACTGTGAGTCTATAACAACACACCGATACAGCAAGTCATCATCACTGTTAGTCTAAAACACACCGATACAGCAAGTCATCATCACTGTTAGTCTATAACACACTGATACAGCAAGTCATCATCACTGTTAGTCTAAAACACACCGATACAGCAAGTCATCATCATTGTTAGTCTAAAACACACTGATACAGCAAGTCATCATCACTGTTCGTCTATAACAACACACTGATACAGCAAGTCATCATCACTGTTAGTCTATCATAACACACTGATACACCAAGTCATCATCACTGTTAGTCTATAACACACTGATACAGCAAGTCATCATCACTGTTCGTCTCCAACACACCGATACAGCAAGTCATCATCACTGTTAGTCTATAACACACTGATAAAGCAAGTCATCATCACTGTTAGTCTACAACACACCGATACAGCAAGTCATCATCACTGTTAGTCTATAACAACACACCGATACAGCAAGTCATAATCACTGTTAGTCAATAACAACACACTGATACAGCAAGTCATCATCACTGTTAGGCTATAACAACACACTGATACAGCAAGTCATCATCACTGTTAGTCTACAACACACCGATACAGAAAGTCATCATCACTGTTAGTCTATAACAACACACTGATACAGCAAGTCATCATCACTGTTAGTCTATAACAACACAGTGATATAGCAAGTCATCATCACTGTTAGTCTATAACAACACACCGATACAGCAAGTCATCATCATTGATAGTCTACAACACACCGATACAGCAAGTCATCATCACTGTTAGTCTATAACAACACACTGATACAGCAAGTCATCATCACTGTTAGTCTACAACACACCGATACAGCAAGTCATCATCACTGTTAGTCTATAACACACTGATACAGCAAGTCATCTTCACTGTTAGTCTGTAACACACTGATACAACAAGTCATCTTCACTGTTAGTCTATAACACACTGATACAGCAAGTCATCATCACTGTGAGTCTATAACACACTGATACAGCAAGTCATCATCACTGTTAGTCGGAAACAACACACTGATCTAGCAAGTCATCATCACTGTTAGTCTATAACAACACACTGATACAGCAAGTCATCATCACTGTTAGTCTATCACACACTGATACAGCAAGTCATCATCACTGTTAGTCTACAACACACCGATACAGGAAGTCATCATCACTGTTAGTCTATAACAACACACTGATATAGCAAGTCATCATCACTGTTAGTCTACAACACACCGATACAGCAAGTCATCATCACTGTTAGTCTATAACAACACAGTGATATAGCAAGTCATCATCACTGTTAGTCTATAACAACACACTGATACAGCAAGTCATCATCACTGTTAGTCTACAACACACCGATACAGCAAGTCATCATCACTGTTAGTCTAAAACACACTGATACAGCAAGTCATCATCACTGTTAGTGTATAACAACACACTGATACAGCAAGTCATCATCACTGTTAGTCTATAACAACACACCGATACAGCAAGTCATCATCATTGATAGTCTACAACACACCGATACAGCAAGTCATCATCACTGTTAGTCTATAACAACACACTGATACAGCAAGTCATCATCACTGTTAGTCTACAACACACCGATACAGCAAGTCATCATCACTGTTAGTCTATAACACACTGATACAGCAAGTCATCTTCACTGTTAGTCTGTAACACACTGATACAACAAGTCATCTTCACTGTTAGTCTATAACACACTGATACAGCAAGTCATCATCACTGTGAGTCTATAACACACTGATACAGCAAGTCATCATCACTGTTAGTCGGAAACAACACACTGATATAGCAAGTCATCATCACTGTTAGTCTACAACACACCGATACAGCAAGTCATCATCACTGTTAGTCTATAACAACACAGTGATATAGCAAGTCATCATCACTGTTAGTCTATAACAACACACTGATACAGCAAGTCATCATCACTGTTAGTCTACAACACACCGATACAGCAAGTCATCATCACTGTTAGTCTAAAACACACTGATACAGCAAGTCATCATCACTGTTAGTCTATAACAACACAGTGATATAGCAAGTCATCATCACTGTTAGTCTATAACAACACACTGATACAGCAAGTCATCTTCACTGTTAGTCTGTAACACACTGATACAGCAAGTCATCTTCACTGTTAGTCTATAACACACTGATACAGCAAGTCATCATCACTGTGAGTCTATCATAACACACTGATACAGCAAGTCATCATCACTATTAGTCTATAACACACTGATACAGCAAGTCATCATCACTGTGAGTCTATCATAACACACCGATACAGCAAGTCATCATCACTGTTAGTCTATAACAACACACCGATACAGCAAGTCATCATCACTGTGAGTCTGTAACAACACACCGATACAGCAAGTCATTATTACTGTGAGTCTGTAACAACACACTGATACAGCAAGCCATCATCACTGTTAGTCTGTAACACACTAATACAGCAAGTCATCATCACGGTTAGTCTGTAACAACACACTGATCCAGCAAGTCATCATCACTGTTAGTCTATAACAACACACTGATACAGCATGTCATCATCACTGTTAGTCTATCACACACTGATACAGCAAGTCATCATCACTGTTAGTCTATAACAACACACTGATACAGCAAGCCATCATCACTGTTAGTCTATCACACACTGATACAGCAAGTCATCATCACTGTGAGTCTATAACAACACTCTGATACAGCAAGCCATCATCACTGTTAGTCTATAACACACTGATACAGCAAGTCATCATCACTGTTAGTCTAAAACACACCGATACAGCAAGTCATCATCACTGTTAGTCTATAACACACTGATACAGCAAGTCATCATCACTGTTAGTCTAAAACACACCGATACAGCAAGTCATCATCACTGTTAGTCTGTAACACACTGATACAGCAAGTCATCTTCACTGTTAGTCTGTAACACACTGATACAGCAAGTCATCTTCACTGTTAGTCTATAACACACTGATACAGCAAGTCATCATCACTTTGAGTCTATCATAACACACCGATACAGCAAGTCATCATCACTGTTAGTCTATAATAACACACCGATACAGCAAGTCATCATCACTGTGAGTCTGTAACAACACACCGATACAGCAAGTCATCATCACTGTTAGTCTATAACAAACTGATAGAGCAAGTCATCATCACTGTTAGTCGGAAACAACACACTGATCCAGCAAGTCATCATCACTGTTAGTCTATAACAACACACTGATACAGCAAGTCATCATCACTGTTAGTCTATCACACACTGATACAGCAAGTCATCATCACTGTTAGTCTATAACAACACTCTGATACAGCAAGCCATCATCACTGTTAGTCTATAACACACTGATACAGCAAGTCATCATCACTGTTAGTCTATAACACACCGATACAGCAAGTCATCATCACTGTTAGTCTAAAACACACCGATACAGCAAGTCATCATCACTGTTAGTCTATAACACACTGATACAGCAAGTCATCATCACTGTTAGTCTAAAACACACCGATACAGCAAGTCATCATCATTGTTAGTCTAAAACACACTGATACAGCAAGTCATCATCACTGTTCGTCTATAACAACACACTGATACAGCAAGTCATCATCACTGTTAGTCTATCATAACACACTGATACAGCAAGTCATCATCACTGTTAGTCTATAACACACTGATACAGCAAGTCATCATCACTGTGAGTCTATAACACCACACCGATACAGCAAGTCATCATCATTGTTAGTCTACAACACACCGATACAGCAAGTCATCATCACTGTTAGACTATAACAACACACCGATACAGCAAGTCATCATCATTGTTAGTCTATAACAACACACTGATACAGCAAGTCATCATCACTGTTAGTCTATAACACACTGATACAGCAAGTCATCATAACTGTTAGTCGGAAACAACACACTGATCTAGCAAGTCATCATCACTGTTAGTCTTAAACACACTGATACAGCAAGTCATCATCACTGTTAGTCTATAACAACACACTGATACAGCAAGTCATCATCACTGTTAGTCTATAACACACTGATACAGCAAGTCATCATCACTGTGAGTCTATCATAACACACCGATACAGCAAGTCATCATCATTGTTAGTCTATAACAACACACTGATACAGCAAGTCATCATCACTGTTAGTGTACAACACACCGATACAGAAAGTCATCATCACTGTTAGTCTATAACAACACACTGATACAGCAAGTCATCATCACTGTTAGTCTACAACACACCGATACAGCAAGTCATCATCACTGTTAGTCTTAAACACACTGATACAGCAAGTCATCATCACTGTTAGTCTATAACAACACACTGATACAGCAAGTCATTATCACTGTTAGTCTACAACACACCGATACAGCAAGTCATCATCACTGTTAGTCTATAACACACTGATACAGCAAGTCATCTTCACTGTTAGTCTGTAACACACTGATATAGCAAGTCATCTTCACTGTTAGTCTATAACACACTGATACAGCAAGTCATCATCACTGTGAGTCTATCATAACACACTGATACAGCAAGTCATCATCACTGTTAGTCTATAACACACTGATACAGCAAGTCATCATCACTGTGAGTCTATCATAACACACCGATACAGCAAGTCATCATCACTGTTAGTCTATAACAACACACCGATACAGCAAGTCATCATCATTGTTAGTCTACAACACACCGATACAGCAAGTCATAATCACTGTTAGTCTATAACAACACACTGATACAGCAAGTCATCACCACTGTTAGTCTATAACAACACACTGATACAGCAAGTCATCATCACTGTTAGTCTACAACACACCGATACAGCAAGTCATCATCACTGTTAGTCTATAACAACACACTGATACAGCAAGTCATCATCACTGTTAGTCTATAACACACTGATCAGCAAGTCATCTTCACTGTTAGTCTGTAACACACTGATACAACAAGTCATCTTCACTGTTAGTCTATAACACACTGATACAGCAAGTCATCATCACTGTGAGTCTATAACACACTGATACAGCAAGTCATCATCACTGTTAGTCGGAAACAACACACTGATCTAGCAAGTCATCATCACTGTTAGTCTATAACAACACACTGATACAGCAAGTCATCATCACTGTTAGTCTATAACACACTGATACAGCAAGTCATCATCACTGTTAGTCTAAAACACACTGATACAGCAAGTCATCATCACTGTTAGTCTATAACAACACACTGATACAGCAAGTCATCATCACTGTTCGTCTATAACAACACACTGATACAGCAAGTCATCATCATTGTTAGTCTACAACACACCGATACAGCAAGTCATCATCACTGTTAGTCTATAACAACACACTGATACAGCAAGTCATCATCACTGTTAGTCTATAACAACACACTGATACAGCAAGTCATCATCACTGTTAGTCTACAACACACCGATACAGCAAGTCATCATCACTGTTAGTCTTAAACACACTGATACAGCAAGTCATCATCACTGTTAGTCTATAACAACACACTGATACAGCAAGTCATCATCACTGTTAGTCTATAACACACTGATACAGCAAGTCATCATCACTGTGAGTCTATCATAACACACCGATACAGCAAGTCATCATCATTGTTAGTGTATAACAACACACTGATACAGCAAGTCATCATCACTGTTAGTGTACAACACACCGATACAGAAAGTCATCATCACTGTTAGTCTATAACAACACACTGATACAGCAAGTCATCATCACTGTTAGTCTACAACACACCGATACAGCAAGTCATCATCACTGTTAGTCTTAAACACACTGATACAGCAAGTCATCATCACTGTTAGTCTATAACAACACACTGATACAGCAAGTCATCATCACTGTTAGTCTACAACACACCGATACAGCAAGTCATCATCACTGTTAGTCTATAACACACTGATACAGCAAGTCATCTTCACTGTTAGTCTGTAACACACTGATATAGCAAGTCATCTTCACTGTTAGTCTATAACACACTGATACAGCAAGTCATCATCACTGTGAGTCTATCATAACACACTGATACAGCAAGTCATCATCACTGTTAGTCTATAACACACTGATACAGCAAGTCATCATCACTGTGAGTCTATCATAACACACCGATACAGCAAGTCATCATCACTGTTAGTCTATAACAACACACCGATACAGCAAGTCATCATCACTGTTAGTCTATAACACACTGATACAGCAAGTCATCTTCACTGTTAGTCTGTAACACACTGATACAGCAAGTCATCTTCACTGTTAGTCTATAACACACTGATACAGCAAGTCATCATCACTGTGAGTCTATCATAACACACTGATACAGCAAGTCATCATCACTGTTAGTCTATAACAACACACCGATACAGCAAGTCATCATCACTGTTCGTCTATAACAACACACTGATACAGCAAGTCATCATCATTGTTAGTCTACAACACACCGATACAGCAAGTCATCATCACTGTTAGTCTATAACAACACACTGATACAGCAAGTCATCATCACTGTTAGTCTATAACAACACACTGATACAGCAAGTCATCATCACTGTTAGTCTACAACACACCGATACAGCAAGTCATCATCACTGTTAGTCTTAAACACACTGATACAGCAAGTCATCATCACTGTTAGTCTATAACAACACACTGATACAGCAAGTCATCATCACTGTTAGTCTATAACACACTGATACAGCAAGTCATCATCACTGTGAGTCTATCATAACACACCGATACAGCAAGTCATCATCATTGTTAGTGTATAACAACACACTGATACAGCAAGTCATCATCACTGTTAGTGTACAACACACCGATACAGAAAGTCATCATCACTGTTAGTCTATAACAACACACTGATACAGCAAGTCATCATCACTGTTAGTCTACAACACACCGATACAGCAAGTCATCATCACTGTTAGTCTTAAACACACTGATACAGCAAGTCATCATCACTGTTAGTCTATAACAACACACTGATACAGCAAGTCATCATCACTGTTAGTCTACAACACACCGATACAGCAAGTCATCATCACTGTTAGTCTATAACACACTGATACAGCAAGTCATCTTCACTGTTAGTCTGTAACACACTGATATAGCAAGTCATCTTCACTGTTAGTCTATAACACACTGATACAGCAAGTCATCATCACTGTGAGTCTATCATAACACACTGATACAGCAAGTCATCATCACTGTTAGTCTATAACACACTGATACAGCAAGTCATCATCACTGTGAGTCTATCATAACACACCGATACAGCAAGTCATCATCACTGTTAGTCTATAACAACACACCGATACAGCAAGTCATCATCACTGTTAGTCTATAACACACTGATACAGCAAGTCATCTTCACTGTTAGTCTGTAACACACTGATACAGCAAGTCATCTTCACTGTTAGTCTATAACACACTGATACAGCAAGTCATCATCACTGTGAGTCTATCATAACACACTGATACAGCAAGTCATCATCACTGTTAGTCTATAACAACACACCGATACAGCAAGTCATCATCACTGTTAGTCTATAACAACACACTGATACAGCAAGTCATCATCATTGTTAGTCTATAACAACACACTGATACAGCAAGTCATCATCACTGTTAGTGTACAACACACCGATACAGAAAGTCATCATCACTGTTAGTCTATAACAACACACTGATACAGCAAGTCATCAGCACTGTTAGTCTACAACACACCGATACAGCAAGTCATCATCACTGTTAGTCTATAACAACACACTGATATAGCAAGTCATCATCACTGTTAGTCTATAACAACACACTGATACAGCAAGTCATCATCACTGTTAGTCTACAACACACCGATACAGCAAGTCATCATCACTGTTAGTCTAAAACACACAGATACAGCAAGTCATCATCACTGTTAGTCTATAACAACACACTGATACAGCAAGTCATCATGACTGTTAGTCTATAACAACACACCGATACAGCAAGTCATCATCATTGTTAGTCTACAACACACCGATACAGGAAGTCATCATCACTGTTAGTCTATAACAACACACTGATACAGCAAGTCATCATCACTGTTAGTCTATAACAACACACTGATACAGCAAGTCATCATCACTGTTAGTCTACAACACACCGATACAGCAAGTCATCATCACTGTTAGTCTTAAACACACTGATACAGCAAGTCATCATCACTGTTAGTCTATAACAACACACTGATACAGCAAGTCATTATCACTGTTAGTCTACAACACACCGATACAGCAAGTCATCATCACTGTTACTCTACAACACACCGATACAGCAAGTCATCATCACGGTTAGTCTGTAACAACACACTGATCCAGCAAGTCATCATCACTGTTAGTCTATAACAACACACTGATACAGCAAGTCATCATCACTGTTCGTCTATAACACACTGATACAGCAAGTCATCATCACTGTTAGTGTATAACACACTGATACAGCAAGCCATCATCACTGTTAGTCTATAACAACACACTGATACAGCAAGTCATCATCACTGTTAGTCTAAACACACTGATACAGCAAGTCATCATCACTGTTAGTCGGAAACAACACACTGCTCTTGCAAGTCATCATCACTGTTAGTCCATAACAACACACCGATACAGCAAGTCATCATCACTGTTAGTCTAAAACACACCGATACAGCAAGTCATCATCACTGTTAGTCTGTAACACACTGATACAGCAAGTCATCATAACTGTTAGTCGGAAACAACACACTGATCTAGCAAGTCATCATCACTGTTAGTCTTAAACACACTGATACAGCAAGTCATCATCACTGTTAGTCTATAACAACACACTGATACAGCAAGTCATCATCACTGTTAGTCTATAACACACTGATACAGCAAGTCATCATCACTGTGAGTCTATCATAACACACCGATACAGCAAGTCATCATCATTGTTAGTCTATAACAACACACTGATACAGCAAGTCATCATCACTGTTAGTGTACAACACACCGATACAGAAAGTCATCATCACTGTTAGTCTATAACAACACACTGATACAGCAAGTCATCATCACTGTTAGTCTACAACACACCGATACAGCAAGTCATCATCACTGTTAGTCTTAAACACACTGATACAGCAAGTCATCATCACTGTTAGTCTATAACAACACACTGATACAGCAAGTCATTATCACTGTTAGTCTACAACACACCGATACAGCAAGTCATCATCACTGTTAGTCTATAACACACTGATACAGCAAGTCATCTTCACTGTTAGTCTGTAACACACTGATATAGCAAGTCATCTTCACTGTTAGTCTATAACACACTGATACAGCAAGTCATCATCACTGTGAGTCTATCATAACACACTGATACAGCAAGTCATCATCACTGTTAGTCTATAACACACTGATACAGCAAGTCATCATCACTGTGAGTCTATCATAACACACCGATACAGCAAGTCATCATCACTGTTAGTCTATAACAACACACCGATACAGCAAGTCATCATCATTGTTAGTCTACAACACACCGATACAGCAAGTCATAATCACTGTTAGTCTATAACAACACACTGATACAGCAAGTCATCACCACTGTTAGTCTATAACAACACACTGATACAGCAAGTCATCATCACTGTTAGTCTACAACACACCGATACAGCAAGTCATCATCACTGTTAGTCTATAACAACACACTGATACAGCAAGTCATCATCACTGTTAGTCTATAACACACTGATCAGCAAGTCATCTTCACTGTTAGTCTGTAACACACTGATACAACAAGTCATCTTCACTGTTAGTCTATAACACACTGATACAGCAAGTCATCATCACTGTGAGTCTATAACACACTGATACAGCAAGTCATCATCACTGTTAGTCGGAAACAACACACTGATCTAGCAAGTCATCATCACTGTTAGTCTATAACAACACACTGATACAGCAAGTCATCATCACTGTTAGTCTATAACACACTGATACAGCAAGTCATCATCACTGTTAGTCTAAAACACACTGATACAGCAAGTCATCATCACTGTTAGTCTATAACAACACACTGATACAGCAAGTCATCATCACTGTTCGTCTATAACAACACACTGATACAGCAAGTCATCATCATTGTTAGTCTACAACACACCGATACAGCAAGTCATCATCACTGTTAGTCTATAACAACACACTGATACAGCAAGTCATCATCACTGTTAGTCTATAACAACACACTGATACAGCAAGTCATCATCACTGTTAGTCTACAACACACCGATACAGCAAGTCATCATCACTGTTAGTCTTAAACACACTGATACAGCAAGTCATCATCACTGTTAGTCTATAACAACACACTGATACAGCAAGTCATCATCACTGTTAGTCTATAACACACTGATACAGCAAGTCATCATCACTGTGAGTCTATCATAACACACCGATACAGCAAGTCATCATCATTGTTAGTGTATAACAACACACTGATACAGCAAGTCATCATCACTGTTAGTGTACAACACACCGATACAGAAAGTCATCATCACTGTTAGTCTATAACAACACACTGATACAGCAAGTCATCATCACTGTTAGTCTACAACACACCGATACAGCAAGTCATCATCACTGTTAGTCTTAAACACACTGATACAGCAAGTCATCATCACTGTTAGTCTATAACAACACACTGATACAGCAAGTCATCATCACTGTTAGTCTACAACACACCGATACAGCAAGTCATCATCACTGTTAGTCTATAACACACTGATACAGCAAGTCATCTTCACTGTTAGTCTGTAACACACTGATATAGCAAGTCATCTTCACTGTTAGTCTATAACACACTGATACAGCAAGTCATCATCACTGTGAGTCTATCATAACACACTGATACAGCAAGTCATCATCACTGTTAGTCTATAACACACTGATACAGCAAGTCATCATCACTGTGAGTCTATCATAACACACCGATACAGCAAGTCATCATCACTGTTAGTCTATAACAACACACCGATACAGCAAGTCATCATCACTGTTAGTCTATAACACACTGATACAGCAAGTCATCTTCACTGTTAGTCTGTAACACACTGATACAGCAAGTCATCTTCACTGTTAGTCTATAACACACTGATACAGCAAGTCATCATCACTGTGAGTCTATCATAACACACTGATACAGCAAGTCATCATCACTGTTAGTCTATAACAACACACCGATACAGCAAGTCATCATCACTGTTCGTCTATAACAACACACTGATACAGCAAGTCATCATCATTGTTAGTCTACAACACACCGATACAGCAAGTCATCATCACTGTTAGTCTATAACAACACACTGATACAGCAAGTCATCATCACTGTTAGTCTATAACAACACACTGATACAGCAAGTCATCATCACTGTTAGTCTACAACACACCGATACAGCAAGTCATCATCACTGTTAGTCTTAAACACACTGATACAGCAAGTCATCATCACTGTTAGTCTATAACAACACACTGATACAGCAAGTCATCATCACTGTTAGTCTATAACACACTGATACAGCAAGTCATCATCACTGTGAGTCTATCATAACACACCGATACAGCAAGTCATCATCATTGTTAGTGTATAACAACACACTGATACAGCAAGTCATCATCACTGTTAGTGTACAACACACCGATACAGAAAGTCATCATCACTGTTAGTCTATAACAACACACTGATACAGCAAGTCATCATCACTGTTAGTCTACAACACACCGATACAGCAAGTCATCATCACTGTTAGTCTTAAACACACTGATACAGCAAGTCATCATCACTGTTAGTCTATAACAACACACTGATACAGCAAGTCATCATCACTGTTAGTCTACAACACACCGATACAGCAAGTCATCATCACTGTTAGTCTATAACACACTGATACAGCAAGTCATCTTCACTGTTAGTCTGTAACACACTGATATAGCAAGTCATCTTCACTGTTAGTCTATAACACACTGATACAGCAAGTCATCATCACTGTGAGTCTATCATAACACACTGATACAGCAAGTCATCATCACTGTTAGTCTATAACACACTGATACAGCAAGTCATCATCACTGTGAGTCTATCATAACACACCGATACAGCAAGTCATCATCACTGTTAGTCTATAACAACACACCGATACAGCAAGTCATCATCACTGTTAGTCTATAACACACTGATACAGCAAGTCATCTTCACTGTTAGTCTGTAACACACTGATACAGCAAGTCATCTTCACTGTTAGTCTATAACACACTGATACAGCAAGTCATCATCACTGTGAGTCTATCATAACACACTGATACAGCAAGTCATCATCACTGTTAGTCTATAACAACACACCGATACAGCAAGTCATCATCACTGTTAGTCTATAACAACACACTGATACAGCAAGTCATCATCATTGTTAGTCTATAACAACACACTGATACAGCAAGTCATCATCACTGTTAGTGTACAACACACCGATACAGAAAGTCATCATCACTGTTAGTCTATAACAACACACTGATACAGCAAGTCATCAGCACTGTTAGTCTACAACACACCGATACAGCAAGTCATCATCACTGTTAGTCTATAACAACACACTGATATAGCAAGTCATCATCACTGTTAGTCTATAACAACACACTGATACAGCAAGTCATCATCACTGTTAGTCTACAACACACCGATACAGCAAGTCATCATCACTGTTAGTCTAAAACACACAGATACAGCAAGTCATCATCACTGTTAGTCTATAACAACACACTGATACAGCAAGTCATCATGACTGTTAGTCTATAACAACACACCGATACAGCAAGTCATCATCATTGTTAGTCTACAACACACCGATACAGGAAGTCATCATCACTGTTAGTCTATAACAACACACTGATACAGCAAGTCATCATCACTGTTAGTCTATAACAACACACTGATACAGCAAGTCATCATCACTGTTAGTCTACAACACACCGATACAGCAAGTCATCATCACTGTTAGTCTTAAACACACTGATACAGCAAGTCATCATCACTGTTAGTCTATAACAACACACTGATACAGCAAGTCATTATCACTGTTAGTCTACAACACACCGATACAGCAAGTCATCATCACTGTTACTCTACAACACACCGATACAGCAAGTCATCATCACTGTTAGTCTTAAACACACTGATACAGCAAGTCATCATCACTGTTAGTCTATAACAACACACTGATACAGCAAGTCATTATCACTGTTAGTCTACAACACACCGATACAGCAAGTCATCATCACTGTTAGTCTATAACACACTGAAACAGGAAGTCATCATCACTGTTAGTCTGTAACACACTGATACAGCAAGTCATCTTCACTGATAGGCTGTAACACACTGATAGAGCAAGTCATCTTCACTGTTAGTCTATAACACACTGATTCAGCAAGTCATCATCACTGTGAGTCTATCATAACACACTGATACAGCAAGTCATCATCACTGTTAGTCTATAACACACTGATACAGCAAGTCATCATCACTGTGAGTCTATCATAACACACCGATACAGCAAGTCATCATCACTGTTAGTCTATAACAACACACCGATACAGCAAGTCATCATCACTGTGAGTCTGTAACAACACACCGATACAGCAAGTCATTATTACTGTGAGTCTGTAACAACACACTGATACAGCAAGTCATCATCACTGTTAGTGTGTAACACACTAATACAGCAAGTCATCATCACGGTTAGTCTGTAACAACACACTGATCCAGCAAGTCATCATCACTGTTAGTCTATAACAACACACTGATACAGCAAGTCATCATCACTGTTAGTCTATAACACACTGATAAAGCAAGTCATCATCACTGTTAGTGTATAACACACTGATACAGCAAGCCATCATCACTGTTAGTCTATAACAACACACTGATACAGCAAGTCATCATCACTGTTAGTCTATAACACACTGATACAGCAAGTCATCATCACTGTTAGTCGGAAACAACACACTGATCTAGCAAGTCATCATCACTGTTAGTCTATAACAACACACTGATACAGCAAGTCATCATCACTGTTAGTCTATCACATACTGATACAGCAAGTCATCATCACTGTTAGTCTATAACAACACACTGATACAGCAAGCCATCATCACTGTTAGTCTATAACACACTGATACAGCAAGTCATCATCACTGTGAGACTATAACAACACACCGATACAGCAAGTCATCATCACTGTTAGTCTAAAACACACCGATACAGCAAGTCATCATTACTGTGAGTCTGTAACAACACACCGATACAGCAAGTCATTATTACTGTGAGTCTGTAACAACACACTGATACAGCAAGCCATCATCACTGTTAGACTGTAACACACTGATACAGCAAAGTCATCATCACTGTTGGTCTATAACACACTGATACAGCAAGTCATCATCACTGTTAGTCTATAACACACTAATACAGCAAGCCATCATCACTGTTAGTCTATAACACACTGATACAGCAAGTCATCATCACTGTTCGTCTATAACAACACACTGATACAGCAAGTCATCATCACTGTTAGTCTATAACACACTGATACAGCAAGTCATCATCACTGTTAGTCGGAAACAACACACTGATCCAGCAAGTCATCATCACTGTTAGTCTATAACAACACACTGATACAGCAAGTCATCATCACTGTTCGTCTATAACAACACACTGATACAGCAAGTCATCATCACTGTTAGTCTGTAACACAGTGATACAGCAAGTCATCATTACTGTGAGTTTGTAAAAACACACCGATACAGCAAGTCATTATTACTGTGAGTCTGTAACAACACACTGATACAGCAAGCCATCATCACTGTTAGTCTGTAACACACTGATACAGCAAGTCATCATCACTGTTAGTCTGTAACAACACACTGATCCAGCAAGTCATCATCACTGTTAGTGTATAACAACACACTGATACAGCAAGTCATCATCACTGTTAGTCTACAACACACCGATACAGCAAGTCATCATCACTGTTAGTCTTAAACACACTGATACAGCAAGTCATCATCACTGTTAGTCTATAACACACTGATACAGCAAGTCATCATCACTGTTAGTCTGTAACACACTGATACAGCAAGTCATCTTCACTGTTAGTCTGTAACACACTGATACAGCAAGTCATCTTCACTGTTAGTCTATAACACACTGATACAGCAAGTCATCATCACTGTGAGTCTATCATAACACACTGATACAGCAAGTCATCATCACTGTTAGTCTATAACACACTGATACAGCAAGTCATCATCACTGTGAGTCTATCATAACACACCGATACAGCAAGTCATCATCACTGTTAGTCTATAACAACACACCGATACAGCAAGTCATCATCACTGTGAGTCTGTAAGAACACACCGACACAGCAAGTCATTATTACTGTGAGTCTGTAACAACACACTGATACAGCAAGCCATCATCACTGTTAGTCTGTAACACACTAATACAGCAAGTCATCATCACGGTTAGTCTGTAACAACACACTGATCCAGCAAGTCATCATCACTGTTAGTCTATAACAACACACTGATACAGCAAGTCATCATCACTGTTCGTCTATAACACACTGATACAGCAAGTCATCATCACTGTTAGTGTATAACACACTGATACAGCAAGCCATCATCACTGTTAGTCTATAACAACACACTGATACAGCAAGTCATCATCACTGTTAGTCTAAACACACTGATACAGCAAGTCATCATCACTGTTAGTCGGAAACAACACACTGCTCTTGCAAGTCATCATCACTGTTAGTCCATAACAACACACCGATACAGCAAGTCATCATCACTGTTAGTCTAAAACACACCGATACAGCAAGTCATCATCACTGTTAGTCTGTAACACACTGATACAGCAAGTCATCTTCACTGTTAGTCTGTAACACATTGATACAGCAAGTCATCATCACTGTTAGTCTATCACACACTGATACAGCAAGTCATCATCACTGTTAGTCTATAACAACACTCTGATACAGCAAGTCATCATCACTGTGAGTCTATAATAACACACCGATACAGCAAGTCATCATCATTGTTAGTCTACAACACACCGATACAGCAAGTCATCATCACTGTTAGTCTATAACAACACACCGATACAGCAAGTCATCATCATTGTTAGTCTATAACAACACACTGATACAGCAATCATCATCACTGTTAGTCTATAACACACTGATACAGCAAGTCATCATCACTTAGTCTATAACACACTGATAAAGCAAGTCATCATCACTGTTAGTCTACAACACACCGATACAGCAAGTCATCATCACTGTTAGTCTATAACAACACACCGATACAGCAAGTCATCATCACTGTTAGTCTATAACAACACACTGATACAGCAAGTCATCATCACTGTTAGTCTATAACAACACACTGATACAGCAAGTCATCATCACTGTTAGTCTACAACACACCGATACAGCAAGTCATCATCACTGTTAGTCGATAACAACACACTGATATAGCAAGTCATCATCACTGTTCGTCTATAACAACACACTGATACAGCAAGTCATCATCACTGTTAGTCTAAAACACACTGATACAGCAAGTCATCATCACTGTTAGTCTGTAACACACTGATACAGCAAGTCATCTTCACTGTTAGTCTGTAACACACTGATACAGCAAGTCATCTTCACTGTGAGTCTATAACACAATGATACAGCAAGTCATCATCACTGTGAGTCTATCATAACACACCGATACAGCAAGTCATCATCACTGTTAGTCTATAACAACACACCGATACAGCAAGTCATCATCACTGTGAGTCTATAACACACCGATACAGCAAGTCATCATCACTGTTAGTCTATAACAAACTGATAGAGCAAGTCATCATCACTGTTAGTCGGAAACAACACACTGATCCAGCAAGTCATCATCACTGTTAGTCTAGAACAACACACTGATTCAGCAAGTCATCATCACTGTTAGTCTATCACACACTGATACAGCAAGTCATCATCACTGTTAGTCTATAACACACCGATACAGCAAGTCATCATCACTGTTCGTCTAAAACACACCGATACAGCAAGTCATCATCACTGTTAGTCTATAACACACTGATACAGCAAGTCATCATCACTGTTAGTCTAAAACACACCGATACAGCAAGTCATCATCATTGTTAGTCTAAAACACACTGATACAGCAAGTCATCATCACTGTTCGTCTATAACAACACACTGATACAGCAAGTCATCATCACTGTTAGTCTATCATAACACACTGATACAGCAAGTCATCATCACTGTTAGTCTATAACACACTGAGACAGCAAGTCATCATCACTGTGAGTCTATAACAACACACCGATACAGCAAGTCATCATCACTGTGAGTCTATAACAACACACCGATACAGCAAGTCATCATCACTGTTAGTCTATAACACACTGATACAGCAAGTCATCATCACTGTGAGTCTATAACAACACACCGATACAGCAAGTCATCATCGTTGTTAGTCTATAACAACACACTGATACAGCAATTCATCATCACTGTTAGTCTATAACACACTGATACAGCAAGTCATCATCACTGTTCGTCTCCAACACACCGATACAGCAAGTCATCATCACTGTTAGTCTATATCACACTGATGAAGCAGGTCATCATCACTGTTAGTCTACAACACACCGATACAGCAAGTCATCATCACTGTTAGTCTATAACAACACACCGATACAGCAAGTCATCATCACTGTTAGTCTATAACAACACACTGATACAGCAAGTCATCATCACTGTTAGTCTATAACAACACACTGATACAGCAAGTCATCATCACTGTTAGTCTACAACACACCGATACAGAAAGTCATCATCACTGTTAGTCTATAACAACACACTGATACAGCAAGTCATCATCACTGTTAGTCTACAACACACCGATACAGCAAGTCATCATCACTGTTAGTCTTTCACAACACACTGATATAGCAAGTCATCATTACTGTTCGTCTATAACAACACACTGATACAGCAAGTCATCATCACTGTGAGACTACAACACACCGATACAGCAAGTCATCATCACTGTTAGTCTAAAACACACTGATACAGCAAGTCATCATCACTGTTAGTCTATAACAACACACTGATACAGCAAGTCATCATCACTGTTAGTCTATAACAACACACTGATACAGCAAGTCATTATCATTGTTAGTCTACAACACACCGATACAGCAAGTCATCATCACTGTTAGTCTATAACAACACACCGATACAGCAAGTCATCATCACTGTTAGTCTACAACAACACACTGATACAGCAAGTCATTATCACTGTTAGTCTACAACACACCGATACAGCAAGTCATCGTCACTGTTAGTCTATAACACACCGATACAGCAAGTCATCATCACTGTTAGTCTATAACAACACACTGATACAGCAAGTCATTATCACTGTTAGTCTACAACACACCGATACAGCAAGTCATCATCATTGTTAGTCTATAACACACAGATACAGCAAGTCATCATCACTGTTAGTCTGTAACACACTCATACAGCAAGTCATCTTCACTGTTAGTCTGTAACACACTGATACAGCAAGTCATCTTCACTGTTAGTCTATAACACACTGATACAGCAAGTCATCATCACTGTGAGTCTATCATAACACACTGATACAGCAAGTCATCATCACTGTTAGTCTATAACAACACACCGATACAGCAAGTCATCATCAATGTGAGTCTGTAACAACACACTGATCCAGCAAGTCATCATCACTGTTAGTCTATAACAACACACTGATACAGCAAGTCATCATCACTGTTAGTCTATAACACACTAATACAGCAAGCCATCATCACTGTTAGTCTATAACAACACACTGATACAGCAAGTCATCATCACTGTTAGTCTATAACACACTGATACAGCAAGTCATCATCACTGTTAGTCGGAAACAACACACTGATCTAGCAAGTCATCATCACTGTTAGTCTATAACAACACACTGATACAGCAAGTCATCATCACTGTTAATCTATCACACACTGATACAGCAAGTCATCATCACTGTTAGTCTATAACAACACACTGATACAGCAAGTCATCATCACTGTTAGTCTATAACAACACACTGATACAGCAAGTCATCATCACTGTTAGTCTACAACACACCGATACAGCAAGTCATCATCACTGTTAGTCTATAACAACACACCGATACAGCAAGTCATCATCACTGTTAGTCTATAACAACACACTGATACAGCAAGTCATCATCACTCTTAGTCTATAACAACACACTGATACAGCAAGTCATCATCACTGTTAGTCTACAACACACCGATACAGCAAGTCATCATCACTGTTAGTCGATAACAACACACTGATATAGCAAGTCATCATCACTGTTCGTCTATAACAACACACTGATACAGCAAGTCATCATCACTGTTAGTCTAAAACACACTGATACAGCAAGTCATCATCACTGTTAGTCTGTAACACACTGATACAGCAAGTCATCTTCACTGTTAGTCTGTAACACACTGATACAGCAAGTCATCTTCACTGTGAGTCTATAACACAATGATACAGCAAGTCATCATCACTGTGAGTCTATCATAACACACCGATACAGCAAGTCATCATCACTGTTAGTCTATAACAACACACCGATACAGCAAGTCATCATCACTGTGAGTCTATAACACACTGATACAGCAAGTCATCATCACTGTTAGTCTATAACAACACACAGATACAGCAAGTCATCATCACTGTTAGTCTAAAACACACCGATACAGCAAGTCATCATCACTGTTAGTCTATAACACACTGATACAGCAAGTCATCATCACTGTTAGTCTAAAACACACCGATACAGCAAGTCATCATCACTGTTAGTCTGTAACACACTGATACAGCAAGACATCTTCACTGTTAGTCTGTAACACACTGATACAGCAAGTCATCTTCACTGTTAGTTTATAACACACTGATACAGCAAGTCATCATCACTGTGAGTCTATCATAACACACCGATACAGCAAGTCATCATCACTGTTAGTCTATAACAACACACCGATACAGCAAGTCATCATCACTGTTAGTCTGTAACACACTGATACCGCAAGTCATCATCACTGTTAGTCTATAACAACACACTGATACAGCAAGTCATCATCACTGTTCGTCTATAACAACATACTGATACAGCAAGTCATCATCACTGTTAGTCTGTAACACACTGATACAGCAAGTCATCATTACTGTGAGTCTGTAAAAACATACCGATACAGCAAGTCATCATCACTGTGAGTCTATAACACACCGATACAGCAAGTCATCATTACTGTGAGTCTGTAACAACACACCTATACAGCAAGTCATTATGACTGTGAGTCTGTAACAACACACTGATACAGCAAGCCATCATCACTGTTAGTCTGTAACACACTGATACAGCAAGTCATCATCACTGTCAGTCTGTAACAACACACTGATCCAGCAAGTCATCATCACTGTTCGTCTATAACAACACACTGATACAGCAAGTCATCATCACTGTTAGTCTATAACACACTGATACAGCAAGTCATCATCACTGTTAGTCGGAAACAACACACTGATCCAGCAAGTCATCATCACTGTTAGTCTATAACAAACTGATACAGCAAGTCATCATCACTGTTAGTCTGTAACACACTGATACAGCAAGCCATCATCACTGTTAGTCTCTAACACACTGATACAGCAAGTCATCATCACTGTTCGTCTACAACAACACACTGATACAGCAAGTCATCATTACTGTTAGTCTATAACACACTGATACAGCAAGTCATCATCACTGATAGTCTATAACACACTGATACAGCAAGTCATCATCACTGTTAGTCTATAACACACTGATACAGCAAGTCATCATCACTGTTAGTCTATAACACACTGATACAGCAAGTCATCATCACTGTTCGTCTATAACAACACACTGATACAGCAAGTCATCATCACTGTTAGTCTATAACACACTGATACAGCAAGTCATCATCACTGTTAGTCGGAAACAACACACTGATCCAGCTAGTCATCATCACTGTTAGTCTATAACAACACACTGATACAGCAAGTCATCATCACTGTCAGTCTATCACACACTGATACAGCAAGTCATCATCACTGTTAGTCTATAACAACACTCTGATACAGCAAGCCATCATCACTGTTAGTCTATAACACACTGATACAGCAAGTCATCATCACTGTGAGTCTATAACAACACACCGATACAGCAAGTCATCATCACTGTTAGTCTAAAACACACCGATACAGCAAGTCATCATCACTGTTAGTCTATAACACACTGAGACAGCAAGTCATCATCACTGTGTGTCTATAACAACACACCGATAAAGCAAGTCATCATCACTGTGAGTCTATAACAACACACCGATACAGCAAGTCATCATCACTGTTAGTCTATAACACACTGATACAGCAAGTCATCATCACTGTGATTCTATAACAACACACCGATACAGCAAGTCATCATCATTGTTAGTCTACAACACACCGATACAGCAAGTCATCATCACTGTTAGTCTATAACAACACACCGATACAGCAAGTCATCATCATTGTTAGTCTTTAACAACACACTGATACAGCAAGTCATCATCACTGTTAGTCTATAACACACTGATACAGCAAGTCATCATCACTGTTCGTCTCCAACACACCGATACAGCAAGTCATCATCACTGTTAGTCTATAACACACTGATAAAGCAAGTCATCATCACTGTTAGTCTACAACACACCGATACAGCAAGTCATCATCACTGTTAGTCTATAACAACACACTGATACAGCAAGTCATCATCACTGTTAGTCTATAACAACACACTGATACAGCAAGTCATCATCACTGTTAGTCTATAACACACTGATACAGCAAGTCATCATCACTGTTAGTCTACAACACACCGATACAGAAAGTCATCATCACTGTTAGTCGAAAACAACACACTGATACAGCAAGTCATCATCACTGTTAGTCTATAACAACACACCGATACAGCAAGTCATCATCACTGTTAGTCTATAACACACTGATACAGCAAGTCATCATCACTGTTAGTCTATAACACACGAATACAGCAAGTCATCATCACTGTTAGTCTATAACAACACACTGATACAGCAAGTCATCATCAGTGTTAGTCTACAACACACTGATACAGCAAGTCATCATCACTGTTAGTCGGAAACAACACACTGATCTAGCAAGTCATCATCACTGTTAGTCTATAACAACACACTGATACAGCAAGTCATCATCACTGTTAATCTATCACACACTGATACAGCAAGTCATCATCACTGTTAGTCTATAACAACACACTGATACAGCAAGCCATCATCACTGTTAGTCTATAACACACTGATACAGCAAGTCATCATCACTGTGAGTCTATAACAACACACCGATACAGCAAGTCATCATCACTGTTAGTCTAAAACACACCGATACAGCAAGTCATCATCACTGTTAGTCTATAACACACTGATACAGCAAGTCATCATCACTGTTTGTCTAAAACACACCGATACAGCAAGTCATCATCACTGTTAGTCTGTAACACACTGATACAGCAAGTCATCTTCACTGTTAGTCTGTAACACACTGATACAGCAAGTCATCTTCACTGTTAGTCTATAACACACTGATACAGCAAGTCATCATCACTGTGAGTCTATCATAACACACCGATACAGCAAGTCATCATCACTGTTAGTCTATAACAACACACCGATACAGCAAGTCATCATCACTGTTAGTCTGTAACACACTGATACAGCAAGTCATCATCACTGTTAGTCTATAACAACACACTGATACAGCAAGTCATCATCACTGTTCGTCTATAACAACACACTGATACAGCAAGTCATCATTACTGTGAGTCTGTAAAAACACACCGATACAGCAAGTCATCATCACTGTGAGTCTATAACACACCGATACAGCAAGTCATCATTACTGTGAGTCTGTAATAACACACCTATACAGCAAGTCATTATTACTGTGAGTCTGTAATAACACACTGATACAGCAAGCCATCATCACTGTTAGTCTGTAACACACTGATACAGCAAGTTATCATCACTGTCAGTCTGTAACAACACACTGATCCAGCAAGTCATCATCACTGTTAGTCTATAACAACACACTGATACAGCAAGTCATCATCACTGTTAGTCTATAACAACACACTGATACAGCAAGTCATCATCACTGTTAGTCTATAACACACGAATACAGCAAGCCATCATCACTGTTAGTCTATAACACACTGATACAGCAAGTTATCATCACTGTTCGTCTATAACAACACACTGATACAGCAAGTCATCATCACTGTTAGTCTATAACACACTGATACAGCAAGTCATCATCACTGTTAGTCTCTCACACACTGATACAGCAAGTCATCATCACTGTTAGTCTATAACACACTAATACAGCAAGCCATCATCACTGTTAGTCTATAACACACTGATACAGCAAGTCATCATCACTGTTCGTCTATAACAACACACTGATACAGCAAGTCATCATCAATGTTAGTCTATAACACACTGATACAGCAAGTCATCATCACTGTTAGTCTGTAACACACTGATACAGCAAGTCATCATCACTGTTAGTCTATAACAACACACTGATACAGCAAGTCATCATCACTGTTCGTCTATAACAACACACTGATACAGCAAGTCATCATCACTGTTAGTCTGTAACACACTGATACAGCAAGTCATCATTACTGTGAGTCTGTGAAAACACACCGATACAGCAAGTCAACATCACTGTGAGTCTATAACACACCGATACAGCAAGTCAGCATTACTGTGAGTCTGTAACAACACACCGATACAGCAAGTCATTATTACTGTGAGTCTGTAACAACACACTGATACAGCAAGCCATCATCACTGTTAGTCTGTAACACACTGATACAGCAAGTCATCATCACTGTTAGTCTGTAACAACACACTGATCCAGCAAGTCATCATCACTGTTAGTCTATAACAACACACTGATACAGCAAGTCATCATCACTGTTAGTCTATAACACACTGATACAGCAAGTCATCATCACTGTTAGTCTATAACACACGAATACAGCAAGCCATCATGACTGTTAGTCTATAACACACTGATACAGCAAGTCATCATCACTGTTCGTCTACAACAACACACTGATACAGCAAGTCATCATCACTGTGAGTCTATAACAACACACCGATACAGCAAGTCATCATCACTGTTAGTCTAAAACACACCGATACAGCAAGTCATCATCACTGTTAGTCTATAACACACTGATACAGCAAGTCATCATCACTGTTAGTCTATAACACACTAATACAGCAAGCCATCATCACTGTTAGTCTATAACACACTGATACAGCAAGTCATCATCACTGTTCGTCTATAACAACACACTGATACAGCAAGTCATCATCACTGTTAGTCTATAACACACTGATACAGCAAGTCATCATCACTGTTAGTCGGAAACAACACACTGATCCAGCAAGTCATCATCACTGTTAGTCTATAACAAACTGATACAGCAAGTCATCATCACTGTTAGTCTGTAACACACTGATACAGCAAGTCATCATCACTGTTAGTCTATAACAACACACTGATACAGCAAGTCATCATCACTGTTCGTCTATAACAACACACTGATACAGCAAGTCATCATCACTGTTAGTCTGTAACACACTGATACAGCAAGTCATCATCACTGTGAGTCTTATACAACACACCGATACAGCAAGTCATCATCACTGTGAGACTATAACACACCGATACAGCAAGTCATCATTACTGTGAGTCTGTAACAACACACTGATACAGCAAGCCATCATCACTGTTAGTCTGTAACAAACTGATACAGCAAGTCATCATCACTGTTAGTCTGTAACAACACACTGATCCAGCAAGTCATCATCACTGTTAGTCTATAACAACACACTGATACAGCAAGTCATCATCACTGTTAGTCTATAACACACTGATACAGCAAGTCATCATCACTGTTAGTCTATAACAACACACCGATACAGCAAGTCATCATCACTGTGAGTCTACAACACACCGATACAGCAAGTCATCATCACTGTTAGTCTATAACACAGTGATACAGCAAGTCATCATCACTGTGAGTCTATAACACACTGAGACAGCAAGCCATCATCACTGTTAGTCTATAACAACACACTGATACAGCAAGTCATCATCACTGTTAGTCTATAACAACACACTGATACAGCAAGTCATCATTACTGTTAGTCTATAACACACTGATACAGCAAGTCATCATCACTGATAGTCTATAACACACTGATACAGCAAGTCATCATCACTGTTAGTCTATAACACACTGATACAGGAAGTCATCATCACTGTTAGTCTATAACACACTGATACAGCAAGTCATCATCACTGTTCGTCTATAACAACACACTGATACAGCAAGTCATCATCACTGTTAGTCTATAACACACTGATACAGCAAGTCATCATCACTGTTAGTCGGAAACAACACACTGATCCAGCAAGTCATCATCACTGTTAGTCTATAACAACACACTGATACAGCAAGTCATCATCACTGTTAGTCTATCACACACTGATACAGCAAGTCATCATCACTGTTAGTCTATAACAACACTCTGATACAGCAAGCCATCATCACTGTTAGTCGATAACACACTGATACAGCAAGTCATCATCACTGTGAGTCTATAACAACACACCGATACAGCAAGTCATCATCACTGTTAGTCTAAAACACACCGATACAGCAAGTCATCATCACTGTTAGTCTATAACACACTGATACAGCAAGTCATCATCACTGTTAGTCTAAAACACACCGATGCAGCAAGTCATCATCATTGTTAGTCTAAAACACACTGATACAGGAAGTCATCATCACTGCTCGTCTATAACAACACACTGATACAGCAAGTCATCATCACTGTTAGTCTATCATAACACACTGATACAGCAAGTCATCATCACTGTTAGTCTATAACACACTGAGACAGCAAGTCATCATCACTGTGAGTCTATAACAACACACCGATAAAGCAAGTCATCATCACTGTGAGTCTATAACAACACACCGATACAGCAAGTCATCATCACTGTTAGTCTATAACACACTGATACAGCAAGTCATCATCACTGTGATTCTATAACAACACACCGATACAGCAAGTCATCATCATTGTTAGTCTACAACACACCGATACAGCAAGTCATCATCACTGTTAGTCTATAACAACACACCGATACAGCAAGTCATCATCATTGTTAGTCTTTAACAACACACTGATACAGCAAGTCATCATCACTGTTAGTCTATAACACACCGATACAGCAAGTCATCATCACTGTTAGTCTATAACACACTGATAAAGCAAGTCATCATCACTGTTAGTCTACAACACACCGATACAGCAAGTCATCATCACTGTTAGTCTATAACAACACACTGATACAGCAAGTCATCATCACTGTTAGTCTATAACAACACACTGATACAGCAAGTCATCATCACTGTTAGTCTACAACACACCGATACAGAAAATCATCATCACTGTTAGTCGAAAACAACACACTGATACAGCAAGTTATCATCACTGTTAGTCTACAACACACCGATACAGCAAGTCATCATCACTGTTAGTCTATAACAACACACTGATACAGCAAGTCATCATCACTGTTAGTCTATAACAACACACTGATACAGCAAGTCATCATCATTGTTAGTCTACAACACACCGATACAGCAAGTCATCATCACTGTTAGTCTATAACAACACACTGATACAGCAAGTCATCATCACTGTTAGTCTATAACAACACACTGATACAGCAAGTCATCATCACTGTTAGTCTACAACACACCGATACAGCAAGTCAACATCACTGTTAGTCTTAAACACACTGATACAGCAAGTCATCATCACTGTTAGTCTATAACAACACACTGATACAGCAAGTCATTATCACTGTTAGTCTACAACACACCGATACAGCAAGTCATCATCACTGTTAGTGTATAACACACCGATACAGCAAGTCATCATCACTGTGAGTCTATAACAACACACCGATACAGCAAGTCATCATCACTGTGAGTCTGTAACAACACACTGATCCAGCAAGTCATCATCACTGTTAGTCTATAAGAACACACTGATACAGCAAGTCATCATCACTGTTAGTGTATAACACACTGATACAGCAAGTCATCATCACTGTTAGTCTGTAACAACACACTGATCCAGCAAGTCATCATCACTGTTAGTCTATAACAACACACTGATACAGCAAGTCATCATCACTGTTAGTCTATAACACACTGATACAGCAAGTCATCATCACTGTTAGTATATAACACACGAATACAGCAAGCCATCATCACTGTTAGTGTATAACACACTGATACAGCAAGTCATCATCACTGTTAGTCTATAACACACTGATACAGCAAGTCATCATCACTGTTCGTCTATAACAACACACTGATACAGCAAGTCATCATCACTGTTAGTCTATAACACACTGATACAGAAAGTCATCATCACTGTTAGTCGGAAACAACACACTGATCCAGCAAGTCATCATCACTTTTAGTCTATAACAACACACTGATACAGCAAGTCATCATCACTGTTAGTCTATCACACACTGATACAGCAAGTCATCATCACTGTTAGTCTATAACAACACTCTGATACAGCAAGCCATCATCACTGTTAGTCTATAACACACTGATACAGCAAGTCATCATCACTGTTAGTCTATAACAACACACCGATACAGCAAGTCATCATCACTGTTAGTCTAAAACACACCGATGCAGCAAGTCATCATCATTGTTAGTCTAAAACACACTGATACAGGAAGTCATCATCACTGTTCGTCTATAACAACACACTGATACAGCAAGTCATCATCACTGTTAGTCTATCATAACACACTGATACAGCAAGTCATCATCACTGTTAGTCTATAACACACTGAGACAGCAAGTCATCATCACTGTGTGTCTATAACAACACACCGATACAGCAAGTCATCATCACTGTGAGTCTATAACAACACACCGATACAGCAAGTCATCATCACTGTTAGTCTATAACACACTGATACAGCAAGTCATCATCACTGTGATTCTATAACACACCGATACAGCAAGTCATCATCATTGTTAGTCTACAACACACCGATACAGCAAGTCATCATCACTGTTAGTCTATAACAACACACCGATACAGCAAGTCATCATCATTGTTAGTCTATAACACACTGATACAGCAAGTCATCATCACTGTTCGTCTCCAACACACCGATACAGCAAGTCATCATCACTGTTAGTCTATAACACACTGATAAAGCAAGTCATCATCACTGTTAGTCTATAACAACACACTGATACAGCAAGTCATCATCACCGTTAGTCGACAACACACCGATACAGAAAGTCATCATCACTGTTCGTCTCCAACACACCGATACAGCAAGTCATCATCACTGTTAGTCTAGAACAACACACTGATACAGCAAGTCATCATCACTGTTAGTCTATAACAACACACTGATACAGCAAGTCATCATCACCGTTAGTCGACAACACACCGATACAGAAAGTCATCATCACTGTTAGTCGAAAACAACACACTGATACAGCAAGTCATCATCACTGTTAGTCTACAACACACCGATACAGCAAGTCATCATCACTGTTAGTCTATAACAACACACTGATACAGCAAGTCATCATCACTGTTAGTCTATAACAACACACTGATACAGCAAGTCATCATCACTGTTAGTCTACAACACACCGATACAGCAAGTGATCATCACTGTTAGTCTATAACACACGAATACAGCAAGCCATCATCACTGTTAGTCTATAACACACTGATATAGCAAGTCATCATCACTGTTCGTCTATAACAACACACTGATACAGCAAGTCATCATCACTGTTAGTCTATCATAACACACTGATACAGCAAGTCATCATCACTGTTAGTCTATAACACACTGAGACAGCAAGTCATCATCACTGTGTGTCTATAACAACACACCGATACAGCAAGTCATCATCACTGTGAGTCTATAACAACACACCGATACAGCAAGTCATCATCACTGTTAGTCTATAACACACTGATACAGCAAGTCATCATCACTGTGATTCTATAACACACCGATACAGCAAGTCATCATCATTGTTAGTCTACAACACACCGATACAGCAAGTCATCATCACTGTTAGTCTATAACAACACACCGATACAGCAAGTCATCATCATTGTTAGTCTATAACACACTGATACAGCAAGTCATCATCACTGTTCGTCTCCAACACACCGATACAGCAAGTCATCATCACTGTTAGTCTATAACACACTGATAAAGCAAGTCATCATCACTGTTAGTCTATAACAACACACTGATACAGCAAGTCATCATCACCGTTAGTCGACAACACACCGATACAGAAAGTCATCATCACTGTTCGTCTCCAACACACCGATACAGCAAGTCATCATCACTGTTAGTCTAGAACAACACACTGATACAGCAAGTCATCATCACTGTTAGTCTATAACAACACACTGATACAGCAAGTCATCATCACCGTTAGTCGACAACACACCGATACAGAAAGTCATCATCACTGTTAGTCGAAAACAACACACTGATACAGCAAGTCATCATCACTGTTAGTCTATCATAACACACTGATACAGCAAGTCATCATCACTGTTAGTCTATAACACACTGAGACAGCAAGTCATCATCACTGTGTGTCTATAACAACACACCGATACAGCAAGTCATCATCACTGTGAGTCTATAACAACACACCGATACAGCAAGTCATCATCACTGTTAGTCTATAACACACTGATACAGCAAGTCATCATCACTGTGATTCTATAACACACCGATACAGCAAGTCATCATCATTGTTAGTCTACAACACACCGATACAGCAAGTCATCATCACTGTTAGTCTATAACAACACACCGATACAGCAAGTCATCATCATTGTTAGTCTATAACACACTGATACAGCAAGTCATCATCACTGTTCGTCTCCAACACACCGATACAGCAAGTCATCATCACTGTTAGTCTATAACAACACACTGATACAGCAAGTCATCATCACCGTTAGTCGACAACACACCGATACAGAAAGTCATCATCACTGTTCGTCTCCAGCACACCGATACAGCAAGTCATCATCACTGTTAGTCTAGAACAACACACTGATACAGCAAGTCATCATCACTGTTAGTCTATAACAACACACTGATACAGCAAGTCATCATCACCGTTAGTCGACAACACACCGATACAGAAAGTCATCATCACTGTTAGTCGAAAACAACACACTGATACAGCAAGTCATCATCACTGTTAGTCTACAACACACCGATACAGCAAGTCATCATCACTGTTAGTCTATAACAACACACTGATACAGCAAGTCATCATCACTGTTAGTCTATAACAACACACTGATACAGCAAGTCATCATCACTGTTAGTCTACAACACACCGATACAGCAAGTGATCATCACTGTTAGTCTATAACACACGAATACAGCAAGCCATCATCACTGTTAGTCTATAACACACTGATATAGCAAGTCATCATCACTGTTCGTCTATAACAACACACTGATACAGCAAGTCATCATCACTGTTAGTCTATCATAACACACTGATACAGCAAGTCATCATCACTGTTAGTCTATAACACACTGAGACAGCAAGTCATCATCACTGTGTGTCTATAACAACACACCGATACAGCAAGTCATCATCACTGTGAGTCTATAACAACACACCGATACAGCAAGTCATCATCACTGTTAGTCTATAACACACTGATACAGCAAGTCATCATCACTGTGATTCTATAACACACCGATACAGCAAGTCATCATCATTGTTAGTCTACAACACACCGATACAGCAAGTCATCATCACTGTTAGTCTATAACAACACACCGATACAGCAAGTCATCATCATTGTTAGTCTATAACACACTGATACAGCAAGTCATCATCACTGTTCGTCTCCAACACACCGATACAGCAAGTCATCATCACTGTTAGTCTATAACACACTGATAAAGCAAGTCATCATCACTGTTAGTCTATAACAACACACTGATACAGCAAGTCATCATCACCGTTAGTCGACAACACACCGATACAGAAAGTCATCATCACTGTTCGTCTCCAACACACCGATACAGCAAGTCATCATCACTGTTAGTCTAGAACAACACACTGATACAGCAAGTCATCATCACTGTTAGTCTATAACAACACACTGATACAGCAAGTCATCATCACCGTTAGTCGACAACACACCGATACAGAAAGTCATCATCACTGTTAGTCGAAAACAACACACTGATACAGCAAGTCATCATCACTGTTAGTCTATCATAACACACTGATACAGCAAGTCATCATCACTGTTAGTCTATAACACACTGAGACAGCAAGTCATCATCACTGTGTGTCTATAACAACACACCGATACAGCAAGTCATCATCACTGTGAGTCTATAACAACACACCGATACAGCAAGTCATCATCACTGTTAGTCTATAACACACTGATACAGCAAGTCATCATCACTGTGATTCTATAACACACCGATACAGCAAGTCATCATCATTGTTAGTCTACAACACACCGATACAGCAAGTCATCATCACTGTTAGTCTATAACAACACACCGATACAGCAAGTCATCATCATTGTTAGTCTATAACACACTGATACAGCAAGTCATCATCACTGTTCGTCTCCAACACACCGATACAGCAAGTCATCATCACTGTTAGTCTATAACACACTGATAAAGCAAGTCATCATCACTGTTAGTCTACAACACACTGATACAGCAAGTCATCATCACCGTTAGTCGACAACACACCGATACAGAAAGTCATCATCACTGTTCGTCTATAACACACTGATACAGCAAGTCATCATCACTGTTCGTCTATAACAACACACTGATACAGCAAGTCATCATCACTGTTAGTCTATAACACACTGATACAGCAAGTCATCATCACTGTTAGTCGGAAACAACACACTGATGCAGCAAGTCATCATCACTGTTAGTCTATAACAACACATTGATACAGCAAGTCATCATCACTGTTAGTCTATCACACACTGATACAGCAAGTCATCATCACTGTTAGTCTATAACAACACACTGATACAGCAAGTCATCATTACTGTTAGTCTATAACACACTGATACAGCAAGTCATCATCACTGATAGTCTATAACACACTGATACAGCAAGTCATCATCACTGTTAGTCTATAACACACTGATACAGGAAGTCATCATCACTGTTAGTCTATAACACACTGATACAGCAAGTCATCATCACTGTTCGTCTATAACAACACACTGATACAGCAAGTCATCATCACTGTTAGTCTATAACACACTGATACAGCAAGTCATCATCACTGTTAGTCGGAAACAACACACTGATCCAGCAAGTCATCATCACTGTTAGTCTATAACAACACACTGATACAGCAAGTCATCATCACTGTTAGTCTATCACACACTGATACAGCAAGTCATCATCACTGTTAGTCTATAACAACACTCTGATACAGCAAGCCATCATCACTGTTAGTCGATAACACACTGATACAGCAAGTCATCATCACTGTGAGTCTATAACAACACACCGATACAGCAAGTCATCATCACTGTTAGTCTAAAACACACCGATACAGCAAGTCATCATCACTGTTAGTCTATAACACACTGATACAGCAAGTCATCATCACTGTTAGTCTAAAACACACCGATGCAGCAAGTCATCATCATTGTTAGTCTAAAACACACTGATACAGGAAGTCATCATCACTGCTCGTCTATAACAACACACTGATACAGCAAGTCATCATCACTGTTAGTCTATCATAACACACTGATACAGCAAGTCATCATCACTGTTAGTCTATAACACACTGAGACAGCAAGTCATCATCACTGTGAGTCTATAACAACACACCGATAAAGCAAGTCATCATCACTGTGAGTCTATAACAACACACCGATACAGCAAGTCATCATCACTGTTAGTCTATAACACACTGATACAGCAAGTCATCATCACTGTGATTCTATAACAACACACCGATACAGCAAGTCATCATCATTGTTAGTCTACAACACACCGATACAGCAAGTCATCATCACTGTTAGTCTATAACAACACACCGATACAGCAAGTCATCATCATTGTTAGTCTTTAACAACACACTGATACAGCAAGTCATCATCACTGTTAGTCTATAACACACCGATACAGCAAGTCATCATCACTGTTAGTCTATAACACACTGATAAAGCAAGTCATCATCACTGTTAGTCTACAACACACCGATACAGCAAGTCATCATCACTGTTAGTCTATAACAACACACTGATACAGCAAGTCATCATCACTGTTAGTCTATAACAACACACTGATACAGCAAGTCATCATCACTGTTAGTCTACAACACACCGATACAGAAAATCATCATCACTGTTAGTCGAAAACAACACACTGATACAGCAAGTTATCATCACTGTTAGTCTACAACACACCGATACAGCAAGTCATCATCACTGTTAGTCTATAACAACACACTGATACAGCAAGTCATCATCACTGTTAGTCTATAACAACACACTGATACAGCAAGTCATCATCATTGTTAGTCTACAACACACCGATACAGCAAGTCATCATCACTGTTAGTCTATAACAACACACTGATACAGCAAGTCATCATCACTGTTAGTCTATAACAACACACTGATACAGCAAGTCATCATCACTGTTAGTCTACAACACACCGATACAGCAAGTCAACATCACTGTTAGTCTTAAACACACTGATACAGCAAGTCATCATCACTGTTAGTCTATAACAACACACTGATACAGCAAGTCATTATCACTGTTAGTCTACAACACACCGATACAGCAAGTCATCATCACTGTTAGTGTATAACACACCGATACAGCAAGTCATCATCACTGTGAGTCTATAACAACACACCGATACAGCAAGTCATCATCACTGTGAGTCTGTAACAACACACTGATCCAGCAAGTCATCATCACTGTTAGTCTATAAGAACACACTGATACAGCAAGTCATCATCACTGTTAGTGTATAACACACTGATACAGCAAGTCATCATCACTGTTAGTCTGTAACAACACACTGATCCAGCAAGTCATCATCACTGTTAGTCTATAACAACACACTGATACAGCAAGTCATCATCACTGTTAGTCTATAACACACTGATACAGCAAGTCATCATCACTGTTAGTATATAACACACGAATACAGCAAGCCATCATCACTGTTAGTGTATAACACACTGATACAGCAAGTCATCATCACTGTTAGTCTATAACACACTGATACAGCAAGTCATCATCACTGTTCGTCTATAACAACACACTGATACAGCAAGTCATCATCACTGTTAGTCTATAACACACTGATACAGAAAGTCATCATCACTGTTAGTCGGAAACAACACACTGATCCAGCAAGTCATCATCACTTTTAGTCTATAACAACACACTGATACAGCAAGTCATCATCACTGTTAGTCTATCACACACTGATACAGCAAGTCATCATCACTGTTAGTCTATAACAACACTCTGATACAGCAAGCCATCATCACTGTTAGTCTATAACACACTGATACAGCAAGTCATCATCACTGTTAGTCTATAACAACACACCGATACAGCAAGTCATCATCACTGTTAGTCTAAAACACACCGATGCAGCAAGTCATCATCATTGTTAGTCTAAAACACACTGATACAGGAAGTCATCATCACTGTTCGTCTATAACAACACACTGATACAGCAAGTCATCATCACTGTTAGTCTATCATAACACACTGATACAGCAAGTCATCATCACTGTTAGTCTATAACACACTGAGACAGCAAGTCATCATCACTGTGTGTCTATAACAACACACCGATACAGCAAGTCATCATCACTGTGAGTCTATAACAACACACCGATACAGCAAGTCATCATCACTGTTAGTCTATAACACACTGATACAGCAAGTCATCATCACTGTGATTCTATAACACACCGATACAGCAAGTCATCATCATTGTTAGTCTACAACACACCGATACAGCAAGTCATCATCACTGTTAGTCTATAACAACACACCGATACAGCAAGTCATCATCATTGTTAGTCTATAACACACTGATACAGCAAGTCATCATCACTGTTCGTCTCCAACACACCGATACAGCAAGTCATCATCACTGTTAGTCTATAACACACTGATAAAGCAAGTCATCATCACTGTTAGTCTATAACAACACACTGATACAGCAAGTCATCATCACCGTTAGTCGACAACACACCGATACAGAAAGTCATCATCACTGTTCGTCTCCAACACACCGATACAGCAAGTCATCATCACTGTTAGTCTAGAACAACACACTGATACAGCAAGTCATCATCACTGTTAGTCTATAACAACACACTGATACAGCAAGTCATCATCACCGTTAGTCGACAACACACCGATACAGAAAGTCATCATCACTGTTAGTCGAAAACAACACACTGATACAGCAAGTCATCATCACTGTTAGTCTACAACACACCGATACAGCAAGTCATCATCACTGTTAGTCTATAACAACACACTGATACAGCAAGTCATCATCACTGTTAGTCTATAACAACACACTGATACAGCAAGTCATCATCACTGTTAGTCTACAACACACCGATACAGCAAGTGATCATCACTGTTAGTCTATAACACACGAATACAGCAAGCCATCATCACTGTTAGTCTATAACACACTGATATAGCAAGTCATCATCACTGTTCGTCTATAACAACACACTGATACAGCAAGTCATCATCACTGTTAGTCTATCATAACACACTGATACAGCAAGTCATCATCACTGTTAGTCTATAACACACTGAGACAGCAAGTCATCATCACTGTGTGTCTATAACAACACACCGATACAGCAAGTCATCATCACTGTGAGTCTATAACAACACACCGATACAGCAAGTCATCATCACTGTTAGTCTATAACACACTGATACAGCAAGTCATCATCACTGTGATTCTATAACACACCGATACAGCAAGTCATCATCATTGTTAGTCTACAACACACCGATACAGCAAGTCATCATCACTGTTAGTCTATAACAACACACCGATACAGCAAGTCATCATCATTGTTAGTCTATAACACACTGATACAGCAAGTCATCATCACTGTTCGTCTCCAACACACCGATACAGCAAGTCATCATCACTGTTAGTCTATAACACACTGATAAAGCAAGTCATCATCACTGTTAGTCTATAACAACACACTGATACAGCAAGTCATCATCACCGTTAGTCGACAACACACCGATACAGAAAGTCATCATCACTGTTCGTCTCCAACACACCGATACAGCAAGTCATCATCACTGTTAGTCTAGAACAACACACTGATACAGCAAGTCATCATCACTGTTAGTCTATAACAACACACTGATACAGCAAGTCATCATCACCGTTAGTCGACAACACACCGATACAGAAAGTCATCATCACTGTTAGTCGAAAACAACACACTGATACAGCAAGTCATCATCACTGTTAGTCTATCATAACACACTGATACAGCAAGTCATCATCACTGTTAGTCTATAACACACTGAGACAGCAAGTCATCATCACTGTGTGTCTATAACAACACACCGATACAGCAAGTCATCATCACTGTGAGTCTATAACAACACACCGATACAGCAAGTCATCATCACTGTTAGTCTATAACACACTGATACAGCAAGTCATCATCACTGTGATTCTATAACACACCGATACAGCAAGTCATCATCATTGTTAGTCTACAACACACCGATACAGCAAGTCATCATCACTGTTAGTCTATAACAACACACCGATACAGCAAGTCATCATCATTGTTAGTCTATAACACACTGATACAGCAAGTCATCATCACTGTTCGTCTCCAACACACCGATACAGCAAGTCATCATCACTGTTAGTCTATAACAACACACTGATACAGCAAGTCATCATCACCGTTAGTCGACAACACACCGATACAGAAAGTCATCATCACTGTTCGTCTCCAGCACACCGATACAGCAAGTCATCATCACTGTTAGTCTAGAACAACACACTGATACAGCAAGTCATCATCACTGTTAGTCTATAACAACACACTGATACAGCAAGTCATCATCACCGTTAGTCGACAACACACCGATACAGAAAGTCATCATCACTGTTAGTCGAAAACAACACACTGATACAGCAAGTCATCATCACTGTTAGTCTACAACACACCGATACAGCAAGTCATCATCACTGTTAGTCTATAACAACACACTGATACAGCAAGTCATCATCACTGTTAGTCTATAACAACACACTGATACAGCAAGTCATCATCACTGTTAGTCTACAACACACCGATACAGCAAGTGATCATCACTGTTAGTCTATAACACACGAATACAGCAAGCCATCATCACTGTTAGTCTATAACACACTGATATAGCAAGTCATCATCACTGTTCGTCTATAACAACACACTGATACAGCAAGTCATCATCACTGTTAGTCTATCATAACACACTGATACAGCAAGTCATCATCACTGTTAGTCTATAACACACTGAGACAGCAAGTCATCATCACTGTGTGTCTATAACAACACACCGATACAGCAAGTCATCATCACTGTGAGTCTATAACAACACACCGATACAGCAAGTCATCATCACTGTTAGTCTATAACACACTGATACAGCAAGTCATCATCACTGTGATTCTATAACACACCGATACAGCAAGTCATCATCATTGTTAGTCTACAACACACCGATACAGCAAGTCATCATCACTGTTAGTCTATAACAACACACCGATACAGCAAGTCATCATCATTGTTAGTCTATAACACACTGATACAGCAAGTCATCATCACTGTTCGTCTCCAACACACCGATACAGCAAGTCATCATCACTGTTAGTCTATAACACACTGATAAAGCAAGTCATCATCACTGTTAGTCTATAACAACACACTGATACAGCAAGTCATCATCACCGTTAGTCGACAACACACCGATACAGAAAGTCATCATCACTGTTCGTCTCCAACACACCGATACAGCAAGTCATCATCACTGTTAGTCTAGAACAACACACTGATACAGCAAGTCATCATCACTGTTAGTCTATAACAACACACTGATACAGCAAGTCATCATCACCGTTAGTCGACAACACACCGATACAGAAAGTCATCATCACTGTTAGTCGAAAACAACACACTGATACAGCAAGTCATCATCACTGTTAGTCTATCATAACACACTGATACAGCAAGTCATCATCACTGTTAGTCTATAACACACTGAGACAGCAAGTCATCATCACTGTGTGTCTATAACAACACACCGATACAGCAAGTCATCATCACTGTGAGTCTATAACAACACACCGATACAGCAAGTCATCATCACTGTTAGTCTATAACACACTGATACAGCAAGTCATCATCACTGTGATTCTATAACACACCGATACAGCAAGTCATCATCATTGTTAGTCTACAACACACCGATACAGCAAGTCATCATCACTGTTAGTCTATAACAACACACCGATACAGCAAGTCATCATCATTGTTAGTCTATAACACACTGATACAGCAAGTCATCATCACTGTTCGTCTCCAACACACCGATACAGCAAGTCATCATCACTGTTAGTCTATAACACACTGATAAAGCAAGTCATCATCACTGTTAGTCTACAACACACTGATACAGCAAGTCATCATCACCGTTAGTCGACAACACACCGATACAGAAAGTCATCATCACTGTTCGTCTATAACACACTGATACAGCAAGTCATCATCACTGTTCGTCTATAACAACACACTGATACAGCAAGTCATCATCACTGTTAGTCTATAACACACTGATACAGCAAGTCATCATCACTGTTAGTCGGAAACAACACACTGATGCAGCAAGTCATCATCACTGTTAGTCTATAACAACACATTGATACAGCAAGTCATCATCACTGTTAGTCTATCACACACTGATACAGCAAGTCATCATCACTGTTAGTCTATAACAACACACTGATACAGCAAGTCATCATCACTGTTAGTCTACAACACACCGATACAGCAAGTCATCATCACTGTTAGTCTATAACAACACACTGATACAGCAAGTCATCATCACTGTTAGTCGATAACAACACACTGATACAGCAAGTCATCATCACTGTTCGTCTATAACAACACACTGATACAGCAAGTCATCATCATTGTTAGTCTACAACACACCGATACAGCAAGTCATCATCACTGTCAGTCTTTCACAACACACTGATACAGCAAGTCATCATCACTGTTAGTCTATAACAACACACTGATACAGCAAGTCATTATCACTGTTAGTCTAGAACACACCGATACAGCAAGTCATCATCACTGTTAGTCTAAAACACACTGATCCAGCAAGTCATCATCATTGTTAGTCTACAACACACCGATACAGCAAGTCATCATCACTGTTAGTCTATAACAACACACTGATACAGCAAGTCATCATCACTGTGAGTCTATAACAACACACCGATACAGCAAGTCATCATCACTGTGAGTCTACAACACACCGATACAGCAAGTCATCATCACTGTTAGTCTATAACAACACACCGATACAGCAAGTCATCATCATTGTTCGTCTATAACAACACACTGATACAGCAAGTCATCATCACTGTTCGTCTCCAACACACCGATACAGCAAGTCATCATCACTGTTAGTCTATAACACTGATACAGCAAGTCATCATCACTGTTAGTCTACAACACACCGATACAGCAAGTCATCATCACTGTTAGTCTATAACAACACACCGATACAGCAAGTCATCATCACTGTTAGTCTATAACAACACACTGATACAGCAAGTGATCATCACTGTGAGTCTATCATAACACACTGATACAGCAAGTCATCATCACTGTTCGTCTATAACACACTGATACAGCAAGTCATCATCACTGTGAGTCTATCATAACACACCGATACAGCAAGTCATCATCACTGTTAGTCTATAACAACACACCGATACAGCAAGTCATCATCACTGTGAGTCTGTAACAACACACTGATCCAGCAAGTCATCATCACTGTTAGTCTATAACACACTGATACAGCAAGTCATCATCACTGTTAGTCTATCATAACACACTGATACAGCAAGTCATCATCACTGTTAGTCTATAACACACTGAGACAGCAAGTCATCATCACTGTGAGTCTATAACAACACACCGATACAGCAAGTCATCATCACTGTTAGTCTATAACAACACACCGATACAGCAAGTCATCATCACTGTGAGTCTGTAACAACACACTGATACAGCAAGTCATCATCACTGTTAGTCTATAACACACTGATACAGCAAGTCATCATCACTGTGATTCTATAACAACACACCGATACAGCAAGTCATCATCATTGTTAGTCTACAACACACCGATACAGCAAGTCATCATCACTGTTAGTCTATAACAACACACCGATACAGCAAGTCATCATCATTGTTAGTCTTTAACAACACACTGATACAGCAAGTCATCATCACTGTTAGTCTATAACACACTGATACAGCAAGTCATCATCACTGTTCGTCTCCAACACACCGATACCGCAAGTCATCATCACTGTTAGTCTATAACAACACACTGACACAACAAGTCATCATCACTGTTCGTCTATAACAACACACCGATACAGCAAGTCATCATCATTGTTAGTCTTTAACAACACACTGATACAGCAAGTCATCATCACTGTTAGTCTATAACACACTGATAAAGCAAGTCATCATCACTGTTAGTCTACAACACACCGATACAGCAAGTCATCATCACTGTTCGTCTATAACAACACACTGATACAGCAAGTCATCATCACTGTTAGTCTATAACAACACACTGATACAGCAAGTCATCATCACTGTTAGTCTACAACACACCGATACAGAAAGTCATCATCACTGTTAGTCGAAAACAACACACTGATACAGCAAGTCATCATCATTGTTAGTCTACAACACACCGATACAGCAAGTCATCATCACTGTTAGTCTATAACAACACACTGATACAGCAAGTCATCATCACTGTTAGTCTATAACAACACACTGATACAGCAAGTCATCATCACTGTTAGTCTACAACACACCGATACAGCAAGTCATCATCACTGTTAGTCTAAAACACACTGATACAGCAAGTCATCATCACTGTTAGTCTATAACAACACACTGATACAGCAAGTCATCATCATTGTTAGTCTACAACACACCGATACAGCAAGTCATCATCACTGTTAGTCTTAAACACACTGATACAGCAAGTCATCATCACTGTTAGTCTATAACAACACACTGATACAGCAAGTCATTATCACTGTTAGTCTACAACACACCGATACAGCAAGTCATAATCACTGTTAGTCTATAACACACCGATACAGCAAGTCATCATCACTGTGAGTCTATAACAACACACCGATACAGCAAGTCATCATCACTGTGAGTCTGTAACAACACACTGATCCAGCAAGTCATCATCACTGTTAGTCTATAAGAACACACTAATACAGCAAGTCATCATCACTGTTAGTCTATAACACACTGATACAGCAAGTCATCATCACTGTTAGTCTATAACACACTAATACAGCAAGCCATCATCACTGTTAGTCTATAACAACACACTGATACAGCAAGTCATCATCACTGTTAGTCTATAACACACTGATACAGCAAGTCATCATCACTGTTCGTCGGAAACAACACACTGATCTAGCAAGTCATCATCACTGTTAGTCTACAACAACACACTGATACAGCAAGTCATCATCACTGTTAGTCTATCACACAGTGATACAGCAAGTCATCATCACTGTTAGTCTATAACAACACACTGATACAGCAAGCCATCATCACTGTTAGTCTATAACACACTGATACAGCAAGTCATCATCACTGTGAGTCTATAACAACACACCGATACAGCAAGTCATCATCACTGTTAGTCTATAACAACACACTGATACAGCAAGTCATCATCACTGTTAGTCTATAACAACACACTGATACAGCAAGTCATCATCACTGTTCGTCTATAACAACACACTGATACAGCAAGTCATCATCATTGTTAGTCTACAACACACCGATACAGCAAGTCATGATCATTGTTAGTCTACAACACACCGATACAGCAAGTCATCATCACTGTTAGTCTATAACAACACACTGATACAGCAAGTCATCATCACTGTTAGTCTATAACAACACACTGATACAGCAAGTCATCATCACTGTTAGTCTATAACACACTGAGACAGCAAGTCATCATCACTGTGAGTCTATAACAACACACCGATACAGCAAGTCATCATCACTGTGAGTCTACAACACACCGATACAGCAAGTCATCATCACTGTTAGTCTATAACAACACACCGATACAGCAAGTCATCATCATTGTTCGTCTATAACAACACACTGATACAGCAAGTCATCATCACTGTTCGTCTCCAACACACCGATACAGCAAGTCATCATCACTGTTAGTCTACAACACACCGATACAGCAAGTCATCATCACTGTTAGTCTATAACAACACACCGATACAGCAAGTCATCATCACTGTTAGTCTATAACAACACACTGATACAGCAAGTGATCATCACTGTGAGTCTATCATAACACACTGATACAGCAAGTCATCATCACTGTTCGTCTATAACACACTGATACAGCAAGTCATCATCACTGTGAGTCTATCATAACACACCGATACAGCAAGTCATCATCACTGTTAGTCTATAACAACACACCGATACAGCAAGTCATCATCACTGTGAGTCTGTAACAACACACTGATCCAGCAAGTCATCATCACTGTTAGTCTATAACACACTGATACAGCAAGTCATCATCACTGTTAGTCTATCATAACACACTGATACAGCAAGTCATCATCACTGTTAGTCTATAACACACTGAGACAGCAAGTCATCATCACTGTGAGTCTATAACAACACACCGATACAGCAAGTCATCATCACTGTGAGTCTATAACAACACACCGATACAGCAAGTCATCATCACTGTTAGTCTATAACACACTGATACAGCAAGTCATCATCACTGTGATTCTATAACAACACACCGATACAGCAAGTCATCATCGTTAGTCTACAACACACCGATACAGCAAGTCATCATCACTGTTAGTCTATAACAACACACCGATACAGCAAGTCATCATCATTGTTAGTCTTTAACAACACACTGATACAGCAAGTCATCATCACTGTTAGTCTATAACACACTGATACAGCAAGTCATCATCACTGTTCGTCTCCAACACACCGATACATCAAGTCATCATCACTGTTAGTCTATAACAACACACTGATACAACAAGTCATCATCACTGTTCGTCTATAACAACACACCGATACAGCAAGTCATCATCACTGTAAGTCTTTAACAACACACTGATACAGCAAGTCATCATCACTGTTAGTCTATAACACACTGATAAAGCAAGTCATCATCACTGTTAGTCTAGAACACACCGATACAGCAAGTCATCATCACTGTTCGTCTATAACAACACACTGATACAGCAAGTCATCATCACTGTTAGTCTATAACAACACACTGATACAGCAAGTCATCATCACTGTTAGTCTACAACACACCGATACAGAAAGTCATCATCACTGTTAGTCGAAAACAACACACTGATACAGCAAGTCATCATCACTGTTAGTCTACAACACACCGATACAGCAAGTCATCATCACTGTTAGTCTATAACAACACACTGATACAGCAAGTCATCATCACTGTTAGTCTATAACAAAACACTGATACAGCAAGTCATCATCACTGTTAGTCTACAACACACCGATACAGCAAGTCATCATCACTGTTAGTCTAAAACACACTGATACAGCAAGTCATCATCACTGTTAGTCTATAACAACACACTGATACAGCAAGTCATCATCACTGTTAGTCTATAACAACACACTGATACAGCAAGTCATCATCATTGTTAGTCTACAACACACCGATACAGCAAGTCATCATCACTGTTAGTCTATAACAACACACTGATACAGCAAGTCATCATCACTGTTAGTCCATAACAACACACTGATACAGCAAGTCATCATCACTGTTAGTCTATAACACACTAATACAGCAAGCCATCATCACTGTTAGTCTATAACAACACACTGATACAGCAAGTCATCATCACTGTTAGTCTATAACACACTGATACAGCAAGTCATCATCACTGTTCGTCGGAAACAACACACTGATCTAGCAAGTCATCATCACTGTTAGTCTATAACACACCGATACAGCAAGTCATCATCACTGTGAGTCTATAACAACACACCGATACAGCAAGTCATCATCACTGTGAGTCTGTAACAACACACTGATCCAGCAAGTCATCATCACTGTTAGTCTATAACACACTGATACAGCAAGTCATCATCACTGTTAGTCTATAACACACTAATACAGCAAGCCATCATCACTGTTAGTCTATAACAACACACTGATACAGCAAGTCATCATCACTGTTAGTCTATAACACACTGATACAGCAAGTCATCATCACTGTTAGTCGGAAACAACACACCGATACAGCAACTCATCATCACTGTTAGTCTACAACAACACACTGATACAGCAAGTCATCATCACTGTTAGTCTATCACACAGTGATACAGCAAGTCATCATCACTGTTAGTCTATAACAACACACTGATACAGCAAGCCATCATCACTGTTAGTCTATAACACACTGATACAGCAAGTCATCATCACTGTGAGTCTATAACAACACACCGATACAGCAAGTCATCATCACTGTTAGTCTAAAACACACCGATACAGCAAGTCATCATCACTGTTAGTCTATAACACACTGATACAGCAAGTCATCATCACTGTTAGACTAAAACACACCGATACAGCAAGTCATCATCACTGTTAGTCTGTAACACACTGATACAGCAAGTCATCTTCACTGTTAGTCTGTAACACACTGATACAGCAAGTCATCTTAACTGTTCGTCTATAACACACTGATACCGCAAGTCATCAACACTGTGAGTCTATCATAACACACCGATACAGCAAGTCATCATAAATGTTAGTCTATGACAACACACCGATACAGCAAGTCATCATCACTGTGAGTCTATAACACACCGATACAGCAAGTCATCATCACTGTTAGTCTATAACAACACACCGATACAGCAAGTCATCATCACTGTTAGTCTATAACAACACACTGATACAGCAAGTCATCATCACTGTTAGTCTATAACACACTGATACAGCAAGTGATCATCACTGTTAGTCTATAACACACGAATACAGCAAGCCATCATCACTGTTAGTCTATAACACACTGATATAGCAAGTCATCATCACTGTCAGTCTATAACACACTGATATCGCAAGTCATCATCACTGTTCGTCTATAACAACACACTGATACAGCAAGTCATCATCACTGTTAGTCTATAACACACTGATACAGCAAGTGATCATCACTGTTAGTCTATAACACACGAATACAGCAAGCCATCATCACTGTTAGTCTATAACACACTGATATAGCAAGTCATCATCACTGTTCGTCTATAACAACACACTGATACAGCAAGTCATCATCACTGTTAGTCTATAACACACTGATACAGCAAGTCATCATCACTGTTAGTCTATAACACACTGATACAGCAAGTCATCATCACTGTTAGTCTATAACAACACACTGATACAGCAAGTCATCATCACTGTTAGACTAAAACACACCGATACAGCAAGTCATCATCACTGTTAGTCTGTAACACACTGATACAGCAAGTCATCTTCACTGTTAGTCTGTAACACACTGATACAGCAAGTCATCTTAACTGCTAGTCTATAACACACTGATACCGCAAGTCATCAACACTGTGAGTCTATCATAACACACCGAAACAGCAAGTCATCATCACTGTTAGTCTATAACAACACACCGATACAGCAAGTCATCATCACTGTGAGTCTATAACACACCGATACAGCAAGTCATCATCACTGTTAGTCTATAACAAACTGATACAGCAAGTCATCATCACTGTTAGTCTGTAACACACTGATACAGCAAGTCATCATCACTGTTAGTCTAAAACAACACACAGATACAGCAAGTCATCATCACTGTTAGTCTGTAACACACTGATACAGCAAGTCATCATCACTGTTAGTCTATAACACACTGATACAGCAAGTGATCATCACTGTTAGTCTATAACACACGAATACAGCAAGCCATCATCACTGTTAGTCTATAACACACTGATATAGCAAGTCATCATCACTGTTAGTCTGTAACACACTGATACAGCAAGTCATCATCACTGTTCGTCTATAACAACACAAAGATACAGCAAGTCATCATCACTGTTAGTCTGTAACACACTGATACAGCAAGTCATCATCACTGTTAGTCTATAACACACTGATACAGCAAGTGATCATCACTGTTAGTCTATAACACACGAATACAGCAAGCCATCATCACTGTTAGTCTATAACACACTGATATAGCAAGTCATCATCACTGTTCGTCTATAACAACACACTGATACAGCAAGTCATCATCACTGTTAGTCTATAACACACTGATACAGCAAGTCATCATCACTGTTAGTCCATAACACACTGATACAGCAAGTCATCATCACTGTTCGTCTATAACAACACACTGATACAGCAAGTCATCATCACTGTTAGTCTATAACACACTGACACAGCAAGTCATCATCACTGTTAGTCCATAACACACTGATACAGCAAGTCATCATCACTGTTCGTCTATAACAACACACAGATACAGCAAGTCATCATCACTGTTCGTCTGTAACACACTGATACAGCAAGTCATCATTACTGTGAGTCTGTAAAAACACACCGATACAGCAAGTCATCATCACTGTGAGTCTATAACACACCGATACAGCAAGTCATCATTACTGTGAGTCTGTAACAACACACCGATACAGCAAGTCATTATTACTGTGAGTCTGTAACAACACACTGATACAGCAAGCCATCATCACTGTTAGTCTGTAACACACTGATACAGCAAGTCATCATCACTGTTAGTCTGTAACAACACACTGATCCAGCAAGTCATCATCACTGTTAGTCTATAACAACACACTGATACAGCAAGTCATCATCACTGTTAGTGTATAACACACTGATACAGCAAGTCATCATCACTGTTAGTCTATAACACACGAATACAGCAAGCCATCATCACTGTTAGTCTATAACACACTGATACAGCAAGTCATCATCACTGTTCGTCTTTAACACACTGATACAGCAAGTCATCATCACTGTTAGTCTAAAACAACACACTGATACAGCAAGTCATCATCACTGTTCGTCTATAACAACACACTGATACAGCAAGTCATCATCACTGTTAGTCTGTAACACACTGATACAGCAAGTCATCATTACTGTGAGTCTGTAAAAACACACCGATACAGCAAGTCATCATCACTGTGAGTCTATAACACACCGATACAGCAAGTCATCATTACTGTGAGTCTGTAACAACACACCGATACAGCAACTCATTACTACTGTGAGTCTGTAACAACACACTGATACAGCAAGCCATCATCACTGTTAGTCTGTAACAACACACTGATCCAGCAAGTCATCATCACTGTTAGTCTATAACAACACACTGATACAGCAAGTCATCATCACTGTTAGTCTATAACACACTGATATAGCAAGTCATCATCACTGTTCGTCTGTAACAACACACTGATACAGCAAGTCATCATCACTGTTAGTCTATAACACACTGATACAGCAAGTCATCATCACTGTTAGTCTATAACACACTGATACAGCAAGTCATCATCACTGTTTGTCTATAACACACTGATACAGCAAGTCATCATCACTGTTAGTCTATAACACACTAATACAGCAAGCCATCATCACTGTTAGTCTATAACACACTGATACAGCAAGTCATCATCACTGTTCGTCTTTAACAACACACTGATACAGCAAGTCATCATCACTGTTAGTCTATAACACACTGATACAGCAAGTCATCATCACTGTTAGTCGGAAACAACACACTGATACAGCAAGTCATCATCACTGTTAGTCTATAACAACACACTGATACAGCAAGTCATCATCACTGTTAGTCTATCACACACTGATACAGCAAGTCATCATCACTGTTAGTCTATAACAACACACTGATACAGCAAGTCATCATCACTGTTAGTCTACAACACACCGATACAGCAAGTCATCATCACTGTTAGTCTATAACAACACACTGATACAGCAAGTCATCATCACTGTTAGTCTATAACAACACACGGATACAGCAAGTCATCATCACTGTTAGTCTACAACACACTGATACAGCAAGTCATCATCACTGTTAGTCTATAACAACACACTGATACAGCAAGTCATCATCACTGTTCGTCTATAACAACACACTGATACAGCAAGTCATCATCATTGTTAGTCTACAACACACCGATACAGCAAGTCATCATCACTGTTCGTCTATAACACACTGATACAGCAAGTCATCATCACTGTGAGTCTACCATAACACACCGATACAGCAAGTCATCATCACTGTTAGTCTATAACACACCGATACAGCAAGTCATCATCACTGTGAGTCTGTAACAACACACTGATCCAGCAAGTCATCATCACTGTTAGTCGATAACAACACACTGATACAGCAAGTCATCATCACTGTTAGTCTATAACACACTGATACAGCAAGTCATCATCACTGTTAGTCTATAACACACTAATACAGCAAGCCATCATCACTGTTAGTCTATAACAACACACTGATACAGCAAGTCATCATCACTGTTCGTCTATAACACACTGATACAGCAAGTCATCATCACTGTTAGTCGGAAACAACACACTGATCTAGCAAGTCATCATCACTGTTAGTCTATAACAACACACTGATACAGCAAGTCATCATCACTGTTAGTCTATCACACACTGATACAGCAAGTCATCACCACTGTTAGTCTATAACAACACACTGATACAGCAAGCCATCATCACTGTTAGTCTATAACACACCGATACAGCAAGTCATCATCACTGTTAGTCTAAAACACACTGATACAGCAAGTCATCATCATTGTTAGTCTACAACACACCGATACAGCAAGTCATCATCACTGTTAGTCTATAACAACACACTGATACAGCAAGTCATCATCACTGTTAGTCTATAACACACTGAGACAGCAAGTCATCATCACTGTTAGTCTATAACAACACACCGATACAGCAAGTCATCATCACTGTGAGTCTACAACACACCGATACAGCAAGTCATCATCACTGTTAGTCTATAACACAGTGATACAGCAAGTCATCATCACTGTGAGTCTATAACACACTGAGACAGCAAGCCATCATCACTGTTAGTCTATAACAACACACTGATACAGCAAGTCATCATCACTGTTAGTCTATAACAACACACTGATACAGCAAGTCATCATCACTGTTAGTCTACAACACACCGACACAGCAAGTCATCATCACTGTTAGTCTATAACAACACACTGATACAGCAAGTCATCATCACTGTTAGTCTATAACAACACACGGATACAGCAAGTCATCATCACTGTTAGTCTATAACAACACACTGATACAGCAAGTCATCATCACTGTTAGTCTACAACACACCGATACAGAAAGTCATCATCACTGTTAGTCGAAAACAACACACTGATACAGCAAGTCATCATCACTGTTAGTCTACAACACACCGATACAGCAAGTCATCATCACTGTTAGTCTATAACAACACACTGATACAGCAAGTCATCATCACTGTTAGTCTATAACAAAACACTGATACAGCAAGTCATCATCACTGTTAGTCTACAACACACCGATACAGCAAGTCATCATCACTGTTAGTCTAAAACACACTGATACAGCAAGTCATCATCACTGTTAGTCTATAACAACACACTGATACAGCAAGTCATCATCACTGTTAGTCTATAACAACACACTGATACAGCAAGTCATCATCATTGTTAGTCTACAACACACCGATACAGCAAGTCATCATCACTGTTAGTCTATAACAACACACTGATACAGCAAGTCATCATCACTGTTAGTCCATAACAACACACTGATACAGCAAGTCATCATCACTGTTAGTCTATAACACACTAATACAGCAAGCCATCATCACTGTTAGTCTATAACAACACACTGATACAGCAAGTCATCATCACTGTTAGTCTATAACACACTGATACAGCAAGTCATCATCACTGTTCGTCGGAAACAACACACTGATCTAGCAAGTCATCATCACTGTTAGTCTATAACACACCGATACAGCAAGTCATCATCACTGTGAGTCTATAACAACACACCGATACAGCAAGTCATCATCACTGTGAGTCTGTAACAACACACTGATCCAGCAAGTCATCATCACTGTTAGTCTATAACACACTGATACAGCAAGTCATCATCACTGTTAGTCTATAACACACTAATACAGCAAGCCATCATCACTGTTAGTCTATAACAACACACTGATACAGCAAGTCATCATCACTGTTAGTCTATAACACACTGATACAGCAAGTCATCATCACTGTTAGTCGGAAACAACACACCGATACAGCAACTCATCATCACTGTTAGTCTACAACAACACACTGATACAGCAAGTCATCATCACTGTTAGTCTATCACACAGTGATACAGCAAGTCATCATCACTGTTAGTCTATAACAACACACTGATACAGCAAGCCATCATCACTGTTAGTCTATAACACACTGATACAGCAAGTCATCATCACTGTGAGTCTATAACAACACACCGATACAGCAAGTCATCATCACTGTTAGTCTAAAACACACCGATACAGCAAGTCATCATCACTGTTAGTCTATAACACACTGATACAGCAAGTCATCATCACTGTTAGACTAAAACACACCGATACAGCAAGTCATCATCACTGTTAGTCTGTAACACACTGATACAGCAAGTCATCTTCACTGTTAGTCTGTAACACACTGATACAGCAAGTCATCTTAACTGTTCGTCTATAACACACTGATACCGCAAGTCATCAACACTGTGAGTCTATCATAACACACCGATACAGCAAGTCATCATAAATGTTAGTCTATGACAACACACCGATACAGCAAGTCATCATCACTGTGAGTCTATAACACACCGATACAGCAAGTCATCATCACTGTTAGTCTATAACAACACACCGATACAGCAAGTCATCATCACTGTTAGTCTATAACAACACACTGATACAGCAAGTCATCATCACTGTTAGTCTATAACACACTGATACAGCAAGTGATCATCACTGTTAGTCTATAACACACGAATACAGCAAGCCATCATCACTGTTAGTCTATAACACACTGATATAGCAAGTCATCATCACTGTCAGTCTATAACACACTGATATCGCAAGTCATCATCACTGTTCGTCTATAACAACACACTGATACAGCAAGTCATCATCACTGTTAGTCTATAACACACTGATACAGCAAGTGATCATCACTGTTAGTCTATAACACACGAATACAGCAAGCCATCATCACTGTTAGTCTATAACACACTGATATAGCAAGTCATCATCACTGTTCGTCTATAACAACACACTGATACAGCAAGTCATCATCACTGTTAGTCTATAACACACTGATACAGCAAGTCATCATCACTGTTAGTCTATAACACACTGATACAGCAAGTCATCATCACTGTTAGTCTATAACAACACACTGATACAGCAAGTCATCATCACTGTTAGACTAAAACACACCGATACAGCAAGTCATCATCACTGTTAGTCTGTAACACACTGATACAGCAAGTCATCTTCACTGTTAGTCTGTAACACACTGATACAGCAAGTCATCTTAACTGCTAGTCTATAACACACTGATACCGCAAGTCATCAACACTGTGAGTCTATCATAACACACCGAAACAGCAAGTCATCATCACTGTTAGTCTATAACAACACACCGATACAGCAAGTCATCATCACTGTGAGTCTATAACACACCGATACAGCAAGTCATCATCACTGTTAGTCTATAACAAACTGATACAGCAAGTCATCATCACTGTTAGTCTGTAACACACTGATACAGCAAGTCATCATCACTGTTAGTCTAAAACAACACACAGATACAGCAAGTCATCATCACTGTTAGTCTGTAACACACTGATACAGCAAGTCATCATCACTGTTAGTCTATAACACACTGATACAGCAAGTGATCATCACTGTTAGTCTATAACACACGAATACAGCAAGCCATCATCACTGTTAGTCTATAACACACTGATATAGCAAGTCATCATCACTGTTAGTCTGTAACACACTGATACAGCAAGTCATCATCACTGTTCGTCTATAACAACACAAAGATACAGCAAGTCATCATCACTGTTAGTCTGTAACACACTGATACAGCAAGTCATCATCACTGTTAGTCTATAACACACTGATACAGCAAGTGATCATCACTGTTAGTCTATAACACACGAATACAGCAAGCCATCATCACTGTTAGTCTATAACACACTGATATAGCAAGTCATCATCACTGTTCGTCTATAACAACACACTGATACAGCAAGTCATCATCACTGTTAGTCTATAACACACTGATACAGCAAGTCATCATCACTGTTAGTCCATAACACACTGATACAGCAAGTCATCATCACTGTTCGTCTATAACAACACACTGATACAGCAAGTCATCATCACTGTTAGTCTATAACACACTGACACAGCAAGTCATCATCACTGTTAGTCCATAACACACTGATACAGCAAGTCATCATCACTGTTCGTCTATAACAACACACAGATACAGCAAGTCATCATCACTGTTCGTCTGTAACACACTGATACAGCAAGTCATCATTACTGTGAGTCTGTAAAAACACACCGATACAGCAAGTCATCATCACTGTGAGTCTATAACACACCGATACAGCAAGTCATCATTACTGTGAGTCTGTAACAACACACCGATACAGCAAGTCATTATTACTGTGAGTCTGTAACAACACACTGATACAGCAAGCCATCATCACTGTTAGTCTGTAACACACTGATACAGCAAGTCATCATCACTGTTAGTCTGTAACAACACACTGATCCAGCAAGTCATCATCACTGTTAGTCTATAACAACACACTGATACAGCAAGTCATCATCACTGTTAGTGTATAACACACTGATACAGCAAGTCATCATCACTGTTAGTCTATAACACACGAATACAGCAAGCCATCATCACTGTTAGTCTATAACACACTGATACAGCAAGTCATCATCACTGTTCGTCTTTAACACACTGATACAGCAAGTCATCATCACTGTTAGTCTAAAACAACACACTGATACAGCAAGTCATCATCACTGTTCGTCTATAACAACACACTGATACAGCAAGTCATCATCACTGTTAGTCTGTAACACACTGATACAGCAAGTCATCATTACTGTGAGTCTGTAAAAACACACCGATACAGCAAGTCATCATCACTGTGAGTCTATAACACACCGATACAGCAAGTCATCATTACTGTGAGTCTGTAACAACACACCGATACAGCAACTCATTACTACTGTGAGTCTGTAACAACACACTGATACAGCAAGCCATCATCACTGTTAGTCTGTAACAACACACTGATCCAGCAAGTCATCATCACTGTTAGTCTATAACAACACACTGATACAGCAAGTCATCATCACTGTTAGTCTATAACACACTGATATAGCAAGTCATCATCACTGTTCGTCTGTAACAACACACTGATACAGCAAGTCATCATCACTGTTAGTCTATAACACACTGATACAGCAAGTCATCATCACTGTTAGTCTATAACACACTGATACAGCAAGTCATCATCACTGTTTGTCTATAACACACTGATACAGCAAGTCATCATCACTGTTAGTCTATAACACACTAATACAGCAAGCCATCATCACTGTTAGTCTATAACACACTGATACAGCAAGTCATCATCACTGTTCGTCTTTAACAACACACTGATACAGCAAGTCATCATCACTGTTAGTCTATAACACACTGATACAGCAAGTCATCATCACTGTTAGTCGGAAACAACACACTGATACAGCAAGTCATCATCACTGTTAGTCTATAACAACACACTGATACAGCAAGTCATCATCACTGTTAGTCTATCACACACTGATACAGCAAGTCATCATCACTGTTAGTCTATAACAACACACTGATACAGCAAGTCATCATCACTGTTAGTCTACAACACACCGATACAGCAAGTCATCATCACTGTTAGTCTATAACAACACACTGATACAGCAAGTCATCATCACTGTTAGTCTATAACAACACACGGATACAGCAAGTCATCATCACTGTTAGTCTACAACACACTGATACAGCAAGTCATCATCACTGTTAGTCTATAACAACACACTGATACAGCAAGTCATCATCACTGTTCGTCTATAACAACACACTGATACAGCAAGTCATCATCATTGTTAGTCTACAACACACCGATACAGCAAGTCATCATCACTGTTCGTCTATAACACACTGATACAGCAAGTCATCATCACTGTGAGTCTACCATAACACACCGATACAGCAAGTCATCATCACTGTTAGTCTATAACACACCGATACAGCAAGTCATCATCACTGTGAGTCTGTAACAACACACTGATCCAGCAAGTCATCATCACTGTTAGTCGATAACAACACACTGATACAGCAAGTCATCATCACTGTTAGTCTATAACACACTGATACAGCAAGTCATCATCACTGTTAGTCTATAACACACTAATACAGCAAGCCATCATCACTGTTAGTCTATAACAACACACTGATACAGCAAGTCATCATCACTGTTCGTCTATAACACACTGATACAGCAAGTCATCATCACTGTTAGTCGGAAACAACACACTGATCTAGCAAGTCATCATCACTGTTAGTCTATAACAACACACTGATACAGCAAGTCATCATCACTGTTAGTCTATCACACACTGATACAGCAAGTCATCACCACTGTTAGTCTATAACAACACACTGATACAGCAAGCCATCATCACTGTTAGTCTATAACACACCGATACAGCAAGTCATCATCACTGTTAGTCTAAAACACACTGATACAGCAAGTCATCATCATTGTTAGTCTACAACACACCGATACAGCAAGTCATCATCACTGTTAGTCTATAACAACACACTGATACAGCAAGTCATCATCACTGTTAGTCTATAACACACTGAGACAGCAAGTCATCATCACTGTTAGTCTATAACAACACACCGATACAGCAAGTCATCATCACTGTGAGTCTACAACACACCGATACAGCAAGTCATCATCACTGTTAGTCTATAACACAGTGATACAGCAAGTCATCATCACTGTGAGTCTATAACACACTGAGACAGCAAGCCATCATCACTGTTAGTCTATAACAACACACTGATACAGCAAGTCATCATCACTGTTAGTCTATAACAACACACTGATACAGCAAGTCATCATCACTGTTAGTCTACAACACACCGACACAGCAAGTCATCATCACTGTTAGTCTATAACAACACACTGATACAGCAAGTCATCATCACTGTTAGTCTATAACAACACACGGATACAGCAAGTCATCATCACTGTTAGTCTACAACACACTGATACAGCAAGTCATCATCACTGTTAGTCTATAACAACACACTGATACAGCAAGTCATCATCACTGTTCGTCTATAACAACACACTGATACAGCAAGTCATCATCATTGTTAGTCTACAACACACCGATACAGCAAGTCATCATCACTGTGAGTCTGTAACAACACACTGATCCAGCAAGTCATCATCACTGTTAGTCGATAACAACACACTGATACAGCAAGTCATCATCACTGTTAGTCTATAACGCACTGATACAGCAAGTCATCATCACTGTTAGTCTATAACACACTAATACAGCAAGCCATCATCACTGTTAGTCTATAACAACACACTGATACAGCAAGCCATCATCACTGTTAGTCTATAACACACCGATACAGCAAGTCATCATCACTGTTAGTCTAAAACACACTGATACAGCAAGTCATCATCATTGTTAGTCTACAACACACCGATACAGCAAGTCATCATCACTGTTAGTCTATAACAACACACTGATACAGCAAGTCATCATCACTGTTAGTCTATAACACACTGAGACAGCAAGTCATCATCACTGTGAGTCTATAACAACACACCGATACAGCAAGTCATCATCACTGTGAGTCTACAACACACCGATACAGCAAGTCATCATCACTGTTAGTCTATAACACAGTGATACAGCAAGTCATCATCACTGTGAGTCTATAACACACTGAGACAGCAAGTCATCATCACTGTTAGTCTATAACAACACACTGATACAGCAAGTCATCATCACTGTTAGTCTATAACAACACACTGATACAGCAAGTCATCATCACTGTTAGTCTATAACACACTGAGACAGCAAGTCATCATCACTGTGAGTCTATAACAACACACCGATACAGCAAGTCATCATCACTGTGAGTCTACAACACACCGATACAGCAAGTCATCATCACTGTTAGTCTATAACAACACACCGATACAGCAAGTCATCATCATTGTTCGTCTATAACAACACACTGATACAGCAAGTCATCATCACTGTTAGTCTATAACACACTGATACAGCAAGTCATCATCACTGTTCGTCTCCAACACACCGATACAGCAAGTCATCATCACTGTTAGTCTATAACACACTGATACAGCAAGTCATCATCACTGTTAGTCTACAACACACCGATACAGCAAGTCATCATCACTGTTAGTCTACAACAACACACCGATACAGCAAGTCATCATCACTGTTAGTCTATAACAACACACTGATACAACAAGTCATCATCACTGTTAGTCTATAACACACTGATACAGCAAGTCATCATCACTGTGAGTCTATCATAACACACTGATACAGCAAGTCATCATCACTGTTCGTCTATAACACACTGATACAGCAAGTCATCATCACTGTGAGTCTATCATAACACACCGATACAGCAAGTCATCATCACTGTTAGTCTATAACAACACACCGATACAGCAAGTCATCATCACTGTGAGTCTGTAACAACACACTGATCCAGCAAGTCATCATCACTGTTAGTCGATAACAACACACTGATACAGCAAGTCATCATCACTGTTAGTCTATAACACACTGATACAGCAAGTCATCATCACTGTTAGTCTATAACACACTAATACAGCAAGCCATCATCACTGTTAGTCTATAACAACACACTGATACAGCAAGTCATCATCACTGTTCGTCTATAACACACTGATACAGCAAGTCATCATCACTGTTAGTCGGAAACAACACACTGATCTAGCAAGTCATCATCACTGTTAGTCTATAACAACACACTGATACAGCAAGTCATCATCACTGTTAGTCTATCACACACTGATACAGCAAGTCATCATCACTGTTAGTCTATAACAACACACTGATACAGCAAGCCATCATCACTGTTAGTCTATAACACACCGATACAGCAAGTCATCATCACTGTTAGTCTAAAACACACTGATACAGCAAGTCATCATCATTGTTAGTCTACAACACACCGATACAGCAAGTCATCATCACTGTTAGTCTATAACAACACACTGATACAGCAAGTCATCATCACTGTTAGTCTATAACACACTGAGACAGCAAGTCATCATCACTGTGAGTCTATAACAACACACCGATACAGCAAGTCATCATCACTGTGAGTCTACAACACACCGATACAGCAAGTCATCATCACTGTTAGTCTATAACACAGTGATACAGCAAGTCATCATCACTGTGAGTCTATAACACACTGAGACAGCAAGCCATCATCACTGTTAGTCTATAACAACACACTGATACAGCAAGTCATCATCACTGTTAGTCTATAACAACACACTGATACAGCAAGTCATCATCACTGTTAGTCTACAACACACCGATACAGCAAGTCATCATCACTGTTAGTCTATAACAACACACTGATACAGCAAGTCATTATCACTGTTAGTCTATAACAACACACTGATACAGCAAGTCATCATCACTGTTAGTCTATAACAACACACGGATACAGCAAGTCATCATCACTGTTAGTCTACAACACACTGATACAGCAAGTCATCATCACTGTTAGTCTATAACAACACACTGATACAGCAAGTCATCATCACTGTTCGTCTATAACAACACACTGATACAGCAAGTCATCATCATTGTTAGTCTACAACACACCGATACAGCAAGTCATCATCACTGTTCGTCTATAACACACTGATACAGCAAGTCATCATCACTGTGAGTCTACCATAACACACCGATACAGCAAGTCATCATCACTGTTAGTCTATAACACACCGATACAGCAAGTCATCATCACTGTGAGTCTGTAACAACACACTGATCCAGCAAGTCATCATCACTGTTAGTCGATAACAACACACTGATACAGCAAGTCATCATCACTGTTAGTCTATAACGCACTGATACAGCAAGTCATCATCACTGTTAGTCTATAACACACTAATACAGCAAGCCATCATCACTGTTAGTCTATAACAACACACTGATACAGCAAGTCATCATCACTGTTCGTCTATAACACACTGATACAGCAAGTCATCATCACTGTTAGTCGGAAACAACACACTGATCTAGCAAGTCATCATCACTGTTAGTCTATAACAACACACTGATACAGCAAGTCATCATCACTGTTAGTCTATCACACACTGATACAGCAAGTCATCATCACTGTTAGTCTATAACAACACACTGATACAGCAAGCCATCATCACTGTTAGTCTATAACACACCGATACAGCAAGTCATCATCACTGTTAGTCTAAAACACACTGATACAGCAAGTCATCATCATTGTTAGTCTACAACACACCGATACAGCAAGTCATCATCACTGTTAGTCTATAACAACACACTGATACAGCAAGTCATCATCACTGTTAGTCTATAACACAGTGATACAGCAAGTCATCATCACTGTGAGTCTATAACACACTGAGACAGCAAGTCATCATCACTGTTAGTCTATAACAACACACTGATACAGCAAGTCATCATCACTGTTAGTCTATAACAACACACTGATACAGCAAGTCATCATCACTGTTAGTCTATAACACACTGAGACAGCAAGTCATCATCACTGTGAGTCTATAACAACACACCGATACAGCAAGTCATCATCACTGTGAGTCTACAACACACCGATACAGCAAGTCATCATCACTGTTAGTCTATAACAACACACCGATACAGCAAGTCATCATCATTGTTCGTCTATAACAACACACTGATACAGCAAGTCATCATCACTGTTAGTCTATAACACACTGATACAGCAAGTCATCATCACTGTTCGTCTCCAACACACCGATACAGCAAGTCATCATCACTGTTAGTCTATAACACACTGATACAGCAAGTCATCATCACTGTTAGTCTACAACACACCGATACAGCAAGTCATCATCACTGTTAGTCTATAACAACACACCGATACAGCAAGTCATCATCACTGTTAGTCTATAACAACACACTGATACAACAAGTCATCATCACTGTTAGTCTATAACACACTGATACAGCAAGTCATCATCACTGTGAGTCTATCATAACACACTGATACAGCAAGTCATCATCACTGTTCGTCTATAACACACTGATACAGCAAGTCATCATCACTGTGAGTCTATCATAACACACCGATACAGCAAGTCATCATCACTGTTAGTCTATAACAACACACCGATACAGCAAGTCATCATCACTGTGAGTCTGTAACAACACACTGATCCAGAAAGTCATCATCACTGTTAGTCTATAACAACACACTGATACAGCAAGTCATCATCACTGTTAGTCTATAACACACTGATACAGCAAGTCATCATCACTGTTAGTCGGAAACAACACACTGATCTAGCAAGTCATCATCACTGTTAGTCTATAACAACACACCGATACAGCAAGTCATCATCACTGTGAGTCCATAACACACTGATACAGCAAGTCATCATCACTGTTCGTCTATAACAACACACTGATACAGCAAGTCATCATCATTGTTAGTCTACAACACACCGATACAGCAAGTCATCATCACTGTTCGTCTATAACACACTGATACAGCAAGTCATCATCACTGTGAGTCTACCATAACACACCGATACAGCAAGTCATCATCACTGTTAGTCTATAACACACCGATACAGCAAGTCATCATCACTGTGAGTCTGTAACAACACACTGATCCAGCAAGTCATCATCACTGTTAGTCGATAACAACACACTGATACAGCAAGTCATCATCACTGTTAGTCTATAACACACTGATACAGCAAGTCATCATCACTGTTAGTCTATAACACACTAATACAGCAAGCCATCATCACTGTTAGTCTATAACAACACACTGATACAGCAAGTCATCATCACTGTTCGTCTATAACACACTGATACAGCAAGTCATCATCACTGTTAGTCGGAAACAACACACTGATCTAGCAAGTCATCATCACTGTTAGTCTATAACAACACACTGATACAGCAAGTCATCATCACTGTTAGTCTATCACACACTGATACAGCAAGTCATCATCACTGTTAGTCTATAACAACACACTGATACAGCAAGCCATCATCACTGTTAGTCTATAACACACCGATACAGCAAGTCATCATCACTGTTAGTCTAAAACACACTGATACAGCAAGTCATCATCATTGTTAGTCTACAACACACCGATACAGCAAGTCATCATCACTGTTAGTCTATAACAACACACTGATACAGCAAGTCATCATCACTGTTAGTCTATAACACACTGAGACAGCAAGTCATCATCACTGTGAGTCTATAACAACACACCGATACAGCAAGTCATCATCACTGTGAGTCTACAACACACCGATACAGCAAGTCATCATCACTGTTAGTCTATAACACAGTGATACAGCAAGTCATCATCACTGTGAGTCTATAACACACTGAGACAGCAAGTCATCATCACTGTTAGTCTATAACAACACACTGATACAGCAAGTCATCATCACTGTTAGTCTATAACAACACACTGATACAGCAAGTCATCATCACTGTTAGTCTATAACACACTGAGACAGCAAGTCATCATCACTGTGAGTCTATAACAACACACCGATACAGCAAGTCATCATCACTGTGAGTCTACAACACACCGATACAGCAAGTCATCATCACTGTGAGTCTATAACAACACACCGATACAGCAAGTCATCATCATTGTTCGTCTATAACAACACACTGATACAGCAAGTCATCATCACTGTTAGTCTATAACACACTAATACAGCAAGCCATCATCACTGTTAGTCTATAACAACACACTGATACAGCAAGTCATCATCACTGTTAGTCTATAACACACTGATACAGCAAGTCATCATCACTGTTAGTCGGAAACAACACACTGATCTAGCAAGTCATCATCACTGTTAGTCTATAACAACACACTGATACAGCAAGTCATCATCACTGTTAGTCTATCACATACTGATACAGCAAGTCATCATCACTGTTAGTCTATAACAACACACTGATACAGCAAGCCATCATCACTGTTAGTCTATAACACACTGATACAGCAAGTCATCATCACTGTGAGTCTATAACAACACACCGATACAGCAAGTCATCATCACTGTTAGTCTAAAACACACCGATACAGCAAGTCCTCATCACTGTTAGTCTATAACACACTGATACAGCAAGTCATCTTCACTGTTAGTCTGTAACACACTGATACAGCAAGTCATCTTCACTGTTAGTCTATAACACACTGATACAGCAAGTCATCATCACTGTGAGTCTATCATAACACACCGATACAGCAAGTCATCATCATTGTTCGTCTATAACAACACACTGATACAGCAAGTCATCATCACTGTTAGTCTATAACACACTGATACAGCAAGTCATCATCACTGTTCGTCTCCAACACACCGATACAGCAAGTCATCATCACTGTTAGTCTATAACACACTGATACAGCAAGTCATCATCACTGTTAGTCTACAACACACCGATACAGCAAGTCATCATCACTGTTAGTCTATAACAACACACCGATACAGCAAGTCATCATCACTGTTAGTCTATAACAACACACTGATACAACAAGTCATCATCACTGTTAGTCTATAACACACTGATACAGCAAGTCATCATCACTGTGAGTCTATCATAACACACTGATACAGCAAGTCATCATCACTGTTCGTCTATAACACACTGATACAGCAAGTCATCATCACTGCGAGTCTATCATAACACACCGATACAGCAAGTCATCATCACTGTGAGTCTGTAACAACACACTGATCCAGCAAGTCATCATCACTGTTAGTCTATAACAACACACTGATACAGCAAGTCATCATCACTGTTAGTCTATAACACACTGATACAGCAAGTCATCATCACTGTTAGTCTATAACACACTAATACAGCAAGCCATCATCACTGTTAGTCTATAACAACACACTGATACAGCAAGTCATCATCACTGTTAGTCTATAACACACTGATACAGCAAGTCATCATCACTGTTAGTCGGAAACAACACACTGATCTAGCAAGTCATCATCACTGTTAGTCTATAACAACACACTGATACAGCAAGTCATCATCACTGTTAGTCGATCACATACTGATACAGCAAGTCATCATCACTGTTAGTCTATAACAACACACTGATACAGCAAGCCATCATCACTGTTAGTCTATAACACACTGATACAGCAAGTCATCATCACTGTGAGTCTATAACAACACACCGATACAGCAAGTCATCATCACTGTTAGTCTATAACACACTGATACAGCAAGCCATCATCACTGTTAGTCTATAACACACTGATACAGCAAGTCATCATCACTGTTAGTCTATAACAACACACTGATACAGCAAGTCATCATCACTGTTAGTCTATAACACACTGATACAGCAAGTCATCATCACTGTTAGTCTATAACACACTAATACAGCAAGCCATCATCACTGTTAGTCTATAACAACACACTGATACAGCAAGTCATCATCACTGTTAGTCTATAACACACTGATACAGCAAGTCATCATCACTGTTAGTCGGAAACAACACACTGATCTAGCAAGTCATCATCACTGTTAGTCTATAACAACACACTGATACAGCAAGTCATCATCACTGTTAGTCGATCACATACTGATACAGCAAGTCATCATCACTGTTAGTCTATAACAACACACTGATACAGCAAGCCATCATCACTGTTAGTCTATAACACACTGATACAGCAAGTCATCATCACTGTGAGTCTATAACAACACACCGATACAGCAAGTCATCATCACTGTTAGTCTAAAACACACCGATACAGCAAGTCATCATCACTGTTAGTCTATAACACACTGATACAGCAAGTCATCATCACTGTTAGTCTAAAACACACCGATACAGCAAGTCATCTTCACTGTTAGTCTATAACACACTGATACAGCAAGTCATCATCACTGTGAGTCTATCATAACACACCGATACAGCAAGTCATCATCACTGTTAGTCTATAACAACACACCGATACAGCAAGTCATCATCACTGTGAGTCTATAACACACCGATACAGCAAGTCATCATCACTGTTAGTCTATAACAAACTGATACAGCAAGTCATCATCACTGTTAGTCTATAACAACACACTGATACAGCAAGTCATCATCACTGTTCGTCTATAACAACACAGTGATACAGCAAGTCATCATCACTGTTAGTCTGTAACACACTGATACAGCAAGTCATCATTACTGTGAGGCTGTAAAAACACACCGATAGAGCAAGTCATCATCATTGTGAGTCTATAACACACCGATACAGCAAGTCATCATTACTGTGAGTCTGTAACAACACACCGATACAGCAAGTCATCATTACTGTGAGTCTGTAACAACACACCGATACAGCAAGTCATTATTACTGTGAGTCTGTAACAACACACTGATACAGCAAGCCATCATCACTGTTAGTCTGTAACACACTGATACAGCAAGTCATCATCACTGTTAGTCTGTAACAACACACCGATACAGCAAGTCATCATCATTGTTAGTCTACAACACACCGATACAGCAAGTCATCATCACTGTTAGTCTATAACAACACACCGATACAGCAAGTCATCATCATTGTTAGTCTTTAACAACACACTGATACAGCAAGTCATCATCACTGTTAGTCTATAACACACTGATACAGCAAGTCATCATCACTGTTAGTCTATAACACACCGATACAGCAAGTCATCATCACTGTGAGTCTGTAACAACACACTGATCCAGCAAGTCATCATCACTGTTAGTCTATAACAACACACTGATACAGCAAGTCATCATCACTGTTAGTCTATAACACACTGATACAGCAAGTCATCATCACTGTTAGTCTATAACACACTAATACAGCAAGCCATCATCACTGTTAGTCTATAACAACACACTGATACAGCAAGTCATCATCACTGTTAGTCTATAACACACTGATACAGCAAGTCATCATCACTGTTAGTCGGAAACAACACACTGATCCAGCAAGTCATCATCACTGTTAGTCTATAACAACACACTGATACAGCAAGTCATCATCACTGTTAGTCTATCACATACTGATACAGCAAGTCATCATCACTGTTAGTCTATAACAACACACTGATACAGCAAGCCATCATCACTGTTAGTCTATAACACACTGATACAGCAAGTCATCATCACTGTGAGTCTATAACAACACACCGATACAGCAAGTCATCATCACTGTTAGTCTATAACACACTGATACAGCAAGTCATCTTCACTGTTAGTCTGTAACACACTGATACAGCAAGTCATCTTCACTGTTAGTCTATAACACACTGATACAGCAAGTCATCATCACTGTGAGTCTATCATAACACACCGATACAGCAAGTCATCATCATTGTTCGTCTATAACAACACACTGATACAGCAAGTCATCATCACTGTTAGTCTATAACACACTGATACAGCAAGTCATCATCACTGTTCGTCTCCAACACACCGATACAGCAAGTCATCATCACTGTTAGTCTATAACACACTGATACAGCAAGTCATCATCACTGTTAGTCTACAACACACCGATACAGCAAGTCATCATCACTGTTAGTCTATAACAACACACCGATACAGCAAGTCATCATCACTGTTAGTCTATAACAACACACTGATACAACAAGTCATCATCACTGTTAGTCTATAACACACTGATACAGCAAGTCATCATCACTGTGAGTCTATCATAACACACTGATACAGCAAGTCATCATCACTGTTCGTCTATAACACACTGATACAGCAAGTCATCATCACTGCGAGTCTATCATAACACACCGATACAGCAAGTCATCATCACTGTTAGTCTATAACAACACACCGATACAGCAAGTCATCATCACTGTGAGTCTGTAACAACACACTGATCCAGCAAGTCATCATCACTGTTAGTCTATAACAACACACTGATACAGCAAGTCATCATCACTGTTAGTCTATAACACACTGATACAGCAAGTCATCATCACTGTTAGTCTATAACACACTAATACAGCAAGCCATCATCACTGTTAGTCTATAACAACACACTGATACAGCAAGTCATCATCACTGTTAGTCTATAACACACTGATACAGCAAGTCATCATCACTGTTAGTCGGAAACAACACACTGATCTAGCAAGTCATCATCACTGTTAGTCTATAACAACACACTGATACAGCAAGTCATCATCACTGTTCGTCTATCACATACTGATACAGCAAGTCATCATCACTGTTAGTCTATAACAACACACTGATACAGCAAGCCATCATCACTGTTAGTCTATAACACACTGATACAGCAAGTCATCATCACTGTGAGTCTATAACAACACACCGATACAGCAAGTCATCATCACTGTTAGTCTAAAACACACCGATACAGCAAGTCATCATCACTGTTAGTCTATAACACACTGATACAGCAAGTCATCATCACTGTTAGTCTAAAACACACCGATACAGCAAGTCATCTTCACTGTTAGTCTATAACACACTGATACAGCAAGTCATCATCACTGTGAGTCTATCATAACACACCGATACAGCAAGTCATCATCACTGTTAGTCTATAACAACACACCGATACAGCAAGTCATCATCACTGTGAGTCTATAACACACCGATACAGCAAGTCATCATCACTGTTAGTCTATAACAAACTGATACAGCAAGTCATCATCACTGTTAGTCTATAACAACACACTGATACAGCAAGTCATCATCACTGTTCGTCTATAACAACACACTGATACAGCAAGTCATCATCACTGTTAGTCTGTAACACACTGATACAGCAAGTCATCATTACTGTGAGGCTGTAAAAACACACCGATAGAGCAAGTCATCATCATTGTGAGTCTATAACACACCGATACAGCAAGTCATCATTACTGTGAGTCTGTAACAACACACCGATACAGCAAGTCATCATTACTGTGAGTCTGTAACAACACACCGATACAGCAAGTCATTATTACTGTGAGTCTGTAACAACACACTGATACAGCAAGCCATCATCACTGTTAGTCTGTAACACACTGATACAGCAAGTCATCATCACTGTTAGTCTGTAACAACACACCGATACAGCAAGTCATCATCATTGTTAGTCTACAACACACCGATACAGCAAGTCATCATCACTGTTAGTCTATAACAACACACCGATACAGCAAGTCATCATCATTGTTAGTCTTTAACAACACACTGATACAGCAAGTCATCATCACTGTTAGTCTATAACACACTGATACAGCAAGTCATCATCACTGTTAGTCTATAACACACTGATACAGCAAGTCATCATCACTGTGAGTCTGTAACAACACACTGATACAACAAGTCATCATCACTGTTAGTCTATAACACACTGATACAGCAAGTCATCATCACTGTGAGTCTATCATAACACACTGATACAGCAAGTCATCATCACTGTTCGTCTATAACACACTGATACAGCAAGTCATCATCACTGTGAGTCTATCATAACACACCGATACAGCAAGTCATCATCACTGTTAGTCTATAACAACACACCGATACAGCAAGTCATCATCACTGTGAGTCTGTAACAACACACTGATCCAGAAAGTCATCATCACTGTTAGTCTATAACAACACACTGATACAGCAAGTCATCATCACTGTTAGTCTATAACACACTGATACAGCAAGTCATCATCACTGTTAGTCGGAAACAACACACTGATCTAGCAAGTCATCATCACTGTTAGTCTATAACAACACACCGATACAGCAAGTCATCATCACTGTGAGTCCATAACACACTGATACAGCAAGTCATCATCACTGTTCGTCTATAACAACACACTGATACAGCAAGTCATCATCATTGTTAGTCTACAACACACCGATACAGCAAGTCATCATCACTGTTCGTCTATAACACACTGATACAGCAAGTCATCATCACTGTGAGTCTACCATAACACACCGATACAGCAAGTCATCATCACTGTTAGTCTATAACACACCGATACAGCAAGTCATCATCACTGTGAGTCTGTAACAACACACTGATCCAGCAAGTCATCATCACTGTTAGTCGATAACAACACACTGATACAGCAAGTCATCATCACTGTTAGTCTATAACACACTGATACAGCAAGTCATCATCACTGTTAGTCTATAACACACTAATACAGCAAGCCATCATCACTGTTAGTCTATAACAACACACTGATACAGCAAGTCATCATCACTGTTCGTCTATAACACACTGATACAGCAAGTCATCATCACTGTTAGTCGGAAACAACACACTGATCTAGCAAGTCATCATCACTGTTAGTCTATAACAACACACTGATACAGCAAGTCATCATCACTGTTAGTCTATCACACACTGATACAGCAAGTCATCATCACTGTTAGTCTATAACAACACACTGATACAGCAAGCCATCATCACTGTTAGTCTATAACACACCGATACAGCAAGTCATCATCACTGTTAGTCTAAAACACACTGATACAGCAAGTCATCATCATTGTTAGTCTACAACACACCGATACAGCAAGTCATCATCACTGTTAGTCTATAACAACACACTGATACAGCAAGTCATCATCACTGTTAGTCTATAACACACTGAGACAGCAAGTCATCATCACTGTGAGTCTATAACAACACACCGATACAGCAAGTCATCATCACTGTGAGTCTACAACACACCGATACAGCAAGTCATCATCACTGTTAGTCTATAACACAGTGATACAGCAAGTCATCATCACTGTGAGTCTATAACACACTGAGACAGCAAGTCATCATCACTGTTAGTCTATAACAACACACTGATACAGCAAGTCATCATCACTGTTAGTCTATAACAACACACTGATACAGCAAGTCATCATCACTGTTAGTCTATAACACACTGAGACAGCAAGTCATCATCACTGTGAGTCTATAACAACACACCGATACAGCAAGTCATCATCACTGTGAGTCTACAACACACCGATACAGCAAGTCATCATCACTGTGAGTCTATAACAACACACCGATACAGCAAGTCATCATCATTGTTCGTCTATAACAACACACTGATACAGCAAGTCATCATCACTGTTAGTCTATAACACACTGATACAGCAAGTCATCATCACTGTTCGTCTCCAACACACCGATACAGCAAGTCATCATCACTGTTAGTCTATAACACACTGATACAGCAAGTCATCATCACTGTTAGTCTACAACACACCGATACAGCAAGTCATCATCACTGTTAGTCTATAACAACACACCGATACAGCAAGTCATCATCACTGTTAGTCTATAACAACACACTGATACAACAAGTCATGATCACTGTTAGTCTATAACACACTGATACAGCAAGTCATCATCACTGTGAGTCTATCATAACACACTGATACAGCAAGTCATCATCACTGTTCGTCTATAACACACTGATACAGCAAGTCATCATCACTGCGAGTCTATCATAACACACCGATACAGCAAGTCATCATCACTGTTAGTCTATAACAACACACCGATACAGCAAGTCATCATCACTGTGAGTCTGTAACAACACACTGATCCAGCAAGTCATCATCACTGTTAGTCTATAACAACACACTGATACAGCAAGTCATCATCACTGTTAGTCTATAACACACTGATACAGCAAGTCATCATCACTGTTAGTCTATAACACACTAATACAGCAAGCCATCATCACTGTTAGTCTATAACAACACACTGATACAGCAAGTCATCATCACTGTTAGTCTATAACACACTGATACAGCAAGTCATCATCACTGTTAGTCGGAAACAACACACTGATCTAGCAAGTCATCATCACTGTTAGTCTATAACAACACACTGATACAGCAAGTCATCATCACTGTTAGTCTATCACATACTGATACAGCAAGTCATCATCACTGTTAGTCTATAACAACACACTGATACAGCAAGCCATCATCACTGTTAGTCTATAACACACTGATACAGCAAGTCATCATCACTGTGAGTCTATAACAACACACCGATACAGCAAGTCATCATCACTGTTAGTCTAAAACACACCGATACAGCAAGTCATCATCACTGTTAGTCTATAACACACTGATACAGCAAGTCATCATCACTGTTAGTCTAAAACACACCGATACAGCAAGTCATCAGCACTGTTAGTCTGTAACACACTGATACAGCAAGTCATCTTCACTGTTAGTCTGTAACACACTGATACAGCAAGTCATCTTCACTGTTAGTCTATAACACACTGATACAGCAAGTCATCATCACTGTGAGTCTATCATAACACACCGATACAGCAAGTCATCATCATTGTTCGTCTATAACAACACACTGATACAGCAAGTCATCATCACTGTTAGTCTATAACACACTGATACAGCAAGTCATCATCACTGTTCGTCTCCAACACACCGATACAGCAAGTCATCATCACTGTTAGTCTATAACACACTGATACAGCAAGTCATCATCACTGTTAGTCTACAACACACCGATACAGCAAGTCATCATCACTGTTAGTCTATAACAACACACCGATACAGCAAGTCATCATCACTGTTAGTCTATAACAACACACTGATACAACAAGTCATCATCACTGTTAGTCTATAACACACTGATACAGCAAGTCATCATCACTGTGAGTCTATCATAACACACTGATACAGCAAGTCATCATCACTGTTCGTCTATAACACACTGATACAGCAAGTCATCATCACTGCGAGTCTATCATAACACACCGATACAGCAAGTCATCATCACTGTTAGTCTATAACAACACACCGATACAGCAAGTCATCATCACTGTTAGTCTATAACACACCGATACAGCAAGTCATCATCACTGTTAGTCTATAACAAACTGATACAGCAAGTCATCATCACTGTTAGTCTATAACAACACACTGATACAGCAAGTCATCATCACTGTTCGTCTATAACAACACACTGATACAGCAAGTCATCATCACTGTTAGTCTGTAACACACTGATACAGCAAGTCATCATTACTGTGAGGCTGTAAAAACACACCGATAGAGCAAGTCATCATCATTGTGAGTCTATAACACACCGATACAGCAAGTCATCATTACTGTGAGTCTGTAACAACACACCGATACAGCAAGTCATCATTACTGTGAGTCTGTAACAACACACCGATACAGCAAGTCATTATTACTGTGAGTCTGTAACAACACACTGATACAGCAAGCCATCATCACTGTTAGTCTGTAACACACTGATACAGCAAGTCATCATCACTGTTAGTCTGTAACAACACACCGATACAGCAAGTCATCATCATTGTTAGTCTACAACACACCGATACAGCAAGTCATCATCACTGTTAGTCTATAACAACACACCGATACAGCAAGTCATCATCATTGTTAGTCTTTAACAACACACTGATACAGCAAGTCATCATCACTGTTAGTCTATAACACACTGATACAGCAAGTCATCATCACTGTTCGTCTCCAACACACCGATACAGCAAGTCATCATCACTGTTAGTCTATAACACACTGATAAAGCAAGTCATCATCACTGTTAGTCTACAACACACCGATACAGCAAGTCATCATCACTGTAAGTCTATAACAACACACTGATACAGCAAGTCATCATCACTGTTAGTCTACAACACACCGATACAGAAAGTCATCATCACTGTTAGTCGAAAACAACACACCGATACAGCAAGTCATCATCACTGTTAGTCTACAACACACCGATACAGCAAGTCATCATCACTGTTAGTCTATAACAACACACTGATACAGCAAGTCATCATCACTGTTAGTCTATAACAACACACTGATACAGCAAGTCATCATCACTGTTAGTCTACAACACACCGATACAGCAAGTCATCATCACTGTTAGTCTAAAACACACTGATACAGCAAGTCATCATAAGTGTTAGTCTATAACAACACACTGATACAGCAAGTCATCATCACTGTTAGTCTATAACAACACACTGATACAGCAAGTCATCATCACTGTTAGTCTACAACACACCGATACAGCAAGTCATCATCACTGTTAGTCTAAAACACACTGATCCAGCAAGTCATCACAACTGTTAGTCTATAACAACACACTGATACAGCAAGTCATCATCACTGTTAGTCTATAACAACACACTGATACAGCAAGTCATAATCATTGTTAGTCTACAACACACCGATACAGCAAGTCATCATCACTGTTAGTCTATAACAACACACTGATACAGCAAGTCATCATCACTGTTAGTCTATAACAACACACTGATACAGCAAGTCATCATCACTGTTAGTCTATAACACACTAATACAGCAAGCCATCATCACTGTTAGTCTATAACAACACACTGATACAGCAAGTCATCATCACTGTTAGTCTATAACACACTGATACAGCAAGTCATCATCACTGTTCGTCGGAAACAACACACTGATCTAGCAAGTCATCATCACTGTTAGTCTATAACACACCGATACAGCAAGTCATCATCACTGTTAGTCTATAACAACACACTGATACAGCAAGCCATCATCACTGTTAGTCTATAACACACTGATACAGCAAGTCATCATCACTGTGAGTCTATAACAACACACCGATACAGCAAGTCATCATCACTGTTAGTCTATAACACACCGATACAGCAAGTCATCATCACTGTTAGACTAAAACACACCGATACAGCAAGTCATCATCACTATGAGTCTGTAACAACACACTGATCCAGCAAGTCATCATCACTGTTAGTCGATAACAACACACTGATACAGCAAGTCATCATCACTGTTAGTCTATAACGCACTGATACAGCAAGTCATCATCACTGTTAGTCTATAACACACTAATACAGCAAGCCATCATCACTGTTAGTCTATAACAACACACTGATACAGCAAGTCATCATCACTGTTCGTCTATAACACACTGATACAGCAAGTCATCATCACTGTTAGTCGGAAACAACACACTGATCTAGCAAGTCATCATCACTGTTAGTCTATAACAACACACTGATACAGCAAGTCATCATCACTGTTAGTCTATCACACACTGATACAGCAAGTCATCATCACTGTTAGTCTATAACAACACACTGATACAGCAAGCCATCATCACTGTTAGTCTATAACACACCGATACAGCAAGTCATCATCACTGTTAGTCTAAAACACACTGATACAGCAAGTCATCATCATTGTTAGTCTACAACACACCGATACAGCAAGTCATCAGCACTGTTAGTCTATAACAACACACTGATACAGCAAGTCATCATCACTGTTAGTCTATAACACACCGATACAGCAAGTCATCATCACTGTGAGTCTATAACACACTGAGAAAGCAAGTCATCATCACTGTTAGTCTATAACAACACACTGATACAGCAAGTCATCATCACTGTTCGTCTATAACAACACACTGATACAGCAAGTCATCATCACTGTTAGTCTGTAACACACTGATACAGCAAGTCATCATTACTGTGAGGCTGTAAAAACACACCGATAGAGCAAGTCATCATCATTGTGAGACTATAACACACCGATACAGCAAGTCATCATTACTGTGAGTCTGTAACAACACACCGATACAGCAAGTCATCATTACTGTGAGTCTGTAACAACACACCGATACAGCAAGTCATTATTACTGTGAGTCTGTAACAACACACTGATACAGCAAGCCATCATCACTGTTAGTCTATAACAACACACTGATACAGCAAGTCATCATCACTGTTAGTCTACAACACACCGATACAGCAAGTCATCATCACTGTTAGTCTAAAACACACTGATACAGCAAGTCATCATAAGTGTTAGTCTATAACAACACACTGATACAGCAAGTCATCATCACTGTTAGTCTACAACACACCGATACAGCAAGTCATCATCACTGTTAGTCTAAAACACACTGATCCAGCAAGTCATCACAACTGTTAGTCTATAACAACACACTGATACAGCAAGTCATCATCACTGTTAGTCTATAACAACACACTGATACAGCAAGTCATAATCATTGTTAGTCTACAACACACCGATACAGCAAGTCATCATCACTGTTAGTCTATAACAACACACTGATACAGCAAGTCATCATCACTGTTAGTCTATAACAACACACTGATACAGCAAGTCATCATCACTGTTAGTCTATAACACACTAATACAGCAAGCCATCATCACTGTTAGTCTATAACAACACACTGATACAGCAAGTCATCATCACTGTTAGTCTATAACACACTGATACAGCAAGTCATCATCACTGTTCGTCGGAAACAACACACTGATCTAGCAAGTCATCATCACTGTTAGTCTATAACACACCGATACAGCAAGTCATCATCACTGTTAGTCTATAACAACACACTGATACAGCAAGCCATCATCACTGTTAGTCTATAACACACTGATACAGCAAGTCATCATCACTGTGAGTCTATAACAACACACCGATACAGCAAGTCATCATCACTGTTAGTCTATAACACACCGATACAGCAAGTCATCATCACTGTTAGTCTATAACACACCGATACAGCAAGTCATCATCACTGTGAGTCTATAACAACACACCGATACAGCAAGTCATCATCACTGTTAGTCTATAACACACCGATACAGCAAGCCATCATCACTGTTAGTCTATAACACACCGATACAGCAAGTCATCATCACTGTTAGTCTAAAACACACTGATACAGCAAGTCATCATCACTGTTAGTCTATAACACACTGAGACAGCAAGTCATCATCACTGTGAGTCTATAACACACTGAGACAGCAAGTCATCATCACTGTTAGTCTATAACAACACACTGATACAGCAAGTCATCATCACTGTTAGTCTATAACAACACACTGATACAGCAAGTCATCATCACTGTTAGTCTATAACACACTGAGACAGCAAGTCATCATCACTGTGAGTCTATAACAACACACCGATACAGCAAGTCATCATCACTGTGAGTCTACAACACACCGATACAGCAAGTCATCATCACTGTTAGTCTATAACAACACACCGATACAGCAAGTCATCATCATTGTTCGTCTATAACAACACACTGATACAGCAAGTCATCATCACTGTTAGTCTATAACACACTGATACAGCAAGTCATCATCACTGTTAGTCTATAACACACTAATACAGCAAGCCATCATCACTGTTAGTCTATAACAACACACTGATACAGCAAGTCATCATCACTGTTAGTCTATAACACACTGATACAGCAAGTCATCATCACTGTTAGTCTATAACAACACACCGATACAGCAAGTCATCATCACTGTTAGTCTATAACAACACACCGAGACAGCAAGTCATCATCACTGTGAGTCCATAACACACTGATACAGCAAGTCATCATCACTGTTCGTCTATAACAACACACTGATACAGCAAGTCATCATCATTGTTAGTCTACAACACACCGATACAGCAAGTCATCATCACTGTTCGTCTATAACACACTGATACAGCAAGTCATCATCACTGTGAGTCTACCATAACACACCGATACAGCAAGTCATCATCACTGTTAGTCGATAACAACACACTGATACAGCAAGTCATCATCACTGTTAGTCTATAACACACTGATACAGCAAGTCATCATCACTGTTAGTCTATAACACACTAATACAGCAAGCCATCATCACTGTTAGTCTATAACAACACACTGATACAGCAAGTCATCATCACTGTTCGTCTATAACACACTGATACAGCAAGTCATCATCACTGTTAGTCGGAAACAACACACTGATCTAGCAAGTCATCATCACTGTTAGTCTATAACAACACACTGATACAGCAAGTCATCATCACTGTTAGTCTATCACACACTGATACAGCAAGTCATCATCACTGTTAGTCTATAACAACACACTGATACAGCAAGCCATCATCACTGTTAGTCTATAACACACCGATACAGCAAGTCATCATCACTGTTCGTCTAAAACACACTGATACAGCAAGTCATCATCATTGTTAGTCTACAACACACCGATACAGCAAGTCATCATCACTGTTAGTCTATAACAACACACTGATACAGCAAGTCATCATCACTGTTAGTCTATAACACACTGAGACAGCAAGTCATCATCACTGTGAGTCTATAACAACACACCGATACAGCAAGTCATCATCACTGTGAGTCTACAACACACCGATACAGCAAGTCATCATCACTGTTAGTCTATAACACAGTGATACAGCAAGTCATCATCACTGTGAGTCTATAACACACTGAGACAGCAAGTCATCATCACTGTTAGTCTATAACAACACACTGATACAGCAAGTCATCATCACTGTTAGTCTATAACAACACACTGATACAGCAAGTCATCATCACTGTTAGTCTATAACACACTGAGACAGCAAGTCATCATCACTGTGAGTCTATAACAACACACCGATACAGCAAGTCATCATCACTGTGAGTCTACAACACACCGATACAGCAAGTCATCATCACTGTTAGTCTATAACAACACACCGATACAGCAAGTCATCATCATTGTTCGTCTATAACAACACACTGATACAGCAAGTCATCATCACTGTTAGTCTATAACACACTGATACAGCAAGTCATCATCACTGTTCGTCTCCAACACACCGATACAGCAAGTCATCATCACTGTTAGTCTATAACACACTGATACAGCAAGTCATCATCACTGTTAGTCTACAACACACCGATACAGCAAGTCATCATCACTGTTAGTCTATAACAACACACCGATACAGCAAGTCATCATCACTGTTAGTCTATAACACACTGAGACAGCAAGTCATCATCACTGTGAGTCTATAACAACACACCGATACAGCAAGTCATCATCACTGTGAGTCTACAACACACCGATACAGCAAGTCATCATCACTGTTAGTCTATAACACAGTGATACAGCAAGTCATCATCACTGTGAGTCTATAACACACTGAGACAGCAAGTCATCATCACTGTTAGTCTATAACAACACACTGATACAGCAAGTCATCATCACTGTTAGTCTATAACAACACACTGATACAGCAAGTCATCATCACTGTTAGTCTATAACACACTGAGACAGCAAGTCATCATCACTGTGAGTCTATAACAACACACCGATACAGCAAGTCATCATCACTGTTAGTCTATAACACACTGATACAGCAAGTCATCATCACTGTTAGTCTACAACACACCGATACAGCAAGTCATCATCACTGTTAGTCTATAACAACACACCGATACAGCAAGTCATCATCACTGTTAGTCTATAACAACACACTGATACAACAAGTCATCATCACTGTTAGTCTATAACACACTGATACAGCAAGTCATCATCACTGTGAGTCTATCATAACACACTGATACAGCAAGTCATCATCACTGTTCGTCTATAACACACTGATACAGCAAGTCATCATCACTGTGAGTCTATCATAACACACCGATACAGCAAGTCATCATCACTGTTAGTCTATAACAACACACCGATACAGCAAGTCATCATCACTGTGAGTCTGTAACAACACACTGATCCAGCAAGTCATCTTCACTGTTAGTCTATAACAACACACTGATACAGCAAGTCATCATCACTGTTAGTCTATAACACACTGATACAGCAAGTCATCATCACTGTTAGTCTATAACACACTAATACAGCAAGCCATCATCACTGTTAGTCTATAACAACACACTGATACAGCAAGTCATCATCACTGTTAGTCTATAACACACTGATACAGCAAGTCATCATCACTGTTAGTCTATAACAACACACCGATACAGCAAGTCATCATCACTGTTAGTCTATAACAACACACCGATACAGCAAGTCATCATCACTGTGAGTCCATAACACACTGATACAGCAAGTCATCATCACTGTTCGTCTATAACAACACACTGATACAGCAAGTCATCATCATTGTTAGTCTACAACACACCGATACAGCAAGTCATCATCACTGTTCGTCTATAACACACTGATACAGCAAGTCATCATCACTGTGAGTCTACCATAACACACCGATACAGCAAGTCATCATCACTGTTAGTCGATAACAACACACTGATACAGCAAGTCATCATCACTGTTAGTCTATAACACACTGATACAGCAAGTCATCATCACTGTTAGTCTATAACACACTAATACAGCAAGCCATCATCACTGTTAGTCTATAACAACACACTGATACAGCAAGTCATCATCACTGTTCGTCTATAACACACTGATACAGCAAGTCATCATCACTGTTAGTCGGAAACAACACACTGATCTAGCAAGTCATCATCACTGTTAGTCTATAACAACACACTGATACAGCAAGTCATCATCACTGTTAGTCTATCACACACTGATACAGCAAGTCATCATCACTGTTAGTCTATAACAACACACTGATACAGCAAGCCATCATCACTGTTAGTCTATAACACACCGATACAGCAAGTCATCATCACTGTTCGTCTAAAACACACTGATACAGCAAGTCATCATCATTGTTAGTCTACAACACACCGATACAGCAAGTCATCATCACTGTTAGTCTATAACAACACACTGATACAGCAAGTCATCATCACTGTTAGTCTATAACACACTGAGACAGCAAGTCATCATCACTGTGAGTCTATAACAACACACCGATACAGCAAGTCATCATCACTGTGAGTCTACAACACACCAATACAGCAAGTCATCATCACTGTTAGTCTATAACACAGTGATACAGCAAGTCATCATCACTGTGAGTCTATAACACACTGAGACAGCAAGTCATCATCACTGTTAGTCTATAACAACACACTGATACAGCAAGTCATCATCACTGTTAGTCTATAACAACACACTGATACAGCAAGTCATCATCACTGTTAGTCTATAACACACTGAGACAGCAAGTCATCATCACTGTGAGTCTATAACAACACACCGATACAGCAAGTCATCATCACTGTGAGTCTACAACACACCGATACAGCAAGTCATCATCACTGTTAGTCTATAACAACACACCGATACAGCAAGTCATCATCATTGTTCGTCTATAACAACACACTGATACAGCAAGTCATCATCACTGTTAGTCTGTAACACACTGATACAGCAAGTCATCATTACTGTGAGTCTGTAAAAACACACCGAGACAGCAAGTCATCATCACTGTGAGTCAATAACACACCGATACAGCAAGTCATCATTACTGTGAGTCTGTAACAACACACCGATACAGCAAGTCATTATTACTGTGAGTCTGTAACAACAAACTGATACAGCAAGCCATCATCACTGTTAGTCTGTAACACACTGATACAGCAAGTCATCATCACTGTTAGTCTGTAACAACACACTGATCCAGCAAGTCATCATCACTGTTAGTCTATAACACACTGATAAAGCAAGTCATTATCACTGTTAGTCTACAACACACCGATACAGCAAGTCATCATCACTGTTAGTCTATAACAACACACTGATACAGCAAGTCATCATCACTGTTAGTCTATAACAACACACTGATACAGCAAGTCATCATCACTGTTAGTCTACAACACACCGATACAGAAAGTCATCATAACTGTTAGTCGAAAACAACACACTGATACAGCATGTCATCATCACTGTTAGTCTACAACACACCGATACAGCAAGTCATCATCACTGTTAGTCTATAACAACACACTGATACAGCAAGTCATCATCACTGTTAGTCTATAACAACACACTGATACAGCAAGTCATCATCACCGTTAGTCTACAACACACCGATACAGCAAGTCATCATCACTGTTAGTCTAAAACACACTGATACAGCAAGTCATCATCACTGTTAGTGTATAACAACACACTGATACAGCAAGTCATCATCACTGTTAGTCTATAACAACACACTGATACAGCAAGTCATCATCATTGTTAGTCTACAACACACCGATACACCAAGTCATCATCACTGTTAGTCTATAACAACACACTGATACAGCAAGTCATCATCACTGTTAGTCTATAACAACACACTGATACAGCAAGTCATCATCACTGTTAGTCTACAACACACCGATACAGCAAGTCATCATCACTGTTAGTCTTAAACACACTGATACAGCAAGCCATCATCACTGTTAGTCTATAACAACACACTGATACAGCAAGTCATTATCACTGTTAGTCTACAACACACCGATACAGCAAGTCATCATCACTGTTAGTCTATAACACACCGATAGGGCAAGTCATCATCACTGTGAGTCTATAACAACACACCGATACAGCAAGTCATCATCACTGTGAGTCTGTAACAACACACTGATCCAGCAAGTCATCATCACTGTTAGTCTATAACAACACACTGATACAGCAAGTCATCATCACTGTTAGTCTAAAACAACACACTGATACAGCAAGTCATCATCACTGTTCGTCTATAACAACACACAGATACAGCAAGTCATCATCACTGTTAGTCTGTAACACACTGATACAGCAAGTCATCATTACTGTGAGTCTGTAAAAACACACCGATACAGCAAGTCATCATCACTGTGAGTCTATAACACACCGATACAGCAAGTCATCATTACTGTGAGTCTGTAACAACACACCGATACAGCAAGTCATTATTACTGTTAGTCTAAAACACACCGATACAGCAAGTCATGATCACTGTTAGTCTATAACACACTGATACAGCAAGTCATCATCACTGTTAGACTAAAACACACCGATACAGCAAGTCATCATCACTGTTAGTCTGTAACACACTGATACAGCAAGTCATCTTCACTGTTAGTCTGTAACACACTGATACAGCAAGCCATCATCACTGTTAGTCTGTAACACACTGATACAGCAAGTCATCATCACTGTTAGTCTGTAACAACACACTGATCCAGCAAGTCATCATCACTGTTCGTCGATAACAACACACTGATACAGCAAGTCATCATCACTGTGAGTCTATAACACACCGATACAGCAAGTCATCATCACTGTTAGTCGATAACAAACTGATACAGCAAGTCATCATCACTGTTAGTCTGTAACACACTGATACAGCAAGTCATCATCACTGTTAGTCTAAAACAACACACTGATACAGCAAGTCATCATCACTGTTCGTCTATAACAACACACAGATACAGCAAGTCATCATCACTGTTAGTCTGTAACACACTGATACAGCAAGTCATCATTACTGTGAGTCTGTAAAAACACACCGATACAGCAAGTCATCATCACTGTGAGTCTATAACACACCGATACAGCAAGTCATCATTACTGTGAGTCTGTAACAACACACCGATACAGCAAGTCATTATTACTGTTAGTCTAAAACACACCGATACAGCAAGTCATGATCACTGTTAGTCTATAACACACTGATACAGCAAGTCATCATCACTGTTAGACTAAAACACACCGATACAGCAAGTCATCATCACTGTTAGTCTGTAACACACTGATACAGCAAGTCATCTTCACTGTTAGTCTGTAACACACTGATACAGCAAGCCATCATCACTGTTAGTCTGTAACACACTGATACAGCAAGTCATCATCACTGTTAGTCTGTAACAACACACTGATCCAGCAAGTCATCATCACTGTTCGTCGATAACAACACACTGATACAGCAAGTCATCATCACTGTTAGTCTATAACACACTGTTACAGCAAGTCATCATCACTGTTAGTCTATAACACACGAATACAGCAAGCCATCATCACTGTTAGTCTATAACACACTGATACAGCAAGTCATCATCACTGTTCGTCTATAACACACTGATACAGCAAGTCATCATCACTGTTAGTCTAAAACAACACACTGATACAGCAAGTCATCATCACTGTTCGTCTATAACAACACACTGATACAGCAAGTCATCATCACTGTTAGTCTGTAACACACTGAAACAGCAAGTCATCATTACTGTGAGTCTGTAAAAACACACCGATACAGCAAGTCATCATCACTGTGAGTCTATAACACACCGATACAGCAAGTCATTATTACTGTGAGTCTGTAACAACACACTGATACAGCAAGCCATCATCACTGTTAGTCTGTAACAACACACTGATCCAGCAAGTCATCATCACTGTTAGTCTATAACAACACACTGATACAGCAAGTCATCATCACTGTTAGTCTATAACACACTGATACAGCAAGTGATCATCACTGTTAGTCTATAACACACGAATACAGCAAGCCATCATCACTGTTAGTCTATAACACAGTGATATAGCAAGTCATCATCACTGTTCGTCTGTAACAACACGCTGATACAGCAAGTCATCATCACTGTTAGTCTATAACACACTGATACAGCAAGTCATCATCACTGTAAGTCTATAACACACTGATACAGCAAGTCATCATCACTGTTAGTCTATAACACACTGATACAGCAAGTCATCATCACTGTTAGTCTATAACACACTAATACAGCAAGCCATCATCACTGTTAGTCTATAACACACTGATACAGCAAGTCATCATCACTGTTCGTCTATAACAACACACTGATACAGCAAGTCATCATCACTGTTAGTCGGAAACAACACACTGATCCAGCAAGTCATCATCACTGTTAGTCTATAACAACACACTGATACAGCAAGTCATCATCACTGTTAGTCTATCACACACTGATACAGCAAGTCATCATCACTGTTAGTCTATAACAACACACTGATACGGCAAGTCATCATCACTGTTAGTCTACAACACACCGATACAGCAAGTCATCATCACTGTTAGTCTATAAGAACACACTGATACAGCAAGTCATCATCACTGTTAGTCTATAACAACACACTGATACAGCAAGTCATCATCACTGTTAGTCTACAACACACCGATACAGCAAGTCATCATCACTGTTCGTCTATAACACACTGATACAGCATGTCATCATCACTGTTAGTCGGAAACAACACACTGATCTAGCAAGTCATCATCACTGTTAGTCTATAACAACACACTGATACAGCAAGTCATCATCACTGTGAGTCTACAACACACCGATACAGCAAGTCATCATCACTGTTAGTCTATAACACACTGATACAGCAAGTCATCATCACTGTGAGTCTATAACACACTGAGACAGCAAGTCATCATCACTGTTAGTCTATAACAACACACTGATACAGCAAGTCATCATCACTGTTAGTCTATAACAACACACTGATACAGCAAGTCATCATCACTGTTAGTCTATAACACACTGAGACAGCAAGTCATCATCACTGTGAGTCTATAACAACACACCGATACAGCAAGTCATCATCACTGTGAGTCTACAACACACCGATACAGCAAGTCATCATCACTGTTAGTCTATAACAACACACCGATACAGCAAGTCATCATCATTGTTCGTCTATAACAACACACTGATACAGCAAGTCATCATCACTGTTAGTCTATAACACACTGATACAGCAAGTCATCATCACTGTTCGTCTCCAACACACCGATACAGCAAGTCATCATCACTGTTAGTCTATAACACACTGATACAGCAAGTCATCATCACTGTTAGTCTACAACACACCGATACAGCAAGTCATCATCACTGTTAGTCTATAACAACACACTGATACAGCAAGTCATCATCACTGTTAGTCTATAACACACTGATACAGCAAGTCATCATCACTGTTAGTCTATCATAACACACTGATACAGCAAGTCATCATCACTGCTCGTCTATAACACACTGATACAGCAAGTCATCATCACTGTGAGTCTATCATAACACACCGATACAGCAAGTCATCATCACTGTTAGTCTATAACAACACACCGATACAGCAAGTCATCATCACTGTGAGTCTGTAACAACACACTGATCCAGCAAGTCATCATCACTGTTAGTCTATAACAACACACTGATACAGCAAGTCATCATCACTGTTAGTCTATAACACACTGATACAGCAAGTCATCATCACTGTTAGTCTATAACAACACACTGATACAGCAAGTCATCATCACTGTTAGTCTATAACACACTGATACAGCAAGTCATCATCACTGTTAGTCGGAAACAACACACTGATCTAGCAAGTCATCATCACTGTTAGTCTAAAACAACACACTGATACAGCAAGTCATCATCACTGTTAGTCTATCACATACTGATACAGCAAGTCATCATCACTGTTAGTCTATAACAACACACTGATACAGCAAGTCATCATCACTGTTAGTCTAAAACACACCGATACAGCAAGTCATCATCACTGTTAGTCTGTAACACACTGATACAGCAAGTCATCTTCACTGTTAGTCTGTAACACACTGATACAGCAAGTCATCTTCACTGTTAGTCTATAACACACTGATACAGCAAGTCATCATCACTGTGAGTCTATCATAACACACCGATACAGCAGGTCATCATCACTGTTAGTCTATAACAACACACCGATACAGCAAGTCATCATCACTGTGAGTCTATAACACACCGATACAGCAAGTCATCATCACTGTTAGTCTATAACAAACTGATACAGCAAGTCATCATCACTGTTAGTCTGTAACACACTGATACAGCAAGTCATCATCACTGTTAGTCTATAACAACACACTGATACAGCAAGTCATCATCACTGTTCGTCTATAACAACACACTGATACAGCAAGTCATCATCACTGTTAGTCTGTAACACACTGATACAGCAAGTCATCATTACTGTGAGTCTGTAAAAAAACACCGATACAGCAAGTCATCATCACTGTGAGTCTATAACACACCGATACAGCAAGTCATCATTACTGTGAGTCTGTAACAACACACCGATACAGCAAGTCATTATTACTGTGAGTCTGTAACAACACACTGATACAGCAAGCCATCATCACTGTTAGTCTGTAACACACTGATACAGCAAGTCATCATCACTGTTAGTCTGTAACAACACTCTGATCCAGCAAGTCATCATCACTGTTAGTCTATAACAACACACTGATACAGCAAGTCATCATCACTGTTAGTTTTTATCACACACTGATACAGCAAGTCATCATCACTGTTAGTCTGTAACACACGAATACAGCAAGCCATCATCACTGTTAGTCTATAACACACTGATACAGCAAGTCATCATCACTGTTCGTCTATAACAACACACTGATACAGCAAGTCATCATCACTGTTAGTCTATAACACACTGATACAGCAAGTCATCATCACTGTTAGTCGGAAAAAACACACCGATACAGCAAGTCATCATCACTGTTAGTCTATAACAACACACCGATACAGCAAGTCATCATCATTGTTCGTCTATAACAACACACTGATACAGCAAGTCATCATCACTGTTAGTCTATAACACACTGATACAGCAAGTCATCATCACTGTTCGTCTCCAACACACCGATACAGCAAGTCATCATCACTGTTAGTCTATAACACACTGATACAGCAAGTCATCATCACTGTTAGTCTACAACACACCGATACAGCAAGTCATCATCACTGTTAGTCTATAACAACACACTGATACAGCAAGTCATCATCACTGTTAGTCTATAACACACTGATACAGCAAGTCATCATCACTGTGAGTCTATCATAACACACTGATACAGCAAGTCATCATCACTGCTCGTCTATAACACACTGATACAGCAAGTCATCATCACTGTGAGTCTATCATAACACACCGATACAGCAAGTCATCATCACTGTTAGTCTATAACAACACACCGATACAGCAAGTCATCATCACTGTGAGTCTGTAACAACACACTGATCCAGCAAGTCATCATCACTGTTAGTCTATAACAACACACTGATACAGCAAGTCATCATCACTGTTAGTCTATAACACACTGATACAGCAAGTCATCATCACTGTTAGTCTATAACACACTAATACAGCAAGCCATCATCACTGTTAGTCTATAACAACACACTGATACAGCAAGTCATCATCACTGTTAGTCTATAACACACTGATACAGCAAGTCATCATCACTGTTAGTCGGAAACAACACACTGATCTAGCAAGTCATCATCACTGTTAGTCTAAAACAACACACTGATACAGCAAGTCATCATCACTGTTAGTCTATCACATACTGATACAGCAAGTCATCATCACTGTTAGTCTATAACAACACACTGATACAGCAAGTCATCATCACTGTTAGTCTAAAACACACCGATACAGCAAGTCATCATCACTGTTAGTCTGTAACACACTGATACAGCAAGTCATCTTCACTGTTAGTCTGTAACACACTGATACAGCAAGTCATCATCACTGTTAGTCTATAACACACTGATACAGCAAGTCATCATCACTGTGAGTCTATCATAACACACCGATACAGCAAGTCATCATCACTGTTAGTCTATAACAACACACCGATACAGCAAGTCATCATCACTGTGAGTCTATAACACACCGATACAGCAAGTCATCATCACTGTTAGTCTATAACAAACTGATACAGCAAGTCATCATCACTGTTAGTCTGTAACACACTGATACAGCAAGTCATCATCACTGTTAGTCTATAACAACACACTGATACAGCAAGTCATCATCACTGTTCGTCTATAACAACACACTGATACAGCAAGTCATCATCACTGTTAGTCTGTAACACACTGATACAGCAAGTCATCATTACTGTGAGTCTGTAAAAAAACACCGATACAGCAAGTCATCATCACTGTGAGTCTATAACACACCGATACAGCAAGTCATCATTACTGTGAGTCTGTAACAACACACCGATACAGCAAGTCATTATTACTGTGAGTCTGTAACAACACACTGATACAGCAAGCCATCATCACTGTTAGTCTGTAACACACTGATACAGCAAGTCATCATCACTGTTAGTCTGTAACAACACTCTGATCCAGCAAGTCATCATCACTGTTAGTCTATAACAACACACTGATACAGCAAGTCATCATCACTGTTAGTTTTTATCACACACTGATACAGCAAGTCATCATCACTGTTAGTCTGTAACACACGAATACAGCAAGCCATCATCACTGTTAGTCTATAACACACTGATACAGCAAGTCATCATCACTGTTCGTCTATAACAACACACTGATACAGCAAGTCATCATCACTGTTAGTCTATAACACACTGATACAGCAAGTCATCATCACTGTTAGTCGGAAACAACACACTGATACAGCAAGTCATCATCACTGTTAGTCTATAACAACACACTGATACAGCAAGTCATCATCACTGTTAGTCTATAACACACTGATACAGCAATTCATCATCACTGTGAGTCTATAACAACACACTGATACAGCAAGTCATCATCACTGTTAGTCAAAAACACACCGATACAGCAAGTCATCATTACTGTTAGTCTATAACACACTGATACAACAAGTCATCATCAGTGTTCGTCTAAAACACACCGATACAGCAAGTCATCATCATTGTTAGTCTAAAACACACTGATACAGCAAGTCACCATCACTGTTCGTCTATAACAACACACTGATACAGCAAGTCATCATCACTGTTAGTCTATCATAACACACTGATACAGCAAGTCATCATCACTGTTAGTCTATAACACACTGAGACAGCAAGTCATCATCACTGTGAGTCTATAACAACACACCGATACAGCAAGTCATCATCACTGTGAGTCTACAACACACCGATACAGCAAGTCATCATCAGTGTTCATCTATAACAACAAACCGATACAGCAAGTCATCATCACTGTTAGTCTATAACAAACTGATACAGCAAGTCATCATCACTGTTCGTCTCCAACACACCGATACAGCAAGTCATCATCACTGTTAGTCTATAACACACCGATACAGCAAGTCATCATCACTGTGAGTCTATAACAACACACCGATACAGCAAGTCATCATCACTGTTAGTCTAAAACAACACACTGATACAGCAAGTCATCATCTCTGTTAGTCGATAACAACACACTGATACTAGCAAGTCATCATCACTGTTAGTCTACAACACACCGATACAGCAAGTCATCATCACTGTTAGTCTATAACAACACACTGATACAGCAAGTCATCATCACTGTTAGTCTATAACAACACACTGATACAGCAAGTCATCATCACTGTTCGTCTATAACAACACACTGATACAGCAAGTCATCATCACTGTTAGTCTGTAACACACTGATACAGCAAGTCATCATTACTGTGAGTCTGTAAAAACACACCGATACAGCAAGTCATCATCACTGTGAGTCCATAACACACCGATACAGCAAGTCATCATTACTGTGAGTCTGTAACAACACACCGATACAGCAAGTCATTATTACTGTGAGTCTGTAACAACACACTGATACAGCAAGCCATCATCACTGTTAGTCTGTAACACACTGATATAGCAAGTCATCATCACTGTTAGTCTGTAACAACACACTGATACAGCAAGTCATCATCACTGTTAGTCTATAACAACACACTGATACAGCAAGTCATCATCACTGTTAGTCTATAACACACTGATACAGCAAGTCATCATCACTGTTAGTCTATAACACACTAATACAGCAAGCCATCATCACTGTTAGTCTATAACACACTGATACAGCAAGTCATCATCACTGTTCGTCTATAACAACACACTGATACAGCAAGTCATCATCACTGTTAGTCTATAACACACCGATACAGCAAGTCATCATCACTGTTAGTCTATAACACACTGATAAAGCAAGTCATCATCACTGTTAGTCTACAACACACCGATACAGCAAGTCATCATCACTGTTAGTCTATAACAACACACTGATACAGCAAGTCATCATTACTGTAAGTCTATAACTACACACTGATACAGCAAGTCATCATCACTGTTAGTCTACAACACACCGATACAGAAAGTCATCATCACTGTTAGTCGAAAACAACACACCGATACAGCAAGTCATCATCACTGTTAGTCTACAACACACCGATACAGCAAGTCATCATCACTGTTAGTCTATAACAACACACTGATACAGCAAGTCATCATCACTGTTAGTCTATAACAACACACTGATACAGCAAGTCATCATCACTGTTAGTCTACAACACACCGATACAGCAAGTCATCATCACTGTTAGTCTAAAACACACTGATACAGCAAGTCATCATAAGTGTTGGTCTATAACAACACACTGATACAGCAAGTCATCATCACTGTTAGTCTATAACAACACACTGATACAGCAAGTCATCATCACTGTGAGTCTACAACACACCGATACAGCAAGTCATCATCACTGTTAGTCTAAAACACACTGATCCAGCAAGTCATCACAACTGTTAGTCTATAACAACACACTGATACAGCAAGTCATCATCACTGTTAGTCTATAACAACACACTGATACAGCAAGTCATCATCATTGTTAGTCTACAACACACCGATACAGCAAGTCATCATCACTGTTAGTCTATAACAACACACTGATACAGCAAGTCATCATCACTGTTAGTCTATAACAACACACTGATACAGCAAGTCATCATCACTGTTAGTCTACAACACACCGATACAGCAAGTCATCATCACTGTTAGTCTATAACACACTGATACAGCAAGTCATCATCACTGTTAGTCGGAAACAACACACTGATCTAGCAAGTCATCATCACTGTTAGTCTATCACACAGTGATACAGCAAGTCATCATCACTGTTAGTCTATAACAACACACTGATACAGCAAGTCATCATCACTGTTAGTCTATCACACAGTGATACAGCAAGTCATCATCACTGTTAGTCTATAACAACACACTGATAAAGCAAGCCATCATCACTGTTAGTCTATAACACACTGATACAGCAAGTCATCATCACTGTTAGTCTGTAACACACGGATACAGCAAGTCATCTTAACTGTTAGTCTATAACACACTGATACCGCAAGTCATCATCACTGTTAGTCTATAACAAACTGATACAGCAAGTCATCATCACTGTTAGTCTGTAACACACTGATACAGCAAGTCATCATCACTGTTAGTCTAAAACAACACACTGATACAGCAAGTCGTCATCACTGTTCGTCTATAACAACACACAGATACAGCAAGTCATCATCACTGTTAGTCTGTAACACACTGATACAGCAAGTCATCATTACTGTGAGTCTGTAAAAACACACCGATACAGCAAGTCATCATCACTGTGAGTCAATAACACACCGATACAGCAAGTCATCATTACTGTGAGTCTGTAACAACACACCGATACAGCAAGTCATTATTACTGTGAGTCTGTAACAACACACTGATACAGCAAGCCATCATCACTGTTAGTCTGAAACACACTGATACAGCAAGTCATCATCACTGTTAGTCTGTAACAACACACTGATCCAGCAAGTCATCATCACTGTTCGTCTATAACACACTGATAAAGCAAGTAATCATCACTGTTAGTCTATAACAACACACTGATACAGCAAGTCATCATCACTGTTAGTCTATAACAACACACTGATACAGCAAGTCATCATCACTGTTAGTCTACAACACACCGATACAGAAAGTCATCATCACTGTTAGTCGAAAACAACACACTGATACAGCATGTCATCATCACTGTTAGTCTACAACACACCGATACAGCAAGTCATCATCACTGTTAGTCTAAAACACACTGATACAGCAAGTCATCATCACTGTTAGTCTATAACAACACACTGATACAGCAAGTCATCATCACTGTTAGTCTATAACAACACACTGATATAGCAAGTCATCATCATTGTTAGTCTACAACACACCGATACAGCAAGTCATCATCACTGTTAGTCTATAACAACACACTGATACAGCAAGTCATCATCACTGTTAGTCTATAACAACACACTGATACAGCAAGTCATCATCACTGTTAGTCTATAACACACTGATACAGCAAGTCATCATCACTGTTAGTCTGTAACACACTGATACAGCAAGTCATCATCACTGTTAGTCTATAACAACACACTGATACAGCAAGTCATCATCACTGTTCGTCTATAACAACACACTGATACAGCAAGTCATCATCACTGTTAGTCTGTAACACACTGATACAGCACGTCATCATTACTGTGAGGCTGTAAAAACACACCGATACAGCAAGTCATCATCACTGTGAGTCTATAACACACCGATACAGCAAGTCATCATTACTGTGAGTCTGTAACAACACACCGATACAGCAAGTCATCATTACTGTGAGTCTGTAACAACACACCGATACAGCAAGTCATTATTACTGTGAGTCTGTAACAACACACTGATACAGCAAGCCATCATCACTGTTAGTCTGTAACACACTGATACAGCAAGTCATCATCACTGTTAGTCTATAACAACACACCGATACAGCAAGTCATCATCATTGTTAGTCTTTAACAACACACTGATACAGCAAGTCATCATCACTGTTAGTCTATAACACACTGATACAGCAAGTCATCATCACTGTTCGTCTCCAACACACCGATACAGCAAGTCATCATCACTGTTAGTCTATAACACACTGATAAAGCAAGTCATCATCACTGTTAATCTACAACACACCGATACAGCAAGTCATCGTCACTGTTAGTCTATAACAACACACTGATACAGCAAGTCATCATCACTGTAAGTCTATAACAACACACTGATACAGCAAGTCATCATCACTGTTAGTCTACAACACACCGATACAGAAAGTCATCATCACTGTTAGTCTACAACACACCGATACAGCAAGTCATCATCACTGTTAGTCTATAACAACACACTGATACAGCAAGTCATCATCACTGTTAGTCTACAACACACCGATACAGCAAGTCATCATCACTGTTAGTCTAAAACACACTGATACAGCAAGTCATCATAACTGTTAGTCTATAACAACACACTGATACAGCAAGTCATCATCACTGTTAGTCTATAACAACACACTGATACAGCAAGTCATCATCACTGTTAGTCTACAACACACCGATACAGCAAGTCATCATCACTGTTAGTCTAAAACACACTGATACAGCAAGTCATCACAACTGTTAGTCTATAACAACACACTGATACAGCAAGTCATCATTACTGTGAGTCTGTAAAAACACACCGATACAGCAAGTCATCATCACTGTGAGTCTGTAACACACTGATACAGCAAGTCATTATTACTGTGAGTCTGTAACAACACACTGATACAGCAAGCCATCATCACTGTTAGTCTGTAACAACACACTGATCCAGCAAGTCATCATCACTGTTAGACTATAACAACACACTGATACAGCAAGTCATCATCACTGTTAGTCTATAACAACACACTGATACAGCAAGTCATCATCACTGTTAGTCTACAACACACCGATACAGCAAGTCATCATCACTGTTAGTCTATAACACACTGATACAGCAAGTCATCATCACTGTTAGTCGGAAACAACACAGTGATCTAGCAAGTCATCATCACTGTTAGTCTATCACACAGTGATACAGCAAGTCATCATCACTGTTAGTCTATAACAACACACTGATACAGCAAGTCATCATCACTGTTAGTCTATCACACAGTGATACAGCAAGTCATCATCACTGTTAGTCTCTAACAACACACTGATACAGCAAGCCATCATCACTGTTAGTCTATAACACACTGATACAGCAAGTCATCATCACTGTTAGTCTGTAACACACTGATACAGCAAGTCATCTTAACTGTTAGTCTATAACACACTGATACCGCAAGTCATCAACACTGTGAGTCTATCATAACACACCGATACAGCAAGTCATCATCACTGTTAGTCTATAACAACACACCGATACAGCAAGTCATCATCACTGTGAGTCTATAACAAACTGATACAGCAAGTCATCATCACTGTTAGTCTGTAACACACTGATACAGCAAGTCATCATCACTGTTAGTCTAAAACAACACACTGATACAGCAAGTCGTCATCACTGTTCGTCTATAACAACACACAGATACAGCAAGTCATCATCACTGTTAGTCTGTAACACACTGATACAGCAAGTCATCATTACTGTGAGTCTGTAAAAACACACCGAGACAGCAAGTCATCATCACTGTGAGTCAATAACACACCGATACAGCAAGTCATCATTACTGTGAGTCTGTAACAACACACCGATACAGCAAGTCATTATTACTGTGAGTCTGTAACAACACACTGATACAGCAAGCCATCATCACTGTTAGTCTGTAACACACTGATACAGCAAGTCATCATCACTGTTAGTCTGTAACAACACACTGATCCAGCAAGTCATCATCACTGTTAGTCTATAACACACTGATAAAGCAAGTCATCATCACTGTTAGTCTACAACACACCGATACAGCAAGTCATCATCACTGTTAGTCTATAACAACACACTGATACAGCAAGTCATCATCACTGTTAGTCTATGACAACACACTGATACAGCAAGTCATCATCACTGTTAGTCTACAACACACCGATACAGAAAGTCATCATAACTGTTAGTCGAAAACAACACACTGATACAGCATGTCATCATCACTGTTAGTCTACAACACACCGATACAGCAAGTCATCATCACTGTTAGTCTATAACAACACACTGATACAGCAAGTCATCATCACTGTTAGTCTATAACAACACACTGATACAGCAAGTCATCATCACCGTTAGTCTACAACACACCGATACAGCAAGTCATCATCACTGTTAGTCTAAAACACACTGATACAGCAAGTCATCATCACTGTTAGTGTATAACAACACACTGATACAGCAAGTCATCATCACTGTTAGTCTATAACAACACACTGATACAGCAAGTCATCATCATTGTTAGTCTACAACACACCGATACACCAAGTCATCATCACTGTTAGTCTATAACAACACACTGATACAGCAAGTCATCATCACTGTTAGTCTATAACAACACACTGATACAGCAAGTCATCATCACTGTTAGTCTACAACACACCGATACAGCAAGTCATCATCACTGTTAGTCTTAAACACACTGATACAGCAAGCCATCATCACTGTTAGTCTATAACAACACACTGATACAGCAAGTCATTATCACTGTTAGTCTACAACACACCGATACAGCAAGTCATCATCACTGTTAGTCTATAACACACCGATAGGGCAAGTCATCATCACTGTGAGTCTATAACAACACACCGATACAGCAAGTCATCATCACTGTGAGTCTGTAACAACACACTGATCCAGCAAGTCATCATCACTGTTAGTCTATAACAACACACTGATACAGCAAGTCATCATCACTGTTAGTCTATAACACACTGATACAGCAAGTCATCATCACTGTGAGTCTATAACAACACACCGATACAGCAAGTCATCATCACTGTTAGTCTAAAACACACCGATACAGCAAGTCATGATCACTGTTAGTCTATAACACACTGATACAGCAAGTCATCATCACTGTTAGACTAAAACACACCGATACAGCAAGTCATCATCACTGTTAGTCTGTAACACACTGATACAGCAAGTCATCTTCACTGTTAGTCTGTAACACACTGATACAGCAAGTCATCTTAACTGTTAGTCTATAACACCCTGATACCGCAAGTCATCAACACTGTGAGTCTATCATAACACACCGATACAGCAAGTCATCATCACTGTTAGTCTATAACAACACACCGATACAGCAAGTCATCATCACTGTGAGTCTATAACACACCGATACAGCAAGTCATCATCACTGTTCGTCTATAACAAACTGATACAGCAAGTCATCATCACTGTTAGTCTGTAACACACTGATACAGCAAGTCATCATCACTGTTAGTCTAAAACAACACACTGATACAGCAAGTCATCATCACTGTTCGTCTATAACAACACACAGATACAGCAAGTCATCATCACTGTTAGTCTGTAACACACTGATACAGCAAGTCATCATTACTGTGAGTCTGTAAAAACACACCGATACAGCAAGTCATCATCACTGTGAGTCTAGAACACACCGATACAGCAAGTCATCATTACTGTGAGTCTGTAACAACACACCGATACAGCAAGTCATTATTACTGTTAGTCTAAAACACACCGATACAGCAAGTCATGATCACTGTTAGTCTATAACACACTGATACAGCAAGTCATCATCACTGTTAGACTAAAACACACCGATACAGCAAGTCATCATCACTGTTAGTCTGTAACACACTGATACAGCAAGTCATCTTCACTGTTAGTCTGTAACACACTGATACAGCAAGCCATCATCACTGTTAGTCTGTAACACACTGATACAGCAAGTCATCATCACTGTTAGTCTGTAACAACACACTGATCCAGCAAGTCATCATCACTGTTCGTCGATAACAACACACTGATACAGCAAGTCATCATCACTGTTAGTCTATAACACACGAATACAGCAAGCCATCATCACTGTTAGTCTATAACACACTGATACAGCAAGTCATCATCACTGTTCGTCTATAACACACTGATACAGCAAGTCATCATCACTGTTAGTCTAAAACAACACACTGATACAGCAAGTCATCATCACTGTTCGTCTATAACAACACACTGATACAGCAAGTCATCATCACTGTTAGTCTGTAACACACTGAAACAGCAAGTCATCATTACTGTGAGTCTGTAAAAACACACCGATACAGCAAGTCATCATCACTGTGAGTCTATAACACACCGATACAGCAAGTCATTATTACTGTGAGTCTGTAACAACACAGTGATACAGCAAGCCATCATCACTGTTAGTCTGTAACAACACACTGATCCAGCAAGTCATCATCACTGTTAGTCTATAACAACACACTGATACAGCAAGTCATCATCACTGTTAGTCTATAACACACTGATACAGCAAGTGATCATCACTGTTAGTCTATAACACACGAATACAGCAAGCCATCATCACTGTTAGTCTATAACACACTGATATAGCAAGTCATCATCACTGTTCGTCTGTAACAACACGCTGATACAGCAAGTCATCATCACTGTTAGTCTATAACACACTGATACAGCAAGTCATCATCACTGTTAGTCTATAACACACTGATACAGCAAGTCATCATCACTGTTAGTCTATAACACACTGATACAGCAAGTCATCATCACTGTTAGTCTATAACACACTAATACAGCAAGCCATCATCACTGTTAGTCTATAACACACTGATACAGCAAGTCATCATCACTGTTCGTCTATAACAACACACTGATACAGCAAGTCATCATCACTGTTAGTCTATAACACACTGATACAGCAAGTCATCATCACTGTTAGTCGGAAACAACACACTGATCCAGCAAGTCATCATCACTGTTAGTCTATCACACACTGATACAGCAAGTCATCATCACTGTTAGTCTATAACAACACACTGATACGGCAAGTCATCATCACTGTTAGTCTACAACACACCGATACAGCAAGTCATCATCACTGTTAGTCTATAAGAACACACTGATACAGCAAGTCATCATCACTGTTAGTCTATAACAACACACTGATACAGCAAGTCATCATCACTGTTAGTCTACAACACACCGATACAGCAAGTCATCATCACTGTTCGTCTATAACACACTGATACAGCATGTCATCATCACTGTTAGTCGGAAACAACACACTGATCTAGCAAGTCATCATCACTGTTAGTCTATAACAACACACTGATACAGCAAGTCATCATCACTGTGAGTCTACAACACACCGATACAGCAAGTCATCATCACTGTTAGTCTATAACACACTGATACAGCAAGTCATCATCACTGTGAGTCTATAACACACTGAGACAGCAAGTCATCATCACTGTTAGTCTATAACAACACACTGATACAGCAAGTCATCATCACTGTTAGTCTATAACAACACACTGATACAGCAAGTCATCATCATTGTTCGTCTATAACAACACACTGATACAGCAAGTCATCATCACTGTTAGTCTATAACACACTGATACTGCAAGTCATCATCACTGTTCGTCTCCAACACACCGATACAGCAAGTCATCATCACTGTTAGTCTATAACACACTGATACAGCAAGTCATCATCACTGTTAGTCTACAACACACCGATACAGCAAGTCATCATCACTGTTAGTCTATAACAACACACTGATACAGCAAGTCATCATCACTGTTAGTCTATAACACACTGATACAGCAAGTCATCATCACTGTGAGTCTATCATAACACACTGATACAGCAAGTCATCATCACTGCTCGTCTATAACACACTGATACAGCAAGTCATCATCACTGTGAGTCTATCATAACACACCGATACAGCAAGTCATCATCACTGTTAGTCTATAACAACACACCGATACAGCAAGTCATCATCACTGTGAGTCTGTAACAACACACTGATCCAGCAAGTCATCATCACTGTTAGTCTATAACAACACACTGATACAGCAAGTCATCATCACTGTTAGTCTATAACACACTGATACAGCAAGTCATCATCACTGTTAGTCGGAAACAACACACTGATCTAGCAAGTCATCATCACTGTTAGTCTAAAACAACACACTGATACAGCAAGTCATCATCACTGTTAGTCTATCACATACTGATACAGCAAGTCATCATCACTGTTAGTCTATAACAACACACTGATACAGCAAGCCATCATCACTGTTAGTCTATAACACACTGATACAGCAAGTCATCATCACTGTGAGTCTATAACAACACACCGATACAGCAAGTAATAATCACTGTTAGTCTAAAACACACCGATACAGCAAGTCATCATCACAGTTAGTCTATAACACACTGATACAGCAAGTCATCATCACTGTTAGTCTAAAACACACCGATACAGCAAGTCATCATCACTGTTAGTCTGTAACACACTGATACAGCAAGTCATCTTCACTGTTAGTCTGTAACACACTGATACAGCAAGTCATCTTCACTGTTAGTCTATAACACACTGATACAGCAAGTCATCATCACTGTGAGTCTATCATAACACACCGATACAGCAAGTCATCATCACTGTTAGTCTATAACAACACACCGATACAGCAAGTCATCATCACTGTGAGTCTATAACACACCGATACAGCAAGTCATCATCACTGTTAGTCTATAACAAACTGATACAGCAAGTCATCATCACTGTTAGTCTGTAACACACTGATACAGCAAGTCATCATCACTGTTAGTCTATAACAACACACTGATACAGCAAGTCATCATCACTGTTCGTCTATAACAACACACTGATACAGCAAGTCATCATCACTGTTAGTCTGTAACACACTGATACAGCAAGTCATCATTACTGTGAGTCTGTAAAAAAACACCGATACAGCAAGTCATCATCACTGTGAGTCTATAACACACCGATACAGCAAGTCATCATTACTGTGAGTCTGTAACAACACACCGATACAGCAAGTCATTATTACTGTGAGTCTGTAACAACACACTGATACAGCAAGCCATCATCACTGTTAGTCTGTAACACACTGATACAGCAAGTCATCATCACTGTTAGTCTGTAACAACACTCTGATCCAGCAAGTCATCATCACTGTTAGTCTATAACAACACACTGACACAGCAAGTCATCATCACTGTTAGTCTAAAACAACACACTGATACAGCAAGTCATCATCACTGTTAGTCGATAACAACACACTGATACTAGCAAGTCATCATCACTGTTAGTCTACAACACACCGATACAGAAAGTCATCATCACTGTTAGTCTATAACAACACACTGATACAGCAAGTCATCATCACTGTTAGTCTATAACAACACACTGATACAGCAAGACATCATCACTGTTCGTCTATAACAACACACTGATACAGCAAGTCATCATCACTGTTAGTCTGTAACACACTGATACAGCAAGTCATCATTACTGTGAGTCTGTAAAAACACACCGATACAGCAAGTCATCATCACTGAGAGTCCATAACAAACCGATACAGCAAGTCATCATTACTGTGAGTCTGTAACAACACACCGATACAGCAAGTCATTATTACTGTGAGTCTGTAACAACACACTGATACAGCAAGCCATCATCACTGTTAGTCTGTAACACACTGATATAGCAAGTCATCATCACTGTTAGTCTGTAACAACACACTGATACAGCGAGTCATCATCACTGTTAGTCTATAACAACACACTGATACAGCAAGTCATCATCACTGTTAGTCTATAACACACTGATACAGCAAGTCATCATCACTGTTAGTCTATAACACACTAATACAGCAAGCCATCATCACCGTTAGTCTATAACACACTGATACAGCAAGTCATCATCACTGTTCGTCTATAACAACACACTGATACAGCAAGTCATCATCACTGTTAGTCTATAACACACTGATACAGCAAGTCATCATCACTGTTAGTCGGAAACAACACACTGATCCAGCAAGTCATCATCACTGTTAGTCTATAACAACACACTGATACAGCAAGTCATCATCACTGTTTGTCTATCAGACACTGATACAGCAAGTCATCATCACTGTTAGTCTATAACAACACACTGATACAGCAAGTCATCATCACTGTTAGTCTACAACACACCGATACAGCAAGTCATCATCACTGTTAGTCTATAACAACACACTGATACAGCAAGTCATCATCACTGTTAGTCTACAACACACCGATACAGCAAGTCATCATCACTGTTAGTCTATAACAACACACTGATACAGCAAGTCATCATCACTGTTAGTCTATAACAACACACTGATACAGCAAGTCATCATCACTGTTAGTCTACAACACACCGATACAGCAAGTCATCATCACTGTTAGTCTAAAACACACTAATACAGCAAGTCATCATCACTGTTAGTCTATAACAACACACTGATACAGCAAGTCATCATCACTGTTAGTCTATAACAACACACTGATACAGCAAGTCATCATCATTGTTAGTCTACAACACACCGATACAGCAAGTCATCATCACTGTTAGTCTATAACAACACACTGATACAGCAAGTCATCATCACTGTTAGTCTATAACAACACACTGATACAGCAAGTCATCATCACTGTTAGTCTATAACACACTGAGACAGCAAGTCATCATCACTGTGAGTCTATAACAACACACCGATACAGCAAGTCATCATCACTGTGAGTCTACAACACACCGATACAGCAAGTCATCATCACTGTTAGTCTATAACAACACACCGATACAGCAAGTCATCATCATTGTTAGTCTATAACAACACACTGATACAGCAAGTCATCATCACTGTTAGTCTATAACACACTGATACAGCAAGTCATCATCACTGTTCGTCTCCAACACACCGATACAGCAAGTCATCATCACTGTTAGTCTATAACACACTGATACAGCAAGTCATCATCACTGTTAGTCTACAACACACCGATACAGCAAGTCATCATCACTGTTAGTCTATAACAACACACCGATACAGCAAGTCATCATCACTGTTAGTCTATAACAACACACTGATACAGCAAGTCATCACTGTTAGTATATAACAACACACTGATACAGCAAGTCATCATCACTGTTAGTCTACAACACACCGATACAGCAAGTCATCATCACTGTTAGTCTATAACAACACACTGATACAGCAAGTCATCATCACTGTGAGTCTATAACAACACACTGATACAGCAAGTCATCATCACTGTTAGTCTACAACACACCGATACAGCAAGTCATCATCACTGTTAGTCTATAACAACACACTGATACAGCACGTCATCATCACTGTTAGTCTACAACACACCGATACAGCAAGTCATCATCACTGTTAGTCTATAACAACACACTGATACAGCAAGTCATCATCACTGTTAGTCTATAACACACTGAGACAGCAAGTCATCATCACTGTTAGTCTAAAACACACTGATACAGCAAGTCATCATCACGGTTAGTCTATAACAACACACTGATACAGCAAGTCATCATCACTGTTAGTCTAAAACAACACACTGATACAGCAAGTCATCATCATTGTTCGTCTACACCACACCGATACAGCAAGTCATCATCACTGTTAGTCTATAACAACACACTGATACAGCAAATCATCATCACTGTTCGTCTATAACAACACACTGATACAGCAAGTCATCATCACTGTTAGTCTGTAACACACTGATACAGCAAGTCATCATTACTGTGAGTCTGTAAAAACACACCGATACAGCAAGTCATCATCACTGTGAGTGTATAACACACCGATACAGCAAGTCATCATTACTGTGAGTCTGTAACAACACACCGATACAGCAAGTCATTATTACTGTGAGTCTGTAACAACACACTGATACAGCAAGCCATCATCACTGTTAGTCTGTAACACACTGATACAGCAAGTCATCATCACTGTTAGTCTGTAACAACACTCTGATCCAGCAAGTCATCATCACTGTTAGTCTATAACAACACACTGATACAGCAAGTCATCATCACTGTTAGTTTTTATCACACACTGGTACAGCAAGTCATCATCACTGTTAGTCTGTAACACACGAATACAGCAAGCCATCATCACTGTTCGTCTATAACACACTGATACAGCAAGTCATCATCACTGTTCGTCTATAACAACACACTGATACAGCAAGTCATCATCACTGTTAGTCTATAACACACTGATACAGCAAGTCATCATCACTGTTAGTCTATAACAACACACTGATACAGCAAGCCATCATCACTGTTAGTCTATAACACACTGATACAGCAATTCATCATCACTGTGAGTCTATAACAACACACCGATACAGCAAGTCATCATCACTGTTAGTCTAAAACACACCGATACAGCAAGTCATCATTACTGTTAGTCTATAACACACTGATACAGCAAGTCATCATCAGTGTTCGTCTAAAACACACCGATACAGCAAGTCATCATCATTGTTAGTCTAAAACACACTGATACAGCAAGTCATCATCACTGTTCGTCTATAACAACACACTGATACAGCAAGTCATCATCACTGTTAGTCTATCATAACACACTGATACAGCAAGTCATCATCACTGTTAGTCTATAACACACTGAGACAGCAAGTCATCATCACTGTGAGTCTATAACAACACACCGATACAGCAAGTCATCATCAGTGTTCGTCTATAACAACAAACCGATACAGCAAGTCATCATCACTGTTAGTCTATAACAAACTGATACAGCAAGTCATCATCACTGTTCGTCTCCAACACACCGATACAGCAAGTCATCATCACTGTTAGTCTATAACACACTGATACAGCAAGTCATCATCTCTGTTAGTCTACAACACACCGATACAGCAAGTCATCATCACTGTGAGTGTATAACAACACACCGATACAGCAAGTCATCATCACTGTTAGTCTAAAACAACACACTGATACAGCAAGTCATCATCACTGTTAGTCGATAACAACACACTGATACTAGCAAGTCATCATCACTGTTAGTCTACAACACACCGATACAGCAAGTCATCATCACTGTTAGTCTATAACAACACACTGATACAGCAAGTCATCATCACTGTTAGTCTATAACAACACACTGATACAGCAAGTCATCATCAATGTTCGTCTATAACAACACACTGATACAGCAAGTCATCATCACTGTTAGTCTGTAACACACTGATACAGCAAGTCATCATTACTGTGAGTCTGTAAAAACACACCGATACAGCAAGTCATCATCACTGTGAGTCCATAACACACCGATACAGCAAGTCATCATTACTGTGAGTCTGTAACAACACACCGATACAGCAAGTCATTATTACTGTGAGTCTGTAACAACACACTGATACAGCAAGCCATCATCACTGTTAGTCTGTAACACACTGATATAGCAAGTCATCATCACTGTTAGTCTGTAACAACACACTGATACAGCAAGTCATCATCACTGTTAGTCTATAACAACACACTGATACAGCAAGTCATCATCACTGTTAGTCTATAACACACTGATACAGCAAGTCATCATCACTGTTAGTCTATAACACACTAATACAGCAAGCCATCATCACTGTTAGTCTATAACACACTGATACAGCAAGTCATCATCACTGTTCGTCTATAACAACACACTGATACAGCAAGTCATCATCACTGTTAGTCTATAACACACTGATACAGCAAGTCATCATCACTGTTAGTCGGAAACAACACACTGATCCAGCAAGTCATCATCACTGTTAGTCTATAACAACACACTGATACAGCAAGTCATCATCACTGTTTGTCTATCAGACACTGATACAGCAAGTCATCATCACTGTTAGTCTATAACAACACACTGATACAGCAAGTCATCATCACTGTTAGTCTACAACACACCGATACAGCAAGTCATCATCACTGTTAGTCTATAACAACACACTGATACAGCAAGTCATCATCACTGTTAGTCTACAACACACCGATACAGCAAGTCATCATCACTGTTAGTCTATAACAACATACTGATACAGCAAGTCATCATCACTGTTAGTCTATAACAACACACTGATACAGCAAGTCATCATCACTGTTAGTCTATAACAACACACTGATACAGCAAGTCATCATCATTGTTAGTCTACAACACACCGATACAGCAAGTCATCATCACTGTTAGTCTATAACAACACACTGATACAGCAAGTCATCATCACTGTTAGTCTATAACAACACACTGATACAGCAAGTCATCATCACTGTTAGTCTATAACACACTGAGACAGCAAGTCATCATCACTGTGAGTCTATAACAACACACCGATACAGCAAGTCATCATCACTGTGAGTCTACAACACACCGATACAGCAAGTCATCATCACTGTTAGTCTATAACAACACACCGATACAGCAAGTCATCATCATTGTTAGTCTATAACAACACACTGATACAGCAAGTCATCATCACTGTTAGTCTATAACACACTGATACAGCAAGTCATCATCACTGTTAGTCTACAACACACCGATACAGCAAGTCATCATCACTGTTAGTCTATAACAACACACCGATACAGCAAGTCATCATCACTGTTAGTCTATAACAACACACTGATACAGCAAGTCATCACTGTTAGTATATAACAACACACTGATACAGCAAGTCATCATCACTGTTAGTCTACAACACACCGATACAGCAAGTCATCATCACTGTTAGTCTATAACAACACACTGATACAGCAAGTCATCATCTCTGTGAGTCTATAACAACACACTGATACAGCAAGTCATCATCACTGTTAGTCTACAACACACCGATACAGCAAGTCATCATCACTGTTAGTCTATAACAACACACTGATACAGCAAGTCATCATCACTGTTAGTCTACAACACACCGATACAGCAAGTCATCATCACTGTTAGTCTATAACAACACACTGATACAGCAAGTCATCATCACTGTTAGTCTACAACACACCGATACAGCAAGTCATCATCACTGTTAGTCTAAAACACACTGATACAGCAAGTCATCATCACTGTTAGTCTATAACAACACACTGATACAGCAAGTCATCATCACTGTTAGTCTATAACAACACACTGATACAGCAAGTCATCATCATTGTTCGTCTACAACACACCGATACAGCAAGTCATCATCACTGTTAGTCTATAACAACACACTGATACAGCAAGTCATCATCACTGTTAGTCTATAACAACACACTGATACAGCAAGTTATCATCACTGTTAGTCTACAACACACCGATACAGCAAGTCATCATCACTGTTAGTCTAAAACACACTGATACAGCAAGTCATCATCACTGTTAGTCTATAACAACACACTGATACAGCAAGTCATTATCACTGTTAGTCTACAACACACCGATACAGCAAGTCATCATCACTGTGAGTCTATAACAACACACTGATACAGCAAGTCATCATCACTGTTCGTCTCCAACACACCGATACAGCAAGTCATCATCACTGTGAGTCTATAACAACACACTGATACAGCAAGTCATCATCACTGTTAGTCTACAACACACCGATACAGCAAGTCATCATCACTGTTAGTCTACAACACACCGATACAGCAAGTCATCATCACTGTTAGTCTAAAACACACTGATACAGCAAGTCATCATCACTGTTAGTCTATAACAACACACTGATACAGCAAGTCATCATCACTGTTAGTCTATAACAACACACTGATACAGCAGGTCATCATCATTGTTAGTCTACAACACACCGATACAGCAAGTCATCATCACTGTTAGTCTATAACAACACACTGATACAGCAAGTCATCATCACTGTTAGTCTATAACAACACACTGATACAGCAAGTCATCATCACTGTTAGTCTACAACACACCGATACAGCAAGTCATCATCACTGTTAGTCTAAAACACACTGATACAGCAAGTCATCATCACTGTTAGTCTATAACAACACACTGATACAGCAAGTCATTATCACTGTTAGTCTACAACACACCGATACAGCAAGTCATCATCACTGTTAGTCTATAACACACCGATACAGCAAGTCATCATCACTGTTAGTCTGTAACACACTGATACAGCAAGTCATCATTACTGTGAGTCTGTAAAAACACACCGATACAGCAAGTCATCATCACTGTGAGTCCATAACACACCGATACAGCAAGTCATCATTACTGTGAGTCTGAAACAACACACCGATACAGCAAGTCATTATTACTGTGAGTCTGTAACAACACACTGATACAGCAAGCCATCATCACTGTTAGTCTGTAACACACTGATATAGCAAGTCATCATCACTGTTAGTCTGTAACAACACACTGATACAGCAAGTCATCATCACTGTTAGTCTATAACAACACACTGATACAGCAAGTCATCATCACTGTTAGTCTATAACACACTGATACAGCAAGTCATCATCACTGTTAGTCTAAAACACACTGATACAGCAAGTCATCATCACTGTTAGTCTATAACAACACACTGATACAGCAAGTCATTATCACTGTTAGTCTACAACACACCGATACAGCAAGTCATCATCACTGTGAGTCTATAACAACACACTGATACAGCAAGTCATCATCACTGTTAGTCTGTAACACACTAATATAGCAAGTCATCATCACTGTTAGTCTATAACAACACACTGATACAGCAAGTCATTATCACTGTTAGTCTACAACACACCGATACAGCAAGTCATCATCACTGTTAGTCTATAACACACCGATACAGCAAGTCATCATCACTGTTAGTCTGTAACACACTGATACAGCAAGTCATCATTACTGTGAGTCTGTAAAAACACACCGATACAGCAAGTCATCATCACTGTGAGTCCATAACACACCGATACAGCAAGTCATCATTACTGTGAGTCTGTAACAACACACCGATACAGCAAGTCATTATTACTGTGAGTCTGTAACAACACACTGATACAGCAAGCCATCATCACTGTTAGTCTGTAACACACTGATATAGCAAGTCATCATCACTGTTAGTCTGTAACAACACACTGATACAGCAAGTCATCATCACTGTTAGTCTATAACAACACACTGATACAGCAAGTCATCATTACTGTGAGTCTGTAAAAACACACCGATACAGCAAGTCATCATCACTGTGAGTCCATAACACACCGATACAGCAAGTCATCATTACTGTGAGTCTGTAACAACACACCGATACAGCAAGTCATCATCACTGTTAGTCTACAACACACCGATACAGCAAGTCATCATCACTGTTAGTCTATAACAACACACTGATACAGCAAGTCATCATCACTGTTAGTCTACAACACACCGATACAGCAAGTCATCATCACTGTTAGTCTATAACAACACACTGATACAGCAAGTCATCATCACTGTTAGTCTACAACACACCGATACAGCAAGTCATCATCACTGTTAGTCTATAATAACACACTGATACAGCAAGTCATCATCACTGTTAGTCTATAACAACACACTGATACAGCAAGTCATCATCACTGTTAGTCTACAACACACCGATACAGCAAGTCATCATCACTGTTAGTCTAAAACACACTGATACAGCAAGTCATCATCACTGTTAGTCTATAACACACTGATACAGCAAGTCATCATCACTGTTAGTCTATAACACACTAATACAGCAAGCCATCATCACTGTTAGTCTATAACACACTGATACAGCAAGTCATCATCACTGTTCGTCTATAACAACACACTGATACAGCAAGTCATCATCACTGTTAGTCTATAACACACTGATACAGCAAGTCATCATCACTGTTAGTCGGAAACAACACACTGATCCAGCAAGTCATCATCACTGTTAGTCTATAACAACACACTGATACAGCAAGTCATCATCACTGTTTGTCTATCAGACACTGATACAGCAAGTCATCATCACTGTTAGTCTATAACAACACACTGATACAGCAAGTCATCATCACTGTTAGTCTACAACACACCGATACAGCAAGTCATCATCACTGTTAGTCTATAACAACACACTGATACAGCAAGTCATCATCACTGTTAGTCTACAACACACCGATACAGCAAGTCATCATCACTGTTAGTCTATAATAACACACTGATACAGCAAGTCATCATCACTGTTAGTCTATAACAACACACTGATACAGCAAGTCATCATCACTGTTAGTCTACAACACACCGATACAGCAAGTCATCATCACTGTTAGTCTAAAACACACTGATACAGCAAGTCATCATCACTGTTAGTCTATAACAACACACTGATACAGCAAGTCATCATCACTGTTAGTCTATAACAACACACTGATACAGCAAGTCATCATCACTGTTAGTCTATAACACACTGATACAGCAAGTCATCATCACTGTTCGTCTCCAACACACCGATACAGCAAGTCATCATCACTGTTAGTCTATAACACACTGATACAGCAAGTCATCATCACTGTTAGTCTACAACACACCGATACAGCAAGTCATCATCACTGTTAGTCTATAACAACACACCGATACAGCAAGTCATCATCACTGTTAGTCTATAACAACACACTGATACAGCAAGTCATCACTGTTAGTATATAACAACACACTGATACAGCAAGTCATCATCACTGTTAGTCTACAACACACCGATACAGCAAGTCATCATCACTGTTAGTCTATAACAACACACTGATACAGCAAGTCATCATCACTGTGAGTCTATAACAACACACTGATACAGCAAGTCATCATCACTGTTAGTCTACAACACACCGATACAGCAAGTCATCATCACTGTTAGTCTAAAACACACTGATACAGCAAGTCATCATCACTGTTAGTCTATAACAACACACTGATACAGCAAGTCATTATCACTGTTAGTCTACAACACACCGATACAGCAGGTCATCATCACTGTGAGTCTATAACAACACACTGATACAGCAAGTCATCATCACTGTTCATCTCCAACACACCGATACAGCAAGTCATCATCACTGTGAGTCTATAACAACACACTGATACAGCAAGTCATCATCACTGTTAGTCTACAACACACCGATACAGCAAGTCATCATCTCTGTTAGTCTACAACACACCGATACAGCAAGTCATCATCACTGTTAGTCTAAAACACACTGATACAGCAAGTCATCATCACTGTTAGTCTATAACAACACACTGATACAGCAAGTCATCATCACTGTTAGTCTATAACAACACACTGATACAGCAAGTCATCATCATTGTTAGTCTACAACACACCGATACAGCAAGTCATCATCACTGTTAGTCTATAACAACACACTGATGCAGCAAGTCATCATCACTGTTAGTCTATAACAACACACTGATACAGCAAGTCATCATCACTGTTAGTCTACAACACACCGATACAGCAAGTCATCATCACTGTTAGTCTAAAACACACTGATACAGCAAGTCATCATCACTGTTAGTCTATAACAACACACTGATACAGCAAGTCATTATCACTGTTAGTCTACAACACACCGATACAGCAAGTCATCATCACTGTTAGTCTATAACACACCGATACAGCAAGTCATCATCATTGTTAGTCTATAACAACACACTGATACAGCAAGTCATCATCACTGTTCGTCTAAAACACACTGATACAGCAAGTCATCATGACTGTTCGTCTGTAACAACACACCGATACAGCAAGTCATCATCACTGTTAGTCTACAACACACCGATACAGCAAGTCATTATCACTGTTAGTCAAAAACACACCGATACAGCAAGTCATCATCATTGTTAGTCTATAACAACACACTGATCCAGCAAGTGATCATCACTGTTAGTCTAAAACACACTGATACAGCAAGTCATCATCACTGTTAGTCTATAACAACACACCGATACAGCAAGTCATCATCACTGTTAGTCTATAACAACACACCGATACAGCAAGTCATCATCACTGTTCGTCTGTGACAACACACCAATACAGCAAGTCATCATCACAGTTAGTCTATAACAACACACCGATACAGCAAGTCATCATCACTGTTAGTCTATAACAACACACCGATACAGCAAGTCATCATCACTGTTAGTCTATAACAACACACCGATACAGCAAATCATCATCACTGTTCGTCTGTAATAACACACCGATACAGCAAGTCATCATCACTGTTCGTCTGTAACAACACACCGATACAGCAAGTCATCATCACAGTTAGTCTATAACAACACACCGATACAGCACGTCATCATCACTGTTAGTCTATAACAACACACCGATACAGCAAGTCATCATCACTGTTCGTCTGTAACAACACACTGATACAGCACGTCATCATCACTGTTAGTCTATAACACACCGATACAGCAAGTCATCATCACTGTGAGTCTATAACAACACACTGATACAGCAAGTCATCATCACTGTTAGTCTGTAACACACTCATACAGCACGTCATCATCACTGTTCGTCTGTAACAACACACCAATACAGCAAGTCATCATCACTCAGTCTATAAACACACACTGACACAGCAAGTTATGACTGTTAGTCTACATAGAATACATAATATAGAGCAATACAGCACAGAACAGGCCCTTTGGCCCTCGATGTTGTGCCGACTAGTGTACTAATCTAAGCCCAACCCCCTGCACTACTCCATCATCTCCATGTGCTTATCCAAGGATTGTTTAAATCTCCCTAACGTAGCTGAGTTAACTACTTTGACAGGCAGGGCACTCCATGCCCTTACACTCTCCGAGTAAAGAACCTGCCTCTGACATCTGTCTTCAGTCTATCACCCTTCAATTTGTAGCTCTGCCCCTTCATACAAGCTGACATCATTATCCTAGGAAAAAAAGACGTTCACTGTCTACCCTCTTTAATCCTCTGATCATCCTGTACGTCTCTATCAAATCCCCACTTGGCCTTCTTTCCAATGAGAACAAATATAAGTCTCTCAGCCTTTCCTCATGAGACCTTCCCTCCAGATCAGACAACATTGTGGTAAATGTCCTCTGCACCTTTTTCAATGCTTCCACATCCTTCCTGTCGTGGGGCGACCAGAACTGTACACAATATTCCAAGTGCGACTGCACTAGCGTTTTGCATCGTTGCAGCATGACATTATGGCTCTGGAACTCAATTGCTCTACCAATAATACCAAACACACTGTTTGCCTTCTTAATAGCACTATCAACCTAGGTGGCAACTTTCAGGGACCTACGTATATGGACTCCAAGATTCCTCTGCACATCCACACTACCAAGAATCTTTCTGCTGACCCAGTATTCTGCCTTCTTGTTATTCTGCCCAAAATGAATTACCTCACATTTATCTGCATTAAACTCCATTTGCCACCTCTCAGCCCAATTCTGAAGTTTATCCAAGTCTCCCTACAACCTGCAACATGCTTCCACACTGTCCACTACTCCACCGACTTTAGTGTCATCTGCAAACTTACGAACCCATCCACCTATGCCTGTGTCCAAGTCATTTCTAGAAATGACAAACAACAGTCCCAAAACAGATCCCTGCAGCACACCACTAGTAACTGGACTCCAGTCTGAATATTTTCCATCAACCACTACTTGCTGCCTTCTTACAGAAAGGCAGTTTCTGATCCAAACTGCTAGATCACTCTCAATCCCATGCCTCTGAATTTTCTCCAACAGCCTATCATGTGCAACCTTATCAAAGGCCTTACTGAAACCCATGTACACCACATCAACTGCCCTACCCTCATCCACATGTTTGTTCACCTTCTCAAAAAACTCAATGAGGTTTTTGAGACATGACCTGCCCTTGACGAAACCAATTTGACTATCTGCAATTAAATTGTTGCTTGCTAGTTGATTATAAATCCTATCTTTCATCATTCTTTCCAAAACATTTCCTTTAACAGGATTAAGGCTCACTGGTCTATAATTACCTGGGTCATCTCTACTGCCCTTCTTGAACAGAACACAACATTTGCAATGCTCCAGTCCTCTGGTACTAAACCTGTAGACAATGACGACTCAAGGATCAAGGCCAAAGACTCCAAAACCGCATCCCTAGCTTCCTCGAGAATCCTCGGATAAATCCAATCTGGCCCAGGGGACTTGTCTACTTTCAATCCTTCTAGAATTGGTAACACCTCTTCCTTACTAACCTCGATCCTTTCTAGTCTAATATCTCGCATCTCATTCTTCTCCTCTACAATATTCTCCATTTCTGAGTGAAAACCGATGAGAAATATTTGTTTAGCACCTCTCCAATCTCCACACGGTCCACACACAACTTCCCACTTCTGTCTTTGAATGGCCCTATTCCTACCCTAATCATCCTTTTATTCCTTATATACCTATAGAAAGCTTTGGATGTAGGTTTGCTCGCTGAGCTAAAAGCTTCATTTCCAGACGTTTCATTACATTACTAGGTAACACCTTCAGTGGACTTCATGTAAAACAATGTTGAAAATTCCTGCTTTCTATTTATAAGTTTGGTTTTCTTTGGGTTGGTTAAGTCATTTCCTGTGGTGATATTATTTCCTGTGGTGAAGTCACTTCCTGTTCCTTTTCTCAGGGGATGGTAGATGGGGTCTAACTCGATGTGTTTATTGATAGAGTTCCGGTTGGAATGCCATGCTTCTAGGAATTCTTGTGCATGTCTTTGTTTGGCTTGTCCTAGCATAGATGTATTATCCTATTCGAAGTGGTGTCCTTGCTCATCCGTATGTGAGAATATTAGTGAGAGGGGGTCATGTCTTTTTGTGGCTAGTTGATGTTGAGGTATCCTGGTGGCTAGTTTTCTGCCTGTTTGCCCAATGTAGTTAGTGTTTGTTACAGTCCTTGCACGGTATTTTGTAAATGACGTTAGTTTTGCTCATTATCTGTATTATCTGCTCATTGTCCTAGAAGCATGGCATTCCAACTGGAACTCTATCAACAAACACATCGAGTTAAACCCCATCTACCACGCCCTAAGAAAAGGAACAGGAAGTGACTTCACTACAGGAAATAGCATCGCCACAGGAAATGACATCACCGACCCAAAGAACCCCAAACATATAAATAGAAAGCAGAAAGTTTCAGCATTGCTTCACATGAGGTCCACTGAAGATGTTACCTAGTAAAGTAACGAAATGGCTGGAAATGAACCTTTCAACTCAGCAAGCAAACCTGCATCCAAAACCTCAACCTGAGCTACAAATCTTCTCAAAACTTGCTAAGACCTATAGAAAGCTTGTGGGTTCTCTTTTATTCTACCTGCTAAGGACTGCTCATGTCCTCTCTTTGCTCTTCTTAAATCTCTCTTTAAATCCTTCCTAATCTGTAACTCTCTATTGCCTCATCTGAACCATCTCGCCTCAACGTCACATAAGCCTCCTTCTTCTGCTTAAGAGATGCAATTTCTGTAGTAAACCACGGTTCCCACGGTTCACCTCGTCCTTGCCTGACAGGGACATACCTTTCAAGGACACACAATATCTGTTCCTTAAACCAGCTCCACATTTCGATTGTCCCCATCCCCTGCATTTTGCTACCCAATTCTATGCATCCTGCGTCTTGCCTAATCGCATTATAATTGCCCTTCCCCCATCGATAACTCTTGCTCTGTGGCATGTACCTATCCCTTTCTATCGCTAAACTAGATGTAACTGAATTATGGTCACTCTCTCCAAAGTGCTCACCTACCACTAAATTAAACACCTGGCCTGGTTCATTAACAAGCACCAGGTCCAGTGTGTCCTCCCCTTTTGTCAGCCCTTCGACATACTGTGTCAGGAAAACCTTCTGCGCATATTGGACAAAAACTGATCCATCCAAGTTATAGCATTTTCAGTCAATGTTGGGGAAGTTAAAGACTCCATAATGATCGCCCTGTTCCTTTCGTTTCTACCCAGAATCGTTTTGCCGATCCTCTCCCTGGAACTCTGCGGAGGCTTATAAAAAACTTGCAGCAGTGTGACCTCTCCTCTCCTGTTTCTAACCTCAGCCTGTACTACCTCAGTAGATGAGTCCTTGTCAAAAGGTCTTTCAGCCACCGATATACTGTCCCTGACTAACAAGGCCACACCTCCCTCTCTTTTACCGCCTTCTCTATTCTTAATTAAATATCTAAACCCTGGAACCTGCAACATTTATTCCTGACCCTGCTCTCTCCATGTCTCCGAAATGGCCACAACATCGAAGTCCCATCCTGCAAGCTCACCTAGCTTATTTTGGATACTTCTGCCGTTGAAGTAGACACACCTCAAACCAGCTTGCTGCCTGCCAGCACATTCCTGTGTCCTTGAAATCCTGTCCATGCCCTCCCTACTCTCATCCTCCTGTGCACTGGAACTACACCTCAGTTTCCCAACCCTGTGCTGAGCTAATTTAAACCCACTCTAATAGCACCAGTAAATTTCCCACCCAGGATATTAGTCTATAAACACACACTGACATAGCAAGTCATCATCACTGTTACTTTATAAACACACACTGGCACAAGTGAATAACCACTGTTAAGTCTATAAACACACTGGCATAGAAATAGATTTTCACTGTTTATCTGTAAACATGCAGTGATGCAGGAAGTGCTCATTATCACTGTTAGTCTCTCAACATGCATTGAGACGAATGTCCTTGGTAATGATAGAGCTGGACCACAGTGGGAGTGATGTCTACCGTGGTTGAAAAGTCAGTGGAAAATCAGGCAACTGAGATGTTACACGAAGTGTATCCCGGGATTCTTCCTGACTGTGGTAACACAATCACAGAGCCATAGGTTGAAGCAAGAGGAGAAATCAAAGAATAAAGATACAGATGTTGAACTACAATTATCAGAGATCATGTTTGATCACATGGTTGAGAATAAAACAAGAACAGGTAGAGGACAAAGTGCATATTTTTAGTTCAGAGAAATTAACTGAATTGCAACAGAAAAGTGGAATACTAAAGCAGTTGCTCAATTTTTCTACTAGATACGGACTACCCACAGAGAGACAATCAGATCAAGGGTCAAATTTTGCATCAAAATTATTCAGGGAAATTATGGACAGTGTAGGAATAAAACAATCCAAATCCACTGCATATCATCCAGAATGGCAGTGAGCGTTAGAATAGTGGCATCAAACTTTAAAGACCATGTTGAAGGCTGAGAGTCAATCCAGAGGATTCGGATAAAGGAATTCCATTCAAACTTTTTGCAATTAGGGATGCTCCTAATGAAACTACCAAATTCAGTCCATTTGAATTAGTTTTTGGGCATGAGGTGAAAGGACCACTGAAATAAATTAAGCAGACCATACATTTGGACTATGTATCAAATTTTAGGGAATGATTAAAAGAGCGAGTGAATTGGCAAGACAGCATTTAAAAGTAGCACAGCTTGTGGTGAAACAGGAAACCGACAAGAAATCTAAAATGTGCAATTTTGCTAGTGGAGGTGAACCTTTAAAAGCAAGGTTTAGTGGGGCTTATCAAATTGAAAGAAAATTGAGTGAGGTGAATTATCTGAGAAGAACGCCAGATAGAAAGAAAATCTCACAAAGTATGTCATGTGAATATGTCAAAAGGTATTTTGATTGAGAAGGAAAGCAAGCCAGCGGCCATAATTCTATTCGTTTTAAAATAATGATGGAAAAGGATAGACCAGATCTAAAAGTTGAAGTTCTAAATTGGAGAAAGGCCAACTTTGACAGTATTAGGCAAGAACTTTCGAAAGCTGATTGGAGGCAGATGTTCGCAGGTAAAGGGACGGCTGGAAAATGGGAAGCCTTCAGAAGTGAGATAACAAGGATCCAAAGAAAGTATATTCCAGTCAGGGTGAAAGGGAAGGCTGGTAAGGTATAGGGAATGCTGGATGACTAAAGAAACTGAGGGTTTGGTTAAGAAAAAGAAGGAAGCATATGTCAGGTACAGACAGGATAATTCGAGTGAATCCTTAGAGGAGTAAAAAGAAAATAGGAATATACTTAAGAGGGAAATCAGGAGGGCAAAACGGGGACATGAGATAGCTTTGGCAAATAGAATTAAGGAGAATCCAAAGGGGCTTTACAAATATATGAAGGACAATAGGGTAACTAGGGAGAGAATAGGGCCCCTCAAAGATCAGCAAGGTGGCCTTTGTGTGGAGCCACAGAAAATAGGGGAGATACTAAATGAATATTTTGCATCAGTATTTACTGTGGAAAAGGATATGGAAGATATAGACTGTAGGGAAATAGATGGTGACATCTTGCAAAATGTTCAGATTACAGAGGATGTCTTGAAACGGTTAAAGGTGGATAAATCCCCAGGACCTGATCAGGTGTACCCGAGAACTCTGTGGGAAGCGAGAGAAGTGATTGCTGGGCCTCTTGCTGAGATATTTGTATCATTGATAGTCACAGGTGAGGCGCCGGAAGACTGGAGGTTGGCAAATGTGGTGCCACTGTTTAAGAAGGGCGGTAAAGACAAGCCAGGGAACTATAGACCAGTGAGCCTGACCTCGGTGGTGGGCAAGTTGTTGGAGGGAATCCTGAGGGACAGGATGTACATGTATTTGGAAAGGCAAGGACTGATTTGGGATAGTCAACATGGTATTGTGCGTGGAAAATCATGTCTCACAAACTTGATTGAGTTTTTTGAAGAAGTAACAAAGAAGATTGATGAGGGCAGAGCAGTAGATGTGATCTATATGGACTTCAGTAAGGCGTTCGACAAGGTTCCCCATGGGAGACTGATTAGCAAGGTTAGATCTCATGGAATACAGGGAGAACCAGCCATTTGGATACAGAACTGATTCAAAGGTAGACGACAGAGGGTGGTGGTGGAGAGTTGTTTTTCAGACTGGAGGCCTGTGACCAGTGGAGTGTCTATTTATCCTATCCATGCCCCTCATAATTTTATAAACCTCTATAAGGTCACCCCTCAGCCTCCGACACTCCAAGGAAAACAGCCCCAGCCTGTACAGCCTCTCCCTGTAGCTCAAATCCTCCAACCCTGGCAACATCCTTGTAAATCTTTTCTGAACCCTTTCAAGTTTCACAACATCTTTCCGATAGGAAGGAGACCAGATCGGTGCTGGGCCCTCTACTTTTTATCATTTACATAAATGATTTGGATGCGAGCATAAGAGGTACAGTTAGTAAGTTTGCAGATGACACCAAATTTGGAGGTGTGGTGGACAGCGAAGAGGGGTACCTCAGATTACAACAGGATCTGGATCAGATGGGCAAATGGGCTGAGAAGTGGCAGATGGAGTTTAATTCAGATAAATGTGAGGTGCTACATTTTGGGAAAGCAAACCTTAGCAGGATTTATACACTTAATGGTAAGGTCCTAGGGAGTGTTACTGAACAAAGAGACTTTGGAGCAGTTTCATAGCTCCTCGAAAGTGGAGTCACAGGTAGATAGGATAATGAAGAAGGCATTTGGTTTGCTTTCCTTTATTGGTCAGAGTATTGAGTACAGGAGTTGGGAGGTCATGTTGCGGCTGTACAGGACATTGGTTAGGCCACTGTTGGAATATTCCGTGCAAATCTGGTCTCCTTCCTATCGGAAAGATGTTGTGAAACTTGAAAGGATTCAGAAAAGATTTACAAGGATGTTGCCAGGGTTGGAGGGTTTGAGCTACAGGGAGCGGCTGAACAGGCTGGGGCTGTTTTCCCTGGAGCGTCGGAGGCTGAGGGGTGACCTTATAGAGGTTTATAAAATTATGAGGGGCATGGATAGGGTAAATAGACAAAGTCTTTTCCCTGGGGTCGGGGAGTCCAGAACTAGAGGGGCATAGGTTTAGGGTGAGAGAGGAAAGATATAAAAGAGACCAAAGGGGCAACGTTTTCACGCAGAGGATGGAACATGTATGGAATGAGCTGACAGAGGATGTGGTGGAGGCTGGTACAATTGCAACATTTAAGAGGCATTTGGATGGGTATATGAATAGGAAAGGTTTGGAGGGATACGGGCCGGACGTTGGCAGGTGGGACTAGATTGGGTTGGGATATCTGGTCGGCATGGACGGGTCAGACCAAAGGGTCTGTTTCCACGCTGTACATCTCTATGACTCTATGACTCTAAAAGGAGAATGTGTTACTTGACACAACTCAGAGTGAAAAACAAGTTCAGAGGCTTCTGAATTGGCCACTCCTCAAATTAAATTGGACAGTGAGAAAGTTCTCAAACATTGGAATACATTATTGAGTTACCTTCCAGAGGAAAATCGAAATGACCTGAAAAAGTTGTTACAATCACATAGGGAGATATGTGGGAATATTCAGGGAAGTACTAATCTAATTACACATGATGTCGAGATAGGAAAAAACCGTTCCAATTAAGCAACATCCTTCGAGACTTAACCCAAGTTAAAGTTGGCATAGGTTCAAAAAGATATTAAATGCATGCTCAATTACAAAATAATTGAAGTGAGTTGCAGCAAATGAAGTTCACCCATAGTAACGGTGCCTAAACCAGATGGCATCGAACGGTTATGTGTGGATTATCGCAAAGTCAATGCAGTCTGATTCATAAGCTATTCCATGTTTGGAAGGCTGTATTGAGAAGGTGGGACAAGTAGCGTATGTTTCAAAGTTGAACTTACTCAGAAGATACTGCCAAAAACTTCAGCCGAAAGAGTGGAGACAATTTCAGCTTTCATGATACCGAATGGACTGTTCCAATTTAGAGTCATGCCATTTGGTATGAAAAATGTGCCAGCCACACTTCAAAGACTAACAACCAAGTCATTTCTAGATTACCCAATTGCATGTCTACATTGACGACCTGGTGATTTTTAGTCAAATATGGAAGGAACATCTGCAGCATCAATCGGAATTATTAGATCAACTTCAGGAGGCAGGCTCGGTGATAAACTTGGCCAAAAGTGAGTTTGCAAAGGTCCAAGTCAATTCCTGGACCATGTTATTGGACATGTACAGATGGCCCCACAATATGTGAAAACAAATATTACTGGGAGTTTCCCATAACATCAATGAAGAGGGCAGTACTATCATTCCTGAAACTGAGTGGTTTTGTTTTGGAAGTTCATAACGAATTTTAGCAATGTATTACTACACTAACTCACTAATGAAGAAGTGCAGCAGACAGAGGACTGCCAAGGCAGCTATCAATGCAAGTGATGTTGGTGTCAGTGCTGTACTCTTGCAAGAAGTTGATATGAAGATAGAAAGATTAGAGTGGTGTTGGAAAAGCACAGAAGGTCAGGCAGCATCCGGGGAGCAGGAAAATCGATGTTTTGGGCAAAAGCCCTTCATCAGGAATGAAGGCAGGGAGCCTCCAAGGTGGAGGAAATAAATGGAAGGGGGTGGGGCCAGGGAGAAGGGAGCAAAGAGTACAATAGGTGGATGGGGCTGGGGATGAAGCTGATAGGTTGGAGAGGAGGGTGGCTGTGCAGGTGAAACTTTGATGGATGTGGAAGGCTCCTTTGGGGCCTTGGATGGAGGTGAGGGGGGAGCTGAGGGTGCAGGTTTTGCAATTCCTGCGGCGGCAGGGGAAGGTGCCAGGAGGGAAGGGTGGGTTGTTGTGGGTGTGAACCGGACCAGATAGTCACAGAGGGAATGGTCTTTGCGGAAAGCGGTGGGGATGGAAATATATCCCTGGTGGTGGGGTCCGTTTGGAGGTGGCGGAAATGTCGGCAGATGATGCGATTTATGCGAAGGTTGGTCGGATGGAAGGTAAGGACCCGGCGGGAGGAGGGGGGGGGGGTCTGTCCTTGTTCAGGTTGAAGGGGTGGGGTTCAAGCAGAGGTGAAGGATGTGGATGAGATGCGTTGGAGGGCATCTTCAACCACGTGGGAAGGGAAATTGCGGTCTTTAAAGGAGGACATCTGGTACATTCTGTGGTGGAACTGGTCCTCCTGGGAGCAGAATCGGCAGAGGCGGAGGAATTGGGAATATGGGATGGCAGTTTTGCAGGAGGTAGGGTGGGAAGAGGTGTAATCCAGGTAGCTGTGGGAGTCACTGAGTTTGTAAAAAATGTCAGTGTCAAGTCGGTCATCATTGATGGAGATGGAGAGGCCCAGGGAGGGGAAGAAGGTGTCAGAGATGGTCCAGATGAATTTAAGGTCGGGGTACACCGGCACCTCTTCCTCTGCTACATTGATAACTGCATTGGCGCCATCTCGTGCTCCCGCGAAGTGGTTGAGCAGTTCATCAACTTCGCCAGCACATTCTACCCTGACCTTAAATTCACCTGGACCATCTCTGACACCTCCCACCGCTTCCAGGGCCTCTCCATCTCCATCAATGACGACCGACTTGACACTGACATTTTTTACAAACCCACCGACTCCCACAGCTACCTGGATTACACCTCTTCCCACCCTACCTCCTGCAAAAATGCTGTCCTGGATTCCCAATTCCTCCGCCATATCTGCTCCCAGGAGGACTAGTTCCACCACATATCACACCAGATGGCCTCCTTCTTTAAAGATCGCAATTTCCCTTCCCATGTGGTTGAAGATGCCCTCCGACGCCTCTCATCCATATCCCGCACCTCCGCCCTCGAACCCCACCCCTTCAACCGTAACAAAGACAGACCCCCCCTCCCCCCCCCCCCCCCCCCGCCGTCCTCACCTTCCACCCTACCAACCTTCGCATAAACCGCATCATCCGCCGAAATTTCCGCCACCTCCAAACGGACCTCACCACCAGGGACATATTTCCCTCCTCACCCCTTTCCGCTAAGACCACTCCCTCCGTGACTACCTGGTCAGGTCCACGCTCCCCAACAACCCATCCTCCCCTCCTGGCACCTTCCCCTGTCACTGCAGGAATTGCAAAATTTGCGCCCACACCACCCCCTCACTTCCATCTAAGGCCCCAAAGGAACCTTGCACATCCATCAAAATTTCACCTGCACATCCACCAATGTCACTTATTGTGTCCATTGCTCCCGAGGTGGTCTCCTCTACATTGGGGAGACTGGATTCCTTCTCACACAGTGCTTCAGGGAACATCTCCGAGACACCCGCACCATTCAACCCTACCGCCCTGTGACCCAACATTTCAACTCCCCCTCCCACTCTGCCAAGGACATGCAGGTCCTGGGCCTCCACCACCGCCATTCGCTCACTACCGGATGCTTGGAGGAAGAATGTCTCCTCTTCCGCCTCGGAACACTTCAACCCCAGGGCATCAACGTGGACTTCACCAGTTTCCTCATTTCCCCTCCCCCCATCTTACCCCAGTTCCAACCTTCCAGCTCAGCACCATCCTCATGACCTGTCCTACCTGCCAATCTTCCTTCCCACCTATCCGCTCCACCCTCCTCTCTGACCTATCACCCTTATCCCTACCCCCACCCACCCATTTTACTCTTTGCTACCTTCTCCCCGGCCCCAACCCCTCCCATTTATCTCTCCACCCTGGAGATTCCCTGCCTTCATTCCTAATGAAGGGCTTTTGCCTGAAACGTTGATTTTCCTACTCCTCGGATTCTGCCTGACCTGCTGTGCCTGTCCAGCACCACTCTAATCTAGACTCTGATTTCCAGTATCTACAATCCTCACTTCTGCCATAAAGATAGAAAGACCTATTGGGTAATTTTCCAGAAGCTGAATAATAGTCAATGGAAACATTCCACCATTGAAAAGGAGAATTGGAGCTTGGTATTGATGTTACAACATTTCAACATTTTTATTGCCAGTAATTTGCCTGAGACAATTGTATATACAGATCATAATCCCTTGAAGTTCTTGGAGAAATTTAAAGACAAAAATTCTAGACTCTTTAAATGGAGCTTATTATTGCAGCCATTCAATTTGAAAATTATATACGTAGTGGCACATATATGTTGACCCATTGTCGCGATTTGTCCAAAAAAGACGGAGGCATTCAGTGGTAGGAATAAAAGGACCGAAACAGATTGTAGCAGTGAATGTTTGCATGGTTAGAGTCATGTAATATACATGTACTGTAGTGTATTAATAGAGTGAGACAAAGGGTTTTAAAAATTAAGTCATCTTTGTATATTGATGGTTCATTTTTTTTAAGGGAGGAGGTGTGATGATGCTGTGGCTTTAAAGGTTATTTTGTCCTAGTGTTTTCTTGGGTTTTATTTAAATTGGAACAAAAGAAGCAGCCTGGGTGGGTGCAGCCAGCTCCCACAGACCAGGATTTAGCTTTGTGATTCAGTATCAGTTACTGATAGAGTCTCAACAGGGTCAGAAGCTGCAGTAAAGGTCTCCTGGCTGCTACTCTCTCTGCATCATTATACATGACCCAGTCCAGAACTGCTTATTCCCTCGTGAGGTCTACCACAAGCTGCTCCAAAAAACACCTTGCAGACATTCCATGAATTTCTTTTCTTGGGATCTGTTCCTGACTTGATTTTTCCAGTCCACCTGCAGTTTGAGGTCCCTAATGATTATTGTAATAGCGTCTTTTTATCTCCTGCTGTGAGCAGACAAGGTGGCAAAAGATATTTGGCCCTCTTGTGGCATAATGGTAATGTCCCTACACCTGGGTTGGGAGACCTGAGTTCAAGTCCAACCTTTACCAGGGGTGTGCAATAACATCTCTGAACATGCTGATTAGAAAAATAGGTGAAATTGAAAAAAAAATTAAAAATCAAAGAACAGACCCAAGAGGCCCTCTTTTGGTGCAGTGGTCATGTCCCTACTCTGAACTGGGAGACCACGATTCAAGTTCCATCTGCTCCAGAAGTGTGTAATTATATTGTTGAATAGTTTGATTAGAAAACCAATTTAAATAAAAAGAAACAAACCCTTTCCCCATCAACTCACTTTGATTTTGTCCCTTCCCACTCTTCCTTATCCCAAACACGCTCATCTTTATGGCTTGCATTGCACAGAATGAGCTTCGCTTGTAAATATCCAATTAGCTTTACATGTCTTTTATTGGTGATGGTCAGTAGACTTAAAAAAACAAACCAAAAAAAACTCAGTGATTTTAGTGGTGGGATGGCCACTCTGTTGTGTGTAAAAATGCTTCTGGGTAGAACAGATAAGGTAAAACAGACCCTTTCCCCTCCAACTCCATTTTGATTTAGTTCCTTCCCACTCTCCCTAAACCACTGCCACCTTTGATGCTTTGCATTGTCCATAATGGCCTTTGCCTGTGAATATTCAATTGGTTATATGGCTGTTTTGTTCGTGGTGGTCAGTAGGTTAAATAAAAAAACACATTGTGATTTTGGTGTTGGGAAGGTCACTCAGTTGTGTGAGATAACATTTTTGAGTAGAATAAAAAAAAGTGACACTCCCATAAAAATAGACTCTCAGCCCCTCTAACTTCATTTTGATTAAGCCCCTTCCCTCTCTCCCTCCCTTACTTTTTATAGTTTGCATTACCTATAATGGTAAATTTTGCTTGTAAATATTAGATTGGCTACAAAGGTATTTACTGGTGGTAGTTTTAAAAAAAGATTCTTTGATGTAAAGAATCATATCACTGGAGGTTCTGAATATTTTATTTCAAAAGAAGAATTGTTGTTTTATTCGTCAAATTAAGGAAGTAAACCAATAGAGATACTGTGAGACACAAGATCATTAAAGGTTACTGATGCCAGCTGATCATATAATTTGTCTTCTTGCGGGATTGATGAAAAAGAAAATATTAACTGGCAGTATACATGGAGGTTACAAACTAGTACCATAAGTCTGGAGTTAGATTAAAGAATTCTATAAGCAAAATGGAGTAGTGAAATAAATTGAGTTTAGTTTGATAAATTACCTGGCTGGTCCAAAAGCAAAGACCTCACTGAGGGAAGTTCAAGAAAAGGGGATGTTATAGAAACAATATTCTGGATTGATTCCTGACTATGCTGTGACAAGATCTCATGCCCAAAGAATCGTATAGGAAGAGGAGAAATCAATCAAAAACAGATCATTTAGAAATTCTGTGACTGGAAACAAATTTTGAAAATCCAAACAAAAGGGATGAAGGTAAATGAATGAGGCTGATATGTTTAGCCATCCTCTTTAACGGAAATACAATCAGTGAATACCGAATTGAGAGTTATACAGAAAAGCTTACTTAGAAATTGAATCATAACTAAACCAGAGTATTATTATTTGAAAGACAATAAGAAAATGGAGACCATCTCAAACACAAGACGATCAGAAATTGACAATCTTCCATCAAGTGGTAGTTTTATCTGTCAAAGTACTAATGACAAGCCATTTTGATGTTTGGTAAACACAGGCTAAATGTTAAAACATTTTTATTAGCCAAGATTACATAAATACGTGGTCGAACTTTTGTAAGCGGAGAAACACAAAGTATTAATTTACACCTTTAACCCTGATAGCAGCTTTTGAAGAACCATTTGGCAAGGTCTTAATAGTGTGCGTAATACCCCTTACCTAAAACCAAGAATGGGAGTCAGTCTCTTAAAAATCACAGATGATTCGAAAAGTTTCCTGAAGCAGTACTTTTGGAGAAAAAATACTGCAAAAATGGTAGTGGAGAAGTTCATTTAATTTCTTTTTCAAAACTTGGACCATCCAGAGAAATTCAATTAGAACAGCTTGTCACATGAGGAGTGATTGTAGACTGAGTCTGTACTTGATGGAGTTTAGAAGGATGAGAGAGAATCTCAATGAAACATAGAGAATACTGAGAAGTTTGGACAGAGTGGATATTAGAAAGATGTTTCCACTAACAGGAGAGACTGGAACCTTACGGCACAGCCTCAGAGTCACCCTTTAGAACATAAATGAGGAGAAAATTCCTTCTGCCAGAGGGTGGTTAATCTGTGGAGGCCAAGTCATTGAGTGTATTTAAGACAGAGATAGACAGATTCTTGATTACGAAGAGGATCCAAGATCAAGGATTACAGGGAGAAGGCAGGAGAACGGGGTTGAGAAACGTAACAGCTGTGATCGAATGGCACAGCACACTCAATAGGCCAAATTGCCTAACTCTGCTCCTATACCTATAGTCTTCTGGAATCCAGGGATATATATGTTGTGTGGAAGTCCACTCCCACACTGAATCACAGCACAGAGGAGACCTGAAGAATGATTGTGATATAGTTTGGATTATAGAGACATGGCTGCAAGATGAGAACTGAATATCCAGGGGTATAAGGATGGACAGACAAAAAGGAAAAAAACACTGAAGTTGTATTACTGGCCAAAGATTATAGAAATACAATGCTGAGGAAAGATATTGGCTCAAACAGATTAGATTGCCTACACTGCGGAAACAGGCCCTTCGGCCCAACCAGTCCACACCGACCCTCCAAAGAGTAACACACCCAGACCCATTTCCCTCTGACTGATGCACCTAGCACTATGGGCAATTTAGCATGACCAATTCACCTGACCTGCACATCTTTGGACTGTGGGAGGAAACCGGAGCACCCGGAGGAAACCCACGCAGACACGGGGAGAATGTGCAAACTCCACACAGACAGTCAACCAAGGCTGGAATTGAACCTGGGTCCCTGGTGCTGTGAGGCAGCAGTGCTAATCACTGAGCTACTGTGCCACCCTAAACAGTGTAGAATCTGTGTGGGTAGAATTGAGAAATACCAAGGGGCAAAAATCATTAGTAGGAATGGTATATCGACCACCAAACTGTAGTGGTGATGTCGGTAAAGAGGAAATCAGAAATGCATGCAGTAAAGGAACATTTATAATTATGGGTGATTTTAATCTGCACATTGATTGGGCGATTCAAATTAATCACAATAAAATAAAGGAGGAATTCCTGGAGTGTATACAAAAGGGCTTTCTGGACCAATATGCTGAGGAACCAACTAGAGAATAGGCCATTTTAGACTGAGTATTATGAGAAAGGAATACTTGGATATGTAGTTGTGAGAGAGCCCTTGGGAATGAGCAGCCATAATATGATAGAATTCTTCATCCAGATACAGAGTGAGGTAGTTGATTCTGAATCTTATTGAGGAGAGTAATGATGGTCTTCGCCATTAGTTGGCTATAACGGTCTGGGAGATTTTACTGAAAGGAATAATTGGCAATAGCAAACATTCAAAGAGCAAATGGATGAACTACAAAAATTCTTTAATCCTGGTTGACACAAGAGGGCAAAGAGAACACTGGCTTATGAGGAAAGTACAGATAGTACGGGATGCAAAAAAGAGCCATAGAAATTGTTAAGACATTAGATCTGAGGATTGGGAACAGTTTAGGTCAGCAAAGAAAATGTCTGAGAAGAATGAAGAAGAAGAAAATGAAGTATACGAGCAAGATAGTAGAGAATGCAAGAACTGTCTATAAAAGTTTCTGTAGGCACGTAAAGAGAATGAGATTGACGAAAACTAATGTAAGTCCCTTACGATCACAAATGGGGGAATTTATAATATGGAACAAAGAAATGGCTGACAAACTAAATTCATACTTTGGTTGTGTCTTCATAAAGGAGGACACAAATTATGTTTCAGAAATGATGGAGAACACAGGGTTTAGTGAGAAAGAGGAACTGAAGCATGTCTGTTTGGTAGAGAAATTTTACTAGAGAAACTGATGGGATTGAAGGCAGATAAATTCCCAGGGCCTAATAACCGACGATCCACAGCATTTAAGGAAGTGGCCCTAGAAATAGTGAATCCATTAGTGGTCATCTTCCAAGATTCTTTAGACTCTGGAATAGTTCCTGCAGATTGGAGGGTAGCTAATGTAACCCCATTATTTAAAATAGATGGTACAAAGAAAACAGTGATTACAGACTAGTGAGTCTGACGTCAGTGATGCTGGCTAAGATGCTAGAGTCCATTACCAAGGATTTTGCAGATGACACAAAGCTGGATGGAAGGGTAAACTACAAGGAATATGCAGAGATTTTCAGTGTGATATAGCCAAGCTAAGTGAGTAGGTGATTGCATGGCAGATGCATCATAATGTGGATAAACGTGAGGTTATCCACCTTGGTAGTAAAGCAAGGAAGGCAGATTATTACGTATAAATTGAAAGAGGGGAATATTCAATGAGACTTGGGTGTCCTGGGTGATCCACTATACAGTCTGGATCCTTTGGAAGGTACCAACACAGATAAGAAGCTGAGACTTTCTTCTCAAGCAAATACTGAATATGACCCAACCCTTACATATCGATCTGGGGCAAATTGTAAGGAGAGAATAGTGCCACTAATGTGGATTTGAACATTCTCCGCATCATGTGCAACTGTTTAGCAAAGGATCACTGTATGCTATGTGCACTTTCCGTGACAGTTTCAAGCAGGGCAAGTGTGTAATAAATCCTCCAACAGCAGGTAGTGACAGTGAAGAGACAGTACTGAGCAGGGGAGCTCATGCAGTTGTGGGACTCCAGCAGTAGGTGCTGACTGTGAGGGAGGGCAGCTGAAGCAGTTGAATGAACTCTCTTTGGAAAGAAAAGGGTGTCATTGGAGGAAGGAGGGCTGATGGGAAGTAGACAGACAAAGGATTCTACAAGCCAATGCAAACAACAAAGACCATTCTGTGCACTGTAAGTATTTCCTTGTTTGACATTAAGTTTTTTTTTATTAGATTACTTACAGTGTGGAAACAGGCCCTTCGGCCCAACAAGTCCAAACTGAGCTGACGAAGCGCAACCCACCCAGACCCATTCCCCTACATTTACCCCTTCACCTAACACTACGGGCAATTTAGCATGGCAAATTCACCTGGCCTGCACATCTTTGGACTGTGGGAGAAAACCGGAGCACCTGGAGGAAACCCACGCAGACACGGAGAGAACGTGCAAACTCCACACAGTCCTGAGGCGGGAATTGAACCCAAGCCTCTGGCTCTGTGAGGCAGCAGTGCTAACCACTGTGCCATCATGCCGCCCACTAATATTTGCAATAATCTGATGTCAGGGAAATAAAGAACATTTTATCTTTCTGCATGTGAAATTTCAGGTTATATTGAGCAAGTAAACATGTAAGCTTTGTTTTCAGTTCAGTTCAGAAGAGACCAGTTTCCAGTTGAGAAACCAGTTTATAGTACAAGTTACCTCAGATAAGGGTTTAGTTTGCTAAACTTTCAAGCCAGGAAAGGCAGATATATGGAGTTAGGCTACAGATCAGCCATGATCTCACTGAATGGCAGAATAGGATCAAGAAGCCAAATGGCTTACTCCTGTCCCTAATTTCCTAAATAAATTATACACATTTTATTGTGGTCTGTAAACATATTTGATGATCATTACAGTTAGTCTGTAAACATACACACTGATACAAGGGACCATCATGATTAGTGTACAAATATGTATTTAAGTATGAAATGATCATTATCTTTATCTATAAACACACCCTGACACAGTAAGTGATCATCATTGTTAATACATAATTTGACAGAAGATACTTACCATAAAGAAGTTGAATGGAATTGTTGGTAAGTAAAAGAGTGAGAGATTAAATATCACACATCCCGCTACTGCAAAATGTGCAGTGATCACATGGATCATGAGTATTGCCCATCTCTAAAAAAAAAGAAGGAAAACTGAATAAACAGGAGACCAATATCAATAACTGAGGAAATAAGTGAGTTTTTATTCCTTACAGAATCTTTTAGAGTATGCGATAAGCCACTTTCTGTCCTCTTCCTTCTGGCTTGCAAGGTCAATGGAAAGTTAACAGCGATACACCCCATTTAAATTTGGCCAACTGATGTGCAATCAACACCTTTAATGGAACATTGACCAGGATCTTACAAGAGCCAGCAGAGAGGCAAAGGTGGGTGTGGGATCACCAACACCAATCCCTGTTCTTGGAAGAACCACAGTGTGGCCAATCATTCATTGGACTGATTTGGGGACTGACACACCGGTCGCATTGTTTACCTGAAGTGGTTGAATTTGATGGCAGTATCATATAAGGTTGCCCATCACTGGAAAACTGCCTCAGTCCTTTTGCTACCAAGTAACCATATTTCTGACAGTGTTTCTGACCTGCTACTGGGAGAGGTTCCCGAAACATAAACAGTGCAGCATGAGATAAAAGATATTTGGCAGCATGACAGAAGGAAGATCTCAAGTGGTCCCACAGTTCAATAGCAACTTCCATTGTATTTTTCTCCATGTGATGCAGATCATCTTCCTGGGACGCAAAGGAGACCTCTGCACCTAAGCAAGAAAATCTGGAAGGATTTACAGAGGTCATAAGCCATGAGGTGCTCCTGGGGTTGGGCGGTGGGGAGGGGATGGTGGTGCAGGTAGCCGGGAGCTGTCTGCAGAACCTAGTTGCCATTGCACAACACGTCAAGGATCTTCTCTGACGTGCAAGACTGAGTACCATACCTCTATTACCTTAGGGCTCAGCCTAAGGGGCGGCAATGGCCTAGCGGTATTATCGCTGAATTGTTAATCAAGAGACCCAGGGGACCTGAGGACCCCTGGGGACCTGAGTTTGTATCCTGCCATGGCAGACAGAGGAATTTGAATTCACTAAAATGCTGGAATGAAGTGTCTAATGATAACCATGAAACCACTGTTAGAGGAAACCCATCTGGTTCACTAATACCCTTTAGGCAAGGAAACTCCTATCCTCACCAGGTCTGAACTACATGCGGCTCCAGACTCACAGCAATATGGTTGAATCTTAACTGCCTTCTGGGATGGGCAATAAATGCTGGCATCACCAGTGATGCCTATGAATAAGCAATAGAAAAATCAACTGAATAAACATGAGAATGTAGCTGCTTGGGGGTGGGAGGCCAGCATGTATGTGACGTTGGGGTCAGACTGTAGTTTCCCCTTCACCACTGGTGCAGTATGCACCATTTACAGTGTACACTGTCACAACTCAACAACATTCCCTCAATAGTACATTCCAAACTCGTAAGGACAGCAAATACCAGGCAAGTTCCCCTCCAAGTCCTAAGGCAGATGAATTAACAATGCAAATAGTTGTAAACAAGTACAAGATAATTACATTCCAAAAAAGGATGGGTATGTGATTAGGAAAGGTTTGGAGGGAAATGGGCCAGGTGCTGGCAGGTGGGACTAGATTGGGTTGGGATTGGTCACAGGTTAGGCCGAAGGGTCTGTTTCCATGCTGTACATCTCTATGACTAATGTTGGTGAATGACTAAACAAGGGTTTTCAATATTTAAGAAGGACAGGCAAAATGGAAAAGGACATGATCATAGAATCCCTACAGTGTGAAAACAGGCCCTTCAGCCCAACAAGTCCACACCAACCCTCTGAAGAGCAACCCATCCAGACCCATTCCCCCACTACTCTACATTTACCTCAGACTAATCCACCTAATGCATACATCCCTTAACACTATGGCCAATTCACCTAACCTGCACATATTTGGAGAATGGGAGGAAACCAGAGCACCCAGAGGAAACCCATGCAGACACTGGGAGAATGTACAAACTCCACACACATTTGCCTGAGGTTGAAATCAGGTGGCATTGTTAATAAAGGATAAATTCAGTGCAACAGTAAGAAGGGGTATTGGCATTTGAAAATATTTATCATGAGTCACATGGAATCCATGACGAGACGGCAAGTTAGATACAAAACTGGCTTGGCCACAGAAGACAGAGCAGGGGTATTTTTCTGACTGGAAGTCTGTGACCAGTGGTGTCCTGCAAGGATCAATATTTTGAGACCTGTGTTATTTGTACATATTGGGACGAAGCTGCTCTTTTATAAAGATTTTGCTGTCCTTGGCATTTTTTTAAAAGAGAGGTCATAAATGACACAGACTCTGGGGGTTTGAAAGGTTTTAGGGCCAATGTGATAATAGCTAACAGAGACAACCTCAGGCAGAAGGCTTCCAAATAAAAAAAAACACACGTATAATGAAAGGGGAGTGGCCAGTTCTCCCAGCTCAGCTTTTCTCCAGTTTGGTTTGGTTTTTAACAGTAGGGTGAAAAAAGCCGCTGGACTCAAAGAAGCAGGGTCCAGACTTGTGCTCTCTCTTTGACTTCCATCCTGTAAGAACCTGTGTTTGATTTTACATTTTGTGCCAAAGGATGTTTATGGGGATTGTTGCAAGTATTGGGAACAGTATTATTCATTTGGGGTAATGTGTTGGGTTTTGAAATAGGATACATTACTCGGTATTCTGTTTTCTTTTGTTTGTGTTGCATTCAGTAATCTTGTAAATAGATTCTGAAGGAGGTAGAATCCGGTGGTGCGGGGTTAACAGTTGATGAGGTCGGACAGTGTGGATGGGAGATCCCGAGGTGATGAGGTTGTGGATGGTCTGGGAGATGATGGTTTAGTGATCAGAAGTGAGGTCATGGTCGAGGGAACAGTTGGAGGAGGTGTCTGCGAGTTGGCGCCTGGCTTCAGCTGTGTAGAAGTCGGTGCGCCAAACTACCACAGTGCCCCGCCTTGTCTATGGGTTTGACGGTGAGGTTGGGGTTGGAGTGAAGGGCTGCATGTTATGAGGGCGGGAAGTTGGAGTGGGTGAGGGGGGGGGGGGGTGGACAGGTTGAGGTGATCAATGTCATGGCAGCAGTTAGAAATTAAGAGATCAAGAGCAGGTAACAGGCTAGTACAAGGTGTCCAGGTGGATAGGGTGTGTTGAAGGTGAGAGAAGGGCGGGAGTCTTGATTGAAGAAGTGGGCCCAAAGGTGGAGGAAGAAATGCTCAAGGTCACAACGTATGTTAGACTCCTTAATGCAGAAGCATAGAAGGATGAAAATGAGGTCTTTGCTGAGGACTGAACGTTCATCCTCAGTGAGGGCGAGATCTGGGGAATAGTAAAGACATGGCAGGGCTGGGGGTTAGGATCTAGGGTGGGGCTAGAGCTGGGTGTGAGGGCGGAGACAGTCACTTGAGTGGGCATGATTATAGGGTCAGGAGTGATGTCACCAACGGAAGTGACGCTCACAAAGGGGGTGAAGTGGGTTCTCTTGCTATTCCTGATGAAGGGCTTGTGCCTGAAACATCGATTCTCCTGCTCCTCGGAAGCTGCCTGACCTGCTGTGCTTGTCCAGCACTACACTCTCAACTCTTGATCTGCAGTCCCCACTTTCTCCTGTAAATAAATTCTCTTTTGTTTAAAACTATGTGGTTTGACCGGCTGATTCTCTCCTGGAATATCCACCCTATACCTTCTTAAAAGAAGGATTGAGTTCTGAAAATTGAAGGTATGACATTCAAAAATGTAGGAAGCCAAGCGAAGATGGAGTGGTAGCACAGTTATTCAGGGTGGCATTTGTGCAATAGTTAGGTCCTTGGTTCAGGATATCAGAATGCAGGTTTGGGTAGAGATTTTGAGTTCAGGTCACCTGACAGAACACTTGTCCAGCATTTGTTTCTGGAAGTACGCAAACAGCACAGACAACTGACCTCCAGTTAAAGTTTCATGGGAAACAACAATTCTTGCTCTACAATATACCCTCAGTATACAGCTTCTGACAAAGGGGTATTCCCTCAGTACTGACCCCCCCAAAGTGCAGTAATCCCTCAGTATCGACCCACCAACAGTGTACCACACCCCAAGCAATGATCTTCCATCAATGCAGCAACCCCTCAATATTACTGTAACCGTAAAATGCTCATTATATACTGCAAAGGCAGCAGGATCAGCCTGAATTTTATTATCGCATTTCTGAAGTGGAAATTTAACACAGCTTTATCAATGAACAGAAATATGACTGACCTGGAATTTGAAGATAGTCACCATTGTTTAAGTAGCAACATACAAAGACATACCTTCATCAGCACAGTGTCACAAGCCTGTGGAAGGTTGTCTGGAGAGGATTACATTAACACAAGTTACAGATCTTGAAGCAGAGACTGTACATTAATTAAATACTTACACTGGCAGGGGTTCTGGAATATATTAAATGAACTGTCAATGATCCTGCCATCACATACTGCAAAACAGGAGCAAATACTTATTATCTAGCATGCACATCACCAAAATCAGCTCTAGTATTAAATCTAATAAAAGCAGGTAATCTGATAGCTTTGGGCAGGTCTGTGAAGTAATTTCAACCAAACCTAGAGCTACAATTTAGGCAGATGCTGACCTCACCAAAAAATTCAATCTAGAAACACTCCATAACTCATCCAGATATACCCAATCGAGAAAAACTTATCTAACATAAAGAAATATCATGGAGAGATGATAAAATTTTGAGACACAATTGAGATACTGATATTATCGATAGAGAAGAGTATTTACAGACATACTATCTTGAGAAATACAACATTGACATTCTGAACAAATCTAGAAAGAGGGAGACACTATAGAAAGAGTCTGATCTAATCTAGAGTGATATAATAGAGAGATACTGATCTAACCTAGAGAGAGAGAGACAATAGAGAGACAATGACCTACTCTGGAAAAACACAACAGACACATACTGATCTAGTCTAGAGAGATAAAATAGAGAGCCACTGATCTACTTTGGACAGGCATATATAGACACTCTAATCTAATCTAGAGTGAAACAATAAAAATATATTGATCTAATTTAGAGAGATAATTCTGAGGGACAGAATTAATCTGCACTTGGAGAGGCAGGGTTAATCAAAAACACTCATAGTTTTATTAAGAGGTCATGACTGACCAACTTGACAGTTTTTAAAGGACATGATCAAATTGACTGAATGTTTCAAACAAATAACTAGGTGCATAGATGACAGCAATGTATTTGATGTCATCCACTTGGACTTCAACAAGCTTTTGATAAGGTCATGTGTGGAAGACTGATGGGGTGGTAAGAGCCCGTCGGATTTCAGGAAACTTGGCAAATTGGATAGAGAATTGGCTGGGTGGTGATAGTTGAGGGGTGTTTTTGTGCCTAGAAGCCTGTGCCTAGTGGGGTTCCATAGAAATCAGCATTGGAGGTCCTGTGTATATAAAAATAGTTTTGACTCAAAAGTAAACACTTTGGTAGGAGGGTTGATCAGTAAACTTGTGGATGATAGAATATTTATGGGGTGGTAAATTGTGGAGAGGATAGCCTGACAGGAGAATACAAAGGGGCTGGTCAGATAGGCTGATCAGAGGCAATGGAATTCAACCTGGATGACTGAGGTGGGGTGCTTGGAAAGGATGACAAAGCAAGGAAATAAATGAAGAATGGTTGGATCTTGGGAAACACTGAGGATCAGAGGAAAATTGCATGCTCCCCTGTCTTTTAAGGTCGCAGGTCAGGTGGACGCAGTGGTTGAGAAGACATATGGAATACTTGGCTTTATTAGCGGAGGCAGAGAATTTAATAGCTGGGAGATGATGACAGAACTGTATAAAACATTAGTCAAGTCACAGTATTGTGCACAGTTCTGGAATCTACATTATAGGAGGGCTATTGCACTGGAGAGGATACAGAAGAGATTCACCAGGATATTACCTGGACTGGAGAGTTTTAGTTACGAAGAGAGATTGGTTCGACAGAGGTTGATTTTCTTGGAGCAGAAGAGACTAAGGAGAGATATGATTGAGATGTATAAAATTATAATACAGGTTGATAGAAAGAAACTTTTTCCCTTGATGGAGGGATTAATGTCCAGAGGGATTAAGGCAACGGCAGGAGGTTTAGAAGGGCTATGGGGGGATTTTTTTTATTCAGAGTGGTTAGACAACATACAGAGATATCGATCTAAACTAGAGATGGGAAAGAGAAATAATGATTAGATTAGATTAGATTACTTACAGTGTGGAAACAGGCCCTTCGGCCCAGCAAGTCCATACCGACCCGCCGAAGCGTAACCCACCCATACCCCTACATCTACCCCTTACCTAACACTACGGGCAATTTAGCATAGCCAATTCACCTGACCTGCACATTTTTGGACTGTGGGAGGAAACCGGAGCACCCGGAGGAAACCCACGCAGACACAGGGAGAACGTGCAAACTCCACACAGTCAGTCGCCTGAGGCGGGAATTGAACCCGAGTCTCCGGCGCTGTGAGGCAACAGTGCTAACCACTGTGCCACCGTGCCGCCCACAAATCTAATACAGCGAGACACTGACCTAATCTGGAATTACACCATAAAGAGACCAAATCAATCTAGTGATAGAGAGGGACTAGAGAGTGTGTCTTAACAAATCTAGATAGAGAAGACGAGACAAAAAGACTATATGGAGATACTAATCTATATATAATATTAAGGGATACCATAGAGAAATATCTGTATAACTTAAGGCATATTGACATATTATAGAGTTACTGATTGCATAATGAAACACAATTAAGATAGAGGTAGTCTGGAGAGTACAATAGAGAGGGGCTCATATGGAGGGAGAGAGAGAGAGCACAGAGTGATACTGTTTTAATCTAGAGAGAGACTGTTACTGATATCATCTACACAGACATCATAGAGAAATACTGGTATAATCTTGAAGTATGATTGAGCTACTGAAGGAATCTATTATTACAACGACTTCTTTTTTTTGGACTGTGGACTAAAAATGCGAAAACATAGTGCTCTAAACTAAGAAAACAGTGTAAAATGATGTTTATAAGCGTTACAACCCACTAGAGTCATATGAGACAAATAGAGCACCATTATTCTTGGAGTCATAGCAATGATTAAGTTTTTTTTTAAGTACACACAATATCCCAATTTATTTGACTTTCAGATCAAGATTGATAGAAAGCAAAGAACAGGTTTCTGTACTGAACAAACATTATTATTTATTAAAAGTAATTAAACTATAGCTGCAGGTAAACAGATATAAACCAATGGTATATATAGCACTACTAGTCAAAACTCTAACCCTTATAAACTCCCAATTCTACAGACACATTGACAAACAAATTGGGAAATTGATTTTTGGCAGACAGTAGAAAAAACTGAGAAGTCAGTTCAGTGGTCTTTGCTTCCTGATTCCAATGTTCAGATAATCCTTCTTTGGCCAGCCAGATCCTTGGTGTTCAGATGTCCTTCTTTGAAAACTGCCACTTGTAAGAAATTACTTGCTAAGAAGTGTTAAATGATTGATTCTCTTGGAAAATGTCTCTGACTTAGCAATTGAAAAGTCACAGCTCACAGCAACTGCTACAACAAAGGTAACTGCTTTCTACAAGTTTTAATGACAGATTATGATGAACGGAATGAACGATTATTAGGGGTATGCAGGAGTGTAAAACTGAGGTTTAAATCAGATCAGCCACAATTTATTGAATGGTGGAACAGGCTCAAAGGGCTGAGTGACCTACTCTTGTTCCCTGTTTGTATGTGAAACTGAGCATTTTACTGCAGAGAAGAGGCAGCTTCCACTAGAGAGAATAGCTGCACACACTTTTGCACCTGTATCTACATAAATTGTCTCTAGCTCCAATGAACTCAGATCGCTGGAAATCAATCACCTGCACCTGTAAAACAACTCCTTGGCTCCTGATCATTGTCACATTGGAGGAACCCACAGTCACAACCATCAGAGTTCAAAATAGGTCTGTGAGTTGTTAAGTCTGAAAATCCTACTTAAAGGGAAAAATCATCTTCAAAGGCAATGAATAGATCAGAAGTGGTAGCATTAAATAGTGTTTCACTAACTTTTTTGGTCTACCCATATTATTCATGTCAAGCCTGGTTTTGTATATTTATCTGCAAGTGTGAAATTTTAATAAAAGGGCAAAGGATTTTTTTTAAAAAGGCGAAGTTTAGGTTTATAGTTATGGATTATCAATTCAACTTGTCTACATGTTTTTTAGTATTGGTTCAAATGTTTAATTACAATAGTTACTTCCTTGGTAATAGAAAATAAACCTTGTGTGCATATTCTTATACCCTGAATTATGTAATATGCAGAAATCTAAAGCCACAAGAGTTCTCAATAGGTATGAAATTCTTTGCTGTAACTTTATGCAGCTATTCTTGTGAATCATTCATTTTTAAAAAAACAGTTCTTTCTCATTACAGGAAAAAGAAAGTGGCATGCATATTCTTATACCCTGAAATGATATAGAATTGGGCAATTCAATGGTTTAAGCAAATGTTTACATTTGCAACAACTTCAGGAATAATGGGTCTTGATTTACAGCGCATTACTCCAGTGAGTTGTGAGAAAGTTTGGAGGCCCATTCATTTTTTTGCAATAAAAACATAGGATTTGGGATTGAGTTACAGTAAATGATGAAGGATCAAAGGACAACTTGGTTTTGTCGTAACAAATATGGCAGTGGCAGCTGCTAAAGCCTTACTGGAGGCGGAAGAGATGTTACTTATGGACTAGAAGTATATGTCCTGTACATCAAAAGCAGGACAAATCCAAACTGGCCATGACCACGCCAGTCTGCTTTTAATTATCATTAAAGTGATGAAAGATGTTATCAACAGTGCTATCAAGCAGCACCTGCTCAGCAATAATCTGCTCATTTGACACCCAGTTTCGATTCCACTAAGCCATTCAGTTCCTGACCTCACCACAGCCTTGGTTCAAACATGGATAAAAGTGCTGAATTCCAGAGGTGAGGTGAGAGTGACAGACCTTGAAATCAAGGCTGCATTTGCATCACAGAGCCCTAGCAAAACAGGAATCAATGAGCATCAGGGGAAAACTCTCCATTGGCTGGAGTCATACCTGACACGTAGGAAGATGACTATGGTTGTCAGAGGTCAGCTAATTCAGCACCAGGACATCTCCACAGGGACTTCCACAGTCCAAGGTCAAACCATTTTCAGCTGATCCAGTAATTTTCCTTCCTTCCGTCATAAAGACAGAAGTGGGCATGTTCACTGATAATTGCACGATGTTCAGCATCATTTGCCATTGTCAGATACTGGAGCAGACCACGTCCAAAAGCAACAAGACCTGGACAACATCCAGGCTTGGGGGTGACAAGTGGCAAGTAATTCATACCACACAGTAGTGATTGTAACAAGGTCAGTCAGGTGGACCTCACAGAATGAGTTCCCTGATTGAAGCTGTTAATCTGGTCCAGTCAGGGAGCCCTGGTTGACAGATAAGAACAGGAGTATCATAAACAGATCAGGCAGTGGGCTGTGCAGGGGTCGTTAGGGCCGACTGCCTGCCCCTCTTCTGCGGTTACGTTAGAGCCCGCGTGTCCTTGGAGAAGGAGCACGCGGTGTCCACCAACACCCTGGAGTCGTTCAGGGAGAGGTGGGCGCCGCAGGGAGTGGAGTGTATTATTTCCCCGTCCAACTCTATTTTGATTTAGTCCTTACCCTCCCCTTCACTGTTTTGATCACACAGCATTGCCCTTTGATGTGAAGGGCAGTGCTTGTCACTGACCACTTGGGTGTTTTTCATGTCTTCCTGGTGGTGGCAATTGAATAAAGATTCGTGCACTTTGTGTCTTTCACTGTGTCTCGCACCTACACACACACACACCATGGGTGCTGGGGAAAAAATAAGCACTACCGCACTTAGGCGGTATTGTGGGGGTTAAATTAAAAAAATAATAAATAAAAAAAAATGGGAAAAAGAAAAAAAAATAATCAGGAGTGTTGCTTAAAAAAATGCTATCGATGGTGGCAATTGAATAAAGATTGGTGCACTTTGTGTCCTTCACTGTGTTTTACACCTGCACACACACACACACCATGGGTGCTGGGGAAAAAAATAAGCACTACTGCACTTAGGCGGTAGTGTGGGGGTTAAATAAAAAAAAACATTTTAAAAAATGGTGAGTACACAGCAAAAAAAAAAGAACAGGAGTATCATAAACAGATCAGGCAGCGGGCTGTGCAGGGGGTCGTTAGGGCTGACTGCCTGCCCCTCTTCTGCGGTTACGTTAGAGCCCGCATGTCCTTGGAGAAGGAGCACGCGGTGTCCACCAACACCCTGGAGTCGTTCAGGGAGAGGTGGGCGCTGCAGGGAGTGGAGTGTATTATTTCCCCGTCCAACTCTATTTTGATTTAGTCCCTACCCTCCCCTTCACTGTTTGATCACACAGCATTGCCCTTTGATGTGAAGGGCAGTGCTTGTCACTGACCACTTGGGTGTTTTCCTATCTTCCTGGTGGTGGAAATTGAATAAAGATTCGTGCACTTTGTGTCCTTCACTGTGTTTCACACCTGCACACACACACCATGGGTGCTGGGGAAAAATAAGCACTACCGCAGTTAGGTGGTAGTGTGGGGGTAAATAAAAAAAATTTTAAAAATAAACAGGAGATCTGCTTGTCAAAAAAAATAAACAGAAGATTCAAAAAAAACAAACAGGAGTGTCATAAACAGGTCAGGCAGCGGGCCGTGGAGGGGGTCGTTAGGGCCGACTGCCTGCCCCTCTTCTGCGGTTACGTTAGAGCCTGGGTGTCCCTGGAGAAGGAGCACGCGGTCTCCACCAACACCCTGGAGTTGTTCAGGGAGAGGTGGGTGACGCAGGGAGTGGAGTGCATTATTTCCCCGTCCAACTCTATTTTGATTTAGTCCTTACCCTCCCCTTCACTGTTTTGATCACACAGCATTGCCCTTTGATGTGAAGGGCAGTGCTTGTCATTGACCACTCGGGTGTTTACCAATCTTCCTGGTGGTGGAAATTGAATAAAGATTTGTGCACTTTGTGTCCTTCACTGTGTTTCACACCTGCACACACACACCATGGGTGCTGGGGAAAAAATAAGCACTACCGCAGATAGGCGGGAGTGTGGGGGTTAAATTAAAAAAAAATAAAATAAAAGCAGGAGATTAGTGTTAGGGGTTCTTTTCAAAGAAAAAAAACTGTAGTGTCAGAGGTTCTGCTTACTCTGAGAGCTGAAAAAAAATAAAAAAAAGAACAGGAGTGTCATAAACAGGTCCAGGCAGCGAGCCGTGGAGGGGGTCGTTAGGGCCGACTGCCTGCCCCTCCTCCGCGGTTACGTTAGAGCCCGGGTGTCTCTGGAAAAGGAGCATGCGGTGTCCACCAATACCCTTGAGCTGTTCAGGGAGAGGTCGGCACCGCAGGGAGTGGAGTGTATTATTTCCCCGTCCAACTCTATTTTGATTTAATCCCTACCCTCCCCTTCACTGTTTGATCGTACAGCATTGCCCTTTGATGTGAAGGGCACTGCTTCTCACTGGCCACTTGGGTGTTTTTCTTCCTGGTGGTGGAAATTGAATGAAGATTTGTACACCTTGTGTCTCACACCTGCACACACACACACACACACAACATGGGCGCTGGGAAAAATAAGCACTACCGCTGTTAGGCGGTAGTGTGGGAGTAAAGCAAACAAAAAATGCGGTCTGTAAAAAAAATACAGGAGTGTCAAACATCCTACTCACTCAGAGCTGTACTCTCCAAGTGTAAATAAAGGGTGACTTTGAATTGGGGTAAGCATTTCTAGCATCATGTCATTATTTGGGAAGCTAGACTCGTTCAATCCTGACTTTGAAGACTGGGCCGAGTATGTGGAAAGAATGCATTATTTTTTGGTTATTAGGAGCCTAAATTTCCCTGAGGCACCAGATACTAAAACCTATCAAGAATTGACGAATTTAATTAAGAAATATGACAATCCCAAGCCTCCTCTAATTTTGAGATGTTATCACTTCTACTCAGCAATTCCAGCACCAGTGGAATCTGTATCAGAATTTTTGACTGGGTTAAAATGACTGGCAGAGGCACGTGACTTTGATTTTGGTTTAACCCTTAATCAGATGCCGAGACACTGTTTGGTATGTGAAATTATGATGTAACTATGCAAAAGTGACGACTAACCAGAGCCCAACTCGATTTTAAACAGGCACTCCAACTGGTTTCATCATTGGAAAATATAGCAAGTGGAGCATCCGAGTTGCAGGGCTTACTGGCGGAATGTATACATCCTTGCTAGTTTGAAGAACATGGGGATCACCACCTGAGTGCAGGCAATTACATAGCTACATTCAGGAGATATCCTGAACACAGGGACTCTAGGTCAGCCCACTATAAAACCTCTAAACAAAGACAAGCCTTGGCTATATGGTTAAAGATTCTTTCAGGATCTCGGCCAGCAAGCCATCGTAGTTACTGCCCATATATGGACTCAAGACAGCAAAAGAGTTTCCCTATACCTAAATTGAGTAAGAGAACTCAAAGGTTGGCATCCAGCAGAGTGCACACCCTGGAAAGTCCACCTACATCTGGTTTGGAACAATTAAATTGCCTTCAACCAACATCCAAATCAGAACCAATCAAAACAGACTTCCGTTTAAATGGTGACCCAGTTCTAATGGAGGTGGATACTGGCATGGCTATTTCAGTGATCACAGAACCAGTCTTTAACAAAATTCAATCTGAACTCCAACCCTTACATTTGAGCAAGACCTCAGTTAGACTGAGAACAAATACTGGGGAACCTTTCCAGATTAAGGGTACAACTTTGGCTCCAGTTTCCTATGAGAAGCAGTTGGTTTAATTACCACTGATAGGCAAATTGGCTGAGAAAGATTCACTTAAATTGGCTCAACATTTTTTGATTAGAAAATGGCTGCCTGAGGGAAGCCATAATTAAATTTCTGAAAGACTTGCAGGAAGGTCTAGGGATTATTAAAGGAGCCAAAGCTACTTTACGTGTTGACCAGGAAGCAATTCCATAACTTAGTAAGGCCTGCCCAGTACCATTTGCCTTACGGGCAAAAGTAGGGGCAGAAATCAAAAGGCTGGAAAGCAAATACATCCTCAAACCAGTAGCGTTTGCAGAATGGGCAGCACCGATCATAATGATTGTGAAGCTCGACAGGTCGGTTCACTTTTGTGGGAATTTTAAACAAATGGTAGACTGCTTTTCACAGTTCTTTAAATACTCAGTCCCTTGTGTAGAGGACTTATACTCAAAACTGGTTGTGGGGGGGGGGGGGGAAGGTGCTGATCTTAACAAAGCTACACATGAGCCATGTGCATTAGCAATTGTGGTTAGATGAGGAATCCCAGAAATATGCTACAATTAACACCCATAAGGGTTTGTACAAATACAAAAGATTGCCATTTCAGGTATTGCTAGCCTTTGCAATTTTCAGCAGATAATGGAGAACATTTTACCATGTCTACCCTAGGTCACCATTTATCAAAGTGACATGCCAATAACAGGAGAAGACCAATAAGGAGCAATTAGAGATCTTGGACTAGTTCTTGAGCATTTCACCCAGACTGGTGTACACTTTAGATGGGAAAAAGGCGTGTTCCAGACACCCCAAGTGACTTACTTGGGCTACAGAGTTAATAAGACCGGGTTATACCTGTTGGAAGATAAAGTGAGAGCGATCAAAGGTGCCCTGGCTCCCATGTGTGTACCAAAGCTTAGGTCCTTCCTTGGACTGGTGAAAGTTCATACATAACCTTGCCTCCATCCTGGCATCTTTGCATCAACTCTTATAAAAGGGTCCACTTAGAAATGGTCACGTAGCCAAGACATAGCTTTCAGGGAAGTGAAGAAACTGCTAACATTTTTCAAGGTATTGGTGCAGTATGATCCCAAAAAAGATCTGGTATTGACATGCAATACCTCCCTGTACAACATTTGGGTAGTATTAGCTCATAGGTAGTCCAATGGCTAATGCAGAGTGTAAATACACCCAGATAGAGAAGGAAGATTTGGCAGTCATATCTGGAATCAGAAAGTTCAACCAAAGCCTTTACAGATGTAATTTTGTAGTAATAATGGACAATAAACTCCTGCTAGGTCTACTTAAAGGAGATAAGACAGTATTGTCCATTGTTTCAGGCCAAATTCAACAGCAGACTCTAATACTAAGTATGTATAATTACAAGTTGGAAACATTTCCTGTCACAGTTAAGAAAAATCACACTTCGGATGCAGAAAGGTCTTGTCCTGGCAAAACTGAAACAGCTGGTGGTGATAGAGGAAACCAAAGGGACGTCATGACTAGAACTAAAATTTTTTGGACCCAGTGAGACAAGATCACCATAGAGGATGTTATTATGCTGGACACAAGATTCAGCTAAGTGAGAGAGATGGTTCACTGCAGGGGATGAAGTTTGGTGTAGGAATCATGGGAGTTACCCCGCATGGGTAAGAGGCATGGTCGGCGCAAGGTCAGGTCCAGTGACATTCAAAGTTTGGGTGGGTGTGATGGTCCTGAGCAAACATGTGGATCACATGAAAGCTGCAAACATGCAAATGTTCCAGGAGCAAAATGTGCCTGGCTCCTCGACAGCCCTTTTGACTCTTCAGGAACCCACGGGTTCTCCCCTCCATCAAGCATGGAAGATACTTTGGAATCTGAGATGAACACAGCGGATATCAACACCTGGATACCTTTGCCACCTGAACAGGAGAATGCATTTCTTCAAATGTGCAATACATGCCACCCGTATCAGAGGCACAGTTGGAGGAACCTGGCCTGGTGCTACACACCTCAGAAGGAGCTACAAAAGAAAAGAACTGACCCATATCCTCAGAGTCAAAACAGGAAGGATGTAGTTAATGTAACAAGGAGAACCAGGGGACCTCATAGAAAATGACTTCTCTGATTAACAGGTCCAATCAGGGAGCCCTAGCTGACAGATAAGAAGAGGAGTCACACCTGCACACACACAACATTGGTGCTGGGGAAAAAAATTAAGCACTACCGCAGTTAGGCAGTAGTGTGGGGGTTTAAAAAAAGAAATAAACAGAAAAAAAAAGAAAAAAAGGAACAGGAGTCACACCTGCACACACACAACATGGGTGCTGGGGAGAAAAAAAAGCACTAGCGCAGTTAGGAGGTAGTGTGGGGTTTAAAAAAAAGAACAGGAGTGCCAGACAAGAACAGAAATATCAGACATCCTACTCACTCAGAGCATCTTCAACAAGACAGACTCTAATCACAACCCGTAATATTCAACAGCCTTACAATTTCTGAATCACTCACTATCAATATTCAGGGATTGCACATTAACTAAAAAAATCAACTGGGCTCACCATATGAATAGTGGCTAAAACAGCAGGTCAGAGGTAGGAATACTGCAGCAAGTAACTCACCTCCTGACTCCCCAAAACCTGTCCACCACCTACAAGTCAGGAGTGTGATGGAATATTCCCCACTTTCCTGGATGGGTGCACCTCCATCAACATTCAAGAAGCTTGACACCATTCAAGACAATGCAGACCTCATGATTGGCACCACATCCACAATCCACCACCAACCCTCAACAGCATCAATATCTAGAGGATACACGACAGAAATTCATCAAAGGGCCATAGACAGCATCTTCCAAATCCACAACCACTTCCATCCAGAAAGTCAAGGGCAGCAGAATTATAGGAACTGTACCAGCAAGATCCCCTCCAAGTCACTCAGCATCCTGACTTGGAAATATATCATTGTTTCTTCAGTGTCACTGTCAAAAGCCTGGAATTCCCTCTCTAAGGGCATTTTTAGTTAACATACAGCATGTGGACTGCAGTGGTTGAAGAAGGCAGCTCGCCAACACCGTCTCAAGGGCTAACTAGAGATGGGTAATATATGCTGGCCAGCCAGCGATACATACATCCTACAGGTAATTAGAAAAGTACTCAAAGTATTGTTCTGAGTATATGCGCTTGAATCCCACAATATTAGTGAAAATCTGGAATTAAAAAGAGGTACCAAATGACATAGCTGCATTAGGTTGTACAACAGTTAGTAAAGGAACCAATAAGAACCGGGGGCGGCACGGTGGCACAGTGGTTAGCACTGTTGCCTCACAGCGCCAGAGACCCGGGTTCAATTCCCGCCTCAGGCGACTGACTGTGTGGAGGTAGCACATTCTCCCAGTGTCTGCATGAGTTTCCTCCAGGTGCTCCAGTTTCCTCCCACAGTCCAAAGATGTGCAGGTTGGTTAAATTGGCCACGCTAAATTGGCCGTAGTGTTAGGCGAAGGGGCAAAATGTAGGGGTTGCGCTTTGGCGGGTTGGTGTGGACTTGGTGGGCCAAAGGGCCTGTTTCCACACTGTAAGTAATCTAATCTAATCAAGAGAGAAAAGCTCATCCTCGCTGTCAGTGATCTGTCTGGTTCATTAATGCTCTTTAGGTATGGAAATCTTATCTTACCTTTCCTGGACTGGCCTACATGTGATTCCAGACCCAGAGCAATGCGATTGACCCTTCATTGTCCTTCAGGCAATTAGAATTGCTCAATAAATGCTAGCCTTGCCTTAAGAAAACGCATTCATGCCTTGGATCAACCCAGTGACCTATCACTGGATTGCCTCCAATCATTGTACCTTTCTTTCGGTAAGGGGACCAAAACTGTTTACAATATTCTGGGTGCGGTCTGCTGAGAATCTTGGATAGCTTTAGCAATACTTTGCTATTTTTATACCTCATTCCCTTTAGAATAAATGCAAACATTCGACTTGCCTTCTATTTTACCTAATGAACTTGTCTGCTAGCTTAATATTTATGCACAAAGAGCCTGAAATAACATTATGTTGCAGATTTCTGCAATTTTTCTCCATTTTAATAATATTCGGTTCATCTCTTCTCGCCAGACCTCACAACGATAGAAACACCAGTGACCCAGTTGTTCAGCTCCACATTTCTGCAAGATGGCACCGAAATAGGCTTGTCCATTCCATCCACTCCTCCTCTTCCTTTTCTCATTTTATTTTAGTTCCTTTCTACTCGCTTACCTTCTGGAGAGTGCCATCGGGCTGGTTGAATTTGGAGGTCACTTACATGTCCAGTATGGGGCAACCTCTGGGGGCCTGACCCTGGACTCACGTTGAGTTCCCAGTGCCCAACATGCAGACTAAGGCAAGACTGAGGATTGGTGCACGGACCGAAGGCGAGGCCGCAGCCCAGCAAAGGGTCCTGGATCAGAGCTTTGGCAGTCCAGTGTGTGGCAGCAGCTAAAAGTCTGGATCAGGACTTTGGCTGTCTGAGATCCCAGGAGTGAGCCCACCACAGTGATGAAGTTCCCCCAACATTTGCAATGATGACAAAAGCAGGGGAGACCAAGCCAGCGCAGGGAAAGCTTGTCAAAACAGAGGAGATCGAGCCCTTGTGGGAAGTGCAGTCCCAGCATGGCTAAGCACAACAAAGACTGCAACGGTTGAACTTCCAGCATGATTTCTTTATTTTCAATTTAATACTAAGAAAGACTGTAATGTTTAACTTTTAACTTTGTTCCTTATTTCTTTCTACCTCGTTCTTAAGTTTTTGTACCAAGGTATTTGCATCTAAGATGGCGCTGTGCATGGTGACTTCAAAAACTGTTCACTTGTATTCCTGTACCTTTTTACTTGAGTACACCTAGCAATAAAGACTAAATCTAAAATCTGAATCTGAATCTAAAATCTAAAGGACATAGCTACCAGGCATGGTCTGCTGCAGGTGATGAGGAACCATTAAGAGGGAAAGTTTGACCTCACCCATACTAAGCTGCCCACAATGATACACTGGTGCATGAATGTATCAGAAAAGTGACCACCACACCATCTGTATGAAGGCGAAGTCCTGCCTTCACATTGGGGGCACCCTCCATCATGTTATGTGGCACGACATTGGACAGAAGTGTTCAGGTCCAACAGCTCAACAATGGTCATCTATGAGGTATTTGGGCCATCAGTAGTAGGATTGCTCTCAAACTCAATCAGCAACCTCCTGGCACAGCATATCTCCCACTCAGCTTAATGAGAGTCATCATACAGCAATACTGATCTGAGCTCGCCTAAAAAGAGAGGCACCATGGGGACAATGATCCAAGCAAAAGAGACACAATTGGATTTAGTGAACTAATCTCTGGGCAGAATAAAATGGAGTCACTAATCTCATCCATAAAGACACAAGGGAGGTACTAATCTAATCTAGGAGGTACACCGTAGATAGAGCCTGATCTAATTTAGAAAGATGCCAAATAGGGAACCTCATCTAATCTACAGAGACACCATTCAGAGATCTAATCTCCAAAGGCACCATAGAAGGAGCCTCATCTAATCAAGAGAGGTATTATCGAGACAGTCTGATCTAATCTAGGGACAGAGATGTAGGAAGGATATTGATCTCAACTAGAGGGAGAAAGACCGCAGACACTTTCTGACAAACTAAAGAGAGAGAAAGATGCCATGGAGAGGTTCCAATTTAATCTAAAGTGACACCATGAAGGCACTAAACTAACTCAGTGAAATTGTGTCTCCAGGTTACATGAATTATTGTGCAATATAGAGACTCTGATTCAATCTAAAGGAAGAGACACCACAAAGGCTACTGATTTATTCTACAAAGAAAAAGTGAGACACTACAGTCACAAAGAAAGGCCCATCCATCTATTGCATCCACTCCGCTCAAAAACAACCACCTAATTATTCTAATCCCATTTTCCAACACTTGGCCCATAGTCCTGGATGTCTAAACATCACAAGTGTACATAATCTGAATATTTCTTAAATGTTATGAGGATTTCTACCTCTACCACCCTTATAGGCAGTGAGTTCCAGATTCCCACACCCACTGGATGTAAATGTTTTTCTTTCTATCTTGACACCTTCTGCCCCTTACTTCAAAACTATGCTCCCTGGTCATCGATTGCTCTATCAAGGGGAAAGAACACAAGAACCAGGAGCAGGCCATCTGGCCCCCCAAGCCCGCTCCGTCATTTAATAAAATCATGGCTGATCTTTTTGTGGCCTCAGCTCCACCTACGCACCCTCTCACCATAATCCTTAATTCCTTTACTGCTCAAACAATTATCTTAGCATTAAAAACATTCCATGAGGAAGCCTCAACTACCTCACTGGGCAGGACTTACACAGATTCACAATCCTTTGGTTGAAGAAGTTCCTCCTCAATTCAGTCCTAAAGCTGCTCTTTTTAATTTTAAAGGTTTTGCTCTCTTGTTCTTGTTTCACCCGCCAGTGAAAACATCTTCCCTGCTTCTATCTCATCTATTCCCTTCATAATTTTATACGTTACTATAAGATCCCCCTTCACCCTTCTAAATTCCAATGAATATAACCCAATCTACTCAGTCTCTTCTCGTAAGCCAACACCCTCAACTCTGGAATCAACCTAGTGAATTTCCTCTGCACCCCCTCCAGTGCCAGTACATCCTTTCTCAAGGAGACCAAAACTCCACACAGTATTCCAGGTGTGACCTCACCAGCACCCTACACAGCTGCAACATAACCTCCCTGCTTATAAACTCAATCCTTTTAGCAAGAAGGACAGAATTCCATTTGCCTTCTTAATAATCTGTTGCACCTACAAACTAACCTTGATGCACAAGAACACCGAGGTCCCTTTGTACAGCAGCATGCTGCAATTTTTTACCATTCAAATAATAGTCCTTTTTATCATTATTCCTACCAAAATGGATGACTTCACATTTATCAGCATTGCATTCCATCTGCCAGACCTTTGCCCACTCATTTAAAATACCCCTCTGCAAACTGTCAGTCTTTTGCAGACTTTGCTCTACCACTCATCTTAGTGTCATCCGCAAACTTTGACACACCTCATATGGTCCCCAACTCCAAAGCATCTTTGTAATTTGTAAACAATTGCTAATCCCTGAGGCACACGACTAGTCACTGATCATCAACCAGAAAGTCACTCATTTATCCCCACTCTTTGCTTCCTGTTCGTTAGCCTACCTTCTATCTATGCTAACACACTTCCCGTAACACTGTACACCTGTATCATATTAGATTAGATTAGATTACTTACAGTGTGGAAACAGGCCCTTCAGCCCAACATGTCCACACTGCCCCGCCGAAGCGCAACCCACCCATACCCCTACATCTACCCCTTACCTAACACTACGGGCAATTTAGCATGGCCAATTCACCTGACCTGCACATCTTTGGAGTGTGGGAGGAAACCGGACCACCCGGAGGAAACCCACGCAGACATGGGGAGAATATGCAGCAGCCTTATGTGTGGCACCTTTGTCAAATGCTTTTTTGTAACCTAGATACACCACATCCACTGGGTTCCCATTGTCCACCACACTCAATGCCTTCATAGAATCCTAGTAAATTAATTAAACATGATCTGCCTTTCATGAACCCATGCTGTGTCTGGCTAATCAGATAACTATCTAGATGTCTTGCTATTTCTTCCTTGATTATAGATTCAAGCACTTTCCCCACTACAGAAGTTAAGGTAACTGGCCTATAATTCCCCATCTTTTGTCTACCTCCTTTATAAAACAGTGGCGTTACATTTTCAGAAAGGTATCTTCCTATCTACCCTTTCTAAGACCCTCATAATTTTACAAATCTATCATGTCCCCTCTCAATTAAAAAAAATTGAAGAACTGCAGATTCTGGAAATCTGAAATGAAAACTGAAATTGTGGACAAACACAGTAGGTCTTGCAGCATCTACGGACAGAAAGTAGAGGTGAACAGAAAGTACTGGTTGGTTGGCAAGGGATTCTCATGGTGTCAAGGTGTTGCCATGCAGAATGTGTAACTTAGATAATGGCCAATAGTTAACTGCCAAGCTATGCCATAGCAACATGAATAATGTTCGACGCTAACAGAAAACATGTTTTGTCCATCAGACAAATAAGCAATGTGATATATGAAATTCAGTGCCTGTATAATGCTAGGTATATAGGCTGTATTTCTTAAACATTGGTTGATGGTATGAAAGCATGCCCTGTCAGTCGTTCTCAACAGGCAAGGTGCAGGCGATATCCAACCAACTTGTGCTTGCAAGACTCAGAACAGTGTACAACATTAGACGTGATTTTGTAATAGGCTTATTTAACAAATTATAGCCAGAGTGCACTTAAAATTACAGTGATAATCAATTTAAGACTGAAAAACAAAGAACTGTTAATGCTGGAAATCTGAAAATAAAAAATAGCTGCAGAAATTGAATCTGAAATATTGATTCTGTTTTCTCTCCACAGATCCTGTCAGATCTGCTGAGATTTTCTAGCTGTTTGTTACCAATTTAAAATTGTCAGTTAGGCTCACCAAGCAGAAAACTTATGTGTACAGGAAACAACATATATTAATACATCGGCCCTTGTTCTTTGCAGAGATAGTGAAAATTTTGAGCCTGTTTGAACTTACCAAAATAGGTGTCACCCATTCTCTGGTTATTCCTCAAGTCAATGTCTTGACTAATCAGAGTCAACCAGTCTGGTTTAAATTTAAACAAAACTCAGCAATTAACTCAGAATCACAGGTAGACAGGGTAATGAAGCCAGCATTTGGTACACCTTCCTTTATTGGTCAGTGCATTGAGTTAGGATGTCATGTTGCAGCTGTATAGGACATTGGTGTGGCTGCTTTTGAAATACCACACTCAATTCGGTCTCCCTGTTATAGGAAAGATGGTGTTAAACTTGAAAGAGTTCAGAAAAGATTTACAAGGATGTTGCCAGGGTTGGAGGATTTAAGCAAGAGTGAAAGGCTGAATAGGCTGGGGCTGTTTTACCTGGAGCATTGATGGCTGAGAGGTGAGCTTGTACAGATTTATAAAATCATGAGGGCACGGATTAGATGAATAGTCAAGGTCTTTTCCCCAAGGTAGGGGAGTCCAAAACTAGTGGGCATAGGATTAAGGTGAGAAGGGAAAGATATAAAAGGGAGCCAAGCAGCAACATTTTAACGCAGAAGGTGGTGTGTGTATAGAATGAGTTGCCAGAGGTAGTGGAGGAGGCCGGTACAACATTTAAAAGGCATCTGGATAGGTACATGAATAGGAAGTATTTAGAGGGACATCGGCCAAATGCTGGCAAATGGGACTCTATTTGTTTACAGTCAGCATGGATGAATTGGACTGAAGGGTCTGTTTCCGTGCCGTACAACTCTATCACTCTAACTGCTAGTCATCAACTAACGGGTACATTTTCCATGGCATTTCCTCTATCGATGAGTCCACATGCCAGTCAATCAATACTCTTTTTCATACAGTATATTTGCAATACTGTTCAGCCAAATATCTTAGGACTACAAGATGAAAAGCTTCAACAAAATATTTCTTTATTCAGCAATATTTTATGTTCATGGCCATGAGTCTTAAATCTTATTCATAAGACTTCCATCTTATCCATGTCCTTTCTAAGAAAGGCCCTTAAATATTTCTAATTACCTGTACCAGGTGTGGGAGGTGAGAATTTCACAGTAAAAAGTTTCCTGTCTCTCCCCATTATCTTCGCATATTAAGTTTTATTTGAATTTTTGGAATAAACTTACCCAAAATCCTGTAAACCAGGGGGCTCCAATAATTGCAGGGTATGAATAGCTTTCTGCAAAAATCAGTGGAATGCCAAATATCATCTGAATCATTCCGATCATGATCTCAATGGCCTACATTGGCAAATGTTTGCAGAGAAAGAAAAAGCTTAGAATGAACACAATTATGAGATGTAGACTATCTACAGTACAAAACTGATGTCAGAACATGACTAATAACCACTACCAACAGGTGACATGTGCAGAAAGTAGACAAAAGACTAAGCAAATGAGCCCCAAAATCTCTAGCTGGGATGCTGTACCACAAAGGGACATAGGGACACTACGGTTCTAGTCAGCAATCCTTGCTGAGTAGAGAAATGTCTTCAGTTTAGGGCTCTGATAATCAAAGAAGGTTTATTATTTCTGCAGGATTGTTGCATGAATTCATCACAAAGATGTTGAGGCTAGAAGGACACCTATCTCTGAATAGATCACTCTTCTTTACCTTGAGTGTGGAAGATTAATGGGTGTTAAAATTAGCTTAAAAAGTTGGAGTGATAAAATAAATAGAGAAAAATTACTTTTCTCTGATGGGGCTGGGCTGGGAAAGTTGATCAAGAGTGAGGGAACAATTCATAAGGAAGGGCTTTGCTTTTAAAATCTGAAATTAGTCATTCAGGGTAATGGCATCAATAAAATGATAATGGAAATATGGATTTCAAAAAACCTGAGGTTGGCACTCAAATGAAAACTTTTAAGACTGAGATTGACAGATTTCTAATGAGCAACAGGATTAAGCCTTGTGAAACTAAGGTGGATCAACAGAATTAAGATACACACCAGTTACTGAGTAGCAAAAGATCAAGGAGCTGAAAAACCTTCATGATTTTTCCATGACAAGATCTTCAGCTATGAATTTTGACAAATAAAGGTGGTACATTCCCCTTTCAAGGTAACTGCAATTCCATGACCTATTGAGTTAGGTTATACTGGAATGAAATGGAATGGAAAGTGAGGAAGAGAAACAATGGTCTCTCTCTCTCTCCTCCACTGAATCTCACTCATTGAGACAACACAGAAAAAGTGCATTCCCAACGCTCCCAGCACTCCCTTAATACAGACACTCCAACAATGTAACACTCCCTCAGTAGTGATCCTCCTTCATTACAGTGTTCCCTTTCTACTGACCCTCTAACACAGCGCTCCTTCTGACAATGCAGTGCTCACTTAGCACTGACCCTCCCAACAAAAGGCCACTTGCTTGATGTAATTTACATTACTTTTCTGAGACCATATATTTGGGAAGAAAACAGGCAGAAAGATGTCAATACTTACACCTAAATCTCTTAACTCTGTGTGTAATTGTTCCATTAAAGTTAAATGGGCCATTTTGTAACGTGACAAACTGATCCATGACATGCGATGTTTATGCATATGGTGAAGCTTGTGTTGATTGAACCTCTGAGACGCAGACTTGGGTTGCATCCAAACAGTTGTGCTTTTTTGCTTAAAAATTTGAGTAAATAAATTCTGGTTCCTCTCAGGCATTTTTGCTGAAGGCCTCACTTTAGTTATCAGCAATTTACTGGAGAATTAACTACACATGGATTGTTTTCTTCACAAGATAATTAGAGGATCCTGAGCAAAACATAAACAAAATGAATTCAACGTTTTCCAGAAATGCTAACAGCATATACTAATACGAAAAGACATCCTTTGAGGGCAACCCACATTTTGCTGGAATGTGCATACCTGAAGGAATACTGGTAGTAGGTTTCAGCAGTGGTGCCTGATTTTAGACTCATGGCCGACTGGCCATTAGGCACAATCTGATTATATAGAATATTCCAGAAGAAGAGTTTTGAAAACTGGAGAGCGTCATTTGAGTGAAGTCACAGGTTTGAGATCTGACAGAAATTTTAAACAAGTATGTGTCACAAGAATGATAACTAGTGCCTGAGGCACCATATATCAGAATCATTGTGTGGTGAGTGAACATGAAGGTCATTCAACCCCGGTGCCTATGCCACCTCTTTGGTACAGCGATTGCTAGATCCTATTCCTCTCCTCTTGCTGGAATGACAAGAGGCTGGGTGGCGGCGGGAGGGCGGAATAAGATATATTGCATAATTCATAAACCAGTTAAGGATAGAAAGCAAAGGCTAATTTTTGGGAAGGCAGGGTGTAACTGGGGAATTGATACATGGGTCAGTGCTGCTTACAATGTACAGGAACAACATAGAGATGAGAGGGCTGGCTGAAAAATACCCAAATTTGCTGGATGATGCAAGGTTGGAGTACAAGCTACAAAGACAACACAAAGTAGACACCAAGATATACTGTTCAGTGAGAGGACAAGGTGGTGATGCTCGATTGGAATATTCAATCAGAATATCCAATATTGGAAATATGAAGAATGGAAAAGCAGAATAACTTTAGAATTAAGGTTACAGATGAGCAAATGCTATATTCAGAACCATTTAGGTATCATTATAAATGCATCATATAAAGTTAAAGTGACAGGAAGCAATCAGGAAAGCAAGTGGTATAACCAACTTTATTCAGGGGTTGCTGCAAAAGAGTAAGGATATTTTGCTGCAATTATATATGGCTTTGGTGAGCAGAGGTACAGAATACTGTTACAGCTTGGTTTGCTTCCAAGCGAGTGTGTCAATATTTCCTGCAGAACACGATAGCATTTAGAGGGATTCCTGGGAAACATGTCAACAGCACTGTACTTACAGCGGTTTCCTGGGGCGTGTGCCAGTACTGACAGGTCAGTGGGAAGTGTGTCAGTATTTACCAGGATCCCAAGGGAGGTCTGTCAGTATTTAAAGTGATCCCTGGGGGAGTGTGTCAGTTTTAACAAGGGAGATCTGGGCATGTCAGTATTTATTAGGGTTCGACAGTGTGCCACTATTTACAGGGGGTACCCAAAGTGTGCATTAGAGTTTACCATGATAATGTACGAAAGCTACATTTGACAGATGTTCAGGTTTGGGAGGGCTGTCCTATGACGACACATTGAGCAGAATGAGCTTATACTCTGTAGAGTTCAGCAGAGTGAGAAGTGATCTCACTGAAATTCTTCAAAGGTTTGATAGGGCAGATGCTGAGAGGCAGCTTCCCCAACTTGGGAGTCTAGAACAAAGGGGAAGAGCAGTCACAGTCTCAGAATACTGTGACTAGCATCTACCTCTGAAATGCAAAAAAATCCAAAAATTCAAAATCCTTTGAAAGAATGTATACCTCATCCCTGATCCTTATAAGATTAGAAGGCATAAAATCTGTGTGGGTAGAGTTGAGGAACTGCAAAGGATACAAGACCCTGGTGGGAGTTACTTACTGGTCTCCTAGCAGCAGTCAGGGCGTGGAGCAGAAAACAAATCAGGAGATGGAGAAACCATGCAAAAAAGACACTATTACAATATTCATGGGCTACTTCAATGTGCAGATAAACTGAGAAAATCAAGTTGGTAGCAGATTCCAAGAAAAAGAATTTGTGAAATGTCAATGAGATGGGTTTTTTGGAGTAGCTTGTGGCACAGCCCATTAGGGAACAGGTAATTCTGGATTTGGTGATGTGTAATGAGGCAGACTTGATTAGGAGCTTAAGGTGAAAGAACGCCTGGGGTTGGTGACCACAATATAATAGAATTTACCCAGAAGCTGGAATCGGATATAACAGTATTGCACTTCTGTAAAAGATAAGTATAATGAGCGAGGAGATAACCAAAGTTTATTGGAAGAGGAGCCTAGCAGGGAAGATGGTGGACCAGCAATGGCAGGAACTTCTGCAGGTAATTTGGGAGGCACAGCAGAAATTCATCCCAAGGAGAGGAAGACAAAAATATACTAATGGTAGGTCAGGCAACCATGGCTGACAAAAGAAGTCAGGCACAGGAAAGCCAGAAGATTGGTCAATCTTTAAAAACTAGTAGAGAAGAACTTGTAAAGCAATAAGGGTGGGGAATATGAAATATTAGGGCAAGCGAGCCAGTAATATAAAAAAAAGCAGGATTTTTTTGGATATATAAAAGGTAAAAGAGAGGCATAAGGCATTGGATTGCTGGAAAATGAGGCTGGAGAAGTAGTAATGAGGGACAAAGAAATGGCGGAGTAACTGAATAGGTATTTTGCATCAGTTTTCACCATGGAAGACACCAGTGGCATACCAGAATTTTGAGAGTCAGAGGTCAAAGGTAAGTGTAGGGTCCATCATTAAAGTTGGGAAAGCTGAGAGATCTGAAGGTGGATCTGGAAAGACTACACCCCTGGGTTTTGAAGGAGATAGCTGAGGAGACCATGGAGACATTGGTGGTGATCTCTTAGGAATTACTGGAGTCAAGAAGGCTCCCAAAGGACTGGAAAATGGCTAATGTAAAGCTCATTTTTAAAAAGGAAGGGAAGCAAAAGAAATTATAATCTGTTTAGCCTGACCTCGGTCGTTGATAAGACTTTAGAGTCCATTACTAAGGATGAGATTTTGGAGTACTTGGAGGTGCATGGTACAATAGGGTTGAGTCAGCATCTCTCCACCACAGGGAGGTCATTTCTGGAAAATCTACTAAAATGTTTTGAGGTGGTAATGAGAAATTTAGACAAATCTATTGGACATGATCTATTTGAATTTCCAGAAGGACTGTGAGAAGGTGCCGTACTGGAGGCTGCTAAATCAGAGTCTTGGATGCTAGAAGCAAGATACTGGCATGGATAGTGGATTGGCTCACTGGCAGCAAGCAGAGATTTGAGATAAAGGGTTTTTTTCAGGATGGCAGCCATTGACTAGTGGACTTCTGTAGGAGTCAGTGTTGGGTCAACTATTCACATTATATATTAGCAATCTGGATGAAGGAACTCAGGGCATTATTGCTAAATTTGCAGATGACACAAATATAGGTGAAGGGACAGGCAGTTCTTTATTCCTGATGAAGGGCTTTTGCCCGAAACGTCGATTTCGAAGCTACTTGGATGCTGCCTGAACTGCTGTGCTCTTCCAGCACCACTAATCCAGAATCTGGTTTCCAGCATCTGCAGTCATTGTTTTTACCTAGTTAGCATTGAGGAATCTGCGAGGTTTCAGAAAAAACTTGTATGGGCAAGAAGATTGGGCAGTCGAAATATAATGTAGGAAAATGTGAGGTTGTGTGGTTTGAATAGAGGTATAGACTATTTTCTAAATGGGTAAAGGCTTTAGAAATCTGAAGCACAAACGGACTTAGGAGTCATAGTTCACGATTTGCTTAAAATTGACAAGCAGTTGCAGTTAGCAGTTAGGAAAGCAAATACAATGCGAGCATTCATTTCGACGGCTAGAATACAAGAGCAGGGATGAACTGCTGAGACTATATAAGGCTCTGGTCAGACTGGACGAGGAATACTGTGAGCAGTAGTGGGCCACATATCTAAAGATAGATGTGCTGGCCTTGGAGGGTTCCAGAGGAGGTTTATATGAACGATCCCAGGAATGAATGGCTTGTCATTTGAGGTGCAGGTAAGGACTCTGGATTTGTACTTAATCGAGTTTACAAGGATAGGGGGAATCTCATTGAAACTTACATGGCACTGAGAGGCCTAGATTGACTGGACATGCAAATGTTACTAAGAGAGTAGGACTTGAGGACACAGTCAGTGTGAAGGAACTGAGGAGGAATTTCTTCAATTAAAGAGTGTTAAATCTGTGGAACTCATTGCCACAAAAGTCTATATAGGCCAAGCCATTGAATGTATTTAAGAGAGAGATAGATAGATTCTTGATTAGTAAGCGAATCAAAGGTTACAGGGAGAAAGCAGAAGAAAGGAATTTGGAAACATTTATCAGCTTCGATTGTATGGGCCAAATGGCCTAATTCTGCTCCTATACCTTAGTCTTCTCCTCAGAAGGAGTTAATCACATGAAAGTTGGAAGACATTCCATGCAGCAGGACAGAGACACACCAACAACTGGGAAGATTAGAAGTATAGTCAAAGTCAGGCCTTTTTTTGGATAAACAGGAAAGATAGAGGAGGGAATGGAAAAGCTGGCAGATAAAAGAGGCAAAAGAGAGGAAGATGCAACAAGAACACTGTAAATGAGGAGCACAAACTGTGCCTATGGAAATCCTGAAACAGAAACCGAGAAAGCATGTCGGGGGTATCATAAAAAGACCGACCCATGTCAGTCACACCGATTATTTTTCATCGATCTTTACCCTTACACTTCACCTCTCTCTCATCACTTACACCCTTACATCCTTCTCATCTCTGCCCATTCAACTCCCTTCTCTCTTCCTCTGCCCTTCTTCCAGGTCCCCACATTCTCCTTTATTACACCATCCTACTTTCTGATTCCTTTTCAACCCTATCTTTTACACATCCTTTTTCTCACTTTCACTGCTCTTCTCTTCCCTTTTTCCCCATATGGTTTCTTGCTACCCATTCCACAATGTCTCCTTCACTTCTCAATTACTCCCTTCCTTTACCATCTCATTTTTGCTTTCCACAGGCACTTCCATTCCCTTCCTGGTAACAACTTGCTCCCCATCTTTCTGAATGCCTTCTCCCCTCCCGAGCCCCTTTCCTCCAAAACCTTTATTCCTCTCCTTCAATTTCTTCATGATGTTTCATTGACCCATTTGCCATTCCCTTAAATGATCCTTCCTCATTACTCTTATCCATTTCTTCCCCTTTGCTTTTAACCCTCTCCTCCTCCATTACTCCAGATCATCTGCCATTTCAGCTTTTTACTATCCCATTTCACTCACTTCCCCTCTCTTCATTTATCATCCCCCCCCCCCAACCACCCTCCAAATTCACCATCTCCCCTCCCCATTTATTCATTTCCCACACCACTTTACGTCTGACTCCTCTTCCCATTTACCCCTTTCGCTCTCCTTATTTGAAATGTCTCATTCCCATTAAACCCTTTCCTGTCCCTCTTTACCCCTTCTTCCTTCCCGCTCTCACTTCCAACTCCCCTCCCATTTCATCCCTATTTCACTCACAATTTTCTCTTCAGCACTCCTTCCCCCCCCCATTTCTGAGCATTTTTACACCGTTTTCTCCAGTTCACCTCCACCCACTGTATTCCTCCCCCCACCCATTTTAACCCCTGTACAGCCACCATTTGATCCCATTACCTCTCGCCTCCTTCCCTCCCATGTTACTCCCTTTCCCGATTTCAAATGCTACACCCCTTAAGCCCCCCCCCCAACTCATCTTTCACCCTTTTCCCCCTCGTACCTATCCTCGCCACGTGGTACGCCTTCCCATCAACCCTCGCCTGCTCCAAATTTATAGATGACACCCACTCAAACACCTACTCGCTGCCCCCTCACTCCTGTGACCCCCTACATCACATCGCCCCCCCCGTCATATCAACCTCCCATGTTGACCACCCTCAGCTCAATCACACTAACCCCCCCCAACTTCTCCATTGCCCCCGTCTCCTTTTTACGTCCTATTGTTCCCCCAGTTACCTCCCTCTCCACTTTTTAACCCCTCATCCACATTGCCACTGCTCCCATGATGCCCCCAACTTGTCCTCAGTTGTCATTGACCCCTCCATGCCCTTTGACCCGTGGAGCACCATTGCCTCTCCACACTCCTCTTAACCAAAGTTTTACCCCGCCACCCCCCGCCACCACGTGTCCCCATGGAGCCTCCCCCCCTTCACATGCACGTCCAACATTTTGACAGACACCGACCCCTCCCGACAAGACCATTGCCCCTCCTCCTCGTCCTCCTCCTTCGCCGTCGGACTGCCCACACACGCCACCACCGCCCCCCGCCCCACCACGTGACTCCTCTTTTCAAACCGACCCACGCTGCCGCGAGCGAAACGGCCGCCCCGACCGACGGCGCACGCGCGTCGCCGACACCCCGCCAACAGAGCCAAGAGGCCAACGCCCGCAGCGCGAGCCGCGCCTCGCCAACCGCCGCCCGCCCGCACGCGCCGACCCACTGGGGAAGGGCGCGAGGCTGGAGGAGGCGGGGCTTGCAGGGACAGGGCATGGGTTACAGCGAGAGGGAGGGGCTGGGGGGGGTTACAGCGAGAGGGAGGGGCTGGGGGGGGTTACAGCGAGAGGGAGGGAGGGAGAGAGAGAGGGAGGGAGGGAGAGAGAGAGGGAGGGAGGGAGAGAGAGAGGGAGGGAGGGAGGGAGGGAGGGAGGGCGGGGCTGGGGGGGTGGGTTACAGAGAGAAGGAGGGGGTGGGGGTTACAGAGAGAGGGAGGGGGTGGGGGTTACAGAGAGAGGGAGGGGGTGGGGGTTACAGAGGGAGGGCGGGGCTGGGGGGTGGGTTACAGAGAGAGAGAGAGAGGGAGGGAGGGAGGGCGGGGCTGGGGGGTGGGTTACAGAGAGAGAGAGAGAGAGAGAGAGAGGGAGGGAGGGTGGGGCTGGGGGGGTGGGTTACAGAGGGAGGGAGGGAGGGCGGGGCTGGGGGGGTGGGTTACAGAGAGAGAGAGGGAGGGAGGGCGGGGCTGGGGGGTGGGTTACTGAGAGAGGGAGGGAGGGAGGGCGGGGCTGGGGGGGTGGGTTACAGAGAGAGGGAGGGAGGGAGGGCGGGGCTGGGGGGGTGGGTTACAGAGAGAGGGAGGGAGGGCGGGGCTGGGGGGGTGGGTTACAGAGAGAGGGAGGGAGGGCGGGGCTGGGGGGGTGGGTTACAGAGAGAGAGGGAGGGAGGGAGGGCGGGGCTGGGGGGTGGGTTACTGAGAGAGGGAGGGAGGGAGGGAGGGAGGGCGGGGCTGGGGGGGTGGGTTACAGAGAGAGAGAGGGAGGGAGGGCGGGGCTGGGGGGTGGGTTACTGAGAGAGGGAGGGAGGGAGAGAGGGAGGGCGGGGCTGGGGGGGTGGGTTACAGAGAGAGGGAGGGCGGGGCTGGGGGGGTGGGTTACAGAGAGAGAGAGAGGGAGGGAGGGAGGGCGGGGCTGGGGGGGTGGGTTACAGAGAGAGAGGGAGGGAGGGAGGGCGGGGCTGGGGGGTGGGTTACTGAGAGAGGGCGGGGCTGGGGGGGTGGGTTACAGAGAGAGAGAGGGAGGGAGAGGGAGAGAGAGGGAGAGGGAGGGAGGGAGGGAGGGCGGGGCTGGGGGGGTGGGTTACAGAGAGAGAGGGAGGGAGAGAGAGGGAGGGAGAGAGAGAGAGAGGGAGGGAGAGAGAGAGGGAGAGAGAGAGGGAGGGAGGGTGGGGCTGGGGGGGTGGGTTACAGAGAGAGAGAGGGAGGGAGGGCGGGGCTGGGGGGTGGGTTACAGAGAGAGGGAGGGAGGGCGGGGCTGGGGGGGTGGGTTACAGAGAGAGGGAGGGAGGGCGGGGCTGGGGGGGTGGGTTACAGAGGGAGGGAGGGCGGGGCTGGGGGGTGGGTTACAGAGAGAGAGAGAGGGAGGGAGGGTGGGGCTGGGGGGGTGGGTTACAGAGAGAGGGAGGGAGGGTGGGGCTCGGGGGGTGGGTTACAGAGAGAGGGAGGGAGGGCGGGGCTGGGGGGGTGGGTTACAGAGAGAGAGAGAGAGGGCGGGGCTGGGGGGGTGGGTTACAGAGAGAGAGAGAGAGAGGGCGGGGCTGGGAGGGTGGGTTACAGATAGAGAGAGAGGGGCTGGGGGGGTGGGTTACAGAGAGAGAGAGAGAGGGCGGGGCTGGGGGGGTGGGTTACAGAGAGAGGGAGGGGCTAGGGGGGTGGGTTACAGAGAGAGGGAGGGGCTGGGGGGTTAGAGAGAGGGTGTAGCTGGGGGAGTGGGTTATAGAGAGAGGGTGGGGGTGGGGCTGGGGGGGGGTTACAGAGAGAGGGTGGGGGTGGGGCTGGGGGGGTGGGTTACAGAGAGAGGGAGGGCAGGGCTGGGAGGGTGGGTTACAGAGAGAGGGAGGGCAGGGCTGGGAGGGTGGGTTACAGAGAGAGGGAGGGGCTGGGGTGGTGGGTTACAGAGAGAGGGAGGGGCTGGGGGTGTGGGTTACAGAGAGAGGGAGGGGCTGGGGGTGTTAGAGAGAGGGTGTAGCTGGGGGGGTGGGTTATAGAGAGAGGGTGGGGCTGGGGGGATGGGTTACAGAGAGAGAGGGTGGGGCTGGGGGGGTGTGTTACAGAGAGAGAGGGCGGGGCTGGGGGGATGGGTTACAGAGAGAGAGGGAGGGGCTGGGGGGTGGGTTACAGAGAGAGAGGGAGGGGCGGGGGGGTGGGTTACAGAGAGAGAGAGGGAGGGGCGGGGGAGGTGGGTTACAGCGAGAGAGAGGGAGGGGCCGCGGGGGTGGGTTACAGAGAGAGAGGGAGGGACCGGGGGGGTGGGTTACAGAGAGAGGGAGGGGCTGGGGGGGTGGGTTACAGAGAGAGGGAGGGGCTGGGGGGGTGGGTTACAGAGAGAGGGAGGGGCTGGGGGGATCACAGAGGGAGGAGGTGGAGGTGGATGGGGTTGCAGAGATACGGAGGGGGTGTCGGAGCTGGAGGGGGGTTACAGAGAGAGGGAGGGGGTGTCGTGGCTGGAGGGGGGGTTACAGAGAGAGGGAGGGGGTTACAGAGAGAGGGAGGGGGTGTCGGGGCTGGAGGGGGGTTACAGGGAGAGGGAGGGGGGTTACAGAGAGAGGGAGGGGGGTTGCAGAGAGAGGGAGGGAGTGTCGGGGCCGGAGGGGGGTTACAGAGAGAGGGAGGGGGTGTCGGGGCCGGAGGGGGGGTTACAGAGAGAGGGGGTGTAGGGGCCGGAGGGGGGTAACAGATAGGGAAGGGGTGTAGGGGGTGTAGGGATTGGAGGGGGGTTACAGAGATAGGGAGGGGGTGTAGGGGCTGGAGGGTGTTACAGAGATAGGGAGGGGGTGTAGGGGCTGCAGGGGGGGCTTTCAAAGATAGGGAGGGGATGTAGGGGCTGGAGGGGGTCACAAAGATAGGGAGGGGGTGTAGGGGCTGGAGGGGGGTCACAGTGATAGGGTGGGGGTCTCGGGGCTTGAGCAGTTTACAGAGATAGGGAAGGGGTGTCGGGGCTGCAGAGGGGTTACAGAGAGAGAGGCAGGGGGTGACGGGGCTGCAGGAGGGTTACAGAGAGAGAGGCAGGGGGTGACGGGGCTGCAGGAGGGTTACAGAGAGAGAGGCAGGGGGTGACGGGGCTGCAGGAGGGTTACAGAGAGAGAGGCAGGGGGTGACGGGGCTGCAGGAGGGTTACAGAGAGAGCGAGAGGGTCTAGGGGCTGGAGGGAGGTTACAGAGATAGGGAGAGGGTTTAGAGGCTTTTGTTTAGATTGTATTATAGTGTGGAAACAGGCCCTTCGGCCCAACAAGTCCACACCGACCCGCCGAAGCGCAACCCACCCATACCCCTACACTTACCCCTTACCTAACACTACGGGCAATTTAGCATGGCCAATTCACCTGACCTGCACATCTTTGGACTGTGTGAGGAAACCGGAGCACCCGGAGGAAACCCACGCAGACACGGGGAGAATGTGCAAACTCCACACAGTCAGTCTCCTGAGGGCTGGAGGAGGTTACAGTGGTAGGGAGGGGGTCTAAGGGCTGGAGGGGTCACAGAGGTAGGGAGAGGGTTTAGGGGCTGGAGGAGGTTACATTGGTAGGGAGGGGGTCTCTGGCCTTGAGCAGTTTACAGAGATAGGGAGGGGGTGTAGGGGCTGCAGGGGGTTACAGAGATATGGAGGGGGTGTTGGGGCTGCAGGGGGCGTTACAGAGAGAGGGAGGGGGCGTAGGGGCTGGAGGTCGTCACAGAGATAGGGAGGGGGCAAAGGGGCTGGAAGGGGTTAGTAAGATAGGGAGGGGGCTGAGGGGGTGTAGAGGCTTGTAGGGTCATAGAGATAGGTAGGGGGTAGGGGGTCTAGGGGCTGAAGGAGGTTACAGAGATAGTGCGGGGGTTAGGAGGTTACAGGGAGAGGGAGGGGGTCTAGCGGCGGGAGCAGGTCACAGAAATAGGGAGGGGGCATAGGGTCTGGAGGGGGGTCACAGAGATAAGGAGGGTGCAAAGGGGCTGGAAGGGGTTATAGAGATAGGGAGGGGTCTAGGAGGTCACAGAACCGTGGAGGGGATGTCGGTGGTCTCAGAGGCAGGAAGGGGCTGGAGGGGGTCACAGAGAGGAGGTGGGGGTGGATGGGCTAGTGGGGGTTCCAGAGATAGGGAGGGGTGTAGGGGTCTGCAGAGGGGTTACAGAGATAGGGAGGGGGTGTAGGGGCTGCGGGGGGCGGGGGGGGAGGGGTTTGCAGAGATAGGGAGAGGGTGTAGGGGCTAGAGGGAGCGTTGCAGAGATAGGGAGAGGGTGTAGAGGCTGGAGGAGGTTACAGTGGTAGGGAGGGGTCTCGGGGCTGGAGAGGGGTTACAGATATAGGGAAGGAGTGTAGGGGCTACCAGGGGGTTACAAAGATGGGCAGGGGGTGTAGGGGCTGGAGGGGGGAGGGGTTATATAGATAGGGAGGGTGTGTAGGGGATAGAGGGGGGTGGGTTACAGAGATAGGGAGGGTGTGTAGGGGATGGGGGGGTTACAGAGATAGGGAGAGGGTGTCGGGGCCAGAAGGGGGTTACAGAGATAGGGAGGGGGTGTAGGGGCCAGAGGGGGGGTACAGAGATAGGGAGGGGGTGTAGGGGCCGGAGGGGGTTACAGTGATAGGGAGGGTGTGTAGGGGCTGAAGGGGGTTACAGAGAGAGGGAGGGAGTGTAGGGGCTGGAGGGGGGTTACAGACATAGGGAGGGGCTGGGGGGTGTTCCAGAGATAGGGAGTTGGGTGTAGGGGATGGAGGGGGTTACAGAAATAGGGAGGGGCTGTAGGGGGTTACAGAGATAGGGAGGGGGTGTAGGGGCTGGAGGGGGTTTACAGAGATGGGTGGCACAGTGGTTAGCACTGCTGCCTCTCAGCGCCGGAGACCCGGGTTCAATTCCCGCCTCAGGCGACTGACTGTGTGGAGTTTGCACGTTCTCCCCGTGTCTGCGTGGGTTTCCTCCGGGTGCTCCGGTTTCCTCCCACAGTCCAAAAATGTGCAGGTTAGGGTGAATTGGCCACGCTAAATTGCCCGTAGTGTTAGGTAAGGGGTAAATGTAGACATATGGGTGGGCTGCGCTTCGGCGGGTTGGTGTGGACTTGTTGGGCCGAAGGGCCTGTTTCCACACTGTAATGTAATGTAATCTAATCTAATAGATAGGGAGGGGGTGTAGGGGCTGGAGGGGGTTACAGAGATAGGGAAGGGTCTGGGTGTTCAAGCTGCCGAAAAAAAGTGGGTTTTGGTGATTGCTTCAGTTTGCTGAGATAATGAGTGAGGGGTCAGCTTGGTCAGTGGCCAGTTTTGGAAGAACGGAGTTTCCAGCAGATATGGTGAGTGAATAGTTTGGAATCAATGGTCAGTTTTGGCCTGACAGTTCAAGTTTGTCAGTGTTTGCAGGATAGTATATATTGCTGGGTCAGTGGCCTTTTAGCTGAGTTCATTCCAATGTTGGAGCCTGTCGTCAGTGCTCAGTTTGCTGTCAGATCACAGGTCAATGCTGTACTCTCCTCTTCCTGGGAAATTCACATCCGTCCCAAATTCAGCTGCTGCTGGCAAATGGGATGTGGCTGTTGCACCTCCATGTTACAAATGTTAACCACCGCCTGATGAGATTTGGGATGAATTGCATCAAAATTATCGATGATAATGTAATGTCTGCCTTCCCTGATCACCCTCTGTCAATCTGTCTTCCATTTCCTTATCTTGGCAACATCGAAACAGAATTAAGGATTGTTAGCCTGTGAAGCCTGTACTGCATTTCAATATGACCGAGAGTGATTCCCGAATAATTCAGTGACTTTTGACCATCTCCACTTCCCAACCCATTTTGGTCGCTCTGTCTGTATCACTCATTCCCTTTCTCCACTGTTATTTCTCTGTCCCTCTCACACAATCCTCCTCAACTGATCCCTCTCTCTCTCTCTCTCTCTTTGAATGGCGTCTATTACTTATGTAAAGTGTTAATCGCCTTGTGACATTCCAAAGGCATTTTCTGAATTATAGTTACTCTTTATGATGTGGGTAATGCAATTGCCAATTGGTGCACAGCGAGCTCCCACAGACGGTAATGAGCAATGAGATCAGAAGGTCCATTCTTAGGTGTTGGCTAAGGAATAAATATTGACTCCAGGACACTGGGAGGAACCCATCCTTTCCTTTAGCGAGCACCCCCCCCCTCCCCTTTTTGCCATTAGGGGCTGGTGAATGTATGGGTGAGAGCCCAGTTACCTGTCTGGGTGTGGTTGCTTGTGAACTAGATGTGTCTTTGGTGGTTTTACAGTCGCTGTGTCTCAGTTCCTTTGACTCACCCCCTTCCACACAAGACCCAATGACAAAAGTATATTGGTTTAGCATCAAGTATTTACTGAACAAATACAAATCACGTCTGTTTCGGCTCCCCACACACCCACCAGGCAGCCAGTTGGAGGCAGGGGAAGAGAGGAGGGGGTGAAGGGAATCGAAGTCAATTGGCTGTTGATGAGGACTAGTTAATGACGAGACCATTAAAGTGAACAAAAGAAAAACGTGGAACGCAAGTTCCCAAAGTGCGAAAGGCGGTAGCAGCCGTGGAAATGATCGACACCAAACAGTAGCTCCACTGGTTCCCACCCCATGTTCTTAGCCAAATCCCCCCACCCCACCCATCCCTCTTTCCCCCCCCACCCCGGTCCCACGATGTGACAGAGCTGGCAGAAGGCGCAGAGTCCCCGGTTACCAGCTGGGAGCAGTGTTGGCAAGGCGTCGCATCCGTCTGCAGGATTTCAAGAACAAAACACAAGCACAGAATCGTTCAGCAAGACTTTGACCCAGCAACCACCTTCATATCCTCACAAACAAACAGTACATTCCCCCTCCACTATCAATATCTCGGGGGGGCGGGGGGGCAGTGGTTATACCACTGACCAGCCATATGAATAATATGGCGACAGAAGCAAACGGTGGGAATCCTTGTGGTGGGTAAACTCATCTCCTGACTCCTTCCCCCAAACCCTGTCCCTCATCTGCAAGGCATAAGTCAAGAGTGTGATGGAATACACCCCACTTGCCTGTAAGAGTGCAGCACCACAAGACTCAATATTGACACCAGTCAGGGCAAACCTGCCTGCTTGATTGGCATCCAATCCACCACCAATGCCCAGTGGCAGCAGTGTGTGTGTTATGTACAAGATGCACTGCAGCAACTCCCCAAACCTCTTTTGACAGCATCTTCCAAACCCCTGACCTCTCCTATCCAGAAGGACAAGTACAGCAGATTCCCTTCCAAGCCACAAACTATCCTGACTTGGGGCTATATTGCCATTCATGCTGTGTCGCTGGGTCAAAATCCTGGAACTTCCTTCCTAAACAGCACTGAGGGTGTGCCTACCCTCTATGGACTGCAGTGGTTCAAGAAGACACTTCACCACCACTTCCTCCAGGGGAATTAGGGATGGTCAATAATTGTTGGCCTAACCCTTCACACCGATATTCCGTGAATGAATAAAGACACCATTCAGTCCAACCACTCCTTGTGGGAGTGATGACATTCCCAGATTTTCTGGGAAAGGGAGTTTCTCCTGAGTTCCCAATTGGATTTGTTGGTGACTGATTGGATTTATATTCTGTGAATTTATATTTAGCATGTCAGTTACACCAAGGAGGGAACAATTGATGGTGTGACTGTGGATGGGAAGCCACTCACTTTGCACTGCTAGGCAGGAAGATAAATTGCAAAGATAACAATAAAGAGTTGAGCAGAGGGATACAGATAGGTTTAAGTGAAAAGGTGGCTCAGTGGTTAGCACTGCTGCCTCACGGTACCAGGGACCTGGGTTTGATTCCAACCTCGGGCGATTGTCTGTGTGAAGTTTCTGCGTGGGTTTCCTCCGGGTGCTCCGGTTTTCTCCCACAGTCCAAAGATGTGCAGGTCAGGTGAATTGGCCACGCTAAATTGCGCGTAGTATTAGGTACATTAGTCAGGGCTAAATAGAGGGAAGGGGAATGGGTCTGGGTGGGTCGGTGTGGACTTGTTGTGCCAAACGTCCTGTTTTCACACTGGGGGAATCAAATATTTTAAAAAAAGGCAAAATTTGACAGATGGAGAAAATATGGGAGAACACTTTGGCAAGAAGAGTAGCAAAACTGTTGTTGTTTTTAAATGGAGGGAGTCTGTCAAACAAAGGGATCTGGGTGTCCTGGTATATAAAGTACCAAAACAACGTTAATACACAGGTACAGCAAGTAATTAGGAAGCCAGAAGGAATTTTGACCTTTATTGTAAGGGGAAATCGAGTCTAAAAGGAGGGAAGTATTGTCACATCTGTACACGCCTTTTGTGATGCAACATCTGGAGTAGAGTGTACAGTTTTGCTCTCTGGACTTTAAGAAGAAGGATACAATTGCATGTGCAGTTCAGGGAATATTCTCTCAACTGGGTTAATGTGGGATGTCTTATATGAGGATACGTTGTGCATGTATCCACTGAAATTAAGAATGAGGTGATCTCAGTGAAGGATGTAAGTTTCTGAGCAGTTTATTGTTGGATGCCAAGAGGGCGTTTGCCCTTGGAAAGGGAACTCTAAAAAGCTTAAAAATTGGGGCTTCCCCATTTAAGACAGAGACGAGGAGGAATTTATGCTCTCAGAAGGTCATTAGTCTGTGTACTTCTCTCTGCCTGTGAGCAGCGGAGGCTTGGTCACGGAATGTATTCAACACTGAGTGAGACAGATTTGTGATCGACAACAGGACTCGAGGGTCACAGAGGGGGAGGGCCAGGCAGGAAAGTGGAGTTGAGGCCACAATCAGATCAGCCACGGTTTTATTGAATGGCAGACATAGCTCGAGGGGCCGAACGGCCGACTCCTGTTCCGCATTCTGGTGTTCCTCGGACTCCAGGTGGTCGTGCTGTACCTGGTGTTTCTGTCCTGATCGCGAATCTTCTTCTCCATCTCGGCATCAGTCAGGGTTTCCAGGAGGGGGCACCATTGGTCAGCATCCGTGGTGTTCCGGAGGGCGCTCTCCACAATCGGCAGCGGATTCTCGCTGGAAAAATAAACGTGGGTTTGGATCGGGAAGGTGAAGTGGAAGGGGAAGGTTGGGGTTGGCGAGGGTGGAATATTTTCAAATGCTGGGTGAGACAGAACGGGAAGCCAGTCCGGATATAAAAAGTATATTTCCACAATCGACAATCAAATCCAACACACCACGACCCTGGTGTCTCCCAACCATTCTCAAAGTGGTCACAAAGACCACATGGCAACTCGCTGACCACTGCAATTCAGGCACGGTAGGTTTACGCTTGTGTGAGCAGCAGTTCAGTTCACAGTCCCACCTGGTAGCTGGTAATTCCATGACTCGAGGGGCTGTGCCACCACAGTGCTCTCAACCCAGAAAGACTCCGTCCTGAGGGAACGCTGCATTGCTGGAGAGTCAGCACTGAGGGAGTGCCATACTGTCGGAGGGTCAGTGCTGAGGGAGTGCTATACTGTCGGAGGGTCAGTGCTGAGGGAGGGCCGCACTGTGGGAAGGTCAGTGCTGAGGGAGTGCCGCACTGTCGGAGGGTCAGTGCTGAGGGAGGGCCGCACTGTCGGAGGGTCAGTGCTGAGGGAGTGCCGCACTGTCGGAGGGTCAGTGCTGAGGGAGGGCCGCACTGTGGGAAGGTCAGTGCTGAGGGTGGGCCGCACTGTCGGAGGGTCAGTGCTGAGGGAGGGCCATACTGTCGGAGGGTCAGTACTGAGGGAGTGCTATACTGTCGGAGGGTCAGTACTGAGGGAGTGCCGCACTGTCGGAGGGTCAGTGCTGAGGGAGTGCCGCACTGTTGGAGGGTCAGTACTGAGGGAGGGCCACACTGTCGGAGGGTCAGTGCTGAGGGAGGGCTGCACTGTCGGAAGATCAGTACTGAGGGAGTGCTATACTGTTGGAGGGTCAGTACTGAGGGAGTGCCGTACTGTTGGAGGGTCAGTGCTGAGGGAGGGCCGCACTGTCGGAGGGTCAGTACTGAGGGAGTGCTATACTGTTGGAGGGTCAGTACTGAGGGAGTGCTGCACTGTTGGAGTGTCAGTGCTGAGGGAGTGCGGCATTGTTGGAGGTTAGTACTGAGGGAGCAACACGCTTTCAGCGGGTCAGTGCTGAGGGAGAGCTGCAATGTCTGAAGGTCAGTACTGAGGGAGTGCTGCACTTTTGGCGGGTCAGTACCAATAAGGGTATCGATGCATGTTTCCAGAAATCCTGAGGCAGGCAGAGGAGAGAGACAGGTTGATGTCAACCCAAGTTGTCCCAGAGGATGAAAGGTTTGTGGCAAGAGTCACTGACAATATCCTGCACCCGCACCCTCCCGGTTGTGCTGTTGGGATCCCCCTGCTGAACCGAAACTCCCACCCCTAACAGACCTGAACGCGTACGTTCTCTGGTGCCAGCTCAGCTGTCCACGGATGCTGTAGGCGATAGTTGTGACAAATTCCCCGCCCAGGCCCAACTCCGAGCACAGCTTCAACGCAAACTTCTCTGGTGAATTATCCCTCTCAGACATGTCCCATTCAAACTGGTCCACCAGCAGGATATTCCCAACGTGCGTGTTGAGCTGTGGGAGAGAGAGAGAGACAGAGAGAGACGGAGCAGGGTGATGGGACGGGCGGTGCTAAGATTAAGGGAGATTCATTCACAGGACAGAGTGGAGGGATTGGTGAACACTGGTTCTGCTGGGATGGAGCAAGACATGGGAAGATGCCAGTAGAAGGCTACCCTCGTCCTTTCTCAAACAGCGAAGATATTCTGTCACCTAAGCAACAGGGAAATCTTACAAAATCAGACACGCAAACAGTGAAACCTCAAACCCACCTCAAATCCCTGGTTTGCCATAAACGAGATTGTTCCAACAGATATAAAATTGAATGGATAAACTGTGCTGATCATTGGCTGAAGCATGCAAGGAATATTGCTACACTTTTTCAGGGTTCTTATCCTATTGGGGGTCACTACACAATTCCAGTCTCTGTATCAAACTGGGAGTCACTGTGTACAGTTCCAGTCTCTGTATGAAACTGGGAGTCACTGTCTACAGTTCCGGTCTCTGTATCACACTGGGAGTCACTGTGTACAGTCCCTGTCTCTGTATCACACTGGGAGTCACTGTGTACAGTTCCTGTCTCTGTATCACACTGGGAGTCACTGAGTACAGTTCCTGTCTCTGTATCACACTGGGAGTCACTGTGTACAGTTCCTGTCTCTGTATCACACTGGGAGTCACTGTGTACAGTTCCTGTCTCTGTATCACACTGGGAGTCACCGTGTACAGTCCCTGTCTCTGTATCACACTGGGAGTCACTGTGTACAGTCCCTGTCTCTCTATCACACTGGGAGTCACTGTGTACAGTTCCTGTCTCTGTATCACACTGGGAGTCACTGTGTACAGTTCCGGTCTCTGTATCACACTGGGAGTCACCGTGTACAGTCCCTGTCTCTGTATCACACTGGGAGTCACTGTGTACAGTTCCTGTCTCTATATCACACTGGGAGTCACTGTGTACAGTTCCTGTCTCTGTATCACACTGGGAGTCACTGTGTACAGTTCCGGTCTCTGTATCACACTGGGAGATACACAGTCACAGTGTCCTTCTCAGTCTGGCAATTACTGTGCATACTTCCGTATTCACATGTCCACAACAAATTTCTCTACAGTTCTCTTCCTCATATTGTAAAATGTAAACAGAGGTGATGAAGCAGATGGTAAAATGCTTGAAAAAGAGGAGAAGAACTGAAGTCAGAACCATCTGCGGCCTCTACAGTCAAGATATGTACAAGCGCAACACACTAAAGGAGGAGAGGTTCAGAAACTGCTCTGACTCAGACTTTGGTGTGGTGAGTGAGCTTTGGACTCCAAACTGCACCAGTATGATCGAAAATCCCTGGGTTCAATCACCTGTCCCAAGGAGTCAAAACAAATGGCCGATTGAAGAATCAAGACGATGGATGGAGAGGAACAAAAGGGCGGTTGTGAAATTGGTTTGAAGCAATGGGTGGAGAGTCCGGGAGACCACAGCTGCCACTGCATGGTGCAACAAGGTGCAGGGAGATGGAGCAGCGACCTACAACTTGCCTTGATGATGACTCGCTGGTCGGTCTGGTCCTCCAGAATGCTGTCCATGGGGTAGGATTCCACCTGCTGCCGAATGGCCGAGGCCACAGCCGGCACAAAGTTCAGCGGGTTCAAATCCAGGTCGTCGCAGAGGATCTCAGCAAACATCTCTGGCGATATCAGCTTCTCTGCCAAGGACAAAGAGTGGGGAAAGGAGCCTGTCAAAGTGGGAGGGAGGTCGAAGGAAACCGAGATCTGGAGGCAAAGACCTCTCAATGTCAAGAATCCCACAACATTCACGGATCAGGCAATTTGTCTCAATGTGAGATTGAAAGGAATACGAAGGCACGTAGCAAGGAAGGCCGAGCCGCCATTCCAGGTTTATTTTACTATAAATATAATCCTGGGTACAGTAGTGTAGGGTTATGTTACTGTGTTAATAATCCAGGGGACAGCAGTGTGGGGTTATGTTACTGGGTTAATAACCCAGGGGACAGCAGTGTAGGGGTTATGTTACTGGGTTAATAATCCAGGGGACAGCAGTGTAGGGGTTATGTTACTGGGTTAATAACCCAGGGGACAGCAGTGTAGGGGTTATGTTACTGGGTTAATAATCCAGGGGACAGCAGTGTAGGGGTTATGTTACTGGGTTAATAATCCAGGGTAAAGCAGTGTAGGGTTTGTGTTACGGTGTTAATAATACAGGGTACAGCAGTGTAGGGTTTATGTTATTGGATTAATAATCCAGAGTAAAGCAGTGTAGAGATTATGTTACTAGGTTAATAAACCAGGGTACAGTAGTGTAGGGTTATGTTACTGGGTTAATAATCCATGGTACAGTAGTGTAGGGTTATATTACTAGGTTAATAAACCAGGGGACAGTAGTGAAGTGTTATGTTAATATGTTGATAATCCAGGTTACAATAGTGTAGGATTATATTACTGGGTTAATAATCCTGGGTACAGTATGTAGGGTTATGTGACTCAGTTAATAATCCAGAATACAGCAGTGTGGGGCTATGTTACTGTGTTAATAATCCAGGGTATAGTAGGGTAGAGTTATATGACTGGGTTAATAATCCCGGGGACAGCAATGTAGAGTTATGTTACTGGGTTCATAATCCTAGGAACAGTAGTGTGGGGTTATGTTACTGGGTTAACAAACCAGGTTACAGCTGTTTAGGGTTGTGTGACTGGGTTAATATTCCAGGGTACAGTAGTGTGGAGCTGTGTTACTGGGTTAATAATCCAGCGTGCAGCAGCAGAGGGCTATGTTACAGGGTTAATAATCCAGGGTAAATAGTGTATGATACTGGGCTAATACTCTAGGGAGCAGGAGTGTAGTAATATATTATTGGGTTAATAATCCAGGGTACAGTACTGTAGGATTATGTTACTGGGCTAATACTCCAGGCTGCAGGAGTATAGGATTGTATTACTGGGTTAATACTCCAGGGGGCAGCAATGTAAGGTTGTGTGTGTTAATAATAATCCAGGTACAGTAGTGTAGGGTTATGTTACAGGGTTAATAATCTGGGTACAGTAGCGTAGGGTTATGTTACTGGGTTAATAATCCAGGGTACAGCATTGTAGGATTATGTTACTGGAATAATAATCCTGGGGACAGTAGTGTGTGGTTATATTACTAGGTTAACTATCCAGGTTACATCTGTTTAGGGTTGTGAGAATGGGTTAATATGCTGAAAATGTGTTGCTGGAAAAGCGCAGCAGGTCAGGCAGCATCCAAGGAGCAGGAGAATCGACGTTTCGGGCATGAGCCCTTCTTCAGGAAGACTGGGTTAATAATCCAGGGTACAGCTGTGTAGAGTTATGTTACTGGGTTAATAATCCAGGTTACAGCAGCGTAGGGTTATGTTACTGGGTTAATAATCCAGGGTACAGTATTGTAGGATTATGTTACTGGGCTAATACTCCAGGGAGCAGGAGTGTAGTATTATATTACCCTGTTAATAATCCAGGGTACAGTATTGTAGGATTATGTTACTGGGCTAATACTCCATGCTATAGGTGTGTAGGATTATATTACTAGGTTAATACTCCAGGGGACAGTAATGAAAGGGTGTATGTGTGTTAATAATAATCCAGGGTACAGTAGTGTAGGGTTATGTTACTGGGTTAATAATCCAGGTTACAGCAGCGTAGGGTTATGTTACTGGGTTAATAATCCAGGGTACAGTATTGTAGGATTATGTTACTGGGCTAATACTCCATGCCGTAGGTGTGTAGGATTATATTACTAGGTTAATACTCCAGGGGACAGTAATGAAAGGGTGTATGTGTGTTAATAATAATCCAGGGTACAGTAGTGTAGGGTTACGTTACTGGGTTAATAATCCAGTGTGTAGCAGTGTAGAGTTATGTTACTGGGTTAATAATCCAGGGTAGAGTACTATAGGGTTATGTTACTGGGCTAATACTCCAGGGTGCAGGAGTGTAGGGTTATTTCAGGGTGTTAATAATCTATGGTACAGTACTGTAGGGTAATGTTACTGGGTGAATACTCCAGTGTACAGTACTTTACAGTTATACTACTAGGTTAATAGTCAGGTTACACTAGTGTATGGTTATATTACTGGGTTAATAATCCAGGGTATACTAGTGTCGCGTTATGTTACTGGGCTAATAATCCAGGGTACAGCTGTGTAGAATTATGTTACTGGGTTAATAATCTAGGGTAGTGTAGGTTTATATTACTGGGTTAATAATCCAGCATACAGTAGTGTATGGTTTTATTACTGCATTAATACTTCAGGGTACAGTAGTTTATGATAATGTTAGAGGGTTAACAATGTAAGATATAGTAGTATAGGGTTATGTTACTAGGTTAATAATCCAGCATACAGTAGTGTAGGGTTATATTACTGCATTAATACTTCAGGGTACAGTAGTTTAGGATAATGTCAGAGGGTTAATAATGCAGGATATAGTAGTAGGGTTATGTTACTGGGTTAATAATCCTAGATACAGTAGTGTAGTGTTATGTAACTGGGTTAATAATCCAGCGTGCTGCAATGTAGGGTTATGTTACTGGGTTAATAATCGAAGGTCCAGCAGCGTGGGCTATGTTACAGGGTTAATAATCCAACGTAGGTAGGGTATGGTTATGGTACTGGGTTAATAATCCAGGGTACAGAATTGTAGGGTTATGTTACTGGATTAATAATCCAGGATACTGCAGCATTGGGTTATGATACTGGGTTAATAATCAAGATTAAAGCTGTGTAGAGTTATGTTACTGGGTTAATTATCCTGGCGACAGTAGTGTGTGGTAATGTTACTGGGTTAATAATCCAGGTTATAGCTGTTTAGGGTTGTGTGACTGGGTTAATAGGCCAGGGTACAGTAGTGTAGGGTTATGTTACTGGGTTAATAAATCTAGGTTACACCAGTGTAGGGTTATTTTACTGGGTTAATAATCCAGGGTACAGTACTGTAAGATTATGTTACTGGGCTCATACTCCGGGCTGCAGGGGTGTAGGATTATATTACTGGGTTAATACTCCTGGGGACAGTAATTTAGGGTTGTGTGTGTTAATAATAATCCAGGGTACAGTAGTGTAGGGTTATGTTACTGGGTGAATACTCCAGTGTACAGTAGTTTAGGGTTTTTCGACTAGGTTAATAGTCCAGGTTACGCTAGTGTAGGGTTATATTACTGGGTTAATAATCCAAGGTACAGTAATGTAGGGTTGTGTTAATGGTATAATGCAGGGTGCAGCAGTGTAGAGTATTGTTACTGGGTTAATAATCCAGAGTATAACAGTGCAATGTTATGTCACTGGGTTAATAGGTCAGGGTACAGTTGTGTGGGATTATGTTATTAGGTAATAATCCAGGGTACAGCAGTGTGAAGTTATGTTACTGGATTAATACTTCAGGGTATGAAAGTGTCAGGTTATGTTCCTGGGTTAATAACCCAGGATACAGCATGTAGGATATTTTACTGGGTTAATAATCCCAGGTACGGTACTCTAGGATTATGTGACTAGGTTAATAATCCAGGGTACAGTAGTGTAGGATTATGTTACTAGGTTAATAATCCAGGGTACAATCGTGTAGCATTATGTTACTGGACTAATAATCCAGGGCGCAGTAGTGTAGGGTTATGTTACTGGGTTAATAATCCAGGGTACTGCAGTGTGGAGTTATGATACTGGATTAATAATCAAGGTTATAGCCAATTAGGGTTGTGTTACTGGGTTAATATTGCAGGGTACAGTAGTGTAGTGTTATGCTACTGTGTTAATAATCCAGGGTACAGTAGTGTAGGGTTATGTTACTAGGTGAATACTCCAGTGTAGAGCAGCGTAGGGCTGTGTTACAGGGTTAATAATCCAGGTTACGCTAGTGTAGGGTTATGTTACTAGGTTAATAATCCAGGGTACACTCATGTAGGGTGATGTTACTGGGCCACTAATCCAGGGTACAGTAGTGTAGGGTTGTGTTATTGGGTTAATGCAGGGTGCAGCAGTGTAGAGTATTGTCACTGGGTTATTAATCGAGGGTACAGCATTGTAGGGTTATATTATTGGGTTAATAATCCAGAGTGGAGCAGTGCAGCGTTATGTTACTGGGTTAATAGGTCCGGGTACAGTTGTGTAGGATTATTTTATTGGGTTAACAATCCAAGGTACTGCAGTATGGAGTTATGTTACTGGGTTATTAGTTCAGGATATGATAGTGTCAGGTTATGTTCCTGAGCTAATAATCCAGGACACTGGATTAGTGGTGCTGGAAGAACACAGCAGTTCAGGCAGCATCCAACGAGCAGTGAAATCGACGTTTCGGGCAAAAGCCCTTCATCAGGAAAAAATGCAGTGAACCTGAAGCGTGGAGAGATAAACGAGAGGAGGGTGGGGGTGGGGAGAAAGTAGCACAGAGTACAATGGGTGAGTGGGGGAGGAGATGAAGGTGATAGGTCAGGGAGGAGAGGGTGGAGTGGATAGGTGGAAAAGAAGATAGGCAGGTCGGACAAGTCCGGACAACTCAAGGAGACAATTACTGAGCTGGAAGTTTGAAACTAGGATGAGGGGGGAAGGGGAAATGAGGAAGCTGTTGAAGTCCACATTGATGCCCTGGGGTTGAAGTGTTCCGAGGCGGAAGATGAGGCGTTCTTCCTCCAGGCGTCTGGTGGTGAGGGAGCGGCGGTGAAGGAGGCCCAGGACCTCCATGTCCTCGGCAGAGTGGGAGGGGGAGTTGAAATGTTGGGCCACAGGGCGGTTTGGTTGATTGGTGCGGGTGTCTCGGAGATGTTCCCTAAAGCGCTCTGCTAGGAGGCGCCCAGTCTCCCCAATGTAGAGGAGACCACATTGGGAGCAACGGATACAATAAATGATATTAGTGGATCTGCAGGTGAAACTTTGATGGATGTGGAAGGCTCCTTTAGGGGCTTGGATAGAGGTGAGGGAGGAGGTGTGGGCATAGGTTTTACAGTTCCTGCGGTGGCAGGGGAAAGTGCCAGAATGGGAGGGTGGGTCATAGGGGGGTGTGGACCTGAGCAGGTAGTCACGGAGGGAACGGTCTTTGCGGAAGGCGGAAAGGGGTGGGGAGGGAAATATATCCCTGGTGGTGGGGTCTTTTTGGAGGTGGCGGAAATGTCGGCGGATGATTTGGTTGATGCGAATGTTTGTAGGGTGGAAGGTGAGCACCAGGGGCATTCTATCCTTGTTACGGTTGGAGGGGTGGGGTCTGAGGGCGGAGGTGCGGGATGTGGACGAGATGCGTTGGAGGGCATCTTTAACCACGTGGGAAGGGAAATTGCGGTCTGAGGCCATCTGGTGTGTTCTATGGTGGAACTGGTCCTCCTGGGAGCAGATACGGCGGAGGTGGAGAAATTGGGAATACGGGATGGCATTTTTGCAAGAGATAGGGTGGGAAGAGGTGTAATCCAGGTAGCTATGGGAGTCGGTGGGTTTGTAAAAAATGTCTGTGTCAAGTCGGTCGTCATTAATGGAGATGGAGAGGTCCAGGAAGGGGAGCGAGGTGTCAGAGATAGTCCAGGTAAATTTAAGGTCAGGGTGGAATGTGTTGGTGAAGTTGATGAATTGCTCAACTTCCTCGCCGGAGCACGAGGTGGCGCCAATGCAGTCATCAATGTAGCGGAGGAAGAGGTGGGGAGTGGTGCCGGTGTAATTACGGAAGATCAACTGTTCTACATAGCCAACCAAGAGACAGGCATAGCTGGGGCCCATACGGGTGCCCATGGCTACGCCTTTGGTCTGGAGGAAGTGGGAGGATTCAAAGGAGAAATTGTTAAGGGTGAGGACCAGTTCGGCCAAACGAATGAGAGTGTCAGTGGAAGGGTACTGTTGGGGACGTCTGGAGAGGAAAAAACAGAGGGCTTGGAGGCCCTGGTCATGGTGAATGGAGGTGTAGAGGGATTGGATATCCATGGTGAAGATGAGGTGTTGGGGGCCGGGGAAACGGAAGTCTTGGAGGAGGTGGAGGGCGTGGGTGGTGTCTCGAACGTATGTGGGGAGTTCCTGGACTAGGGGGGATAGGACAGTGTTGAGGTAGGTAGAGATGAGTTCAGTGGGGCAGGAGCATGCCGAGACAATGGGTCGACCAGGGTGGTCAGGATTGTGGATCTTGGGAAGGAGGTAGAACTGGGCAGTGCGGGGTTCCCGGACTATGAGGTTGAAAGCTGTGAGTGGGAGATCTCCTGAGGTGATGAGGTTCTGTATGGTCTGGGAGATGATGGTTTGGTGATGGGGGGTGGGGTCATGGTCGAGGGAGCAGTAGGAAGAGGTGTCCTCGAGTTGGCGTTTGGCTTCAGCGGTGTAGAGGTCAGTGCGCCAGACTACCACTGCGCCCCCTTTATCCGCTGGCTTGATGGTGAGGTTGGGATTGGAGCAGAGGGATTGGAGGGCTGCGCATTGTGAGGGTGAGAGGTTGGAGTGGGGGAGGGGGGACGACAGGTTGAGGTGGTTAATGTCCCGGCGGCAGTTGGAAATGAAGAGTTCGAGGGCAGGTAATAGGCCAGCGCGGGGTGTCCAGGTGGATGCAGTGTGTTGGAGGTGGGCGAAGGGGTCCTCGGAAGGTGGGCGGGAGTCCTGATTGTGAAAGTAAACTCGGAGGCGGAGGCGACGGAAGAATTAGATTAGATTAGATTAGATTACCTACAGTGTGGAAACAGGCCCTTCGGCCCAACAAGTCCACACCGCCCCGCCAAAGCGCAACCCACCCATACCCCTACATTTACCCCTTACCTAACACTACAGGCAATTTAGCATGGCCAATTCACCTGACCTGCACATCTTTGGACTGTGGGAGGAAACCGGAGCACCCGGAGGAAACCCACGCAGACACAGGGAGAATGTGCAAACTCCACACAGACAGTCGCCTGAGTCGGGAATTGAACCTAGGTCTCTGGCGCTGTGAGGCAGCAGTGCTAACCACTGTGCTACTGTGCGATGTCACGTCGTGTATTAAATTCATTGATGCGTGGACGGAGGGGGTTTTTACCTAATAATCCAGGAGACAGCGTGTAGGGTATTGTTACTGGGTTAATAATCCCGGGTACAGTACTGTAGGATTATGTTACTAGGTTAATAATCCAGTGTACAGGCGTGGACGGTTATGTTACTGGGTTAATAATCCAGCGTACAGTAGTGCAGGGTTATATTACTGCATTAATACTTCAGGGAACAGTAGTGTTGGATAATGTTACAGGTTAATAACGCAGGGTATCGTAGTATAGGGTTATGTTACTGGGTTTATAATCCATAGTGCAGTCGTGTAGTGTTATGTTACTGTGTTGAAGATCCAGGTTACAGTAGTGTAGGGTTATATTACTGGGTTAATAATCCTGGGTACAGTATCTAGGGTTATGTGACTCGGATGATAATCCAAGGCACAGTATCTAGGATTATGTTACTGGGTTAATAATCCAGGATACTGCAGCGTTGGGTTATGTTACTGGATAAAAACAATGACTGCAGATGCTGAAAACCAAATACTGGATTAGTGGTGCTGGAAGAGCACAGCAGTTCAGGCAGCATCCAACGAGCAGCGAAATTGACGTTTCGGGCAAAAGCCCTTCATCAGGAATAAAGGCAGTGAGCCTGAAACGTGGAGAGATAAGCTAGAGGAGGGTGGGGGTGGGGAGAGAGTAGCATAGAGTACAATGGGTGAGTGGGGGAGGAGATGAAGGTGATAGGTCAGGGAGGAGAGGGTGGAGTGGATAGGTGGAAAAGAAGATAGGCAGGTCGGACAAGTCCGGACAAGTCAAGGAGACAGTTACTGAGCTGGAAGTTTGAAACTAGGATGAGGTGGGAGAAGGGGAAATGAGGAAGCTGTTGAAGTCCACATTGATGCCCTGGGGTTTAAGTGTTCCAAGGCGGAAGATGAGGCGTTCTTCCTCCAGGCGTCTGGTGGTGAGGGAGCGGCGGTGAAGGAGGCCCAGGACCTCCATGTCCTCGGCAGAGTGGGAAGGGGAGTTGAAATGTTGGGCCACGGGGCGGTGTGGTTGATTGGTGCGGGTGTCCCAGAGATGTTCCCTGAAGCGCTCTGCTAGGAGGCGCCCAGTCTCCCCAATGTAGAGGAGACCACATCGGGAGCAACGGATACAATAAATGATATTGGTGGATGTGCAGGTGAAACTTTGATGGATGTGGAAGGCTCCTTTAGGGCCTTGGATAGAGGTGAGGGAGGAGGTGTGGGCACAGGTTTTACAGTTCCTGCGGTGGCAGGTGAAAGTGCCAGAATGGGAGGGTGGGTCGTAGGGGGGGTGTGGACCTGACCAGGTAGTCACGGAGGGAACGGTCTTTGCGGAAGGCGGAAAGGGGTGGGGAGGGAAATATATCCCTGGTGGTGGGGTCTTTTTGGAGGTGGCGGAAATGTCGGCGGATGATTTGGTTGATGCGAAGGTTTGTAGGGTGGAAGGTGAGCACCAGGGGCGTTCTGTCCTTGTTACGGTTGGAGGGGTGGGGTCTGAGGGCGGAGGTGCGGGATATGGACGAGATGCGTTGGAGGGCATCTTTAACTACGTGGGAAGGGAAATTGCGGTCTCTAAAGAAGGAGGATATCTGGTGTGTCCTCTGGTGGAACTGGTCCTCCTGGGAGCAGATACGACGGAGGCGGAGAAATTGGGAATACGGGATGGCATTTTTGCAAGAGATAGGGTGGGAAGAGGTGTAATCCAGGTAGCTATGGGAGTTGGTGGGTTTGTAAAAAATGTCAGTGTCAAGTCGGTCGTCACTAATGGAGATGGAGAGGTCCAGGAAGGGGAGCGAGGTGTCAGAGATAGTCCAGGTAAATTTAAGGTCAGGGTGGAATGTGTTGGTGAAGTTGATGAATTGCTCAACTTCCTCGCGGGAGCACGAGGTGGCGCCAATGCAGTCATCAATGTAGCGGAGGAAGAGGTGGGGAGTGGTGCCGGTGTAATTACGGAAGATCAACTGTTCTACATAGCCAACCAAGAGACAGGCATAGCTGGGGCCCATACGGGTGCCCATGGCTACGCCTTTGGTCTGGAGGAAGTGGGAGGATTCAAAGGAGAAATTGTTAAGGGTGAGGACCAGTTCAGCCAAACGAATGAGAGTGTCAGTGGAAGGGTACTGTTGGGGACGTCTGGAGAGGAAAAAACGGATGGCTTGGAGGCCCTGGTCATGGCGAATGGAGGTGTAGAGGGATTGGATATCCATGGTGACAGTTGATCTTCCGTAATTACACCGGCACCACTCCCCACCTCTTCCTCCGCTACATTGATGACTGCATTGGCGCCACCTCGTGCTCCCGCGAGGAGGTTGAGCAATTCATCAACTTCACCAACACATTCCACCCTGACCTTAAATTTACCTGGACTATCTCTGACACCTCGCTCCCCTTCCTGGACCTCTCCATCTCCATTAGTGACGACCGACTTGACACTGACATTTTTTACAAACCAACCAACTCCCATAGCTACCTGGATTACACCTCTTCCCACCCTATCTCTTGCAAAAATGCCATCCCGTATTCCCAATTTCTCCGCCTCCGCCGTATCTGCTCCCAGGAGGACCAGTTCCACCATAGGACACACCAGATGGCCTCCTTCTTTAGAGACCGCAATTTCCCTTCCCACGTGGTTAAAGATGCCCTCCAACGCATCTCGTCCACATCCAGCACCTATGTTACTGGGTTAATAATCCAGGATACTGCAGTGTTGGGTTATGTTACTGGGTTAATAATCCAGGGTACAGTAGCGCAGGGTTATATTACTGCATTAATACTTCAGGGAACAGTAGTGTCGGATAATGTTACAGGTTAAAAACGCAGGGTATAGCAGTATAGGGTTATGTTATTGGGTTTATAATCCATAGTGCAGTAGTGTAGTGTTATGTTACTGTGTTGAAGATCCAGGTTACAGTAGTGTAGGGTTATATTACTGTGTTAATAACCCTGGGTACAGTATCTAGGGTTATGTGACTCGGATGATAATCCAAGGCACAGTATCTAGGATTATGTTACTGGGTTAATAATCCAGGATACTGCAGCGTTGGGTTATGTTACTGGGTTAATAATCCAGGATACTGCAGTGTGGGGTTATGTTACTGGGTTAATAACCCAGGGGACAGCAGTGCGGGGTTATGTTACTGGGTTAATAATCCAGGGTACAGCTGTGTAGAGTTATGTTACTTGGTTAATAATCCTGGCGACAGTAGTGTGTGGTTATGTTACTGTGTTAAAAATCCAGGTTACAGTTGTTTAGGGTTGTGTGACTGGGTTAATATTCCAGGGTAGAGTAGTGTACTGTTATTTTACTCTGCTAATAATCCAGGATACGTTAGTATAGGGTTATGTTACTGGGTTAATAATCCAGGGTACAGTAGTGCAGGGTTATATTACTGCATTAATACTTCAAGGAACAGTAGTATTGGATAATGTTGCAGGTTAATAATGCAGGGTATAGTAGTATAGGGTTATGTTACTGGGTTTATAATCCATAGTGCAGTAGTGTAGTGTTATGTTACTGTGTTGATGATCCAGGTTACAGTAGTGTATGATTATATTACTGGGTTAATAAGTCTGGGTACAGTATCTAGGGTTATGTGACTCAGTTGATAATCCAGGGTATAGTAGTGTAAAGTTATGTTACTGGGTTAATAATCCAGGACGCTGCAGCGTTGGGTTATGATACTGGGTTAATATTCCAGTGTAGAGTAGTGTACTGTTATTTTACTCTGCTAATAATCCAGGATACAGTAGTGTATGGTTATAATACTGGGTTAATAATCCTGGGGACAATAGTGTGTGTTATGTTACTGGGTTAATAATCCAGGTCACAGCTGTTTAGGGTTGAGTGACTGGGTTAATATGCCAGGGTACAGCAGTGTAGGGGTGATGTTACTGGGTTAATAATCCAGGGTAGAGCAGTGCAACGTTATGTCACTGGGTTAATAGGTCAGGGTACAGTTGTGTGGGATTATGTTATTAGGTAATAATCCAGGGTACAGCAGTGTGGAGTTATGTTACTGGATTAATACTTCAGGGTACGAAAGTGTCAGGTTATGTTCCTGGGTTAATAATCCAGGGTACAGCAGTGTAGGATTATGTTACTAGATTAATAATCCAGGGTACAATCGTGTTAGGTTATGTTACTGGGTTTAAATCCAACGTGCAGTAGTTTAAGGTTACGTTACAGCGGTAATAATCCGTGGTACAGTAGTATAGGGTTATGTTACTGGGTTAATAAACCAGGGTATAGCAGTGTGGGGTTATGTTATTGCGTTAATAATTCAGGGTACAGCAGTGTGGGGTTATATTACTGGGTTAATAATCCAGGGGACAGCAGCATAGGGCTGTGTTACTGGGTTAATAATCCAGTGTGCAGTAGTGTAGGGTGATGTTACTGTTGCTGGAAAAGTGCAGTATCTAGGGTTATGTGACTCGGTTGATAATCCAGGTACAGTAGTGTAGGATTATATTATTGGGTTAATAATCCAGAATATTGCAGTGTTGTGTTATGACACTGGGTTAATAGTCCAGGGTACAGTAGTGTAGTGTTATGTTACTGGGTTAATAATCCAGGGTACAGCTGTATAGAGTTATGTAACTGGGTTAATAATCCTGGCAACAGTAGTGTGTGGTTATGTTGCTGGGTTAAAAATCCAGGTTACAGTTGTTTAGGGCTGTGAGAACTGGGTTAATATTCCAGGGTAGAGTCGTGTACTGTTATTTTACTCTGCTAATAATCCAGGATACATTAGTATAGGGTTATGTTACTGGGTTAATAATCCAGGGTACAGTAGTGTAGGGTTATGTTACTCGGTTAATAATCCAGCGTGCAGCAGTGTAGTGTTATGTTACTGGGTTAATAATCCAGGATACAGTAGTGTAGGGTTATGTTACTTGGTTAATATTCCAGGGTACAGCAGTGTAGAGTTATGTTACTGGGTTAATAACCCAGTGTACAGAGGTGTAGGGTGATGTTACTGGGTTAATAATCCAGGGTACAGTAGTTTAGTGTTATGTTACTGTGTTAATAATGCAGGGTATGGCAGAGTAGTGTTACATTATTGTGTTAATAATCCAGGGTACTGTAGTGTTGGGTTATGTTACTGGGTTAATAATCCAGGATACAGCAATGTAGGGTTATGTTACTGGGTCTAGATTAGAGTGGTGCTGGAAAAGCACAGCAGTTCAGGCAGCATCCGAGGAGCAGTAAAATCGACGTTTCAGGCAAAAGCCCTTCATCAGGAATATAGGCAGAGAGCCTGAAGGGTGGAGAGAATACAGGTTCTCTGCCTGTATTCCTGATGAAGGGCTTTTGCCCGAAACGTCGATTTTACTGCTCCTCGGATGCTGCCTGAACTGCTGTGCTTTTCCAGCACCACTCTAATCTAGACTCTGGTTTCCAGCATCTGCAGTCATTGTTTTCACCCTTATGTTACTGGGTTAATAATCCAGGGTACAGCCGTATCAGGGTTATGTTACTGGGTTAATAATCCAGTGTACAGTAGTGCAGGGTTATATTACTGCATTAATACTTCAGGGAACAGTAGTGTCGGATAATGTTACAGGGTTAATAATGCAGGGTATAGTAGTATAGGGTTATGTTACTGGGTTTATAATCCAGGGTACAGTCGTGTAGTGTTATGTTACTGTGTTGATAATCCAGGTTACAGTAGTGTAGGATTATATTACTGGGTTAATAATCCTGGGTACAGTATCTAGGGTTATGTGACTCAGTTGACAATCCTGGGTACAGTAGTTTAGGGTTATGTTACTGGGTTAATCATCAAGGTTACAGCCGTGTAGGGTTATGTTACTGGGTAAATATTCCAGGGTACAGTAGTGTAGGGCTATGTTACTGGGTTAATAATCCAGGATAAATCGTGTAGGATTATGGTACTAGGCTAATACTCCAGGGAGCAGGAATGTAGTATTATATTACTGGGTTAATAATTGAGGGTACAATACTGTAGGATTATGTTACTGGGCTAATACTCCAGGCTGCAGGAGTGTAGGATTATATTACTGGGTTAATACTCAAAGAGACAGTAATGTAAGGTTGTGTGTGTTAATAACAATCCAGGTGTAGAGTGTAGAGTAGAGTTATGTTACTGGGTTAATAATTCAGTGTGAGCAGTGTAGGGTTACGTTACTGGGTTAATAATCCAGGGTACAGTAGTGTAGGATTTTGTTACTGGGTTAATAATCCAGGGTACAGTAGTGTAGGGTTATGTTACTGGGTTAATAATCTCGGGGACAGCTATGTAGAGTTATGTTACTGGGTTAATAATCCTGGGGATAGTAGTGTGTGGTTATGTTACTGGGTAACAATCCAGGTTACAGCTGTTTAGGGCTGTGTGGCTGGATTAATATGACAGGGTACAGTAGTGTACGGTTATGTTACTGGGTTAATAATCCAGCGTGCAGCAGTGTAGGGCTATGTTACAGGATTAATAATCCAGGGTAAGTAGTGTAGGGTTATGGTACTGGGCTAATTCTCCAGGGAGCAGGAGTGTAGTATTATATTACTGGGTTAATAATCCAGGGTGCAATATTGTAGGATTATGTTACTGGGCTAATACTCCAGGCTAATACTCCAGGGTTAATAATCCAGTGTGTAGTAGTGTAGTGTTATATTACTGTGTTGATAATCCAGGTTACAGTAGTGTAGGGCTATTTAACTGGGTTAATAATTCAGGGTATCGTAGTGTTGGGTTATGTTACTGGGTTAATAATACAGGATGCAGCAGTGTTGGGCTATGTTACTAGGTTAATAATCTAGGGGACAGTAGAATATGATTATATTGCTGGGTTAATAATCCTGGGTACCGTAGTATAGGTTTATGTTAATAATGCAGGATACAGTAGTATAGGGCTACGTTACTGGGATTATAATACAGGGTACAGTAGTGTAGGATTATGTTACTAGGTTAATAATCTGGGGTGCAGCAGTGTAGGGTTATGTTACTGTGTTAATAATCGAGGGTACAGTCATGTAGGGTTATATTACTGGGTTAATAATCTATAGTACAGTAGTGTACGATAATTTTACTGTATTAATAATTCAGGGTACAGTAGTGTAGGCTTATATTACTGGGTTAATAATCCTGGGTACAGTAGTGTAGGGTTATTTTACTAGGTTAATAATCCAGTGTACAGTAGTGCAGGGTTACATTACTGCATTAATACTTCAGGGAACAGTAGTGTCAGATAATATTACAGGGCTAATAATGCAGGGTATAGCAGTATAGGGTTATGTTACTGGGTTTATAATCCATAGTGCAGTAGTGTTGTGTTATGTTACTGTGTTAATAATCCAGGGGACAGTAGTGCAGGGTTTTGTTACTGGTTAATAACCCAGGGTACAGTAGTGTAGGGTTATGTTACTGGGTTAATAATTCAGGATACTGCAGCGTTGGTTTGTGATACTGGGTTAATAATCAAGGTTACAGCTGTGTAGTGTTATGTTACTGGGTTAATAATCCAGGGTATAGTAGTGTCGGATTATATGACTGAGTAAATAATCCAAAGTACCGCATTGTCGAGTTATTACTGGGTTAATAATCCAGGGTACAGTTGTGTACGATTATGTTATTGGGTTAATAATCCAGGGTACAGCCGTGTAGGGTTATGTTACTGGGTTAAGAATCCAGGGTACAGTCGTGTAGGGTTATGTTACTGGGTTAATAATCCAGGATACAGCGTGTAGGGTATTGTTACTGGGTTAATAATCCAGCGTACAGTAGTGCAGGGTTATATTACTGCATTAATATTTCAGGGAACAGTAGTGTCGGATAATGTTACAGGGTTAATAACGCAGGGTATAGTAGTATAGGGTTATGTTACTGGGTTTATAATCCATAGTGCAGTAGTGTAGGGTATTGTTACTGGGTTAATAATCCTGGGAACGGTACTGTAGGATTATGTTACTAGGTTAATAATTCAGGGTACAGTCGTGTAGCGTTATGTTACTGGGCTAATAATCCAGTGTACAGCCGTGGACGGTTATGTTACTGGGTTAATAATCCAGCGTATAGTAGTACAGGGTTATATTACTGCATTAATACTTCAGGGAAGAGTAGTGTTGGATAATGTTACAGGGTTAATAACGCAGGGTATAGTAATATAGGGTTATGTTACTGGGTTTATAATCCATAGTGCAGTAGTGTAGTGTTATGTTACTGTGTTGATGATCCAGGTTACAGTAGTGAAGGATTATATTACTGGGTTAATAATCCTGGGTACAGTATCTAGGGTTATGTGACTCGGTTGATAATCCAGGGTACAGCAGTGTAGGGTTATGTTACTGGGTTAATAATCCAGGGTATAGTAGTGTTGGATTATATGACCGGGTTAATAATCCAAGGTACAGCATTGTAGAGTTATATTACTGGGTTAATAATCCAGGGTACAGCAGTGTGGGGTTATGTTATTGGGTTAGTAGTCCAGGGGACAGTGGTATTGGGTAATATTACTGTGTTAATAATCCAGGATACAGCGGTGTAGTGTTATGTTATTGGGTTAATAATCCACAGTAAGTAGTGTAGGGTTATGTTACCGGGCTAATAATCCTGGGTACAGTAGTGTAGGGTTATGTTACTGCGTTAATAATCCAGGGTACAGCAGTGTAGGGTTATGTTATTGTGTTAATAATCCAGGGTACAGCAGTGTAGGGTTATGTTATTGTGTTAATAATCCAGGGTGCAGCAATGTCTGGTTATGTTATTTGGTCAATAGTCTAGGATACAGCAGCATAGGGTTATGTTACTGGGTTAATAATCCATGGTACAGTAATGTAGGATTATGCTACTGCGTTAATAATTCAGAGTACAGTAGTGTAGGGTAATCTCATTGGGTTAATAATCCAGGGTGCGGAAGTGTAGCATCATGTTATTGGTTTAATAATCCGTGGTACAGTAGTATGGTGTGATGTTACTATGTTGATAATCCAGGGTACAGAAGTGTAGGGTTGTGCTACTGGGTTAGTAATCCAAGGTACAGTCGGGTATGGTTATGTTCAGGGATTAATAGTCCAGGGTACAGTAGTGTAGGGCTATGTTACTGGGTTAATAGTCCAGGGTATGGCAGAGTAGTGTTATATTACTGTGTTAAGAATCTCGGGTACCATCGTGTTGGGTTATGTTACTGGATTAATAATACAGGATGTAGCAGTGTCGGGGTATGTTACTAGGTTAATCATCTAGGGTATAGTAGTATAGGGTTATATTACTGGGTTACTGGGTTAATATGCCAGGGTACAATAGTAACTGGTTATGTTTCTGTGTTAATAATCCAGGATACAGTGTAGAGTATTGTTACTAGGTTAATAATCTGGGGTGCAGCAGTGTTGGGTTCAGTTACTGGGTTAAAAATACAGGGTACAGTAGTGTAGGGTTATATTAATGGGTTAATAATAGAGTACAGTAGTGTAGGTAATGTTACTGTGTTAATAATCCAGGGCATAGTAGTGTAGGGTTATATTACTGGGTTAATAATCCTGGGTATAGTAGTGTAGGGCTATGTGACTGGGTTAATAATCCAGGGTACAGCAGTGTAGGGTTATGTTGCTGGGCTAATAATTCCGGGTACAGCAGTTTCAGGGTTATGTTGCTGGTTTAATAACCCAGGGTACCATAGTGTCGTGTTATCTTACTGGGTTAATAATGTAGTTTGCAGCCATGTAGGTCTGTGTTACTGGGTTAATATACCAGGATACAGTAGGGTAGTGTTATGTTACTGTGTTAATATACCAGGATACAGTAGGGTAGGGTTATGTTACTGGGTTAATAATCCAGGGTACAGTAGTGTAGGGTTATGTTACTGGGTTAATAATCCAGGGTGCAGCAGTGTAGGGTTATGTTACTGGGTAAATAATCCCATGTACAGTAGTGTTATTTTACTATGTTAATACTCCAGTGTACAGTAGGGTAGGATTATGTTGCTAGGTTAATAATCCAGGGTGCAGCAGTGTAGGGATATGTTACTGAGTCAATAATCCAGGGTACCGTAATGTTGGGTTATGTTACTAGGTTAATAATATAGGAAGCAGCCGTGTAGGGGTATGTAACTGGGTTAATAATCGAGGGTCCAGTTGAGTGGGTTCTGTTATTGGGTTAATAATCTAGGCTGCAGCCATGTAGGGTTATGTTACTGAGTCAATAGTCCAGGGTACCGTAGTGTTGGTTGTGTTACTGGGTTAATTATACAGGATGCAGTAGTGTAGGGTGATGTTACTGGGTTAATACACCAGAGTACAATCGTGTTAGTTTATGTTACTGGTTAATAATCCAGTATACAGCTGTGTAGCGTTATGTTACTGGGCTAATAATCCAGGGTACAGCCATGTAGGGTTATGTTATTAGGTTAATAATCCAGGGTACAATGTGTAGGGCTACGTTACCGTGTTAATAATCCAGGGTACAGTAGTGTAGAGCTATGTTTCTGTATTAATAATCCAGGGTACAGCAGTGTATGGTTATATTACTGGGTTAATAATCCTGGGTACAGTAGTGTAGGGTTATGTTGCTGGGCTAATAATCCAGGGTACAGCAGTTTCAGGGTTATGTTGCTGGTTTAATAACCCAGGGTACGTCGTGTTGCATTATCTTACTGGGTTAATAATGCAGGTTGCAGCCATGTAGGGCTGTGTTACTGGGTTAATATACCAGGATACAGTAGGGTAGTGTTATGTTACTTGATTAATAATCTAGGGTACAGTCGTGTAGGATTATGTTACTAGGTTAATAATCTGGGGTGCAGCAGTGTAGGGTTATGTTACTGTGTTAATAATCTAGGGTATAGTAGTGTAGTGTTATTTTACTATGTTAATATTCCAGTGTACAATAGGATAGGATTATGTTGCTAGGTTAATAATCTGGGGTGCAGCAGTGTAGAGATATGTTACTGGGTCAATAATCCAGGGTACCGTAGTGTTTGGTTTTGTTACTGGGTTAATAATACAGGATGCAGCAGTGTAGGGGTATGTAGCTGCGTTAAAAGTCGAGGGTACAGCAGTGTGGGGTTATGTTTTTGGGTTAATAATCCAGGGTACAGTGTGTAGGTTGTGTTACTGGGTTAATGCGCCAGGGTACAATAGTGTCTGGTTATGTTACTGGGTTAATAATTCAGGATACAGCGTGTAGATAATTGTTACTGGGTTAATAATCCAGGGTATAATAGTGTAGGGTTATGTTACTGGGTCAATAGTCCAGGGTACCGTTGTGTTGGGTTATGTTACTGGGTTAAAAATCCGGGGTACAGCAGTGCAGGATTATGTTACTGGGTCAATAATCCAGGTATGGTACTGTTGGATTATGTTATAGGGCTAATAATCCAGGGTACAGTCATGTAGCGTTATGTTACTAGGCTAATAATCCAGGGTACAGTCATGTAGAGTTATATTACTGGGTTAATAATCCAGGGTACAATGTGTTGGACGATTTTACTGGAATAATAATCCAGGGTACGGTACTGTAGGATTATGTTACTGGGTTAATAATCCAGGGAAAAACCGTGTAGAGTTATGTTACTGGGTTAATAATCTGGGGTGCAGCAGTGTAGAGATATGTCACTGGGTCAATACTCCAGGGTACCGTAGTGTTTGGTTTTGTTACTGGGTTAATAATACAGGATGCAGCAGTGTAGGGGTATGTAGCTGCGTTAAAAGTCGAGGGTACAGCAGTGTGGGGTTATGTTTTTGGGTTAATAATCCAGGGGACAGTGTGTAGGTTGTGTTACTGGGTTAATAAACCAGGGAAAAACCATGTAGAGTTATGTTACTGGGTTAATAATCTAGGGTACAATGTGTAGGGCTAAATAACTGGGTTAATAATCCACGGTCCAGCCATGTAGAGTTGTTACTGGGTTAATACTCCATGGTACAATGTGTCGAGCTATAATCCAGGTTACAGTTTGATGGGTATTGTTACTGGGTTAATAATCCAGGGGACAGCAGTGTGGGGTTATGTTACTGGGTTAATAACCCAGGGGACAGCAGTGTGGGGTTATGTTACTGGGTTAATAACCCTGGGGACAGCAGTGTGGGGTTATGTTACTGGGTTAATAACCCAGGGGACAGCAGTGTGGGGTTATGTTACTGGGTTAATAACCCAGGGGACAGCAGTGTGGGGTATGTTACTGGGTTAATAACCCAGGGGACAGCAGTGTGGGGTTATGTTACTGGGTTAATAATCCAGGGGACAGCAGTGTGGGGTTATGTTACTGGGTTAATAACCCTGGGGACAGCAGTGTGGGGTTATGTTACTGGGTTAATAACCCAGGGGACAGCAGTGTGGGGTAATGTTACTGGGTTAATAATCCAGGGGACAGCAGTGTGGGGTTATGTTACTGGGTTAATAACCCAGGGGACAGCAGTGTGGGGTTATGTTAATGGGTTAATAATCCAGGGGACAGCAGTGTGGGGTTATGTTACTGGGTTAATAATCCAGGGGACAGCAGTGTGGGGTTATGTTACTGGGTTAATAATCCAGGGGACAGCAGTGTGGGGTTATGTTACTGGGTTAATAACCCAGGGGACAGCAGTGTGGGGTTATGTTACTGGGTTAATAACCCAGGGGACAGCAGTGTGGGGTTATGTTACTGGGTTAATAACCCCGGGGACAGCAGTGTGGGGTTATGTTACTGGGTTAATAACCCAGGGGACAGCAGTGTGGGGTTATGTTACTGGGTAAATAACCCAGGGGACAGCAGTGTGGGGTTATGTTACTGGGTTAATAATCCGGGGGACAGCAGTGTGGGGTTATGTTACTGGGTTAATAATCCGGGGGACAGCAGTGTGGGGTTATGTTACTGGGTTAATAACCCAGGGGACAGCAGTGTGGGGTTATGTTACTGGGTTAATAACCCAGGGGACAGCAGTGTGGGGTTATGTTACTGGGTTAATAACCCAGGGGACAGCAGTGTTGGGTTATGTTACTGGGTTAATAATCCAGGGGACAGCAGTGTGGGGTTATGTTACTGGGTTAATAACCCAGGGGACAGCAGTGTGGGGTTATGTTACTGGGTTAATAACCCAGGGGACGGCAGTGTGGGGTTATGTTACTGGGTTAATAATCCAGAGTACAGCAGTGTAGGGTTATGTTACTGGGTTAATAATCCAGGGGACAGCAGTGTGGGGTTATGTTACTGGGTTAATAATCCAGGGGACAGCAGTGTGGGGTTATGTTACTGGGTTAATAACCCAGGGGACAGCAGTGTGGGGTTATGTTACTGGGTTAATAACCCAGGGGACAGCAGTGCAGGGTTATATTACTGGGTTAATAACCCAGGGGACAGCAGTGCAGGGTTATATTACTGGGTCAATAACCCAGGGTACCATAGTTTTAGGTTATGTTACTAGGCTAATAATCCAGGGTACAGCAGTGTAGGATTATGTTACTGGGTTAATAATCCAGGGTACAGCACTTTAGGATTATGTTACTTGGTTAATAACCCAGGGTACAATCATATAGCGATTCCTGAAGAAAGGTTTATGCCCGAAACGTCGATTCTCCTGCTCCTCGGATGCTGCCTGGCCTGCTGTGTTTATCCAGCACCACATTTTTCAACTACAATTGTATAGCGTTATGTTACTGGGCTAATTATCCAGGGTAGAACAGTGTCGGGTTATGTTACCGTGTTAATAATCCGTGGTGCAGCAGTGTAAAGTTATTTTACTAGGTTTATAATCCAGGGTACAGTAGTATAAGGTTATCTTACTGAGTTTATAATCCAGGGTGCAGTCGTGTAGGGTTATGTTACTGGGTTAATAATCCAGGGTACAGTAGTGTGGCATTATATTACTGTGATATAGGGTTGTGTAACTGCGCTAATAATCCAGGATACAGCACTGCAGGGGATTATGTTTCTGGGTTAATAAATCAGGGTACAGTAGTGTAGTATTATGTTACTGGGTTAATAATCCAGGGTACAAAAGTGTAGGGTTATGTCCCTGGGTTAATAATCCAGGGTGTGGAAGTGTAGGATTATGCTATTGGTTTAACAATCCGGGGTACAGTAGTGTGGTTTGATGTTATTGTGTTGATAATCCAGGGTACAGTAGTGTAGGGTTATATTACAGGGTTAATAATCCTAGGTACAGTAGTGTAGGGTTATATTACAGGGTTAATAATCCTAGGTACAGTAGTGTGGGGTTATGTGACTGGATTAATCATCCAGGATACAGCAATGTCGGGTTATGTTGCTCGGTTAATAATCCCGGGTACAGCAGTTTCAGGGTTATGTTGATGGTTTAATAGCCCAGGGTGCTGTAGTGTTGGGTTATATTACTGGGTTAATAATTCAGAATACAGCCATGTAGTGTTATGTTACTGTGTTAATAATCCTGGGTACAATAGTGTAGGATTATGTTACTGGGTTAATAATCAGAGGTGTAGCAGTGTAGGGGTATGTTACTGGGTCAATAACCCAGGGTACCGTAGTGTTGGGTTATGTTATTGCATTAATAATCCAGGGTGCAGCAATGTATGGTTATATTACTGGGTTAATAATCCAGGATACAGCCGTGTAGGGTTGTGTTATTGGGTTAATAATCCAGAGTACAATAGCATCGGGTAACGTTACTGGGTTAATAATCCAGGGTGCATGTTTGTTGTGTTCTGTTGTCACTTTTGAAGCTGTCTACTGCATGACCTGCCTCAAATCATGCAGGGATGCTTTTGATTTGCTCCTTGAATCCCCTGAATTTGTCGATCAGTCCTTAATCTGCTGCCAGTGCATGCTCACCGCCCCCCCCCAGTTCCCCGGGGTCACAGTCAGCAGTGGGGCAGTTATATGTGAATGTTGCTGGGAAGACCTGTCCCACCCTGTGCTGGCCCAGGCAGAACTGGGACTGTAGTCCCATTACCATTCATGTTCCAGGTGAAAGTGTCCCGCAGCTTCTGCCCATCGATCTCCATGTCCAACCGGATTGGCACCAGGAGCTCAGGCTGGGCGGCGTTCTCATGGATAACCGCAGGATCGTGGTCATCAAAACTGCAGAAAAGGAGTCGACAAAGAGAGAATAAGAGACAGAGTCCGACAGAGAGACTGATGTGTGGAAATAGAGGGGAGACAGAGAAGGTGGGAGGTGGGAGACGGGAGACATCAAGAGAGAGGGGGGAGGGTTTGAGGTACACAGAGAAGGCAAGAAACAGAGAGGAAGGGGGTGAGAATAGAGAGAGAGAAGAGGGAGAGAGTGTGAGAACGCAGGAGAGACAGAAGGTGAAAGACAGAGAGAAAGAGCGGGAGAGAGATGGGAGAAGGAGACAGAGACAGAAGGAGAGGGACAGAGACAGAGAGGGTGAAAACAGAGAGACGGGGTGTAGAGGGAGAGACAGGGAGAGAGGGAGAGGGACGGAGACAGAAAGACAGCAAGAACAGAGGGGGACAGGGACAGAGACACTAGGGAAGGCAAGAACTGGGAGAGACAGAGTGGGAGAGAAGAGGAGACAGCAACAGAGAGGAAGAAAGAGAAAAAGGTGGAGAGAGAGAGAAAGGGAGAGAGGGCAAGACAGAAAGTGATGAAGAGAGGCAGAAGGAGGAAGACAGAGAAAAATGGGGAGAGACAAGAATAGATGGGGAAAGAGCGAGGAGCATACAGAGAGGAAGAGAGAGAGAGAGGAAATGAGACAGGGAGAAAGGGGAGGGAGAGGAGACAGACACAAGAGACGAGAGACAGAGAGGAGGAGGAGGAGATTGTTTTTGTCTGAATGTGGCATCAAGGAGCCCAAGTCAAACTGTGGGTCGGGGGTCGGGGGTCAAAATCTCACAGTTGTAGTCATAAACTACAAAGCAGAAGATGATTGTAGTTGTTGGAGGTCAGTTATCTCAGCTCCAGGAAACCTCTGCAGGAGTTCCCTAGGATAGAATCCGTGCCCCCAGACATCTTCAGCTGCTTTGCCATAAAGTCAGAAGTGAGGATTTTCACTGACAATTGCACAACGTTCGGCACCATTCGCCTCTGGGGCATCAGAGGCTGAGGGATGATCATACAGAGGTTCATAAAAATCATGAGGGGCATGGATAGGGTAAATAGACAAGGCCTTTCTCCTCGTGTATGGCGACCAAAACTAGAGGGCATAGAGTCATAGAGATGGGCTTTTGTCCAAAATGTTAAGTTTCCTGCCCCTCAGATACTGCCTGACCTGCTGTGCTTTTCCAGCCCCACTCTAATTTAGACTCTGATTTCCAGCATCTGCAGTCCTCACTTAGGCCTCATAGAGATGTACAGCACAGAAACAGACCCTTCAGTCCAACTCGTCCATGCCAACCAGTTTTCCGAACATAATCCAGTCCCATTTGCTTGCACTTGGCCCATATCCCTCTAAACCCTTCCTTTTCATATACCCATCCAGACACCTTTTGAATGCTGCTATTGTATCAGCCTCCACCACTTCCTCTGGCAGCTCATTCCATACACGCTCCACCCTCTGTATGAAAAAGTTGCCCTTTCGGTGCATTTTCAAGCTTTCCCTTCTCACTTTAAACCAGACAGTGTGGCACTCCCTCAGCACTGACCCTCCGACAGTGTGGCACTCCCTCTGCACTGACCCTCCGACAGTGCAGCCCTCCCTCAGCACTGACCCTCCGACAGTGCGGCCCTCCCTCAGCACTGACCCTCCGACAGTGTGGCACTCCCTCAGCACTGACCTTTCCACAGTGCGGTGCTCCCTCAGCACTGACCCTCAGTATTGACCCTCCAACAGTATCACCTCTTTGCTAGTTGCTGTTACTTGCCATCTGGGTATCCACCTGCCGAACTCACCATAGAGGGAACACCCTCTTCTTGTCCCGTCCCATGCGGTTTCTGTTGATAGAGGTTGAACAGGGCACTGCGTCCAAGTGGTGGGAACTGTTGGGTAGAGTGGGAACCCATTGGTTACTTCTCTTCGACTTTGGTTCCCTGCAATGGGAAAGTAGAAAAAAAAAGTGAGATTGTGGGAGACAGACAGAAAGGGAGAGGGAGTCTGACAGAAACAGAATAGGACTGAAAGAGAGGGAGGGAGAGAAATACACAGAGAGACAACCTGACACAGAGAGACAGGGACTGACAGAAACATTAGTGGTGGAGAAAATAGCGAGGGAGGCAAAAGATAGGTGGAGAGAAAGGGGAAGAGAGATGATGGGACAGAAAATGAGGAGAGAGATAAACTGAGAATTAAAGATACACAGATGGAGAGAGAGAGGGAGACGCAGGCTGAGACTGTGATAGGTAAAGAAAGAGGGAGAGAGAGAGAGAGAGATGAAGATAGTCACAGAGAGAGAAAAAATAAAGAGCCCAAAGAGAATAAGGCTGGGGAGAAAGGGAGATCAGGAGAGAGAAACAGATGGAGAAAGAGCGAGAGGTAAAGTGTCAGAGACAGAGAGGGTGACAGACAGAGGGCGAGAAACAGTGAGACAGACAGGGGCAAAAGGAGGGAACAGCAGAAAGATGGACAGCGAGGGAGAAAGATTTGGAAGGAGAGAAGGCGAGAGAAATGGAGAAACAGAGAGAGACAGATGGAGAAACAGAGAGAGAGAGAGATGGAGAAACAAAGCAACATAGAAAAAAGTGAGAGAGAGACTGACAGACATGAATCACAGTATGTAACCCGTCAAAAATTCAAACAGTTTTATACATTGCAATGGGATTAGCTCTCAATTGTTTAAGCTCCAGAGAGTGGACAGATCCAGTCCACTCCCTCTTTCTCCTCCGTCAAGGGGGGGGAGGCGATGTCCTAGCGGTATCGCTGGACTGTTAATGCAGAGACCCGGATCATGTTCGGGGGGAACTTGGTTTGAATCCTGTCACGGGCCCCAGATTGTGGAATTTGAGTTCAATTTGAGACTCTGATATTCTCTCCCTTGTACCAGGAATTCCCCCCGCTCCCCCCCCCCCCAGCTCTCATTGCCTCCCACTGGCGTGCGCTGGAATCTCCCCCATCGAGGGTTAACCCCTAATATCAATGCACCGTCTTGGGGCCTGGCAGGGGCTGGACTGGGACTTGGTCCACAAGCTGCAGGCTCAGAGGCAAGAGGTGGTTATCGAACCTTCTCACTCCTCTGACCAAGACCGTGGGGAGAAGCCCCCGCCCCCCCCCCCCCCCACCCCAGTTCGAAGGCAGCTAACTGGACTAAGACCCCACAAGGTAGGTTTTATTACCGAAGGTATGTCGGAGGCTCAGTGCTGATGGAGACAGCCTTATACTTCTCATCGTTGCCTTCCAGAATCTCTTCCACCTCCGTTGCACGTAGCAGGGTAACGTTTGTGGCCAGAGTGGTGTAGCCATGATCTAGAGAGAACAGGCAAAGACATGCATCGTTGGTTACTTGGGATTCTTCAATCGTGGAGGGTCCTGTGACTGGATGACATGCACCACACAACACCAAGGTCAAATGGACACTGTCTGAAGGAGTGTGTTGGAGAATCCTGGCCAAATCCTGCAGAGGGGTGGGAGGGCCAGACCACAGCAGTTACAGGATAGGAAGCTGAGGAATAGAAACTCCTCAGGGTTCACCCTCACCGTGTGACGAAGCAACAATCTTCTTCCTCTCTTCGACAGTAGCCAGGCGTCTCCAGAGGGATGGATACTTCTTGTAGAGCGAGCCCCGGAACATGCGCAGGTAATTTCCCACCTGTCAGAGAGAGAGAGAGAGAGAAAAAACATTCACAAGCGTCAGTCCGCACGGGGGGAAAAAGCCACCATGCTTCCGAGGGTTCGCCTCAGTCCGTGGAAGGATGTAGGATGGCCCGACAGTTCCCAAAATAAGGAGAATGTGTGCAAGGGAAGTGAGAGACACTGGCTGCATAGCCACCACCCCATGGCCAGAGCCTTCAATTACACCGTGACTGTTGACAAAGCAAAACTGCAATGGGTTTATAGTGACATGTACAACAGGCAACGAGAAACAAAGGAAAACCAGACCCTTACATTACATTAAGTAATAGAATGATTTACCAACATATGAATTCGGAGAAGTAGCTCCCTTGAGCTCTCAGACTGCTCTCCCCATTTATAAGATCAATAAGATCTCCAACCTCCAATAATATTTCCCCCCTACCCCAACTCCCTGCTTCTCAAAATTCGATTTACTTCTGTCTGAAAAATATTCAAAGTCTTAGCTTTTTGAGGAATAGAGTCTGAGGGGTCATGACCCTCTATTTTCAAAAAAAAGGGTTTTCCTGATTTTCGATGGGTGACCTGTTTGGAAAGCTTGCTCCCAAGGCATAGATCCTCCCTCAAGACATAACATTCCTTCCAGATACCCTTACTTGAGGAGGGATGGAGTTGTACTGGAGGCGGTTCAGAGGAGGTTCCCTCAGTCAGTCCCAGAGGCAAGGGGTTTGCCTTACGGGGAGAGATTGAGCAGTTTGGCTCGACACCCTCTGGCGTTCAGAGGGATGGGCGGAGATGGAACTGAAGTCAATAAGATGCGAAAGGAGGGATTGTCAAAGCAGAGGTGGACATTATGTTCATTCAGGCAGGACGATCTAGACCGAGACGTCAGTGTTTCAGGATAAGGTGCAGCAGTTTAGAAATAGAGACAAGGAGGGGTTAATTCACTCGATGGTTTCGTGAATCTGAGGCATTTGTTATCCCAGAATGGATGCTGGGACATGGAGTAAATTTAGGGAGGAGACAGACAGACGTTTAGAGGAACGGGTTAAAGGGAGCAATGGGCAGGGAGGCAGGGTTGAGGCCAAGATGGGATCAGCCATGATCGTATTAAACAGGAGAAGGGGCTGAATGGCCTCCTGCTGCTCCCCTCCAAAGACCGTCAGGACTTTATATTTTCAATTGCATCAACTTTCCTCTTCTGAACCCCAGTGGATACAATTCCAGTCAGTTCAATCTTTTTCTCATAACACAACCTGCCCATCCATGTGTCAGTGTGGAAATCCTTCTCTGAAGTGCTTCCAGTGCAGTTACATTCTCTTTCAATAAGGAGACCAATACTGTACCCCAGCTGTGACCTCACCAACGTCCCGTATAACTGCATAACCTTGGCATTCAATTCTTCTCACAATGGATGACAACATGCTGTGAGTTTTCTTCATCAGAACTAACCCAATGCTCCAAATGACAAGAGGAACCAGGCACATGGTGAGAATTCTGCACTGAGCAACTTCCTAGCCCTTTAGCAATGTGTGAGGCAGTTTGTTTCCTTCACCTTTCGCTTTCCTCCTGATCTCTGTGCCATCAGCCAGGCCTTCTGACTGTTCACCCAAACCGTTTGTGTAATTTCCAACAGTTAGTTCAACAGAAAGGAGCTCATCGTCCCAGGGCTGCTGTGTGGTCGATCCCATTCCCCAGCGTCCCGATTGAATCTGTTTTCACTGCCCTTTCAGGCAGTATCTTTCAGATCCACAATTACCGTAAACGTAAATGAACATTTGTTTTCCTCTTCCTCCCTCCCTTTGGCTCTTTTGCAGATCATCTTTTAATCTGGGTCGCTCTGATTCCTGACCTTGCTGCTACACATAGATGGTGTTATCTATGGCATGGAGTGGTGTCATAGAATAGGATGCTGTCTGTTTCATTTTTTTTCCCTCTTGTGTTTCTTTGTCTCTCTCTCTCTCATTTCTTCTCGTTTCTTTGTCTCTCTCTCATTTCTTCTCAACAACGTCCTGATCTCCCAGCCTTAGCACAGGCCCGATCTCCCAGACTTAGCACAGGCCCGATCTCCCAGCCTTAGCGCAGACCTGATCTCCCAGCCTTAGCACAGGCCCGATCTCCCAGCCTTAGCGCAGGCCTGATCTCCCAGCCTTAGCGCAGGCCTGATCTCGCAGCCTTAGCACAGGCCCGATCTCACAGCCTTAGCACAGGCCCGATCTTGCAGCCTTAGCACATTTCCGATCTCAGTCCCTTAGCACAGGCCCGATCTCCCAGCCTTAGCACAGGCCTGATCTCGCAGCCTTAGCACAGGCCCGATCTCGCAGCCTTAGCACAGACCCGATCTCCCAGCCTTAGCGCAGGCCTGATCTCCCAGCCTTAGCGCAGGCCTGATCTCCCAGCCTTAGCGCAGGCCAGATCTCCCAGCCTTAGCACAGGCCCAATCTCGCAGCCTTAGCACAGGCCCGATCTCCCAGCCTTAGCACAGGCCCGATCTCACAGCCTTAGCACAGGCCTGATCTCCCAGCCTTAACACAGGCCCGATCTCGCAGCCTTAGCACATTTCCGATCTCAGTCCCTTAGCACAGGCCCGATCTCCCAGCCTTAGCACAGGCCCGAAACAACAGCCTTAGCACAGGCCCGATCTTGCAGCCTTAGCTCAGACCCTATCTTGCAGACTTAGCACAGGCCTGATCTCGCAGCCTTAGCACAGACCCGATCTCCCAGCCTTAGCACAGACCCAGTGAGGTATCCTCTCGGCCTAGCATGGTGGTCTCTCGGCCTAATGTGGCTGTCTCTTGGCCTAGTGTGGCTGTCTCTTGGCCTAGCGTGGCGGTCTCTCAGCCTAGTGTGATGGCCTCTCAGCCTAGTGTGATGGCCTCTCAACCTAGCATGGTGGCCTGGGCCTAGCATAGCAATCTCTTGGCCAGATTGGCGATCTGTTGGCCTAGCGTGGTGGTTTCAGCCTAGAGTGGTGGTTTCAGCCAAGTGTGACGGTCTCTCGGCCTAGTGTGGTTGTTTCAGCCTAGCTTGATGGTCTGGTCCTGGTGTGGTGGTCTCTCGGCCTAGCCTGGTGGTCTCTAAACTGTTAAACTGCTTGTGGATGAGAAGAATCCATGGTATTATGTTGAATGAAAGAATGAGGATTACACATTGTTTGCTGTTTAACCTGAATTGCTCAATCAGCTTCACAGTCAAACAGATGGGTGGCACAGTGGTTAGCACTGCTGCCTCACAACGCCAGAGACCAGGGTTCAATTCCCACCTCAGGCGACTCTCTGTGTGGAGTTTGCACATTCTCCCCATTTGCTTTGGTTTCCACCTACAATCCAAAAATGTGCAGGTTAGGTGAATTGGCCGTGCTAAATTGCCCCTAGTGTTAGGTTTAGGGGAATGGGTCTGGGTGGGTTGTGCTTCAGTGGGTCAGTGTGGACTTGTTGAGCCGAAGGGCCTGCTTCCACACTGTAAGTAATCTAATCTAATCTAAAAGTTCACAACCAAACATTTGGGATCTTGCTGTCCTCCTGTGGTCTGTTCCATTTCTGACAACAGTGACCACATTCTAAAGTGTGCACCTTATTGGCTGTAAAACAATCACATTAGGTGCTATACAAATGCAAGTCTTCCTTGTTTCAATATCAGTTCAGCTTCTCTCTGCCATATCGTTGGGGGAGGAGGGTGGAAGCTGGAAGATAGGCCGCAATCTCACACAGTCAGAGATCTGCAGTGTATCAGGGCCCCTGAAACCATTGGGGCTAAAAAACAACCAGAGAGAAAGACAGACAGATATAGAGAGAGAGAGAGAGAGAGAGGCACACACACATATTACAACACACACACACACACACACAGAGGCGTGCTCTCTCTCTCACACACACACATATATATAGACAGACAGATACACATATTGCGCGCGCGCACACACACACACAAAACAACACCAAAACACCACAACATACATACACACAGATGCACAAAACAATGCAGACACACACCTTACTACACACACAGAGGCATGATCTCCCTCTCTCTCTCACACACACACACCCACACACACAAAGTGGTCCTGACTGACACAGAACGACCAAATCGGGGGACAATGACAGCAACGTTTAGGGGTCAGAGAGAAAGCCTGAGCTGGGACCATCTGCAGCCAGAGCCCATTGAAGAGGGAAGCCGGTGTTTTGTGAAGGGATTTTAACAGCCAGTGCAAAGGGGGGGGGGGAGTGAAATGCTGCAGGAGGATGGAAGCAAACAAAGCTCTAGGTTACAGTCCCCCCCACCTCGCCCCCTCTCCCAGGAGCAGCACCAACACCAGCACAGGGTGAGAACCACAGACCCAGATTCATCCCTGTAGCTGGCCTCTGTTTAACGTGTCACACAAAACCACAAACACACACGACACACAGGAGTTAGCCCCAGGCAAAACCCAGTAGAAGGGGCCAGATTCAGGATTCTGATCCACATGCAGTTCCCATTGTCACTGCTGTTTTAACACAGGCATTGTTTTCCACATTGCCTCAAAAATGGTCATGGAGATCCTTCCTCCTCTCCCTTCCTCCCTCCCTCCCTCTCTCACTGCCTGCCTGTGTGTGATGTTGAATACCATCAGAAACGCGATCCTTTACCTCCGATCCAATCATGAACCACTCGCTCGCTTGTTCCAGCTGGAATTTCACAGGTTTCAATCCGAATGTTTTACTGGCCGCCATGGAGAGAGGGAAGAGAGAGAGGAGAACGAGAGAAAGGGAGGCAGAGACAGAGACAGAGAGAGAGAGAGAGAGAGGGGGGAACAGAGAGAGGGGGAACGCAGGCAGAATCTTAATGAAAATCCTCCAGCCCTGCAGGAACAGGGAGCTGTCAGTCTATCCCAAGGAGGCTTGTTCAGTGGAGAGACCGGAAAAGGCAGCCAGGCTGTTAGATTAAACCTGCCTGACGGAGCTCACTGACAAACCCAACACAGAGCCCACCGACCCTGGCTGCAGAAACGTGGGTGGCAATATCTAACATGGGAGGCTGAAACCTACCCCCACCAGCAAAATCAGGGCTGAGGGCGCGCGCCACACTGTCGCAGGGTCAGTGCTGAGGGGGCACCGCACTGTCGGAGGGTGTTGGAGAAATTTGCCCAATCGGTTAGAGATCACAAAACACAGCTCGAAGTGAAATTGACAACCAGTTTATTGCAAGCGATATCGCTGGGAGAGAAATTGACCCAGGCTGACACAGAACTGACAGTCTGCTAGGACAGGTCAGATTTGGTCTCTTCCCAGAGCTGAGGAAGAGACCGGTTTTATAGTAATGCTGCAGAATGACACTGATTAAGAAATGGGAAACTACAATGTTTCTGGAAATGGAGTAATTTAGTTGCAAGGATGCTAATGGGAAAACAGTTTATTGGATGAATGTCCTGTTCCTTCGCACAATGCAACACCCTGACGGTATCATGGTTCCATTCACCTTCACAGGTAGGTGTTAAAGTCTTCCCTGAAGTGGTGGGGTGATTCCATTGTCCTGTTCCTGGAACATGTCCTTTGCTGATGCCTCTCTGTCTGTCCTGCTCTTTGTGGGGCTTTGGTATTGCTGGGTTGGGAAACTGCCCTTAGAGTTTTGAGATCTCTGTCATGTCCATGGGAGCTGAAAGCGTATTCCATTGTCTGTGTGCTGTCCCACCCAGTTTGTGAGCTGCACGGGATTTCTGGGTGTCCTGGTACAATTTGACCAATTTTGCTTTTGTGGGCCTATCGTGGGTTAGGAAATCTTTTCCCAGGGCCCTCCGACCCCAATTCCTCCAGGGCCCTCCGACCCCAATTCCTCCAGGGCCCTCCGACCCCAATTCCTCCAGGGCCCTCCGACCCCAATTCCTCCAGGGCCCTCCGACCCCAATTCCTCCAGGGCCCTCCGACCCCAATTCCTCCAGGGCCCTCGAATCCCATTTACTACAGGGCACTCTAACCCCACAAAGCACAGGGGCCTTGAACCCCTGGTACTACAGGGTCTCCAACCCCAATTCCTACACGGGCCTCTATCCCCGCAAAACACAGGGGCCTCTAACCCCAATTACTACAGGCGGCTCTAACCCCAATTACTACAGGGGCACTCTCATCCCAATTCCTACAGGGGCACTCTAACCCCACAAAGCACAGCGGCCTCTACCCACACAACGCACAGGGTCATCTAACCCCAATCACTACAGGGCACTCTAACCCCCCGAAGCGTAGGGGCCTCTAACCCCCCGAAGCGTAGGGGCCTCTAACCCCCCTAGGGTAGGGCACTCTAACCCCCCGAAGTGTAGGGGCCTCTAACCCCCCTAGGGTAGGGCACTCTAACCCCCCGAAGCGTAGGGGCCTCTAACCCCCCTAGGGTAGGGACCTCTAACCCCCCGAAGCGTAGGGGCCTCTAACCCCCCTAGGGTAGGGACCTCTAACCCCCCGAAGCGTAGGGGCCTCTAATCCCCCTAGGGTAGGGACCTCTAACCCCCCGAAGCGTAGGGGCCTCTAACCCCCCTAGGGTAGGGGCCTCTAACCCCCCGAAGCGTAGGGGCCTCTAACCCCCCTAGGGTAGGGACCTCTAACCCCCCGAAGCGTAGGGGCCTCTAACCCCCCTAGGGTAGGGGCCTCTAACCCCCCGAAGCGTAGGGGCCTCTAACCCCCCGAAGCGTAGGGGCCTCTAACCCCAATCACTATAGGGGGTCTCTAACCCCAATTAATGCAGGGGTCTCCAACCCCAATTACTACAGTGGCCTCTAACCCCAATTAATACAGGGGTCTCCACCCCCAATTACTACAGGGGCAGTCTAACCCCACAAAGCACAGCGGCCTCTACCCCCACAATGCACAGGGTCATCTAATCCCAATTACTTCAAAGCATTCTAACCCCAGTTACGACAGGGAACTCTAACCCCAATTATTACAGGGGGCTCGAACCCCAATTCCTACAGGGCACTCTAACCCCAATTATTACAGGGAACTCTAACCCCAATTATTACAGGGGGCTCGAACCCCAATTATTACAGGGGGCTCGAACCCCAATTATTACAGGGAACTCTAACCCCAATTATTACAGGGGGCTCGAACCCCAATTCCTACAGGGCACTCTAACCCCAATTATTACAGGGAACTCTAACCCCAATTATTACAGGGGGCTCGAACCCCAATTCCTACAGGGCACTCTAACCCCAATTATTACAGGGGGCTCGAACCCCAATTATTACAGAGGGCTCGAACCCCAATTATTACAGAGGGCTCGAACCCCAATTATTACAGGGCACTCTAACCCCAATTATTACAGGGGGCTCGAACCCCAATTATTACAGGGGGCTCGAACCCCAATTCCTACAGGGCACTCTAACCCCAATTATTACAGGGGGCTCGAACCCCAATTATTACAGGGGGCTCGAACCCCAATTATTACAGAGGGCTCGAACCCCAATTATTACAGGGGGCTCGAACCCCAATTATTACAGGGCACTCTAACCCCAATTCCTACAGGGCACTCTAACCCCAATTACTACCCCAACCCCAATAACCCCAATTATTCCCAATTTCTATAGGGGGCTCTAACCTCAATTACTACAGGGCACTTCAACCCCACGAAACACAGGGGACTCGAACCCCAATTACTACAGTGGCCTCTAATCTCAGTAAAACCGGGGGCACCAAACCCCACAAAGCAGAGGGGCCTCTAAACTTGCTAAACACAGGATCCACTAACCCCACAAAACACAGGGGGCCTCTAACTCCAATTACTACACTGCACTCTAATATCAATTACTACAGGGGCCTCAAACCCCATGAAACACAGGAGACTCTAACATCACAAAACACAGCAGCCTTGAACCCCACAAAACACAGCGGCCTCAAACCCCACAAAACACAGGGGGCTCTAACCCCACAAAACACACTGACTTTAAACCCCACAAAACACTGGGACCTCTAATTGCAATTACTACAGGGCTCTCTAACCTCAATTACTGCAGGGAGCTTTAACCCCACAAAACACGGGCTTCTAACCCCGTTTACTACAGGACACTCCAACTCCAATTATTACATGGTCCTCTAACCCCAATTACTACAGGGGCACTCTAACCCCACAAAGCACAGGGGCTTCTACCCCCCCAAAAACACAGGGGCCTCTAACCCCAATTACTGCAGGGGCCTCTAACCCCAATTACTACAGAGGTCTCTAACCCCAATTACCACAGGGCACTCTGAATGCAATTATTAGGGGGTTTTACTGGAGAGAGAGAGCTCGCGGGCTAGAGAGAGAGAGCTCGCGGGCTAGAGAGAGAGAGCGCGCGGGCTAGAGAGAGAGAGCGGGCGCGCGCTTTTGTGAAAGAGAGAGAGAGCGCGCTTTCGAGAGAGCGAGAGCGCGCGCATTCGAGAGAGAGAGCGCGCGCTTTCGAGAGAGAGAGCGCGCGCTTTCGAGAGGGAGAGAGAGCGCGCGCTTTCGAGAGAGAGCGAGAGCGCGCACTTTCGAGAGAAAGAGAGAGAGAGAGAGCACGCGCTTTCGAGAGAGGGAGAGAGAGAGAGTGCACGCGCTTTCGAGAGAGAGAGAGTGCACACGCTTTCGAGAGAGAGAGTGCACATGCTTTTGAGAGAGAGAGAGAGAATGTGCGCTTTCGAGAGAGAGAGAGAATGTGCGCGCTTTCGAGAGAGAGAGAATGCGTGCGCTTTCGAGAGAGAGAGAGAGAGTGCACGCGCTTTCGAGAGAGAGAGAGTGCGCGCGCTTTCGAGAGAGAGAGAGAGAGAGGGAGGGAGAGAGAGAGTGCGCGCGCTTTCGAGAGAGAGATACGGAGGGAGAGAGAGAGTGTGCATGCTATCGAGAGAGAGAGAGAAAGAATGCGCGTGCTTTCGAGAGAGAGAAAGAGTGCGCGCGCTATCGAGAGAGAGAGGGAGAGAGAGAGAGAGAGAGCGAGCACACTAGAGAGAGAGAGAGAGAGCGAGCGCGTGCTAGAGAGAGAGAGAGAGAGCGAGCGCGCTAGAGAGAGAGCGAGAGCGCGCTAGAGAGAGAGAGAGAGTGCACGCTTTCAAGACAGAGAGAGAATGCACGCTTTCAAGAGAGAGAGAATGCACGCGCTTTCGAGAGAGAGAATGCGCACGCTTTCGAGAGAGACACAGAGAGAAAGAGAGCGCTTTTGGGAGAGAGAGAGCGTGCGTGCTAGAGAGAGAGAGAGTGCTAGAGAGAGAGCGAGAGCGCGCGCTAGAGAGAGAGCGAGAGAGAATGCGCGCGCTTTTGAGAGAGAGAGAGAGCGCGCTAGAGAGAGAGCGAGAGCGCGCTAGAGAGAGAGAGCGCGTGCCCGTGCTAGAGAGAGAGTGCTAGAGAGAGAGCGAGAGCGCGCGCTAGAGAGAGAGAGCGAGAGCGCGCTAGAGAGAGCGAGTGAGAGAGAGCGAGAGCGCGCTAGAGAGAGAGAGCGCGCTAGAGAGAGCGAGAGAGAGTGCGTGAGAGAGAGCGAGAGCGCGCTAGAGAGAGCGAGAGAGAGCGCGTGAGAGAGAGTGAGAGAGAGCGAGAGAGCGCTAGAGAGAGAGAGCGCGCTAGAGAGAGCGAGAGAGAGCGCGTGAGAGAGAGCGAGAGCGCGCTAGAGAGAGAGAGCGCGCTAGAGAGAGCGAGAGAGAGACCGCGTGAGAGAGAGCGAGAGAGCGAGCTAGAGAGAGTGAGCGCGCGCTAGAGAGAGAGCGAGAGCGCGCTAGAGAGAGAGAGAGTGCACGCTTTCAAGAGAGAGAGAATGCACGCGCTTTCGAGAGAGAGAGAGAATGCGCACGCTTTCGAGAGAGACACAGAGAGAGAGAGAGCACTTTTGGGAGAGAGAGATCGTGCGTGCTAGAGAGAGAGAGAGTGCTAGAGAGAGAGCGAGAGAGCGCGCACTTTCGAGAGAGAGAGTGCGTGCGCTTTTGAGAGAGGGAGAGAGAGAGAGTGCGCGCGCTTTCGAGAGAGAGAGAGAGAGTGCGCGCGCTTTCGAGAAAGAGAGAATGCGTGCGCTTTCGAGAGAGAGAGAGAGAATACGCGCGCTTTCGAGAGAGAGAGAAAATGCGTGCGCTTTCGAGAGAGAGAGAGTGCGCGCGCTTTCGAGAGAGAGAGAGAGAGGGAGGGAGAGAGAGAGTGCGCATGCTATCGAGAGAGAGAGGGAGAGAGAGAGAGAGAATGCGCGCGCTTTCGAGAGAGAAAGAGTGCGCGCGCTATCGAGAGAGAGAGGGAGAGAGAGAGAGAGCGCGCTAGAGAGAGAGCGAGAGCGAGCGCGGGCTAGAGAGAGAAAGAGCGAGCGCGCTAGAGAGAGAGAGAGCGAGCACGCGCTAGAGAGAGAGAGAGAGAGAGCGCGTGAGAGAGAGCGAGAGCGCGCTAGAGAGAGAGAGCGCGCTAGAGAGAGAGAGAGAGAGCGTGAGAGAGAGCGAGAGCGCGCTAGAGAGAGCGAGAGAGAGCGCGCTAGAGAGAGAGCGCGCTAGAGAGAGAGCGAGAGCGTGCTAGAGAGAGAGGGAGCGCACGCTTTCAAGAGAGAGAGAGAATGCACACTTTCAAGAGAGAGAGAATGCATGCGCATTCAAGAGAGAGAGAGACAGAGAGAGCGCGCTTTCGGGAGAGGGAGAGAGAGAGAGTGAGAGCGCGCTAGAGGGAGAGAGCGCGCTAGAGAGAGCGAGAGAGCGCTAGAGAGAGAGAGCGCGCTAGAGAGAGCGGGAGAGAGCGCGTGAGAGAGAGCGAGAGCGCGCTAGAGAGAGAGAGCGCGCTAGAGAGAGCGAGAGCGCGCGCTAGAGAGAGAGAGCGAGAGAGCGCGCACTTTCGAGAGAGAGAGTGCGTGCGCTTTTGAGAGAGGGAGAGAGAGAGAGTGCGCGCGCTTTCGAGAGAGAGAGAGTGCGCGCGCTTTCGAGAAAGAGAGAATGCGTGCGCTTTCGAGAGAGAGAGAATACGCGCGCTTTCGAGAGAGAGAGAGAATGCGTGCGCTTTCGAGAGAGAGAGTGCGCGCGCTTTCGAGAGAGAGAGAGAGGGAGGGAGAGAGAGAGTGCGCATGCTATCGAGAGAGAGAGGGAGAGAGAGAGAGAGAATGCGCGCGCTTTCGAGAGAGAAAGAGTGCGCGCGCTATCGAGAGAGAGAGGGAGAGAGAGAGAGAGCGCGCTAGAGAGAGAGCGAGAGCGAGCGCGGGCTAGAGAGAGAAAGAGCGAGCGCGCTAGAGAGAGAGAGAGCGAGCACGCGCTAGAGAGAGAGCGAGAGAGAGCGCGTGAGAGAGAGCGAGAGCGCGCTAGAGAGAGAGAGCGCGCTAGAGAGAGAGAGAGAGCGTGAGAGAGAGCGAGAGCGCGCTAGAGAGAGCGAGAGAGCGCTAGAGAGAGAGAGCGCGCTAGAGAGAGAGCGCGCTAGAGAGAGAGCGAGAGCGTGCTAGAGAGAGAGGGAGAGTGTGCGCTTTCGAGAGAGAGAGAGCGCACGCTTTCAAGAGAGAGAGAGAATGCACACTTTCAAGAGAGAGAGAATGCATGCGCATTCAAGAGAGAGAGAGACAGAGAGAGCGCGCTTTCGGGAGAGGGAGAGAGAGAGAGTGAGAGCGCGCTAGAGGGAGAGAGCGCGCTAGAGAGAGCGAGAGAGCGCTAGAGAGAGAGAGCGCGCTAGAGAGAGCGGGAGAGAGCGCGTGAGAGAGAGCGAGAGCGCGCTAGAGAGAGAGAGCGCGCTAGAGAGAGCGAGAGAGCGCGCACTTTCGAGAGAGAGAGTGCGTGCGCTTTTGAGAGAGGGAGAGAGAGAGAGTGCGCGCGCTTTCGAGAAAGAGAGAATACGCGTGCTTTCGAGAGAGAGAGAGAGAATACGCGTGCTTTCGAGAGAGAGAGAGAATGCGTGCGCTTTCGAGAGAGAGAGAGTGCGCGCGCTTTCGAGAGAGAGAGAGAGGGAGGGAGAGAGAGAGTGCGCATGCTATCGAGAGAGAGAGGGAGAGAGAGAGAGAGAATGCGCGCGCTTTCGAGAGAGAAAGAGTGCGCGCGCTATCGAGAGAGAGAGGGAGAGAGAGAGAGCACGCTAGAGAGAGAGCGAGAGCGAGCGCGGGCTAGAGAGAGAAAGAGCGAGCGCGCTAGAGAGAGAGAGAGCGAGCACGCGCTAGAGAGAGAGAGAGAGAGAGCGCGTGAGAGAGAGCGAGAGCGCGCTAGAGAGAGCGAGAGAGCGCTAGAGAGAGAGAGCGCGCTAGAGAGAGAGCGAGAGCGTGCTAGAGAGAGAGGGAGAGTGTGCGCTTTCGAGAGAGAGAGAGCGCACGCTTTCAAGAGAGAGAGAGAATGCACACTTTCAAGAGAGAGAGAATGCATGCGCATTCAAGAGAGAGAGAGACAGAGAGAGCGCGCTTTCGGGAGAGGGAGAGAGAGAGAGTGAGAGCGCGCTAGAGGGAGAGAGCGCGCTAGAGAGAGCGAGAGAGCGCTAGAGAGAGAGAGCGCGCTAGAGAGAGCGCGTGAGAGAGAGCGAGAGCGCGCTAGAGAGAGAGAGCGCGCTAGAGAGAGCGAGAGCGCGCGCTAGAGAGAGAGAGCGAGAGAGCGCGCACTTTCGAGAGAGAGAGTGCGTGCGCTTTTGAGAGAGGGAGAGAGAGAGAGTGCGCGCGCTTTCGAGAGAGAGAGAGTGCGCGCGCTTTCGAGAAAGAGAGAATGCGTGCGCTTTCGAGAGAGAGAGAGAGAATACGCGCGCTTTCGAGAGAGAGAGAGAATGCGTGCGCTTTCGAGAGAGAGAGAGTGCGCGCGCTTTCGAGAGAGAGAGAGAGGGAGGGAGAGAGAGAGTGCGCATGCTATCTAGAGAGAGAGGGAGAGAGAGAGAGAGAATGCGCGCGCTTTTGAGAGAGAAAGAGTGCGCGCGCTATCGAGAGAGAGAGGGAGAGAGAGAGAGCGCGCTAGAGAGAGAGCGAGAGCGAGCGCGGGCTAGAGAGAGAAAGAGCGAGCGCGCTAGAGAGAGAGAGAGCGAGCACGCGCTAGAGAGAGAGCGAGAGAGAGCGCGTGAGAGAGAGCGAGAGCGCGCTAGAGAGAGAGAGCGCGCTAGAGAGAGAGAGAGAGAGCGTGAGAGAGAGCGAGAGCGCGCTAGAGAGAGCGAGAGAGCGCTAGAGAGAGAGAGCGCGCTAGAGAGAGAGCGCGCTAGAGAGAGAGCGAGAGCGTGCTAGAGAGAGAGGGAGAGTGTGCGCTTTCGAGAGAGAGAGAGCGCACGCTTTCAAGAGAGAGAGAGAATGCACACTTTCAAGAGAGAGAGAATGCATGCGCATTCAAGAGAGAGAGAGACAGAGAGAGCGCGCTTTCGGGAGAGGGAGAGAGAGAGAGTGAGAGCGCGCTAGAGGGAGAGAGCGCGCTAGAGAGAGCGAGAGAGCGCTAGAGAGAGAGAGCGCGCTAGAGAGAGCGGGAGAGAGCGCGTGAGAGAGAGCGAGAGCGCGCTAGAGAGAGAGAGCGCGCTAGAGAGAGCGAGAGCGCGCGCTAGAGAGAGAGAGCGAGAGAGCGCGCACTTTCGAGAGAGAGAGTGCGTGCGCTTTTGAGAGAGGGAGAGAGAGAGAGTGCGCGCGCTTTCGAGAGAGAGAGAGTGCGCGCGCTTTCGAGAAAGAGAGAATGCGTGCGCTTTCGAGAGAGAGAGAGAGAATACGCGTGCTTTCGAGAGAGAGAGAGAATGCGTGCGCTTTCGAGAGAGAGAGAGTGCGCGCGCTTTCGAGAGAGAGAGAGAGGGAGGGAGAGAGAGAGTGCGCATGCTATCGAGAGAGAGAGGGAGAGAGAGAGAGAGAATGCGCGCGCTTTCGAGAGAGAAAGAGTGCGCGCGCTATCGAGAGAGAGAGGGAGAGAGAGAGAGCGCGCTAGAGAGAGAGCGAGAGCGAGCGCGGGCTAGAGAGAGAAAGAGCGAGCGCGCTAGAGAGAGAGAGAGCGAGCACGCGCTAGAGAGAGAGCGAGAGAGAGCGCGTGAGAGAGAGCGAGAGCGCGCTAGAGAGAGAGCGTGAGAGAGAGCGAGAGCGCGCTAGAGAGAGCGAGAGAGCGCTAGAGAGAGAGAGCGCGCTAGAGAGAGAGCGCGCTAGAGAGAGAGCGAGAGCGTGCTAGAGAGAGAGGGAGAGTGTGCGCTTTCGAGAGAGAGAGAGCGCACGCTTTCAAGAGAGAGAGAGAATGCATGCGCATTCAAGAGAGAGAGAGACAGAGAGAGCGCGCTTTCGGGAGAGGGAGAGAGAGAGTGAGAGCGCGCTAGAGAGAGAGAGCGCGCTAGAGAGAGCGAGAGAGCGCTAGAGAGAGAGAGCGCGCTAGAGAGAGCGGGAGAGAGCGCGTGAGAGAGAGCGAGAGCGCGCTAGAGAGAGAGAGCACGCTAGAGAGAGCGAGAGAGCGCGCTAGAGAGCGCTAGAGAGAGAGAGCGCGCTAGAGAGAGCGAGAGAGCACGCGCTAGAGAGAGAGCGAGAGCGTGCTAGAGAGAGAGAGCGCGCCAGAGAGAGCGAGAGAGCACGCGCTAGAGAGAGAGCGAGAGCATGCTAGAGAGAGAGCGAGAGAGAATGCACGCGCTTTTGAGAGAGAGAGAGAGCGCGCTTTCGAGAGAGAGAGAGCGCGCTAGAGAGAGAGCGAGAGCGCGCGCTAGAGAGAGAGAGAGCGTGCACCCGTGCTAGAGAGAGAGAGCGCGCTAGAGAGAGAGAGAGAGCACGCGATAGAGAGAGAACGCGCTAGAGAGAGAGAGCGCACCCCCGTGCTGGAGAGAGAGAGAGAGAGAGCGCGTGCTAGAGAGAGAGAGAGAGAGAGAGAGAGCGCGCTAGAGAGAGAGAGCGAGAGCGCGCTAGAGAGAGAGAGCGCGCGCCCGTGCTAGAGCGAGAGAGAGAGCGCGCGCGATAGAGAGAGAGAGAGAGCGCACTAGAGAGAGAGCGAGAGCACGCGCTAGAGAGAGAGCGAGAGAGATGCGTGCGCTTTTGAGAGAGAGAGACCGCGCTTTCGAGAGAGAGAGCGCGCCAGAGAGAGCGAGAGCGTGCGCTAGAGAGAGAGAGCTGGCGCCCGTGCTAGAGAGAGAGTGAGAGAGAGCGAGAGCGCTAGAGAGAGAGAGAGCGCGCTAGAGAGAGAGAGAGAGCGCACGTGCGCTGGAGAGACAGAGAGAGAGCGAGAGTGCGCGCTTTCGAGAGAGAGCGAGAGCGCGCGCTAGAGAGAGAGCGAGAGCGTGCGCTAGAGAGAGAGCGAGAGCACACGCTAGAGAGAGAGCGAGAGCGCGCTAGAGAGAGAGCGAGAGCACACGCTAGAGAGAGAGCGAGAGCGCGCTAGAGAGCGCGTGCTAGAGAGAGCGAGAGTGCGTGCTAGGGAGAGAGCGCGCACGCACTTTTGCGAGAGAGAGAGCGTGCGCTAGAGGGAGAGAGCGTGCGCGCTAGAGAGAGCGTGCGCTAGAGAGAGCGAGCGCACACGCAAGAGCGAGCGCGCGTGCTAGAGAGACAGCGAGCGCGCTAGAGAGAGCGCGCGCGCTAGAGAGAGAGCGCCCTAGGGAGACAGCGTGAAAGCGTGCTAGAGAGAGAGCGCCCTAGGGAGACAGCGTGACAGCGCGCGCTAGAGAGAGCAAGAGCGCGCGCCCGGGAGAGAGAACGAGAGCGCGCGCTCGGGAGAGAGAGCGAGAGCGCGCTAGGGAGAGAGCACGCACGCGCTTTTGCGAGAGAGAGAGAGCGCGCACGCTGGAGAGAGAGAGCGCGCACGCGAGAGCGAGAGAGCGAGAGAGAGCGAGAGAGCGCTAGAGAGAGAGAGCGCGCTAGAGAGAGCGAGAGAGAGCGTGTGAGAGAGAGCGAGAGCGCGCTAGAGAGAGAGAGCGCGCTAGAGAGAGCGAGAGAGCGCGCTAGAGAGAGAGCGAAAGAGAGCGCGTGAGAGTGAGAGAGAGAGCGCGCTAGAGAGAGAGAGCGCGCTAGAGAGAGCGAGAGCGCGCTAGAGAGAGCGAGAGAGAGCGCGTGAGAGTGAGCGAGAGCGCGCTAGAGAGAGAGAGCGCGCTAGAGAGAGCGAGAGAGAGCGCGCTAGAGAGAGCGAGAGCGTGCTAGAGAGAGCGAGAGAGAGCGCGTGAGAGAGAGCGAGAGCGCGCTAGAGAGAGAGAGCGCGCTAGAGAGAGCGAGAGAGAGCGCGCTAGAGAGAGCGAGAGCGCGCTAGAGAGAGCGAGAGAGAGCGCGTGAGAGAGAGCGAGAGCGCGCTAGAGAGAGAGCGCGCTAGAGAGAGCGCGCTAGAGAGAGCGAGAGCGCGCTAGAGAGAGCAAGAGAGAGCGCGTGAGAGAGCGAGAGCGCGCTAGAGAGAGCGAGAGAGAGCGCGTGAGAGAGCGAGAGCGCGCTAGAGAGAGAGCGCGCAAGAGAGAGCGAGAGAGCGCTAGAGAGAGAGAGCGCGCTAGAGAGAGCGAGAGAGAGCGCGTGAGAGAGAGCGAGAGCGCGCTAGAGAGAGAGAGCGCGCTAGGGAGAGCGAGAGAGCGCGCTAGAGAGAACGAGAGAGCGCGAGAGAGTGCTAGAGAGAGAGAGCGCGCTAGAGAGAGCGCGTGAGAGAGAGCGAGAGCGCGCTAGAGAGAGAGAGCGCGCTAGAGAGAGCGAGAGAGAGCGCGCTAGAGAGAGCGCGAGAGAGCGCTAGAGAGAGAGCGCGCTAGAGAGAGCGCGTGAGAGAGAGCGAGAGCGCGCTAGAGAGAGAGAGTGCGCTAGAGAGAGCGAGAGCGCGCTAGAGAGAGCGAGAGAGAGCGCGTGAGAGAGAGCGAGAGCGCGCTAGAGAGAGCGAGAGAGAGCGAGAGAGCGCTAGAGAGAGAGAGCGCGCGAGAGAGAGCGAGAGCGCGAGAGCGCGCTAGAGAGAGAGAGCGCGCTAGAGAGAGCGAGAGCGCGCTAGAGAGAGCGAGAGAGAGCGAGAGCGCGCTAGAGAGAGAGAGAGAGCGCTAGAGAGAGCGAGAGAGAGCAGGAGAGCGAGAGAGAGAGAGCGCGCTAGAGAGAGCGAGAGAGAGCGCGTGAGAGAGAGCGAGCGCGCGTTAGACAGAGAGCGCGCTAGAGAGAGAGCGAGAGCGTGCTAGAGAGAGAGGGAGAGCGCACGCTTTCAAGAGAGAGAGAGAATGCACGCTTTCAAGAGAGAGAGAGACAGAGAGAGAGAGAGCGCTTTCGGGAGAGGGAGAGCGCGCGCGCTAGAGAGGGAGAGAGAGCGCGCACTAGAGAGAGAAAGAGAGAGCGAGAGCGCACGCTAGAGAGAGCGAGAGCGTGCTAGAGAGAGAGCGAAAGCGCGCTAGAGAGAGAGCGAGAGCGTGCTAGAGAGAGAGCGAGAGCGCGCTAGCGAGAGCGAGAGCACGCGCTAGAGAGAGAGCGAGAGCGTGCTAGAGAGAGAGCGAGAGAGAATGCGCGCGCTTTTGAGAGAGAGAGAGAGCGCGCTAGAGAGAGAGAGAGAGCACGCTAGAGAGAGAGCGAGAGCGCGCTAGAGAGAGAGAGCGCGTGCCCGTGCTAGAGAGAGAGAGCGTGCACCCGTGCTAGAGAGAGCGCGCGCTAGAGAGAGAGAGAGCGCGCTAGAGAGAGAGCAAGCGCGCGCTAGAGAGAGAGCGCGCTAGAGAGAGAGCGAGAGCGTGCTAGAGAGAGAGGGAGAGTGTGCGCTTTCGAGAGAGAGAGAGCGCACGCTTTCAAGAGAGAGAGAGAATGCACTCTTTCAAGAGAGAGAGAATGCATGCGCATTCAAGAGAGAGAGAAACAGAGAGAGCGCGCTTTCGGGAGAGGGAGAGCGTGCGCGCTAGAGAGGGAGAGTGCGCGCGCTAGAGAGAGAGAGCGCGCTAGAGAGAGAGAGAGAGCGCGCAGTAGAGAGAGAAAGAGAGAGCGAGAGCGTGCGCTAGAGAGAGCGAAAGCGCGCTAGAGAGAGAGCGAGAGCGTGTTAGAGAGAGAGCGAGAGCGCGCTAGAGAGAGCGAGAGCGCGCTAGAGAGAGCGAGAGAGAGCGCGTGAGAGTGAGCGAGAGCGCGCTAGAGAGAGAGAGCGCGCTAGAGAGAGCGAGAGAGAGCGCGCTAGAGAGAGCGAGAGCGTGCTAGAGAGAGCGAGAGAGAGCGCGTGAGAGAGAGCGAGAGCGCGCTAGAGAGAGAGAGCGCGCTAGAGAGAGCGAGAGAGAGCGCGCTAGAGAGAGCGAGAGCGCGCTAGAGAGAGCGAGAGAGAGCGCGTGAGAGAGAGCGAGAGCGCGCTAGAGAGAGAGCGCGCTAGAGAGAGCGCGCTAGAGAGAGCGAGAGCGCGCTAGAGAGAGCGAGAGAGAGCGCGTGAGAGAGCGAGAGCGCGCTAGAGAGAGCGAGAGAGAGCGCGTGAGAGAGCGAGAGCGCGCTAGAGAGAGAGCGCGCAAGAGAGAGCGAGAGAGCGCTAGAGAGAGAGAGCGCGCTAGAGAGAGCGAGAGAGAGCGCGTGAGAGAGAGCGAGAGCGCGCTAGAGAGAGAGAGCGCGCTAGGGAGAGCGAGAGAGCGCGCTAGAGAGAACGAGAGAGCGCGAGAGAGTGCTAGAGAGAGAGAGCGCGCTAGAGAGAGCGCGTGAGAGAGAGCGAGAGCGCGCTAGAGAGAGAGAGCGCGCTAGAGAGAGCGAGAGAGAGCGCGCTAGAGAGAGCGAGAGAGAGCGAGAGAGCGCTAGAGAGAGAGCGCGCTAGAGAGAGCGAGAGAGAGCGCGTGAGAGAGAGCGAGAGCGCGCTAGAGAGAGAGAGTGCGCTAGAGAGAGCGAGAGCGCGCTAGAGAGAGCGAGAGAGAGCGCGTGAGAGAGAGCGAGAGCGCGCTAGAGAGAGCGAGAGAGAGCGAGAGAGCGCTAGAGAGAGAGAGCGCGCGAGAGAGAGCGAGAGCGCGAGAGCGCGCTAGAGAGAGAGAGCGCGCTAGAGAGAGCGAGAGCGCGCTAGAGAGAGCGAGAGAGAGCGAGAGCGCGCTAGAGAGAGAGAGAGAGCGCTAGAGAGAGCGAGAGAGAGCAGGAGAGCGAGAGAGAGAGAGCGCGCTAGAGAGAGCGAGAGAGAGCGCGTGAGAGAGAGCGAGCGCGCGTTAGACAGAGAGCGCGCTAGAGAGAGAGCGAGAGCGTGCTAGAGAGAGAGGGAGAGCGCACGCTTTCAAGAGAGAGAGAGAATGCACGCTTTCAAGAGAGAGAGAGACAGAGAGAGAGAGAGCGCTTTCGGGAGAGGGAGAGCGCGCGCGCTAGAGAGGGAGAGAGAGCGCGCACTAGAGAGAGAAAGAGAGAGCGAGAGCGCACGCTAGAGAGAGCGAGAGCGTGCTAGAGAGAGAGCGAAAGCGTGCTAGAGAGAGAGCGAGAGCGTGCTAGAGAGAGAGCGAGAGCGCGCTAGCGAGAGCGAGAGCACGCGCTAGAGAGAGAGCGAGAGCGCGTGCTAGAGAGAGAGCGAGAGCACGCGCTAGAGAGAGAGCGAGAGCGCGCACTAGAGAGAGAGCGAGAGCACGCGCTAGAGAGAGAGCGAGAGCGTGCTAGAGAGAGAGCGAGAGAGAATGCGCGCGCTTTTGAGAGAGAGAGAGAGCGCGCTAGAGAGAGAGAGAGAGCACGCTAGAGAGAGAGCGAGAGCGCGCTAGAGAGAGAGAGCGCGTGCCCGTGCTAGAGAGAGAGAGCGTGCACCCGTGCTAGAGAGAGCGCGCGCTAGAGAGAGAGAGAGCGCGCTAGAGAGAGAGCAAGCGCGCGCTAGAGAGAGAGCGCGCTAGAGAGAGAGCGAGAGCGTGCTAGAGAGAGAGGGAGAGTGTGCGCTTTCGAGAGAGAGAGAGCGCACGCTTTCAAGAGAGAGAGAGAATGCACTCTTTCAAGAGAGAGAGAATGCATGCGCATTCAAGAGAGAGAGAAACAGAGAGAGCGCGCTTTCGGGAGAGGGAGAGCGCGCGCGCTAGAGAGGGAGAGTGCGCGCGCTAGAGAGAGAGAGCGCGCTAGAGAGAGAGAGAGAGCGCGCAGTAGAGAGAGAAAGAGAGAGCGAGAGCGTGCGCTAGAGAGAGCGAAAGCGCGCTAGAGAGAGAGCGAGAGCGTGTTAGAGAGAGAGCGAGAGCGCGCTAGAGAGAGAGAGCGAGAGCGCGCGCTAGAGAGAGAGCGAGAGCACGCGCTAGAGAGAGAGCGAGAGCGTGCTAGAGAGAGAGCGAGAGAGAATGCGCGCGCTTTTGAGAGAGAGAGAGAGCGCGCTTTCGAGAGAGAGAGAGCGCGCTAGAGAGAGAGCGAGAGCGCGCGCTAGAGAGAGAGAGCGCGTGCCGTGCTAGAGAGAGAGAGAGCGTGCACCCGTGCTAGAGAGAGAGAGCGCGCTAGAGAGAGAGAGAGCGCGCGTGAGAGAGAGAGCGCGCTAGAGAGAGAGCGAGAGCGCGCGATAGAGAGAGAACGCGCTAGAGAGAGAGAGCGCACCCCCGTGCTGGAGAGAGAGAGAGAGAGAGAGCGCGTGCTAGAGAGAGAGAGAGAGAGAGAGAGAGAGAGAGAGAGCGCGCTAGAGAGAGAGAGCGAGAGCGCGCTAGAGAGCGCGTGCTAGAGAGAGCGAGAGCGCGCACTAGGGAGAGAGCGCGCACGCACTTTTGCGAGAGAGAGAGCGTGCGCTAGAGGGAGAGAGCGTGCGCGCTAGAGAGAGCGTGCGCTAGAGAGAGCGAGCGCACACGCAAGAGCGAGCGCGCGTGCTAGAGAGAGAGCGAGCGCGCTAGAGAGAGCGCGCGCGCTAGAGAGAGAGCGCCCTAGGGAGACAGCGTAAGAGCGTGCTAGAGAGAGAGCGCCCTAGGGAGACAGCGTGACAGCGCGCGCTAGAGAGAGCGAGAGCGCGCGCCCGGGAGAGAGAACGAGAGCGCGCGCTCGGGAGAGAGAGCGAGAGCGCGCTAGGGAGAGAGCACGCACGCGCTTTTGCGAGAGAGAGAGAGCGCGCACGCTAGAGAGAGAGAGCGCGCACGCGAGAGCGAGAGAGAGCGAGAGAGCGCTAGAGAGAGAGAGCGCGCTAGAGAGAGCGAGAGAGAGCGCGTGAGAGAGAGCGAGAGCGCGCTAGAGAGAGAGAGAGCGCGCTAGAGAGAGCGAGAGCGCGCTAGAGAGAGTGAGAGAGAGCGCGTGAGAGTGAGCGAGAGCGCGCTAGAGAGAGAGAGCGCGCTAGAGAGAGCGAGAGAGAGCGCGCTAGAGAGAGCGAGAGCGTGCTAGAGAGAGCGAGAGAGAGCGCGTGAGAGAGAGCGAGAGCGCGCTAGAGAGAGAGAGCGCGCTAGAGAGAGCGAGAGAGAGCGCGCTAGAGAGAGCGAGAGCGCGCTAGAGAGAGCGAGAGAGAGCGCGTGAGAGAGAGCAAGAGCGCGCTAGAGAGAGAGAGCGCGCTAGAGAGAGCGAGAGAGAGCGCGTAAGAGAGAGCGAGAGCGCGCTAGAGAGAGCGCGTGAGAGAGAGTGAGAGCGCGCTAGAGAGAGAGAGCGCGCTAGAGAGAGCGAGAGAGCGCTAGAGAGAGAGAGCACGCTAGAGAGAGCGAGAGAGAGCGCGTGAGAGAGAGCGAGAGCGTGCTAGAGAGAGCGAGAGAGCGCGCTAGAGAGAGCGAGAGAGCGCGAGAGAGCGCTAGAGAGAGAGAGCGCGCTAGAGAGAGCGAGAGAGCACGCGCTAGAGAGAGAGCGAGAGCGCGCTAGAGAGAGAGAGCGCGCTAGAGAGAGCGAGAGAGAGCGCGCTAGAGAGAGCGAGAGAGAGCGCGTGAGAGAGAGCGAGAGCGCGCTAGAGAGAGCGAGAGAGAGCGCGTGAGAGGGAGCGAGAGCGCGCTAGAGAGAGCGAGAGAGAGCGCGTGAGAGAGAGCGAGCGCGCGCTAGAGAGAGCGCGCTAGGGAGAGCGAGAGAGCGCTAGAGAGAGAGAGCGCGCTAGAGAGAGCGAGAGAGAGTTCGTGAGAGAGAGCGAGAGCGCGCTAGAGAGAGAGAGCACGCTAGAGAGAGCGAGAGAGCGCGCTAGAGAGAGCGAGAGAGAGCGAGAGAGCGCTAGAGAGAGAGTGCGCTAGAGAGAGCGAGAGCGCACTAGAGAGATCGAGAGATAGCGCGTGAGAGAGAGCGAGAGCGCACTAGAGAGAGCGAGAAAGCGCGCTAGAGAGAGCGAGAGAGCGAGAGAGCGCTAGAGAGAGAGAGCGCGCGAGAGAGAGCGAGAGCGCGCTAGAGAGAGAGAGCGCGCTAGAGAGAGCGAGAGCGCGCTAGAGAGAGCGAGAGAGAGCGAGAGCGCGCTAGAGAGAGAGAGAGAGCGCTAGAGAGAGCGAGAGAGAGCAGGAGAGCGAGAGAGAGAGAGCGCGTGAGAGAGAGCGAGCGCGCGTTAGACAGAGAGCGCGCTAGAGAGAGAGCGAGAGCGTGCTAGAGAGAGAGGGAGAGCGCACGCTTTCAAGAGAGAGAGAGAATGCACGCTTTCAAGAGAGAGAGAGACAGAGAGAGAGAGAGCGCTTTCGGGAGAGGGAGAGCGCGCGCGCTAGAGAGGGAGAGAGAGCGCGCACTAGAGAGAGAAAGAGAGAGCGAGAGCGCACGCTAGAGAGAGCGAGAGCGTGCTAGAGAGAGAGCGAAAGCGCGCTAGAGAGAGAGCGAGAGCGTGCTAGAGAGAGAGCGAGAGCGCGCTAGCGAGAGCGAGAGCACGCGCTAGAGAGAGAGCGAGAGCGCGTGCTAGAGAGAGAGCGAGAGCACGCGCTAGAGAGAGAGCGAGAGCGCGCACTAGAGAGAGAGCGAGAGCACGCGCTAGAGAGAGAGCGAGAGCGTGCTAGAGAGAGAGCGAGAGAGAATGCGCGCGCTTTTGAGAGAGAGAGAGAGCGCGCTAGAGAGAGAGAGAGAGCACGCTAGAGAGAGAGCGAGAGCGCGCTAGAGAGAGCGCGTGCCCGTGCTAGAGAGAGAGAGCGTGCACCCGTGCTAGAGAGAGCGCGCGCTAGAGAGAGAGAGAGAGTGCTAGAGAGAGAGAGCGCGCTAGAGAGAGCGAGAGAGAGCGCGTGAGAGAGAGCGAGAGCGCGCTAGAGAGAGAGAGCGCGCTAGGGAGAGCGAGAGAGCGCGCTAGAGAGAACGAGAGAGCGCGAGAGAGTGCTAGAGAGAGAGAGCGCGCTAGAGAGAGCGCGTGAGAGAGAGCGAGAGCGCGCTAGAGAGAGAGAGCGCGCTAGAGAGAGCGAGAGAGAGCGCGCTAGAGAGAGCGAGAGAGAGCGAGAGAGCGCTAGAGAGAGAGCGCGCTAGAGAGAGCGAGAGAGAGCGCGTGAGAGAGAGCGAGAGCGCGCTAGAGAGAGAGAGTGCGCTAGAGAGAGCGAGAGCGCGCTAGAGAGAGCGAGAGAGAGCGCGTGAGAGAGAGCGAGAGCGCGCTAGAGAGAGCGAGAAAGCGCGCTAGAGAGAGCGAGAGAGCGCTAGAGAGAGAGAGCGCGCGAGAGAGAGCGAGAGCGCGCTAGAGAGAGCGAGAGAGAGCGAGAGCGCGCTAGAGAGAGAGAGAGAGCGCTAGAGAGAGCGAGAGAGAGCAGGAGAGCGAGAGAGAGAGAGCGCGCTAGAGAGAGCGAGAGAGAGCGCGTGAGAGAGAGCGAGCGCGCGTTAGACAGAGAGCGCGCTAGAGAGAGAGCGAGAGCGTGCTAGAGAGAGAGGGAGAGCGCACGCTTTCAAGAGAGAGAGAGAATGCACGCTTTCAAGAGAGAGAGAGACAGAGAGAGAGAGAGCGCTTTCGGGAGAGGGAGAGCGCGCGCGCTAGAGAGGGAGAGAGAGCGCGCACTAGAGAGAGAAAGAGAGAGCGAGAGCGCACGCTAGAGAGAGCGAGAGCGTGCTAGAGAGAGAGCGAAAGCGCGCTAGAGAGAGAGCGAGAGCGTGCTAGAGAGAGAGCGAGAGCGCGCTAGCGAGAGCGAGAGCACGCGCTAGAGAGAGAGCGAGAGCGCGTGCTAGAGAGAGAGCGAGAGCACGCGCTAGAGAGAGAGCGAGAGCGCGCACTAGAGAGAGAGCGAGAGCACGCGCTAGAGAGAGAGCGAGAGCGTGCTAGAGAGAGAGCGAGAGAGAATGCGCGCGCTTTTGAGAGAGAGAGAGAGCGCGCTAGAGAGAGAGAGAGAGCACGCTAGAGAGAGAGCGAGAGCGCGCTAGAGAGAGAGAGCGCGTGCCCGTGCTAGAGAGAGAGAGCGTGCACCCGTGCTAGAGAGAGCGCGCGCTAGAGAGAGAGAGAGCGCGCTAGAGAGAGAGCAAGCGCGCGCTAGAGAGAGAGCGCGCTAGAGAGAGAGCGAGAGCGTGCTAGAGAGAGAGGGAGAGTGTGCGCTTTCGAGAGAGAGAGAGCGCACGCTTTCAAGAGAGAGAGAGAATGCACACTTTCAAGAGAGAGAGAATGCATGCGCATTCAAGAGAGAGAGAGACAGAGAGAGCGCGCTTTCGGGAGAGGGAGAGCGCGCGCGCTAGAGAGGGAGAGTGCGCGCGCTAGAGAGAGAGTGCGCGCTAGAGAGAGAGAGAGAGAGCGCGCAGTAGAGAGAGAAAGAGAGAGCGAGAGCGCGCGCTAGAGAGAGCGAAAGCGCGCTAGAGAGAGAGCGAGAGCGTGCTAGAGAGAGAGCGAGAGCGCGCTAGAGAGAGAGAGCGAGAGCGCGCGCTAGAGAGAGAGCGAGAGCACGCGCTAGAGAGAGAGCGAGAGCGTGCTAGAGAGAGAGCGAGAGAGAATGCGCGCGCTTTTGAGAGAGAGAGAGAGCGCGCTTTCGAGAGAGAGAGAGCGCGCTAGAGAGAGAGCGAGAGCGCGCGCTAGAGAGAGAGAGCGCGTGCCGTGCTAGAGAGAGAGAGAGCGTGCACCCGTGCTAGAGAGAGAGAGCGCGCTAGAGAGAGAGAGAGCGCGCGTGAGAGAGAGAGCGCGCTAGAGAGAGAGCGAGAGCGCGCGATAGAGAGAGAACGCGCTAGAGAGAGAGAGCGCACCCCCGTGCTGGAGAGAGAGAGAGAGAGAGAGCGCGTGCTAGAGAGAGAGAGAGAGAGAGAGAGAGAGAGCGCGCTAGAGAGAGAGAGCGAGAGCGCGCTAGAGAGCGCGTGCTAGAGAGAGCGAGAGCGCGCACTAGGGAGAGAGCGCGCACGCACTTTTGCGAGAGAGAGAGCGTGCGCTAGAGGGAGAGAGCGTGCGCGCGTAGAGAGAGCGTGCGCTAGAGAGAGCGAGCGCACACGCAAGAGCGAGCGTGCGTGCTAGAGAGAGAGCGAGCGCGCTAGAGAGAGCGCGCGCGCTAGAGAGAGAGCGCCCTAGGGAGACAGCGTAAGAGCGTGCTAGAGAGAGAGCGCCCTAGGGAGACAGCGTGACAGCGCGCGCTAGAGAGAGCGAGAGCGCGCGCCCGGGAGAGAGAGCGAGAGCGCGCTAGGGAGAGAGCACGCACGCGCTTTTGCGAGAGAGAGAGAGCGCGCACGCTAGACAGAGAGAGCACGCACGCGAGAGCGAGAGAGAGCGAGAGAGCGCTAGAGAGAGAGAGCGCGCTAGAGAGAGCGAGAGAGAGCGCGTGAGAGAGAGCGAGAGCGCGCTAGAGAGAGAGAGAGCGCGCTAGAGAGAGCGAGAGCGCGCTAGAGAGAGTGAGAGAGAGCGCGTGAGAGTGAGCGAGAGCGCGCTAGAGAGAGAGAGCGCGCTAGAGAGAGCGAGAGAGAGCGCGCTAGAGAGAGCGAGAGCGTGCTAGAGAGAGCGAGAGAGAGCGCGTGAGAGAGAGCGAGAGCGCGCTAGAGAGAGCGAGAGAGAGCGCGTGAGAGAGAGCAAGAGCGCGCTAGAGAGAGAGAGCGCGCTAGAGAGAGCGAGAGAGAGCGCGTAAGAGAGAGCGAGAGCGCGCTAGAGAGAGCGCGTGAGAGAGAGTGAGAGCGCGCTAGAGAGAGAGAGCGCGCTAGAGAGAGCGAGAGAGCGCTAGAGAGAGAGAGCACGCTAGAGAGAGCGAGAGAGAGCGCGTGAGAGAGAGCGAGAGCGTGCTAGAGAGAGCGAGAGAGCGCGCTAGAGAGAGCGAGAGAGCGCGAGAGAGCGCTAGAGAGAGAGAGCGCGCTAGAGAGAGCGAGAGAGCACGCGCTAGAGAGAGAGCAAGAGCGCGCTAGAGAGAGAGAGAGCGCGCTAGAGAGAGCGAGAGAGAGCGCGCTAGAGAGAGCGAGAGAGAGCGCGTGAGAGAGAGCGAGAGCGCGCTAGAGAGAGCGAGAGAGAGCGCGTGAGAGGGAGCGAGAGCGCGCTAGAGAGAGCGAGAGAGAGCGCGTGAGAGAGAGCGAGCGCGCGCTAGAGAGAGCGCGCTAGAGAGAGCGAGAGAGCGCTAGAGAGAGAGAGCGCGCTAGAGAGAGCGAGAGAGAGTTCGTGAGAGAGAGCGAGAGCGCGCTAGAGAGAGAGAGCACGCTAGAGAGAGCGAGAGAGCGCGCTAGAGAGAGCGAGAGAGAGCGAGAGAGCGCTAGAGAGAGAGCGCGCTAGAGAGAGCGAGAGAGAGCGCGTGAGAGAGAGCGAGAGCGCGCTAGAGAGAGAGAGTGCGCTAGAGAGAGCGAGAGCGCGCTAGAGAGAGCGAGAGAGAGCGCGTGAGAGAGAGCGAGAGCGCACTAGAGAGAGCGAGAAAGCGCGCTAGAGAGAGCGAGAGAGCGCTAGAGAGAGAGAGCGCGCGAGAGAGAGCGAGAGCGCGAGAGCGCGCTAGAGAGAGAGAGCGCGCTAGAGAGAGCGAGAGCGCGCTAGAGAGAGCGAGAGAGAGCGAGAGCGCGCTAGAGAGAGAGAGAGAGCGCTAGAGAGAGCGAGAGAGAGCAGGAGAGCGAGAGAGAGAGAGCGCGCTAGAGAGAGCGAGAGAGAGCGCGTGAGAGAGAGCGAGCGCGCGTTAGACAGAGAGCGCGCTAGAGAGAGAGCGAGAGCGTGCTAGAGAGAGAGGGAGAGCGCACGCTTTCAAGAGAGAGAGAGAATGCACGCTTTCAAGAGAGAGAGAGACAGAGAGAGAGAGAGCGCTTTCGGGAGAGGGAGAGCGCGCGCGCTAGAGAGGGAGAGAGAGCGCGCACTAGAGAGAGAAAGAGAGAGCGAGAGCGCACGCTAGAGAGAGCGAGAGCGTGCTAGAGAGAGAGCGAAAGCGCGCTAGAGAGAGAGCGAGAGCGTGCTAGAGAGAGAGCGAGAGCGCGCTAGCGAGAGCGAGAGCACGCGCTAGAGAGAGAGCGAGAGCGCGTGCTAGAGAGAGAGCGAGAGCACGCGCTAGAGAGAGAGCGAGAGCGCGCACTAGAGAGAGAGCGAGAGCGTGCTAGAGAGAGAGCGAGAGAGAATGCGCGCGCTTTTGAGAGAGAGAGAGAGCGCGCTAGAGAGAGAGAGAGCACGCTAGAGAGAGAGCGAGAGCGCGCTAGAGAGAGCGCGTGCCCGTGCTAGAGAGAGAGAGCGTGCACCCGTGCTAGAGAGAGCGCGCGCTAGAGAGAGAGAGAGCGCGCTAGAGAGAGAGCAAGCGCGCGCTAGAGAGAGAGCGCGCTAGAGAGAGAGCGAGAGCGTGCTAGAGAGAGAGGGAGAGTGTGCGCTTTCGAGAGAGAGAGAGCGCACGCTTTCAAGAGAGAGAGAGAATGCACACTTTCAAGAGAGAGAGAATGCATGTGCATTCAAGAGAGAGAGAGACAGAGAGAGCGCGCTTTCGGGAGAGGGAGAGAGAGAGAGTGAGAGCGCGCTAGAGGGAGAGAGCGCGCTAGAGAGAGCGAGAGAGCGCTAGAGAGAGAGAGCGCGCTAGAGAGAGCGGGAGAGAGCGCGTGAGAGAGAGCGAGAGCGCGCTAGAGAGAGAGAGCGCGCTAGAGAGAGCGAGAGCGCGCGCTAGAGAGAGAGAGCGAGAGAGCGCGCACTTTCGAGAGAGAGAGTGCGTGCGCTTTTGAGAGAGGGAGAGAGAGAGAGTGCGCGCGCTAGAGAGAGCGAGAGCGCGCTAGAGAGAGCGAGAGAGAGCGCGTAGAGAGAGAGCGAGAGCGCGCTAGAGAGAGCGAGAAAGCGCGCTAGAGAGAGCGAGAGAGAGCGAGAGAGCGCTAGAGAGAGAGAGCGCGCGAGAGAGAGCGAGAGCGCGCTAGAGAGAGCGAGAGCGCGCTAGAGAGAGAGAGAGAGTGCTAGAGAGAGCGAGAGCGCGCGCGAGAGAGAGAGCGAGAGAGCGCGCACTTTCGAGAGAGAGAGCGTGCGCTTTTGAGAGAGGGAGAGAGAGAGAGTGCGTGCGCTTTCGAGAGAGAGAGTGCGCGCGCTTTTGAGAGAGAGAGAGAATGCGCGCGCTTTCGAGAGAGAGAGTGCGCGTGCTTTCGAGGGAGGGAGAGAGAGAGAGAGAGTGCGCATGCTATCGAGAGAGAGAGAGAGAGAGAGAAAGCGCGCGCTTTCGAGAGAGAGAGAAAGAGTGCGCGCACTATCGAGAGAGAGGGCGAGAGAGAGAGAGAGAGGGAGCGCGCTAGAGAGAGAGCAAGAGCGTGCATGCGCACTAGAGAGAACGAGCACACTAGAGAGAGAGAGCGAGCGCGCTAGAGAGAGAGCGAGAGCGCGCTTTCGAGAGAGGGAGAGTGCGCGCTTTCGAGAGAGAGAGCGCACGCTTTCAAGAGAGAGAGAGAGAATGCACGCTTTCAAGAGAGAGAGAATGCACGCGCTTTCAAGAGAGAGAGAGAGAGAATGCACGCTTTCAAGAGAGAGAGAATGCACGTGCTTTCAAGAGAGAGAGAGAGAGAGACAGAGAGAGAGAGCGCTTTCGGGAGAGAGAGAGCACGCGTGCTAGAGAGGGAGAGTGCGCGCGCTAGAGAGAGAGAGTGCGCGCGCTAGAGAGAGAGAGCGCGCGCTAGAGAGAGAGACAGAGCATGCACTAGAGAGAGAAAGAGAGAGCGAGAGTGCGCGCTAGAGAGAGAGAGCGAGAGCGCACTAGAGAGAGAGAGAGTGCGCTAGAGAGAGCGAGAGCGCGCGCTAGAGAGAGAGCGAGAGCGTGCTAGAGAGAGAGTGAGAGAGAATGCGCGCGGTTTTGAGAGAGAGAGAGAGAGCGCGCTTTCGAGAGAGAGAGCGCGCTAGAGAGAGAGTGAGAGCGTGCTAGAGAGAGAGAGCGTGCGCCCGTGCTAGAGCGAGAGAGAGAGCGCGCGCGATAGAGAGAGAGAGAGCGCGCGCTAGAGAGAGAGCGAGAGCACGCGCTAGAGAGAGAGCGAGAGAGAATGCGCGCGCTTTTGAGAGAGAGAGACCGCGCTTTCGAGAGAGAGAGAGCGCGCCAGAGAGAGCGAGAGCGTGCGCTAGAGAGAGAGAGCGGGCGCCCGTGCTAGAGAGAGAGTGAGAGAGAGCGAGAGCGCTAGAGAGAGAGAGCGCGCTGGAGAGACAGAGCGTGAGAGAGAGAGCGAGAGTGTGCGCTTTCGAGAGAGAGCGAGAGCACGCGCTAGAGAGAGAGCGAGAGCGTGCGCTAGAGAGAGCGAGAGCACACGCTAGAGAGAGAGCGAGAGCGCGCTAGAGAGAGAGCGAGAGCACACGCTAGAGAGAGAGCGAGAGCGCGCTAGAGAGCGCGTGCTAGAGAGAGCGAGAGTGCGCGCTAGGGAGAGAGCGCGCACGCACTTTTGCGAGAGAGAGAGCGTGCGCTAGAGGGAGAGAGCGTGCGCGCTAGAGAGAGCGTGCACTAGAGAGAGCGAGCGCACACGCAAGAGCGAGCGCGCGTGCTAGAGAGAGAGCGAGCGTGCTAGAGAGAGCGCGCGCGCTAGAGAGAGAGCGCCCTAGGGAGACAGCGTGAGAGCGTGCTAGAGAGAGAGCGCCCTAGGGAGACAGCGTGACAGCGCGCGCTAGAGAGAGCAAGAGCGCGCGCCCGGGAGAGAGAACGAGAGCGCGCGCTCAGGAGAGAGAGCGAGAGCGCGCTAGGGAGAGAGCACGCACGCGCTTTTGCGAGAGAGAGAGAGCGCGCACGCTAGAGAGAGAGAGCGCGCACGCGAGAGCGAGAGCGAGAGAGAGCGAGAGAGCGCTAGAGAGAGAGAGCGCGCTAGAGAGAGCGAGAGAGAGCGCGTGAGAGAGAGCGAGAGCGCGCTAGAGAGAGAGAGCGCGCTAGAGAGAGAGAGAGAGAGCGCGTGAGAGAGAGCGAGAGCGCGCTAGAGAGAGAGAGCGCACGAGAGAGAGCGAGAGAGAGCGCGCTAGAGAGAGCGAGAGCTTGCTAGAGAGAGCGAGAGAGAGCGCGTGAGAGTGAGCGAGAGCGCGCTAGAGAGAGAGAGCGCGCTAGAGAGAGCGAGAGAGAGCGCGCTAGAGAGAGCGAGAGCGTGCTAGAGAGAGCGAGAGAGAGCGCGTGAGAGAGAGCGAGAGCGTGCTAGAGAGAGAGAGCGCGCTAGAGAGAGCGAGAGAGAGCGCGCTAGACAGAGCGAGAGCGCGCTAGAGAGAGCGAGAGAGAGCGCGTGAGAGAGAGCGAGAGCGCGCTAGAGAGAGAGCGCGCTAGAGAGAGCGAGAGAGAGCGCGTAAGAGAGAGCGAGAGCGCACTAGAGAGAGCGAGAGAGAGCGCGTGAGAGAGAGCGAGAGCGCGCTAGAGAGAGAGCGCGCTAGAGAGAGAGAGAGAGAGCGCGTGAGAGAGAGCGAGAGCGCGCTAGAGAGAGAGCGCGCTAGAGAGAGCGCGCTAGAGAGAGCGAGAGAGAGTGCGTGAGAGAGAGCGAGAGCGCGCTAGAGAGAGAGCGCGCTAGAGAGAGAGAGAGAGCGCATGCGCGCTGGAGAGAGAGAGAGCGCGCTAGAGAGAGCGAGAGCGAGAGGGAGTGTGCGAGAGAGCGAGGGCGCGCTAGAGAGAGAGAACGTGCTAGAGAGAGAGAGCGCGCTAGGGAGAGTGTGCGAGAGCGCGCTAGGGAGAGCAAGAGAGCGAGAGCGCGTGCTAGAGAGAGCGAGAGAGCGCGCTAGAGAGAGCGAGAGAGAGCGAGAGAGCGCGAGAGAGAGCGCGCTAGAGAGAGCGAGAGAGAGCGCGTGAGAGAGAGCGAGAGCGCGCTAGAGAGAGAGAGCGCGCTAGAGAGAGCGAGAGCGCGCTAGAGAGAGCGAGAGAGAGAGCGCGTGAGAGAGAGCGAGAGCGCGCTAGAGAGAGCGAGAGAGCGCTAGAGAGAGCGAGAGAGAGCGCGTGAGAGAGAGCGAGAGCGCGCTAGAGAGAGAGCGCGCTAGAGAGAGAGAGCGCGCTAGAGAGAGCGAGAGAGAGCGCGTGAGAGAGAGCGAGAGCGCGCTAGAGAGAGAGAGCGCGCTAGAGAGAGCGAGAGAGCGCGCTAGAGAGAGAGTGTGCTAGAGAGAGAGAGCGCGTGCCCGTGCTAGAGAGAGAGAGCGCGCGAGCTAGAGAGAGAGAGAGAGTGCTAGAGAGAGCGAGAGCGCGCGCTAGAGAGAGAGCGAGAGAGCGCGCACTTTCGAGAGAGAGAGCGTGCGCTTTTGAGAGAGGGAGAGAGAGAGATTACGTGCGCTTTCGAGAGAGAGTGCGCGCGCTTTCGAGAGAGAGAGAGAATGCGCGCGCTTTCGAGAGAGAGAGTGCGCGCGCTTTCGAGGGAGGGAGAGAGAGAGAGTGCGCATGCTATCGAGAGAGAGAGAGAGAGAGAGAGAATGCGCGCGCTTTCGAGAGAGAGAGAAAGAGTGCGCGCACTATCGAGAGAGAGGGCGAGAGAGAGAGCGCGCTAGAGAGAGAGCAAGAGCGTGCATGCGCGCTAGAGAGAACGAGCACACTAGAGAGAGAGAGCGAGCGCGCTAGAGAGAGAGCGAGAGCGCGCTTTCGAGAGAGGGAGAGTGCGCGCTTTCGAGAGAGAGAGCGCACGCTTTCAAGAGAGAGAGAGAGAATGCACGCTTTCAAGAGAGAGAGAATGCACGCGCTTTCAAGAGAGAGAGAGAGAGAGAGAATGCACGCTTTCAAGAGAGAGAGAGAGAGAGACAGAGAGAGAGAGCGCTTTCGGGAGAGAGAGAGCGCGCGTGCTAGAGAGGGAGAGTGCGCGCGCTAGAGAGAGAGAGAGCGCGCGCTAGAGAGAGAGAGAGAGCATGCACTAGAGAGAGAAAGAGAGAGCGAGAGCGCGCTAGAGAGAGAGAGCGAGAGCGCACTAGAGAGAGAGCGCGCACGCTAGAGAGAGAGAGCGCGCACGCAAGAGCGAGAGAGCGCTAGAGAGAGAGAGCGCGCTAGAGAGAGCGAGAGAGAGCGCGTGAGAGAGAGCGAGAGCGCGCTAGAGAGAGAGAGCGCGCTAGAGAGAGCGAGAGAGAGCACGTGAGACAGAGCGAGAGCGCGCTAGAGAGAGAGAGCGCGCTAGAGAGAGCGAGAGAGAGAGCACGTGAGAGAGAGCGAGAGCGCGCTAGAGAGAGAGAGCGCGCTAGAGAGAGCGAGAGCGCGCTAGAGAGAGTGAGAGAGAGCGCGTGAGAGAGAGCGAGAGCGCGCTAGAGAGAGCGAGAAAGCGCGCTAGAGAGAGCGAGAGAGAGCGAGAGAGCGCGAGAGAGAGAGAGCGCGCTAGAGAGAGCGAGAGAGAGCGAGAGCGCGAGAGCGCGCTAGAGAGAGAGAGAGCACTAGAGAGAGAGAGAGCGCTAGAGAGAGCGAGAGAGAGCGAGAGAGAGAGAGTGCGCTAGAGAGAGAGAGCGTGAGAGAGAGCGAGAGCACGCTAGAGAGAGAGCGAGAGAGAGCGAGAGAGCGCTAGAGAGAGAGAGCGCGCTAGAGAGAGCGCGCTAGAGAGAGCGAGAGAGAGAGAGAGAGCGCTAGAGAGAGAGCGCGCTAGAGAGCGCGAGAGAGAGCGCGTGAGAGAGAGCAAGAGCGCGCTAGAGAGAGAGCGCGCTAGAGAGAGCGAGAGAGAGCGCGTGAGAGAGAGCGAGAGCGCGCTAGAGAGAGAGCGCGCTAGAGAGAGAGAGAGAGAGAGCATGCGCGCCGGAGAGAGAGAGAGCGCGCTAGAGAGAGAGAGAGCGAGAGGTAGCGTGCGAGAGAGCGAGGGCGCGCTAGAGAGAGAGAACGTGCTAGAGAGAGAGAGCGCGCTAGGGAGAGTGTGCGAGAGCGCGCTAGGGAGAGCAAGAGAGCGAGAGCGCGTGCTAGAGAGAGCGAGAGAGCGCGCTAGAGAGAGCGAGAGAGAGCGAGAGAGCGCTAGAGAGAGCGCGCTAGAGAGAGCGAGAGAGAGCGCGTGAGAGAGAGCGAGAGCGCGCTAGAGAGAGAGAGAGCGCGTGAGAGAGAGCGAGAGCGCGCTAGAGAGAGAGAGCGCTAGAGAGAGCGAGAGAGCGCTAGAGAGAGAGAGCCGCTAGAGAGAGCGAGACAGAGCGCGTGAGAGAGAGCGAGAGCGCGCTAGAGAGAGAGAGCGCGCTAGAGAGAGAGAGAGAGAGCGCTAGAGAGAGAGAGCGCGCTAGAGAGAGCGAGAGAGAGCGCGCTAGAGAGCGCGTGAGAGAGAGCGCGTGAGAGAGAGCGAGAGCGCGCTAGAGAGAGAGAGCGCGCTAGAGAGAGCGAGAGAGAGCGCGTGAGAGGGAGCGAGAGCGCGCTAGAGAGAGCGAGAGAGAGCGCGTGAGAGAGAGCGAGAGTGCGCTAGAGAGAGAGCGCGCTAGAGAGAGCGAGAGAGCGCTAGAGAGAGAGAGCGCGCTAGAGAGAGCGAGAGAGCGCGCTAGAGAGAGCGAGAGAGAGCGAGAGAGCGCTAGAGAGAGAGAGCGCGCTAGAGAGAGCGAGAGAGAGCGCGTGAGAGAGAGCGAGAGCGCGCTAGAGAGAGAGAGCGCGCTAGAGAGAGAGAGAGAGTGCGCTAGAGAGAGTGAGAGAGAGCGCGAGAGAGAGCGAGAGCGCGCAAGAGAGAGCGAGCGCGCTAGAGAGAGCGAGAGCGTGCTAGAGAGAGCGAGAGAGAGCGAGAGAGAGAGAGGGCTAGAGAGAGCGAGAGAGAGCGAGAGAGCGAGAGAGAGAGAGAGAGCGCGCTAGAGAGAGCGAGACAGAGCTCGTGAGAGAGAGCGAGAGCACGCTAGAGAGAGAGAGCGCGCTAGAGAGAGAGAGAGAGCGTGAGAGAGAGCGAGAGCGCGCTAGAGAGAGCGCTAGAGAGAGAGAGCGCGCTAGAGAGAGAGAGCGCGCTAGAGAGAGCGAGAGAGCGCGCTAGAGAGAGCGAGAGAGAGCGAGAGAGCGCTAGAGGGAAAGCGCGCTAGAGAGAGCGAGAGAGAGCGCGTGAGAGAGAGCGAGAGCGCGCTAGAGAGAGCGAGAGCGCACTAGAGAGAGAGAGCGCGCTAGAGAGAGCGCGTGAGAGAGAGCGAGAGCGCGCTAGAGAGAGAACGCGCTAGAGAGAGAGAGGGAGCGCATGCGCGCTGGAGAGAGAGAGAGCGCGCTAGAGAGAGCGAGAGCGAGAGGGAGCATGCGAGAGAGCGAGGGCGCGCTAGAGAGAGAGAACGTGCTAGAGAGAGAGAGCGTGCTAGGGAGAGTGTGCGAGAGCGCGCTAGGGAGAGCAAGAGAGCGAGAGCGCGCGCTAGAGAGAGAGAGCGCGCTAGAGAGAGAGAGAGAGAGCGTGAGAGAGAGCAAGAGCGCGCTAGAGAGAGCGAGAGAGAGCGAGAGAGCGCTAGAGAGAGAGAGCGCGCTAGAGAGAGACCGCGCTAGAGAGAGCGAGAGAGCGTGCTAGAGAGAGCGAGAGAGAGCGAGAGAGCGCTAGAGAGAGAGCGCGCTAGAGAGCGCGAGAGAGAGCGCGTGAGAGAGAGCAAGAGCGCGCTAGAGAGAGAGAGAGAGAGCGCGTGAGAGAGAGCGAGAGCGCGCTCGAGAGAGAGCGCGCTAGAGAGAGAGAGAGAGAGCGCATGCGCGCTGGAGAGAGAGAGAGCGCGCTAGAGAGAGCGAGAGCGAGAGGGAGCGTGCGAGAGATCGAGGGCGCGCTAGAGAGAGAGAACGTGCTAGAGAGAGAGAGCGCGCTAGGGAGAGTGTGCGAGAGCGCGCTAGGGAGAGCAAGAGAGCGAGAGCGCGCGCTAGAGAGAGAGAGCGCGCTAGAGAGAGAGTGAGAGCGTGAGAGAGAGCGAGAGCGCGCTAGAGAGAGCGAAAGAGAGCGAGAGAGCGCTAGAGAGAGAGAGAGCGCTAGAGAGAGAGCGTGCTCGAGAGAGCGAGAGAGCGCGCTAGAGAGAGCGAGAGAGAGCGAGAGAGCGCCAGAGAGAGAGCGCGCTAGAGAGCGCGAGAGAGAGCGCGTGAGAGAGAGCAAGAGCGCGCTAGAGAGAGAGAGAGCGCGCTAGAGAGAGCGAGAGAGAGCGCGTGAGAGAGAGCGAGAGCGCGCTAGAGAGAGATCGCGCTAGAGAGAGAGAGAGAGAGCGCATGCGCGCCGGAGAGAGAGAGAGCGCGCTAGAGAGAGAGAGAGCGAGAGGGAGCGTGCGAGAGAGCGAGGGCGCGCTAGAGAGAGAGAGCACACTAGAGAGAGCGAGAGAGCGCGCTAGAGAGAGCGAGAGAGAGCGAGAGAGCGCTAGAGAGAGAGAGCGCGCAAGAGAGAGCGAGAGAGAGCGCGTGAGAGAGAGCGAGAGCGCGCTAGAGAGAGAGAGCGCGCTAGAGAGAGAGAGAGCGCGCTAGAGAGAGCGAGAGAGAGCGCGAGAGAGAGCGAGAGCGCGCTAGAGAGAGCGAGCGCGCTAGAGAGAGCAAGAGCGCGCTAGAGAGAGCGAGAGAGAGCGAGAGAGAGAGAGCGCTAGAGAGAGCGAGAGAGAGCGAGAGCGCGAGAGAGAGAGAGAGCGCGCTAGAGAGAGCGAGACAGAGCTCGTGAGAGAGAGCGAGAGCACGCTAGAGAGAGAGAGCGCGCTAGAGAGAGAGAGAGCGTGAGAGAGAGCGAGAGCGCGCTAGAGAGAGCGAGAGAGCGCTAGAGAGAGAGAGCGCGCTAGAGAGAGCGAGAGAGCGCGCTAGAGAGAGCGAGAGAGAGCGCGCTAGAGAGAGCGAGAGCGTGCTAGAGAGAGCGAGAGAGAGCGCGTGAGAGAGAGCGAGAGCGCGCTAGAGAGAGCGAGAGAGAGCGCGCTAGACAGAGCGAGAGCGCGCTAGAGAGAGCGAGAGAGAGCGCGTGAGAGAGAGCGAGAGCGCGCTAGAGAGAGAGCGCGCTAGAGAGAGCGAGAGAGAGCGCGTAAGAGAGAGCGAGAGCGCGCTAGAGAGAGCGAGAGAGAGCGCGTGAGAGAGAGCGAGAGCGCGCTAGAGAGAGAGCACGCTAGAGAGAGAGAGAGAGAGCGCGTGAGAGAGAGCGAGAGCGCGCTAGAGAGAGAGCGCGCTAGAGAGAGCGCGCTAGAGAGAGCGAGAGAGAGTGCGTGAGAGAGAGCGAGAGCGCGCTAGAGAGAGAGCGCGCTAGAGAGAGAGAGAGAGCGCATGCGCGCTGGAGAGAGAGAGAGCGCGCTAGAGAGAGCGAGAGCGAGAGGGAGCGTGCGAGAGAGCGAGGGCGCGCTAGAGAGAGAGAACGTGCTAGAGAGAGAGAGCGCGCTAGGGAGAGTGTGCGAGAGCGCGCTAGGGAGAGCAAGAGAGCGAGAGCGCGTGCTAGAGAGAGCGAGAGAGCGCGCTAGAGAGAGCGAGAGAGAGCGAGAGAGCGCGAGAGAGAGCGCGCTAGAGAGAGCGAGAGAGAGCGCGTGAGAGAGAGCGAGAGCGCGCTAGAGAGAGAGAGCGCGCTAGAGAGAGCGAGAGCGCGCTAGAGAGAGCGAGAGAGAGAGCGCGTGAGAGAGAGAGAGTGCGCTAGAGAGAGCGAGAGAGCGCTAGAGAGAGCGAGAGAGAGCGCGTGAGAGAGAGCGAGAGCGCGCTAGAGAGAGAGAGCGCGCTAGAGAGAGAGCGCGCTAGAGAGAGCGAGAGAGAGCGCGTGAGAGAGCGAGAGCGCGCTAGAGAGAGAGAGCGCGCTAGAGAGAGCGAGAGAGCGCGCTAGAGAGAGAGTGTGCTAGAGAGAGAGAGCGCGTGCCCGTGCTAGAGAGAGAGAGCGCGCGCGCTAGAGAGAGAGAGAGAGTGCTAGAGAGAGCGAGAGCGCGCGCTAGAGAGAGAGCGAGAGAGCGCGCACTTTCGAGAGAGAGAGCGTGCGCTTTTGAGAGAGGGAGAGAGAGAGATTGCGTGCGCTTTCGAGAGAGAGAGTGCGCGCGCTTTCGAGAGAGAGAGAGAATGCGCGCGCTTTCGAGAGAGAGAGTGCGCGCGCTTTCGAGGGAGGGAGAGAGAGAGAGTGCGCATGCTATCGAGAGAGAGAGAGAGAGAGAGAGAATGCGCGCGCTTTCGAGAGAGAGAGAAAGAGTGCGCGCACTATCGAGAGAGAGGGCGAGAGAGAGAGAGAGAGAGCGCGCTAGAGAGAGAGCAAGAGCGTGCATGCGCGCTAGAGAGAACGAGCACACTAGAGAGAGAGAGCGAGCGCGCTAGAGAGAGAGCGAGAGCGCGCTTTCGAGAGAGGGAGAGTGCGCGCTTTCGAGAGAGAGAGCGCACGCTTTCAAGAGAGAGAGAATGCACGCGCTTTCAAGAGAGAGAGAGAGAGAGAGAATGCACGCTTTCAAGAGAGAGAGAATGCACGCGCTTTCAAGAGAGAGAGAGAGAGAGACAGAGAGAGAGAGCGCTTTCGGGAGAGAGAGAGCGCGCGTGCTAGAGAGGGAGAGTGCGCGCGCTAGAGAGAGAGAGAGCGCGCGCTAGTGAGAGAGAGAGAGCATGCACTAGAGAGAGAAAGAGAGAGCGAGAGCGCGCTAGAGAGACAGAGCGAGAGCGCACTAGAGAGAGAGCGCGCACGCTAGAGAGAGAGAGCGCGCACGCGAGAGCGAGAGAGCGCTAGAGAGAGAGCGCGCTAGAGAGAGCGAGAGAGAGCGTGTGAGAGAGAGCGAGAGCGCGCTAGAGAGAGAGAGCGCGCTAGAGAGAGCGAGAGAGAGCACGTGAGACAGAGCGAGAGCGCGCTAGAGAGAGAGAGCGCGCTAGAGAGAGCGAGAGAGAGCACGTGAGAGAGAGCGAGAGCGCGCTAGAGAGAGAGAGCGCGCTAGAGAGAGCGAGAGTGCGCTAGAGAGAGCGAGAAAGCGCGCTAGAGAGAGCGAGAGAGAGCGAGAGAGCGCGAGAGAGAGAGCGCGCTAGAGAGAGCGAGAGAGAGCGAGAGCGCGAGAGCGCGCTAGAGAGAGAGAGAGCACTAGAGAGAGAGAGAGCGCTAGAGAGAGCGAGAGAGCGAGAGAGAGTGCGCTAGAGAGAGAGAGAGAGAGCGTGAGAGAGAGTGAGAGCGCGCTAGAGAGAGAGCGAGAGAGAGCGAGAGCGCGCTAGAGAGAGCGAGAGAGAGCGAGAGAGCGCTAGAGAGAGAGCGCGCTAGAGAGCGCGAGAGAGAGCGCGTGAGAGAGAGCAAGAGCGCGCTAGAGAGAGAGAGAGCGCGCTAGAGAGAGCGAGAGAGAGCGCGTGAGAGAGAGCGAGAGCGCGCTAGAGAGAGAGCGCGCTAGAGAGAGAGAGAGAGAGAGCATGCGCGCCGGAGAGAGAGAGAGCGCGCTAGAGAGAGAGAGAGCGAGAGGTAGCGTGCGAGAGAGCGAGGGCGCGCTAGAGAGAGAGAACGTGCTAGAGAGAGAGAGCGCGCTAGGGAGAGTGTGCGAGAGCGCGCCAGGGAGAGCAAGAGAGCGAGAGCGCGTGCTAGAGAGAGCGAGAGAGCGCGCTAGAGAGAGCGAGAGAGAGCGAGAGAGCGCTAGAGAGAGAGCGCGCTAGAGAGAGCGAGAGAGAGCGCGTGAGAGAGAGCGAGAGCGCGCTAGAGAGAGAGAGAGCGCGTGAGAGAGAGCGAGAGCGCGCTAGAGAGAGAGAGCGCTAGAGAGAGCGAGAGAGCGCTAGAGAGAGAGAGCCGCTAGAGAGAGCGAGACAGAGCGCGTGAGAGAGAGCGAGAGCGCGCTAGAGAGAGAGAGCGCGCTCGAGAGAGCGAGAGCGCGCTAGAGAGAGAGAGCGAGAGAGAGCGAGAGCGCGCTAGAGAGAGAGAGCGAGAGAGCGCTAGAGAGAGAGAGCGCGCTAGAGAGAGCGAGAGAGAGCGCGCTAGAGAGCGCGTGAGAGAGAGCGCGTGAGAGAGAGCGAGAGCGCGCTAGAGAGAGAGAGCGCGCTAGAGAGAGCGAGAGAGAGCGCGTGAGAGGGAGCGAGAGCGCGCTAGAGAGAGCGAGAGAGAGCGCGTGAGAGAGAGCGAGAGTGCGCTAGAGAGAGAGCGTGCTAGAGAGAGAGCGCGCTAGAGAGAGAGAGCGCGCTAGAGAGAGCGAGAGAGAGCGCGTGAGAGAGAGCGAGAGCGCGCTAGAGAGAGAGAGCGCGCTAGAGAGAGCGAGAGAGAGCGCGTGAGAGAGAGCGAGAGCGCGCTAGAGAGAGAGAGCGCGCTAGAGAGAGAGAGAGAGCGCGCTAGAGAGAGCGAGAGAGAGCGAGAGCGCGCTAGAGAGAGCGAGCGCGCTAGAGAGAGCGAGAGCGCGCTAGAGAGAGCGAGAGAGAGCGAGAGAGAGAGAGGGCTAGAGAGAGCGAGAGAGAGCGAGAGAGCGAGAGAGAGAGAGAGCGCGCTAGAGAGAGCGAGACAGAGCTCGTGAGAGAGAGCGAGAGCACGCTAGAGAGAGAGAGCGCGCTAGAGAGAGAGAGAGAGCGTGAGAGAGAGCGAGAGCGCGCTAGAGAGAGCGAGAGAGCGCTAGAGAGAGAGAGTGCGCTAGAGAGAGAGAGCGCGCTAGAGAGAGCGAGAGAGCGCGCTAGAGAGAGCGAGAGAGAGCGAGAGAGCGCTAGAGGGAAAGCGCGCTAGAGAGAGCGAGAGAGAACGCGTGAGAGAGAGCGAGAGCGCGCTAGAGAGAGCGAGAGCGCACTAGAGAGAGAGAGCGCGCTAGAGAGAGCGCGTGAGAGAGAGAGGGAGCGCATGCGCGCTGGAGAGAGAGAGAGCGCGCTAGAGAGAGCGAGAGCGAGAGGGAGCATGCGAGAGAGCGAGGGCGCGCTAGAGAGAGAGAACGTGCTAGAGAGAGAGAGCGTGCTAGGGAGAGTGTGCGAGAGCGCGCTAGGGAGAGCAAGAGAGCGAGAGCGCGCGCTAGAGAGAGAGCGCGCTAGAGAGAGAGAGAGAGAGCGTGAGAGAGAGCAAGAGCGCGCTAGAGAGAGCGAGAGAGAGCGAGAGAGCGCTAGAGAGAGAGAGCGCGCTAGAGAGAGACCGCGCTAGAGAGAGCGAGAGAGCGTGCTAGAGAGAGCGAGAGAGCGCTAGAGAGAGAGCGCGCTAGAGAGCGCGAGAGAAAGCGCGTGAGAGAGAGCAAGAGCGCGCTAGAGAGGGAGAGAGCGCGCTAGAGAGAGCGAGAGAGAGCGCGTGAGAGAGAGCGAGAGCGCGCTCGAGAGAGAGCGCGCTAGAGAGAGAGAGAGAGAGCGCATGCGCGCTGGAGAGAGAGAGAGCGCGCTAGAGAGAGCGAGAGCGAGAGGGAGCGTGCGAGAGAGCGAGGGCGTGCTAGAGAGAGAGAACGTGCTAGAGAGAGAGAGCGCGCTAGGGAGAGTGTGCGAGAGCGCGCTAGGGAGAGTGTGCGAGAGCGCGCTAGGGAGAGCAAGAGAGCGAGAGCGCGCGCTAGAGAGAGAGAGCGCGCTAGAGAGAGAGAGTGAGAGCGTAAGAGAGAGCGAGAGCGCGCTAGAGAGAGCGAAAGAGAGCGAGAGAGCGCTAGAGAGAGAGAGAGCGCTAGAGAGAGAGCGTGCTCGAGAGAGCGAGAGAGCGCGCTAGAGAGAGCGAGAGAGAGCGAGAGAGCGCTAGAGAGAGAGCGCGCTAGAGAGCGCGAGAGAGAGCGCGTGAGAGAGAGCAAGAGCGCGCTAGAGAGAGAGAGAGCGCGCTAGAGAGAGCGAGAGAGAGCGCGTGAGAGAGAGCGAGAGCGCGCTAGAGAGAGATCGCGCTAGAGAGAGAGAGAGAGAGCGCATGCGCGCCGGAGAGAGAGAGAGCGCGCTAGAGAGAGAGAGAGCGAGAGGGAGCGTGCGAGAGAGCGAGGGCGTGCTAGAGAGAGAGAGCACACTAGAGAGAGCGAGAAAGCGCGCTAGAGAGAGCGAGAGAGAGCGAGAGAGCGCTAGAGAGAGAGAGCGCGCAAGAGAGAGCGAGAGAGAGCGCGTGAGAGAGAGCGAGAGCGCGCTAGAGAGAGAGAGCGTGCTAGAGAGAGAGAGAGCGCGCTAGAGAGAGTGAGAGAGAGCGCGAGAGAGAGCGAGAGCGCGCTAGAGAGAGCGAGCGCGCTAGAGAGAGCGAGAGCGCGCTAGAGAGAGCGAGAGAGAGCGAGAGAGAGAGAGCGCTAGAGAGAGCGAGAGAGAGCGAGAGCGCGAGAGAGAGAGAGAGCGCGCTAGAGAGAGCGAGACAGAGCTCGTGAGAGAGAGCGAGAGCATGCTAGAGAGAGAGAGCGCGCTAGAGAGAGAGAGAGAGCGTGAGAGAGAGCGAGAGCGCGCTAGAGAGAGCGAGAGAGCGCTAGAGAGAGAGAGCGCGCTAGAGAGAGAGAGCGCGCTAGAGAGAGCGAGAGAGCGCGCTAGAGAGAGCGAGAGAGAGCGAGAGAGCGCTAGAGGGAAAGCGCGCTTGAGAGAGCGAGAGAGAGCGCGTGAGAGAGAGCGAGAGCGCGCTAGAGAGAGCGAGAGCGCGCTAGAGAGAGAGAGCGCGCTAGAGAGAGAGAGAGAGCGCATGCGCGCTGGAGAGAGAGAGAGCGCGCTAGAGAGAGCGAGAGCGAGAGGGAGCATGCGAGAGAGCGAGGGCGCGCTAGAGAGAGAGAACGTGCTAGAGAGAGAGAGCGTGCTAGAGAGAGTGTGCGAGAGCGCGCTAGGGAGAGCAAGAGAGCAAGAGCGCGCGCTAGAGAGAGAGAGCGCGCTAGAGAGAGAGAGAGAGCGTGAGAGAGAGCAAGAGCGCGCTAGAGAGAGCGAGAGAGAGCGAGAGAGCGCTAGAGAGAGAGAGCGCGCTAGAGAGAGCGAGAGAGAGTGCGTGAGAGAGAGCGAGAGCGCGCTAGAGAGAGAACGCGCTAGAGAGAGAGAGAGAGCGCATGCGCGCTGGAGAGAGAGAGAGCGCGCTAGAGAGAGCGAGAGCGAGAGGGAGCATGCGAGAGAGCGAGGGCGCGCTAGAGAGAGAGAACGTGCTAGAGAGAGAGAGCGTGCTAGAGAGAGTGTGCGAGAGCGCGCTAGGGAGAGCAAGAGAGCGAGAGCGCGCGCTAGAGAGAGAGAGCGCGCTAGAGAGAGAGAGAGAGAGCGTGAGAGAGAGCAAGAGCGCGCTCGAGAGAGCGCTAGAGAGAGAGAGCGCGCTAGAGAGAGAGCGCGCTAGAGAGAGCGAGAGAGCGCGCTAGAGAGAGCGAGAGAGAGCGAGAGAGCGCTAGAGAGAGAGCGCGAGAGAGAGCGCGTGAGAGAGAGCAAGAGCGCGCTAGAGAGAGAGAGAGCGAGAGAGAGCGCGTGAGAGAGAGCGAGAGCGCGCTCGAGAGAGAGCGCGCTAGAGAGAGAGAGAGAGCGCATGCGCGCTGGAGAGAGAGAGAGCGCGCTAGAGAGAGCGAGAGCGAGAGGGAGCGTGCGAGAGAGCGAGGGCGTGCTAGAGAGAGAGAACGTGCTAGAGAGAGAGAGCGCGCTAGGGAGAGTGTGCGAGAGCGCGCTAGAGAGAGCGAGAGAGAGCGAGAGAGCGCTAGAGAGAGAGAGCGCGCTAGAGAGAGAGCGCGCTAGAGAGAGCGAGAGAGCGCGCTAGAGAGAGCGAGAGAGAGCGAGAGAGCGCTAGAGAGAGAGCGCGAGAGAGAGCGCGTGAGAGAGAGCAAGAGCGCGCTAGAGAGAGAGAGAGCGAGAGAGAGCGCGTGAGAGAGAGCGAGAGCGAGAGGGAGCGTGCGAGAGAGCGAGGGCGTGCTAGAGAGAGAGAACGTGCTAGAGAGAGAGAGCGCGCTAGAGAGAGAGAGAGAGAGAGCGTGAGAGAGAGCGAGAGCGCGCTAGAGAGAGCGAGAGAGAGCGAGAGAGCGCTAGAGAGAGAGAGCGCGCAAGAGAGAGAGCGTGCTAGAGAGAGCGAGAGAGCGCGCTAGAGAGAGCGAGAGAGAGCGAGAGAGCGCTAGAGAGAGAGCGCGCTAGAGAGCGCGAGAGAGAGCGCGTGAGAGAGAGCAAGAGCGCGCTAGAGAGAGAGAGAGCGCGCTAGAGAGAGCGAGAGAGAGGGCGTGAGAGAGAGCGAGAGCGCGCTAGAGAGAGAGCGCGCTAGAGAGAGAGAGAGAGAGCGCATGCGCGCCGGAGAGAGAGAGAGCGCGCTAGAGAGAGAGAGAGCGAGAGGGAGCGTGCGAGAGAGCGAGGGCGCGCTAGAGAGAGAGAACGTGCTAGAGAGAGAGAGCGCGCTAGGGAGAGTGTGCGAGAGCACGCTAGGGAGAGCAAGAGAGCGAGAGCGCGTGCTAGAGAGAGCGAGAGAGCGCGCTAGAGAGAGCGAGAGAGCGCTAGAGAGAGAGCGCGCTAGAGAGAGCGAGAGAGAGCGCGTGAGAGACAGCGAGAGCGCGCTAGAGAGAGAGAGCGCGTGAGAGAGAGCGAGAGCGCGCTGGAGAGAGAGAGCGTGCTAGAGAGAGCGAGAGAGCGCGCTAGAGAGAGCGAGACAGAGCGCGTGAGAGAGAGCGAGAGCGCGCTAGAGAGAGAGAGCGCGCTAGAGAGAGCGCGTGAGAGAGAGCGAGAGCGCGCTAGAGAGAGAGAGCGCGCTAGAGAGAGCGAGAGAGAGCGCGTGAGAGAGAGCGAGAGCGCGCTAGAGAGAGAGAGCGCGCTAGAGAGAGCGAGAGAGAGCGCGTGAGAGGGAGCGAGAGCGCGCTAGAGAGAGCGAGAGAGAACGCGTGAGAGAGAGCGAGAGAGCGCGCTAGAGAGAGCGAGAGAGAGCGAGAGAGCGCTAGAGAGAGCGAGAGAGAGCGCGTGAGAGAGTGCGAGAGCGCGCTAGAGAGAGAGAGCGCGCTAGAGAGAGCGAGAGCGCGCTAGAGAGAGCGAGAGAGAGCGCGTGAGAGTGATCGAGAGCGCGCTAGAGAGAGAGAGCGCGCTAGAGAGAGCGAGACAGCGCGCTAGAGAGAGAGAGAGCGTGCTAGAGAGAGCGAGAGAGAGCGAGAGCGCGAGAGTGCGCTAGAGAGAGAGAGCGTGCTAGAGAGAGCGAGAGCCCGCTAGAGAGAGCGAGAGAGAGCGAGAGGGCGAGAGAGCGCTAGAGAGAGAGAGAGCGCTAGAGAGAGCGAGAGAGAGAGAGAGAGCGAGAGAGAGAGAGCGCGCTAGAGAGAGCGAGACAGAGCTCGTGAGAGAGAGCGAGAGCACGCTAGAGAGAGAGAGCACGCTAGAGAGAGAGAGAGAGAGCGTGAGAGAGAGCGAGAGCGCGCTAGAGAGAGCGAGCGCGCTAGAGAGAGAGAGCGCGCTAGAGAGAGCGAGAGCGCGCTAGAGAAAGCGAGAGAGCGCGCTAGAGAGAGCGAGAGAGCGCTAGAGAGAGAGCGCGCTAGAGAGAGCGAGAGAGCGCGAGAGAGAGAGAGCGCGCTAGAGAGAGAGAGAGCGCGCTAGTGAGAGCGCGCGAGAGAGAGCGAGAGAGCGCTAGAGAGAGAGCGCGCTAGAGAGAGCGAGAGAGCGCGTGAGAGAGAGCGAGAGCGCGCTAGAGAGAGAGAGCGCGCTAGAGAGAGCGAGAGAGCGCTAGAGAGAGAGAGCGCGCTAGAGAGAGCGAGAGAGCGCGCTAGAGAGTGAGAGAGAGCGAGAGAGCGCTAGAGAGAGAGAGCGCGCTAGAGAGAGCGAGAGAGAGCGCTTGAGAGAGAGCGAGAGTGCGCTAGAGAGAGAGAGTGCGCTAGAGAGAGAGAGGTCGCTAGAGAGAGCGAGAGAGAGCGCGTGAGAGTGAGCGAGAGCGCGCTAGAGAGAGAGAGCACGCTAGAGAGAGCGAGAGAGAGCGCGTGAGAGTGAGCGAGAGCGTGCTAGAGAGAGACAGCGCGCTAGAGAGAGCGAGAGAGAGCGCGCTAGAGAGAGCAAGAGAGAGCGCGTGAGAGAGAGCGCGCTAGAGAGAGCGAGAGAGAGCGCGTGAGAGGGAGCGAGAGCGCGCTAGAGAAAGCGAGAGAGAGCGTGTGAGAGAGAGCGAGAGCGCGCTAGACAGAGAGAGCACGCTAGAGAGAGCGAGAGAGCGCGCTAGAGAGAGCGAGAGAGAGTGCTAGAGAGAGAGCGCGCTAGAGAGAGCGAGAGAAAGCGCGTGAGAGAGAGCGAGAGCGCGCTAGAGAGAGCGAGCGCGCTAGAGAGAGCGAGAGCGCGCTAGAGAAAGCGAGAGAGCGCGCTAGAGAGAGCGAGAGAGCGCGAGAGAGAGAGAGCGCGCTAGAGAGAGAGAGAGCGCGCTAGAGAGAGAGAGAGCGCGCTAGAGAGAGCGCGGTAGAGAGCGCGAGAGAGAGCGAGAGAGCGCTAGAGAGAGAGCGCGCTAGAGAGAGCGAGAGAGCGCGTGAGAGAGAGCGAGAGCGCGCTAGAGAGAGAGAGCGCGCTAGAGAGAGCGAGAGAGCGCTAGAGAGAGAGAGCACGCTAGAGAGAGCGAGAGAGCGCGCTAGAGAGTGAGAGAGAGCGAGAGAGCGCTAGAGAGAGAGAGCGCGCTAGAGAGAGCGAGAGAGAGCGCTTGAGAGAGAGCGAGAGTGCGCTAGAGAGAGAGAGTGCGCTAGAGAGAGAGAGCGCGCTAGAGAGAGCGAGAGAGAGCGCGTGAGAGTTAGCAAGAGCGCGCTAGAGAGAGAGAGCACGCTGGAGAGAGCGAGAGAGAGCGCGTGAGAGTGAGCGAGAGCGTGCTAGAGAGAGACAGCGCGCTAGAGAGAGCGAGAGAGAGCGCGTGAGAGAGAGCGAGAGCGCGCTAGAGAGAGAGCGCGCTAGAGAGAGCGAGAGAGAGCGCGTGAGAGGGAGCGAGAGCGCGCTAGAGAGAGCGAGAGAGAGCGCGTGAGAGAGAGCGAGAGCGCGCTAGACAGAGAGAGCACGCTAGAGAGAGCGAGAGAGCGCGCTAGAGAGAGCGAGAGAGAGTGCTAGAGAGAGAGAGCGCGCTAGAGAGAGCGAGAGAAAGCGCGTGAGAGAGAGTGAGAGCGCGCTAGAGAGCGAGAGCGCGCTAGAGAGAGCGAGAGAGAGCGCGTGAGAGAGAGCGAGAGCGCGCTAGAGAGAGAGAGCGCGCTAGAGAGAGCGAGAGCGCGCTAGAGAAAGCGAGAGAGCGCGCTAGAGAGAGCGAGAGAGCACTAGAGAAAGCGAGAGAGCGCGCTAGAGAGAGCGAGAGCGCGCTAGAGAAAGCGAGAGAGCGCGCTAGAGAGAGCGAGAGAGAGCGAGAGAGCCCTAGAGAGAGAGCGCGCTAGAGAGAGCGAGAGAGAGCGAGAGCGCGCTAGAGAGAGAGAGAGCGCGCTAGAGAGAGAGAGAGCGCGCTAGAGAGAGCGAGAGAGTGCGCTAGAGAGAGCGAGAGAGAGCGAGAGAGCGCTAGAGAGAGAGCGCGCTAGAGAGAGCGAGAGCGCGCTAGAGAGAGAGAGCGTGCTAGAGAGAGCGAGAGCGCGCTAGAGAGAGCGAGAGAGAGAGCGTGAGAGAGAGCGAGAGCGCGCTAGAGAGAGAGAGCGCGCTAGAGAGAGCGAGAGAGCGAGAGCGCGCTAGAGAGAGAGAGCGCGCTAGAGAGAGCGAGAGAGCGAGAGAGCGCTAGAGAGAGAGAGCGCGCTAGAGAGAGCGAGAGAGAGCGCATGAGAGAGAGCGAGAGCGCGCTAGAGAGAGACAGCGCGCTAGAGAGAGCGAGAGAGCGCGCTAGAGAGTGAGAGAGAGCCAGAGAGCGCTAGAGAGAGAGAGCGCGCTAGAGAGAGCGCTTGAGAGAGAGCGAGAGCGCGCTAGAGAGAGCGAGAGAGAGCGCGTGAGAGAGAGCGAGAGCGCGCTAGAGAGAGAGAGCGTGCTAGAGAGAGCGAGAGAGCGCGCTAGAGAGAGCGAGAGAGAGCGAGAGAGCGCTAGAGAGAGAGAGCGCGCGAGAGAGAGCGAGAGCGCGCTAGAGAGAGAGAGCGCGCTAGAGAGAGAGAGAGAGCGCGTGAGAGAGAGAGAGAGCGCGCTAGAGAGAGAGAGCGCGCTAGAGAGAGCGAGAGAGCGCTAGAGAGAGAGAGCGCGCTAGAGAGAGCGAGAGAGAGCGAGAGCGTGAGAGCGCGCTAGAGAGAGCGAGAGAGAGCGAGAGAGCGCTAGAGAGAGATAGCGCGCTAGAGAGAGCGAGAGCGCGCTAGAGAGAGCGAGCGCTAGAGAGAGAGAGCGCGCTACAGAGAGCGAGAGAGCGCGAGAGCGCGCTAGAGAGAGAGAGAGCGCTAGCGAGAACGAGAGAGAGCGAGAGAGCGCTAGAGAGAGAGAGCGCGCTAGAGAAAGCGAGAGAGAGCGAGAGAGAGAGAGAGAGCGCGCTAGAGAGAGCGAGAGAGAGCGCGTGAGAGAGAGCGAGAGCACGCTAGAGAGAGAGAGCGCGCTAGAGAGAGAGAGAGAGCGTGAGAGAGAGAGAGAGCGCGCTAGAGAGAGCGAGAGAGAGCGCGTGAGAGAGAGCGAGAGCGCGCTAGAGAGAGAGAGCGCGCTAGAGAGAGAGAGAGAGCGTGAGAGAGAGCGAGAGCGCGCTAGAGAGAGCGAGAGAGAGCGAGAGAGCGCTAGAGAGAGAGAGCGCGCTAGAGAGAGCGAGAGAGAGCGCGCTAGAGAGAGCGAGAGAGAGCGAGAGAGCGCGCTAGAGAGAGAGCGAGAGAGCGCGCACTTTCGAGAGAGAGTGCGTGCGCTTTTGAGAGAGGGAGAGAGAGAGTGCGTGCGCTTTCGAGAGAGAGAGTGCGCGCGCTTTCGAGAGAGAGAGAGAATGCGCGCGCTTTCGAGAGAGAGAGTGCGCGCGCTTTCGAGGGAGGGAGAGAGAGAGATAGAGTGCGCATGCTATCGAGAGAGAGAGAGAGAGAGAGAGAGAATGCGCGCGCTTTCGAGAGAGAGAGAAAGAGTGCGCGCGCTATCGAGAGAGAGGGAGAGAGAGAGAGAGAGAGAGCGCGCTAGAGAGAGAGCAAGAGCGTGCATGCGCGCTAGAGAGAACGAGCACACTAGAGAGAGAGAGCGAGCGCACTAGAGAGAGAGCGAGAGCGCGCTTTCGAGAGAGGGAGAGTGCGCGCTTTCGAGAGAGAGAGCGCACGCTTTCAAGAGAGAGAGAGAGAATGCACGCTTTCAATTGAGAGAGAATGCACGCGCTTTCAAGAGAGAGAGAGAGAGAATGCACGCTTTCAAGAGAGAGAGAATGCACGCGCTTTCAAGAGAGAGAGACAGAGAGAGAGAGCGCTTTCGGGAGAGAGAGCGCGCGTGCTAGAGAGGGAGAGTGCGCGCACTAGAGAGATAGAGCGCGCGCTAGAGAGAGAGAGAGAGCATGCACTAGAGAGAGAAAGAGAGAGCGAGAGCGCGCGCTAGAGAGAGAGAGCGAGAGCGCACTAGAGAGAGAGAGAGTGCGCTAGAGAGAGCGAGAGCGCGCGCTAGAGAGAGAGCGAGAGCGTGCTAGAGAGAGAGTGAGAGAGAATGCGCGCGGTTTTGAGAGAGAGAGAGAGCGCGCTTTCGAGAGAGAGAGAGCGCGCTAGAGAGAGAGCGAGAGCGCGCTAGAGAGAGAGTGAGAGCGCGCTAGAGAGAGAGTGAGAGAGAATGCGCGCGGTTTTGAGAGAGAGAGAGCGCGCTTTCGAGAGAGAGAGAGCGCGCTAGAGAGAGAGCGAGAGCGCGCTAGAGAGAGAGCGAGAGCGCGCTAGAGAGAGAGAGCGCGCGCCCGTGCTAGAGCGAGAGAGAGAGCGCGCGCGATAGAGAGAGAGAGAGAGAGCGCGCTAGAGAGAGAGCGAGAGCGTGCGCTAGAGAGAGAGAGCGGGCGCCCGTGCTAGAGAGAGAGTGAGAGAGAGCGAGAGCGCTAGAGAGAGAGAGCGCGCTAGAGAGAGAGAGAGAGCGCACGTGCGCTGGAGAGACAGAGCGCGAGAGAGAGAGCGAGAGTGCGCGCTTTCGAGAGAGAGCGAGAGCGCGCGCTAGAGAGAGAGCGAGAGCACACGCGAGAGAGAGAGCGAGAGCGCGCTAGAGAGAGAGCGAGAGCACACGCTAGAGAGAGAGCGAGAGCGCGCTAGAGAGCGCGTGCTGGAGAGAGCAAGAGCGCGCGCTAGGGAGAGAGCGCGCACGCACTTTTGCGAGAGAGAGAGCGTGCGCTAGAGGGAGAGAGCGTGCGCGCTAGAGAGAGCGTGCGCTAGAGAGAGCGAGCGCACACGCGAGAGCGAGCGCGCGTGCTAGAGAGAGAGCGAGCGCGCTAGAGAGAGCGCCCGCGCTAGAGAGAGAGCGCCCTAGGGAGACAGCGTGAGAGCGTGCTAGAGAGAGAGCGCCCTAGGGAGACAGCGTGAGAGCGCGCGCTAGGGAGAGAGCGAGAGCGCGCGCCCGGGAGAGAGAACGAGAGCGCGCGCTCGGGAGAGAGAGCGAGAGCGCGCTAGGGAGAGAGCACGCACGCGCTTTTGCGAGAGAGAGAGAGCGCGCACGCTAGAGAGAGAGAGCGCGCACGCGAGAGCGAGAGAGCGCTAGAGAGAGAGAGCGCGCTAGAGAGAGCGAGAGAGAGCGCGTGAGAGAGAGCGAGAGCGCGCTAGAGAGAGAGAGCGCGCTAGAGAGAGCGAGAGCGCGCTAGAGAGAGCGAGAGAGAGCGCGTGAGAGTGATCGAGAGCGCGCTAGAGAGAGAGAGCGCGCTAGAGAGAGCGAGAGAGAGCGCGCTAGAGAGAGCGAGAGAGAGCGCGTGAGAGAGAGCAAGAGCGCGCTAGAGAGAGAGAGCGCGCTAGAGAGAGCGAGAGAGAGCGAGAGAGCGCTAGAGAGAGAGAGCGCGCTAGAGAGAGCGAGAGAGAGCGCTTGAGAGAGAGCGAGAGTGCGCTAGAGAGAGATAGCGTGCTAGAGAGAGCGAGAGCGCGCTAGAGAGAGCGAGAGAGAGCACTTGAGAGAGAGCGAGAGCGCGCTAGAGAGCGAGAGCGCGCTAGAGAGAGCGAGAGAGCGCTAGAGAGAGAGAGCGCGCTAGAGAGAGCGAGAGAGAGCGCTTGTGAGAGAGCGAGAGTGCGCTAGAGAGAGCGAGAGCGCGCTAGAGAGAGAGAGCGCGCTAGAGAGAGCGAGAGAGCGCGCTAGAGAGTGCGAGAGAGAGCGAGAGAGCGCTAGAGAGAGAGAGCGCGCTAGAGAGAGCGAGAGAGAGCGCGTGAGAGAGAGCGAGAGCGCGCTAGAGAGAGAGAGCGCGCTAGAGAGAGAGAGAGAGCGCGTGAGAGAGAGAGAGAGAGCGCGCTAGAGAGAGCGAGAGCGCGCTAGAGAGAGCGAGAGAGAGCGAGAGCGTGAGAGCGCGCTAGAGAGAGCGCGCTAGAGAGAGCGAGAGCGCGCTAGAGAGAGCGAGAGAGCGCTAGAGAGAGAGAGCACGCTAGAGAGAGCGAGAGAGCGCGAGAGCGCGCTAGAGAGAGAGAGCGCGCTAGAGAGATCGAGAGAGAGCGAGAGAGCGAGAGAGCGCTAGAGAGAGAGCTCGCTAGAGAGAGCGAGAGAGAGCGTGAGAGAGAGAGAGCGCGCTAGAGAGAGCGAGAGAGAGCGCGTGAGAGAGAGCGAGAGCGCGCTAGAGAGAGAGAGCGCGCTAGAGAGAGAGAGAGCGTGAGAGAGAGCGAGAGCGCGCTAGAGAGAGCGAGAGAGAGCGAGAGAGCGCTAGAGAGAGAGAGCGCGCTAGAGAGAGCGAGAGGGAGCGCGCTAGAGAGAGCGAGAGAGAGCGAGAGAGCGCGCTAGAGAGAGAGCGAGAGAGCGCGCACTTTCGAGAGAGAGAGCGTGCGCTTTTGAGAGAGCGAGAGATAGAGAGTGCGTGCGCTTTCGAGAGAGAGAGTGCGCGCGCTTTCGAGAGAGAGAGAGAATGCGCGCGCTTTCGAGAGAGAGAGTGCGCGCGCTTTCGAGGGAGGGAGAGAGAGAGAGAGAGAGTGTGCATGCTATCGAGAGAGAGAGAGAGAGAATGCGCGCGCTTTCGAGAGAGAGAGAAAGAGTGCGCGCGCTATCGAGAGAGAGGGGGAGAGAGAGAGAGAGAGAGAGAGCGCGCTAGAGAGAGAGAGAGCGCGCTAGAGAGAGCAAGAGCGTGCATGCGCGCTAGAGAGAACGAGCACACTAGAGAGAGAGAGCGAGCGCACTAGAGAGAGAGCGAGAGCGCGCTTTCGAGAGAGGGAGAGTGCGCGCTTTCGAGAGAGAGAGCGCACGCTTTCAAGAGAGAGAGAGAGAATGCACGCTTTCAAGAGAGAGAGAATGCACGCGCTTTCAAGAGAGAGAGAGAGAGAATGCACGCTTTCAAGAGAGAGAGAATGCACGCGCTTTCAAGAGAGAGAGACAGAGAGAGAGAGCGCTTTCGGGAGAGAGAGCGCGCGTGCTAGAGAGGGAGAGTGCGCGCGCTAGAGAGAGAGAGCGCGCGCTAGAGAGAGAGACAGAGCATGCACTAGAGAGAGAAAGAGAGAGCGAGAGCGCGCGCGAGAGAGAGAGAGCGAGAGCGCACTAGAGAGAGAGAGAGTGCGCTAGAGAGAGCGAGAGCGCGCGCTAGAGAGAGAGCGAGAGCGTGCTAGAGAGAGAGTGAGAGAGAATGCGCGCGGTTTTGAGAGAGAGAGAGAGCGCGCTTTCGAGAGAGAGAGAGCGCGCTAGAGAGAGAGCGAGAGCGCGCTAGAGAGAGAGCGAGAGCGCGCTAGAGAGAGAGTGAGAGCATGCTAGAGAGAGAGAGCGCGCGCCCGTGCTAGAGCGAGAGAGAGAGCGCGCGCGATAGAGAGAGAGAGAGAGCGCGCTAGAGAGAGAGCGAGAGCACGCGCTAGAGAGAGAGCGAGAGAGAATGCGCGCGCTTTTGAGAGAGAGAGACCGCGCTTTCGAGAGAGAGAGAGCGCGCCAGAGAGAGCGAGAGCGTGCGCTAGAGAGAGAGAGCGGGTGCTAGAGAGAGAGTGAGAGAGAGCGAGAGCGCTAGAGAGAGAGAGCGCGCTAGAGAGAGAGAGAGAGCGCACGTGCGCTGGAGAGACAGAGCGCGAGAGAGAGAGCGAGAGTGCGCGCTTTCGAGAGAGAGCGAGACCGCGCGCTAGAGAGAGAGCGAGAGCACACGCTAGAGAGAGAGCGAGAGCGCGCTAGAGAGAGAGCGAGAGCACACGCTAGAGAGAGAGCGAGAGCGCGCTAGAGAGCGCGTGCTAGAGAGAGCAAGAGTGCGCGCTAGGGAGAGAGCGCGCAGGCACTTTTGCGAGAGAGAGAGCGTGCGCTAGAGGGAGAGAGCGTGCGCGCTAGAGAGAGCGTGCGCTAGAGAGAGCGAGCGCACACGCGAGAGCGAGCGCGCGCGCTAGAGAGAGAGCGAGCGCGCTAGAGAGAGCGCCCGCGCTAGAGAGAGAGCGCCCTAGGGAGACAGCGTGAGAGCGCGCGCTAGGGAGAGAGCGAGAGCGCGCGCCCGGGAGAGAGAACGAGAGCGCGCGCTCGGGAGAGAGAGCGAGAGCGCGCTAGGGAGAGAGCATGCACGCGCTTTTGCGAGAGAGAGAGAGCGCGCACGCTAGAGAGAGAGAGCGAGAGAGAGCGAGAGAGCGCTAGAGAGAGAGAGCGCGCTAGAGAGAGCGAGAGAGAGCGCGTGAGAGAGAGCGAGAGCGCGCTAGAGAGAGAGAGCGCGCTAGTGAGAGCGAGAGCGCGCTAGAGAGAGCGAGAGAGAGCGCGTGAGAGTGATCGAGAGCGCGCTAGAGAGAGAGAGCGCGCTAGAGAGAGCGAGAGAGAGCGCGCTAGAGAGAGCGAGAGAGAGCGCGTGAGAGAGAGCGAGAGCGCGCTAGAGAGAGAGAGCGCGCTAGAGAGAGCGAGAGAGCGCTAGAGAGAGAGAGCGCGCTAGAGAGAGCGAGAGAGAGCGCTTGAGAGAGAGCGAGAGTGCGCTAGAGAGAGATAGCGCGCTAGAGAGAGCGAGAGCGCGCTAGAGAGAGAGAGAGAGAGCACGTGAGAGAGAGCGAGAGCGCGCTAGAGAGCGAGAGCGCGCTAGAGAGAGCGAGAGAGAGCGAGAGAGCGCTAGAGAGAGAGAGCGCGCTAGAGAGAGCGAGAGAGAGCGCTTGAGAGAGAGCGAGAGTGCGCGAGAGAGAGATAGCGCGCGAGAGAGAGCGAGAGCGCGCGAGAGAGAGCGAGAGCGCGCGAGAGAGAGCGAGAGCGCGCGAGAGAGAGCGAGAGCGCGCTAGAGAGAGAGAGCGCGCTAGAGAGAGCGAGAGCGCTTGAGAGAGAGCGAGAGCGCGCTAGAGAGAGAGAGCGCGCTAGAGAGAGCGAGAGAGTGCGCTAGAGAGTGCGAGAGAGAGCGAGAGAGCGCGCTAGAGAGAGCGAGAGAGAGCGCGTGAGAGAGAGCGAGAGCGCGCTAGAGAGAGAGGGCGCGCTAGAGAGAGAGAGAGAGAGAGCGCGCTAGAGAGAGCGAGAGCGCGCTAGAGAGAGCGAGAGAGAGAGCGCGTGAGAGAGAGCGCGCTAGAGAGAGCGAGAGAGAGCGCTTGAGAGAGAGCGAGAGTGCGCTAGAGAGAGCGAGAGCGCGCTAGAGAGAGAGAGCGCGCTAGAGAGAGCGAGAGAGCGCGCTAGAGAGTGCGAGAGAGAGCGAGAGAGCGCTAGAGAGAGAGAGCGCGCTAGAGAGAGCGAGAGAGAGCGCGTGAGAGAGAGCGAGAGCGCGCTAGAGAGAGAGAGCGCGTGAGAGAGAGAGAGAGAGCGCGTGAGAGAGAGAGAGAGCGCGCTAGAGAGAGCGAGAGCGCGCTAGAGAGAGCGAGAGAGAGCGAGAGCGTGAGAGCGCGCTAGAGAGAGCGCGCTAGAGAGAGCGAGAGCGCGCTAGAGAGAGCGAGAGAGCGCTAGAGAGAGAGAGCACGCTAGAGAGAGCGAGAGAGCGCGAGAGCGCGCTAGAGAGAGAGAGCGCGCTAGAGAGATCGAGAGAGAGCGAGAGAGCGAGAGAGCGCTAGAGAGAGAGCTCGCTAGAGAGAGCGAGAGAGAGCGTGAGAGAGAGAGAGCGCGCTAGAGAGAGCGAGAGAGAGCGCGTGAGAGAGAGCGAGAGCGCGCTAGAGAGAGAGAGCGCGCTAGAGAGAGAGAGAGCGTGAGAGAGAGCGAGAGCGCGCTAGAGAGAGCGAGAGAGAGCGAGAGAGCGCTAGAGAGAGAGAGCGCGCTAGAGAGAGCGAGAGAGAGCGCGCTAGAGAGAGCGAGAGAGAGCGAGAGAGCGCGCTAGAGAGAGAGCGAGAGAGCGCGCACTTTCGAGAGAGAGAGCGTGCGCTTTTGAGAGAGCGAGAGATAGAGAGTGCGTGCGCTTTCGAGAGAGAGAGTGCGCGCGCTTTCGAGAGAGAGAGAGAATGCGCGCGCTTTCGAGAGAGAGAGTGCGCGCGCTTTCGAGGGAGGGAGAGAGAGAGAGAGAGAGTGCGCATGCTATCGAGAGAGAGAGAGAGAGAGAATGCGCGCGCTTTCGAGAGAGAGAGAAAGAGTGCGCGCGCTATCGAGAGAGAGGGGGAGAGAGAGAGAGAGAGAGAGAGCGCGCTAGAGAGAGAGAGAGCGCGCTAGAGAGAGCAAGAGCGTGCATGCGCGCTAGAGAGAACGAGCACACTAGAGAGAGAGAGCGAGCGCACTAGAGAGAGAGCGAGAGCGCGCTTTCGAGAGAGGGAGAGTGCGCGCTTTCGAGAGAGAGAGCGCACGCTTTCAAGAGAGAGAGAGAGAATGCACGCTTTCAAGAGAGAGAGAATGCACGCGCTTTCAAGAGAGAGAGAGAGAGAATGCACGCTTTCAAGAGAGAGAGAATGCACGCGCTTTCAAGAGAGAGAGACAGAGAGAGAGAGCGCTTTCGGGAGAGAGAGCGCGCGTGCTAGAGAGGGAGAGTGCGCGCGCTAGAGAGAGAGAGCGCGTGCTAGAGAGAGAGACAGAGCATGCACTAGAGAGAGAAAGAGAGAGCGAGAGCGCGCGCGAGAGAGAGAGAGCGAGAGCGCACTAGAGAGAGAGAGAGTGCGCTAGAGAGAGCGAGAGCGCGCGCTAGAGAGAGAGCGAGAGCGTGCTAGAGAGAGAGTGAGAGAGAATGCGCGCGGTTTTGAGAGAGAGAGAGAGCGCGCTTTCGAGAGAGCGAGAGCGCGCTAGAGAGAGAGCGAGAGCGCGCTAGAGAGAGAGCGAGAGCGCGCTAGAGAGAGAGTGAGAGCATGCTAGAGAGAGAGAGCGCGCGCCCGTGCTAGAGCGAGAGAGAGAGCGCGCGCGATAGAGAGAGAGAGAGAGCGCGCTAGAGAGAGAGCGAGAGCACGCGCTAGAGAGAGAGCGAGAGAGAATGCGCGCGCTTTTGAGAGAGAGAGACCGCGCTTTCGAGAGAGAGAGAGCGCGCCAGAGAGAGCGAGAGCGTGCGCTAGAGAGAGAGAGCGGGCGCCGGTGCTAGAGAGAGAGTGAGAGAGAGCGAGAGCGCTAGAGAGAGAGAGCGCGCTAGAGAGAGAGAGAGAGCGCACGTGCGCTGGAGAGACAGAGCGCGAGAGAGAGAGCGAGAGTGCGCGCTTTCGAGAGAGAGCGAGACCGCGCGCTAGAGAGAGAGCGAGAGCACACGCTAGAGAGAGAGCGAGAGCGCGCTAGAGAGAGAGCGAGAGCACACGCTAGAGAGAGAGCGAGAGCGCGCTAGAGAGCGCGTGCTAGAGAGAGCAAGAGTGCGCGCTAGGGAGAGAGCGCGCAGGCACTTTTGCGAGAGAGAGAGCGTGCGCTAGAGGGAGAGAGCGTGCGCGCTAGAGAGAGCGTGCGCTAGAGAGAGCGAGCGCACACGCGAGAGCGAGCGCGCGCGCTAGAGAGAGAGCGAGCGCGCTAGAGAGAGCGCCCGCGCTAGAGAGAGAGCGCCCTAGGGAGACAGCGTGAGAGCGTGCTAGAGAGAGAGCGCCCTAGGGAGACAGCGTGAGAGCGCGCGCTAGGGAGAGAGCGAGAGCGCGCGCCCGGGAGAGAGAACGAGAGCGCGCGCTCGGGAGAGAGAGCGAGAGCGCGCTAGGGAGAGAGCACGCACGCGCTTTTGCGAGAGAGAGAGAGCGCGCACGCTAGAGAGAGAGAGCGCGCACGCGAGAGCGAGAGAGCGAGAGAGAGCGAGAGAGCGCTAGAGAGAGAGAGCGCGCTAGAGAGAGCGAGAGAGAGCGAGAGCGCGCTAGAGAGAGAGAGCGCGCTAGTGAGAGCGAGAGCGCGCTAGAGAGAGCGAGAGAGAGCGCGTGAGAGTGATCGAGAGCGCGCTAGAGAGAGAGAGCGCGCTAGAGAGAGCGAGAGAGAGCGCGCTAGAGAGAGCGAGAGAGAGCGCGTGAGAGAGAGCGAGAGCGCGCTAGAGAGAGAGAGCGCGCTAGAGAGAGCGAGAGAGAGCGAGAGAGCGCTAGAGAGAGAGAGCGCGCTAGAGAGAGCGAGAGAGAGCGCTTGAGAGAGAGCGAGAGTGCGCTAGAGAGAGATAGCGCGCTAGAGAGAGCGAGAGCGCGCTAGAGAGAGCGAGAGAGAGCACGTGAGAGAGAGCGAGAGCGCGCTAGAGAGCGAGAGCGCGCTAGAGAGAGCGAGAGAGAGCGAGAGAGCGCTAGAGAGAGAGAGCGCGCTAGAGAGAGCGAGAGAGAGCGCTTGAGAGAGAGCGAGAGTGCGCGAGAGAGAGATAGCGCGCGAGAGAGAGCGAGAGCGCGCGAGAGAGAGCGAGAGCGCGCGAGAGAGAGCGAGAGCGCGCGAGAGAGAGCGAGAGCGCGCTAGAGAGAGAGAGCGCGCTAGAGAGAGCGAGAGCGCTTGAGAGAGAGCGAGAGCGCGCTAGAGAGAGAGAGCGCGCTAGAGAGAGCGAGAGAGTGCGCTAGAGAGTGCGAGAGAGAACGAGAGAGCGCGCTAGAGAGAGCGAGAGAGAGCGCGTGAGAGAGAGCGAGAGCGCGCTAGAGAGAGAGGGCGCGCTAGAGAGAGAGAGAGAGAGCGCGCTAGAGAGAGCGAGAGCGCGCTAGAGAGAGCGAGAGAGAGAGCGCGTGAGAGAGAGCGAGAGCGCGCTAGAGAGAGAGAGCGCGCTAGAGAGAGCGAGAGAGCGAGAGAGAGCGAGAGAGCGCTAGAGAGAGAGAGCCCGCTAGAGAGAGAGAGCGAGAGAGCGCTAGAGAGAGCGCGCTAGAGAGAGCGAGAGAGAGCGCGTGAGAGAGAGAGAGCGCGCTAGAGAGGGAGAGCGCGCTAGAGAGAGCGAGAGAGAGCACGTGAGAGTGAGCGAGAGCGCGCTAGAGAGAGAGAGCGCGCTAGAGAGAGCGAGAGCGTGCTAGAGAGAGCGAGAGAGAGCGCGTGAGAGAGAGCGAGAGAGCGCTAGAGAGAGAGAGCGCGCTAGAGAGAGCGAGAGAGCGCTAGAGAGAGAGAGCGCGTGAGAGAGAGCGAGAGCGCGCTAGAGAGAGAGAGAGAGCGCTAGAGAGAGCGAGAGCGCGCTAGAGAGAGCGAGAGAGAGCGCGTGAGAGAGAGCGAGAGCGCGCTAGAGAGAGAGAGCGCGCTAGGGAGAGTGTGCGAGAGCGCGCTAGGGAGAGCAAGAGAGCGAGAGTGCGTGCTAGAGAGAGCGAGAGAGCGCGCTAGAGAGAGCGAGATTGAGCGAGAGAACGCTAGAGAGAGAGCGCGCTAGAGAGAGCGAGAGAGAGCGCGTGAGAGAGAGTGAGAGCATGCAAGAGAGAGAGAGCACGCTAGAGAGAGCGAGAGAGAGCGCGTGAGAGAGAGCGAGAGCGCGCTAGAGAGAGAGAGCGCGCTAGAGAGAGCGAGAGAGAGCGAGAGAACGCTAGAGAGAGAGAGAGCGAGAGAGAGCGCGTGAGAGAGAGCGAGAGCGCGCTAGAGAGAGAGAGCGCGCTAGAGAGAGCGAGAGAGCGCTAGAGAGAGAGAGAGCGAGAGAGAGCGCGTGAGAGAGAGCGAGAGCGCGCTAGAGAGAGCGAGAGAGAGCGCGCTAGAGAGAGCGAGAGCGCGCTAGAGAGAGCGAGAGAGACCGCGTGAGAGAGAGCGAGAGCGCGCTACAGAGAGAGAGCGCGCTAGAGAGAGCGAGAGAGCGCGTGAGAGAGAGCGCGTGAGAGAGAGCGAGAGCGCGCTAGAGAGAGAGAGCGCGCTAGAGAGAGCGAGAGAGGGCGCTAGAGAGAGTGAGAGCGCGCTAGAGAGAGCGAGAGAGAGAGCGTATGAGAGAGAGCGAGAGCGCGCTACACAGAGAGAGAGCGCGCTAGAGAGAGCGAGAGAGCGCTAGAGAGAGAGAGCGCACTAGAGAGAGCGAGAGAGAGCGCGTGAGAGAGAGCGAGAGCGCGCTAGAGAGAGAGCGCGCTAGAGAGAGTGAGAGCGCGCTAGAGAGAGCGAGAGAGAGCGCGTGAGAGTGAGCGAGAGCGCGCTAGAGACAGCGAGAGAGAGAGCGCGTGAGAGAGAGCGAGAGCGCGCTAGAGAGAGAGAGCGCGCTAGAGAGAGCGAGAGAGCGCGCTAGAGAGAGCGAGAGAGCGCGAGAGAGCGCTAGAGAGAGAGAGCGCGCTAGAGAGAGCGAGAGAGAGCGCGTGAGAGAGAGCGAGAGCGCGCTAGAGAGAGAGAGCGCGCTAGAGAGAGAGAGAGAGAAAGCGCGCTAGAGAGAGCGAGAGCGCGCTTGAGAGAGCGAGAGAGAGCGCGTGAGAGTGAGCGAGAGTGCGCTAGAGAGAGAGAGCGCGCTAGAGAGAGCGAGAGAGAGCGCGCTAGAGAGAGCGAGAGAGAGCGAGAGCGTGCTAGAGAGAGCGAGAGAGAGCGCGTGAGAGAGAGCGAGAGCGCGCTAGAGAGAGCGAGAGAGAGCGCGTGAGAGAGTGCGAGAGCGCGCTAGAGAGAGAGAGCGCGCTAGAGAGAGCAAGAGAGCGCGCTAGAGAGAGTGAGAGAGAGCGAGAGAGCGCTAGAGAGAGAGAGCGCATGAGAGAGAGCGAGAGCGCGCTAGAGAGAGCGAGAGAGAGCGCTAGAGAGAGAGAGCGCGCTAGCGAGAGCACGTGAGAGAGAGCGAGAGCGCGCTAGAGAGAGAGCGCGCTAGAGAGAGCGAGAGAGACCGAGAGAGCGCTAGAGAGAGAGAGCGCGCTAGAGAGAGCGCGTGAGAGAGAGCGAGAGCGCGCTAGAGAGAGAGAGAGCGCGCTAGAGAGAGCGAGAGAGAGCGCGTGAGAGAGAGCGAGAGCGCGCTAGAGAGAGAGAGCGCGCTAGAGAGAGAGAGCGCATGCGCGCTGGAGAGAGAGAGAGCGCGCTAGAGAGAGCGAGAGCGAGAGAGAGCGCGCGAGAGAGCGAGGGCGCGCTAGAGAGAGAGAGCGCGCTAGAGAGAGCGAGAGAGAGCGCGTGAGAGAGAGCGAGAGTGCGCTAGAGAGAGAGAGCGCGCTAGAGAGAGCGAGAGAGAGCGCGTGAGAGAGAGCGAGAGTGCGCTAGAGAGAGAGAGCGCGCTAGAGAGAGCGCGTGAGAGAGAGCGAGAGCGCGCTAGAGAGAGAGAGCGCGCTAGAGAGAGCGAGAACGCGCTAGAGAGAGCGCGTGAGAGAGAGCGAGAGCGCGCTAGAGAGAGCGAGAGAGAGCGCTAGAGAGAGAGCGAGAGCGCGCTAGAGAGAGAGAGCGCGCTAGAGAGAGCGAGAGAGAGCGCGTGAGAGAGAGCGCTAGAGAGAGAGCGCGCTAGAGAGAGTGAGAGAGAGCGCGTGAGAGAGAGCGCGCTAGAGAGAGTGAGAGAGAGCACGTGAGAGAGAGCGAGAGAGAGCGCGCTAGAGAGAGCGAGAGCGAGCTAGGGAGAGCGAGAGAGAGAGCGCGTGAGAGAGAGCGAGAGCGCGCTCAAGAGAGAGAGCGCGCTAGAGAGAGCGAGAGAGCGCGGTAGAGAGAGCGAGAGAGAGCGAGAGAGTGCTAGAGAGAGAGAGCGCGCTAGAGAGAGCGAGAGAGAGCGCGTGAGAGAGAGCGAGAGCGCGCTAGAGCGAGAGAGCGCGCTAGAGAGAGCAAGAGAGAGCGCACTAGAGAGAGCGAGAGAGAGCGCGTGAGAGAGAGCGAGAGCGCGCTAGAGAGAGAGCGCGCTAGAGAGAGCGAGAGAGAGCGCGTGAGAGAGAGCGAGAGCGCGCTAGAGAGAGAGAGCGCGCTAGAGAGAGCGAGAGAGCGCTAGAGAGAGAGAGCGCGCTAGAGAGAGCGAGAGAGAGCGCGTGAGAGAGAGCGAGAGCGCGCTAGAGAGAGAGAGCACGCTAGAGAGAGCGAGAGAGCGCGCTAGAGAGAGCGAGAGAGCACTAGAGAGAGAGAGCGCGCTAGAGAGAGCGAGAGAGAGCGCGTGAGAGAGAGCGAGAGCGCGCTAGAGAGAGAGAGCGCGCTAGAGAGCGCGAGAGCGCGCTAGAGAGAGCAAGACAGAGCGCGTGAGAGAGAGCGAGAGAGAGCGCTAGAGAGAGAGAGCGTGCTAGAGAGAGCGAGAGCGCGCTAGAGAAAGCGAGAGAGCGCGCTAGAGAGAGCGAGAGAGAGCGAGAGAGCGCGCTAGAGAGAGCGAGAGAGAGCGAGAGAGAGCGAGAGAGCGCTAGAGAGAGAGAGCACCCTAGAGAGAGCGAGAGAGCGCGCTAGAGAGAGCGAGAGAGAGCGCGTGAGAGAGAGCGAGAGTGCGCTAGAGAGAGAGAGCGCGCTAGAGAGAGCGAGAGAGAGCGCGTGAGAGAGAGCGAGAGTGCGCTAGAGAGAGAGAGCGCGCTAGAGAGAGCGCGTGAGAGAGAGCGAGAGCGCGCTAGAGAGAGAGAGCGCGCTAGAGAGAGCGAGAACGCGCTAGAGAGAGCGCGTGAGAGAGAGCGAGAGCGCGCTAGAGAGAGCGAGAGAGAGCGCTAGAGAGAGAGCGAGAGCGCGCTAGAGAGAGAGAGCGCGCTAGAGAGAGCGAGAGAGAGCGCGTGAGAGAGAGCGCTAGAGAGAGAGCGCGCTAGAGAGAGTGAGAGAGAGCGCGTGAGAGAGAGCGCGCTAGAGAGAGTGAGAGAGAGCGCGTGAGAGAGAGCGAGAGAGAGCGCGCTAGAGAGAGCGAGAGCGAGCTAGGGAGAGCGAGAGAGAGAGCGCGTGAGAGAGAGCGAGAGCGCGCTCAAGAGAGAGAGCGCGCTAGAGAGAGCGAGAGAGCGCGGTAGAGAGAGCGAGAGAGAGCGAGAGAGTGCTAGAGAGAGAGAGCGCGCTAGAGAGAGCGAGAGAGAGCGCGTGAGAGAGAGCGAGAGCGCGCTAGAGCGAGAGAGCGCGCTAGAGAGAGCAAGAGAGAGCGCACTAGAGAGAGCGAGAGAGAGCGCGTGAGAGAGAGCGAGAGCGCGCTAGAGAGAGAGCGCGCTAGAGAGAGCGAGAGAGAGCGCGTGAGAGAGAGCGAGAGCGCGCTAGAGAGAGAGAGCGCGCTAGAGAGAGCGAGAGAGCGCTAGAGAGAGAGAGCGCGCTAGAGAGAGCGAGAGAGAGCGCGTGAGAGAGAGCGAGAGCGCGCTAGAGAGAGAGAGCACGCTAGAGAGAGCGAGAGAGCGCGCTAGAGAGAGCGAGAGAGAGCGAGAGAGCACTAGAGAGAGAGAGCGCGCTAGAGAGAGCGAGAGAGAGCGCGTGAGAGAGAGCGAGAGCGCGCTAGAGAGAGAGAGCGCGCTAGAGAGCGCGAGAGCGCGCTAGAGAGAGCGAGACAGAGCGCGTGAGAGAGAGCGAGAGAGAGCGCTAGAGAGAGAGAGCGTGCTAGAGAGAGCGAGAGCGCGCTAGAGAAAGCGAGAGAGCGCGCTAGAGAGAGCGAGAGAGAGCGAGAGAGCGCGCTAGAGAGAGCGAGAGAGAGCGAGAGAGAGCGAGAGAGCGCTAGAGAGAGAGAGCACCCTAGAGAGAGCGAGAGAGCGCGCTAGAGAGAGCGAAAGAGAGCGAGAGAGCGCTAGAGAGAGCGAGAGAGAGCGCGTGAGAGTGAGGGAGAGCACGCTAGAGGGAGAGAGCGCGCTAGAGAGAGCGAGAGAGAGCGCGCTAGAGAGAGCGAGAGAGAGCGAGAGAGCGCTAGAGAGAGAGAGCGCGCTAGAGAGAGCGAGAGCGTGCTAGAGAGAGTGAGAGAGAGAGAGAGCGCGTGAGAGAGAGCGAGAGCGTGCTACAGAGAGAGAGCGCGCTAGAGAGAGCGAGAGAGAGTGCTAGAGAGAGCGAGAGAGAGCGAGAGAGCGCTAGAGGGAGAGAGCGCGTGAGAGAGAGCGAGAGAACGCTAGAGAGAGAGAGCGCGTGAGAGAGAGTGAGAGCGCGCTAGAGAGAGAGAGCGCGCTAGAGAGAGCGAGAGCGCGCTAGAGAGAGCGAGAGAGAGCGCGTGAGAGAGAGCGAGAGCGCGCTAGAGAGAGAGAGCGCGCTAGAGAGAGCGAGAGAGCGCGCTAGAGAGAGCGAGAGAGAGCGAGAGAGCGCTAGAGAGAGAGAGCGCGTGAGAGAGAGCGAGAGCGCGCTAGAGAGAGAGAGCGCGCTAGAGAGAGCGAGAGCGCGCTAGAGAGAGTGAGAGAGAGCGTGTGAGAGAGAGCGAGAGCGCGCTAGAGAGAGAGAGCGCGCTAGAGAGAGAGAGAGAGCGCATGCGCGCTGGAGAGAGAGTGAGCGCGCTAGAGAGAGCGAGAGCGAGAGAGAGCGCGCGAGAGAGCGAGGGCGCGCTAGAGAGAGAGAACGTGCTAGAGAGAGAGGGTGCGCAAGGGAGAGTGTGCGAGAGCGCGCTAGGGAGAGCAAGAGAGAGAGAGCGCGCGCTAGAGAGAGCGAGAGAGCGCGCTAGAGAGAGCGAGAGAGAGTGCTAGAGAGAGAGAGCGCGCTAGAGAGAGCGAGAGAAAGCGCGTGAGAGAGAGCGAGAGCGCGCTAGAGAGAGCGAGAGAGAGCGAGAGAGCGCTAGAGAGAGAGCGCGCTAGAGAGAGCGAGAGAGAGCGAGAGAGCGCTAGAGAGAGAGCGCGCTAGAAAGAGCGAGAGAGAGAGCGCGTGAGAGAGAGCGAGAGCGCGCTAGAGAGAGAGAGCGCGCTAGAGAGAGCGAGAGAGAGCACGTGAGAGAGAGCGAGAGCGCGCTAGAGAGAGAGAGCGCGCTAGAGAGAGCGAGAGAGAGCGCGCTAGAGAGAGCGAGAGAGAGCATGCTAGAGAGAGCGAGAGAGACCGCGTGAGAGAGAGCGAGAGCGCACTAGAGAGAGAGAGCGCGCTAGAGAGAGCGAGAGAGCGCGTGAGAGAGAGCGAGAGAGAGCGCGTGAGAGAGAGCGAGAGAGCGCTAGAGAGAGAGAGCGCGCTAGAGAGAGCGAGAGAGAGTGCATGAGAGAGAGCGAGAGCGTGCTAGAGAGAGAGAGCGCGCTAGACAGAGCGAGAGAGAGAGCGCGTGAGAGAGAGCGAGAGCGCACTAGAGAGAGAGAGCGCGCTAGAGAGAATGAGAAGGCGCGCTAGAGAGAGCGAGAGAGAGCGAGAGAGCGCTAGAGAGAGAGAGCGCGCTAGAGAGAGCGAGAGAGAGCGCATGAGAGAGAGAGAGAGCGCGCTAGAGACAGCGAGAGAGAGAGCGCTAGAGAGAGAGAGCGCGCTAGAGAGAGCGAGAGAGAGCGCGTGAGAGAGAGCGAGAGCGCGCTAGAGAGAGAGAGCGTGCTAGAGAGAGCGAGAGAGCGCGCTAGAGAGAGCGAGAGAGCGCGAGAGAGCGCTAGAGAGAGAGAGCGCGCTAGAGAGAGAGAGCGCGCTAGAGAGAGCGAGAGAGAGCGCGTGAGAGTGAGCGAGTGCGTGCTAGAGAGAGAGAGCGCGCTTGAGAGAGCGAGAGAGAGCGCGCTAGAGAGAGCGAGAGCGTGCTAGAGAGAGCGAGAGAGAGCGCGTGAGAGAGAGCGAGAGCGTGCTAGAGAGAGCGAAAGAGAGCGCGTGAGAGAGTGCGAGAGCGCGCTAGAGAGAGAGAGCGCGCTAGAGAGAGCGAGAGAGCGCGCTAGAGAGAGCGAGAGAGCGCGTGAGAGAGAGTGAGAGAGAGCGAGAGAGCGCTAGAGAGAGAGAGCGCGTGAGAGAGAGCGAGAGAGAGCGAGAGAGCGCTAGAGAGAGAGAGCGCGTGAGAGAGAGCGAGAGCGCGCGAGAGCGAGAGAGAGCGAGAGAGCGAGAGAGCGCTAGAGAGGGAGAGCGCGCTAGAGAGAGCGAGAGAGCGAGAGAGAGCGAGAGAGCGCTAGAGAGGGAGAGCGCGCTAGAGAGAGCGAGAGAGCGCGCGCTAGAGAGAGAGCGAGAGCGCGCTAGAGAGAGAGCGCGCTAGAGAGAGCGAGAGCGCGCTAGAGAGAGCGAGAGCGCGCTAGAGAGAAAGAGCGCGCTAGAGAGAGAGAGAGAGCGCATGTACGCTGGAGAGAGAGAGAGAGCGCGCGAGAGATCGAGAGCGAGAGAGAGCGCGCGAGAGAGCGAGAGCGAGAGAGAGCGCGCTAGAGAGAGAGAACGTGCTAGAGAGAGAGAGCGCGCTAGAGAGAGCGAGAGAGAGCGCGCTAGAGAGAGCGAGAGCGTGCTAGAGAGAGCGAGAGAGAGCACGTGAGAGAGAGCAAGAGCGTGCTAGAGAGAGAGAGCACGCTAGAGAGAGCGAGAGAGAGCGCGTGAGAGAGAGCGAGAGTGCGCTAGAGAGAGTGAGAGAGCGCTAGAGAGAGAGAGCGCGCTAGAGAGAGAGAGCGCGCTAGAGAGAGCGAGAGAGCGCTAGAGAGAGAGAGCGCGCTAGAGAGAGCGAGAGCGCGCCAGAGAGAGCGAGAGAGAGCGCGTGAGAGAGAGCGAGAGCGTGCTAGAGAGAGAGAGCGCGCTAGAGAGAGAGAGAGAGCTTAGAGAGAGCGAGAGAGCGCGAGAGAGCGCTAGAGAGAGAGAGCGCGTGAGAGAGAGCGAGAGCGCGCTAGAGAGAGAGAGCGCGCTAGAGAGAGCGAGAGCGCGCTAGAGAGAGCGAGAGAGAGCGCGCTAGAGAGAGCGAGAGCGTGCTAGAGAGAGCGAGAGATAGCACGTGAGAGAGAGCGAGAGCGTGCTAGAGAGAGAGCGCGCGCTAGAGAGAGCGAGAGAGAGCGCGTGAGAGAGAGCGAGAGCTCGCTAGAGAGAGAGAGCGCGCTAGAGAGAGCAAGAGAGCGCTAGAGAGAGAGAGAGCGTGCTAGAGAGAGCGAGAGAGCGCTAGAGAGAGCGAGAGAGCGCTAGAGAGAGAGAGCGCGCTAGAGAGAGCGAGAGCGCGCTAGAGAGAGCGAGAGAGAGCGCGTGAGAGAGAGCGAGAGCGCGCTAGAGAGAGAGAGCGCACTAGAGAGAGCGAGAGAGCACGCTAGAGAGAGCGAATGAGAGCGAGAGAGCGCTAGAGAGAGCGCGTGAGAGAGAGAGAGAGCGCGCTAGAGAGAGAGCGCGCTAGAGAGAGCGAGAGCGTGCTAGAGAGAGAGAGCGCGCTAGAGAGAGAGAGAGCGCATGCGCGCTGGAGAGAGAGAGAGCGCGCTAGAGAGAGCGAGAGCGAGAGAGAGCGCGCGAGAGAGCGAGGGCGCGCTAGAGAGAGAGAACGTGCTAGAGAGAGAGAGTGCGCTAGGGAGAGTGTGCGAGAGCGCGCTAGGAAGAGCGAGAGAGAGCGAGAGAGCGCGAGAGAGAGAGCGCGCTAGAGAGAGCGAGAGCGCGCTAGAGAGAGCGAGAGAGAGCGCGCTAGAGAGAGAGAGAGAGAGCGCGTGAGAGAGAGAGCGCGCTAGAGAGAGCGAGAGAGAGCGCGTGAGAGAGAGCGAGAGCGCGCTAGAGAGAGATAGCGCGCTAGAGAGAGCGAGAGAGAGCGAGAGCGCGCTAGAGAGAGCGTGAGAGAGCGCGTGAGAGAGAGCGAGAGCGCGCTAGAGAGAGAGAGCGCGCTAGAGAGAGCGAGAGAGCGCGCTAGAGAGAGCGAGAGCGCGCTAGAGAGAGCGAGAGAGAGCGCGCTAGAGAGAGAGAGCACGCTAGAGAGAGAGAGAGAGCGCGCTAGAGAGAGCGAGAGAGAGCGAGAGAGCGCTAGAGAGAGAGAGAGAGAGCGCGTGAGAGAGAGCGAGAGAGAGCGAGAGAGCGCTAGAGAGAGAGAGAGCGCGTGAGAGAGAGCGAGAGCGCGCTAGAGAGAGAGAGAGCACGCTAGAGAGAGAGAGAGAGCGCGCTAGAGAGAGCGAGAGAGAGCGAGAGAGCGCTAGAGAGAGAGAGAGAGAGCGCGTGAGAGAGAGCGAGAGCGCGCTAGAGAGAGAGAGAGCACGCTAGAGAGAGACAGTGTAGAGAGTGTAGACAGTGTAGAGAGAGGATGAATGAGTGAAAGTGTGTGTATGTGAGTGAGACAGAGAGTGTGTGCTTGTGTGTGTATGTGTGTATGTTTGTGTGTGTGAGAGAGATTGTGATAATGTGTGTGAAAATGTTTGAGTGTGCATTTGTGAGTGACTGAGTGTGTGCATGTCAGTGTGGATGTCTGCAAGTGTGTGAAAGTGCATGTGTGTGAGGGACTGAATGTGGTGTGTGAGCACACGTGAGAGAGAGCGAGTGAATGAGTGTGAGGGATGGTGTATGGTTTGTGGATCATTACTGGGACAGGGACACAAACATGTGGTTTACACACAGTCACATTATAGAGGGACAGCATTGACACGGAAACTGGGCACTCAGATGGACACACACACACACTTCTGTGATGATACTTGAGCTCAGACCCTCACTGACTCTCCCCCCCCAGACAAAACCTGTGCAGTGCCCAAATCCTGTGTTGCGGGGAGTGTGTGTGTGTGTGTGTGTGTGTCTGTGTGTGGTGGGGGTGGAAGCAGGGAGCAGTGAGGGAGAAATGTGGGTGTTGAGGGGCAGGCACGTGATCTATGATTTCAATTCCCAAACCCTGCCAATATATTTGAGAAAGGGCAATGAAATAAAAGATTGAAAGTCAAGTTAGAAATGGCTGCATGTCGAGTAGGGCAGGGACAGAGAGAGACACAGACACAGAGAGAGAGAGAGAAAGAGAGAGACATACAGGGACAGAGAGTGAGGGACAGAGGGAGAGTGAGAGACAGAGAGAGAGAGAGAGAGAGAGAGAGACAGGAACAAAGAGAGAGCGAGAGAGAGAGGCAGGGAGAGAGACAGAGTTAGAGATAGGGATAGAGATAGAGTTAAATTCTGGGAATCACACATATAGCAGGAAAATGCCAAGAGATTCTCTGCAAGTATCCCCCTCTCCACTCCCAGCCGTGTGTGTGTCTCAGGAAGCCTACTTACAGTCAGGCTCTGAGACGCTGGTGCGGGAGTAATGTTTAAGATTTTCAAATTGCACTGACACAACTAACAAGGTTTAAAAAAAAAGAGGTGTAGAAACTGGGAATGAGAATGCCTTGCTGCCCCAGAATGAACATCTCAGTGGGCAGCAAGATCCCACAAGGCTCCAGTCCTGGGAATTAACATCTCAATCAGACAGAGCCCTCCCCAGAGGAGCAGACTGACAGATGATTCAATGTGTCAGAGAGGGCAGGGGTGGAGTCCACAAACCCCTCACCCGGAATAAATGTGGACAAGGAATTGGTCAGATTCATTCTCAAACCCTGTTCTCTCTCTGCATGGAGAGTGAGCAGCTCTCCCTGTCTGGTTGAGACAGTGTGTGTGTGTGTTTTAATAATGTTTCCAGCCTCTGGTTAATTGTTTTCTTATAATTTGTGTGTATTTTGATGTTGCTGTGGTGTTATGAAATGCATTGGGGATGGGGATGGGGAAGGGGGTGGTGGGGTTGTGTTTAAACCTGGGATCTTGCTGTGTAATTTTGCATCAAACCGCTCTCGCTCCCCCGGCCCCCTGCCAACTTTTATCCCGAGGAACTTTTGTTGGGAAAGCAGAAAAGTGAAGATCCAAAATGCCTGGGGGTCAGGAAAGCCTTGGACAAGAACAACCTCCTGAGGGGGAGCACAGGCCTGAGGCCTGTTGGTCAAGCTGCAGCCCGTGGGGCCCAGCTGAGTGGTGGTCTGTTTATTCCCCCGAGGTTTCATCTCCTCTTGGGGGCGGGTGGGGTGGGTGTGGAAGCCTGGTTTATCAGGGCCTCTGGTTAACTGGGTCCTGTCAAATCATGGCCTGGTCAGTTTTAAAACGGCTTTGAAGCCTGGCGTTAAAGTAACCGGAGCCTTGGGATTGTGAGACAAACAGGTTAACCCGCCCCCCCCCAAGATCTGGGAGGCAGGACTCCCTCAGGAGGGAATTGTAACCCAAAATATCTGACCCTCCGGAAAAAACGGTCACACTGTCAGAGGAATGTGGATCATAGAGAGGGCAGGATGATAGAATTCGACAAGAAGAGAAAGAGGGTGCGAGAAAGAGTTGAAACATGGAGAGAGCAGGAGGGAGGGAGAGAGAGAGGCAGTGTGAGATCGCTGTAATATATGACTCTGGGGTGACAGGAATTAATTAGACTGGAAATAAAAATAATCAGATTATTGAGCTTCTGCAGCTCTGTCATTTGTGGGATCTTGCTGTGCATCAGTTGCCCTAATGCCATTGTTGCAGGCAGTGAGTAGTCAAGTAATCAAACCCTTAACCAGCATCACCTATGAGGTGTCTGTGGTTAGTCTAACCTCTAGTTAGCTGCTCTGAAGTGATCAGACAGACACACATTTTTACCGTAATGGCCGTGTTCTGGTCTGGGGCAGGAACAAAAAGATGGAAGGGGAGCTGCTGCACAGTCTGATCCCACCGATGTCACTGCCTCCCTCTCTCACTCCAGCTCCCATCTCTACCTCTGGGCTCCGTGTCCCTCTTGTCTGTCCCACACCCTTCCTTCGATTCCCATCCTTCCCACCTCCGGTCTGTTCACATTCCCCCTGTAGATTCCCTTCCACCACTCTCTGGATCCTACCTCGATCTTGGAACTGATGGAATTTTTCACTCCCCTCACATCTTTCTTGGTTTCTGTAAGCCCTGTGGGATCTTGCTGTTCCTGGCTGAGGATCATTCTATCTGCCTGATAATATCACCCACCACGGGGGGGGGGGCGAGAAACGTCAAGAGAAAAAGGCAGAGACAGAGAGGGAAGGCAGAGAGAATAAAGATAGAGAGAGAGAGAAAGAGACAAAAGAAAGAGAAAGGAGAGAACGCAAGACAGACCAACAGAAAGGTGAATGGAGAGACACAGAGACAGAGAGGGAAGAGGGAAACAGTGAAGTAGAGAAAAAAGAGAGGCAAGGAGAGACATGGAGAGGGTAAGGAGACCCATACTCACTATCCCAGCTGCTCCCAGCTCCCTCTCCCCAAGGTCTCTCTCTGTGTCCCATCAGGGACAGAGGCGTTTTTAGGACAGCTGAAAGGGTCAAACCTGGGATTGAGATTCAAACACAACCCACACGTTCTCAGACAGAGAGAGAGAGAGAGACATGAACTCCCCAATACTCACCCCTGGCCTCACCACAGGGCAAAAGGAATTGTCCCAGGTCTGTCATTCAAACCCCATCTCCTCCCAAATCCTAGCTCATCCAGTCAGCTCCCAGCTCTCACTACCTGGAACACACCTCCCCCAGGTATGGAACACACCAACCATCAACTTTGTGGGATTTCAGTGGGGAAGGGGGCAGGGTTGGGAGAAAGCCCACAGGTCGGTGGTTTAGACCAGGGATGTGCCAATGTGTCCCTGTCCTTTCCCCATCCCCCTCACTGACCCAGCCTGGGAACACACACACAGAGACACTGACACTCTCAGACACACAGACACTGACACTTTCTCACACACTCACAGAGCTGCAGGATCAAGTCCTGAACAGCCCCAGACACAGACTCACACCAGTTAAAAACAAGGACTGCAGATGCTGGAAACCAGAGTCTAGATTAGAGTGGGGTGCTGGAAAAGCACAGCAGGTCAGGCAGCATCCAAGGAGCAGGAAAATCGACGTTTCGGGCACAAGCCCTTCATCAGGAATAGAGGTGTTCACGCAAGACGTTTGCACAACTTAACACAAAATTCTTTGTAAAAATTGAGGCAACATTTTTGCCCGGGTGAGCCCAGGCTTATTTCACAAATTAGGATGAGTTTTGTACAGATTGAGACAACGTTTTAAGACCAAAGTAACTCAAGTTCATTCCACGTATTTACACAAGGTATTTGCTCAAAATAACACACTTTTTTTTGTAAAAATTGACACAACATTTTTGCCCAAATGTGCACACAGATTTATTCCACAGTTTAACACCAGATTTGTGCACAGATTAATGAAACTGCAATGAACCACTGATATCTGCAAGTTTGCTGAGTTTGAGTTTGATCAGAATGAGGAAACATCTTCTAGTTTCTTTCTTTGCCATGTTTTGGGTCACCTTGTGAACCCGGCCGTGAAATATTCATGCTGCAAAGACCCCCACTAAGCGCACTGGGAAAACTTGATGCAACTTGTGAGAGAGAGTTTCCTTAAAAGTGTGAAATTTCCCCAGTGAGAAATTCAAGGAGCAGGACGAAGGAGGAGGAGTTGCAACTCCTACTGCAGCCACAAGGTGGAGATGGAGGTTGCAGATCAATGAGAAACTGACGCAGGTGACCGGCGCACGGCCCGGACGGCTGCACGCACGCGGATAAAGAACACGCACGCGGACTAATGGCACGCGCGGCTCTGACGGCTGCACGCACGCGGGGTACCTGCGCGCACGGCCCTGACGGCGGCACGCACGCGGGGTACCTGCACACACGGCTCTGACGGTTGCACGCACGCGGGGTACCTGCACGCACGGCCCTGACGGCTGCACGCACGCGGGGTACCTGCACGCACGGCCCTGACGGCTGCACGCATGCGGACGACTGGCCATACCCTTGTCTCGCGGGAGTGCGCATGCGGCTCAGGGCTGCCCCCCCCGCCCACCACTTTTTCCCGCCTTTTCATGGGGCGACGGTTGAGATTCAAAAACAGAAAAAGAAAGAGGGAGGAAGGCAATGGATAAAGGAGTGAGGATTGTGGAGGGAATGGAGTGAGGATTGTAGAGGGAATGGAGTGAGGATTGTAGAGGGAATGGAGTGAGGATTGGGGAGGGAATGGAGTGAGGATTGTAGAGGGAATGGAGTGAGGATTGGGGAGGGAATGGAGTGAGGATTGTAGAGGGAATGGAGTGAGGATTGGGGAGGGAATGGAGTGAGGATTGTAGAGGGAATGGAGTGAGGATTGGGGAGGGAATGGAGTGAGGATTGGGGAGGGAATGGAGTGAGGATTGGGGAGGGAATGGAGTGAGGATTGTAGAGGGAATGGAGTGAGGATTGGGGAGGGAATGGAGTGAGGATTGTAGAGGGAATGGAGTGAGGATTGTAGAGGGATTGGAGTGAGGATTGTAGAGGGATTGGAGTGAGGATTGTAGAGGGAAAGGAGTGAGGATTGGGGAGGGAATGGAGTGAGGATTGGGGAGGGATTGGAGTGAGGATTGTAGAGGGATTGGAGTGAGGATTGTAGAGGGAATGGAGTGAGGATTGTAGAGGGAATGGAGTGAGGATTGTAGAGGGATTGGAGTGAGGATTGTAGAGGGATTGGAGTGAGGATTGGGGAGGGAATGGAGTGAGGATTGTAGAGGGAATGGAGTGAGGATTGGGGAGGGAATGGAGTGAGGATTGTAGAGGGAATGGAGTGAGGATTGGGGAGGGAATGGAGTGAGGATTGTAGAGGGAATGGAGTGAGGATTGTAGAGGGAATGGAGTGAGGATTGTAGAGGGATTGGAGTGAGGATTGTAGAGGGAATGGAGTGAGGATTGTAGAGGGAATGGAGTGAGGATTGTAGAGGGAATGGAGTGAGGATTGGGGAGGGAATGGAGTGAGGATTGGGGAGGGAATGGAGTGAGGATTGTAGAGGGAATGGAGTGAGGATTGGGGAGGGAATGGAGTGAGGATTGGGGAGGGAATGGAGTGAGGATTGTAGAGGGAATGGAGTGAGGATTGGGGAGGGAATGGAGTGAGGATTGGGGAGGGATTGGAGTGAGGATTGTAGAGGGAATGGAGTGAGGATTGGGGAGGGAATGGAGTGAGGATTGTAGAGGGAATGGAGTGAGGATTGGGGAGGGATTGGAGTGAGGATTGGGGAGGGATTGGAGTGAGGATTGGGGAGGGAATGGAGTGAGGATTGTAGAGGGAATGGAGTGAGGATTGGGGAGGGAATGGAGTGAGGATTGTAGAGGGAATGGAGTGAGGATTGTAGAGGGAATGGAGTGAGGATTGTAGAGGGATTGGAGTGAGGATTGTAGAGGGATTGGAGTGAGGATTGGGGAGGGAATGGAGTGAGGATTGTAGAGGGAATGGAGTGAGGATTGGGGAGGGATTGGAGTGAGGATTGGGGAGGGAATGGAGTGAGGATTGGGGAGGGAATGGAGTGAGGATTGGGGAGGGAATGGAGTGAGGATTGTAGAGGGAATGGAGTGAGGATTGGGGAGGGAATGGAGTGAGGATTGGGGAGGGATTGGAGTGAGGATTGGGGAGGGAATGGAGTGAGGATTGTAGAGGGAATGGAGTGAGGATTGGGGAGGGAATGGAGTGAGGATTGTAGAGGGAATGGAGTGAGGATTGTAGAGGGAATGGAGTGAGGATTGTAGAGGGAATGGAGTGAGGATTGGGGAGGGAATGGAGTGAGGATTGTAGAGGGAATGGAGTGAGGATTGGGGAGGGAATGGAGTGAGGATTGTAGAGGGAATGGAGTGAGGATTGGGGAGGGAATGGAGTGAGGATTGTAGAGGGAATGGAGTGAGGATTGTAGAGGGATTGGAGTGAGGATTGTAGAGGGATTGGAGTGAGGATTGTAGAGGGAAAGGAGTGAGGATTGGGGAGGGAATGGAGTGAGGATTGGGGAGGGATTGGAGTGAGGATTGTAGAGGGATTGGAGTGAGGATTGTAGAGGGAATGGAGTGAGGATTGTAGAGGGAATGGAGTGAGGATTGTAGAGGGATTGGAGTGAGGATTGTAGAGGGATTGGAGTGAGGATTGGGGAGGGAATGGAGTGAGGATTGTAGAGGGAATGGAGTGAGGATTGGGGAGGGAATGGAGTGAGGATTGTAGAGGGAATGGAGTGAGGATTGGGGAGGGAATGGAGTGAGGATTGTAGAGGGAATGGAGTGAGGATTGTAGAGGGAATGGAGTGAGGATTGTAGAGGGATTGGAGTGAGGATTGTAGAGGGAATGGAGTGAGGATTGTAGAGGGAATGGAGTGAGGATTGGGGAGGGAATGGAGTGAGGATTGTAGAGGGAATGGAGTGAGGATTGGGGAGGGATTGGAGTGAGGATTGTAGAGGGAATGGAGTGAGGATTGGGGAGGGAATGGAGTGAGGATTGGGGAGGGAATGGAGTGAGGATTGTAGAGGGAATGGAGTGAGGATTGGGGAGGAAAAGGAGTGAGGATTGTAGAGGGAATGGAGTGAGGATTGTAGAGGGAATGGAGTGAGGATTGGGGAGGGAATGGAGTGAGGATTGGGGAGGGAAAGGAGTGAGGATTGGGGAGGGAATGGAGTGAGGATTGGGGAGGGAATGGAGTGAGGATTGGGGAGGGAAAGGAGTGAGGATTGGGGAGGGAATGGAGAATGGGGTGAGCATTAGGGAGGGAGGGAAGGAATGGAGAAAGGGTTGAGCATCGAGGTGGGAGGGAATGGAGAAATGGGGTCATTGGGGAGGGAGGGAATGGAGAAAGGGATGAGCATTGGGGAGGGTGAGGGAGGGAATGGAGTATGGGATGAATGTTGGGGAGGGGGTGGGCGGGAATGGAGAAAGGGATGAGCATTGGGGAGAGAGGGGGAGGGAGTGGAGAAAGGGTTGAGTGTTGGGGAGAGAGAGGGAGGGAATCGAGAAAGGGATGAGCATTGGGGAGGGTGTGCATGGGAATGGAGAAAGGGATGAGCATTGAGGAGGGTGGGCTGGATGCTGAAGCGAGACGATCACCCCCCCCACCCCCCCGTCCCCCTGAAAGACAGTGATTGAATCAGTCGCTTGATGTGGGGAGTGGGGTTTGGGGGTGTATAAATGATGATGTGGTTTGACAGTCAAGCTGAACGGAGCCAGTGGGTGACAGTGGGACAGGCCTTGGGCTGTTCAAAGGGAGAGGGACACACTCCCCTCACCCAGCCTCAGGGACAGGCAATGACACCCCCCTCCCCTCCCCCACCCTAGGCACAGGTAGTGACATCCTTCCCTCCCCTCCCCCACCCTCAGGGACAGACAGTGACACCCCCCTTCCCCACCCCACCCTCAGGGACAGACAGATACCCCCCCACCCTCAGAACAGGCAGTGACACCCCCCCTCCACTCCCCCACCCTCAGGGACATGCAGTGACCACCCCCACCCTCAGGGACAGGCAGTGACACCCCTCTCCCCTCCCCCACCCTAACGAACAGGCAGTGACACACCACCTCCCCACCCCACCCTCAGGGACAGGCAGGGACACCCACCCCCCCTCCCATCCTCCAGGGACATCTGTGACATTCTCCTCCCCCACCCTCAGCGACAGGCAGTGACACCCTCCCCACCCTCAGAGACAGGCACTGACACCCCCCTCCACTAACCCCCCCTCAGGGACAGGCAGTGACACCCCCTTCCCCTCCCCACCCCACCCCTCCCTCAGGGACAGGCACTGACACCCCCTTCTACTCCCCCACCCTCAGGGACAGGCACTGACACCCCCCTCCACTCCCCCACCCTCAGGGACAGGCAGTGACACCCCCTTCCCCTCCCCACCCCACCCCTCCCTCAGGGACAGGCACTGACACCCCCTTCTACTCCCCCACCCTCAGGGACAGGCAGTGACACCCCCCTCCACTCCCCCACCCTCAGGGACAGGCAGTGACACCCCCCTCCCCTCCCCACCCCACCCCTCCCTCAGGGACAGGCACTGACACCCCCCTCCACTCCCCCACCTTCAGGGACAGGCACTGACACCCCCCTCCACTCCCCCACCTTCAGGGACAGGCAGTGACACCCCCCTCCCCTCCCCACCCCTCCCTCAGGGACAGGCAGTGACACCCCTTCCACTCCCTGACTCTCAGGGACAGGCAGTGACAAATCCCTCCCCCCATCCTCAGGGACTGGCAGTGACATCCCTCCACTCCCCCCCCCCCCCCACCTCCCCCTAGGGGACAGGCAGACCCCCCCCCCCTCCCCCGCCCCATCCACTCCCCTGTCCACTCCCCCACCCTCAGGGACAGGCAGTGACACCCTCCCGCCCACTCCCCCACCCTCAGGGACAGGCAGTGACAGCCCCCTCCGCACCCTCAGGGACAGGCCGGGCCCCCCCCCCCCCCATCCCTCCGTTACCCATTAACAACAATAAAACACACACTGGAGGGGTTATTTCAGATATGTTCAGGGATAATGGTGATGTCCCAGCCGCACAGATGGACATTGCGAGGTCCCAGCTGTGACCTGCAGGCTACACGGTAACCCACCGTGTCCTCAGCATTTCCTCGGGAAATTGAATCCCAGTCCGTTTGGTGACAGTGACACCTGCTCACATCCACGTGTTTGGGTGATTTCATTCCAGACGGAGTTGAGGGCAGGAATTTTGGTGAAGAACGTAGAGATGCGACAAGGCCATTGCCAAGACAGATTCACGTGGCTGTTTTCTGAGAGTGCACATTCATCAATCACAGTGTTATTTGAGAGATCTTTCCCTGTAGAGATTGGATGTTATGTTGACCGCACAACAACGGTGACTGCACATCGAAAAGGGGCAGACAGAGCTTCAGTTTAATGTTTTGTCTGACAGGGACAATGTCAACATTGCAGCTCACACTTAATTGTGTCTCTGAAAACAGCGTCACGTTGGCAGTACACATGCTGTGTCAGTGTTTACACTCTGACAATGCAGCATTTGCTCTTGTACAGCCTTCCTGACAGTGCCGCACTCCTGTTGTACAGCCCACTGAAGGTGCAACACTCGCTATGCACAGCCTCCCTGATGCATTCTGAGTATTCACTCTGGAGATTATTCCCAGTGTATTTGATAACACTGACACTGCTAACATCTAAATGTTTTCTTCATTTCTTTTCAGAAAGGGAAGAAGTCAGGAATTTTCAAGAAGGGTACAGATACGGTGAGGGAGAAAATACTTTATTGAGACAGATTTGTAGTACTCGCATAGCTGTTTCCTAAAAGTGCTCTTTTATCACAGTGTTATTTGAAATATTTGTCTCTGCAGGAGTTGGACATTGTGTGGACCGTGTCACAACAGTGACTGCCCACTGAAAGAAGGCCGACAGAGCCATAGTTTAACATCTTGCTTGCATTGACACTGTCAAAATTGCAGCTCTCAGTCATGTCTCTGAAAACAGTGTAATGCTGTCAGTACAGATTCCCCGAGTTTGCTGTGGAAGCATTTATGCCCTGATAGAGCAACCCTCTCTCTGTACCGCCCCCTGACAGTGCTGCCCTCCCTCTGTACTGCCCCATAGTACAGTGATGAGGTGTGAATGGCTTCTTGGTTTGTTAGATGTGTGATTGTCTAGCTAACTCCATTATGAATGTAAACTGGGATAGTGGTAATTTCCCAGGTGAACAGGTAACCCTGCAGTTTTTACCTGTGATGGGCAGTCTACATGGTATCTACATTGAATACTACATCTTTCCCATTTTCTCAGTAAATAAATTATAATGTACTTGACATCAGCAACACTGCTAACATCCAAATATTTTGGTGATTTGTTTCCAGACTGTATCAAGGACAACACTTGAGATGAAGAGTACAGATCCGGTGAGGGCGAATGGACCATTGCTGCGACAGATTCGCTGGCCTCATGTAGCTGTGTTTGGAAGTGCTCAGTCATTGCAGTGTTATTTGAGAGATCTTTCTCAGCAGAAATTGGACATTTATGTTGCCCACATGACAACAGTGACTGCACACTGAAAAAGGGCAGACAGAACTTTGGTTTAACATCTCTCCTGATAGTGGCACCGTAAACATTTCAGCTCACATTTAATTGTATCTCTGCAAACAGGGTAATGGTGTCAGTACAGATTCGCTGAGTTTGCTGTCTCAGTGCTTACCCACAGACATTCAGTCTGTTCAGCCTCCCTGACAGAGCAGTACACCCTCCACACAGCCTCCTGAACATGTAACACTCACTGTGTATAGTCTCCCTGATGATGCTGCCTTCCTCACTCACTCTAGTGTATCCCATAGGCACAGTACTCCATCTGCACTGCAATCCTGATAAACGGGCTGGGGGCTGAATGCTTTCCTTCGTTGTAAGATTCATAATTATGTATCTAGCATAGTTTTGTATGTGGACAGTCCAATAATAATTTCCAAGGTGTCTGCAGGTGACAATGCAGATACTACCTGTGACTCATGGTAACCTCATGGAGTCCCAAACTAATGAATTCAGAGTGTTCTGTCAGGAAATAAATCCCAGTGTATTTGACAACAGTGACACTGCTAACATCCAAATGTTTTCTTCATTTCTTTTCAGAAAGGGACGAGGTCAGGCATTTTGAAGAAGGGTACAGATCTGGTGAGGGAGAAATTGCTTTATCAAAACAGATTTGTTGTATTCGTGTTGCTGTTTTCTAAAAGTGCTCCTTTAAAATAATGTTCTCTGAAATATTTGTTTCTGCAAAACTCGGATATTATGTTGACCACATGACAACAGAGACTGTACATTGAAAGAGGGCAGACAGAGCCACAGTTTAATATCTCGCCTGCATTGCCACTGTCAGCATTGCAGCTCTCAATCGTGTCTCTGAACACAGTGTCATGCTGTCAGTACAGACTCTGAGTTTGCTGTTTAAACATTTATCCCCTGACAGTGCAGCCCTCCCTCTGTACCGCCCCCTGACAGTGCAGCCCTCCCTCTTTACTGTCCCCATAGTACAGTGATGAGGTGTGAATGGCTTCTTGGTTTGTTAGATGTGTGATTGTCTAGCTAACTCCATTATAAATGTAAACTGGGATAGTGGTAATTTCCCAGGTGAACAGGTAACCCTGCAGTTTTTACCTGTGATGGGCAGTCTACATGGTGTCTCATGGGGCATTGAATATTACATCTTTCCTGTTTTCTTAGTAAATAAATTATAATGTACTTGACATCAGCAACACTGCTAACATCCAAATATTTTGGTGATTTGTTTCCAGACTGTATCAAGGACAGCACTTGCGATGAAGAGTACAGATCCGGTGAGGGCGAATGGACCATTACCACGACAGATTTGCTGGCCTCATATAGCTGTGTTTGGAAAATGCTCAGTCATTCATTATTTGAGAGATCTTTCTTGGCAGAAATTGAACATTGTGTTGCCCACATGACAACAATGACTGCACACTGAAAAAGGGCAAACAGAACTTTGGTTTAACATCTCTCCTGATAGTGGCACCGTCAACATTTCAGCTCACATTTAATTGTATCTCTGCAAACAGGGTAATGGTGTCAGTACAGATTCGCTGAGTTTGCTGTCTCAGTGCTTACCCACAGACATTCAGTCTGTTCAGCCTCCCTGACAGAGCAGTACACCCTCCACACAGCCTCCTGAACATGTAACACTCACTGTGTATAGTCTCCCTGATGATGCTGCCTTCCTCACTCACTCTGTCCTGTACCCCATAGGCACAGTGCTCCATCTGCACTGCAATCCTGGTAAAGGGGATGGGGGCTGAATGCTTTCCTTCGTTGTAAGATTCATAATTATGTATCTGGTGTAGTTTTGAATGTGAACTGTATATTGGTAATTTCCAAGGTGAACAGTTAACGGCTATTATAAAAGTGTGGAGCTGTATTGTACCTTTAAGAGCGTTGAAAAGCGAGGAAGGACTAACGAAGTACAGAGAGTCCTGAACAAAGTAGCAATGTAACACTTGGGAAATAAACAGCTGCAGATGAGTTGCCATGACACAAAGTCAAATTTGGCCAGTCAGTTTAAACTATACCTCAAGATACCGAAATCCAACCACATTTTAATTTAGGATTTTGATAATATTAAAACAATGATATGAATCCGATGTTTTGGGGTATAAAACCAGACATTTTGAACAGTTAGAAGGGGAACTGCCAAAGACATCACAAATATAGACTGAAAGGTACCTGTCAATAAGAAATGTGCCCAGCAGAAAATTAAAACTGACCGAGATAAAATCTACAAAGGAGAATCGATAAAGCTGACTGGTGTTTTGAAATGTGATCTTTTTTGTAAATCATAATCAGGATTTTTAACTGGACTGGCATTACAGAGCGGGAGGCAAAAGATCGGTTTAAGAGAAAGGAGTTGTAAACGGTTGTTGGTTTTAATATTCGCTGTTGTACTTAAAAAATGAAATTGTGAATATTTCCTTTAAATAGTGACCTCTCGGATTGTTGCTTGCCTCTCGAATTTTAACAGATTAGGGTGTGAGGTGAACTTTTCTGTGTGGCTGGTTGAAATTTGCAGAGGGGATTACCCCATGTCATACCACCGCGTAGGTACTAGCTGTGATTAGTGGGCTGCGTGGTAACCTCATGTAGTCTCAAACTAATCCGTTTGGAGTATTTCTGTAAGGAAATTATTCCCAGTGTGTTTGGTAACACTGACACTGCTAACATCCAAATGTTTTCTTCATTTCTTTTCAGAAAGGGAAGAAGTCAGAAATTTTGAAGAAGGGTACAGATCTGGTGAGGGAGAAATTGCTTTATCAAACCAGATTTGTCATACTCGCTTAGCTGTTTTCTGAAAGTGCTCCTTTATCATATGCTATTCGAAATATTTGTCTCTGCAGAAGATGGATATTATGTTGACCACATGACAACAGAGACTGTACATTGAAACAGGGCAGACAGAGCCACAGTTTAATATCTCTCCTGCATTGCCACTGTCAGCATTGCAGCTCTCAATCGTGTCTCTGAACATAGTGTCATGCTGTCAGTACAGACTCCCGGTGATTGCTGTATAGACATTTATCCCCTGACAGTGCAGCACTTCCTCTATACTAGTACAGGGATGAGGTGTGAATGGCTTCTTGGGTTGTTAGATGTATGATTGTCCAGCTAACTCATTATGAATGTAAGCTGTGATAATGGTAATTTCCCAGATGAACAGGTAACACTGCAGTTTTTAGCTGTGATGGGCAGTCTACATGGTATCTCATGGGGTGTTGAAGAAAACATCTTTCATGTTTTCTCAGTAAATTAATTATAGAGTACATAACAGCAGTAACACTGCTAACAGCCATATGTTTTGGTGATTTGCTTCCAGACTGTGTCGAGGACAGCACTTGCGATGAAGAGTTCAGATCTGGTGAGGGCGAATAAGCCATTATCTTGACATATTTGCTGGCCTCATGTAGCTGTGTTCTGAAAGTGCTCAGTCATTCATTATTTGAGAGATCTTTCTCAGCAGAAATTGGACATTTATGTTGCCCACATGACAACAGTGACTGCACACTCAAAAAGGGCAAACAGAACTTTGGTTTAACATCACTCCTGATAGTGGCACCGTCAACATTTCAGCTCACATTTAATTGTGTCTCTGCAAACAGGGTAATGGTGTCAGTACAGATTCGCTGAGTTTGTGAGTTTGCTGTCTCAGTGCTTACCCACTGATGATGCAGCATTCAGTCTGTTCAGCCTCCCTGACAGTGCAGTACACCCTCCACACAGCCTCCTGAACATGTAACACTCACTGTGTATAGTCTCCCTGATGATGCTGCCTTCCTCACTCACTCTGTACTGTACCCCATAGGCACAGTACTCCATCTGCACTGCAATCCTGGTAAAGGGGATGGGGGCTGAATGCTTTCCTTCGTTGTAAGATTCATAATTATGTATCTAGCATAGTTTTGAATGTGGACAGTCCAATAATAATTTCCAAGGTGTCTGCAGGTGACAATGCAGACACTACCTGTGACTCATGGTAACCTCATGGAGTCCCAAACTAATGAATTCAGTGTTCTGTCAGGAAATAAACTCCAGTGTATTTGACAACAGTGACACTGCTAACATCCAAATGTTTTCTTCATTTCTTTTCAGAAAGGGACGAGGTCAGGCATTTTGAAGAAGGGTACAGATCTGGTGAGGGAGAAATTGCTTTATCAAAACAGAGTTGTTGTATTCGTGTCGTTGTTTTCTGAAAGTGCTCCTTTATCTAATGCTCTCTGAAATATTTGTTTCTGCAAAACTTGGATATTATGTTGACCACATGACAACAGAGACTGTACATTGAAAGAGGGCAGAGAGAGCCACAGTTTAATATCTCGCCTGCATTGCCACTGTCAGCATTGCAGCTCTCAATCGTGTCTCTGAACATAGTGTCATGTTGTCAGTACAGACTCTGAGTTTGCTGTTTAAACATTTATCCCCTGACAGTGCAGCCCTCCCTCGGTACCGCCCCCTGACAGTGCAGCCCTCTCTCTGTACCGCCCCCTGACAGTGCAGCCCTCCCTCTGTACCGCCCCCTGACAGTGCAGCCCTCCCTCTGTACCGCCCCCTGACAGTGCAGCCCTCCCTCTGTACCGCCCCCTGACAGTGCAGCCCTCCCTCTGTACCGCCCCCTGACAGTGCAGCCCTCCCTCTGTACCGCCCCCTGACAGTGCAGCCCTCCCTCTGTACTGCCCCCTGACAGTGCAGACCTCCCTCTGTACCGCCCCCTGACAGTGCAGCCCTCCCTCTGTACCGCCCCTTAAACAGTGCAGCCCTCCCTCTTTACTGTCCCCATAGTACAGTGATGAGGTGTGAATGGCTTCTTGGTTTGTTAGATGTGTGATTGTCTAGCTAACTCCATTATAAATGTAAACTGGGATAGTGGTAATTTCCCAGGTGAACAGGTAACCCTGCAGTTTTTACCTGTGATGGGCAGTCTACATGGTATCTACATTGAATACTACATCTTTCCTGTTTTCTTAGTAAATAAATTATAATGTACTTGATATCAGCAACACTGCTGACATCCAAATATTTTGGAGATTTGTTTCCAGACTGTATCAAGGACAGCACTTGCGATGAAGAGTACAGATCCGGTGAGGGCGAATGGACCATTGCTGCGACAGATTCGCTGGCCTCATGTAGCTGTGTTTGGAAAGTGCTCAGTCATTGCAGTGTTATTTGAGAGATCTTTCTCAGCAGAAATTGGACATTTATGTTGCCCACATGACAACAGTGACTGCACACTGAAAAGGGCAGACAGGGCTTTGGTTTAACATCTCTCCTGATAGCGACAGCGACAACATTTCAGCTCACATTTAATTGTGTCTTTGCAAACAGGGTAATGGTGTCAGGACAGATTCGCTGAGTTTGCTGTCTCAGTGCTTACCCACAGACATTCAGTCTGTTCAGCCTCCCTGACAGTGCAGTACTCCCTCCACACAGCCTCCTGAACATGTAACACTCACTGTGTATAGTCTCCCTGATAATGCTGCCTTCCTCACTCACTCTGTACTGTACCCCATAGGCACAGTACTCCATCTGCACTGCAATCCTGGTAAAAGGGATGGGGGCTGAATGGATTCATTCATTGTAAGATTCATGATTATGTATCTAACATCGTTTTGAACGTGGACATAATAAAGGCAATTTCCCGGGTTAACAGGTAACCACACCGTTACTAGCTGTAATTAATAGGCTTCATGGTAACCCCATGGGGTCCCAAACTAATGAATTTTGAGTGTTCTCTCAGGAAATTATTCCCAGTGTGTTTGGTAACACTGACACTGCTAACATCCAAATGTTTTCTTCATTTCTTTCCAGAAAGGGACAAAGTCAGGAATTTTGAAGAAGGGTACAGATCTGGTGAGGGAGAAGATGCTTTATCAAGACAGATTTGATGTACTCGCATAGCTGTTTCCTGATAATGCTCCTTTATCACATATTTATAATATTTGTCCCAGCAGGAGTTGGACATTGTGTTGACCATGTGACAACAGTGACTGCCCACTGAAAGAAGGCCGACAGAGCCATAGTTTAACATCTTGCTTGCATTGACACTGTCAACATTGCAGCTCTCAGTCATGTCTCTGAAAACAGTGTAATGTTGTCAGTACAGATTCCCCGAGTTTGCTGTGGAAGCATTTATCCCCTGATAGAGCAACCCTCCCTCTGTACTGCCCCCTGACAGTGCAGCCCTCCCTCTGTACTGCCCCCCATAGTACAGAGATGAGGTCTGAATCTCTTCTTGAGTTAGATTGAAGATTGTGTAGCCAACTCCAAAATGAATGTAAGCTGGGATAGTGGTAATTTCCCAGGTGAACAGGTAACCCTGCAGTTTTTACCTGTGACGGGCAGTCTACATGGTGTCTCATGGGGTGTTGAATACTACATCTTTCCCGTTTTCTCAGTAAATTAATTTTAATGTACACTGTACTTGATGACAGTGACACTGTTAACATCCAAATGTTTTGGTGATTTGAATCCAAACTGTATCGTGGACAGGATTTGCGATGAAGAGTACAGATCTGGTGAGGGCGAATGGGCAATCATGAAGACAGAGTTTTCAACCTCATGGCTGTTTTGTGAAAGTGCTCATTCGTTGCCGTGTTATTTGAGAGATTTTTCCCTGCTGAAGTTGAACATTATGTTGGCTCCCTGACAACAGGGACTGCATAGCGACTCAGAGCAGAGAGAGAGCCTTGGTTTATTATCCCGCCTGCCAGTGACCCCACCAACATTGAAAATCTCACTTCCTTGAAACTCTGAAGACAGCGTAGTGTCGTCAGTACAAACTTCTTGAGCTTGTTGTCTCAATACTGACCCCCTGAAGGTGCATCTCCAGCTCGGTATATTTCTCCCTTATAGTGCAACACTCACTGTGTGCTGCCCCTGCTGACAGTGCAGCACACCCTCTGTACGACCAGCCAGATGATGCAGCACACTCTTTCTACAGAGCCCTTGCTGGTGCAACACTTGCTGTGTGCAGTTCTCTGTAACTGTGTAATACATCCAGCCTCCCCCCGCCCCCCCCCCCTCCCCCGCCAATTGCCCACCATGATATGGAGTATTACATTCAGCCTCCCCACCCCAATTGCCCACCATGATACAGAGTAATACATCCATCCTTCCCCCCCCCCCCCAATTGCCCACCATGATACAGAGTAATACATCCATCCTTCCCCCCCCCCCCCGATTGCCCACCATGATACAGAGTAATACATCCATCCTTCCCACCCCACCAATTGCCCACCATGATACAGAGTAATACATCCATCCTTCCCCCCCCCCCCGATTGCCCACCATGATACAGAGTAATACATCCATCCTTCCCCCCCCCCCGATTGCCCACCATGATACAGAGTAATACATCCATCCTTCCCCCCCCCCCTGATTGCCCACCATGATACAGAGTAATACATCCATCCTTCCCCCCCCACCCCAATTGCCCACCATGATACAGAGTAATACATCCATCCTTCCCCCCCCCCACCAATTGCCCACCATGATACAGAGTAATACATCCATCCTTCCCCCCCCACCAATTGCCCACCATGATACAGAGTAATACATCCATCCTTCCCCCCCCCCAATTGCCCACCATGATACAGAGTAATACATCCATCCTTCCCCCCCCCCGATTGCCCACCATGATACAGAGTAATACATCCATCCTTCCCCCCCCACCAATTGCCCACCATGATACAGAGTAATACATCCATCCTTCCCCCCCCACCCCAATTGCCCACCATGATACAGAGTAATACATCCATCCTTCCCCCCCCCCGATTGCCCGCCATGATACAGAGTAATACATCCATCCTTCCCCCCCCCCGATTGCCCACCATGATACAGAGTAATACATCCATCCTTCCCCCCCCAACAATTGCCCACCATGATACAGAGTAATACATCCATCCTTCCCCCCCCCCCAATTGCCCACCATGATACAGAGTAATACATCCATCCTTCCCCCCCCCCCGATTGCCCACCATGATACAGAGTAATACATCCATCCTTCCCCCCCCCCGATTGCCCACCATGATACAGAGTAATACATCCATCCTTCCCCCCCCCCGATTGCCCACCATGATACAGAGTAATACATCCATCCTTCCCCCCCCCAGATTGCCCACCATGATACAGAGTAATACATCCATCCTTCCCCCCCCCCCGATTGCCCACCATGATACAGAGTAATACATCCATCCTTCCCCCCCCCCAATTGCCCACCATGATACAGAGTAATACATCCATCCTTCCCCCCCCCCCGATTGCCCACCATGATACAGAGTAATACCTCCATCCTTCCCCCCCCCCTGATTGCCCACCATGATACAGAGTAATACATCCATCCTTCCCCCCCCCCGATTGCCCACCATGATACAGAGTAATACATCCATCCTTCCCCCCCCCCCCGATTGCCCACCATGATACAGAGTAATACATCCATCCTTCCCCCCCCCCGATTGCCCACCATGATACAGAGTAATACATCCATCCTTCCCCCCCCCCAATTGCCCACCATGATACAGAGTAATACATCCATCCTTCCCCCCCCCCCGATTGCCCGCCATGATACAGAGTAATACATCCATCCTTCCCCTCCCCCAATTGCCCACCATGATACAGAGTAATACATCCATCCTTCCCCCCCCCCCCCCGATTGCCCACCATGATACAGAGTAATACATCCATCCTTCCCCCCCCCCCGATTGCCCACCATGATACAGAGTAATACATCCATCCTTCCCCCCCCCCGATTGCCCACCATGATACAGAGTAATACATCCATCCTTCCCCCCCCCCCGATTGCCCACCATGATACAGAGTAATACACCCATCCTTCCCCCCCCCCCATTGCCCACCATGATACAGAGTAATACATCCATCCTTCCCCCCCCCCCACCGATTGCCCACCATGATACAGAGTAATACATCCATCCTTCCCCCCCCCACCGATTGCCCACCATGATACAGAGTAATACATCCATCCTTCCCCCCCCCCACCGATTGCCCACCATGATACAGAGTAATACATCCATCCTTTCCCCCCCCCCCACCGATTGCCCACCATGATACAGAGTAATACATCCATCCTTCCCCCCCCCCCCCCCACCGATTGCCCACCATGATACAGAGTAATACATCCAGCATCCTCCTGATTGCCCACCATGATACAGCTTAATACATCTAGCCTCCCCCCTGATTGTCCACTGTGATACAGAGGGGAGTGCTGCATAGCTTCCTGGGTTGTAACGTTCATTGTTGTGGAACTAGGGTTATTATGAATATGAACAGGAGTCAGAGTAATTTGTTAACAGGTAAGTGTGCAGGTAGCAGCTGGTAACCTGACAGCGTCTGGAACTACTGAAACCTTGGCATTTTCTCAGGAAATTGATTCCATTATATTTGGCAGCAATGACACTGCCAGCACCCATATGGTATGGTGATGTCTTTCCAGACTGTGTCAAAAATTTCAATAAGCAGAACAGATCAGGTGAGGTTAAACATCTTGACCGTGACCAATTCATCACTCTGCATAGCTGTTTTTCCCAACGTTGTCAATTATCACAATATTATTTGAGAGATTTTACTTGGACAAATTGGATGTTATGTTTACTGACATGACAACAGTGACTTTACACTGAAAGGGAGGCAAAGCCTTGCTTTAACATCTGATCTGACCATCAACATTATAGCTCTTCCTTCACTGTGTCTCTGAAAACAGTGTAATGCTGTCAGTGCAGACTCCCTGAATTTGCTGTCTCAGTACTGACCCCTGACAGTGGAGCCCTCTAGCTGTCACAGGAATGACTGCTGAATGGCTCCCTGTGCTGGAACATTCTTGAGTGTGTCATAGAGTCATAGGGATGTACAGCATGGAAACATACCCTTCGGTCCAACCTGTCCATGCCGACCAGATATCCCAACCCAATCTAGTCCCACCTGCCAGCACCCGGCCCATATCCCTCCAAACCCTTCCTATTCATAGACCCATCCAAATGCCTCTTAAATGTTGCAATTGTACCAGCCTCCACCACATCCTCTGGCAGCTCATTCCAAACACATACCACCCTCTGCGTGAAAAAGCTGCCCCGAGGTCTCTTTTATATCTTTCCCATCTCACCCTAAACCTATGCCCTCTAATTCTTGAGTCCCCGACCCCAGGGAAAAGACTTGTCTATTTTTCCTATCCATGGCCCTCATAATTTTGTATACCTCTATAAGGTCACCCCTCAGCCTCCGACGCTCCAGGAAAAACAGCCCCAGCCTGTTCAGCCTCTCCCTGTAGCTCAGATCCTCCAAACCTGGCAACATCCTTGGAAACCTTTTCTCAACCCTGTCAAGTTTCACAACATCTTTACGATAGGAAAGAGACCAGACTTGCATGCAATAGTCCAACAATGGCCTAACCAATGCTCTGTACAGCCAAAACATGACCTCCCAACTCCTGTACTCCATACTCTGACCAATAAAGGAATGCATACCAATCGCCTTCTTCACTATCCTATCTACCTGCGACTCCACTTTCAAGGAGCTATGAACCTGCATTCCAAGGTCTCTTTGTTCAGCAACACTCCCTAGGATCTTACCATTAAGTGTATAAGTCCTGTTAAGATTTGCTTTTCCAAAATGCAGCACCTCACATTTATCTGAATTAAACTCCATCTACCACTTCTCAGCCCATTGGCCCATGTGGTCCAGATCCTGTTGTAATCTGAGGTACCCCTCTTCGCTGTCCACTACACCTCCAATTTTGGTGTCATCTGCAAACTTACTAACTGTACCTCTTATGCTCGCATCCAAATCATTTATGTACATGACAAAAAGAGGGCCCAGCACCGATCCTTGTGGCACTCCATTGGTCACAGGCCTCCAGTCTGAAAAACTACCCTCCACCACCACCCAGAACTAGCCAGTTCTGTATCCAAATGGCTAGTTCTCCCTGTTTTCCGTGAGATCTAACCTTACTAACCAGTCTCCCATGGGGAACCTTGTCGAACGCCTTACTGAAGTCCATACAGATCACATCTACTGCTCTACCCTCATCAATCTTCTTTGTTACTTTTTCAAAAAACTCAATCAAGTTTGTGAGACATGATTTCCCACGCACAAAGTCATGTTGACTATCCCGAATCAATCCTTGCCTTTCCAAATACATGTACATCCTGTCTCTCAGGATTCCCTCCAACAACTTGCCCACCACCGAGGTCAGGCTCACTGGTCTATAGTTCCCTGGCTTGTCTTTACCGCCCTTCTTAAACAGCGGCACCACATTTGCCAACTTCCAGTCTTCAGGCACCTCCCCTGTGACTATCGATGATACAAATATCTCAGCAAGAGGCCCAGCAATCACTTCTCTCGCTTCCCACAGAGTTGTCAGGTACACCTGATCAGGTCTTGGGGATTTATCCACCTTTAACCGTTTCAAGACATCTGTAATCTGGACATTTTGCAAGATGTCACCATCTATTTCCCTACAGTCTATATCTTCCATATCCTTTTCCAGAGTAAATACTGATGCAAAATATTCATTTAATATCTCCCCCATTTTCTGAGGCTCCACACAAAGGCTGTCTTGTCATTAACATAATTACAAATGCGAGGAACAATCACAGTAGTTTCCCACGTTAACAGGTGACAAAGCAGTTCCTACCTGTGACCAGCTGGCTACAGAGTAACCTTGCATTTGTCTCCTTTGCTTAGCTGTTTTCTGACAGTTCGCATTTATCGCAGTGATTCATGATTGTGTATCTAACAGAATAATGAATGTGAGCAGTGATAATGGGAATTTCCCATGTTAACCGGTAACTCAAGAGAAATTATTCCCAGTGTGTTTGGTAAGAGTGACACTGCTAACATCCAAATGTTTTCTTCATTTCTTTCCAGAAAGGAACAAAGTCAGTAATTTTGAAGAAGGGTACAGATCTGGTGAGGGAGAAAATGCTTTATCAAGACAGATTTGTTGTCTTCGCATAGCTGATTTCCAAAAGTGCTCCTTTATCATAGTATTCTTTATAATGTTTATCCCTGCAGAGTTTGGACATTGTGCGGACCATGTGACAACAGTGACTGCCCATTGAAGGAAGGCTGACAGAGCCATAGTTTAACATCTTGCTTGCATTGACACTGTCAACATTGCAGTTCTCAGTCATGTCTCTGAAAACAGCGTAATGCTGTTCAGTACAGATTCCTGGAGTTTGCTGTGGAAGCATTTAGCCCCTGACAATGCAGTATGCCCTCTGTACTGCCCTCTGACAGTGCAGCCCTCCCTCTGAACTGTGCTTCCCCCCCACCCACCATAGTACAGGGATGAGGTCTGAATGGCTTCTTGGATTGTTAGATTCAAGATTGTGTAGCTAACTCCATTATGAAATATAACTCCAGAAATACTGGCTGTGAATAGCAGGCTACATGGCAATTTCAGTGAGTTCTAAAAACTGCATCCTGAGTATTTATTTAGTAAATTAGTTGCAAGTTAATTGAAAATGGTGGCATTGCGAAATTCCAAGTGCTTTCCAGGTGGGGTCAAGGGTCAGATTTGAAAGGGGAAGTGTGGATCAAATGAGTTGGGCGAAACTTTGCTACCACTCTCTCTCTCTCTCATACAGCTGCTTTCTGAAAGTGCTCATTTAGCATAGTGTTATTTGATGCATCTTGCTTTGCACAAATGGGCCATTGTGTTTCCCAACATGACAACAGTGACTGAACACTGAAAGAGGGCAGACGAGTCTTGGTTTAACATCTCACCTGATAGTGACACCATCAACATTGCAGCTCTCCTATAATCATGTCTCACAATACAGTGTAATGCTGTCAATACGGACTCCCTGAGTTTGCTGTCTAAGGCCTGACAACTCTGACGGTGCATCACTTACTCGGTATGGCCGCCCTGACAGTGCAGCACTCCCGCTGTGCTTCTCCCTGATGGTATGGCATTCCGTCTATACTGCCTGGAGACATTGCAGTACTCCCTTTATACTGGCATCTGACAGTGCTGCACTCCCTGGGGTACTGTCCCTGTGACTGTGTAGCACTCCGTCTCTATTGCCTCCCCTGATTCTACAGCACTCCCTCTGTACTGCAACTCCTGACTGTATAGTACTCCCCCTTACAGCCACTGTGGTAAAGAGACGAGGGCTGAATGGCTTCTTAGATTGTTGGATTCATGATTGTATAGCTAGCTCCATTATGAATGTGAATAGTGATAATTGTAATTTTTCATGTTAACAGGACTTACCTACAAGGACTTACCCTGGGACCAGTGGGATGGCAGAAACTGCGGGATTGGTAAGGGGGGGAGCGGGATTGAGAGTTTGGATAACACAGAAGATAGATGTCCCAGGAAAGCACGGTAATCTGATTGGTTAGAGAGTAATTGACAATAGCGACTGTTTTTCACCGGCTGAAGGTGTTGTGAAACTTTGTTCCAGTCTAAAGGGATAATTATAAATGTAAGGGATGTCAGGAGAGGCCAGCCAAGTGGAATGTACAGCTTGTCACATGTGGGGAGACCTGGATGCTGTCTGTGTCCTGGGTGACCACGTGTGGAGGAAGGGTTCCCATTTGCAGAAGCTGGAGCTCATAATCTCTAAGCCCCCATGCCACATCCTTGAGGCTGAGAGTTATGTGGGTAGCAAGTTTAGAGAGGTCACACCACAGCTCAAGGGCCTAAAGGAAGGAAGGGAATGGGTGGTGACCATCAGACAGCCCTGAAAGAACAGGTAGGTAGTGCAGCAGTCTACCGGAGTCCCACTTACAAACTGGTGGGAGGAAGAGGAAAGGAAGGGCGGTAATGATAGAAGATTCTTTCGTCAGGGGAGCAGAAAAGCATTTCTGCAATCAAAGTCAAGACTGCAGGTGAGTGTGTTGTCTCCCTGGAGCCAGGGTCAAGGATGCCACTGAATGGCTGCACGGCATCATTAAAGGAGAAGGCGATGAGTTCGAGGTTTTAGAGTCATAGAGATGTACTGCACGGCAACAGACCCATCCGTCCAACTCGTCCATGCTGACCAGATATCCCAACCCAATCGAGTCCCACCTGCCAGCACCCGGCCCATATCCCTCCAAACCCTTCCTATTCATATACCCATCCAGATGCCTCTTAAATGTTACAATTGTACCAGCCTCCATCACTTTCTCTGGCAGCCCTTTCTACCCTTGGAGTGAAAAAGTTGCCCCTTAGGTCTCTTGTATCTTTTCTCTCTCGCCCTAAACCTATGCCCTCTAGTTCTGGACTCCCTCACCCCAGGGGAAAAAGCCTTGTGTATTTACCCTATTCCTTGTGGTATATGTTGGTACCAATGTTACGGGCAAAGTGAGGAATCAAGTCTTACACCAAGAGTTCAGGGAGTTAGGCAGCAGGTTAAAAAGCAAGACCTCAAAGATTGTAATCTCTGGAATACTTCTGATGCCATCTGCTAGCGAGTGTCAAAACAGGAAAATAAGACCGATAAATGCATGGCAAAAGCCACTAGTACAGGGTGCAGGGTTGCATGTTCTTGAATCAGTGGGACCTCTTCTGGGACAGGAGTGACCTGTATAGGAGGGATGGGTTGTACCTAAAATGAGGGGAACCAGTCTCCTCAAAGGACTACTCTTTAAACTCGAGTGGCGGGGGGTGGGAACCAGGGCAGCAAGTTGAGAGATTGAGGGGAAGACAGTTGTAACGATGAATAAGTCTGAAAGGAAGAATAGACAGGGACAGGTTAATGAACACAGTGGGGATAGGGGTTTGAGTGTGTTTATTTCTCAGTGCAAGAGCATTTTGGCTGAGGCAGATGAGCTTAGAGCCTGGATCATGACATAAGACATCAGTTCATGTTGTGGCCATTACAGGGACTTGGTTTCAGAGAGGGACAGGACAGGACAGGCCCTGGGCAGTGTTCCAGGGTTTCGATGTTTTAGACGAGATAGAGAAGAAAGTAAAAGAAGATGGAGAGTTGCATTATTAATCAGGCAGAATGTCACAGTTGTAGTCAGAGAGGACATATTGCTGGGGTCATCCACCATGGCAATATGGGTAGAGCTCAAAAATAGGAAAGGTGCAATCACTCTGATGGCATTACACTATAGGGCTGCCAACAGTCACCGGGACATTGAGGAACAGATATATAGGTGGATTATGTAATAATACCAAAATAACAGGTTTGCCATAGTGGGTGACTTTAACTCCTGTGAAATTGACTGTGACTCACAGCAAGAAGCTTAGATGGGACAGATTTGTTAGGTACATGCAAGCTGATTTTGTAAAACAGAATATGGATTGTCCAACTAGAAGAGGAGTCATACTGGATCTTGTGTTGGCAAATGAGCCTGGCCAGGTGACTGATCTTCCAGTGGGGCCGCATTTTGGAAACTGCTCCTCAAGCTTTGAGATAGTTATGAATAAGGATAAATCAGGACCTTGCGGGAAGGTACTAAATTGGGGGAGGGAAAATTATAACAGTATTAGCCAGAAGCTAGGGAGTGTTAATTGGGAGGAGCTGCTATTGGGCAAGTCTACATTTCACATGTGGGAATTGTTTAAAATTCTCCTAATCAGAATTCAGGGCTGGCATGTTCTAGTGAGTTGGAAGGACCAAGGTGGAAAGTGTGGGATTGCCAAACTACAGGAAGGATGTGGAGGTCTTGGAAAGTGTGCAGAAGAGGTGTATCAGGATGCTGCCCAGATTAGAGGGTATGACCTCTCAGAAGAGGCTGGCAGACTACGGTTATTTTCTCCGGAGGGCAGAGGCTAAGGGGAGAGCTGTTAGAAGTTTATTAAATTATGATGTATAAATAGGTTTGACGGTCAGAATTTTTATCCCAGAGTTGAAATGTCTTGTACTAAAGAGCATGAATTTGCAGTGGGGGTGGGGGGGTGGGGGGGGGAGGGGGGAGCTCAAAGAATGTGTTTGGGCAAGATGGTTACACAGAGTGATAGGTGCTTGGAACGCTGCCAGAAGTAATGATAGAAACAGATATGACAGGGGTGTTTAAATGGCTTTTAGATAAACCCGTGAATAAGCAAGGGATGTAGGGATATTGGCCAGGGATAGGCAGCAGGAACTTGTTTAATTTGGTGTCATGTTAAGCATGAACAGGGCCTGTTCCTGTGCTGTATGTAGCCATGCAGTTTTTAGCTGTGACTAGCAGGCAGCATATCTCTTGGGGTCCTGACTACCACACCTTCACCGTTTTCTCAGTTAATTCATTCTAGTGCATTTGGCAGCAGTGACAATTGTTAACATGCAAATGTTTTGGTGATTTGTTTTCAGGTTGACTCAGAAATTTCGTTGAAGTTCATAGCTTCGGTAAGGGCGAATCAACATTTACCAGTTGGTCAGATTGGTCAGCCTTACATACCTATTTTCTGAAAGTGCTCTTTTACCGCAATATTATTTGAGAGATCATTCTCTGCAGAAATTAGTTGTTATGTTGATCACATGACAACAGGGACTGCATAGTGATAGAGGGCAGACAGGTGGTGTGGCACTCCCTCTGTACAGTCCTCCCTGACAGTTCGGCACTCCCTCGGTACAGGGTCTCTTGTGATGCAGCACTTGCACTGTAAAGCCCTCCCTGATGGTACAGCCCTTGCCCCCTGTACAGTGTCTCTGCTCGTGCATCACTCACTCTGTACAGTGTCCATGGGGCAGGATTCCCTGTATACATTATCTCTGGTGCAACACTCCCTGTGTACAGCCCCATCGATGGTACAGCACTCACTCTGTACAGTGTCTCTGGTGCAGGATTCCCTCTATACAGTCTCTCTGGTACAACACTCCTTGTGTCAAGTCCTCCCTGACTGTGCACACTCCCTGTGTATAGACCTTCCTGATGGTGTAACACTTGTTCTATGCTGCCACCAACACAGCTGCATGCACTCTTTGCTGACCCCACCTCCCCCCCCCCCCTTGACAGTGCAGCACTCCCTCTGCACTGCCACCATGGTGCAGTTGAGTGCTGAATGGCTTCTTGGGTTTTAAGATTCATGATTGTGTCTTGCGCATCTTTATGAATGTTAGGTGTAATAATGATAATTTCCTGTGTTCACAGGTTGCCATGCAGTTCTTAGCTGTGACTGGCAGGCTACATGGTAACTTCCCAGAGTCCTGAATTACTGTATCCTTGAGTTTTTCTCAGTAAATTAATTTTAATATGTTTAGCAACAGTGAGACTGTTAACATCCAAATGTTTTCTTCATTTCTTTCCAGACTATGCTGCATCCTCTCAGACCTGAAATGTCTCAAACTCAATTTAAGGTGAGGGGGTAAAGTTCAAAGAATATGATTTGGGCAAGGTTTTTACACAGAGTGATAGATGATTTGTTTCCAGGTTGGCTCAGATATTTTGTTGAAGTTCTCAGATTCAGTAAAGAGGAATTGGCTTTTACCAAGACAGGTTGGTCAGCCTCACATCCCTGTTTTCTGAAAGTGCTCATTCATCATAAAGTTATTTGAGAGACCATTCTCAACAGAAATTGAATGTTATGTTGATCGTGGACTGCATAGTGATAGAGGGCAGACAGAACCTGGGTTTCAGATTTTGTCTGACAGTGACACCATCAACATTGTAGCTGCCTGAGTTTGCTATCTCAGCACTGAACCCCTGACGGTGCAGCACCCTCTCTGTCCTGCATCCCTAGTGGTCTAGCACTCTCTGTTACGAAGATGTGGCATGTACTGTACCTTTAAGAGAGTTACTTGACAGTACCAAGCGTTCTCAATAAGGTAACAATGTAACACTTGGTCGAAAGCTAAATTAGCTGGCTGCCTGGAAATGACAAAACAGATTCGAATTAGGCCCATCAGTTTAAATTATACCCCAATCCAGTTTGAATTGAGTATATTGAGAATCTTAAAAATCAATGACACAATCTGATGCTTTGGGTGTGGGGGGGAGGTGTACAACACTGGAGAAAATTGAACAATTGAGAGGAGAACTGCCAAGCCAATGACATTTGCGCACTGTCCAGAAAATCATTCTCTTAAAAGGTCCCTTTATCGATCAGTAACCTGTGAAGCAGTATTCCCAAGCAGAAGAAAAGACCGAAATACAGAGTAGAATGAAAGCTGCCTGGTTTTTAATCAGGCGTTTTGTTTTGTAAATTGTAATCGGAAGTTTAATCAGACTACTATTATAGAAGGGAAGGTAAAAGATAGGTTAGAGTAAGGACTTGTAAATAATTGTTAGTTAATTATTCTCTGTTATCATTTAAGAAATAAAGTTGTTATTTTTACTTTAAATAGTTCTTGGCCACTCGAAGTTTACAGATTACTACACGGGATAAATCTTTTCTGTGTTGCTGGTTTTAAATTAAGCAGGAGAGTTTACCCCGTGTCATTACACTCGCTCTGCGCACTTGGCTCCCAGACATTGCAACATGCTGAGGGAGAGTATACATCTGCTGAGATGGAAGAGGCCTTACCAAGAAAGAAAAGTCGCCCTAGTGTAGTTGCTTTCTGAAAGTGCTCATTTATCATCGTGTTATTTAATGGATCTTGTGCTGCACAAATGGGCCATTGTGTTTCCCTACATGAGAACAGTGGCCGTACACTAAAAGAGAACGGAGACTTAGTTTAACATCTCGCTGGACAGTGACATGGTTGAGATTGCAGCTCACTCTTAACCATGCGTCTGAAAACAGCATAGTGATCTCAGTGTAGAATCCTTGAGTTTGCTGTCTTAGTACTCACCCCTAGTGATGCAGCATAAAACGTGTACTACCCCACTAATAGTGCAGCAGTCCCCCAGCACTGACCCCTGAAGATGCACCCAACCTCTGGACTTACCCCCAAATTGTGCCATAGTCTCTCTTTGCTGTCCCTTGACACTGCAGTATTCTCTATATATTGCAGCCAGAGAGTGCAGTATTCCCTCTGTACTGACCTCCTGCCTGTGCAGCTGTCCCTCTGTACTGCCACAATTTGCACTGGGGAAATTGTTGGAGTCTATCATCAAGGGTAGGGTAACTCATCAGCCCAAACAGTTTCAGTTAATCAGGATGTGTCAGCATAGATTCAGGAAGGGTATGTCATACCTGACAAACATGACAATGTTTTTTGAATACGTGACAAAGCAGTAGACAGGTAATGCAATGGATGGTATTCGTAGATCACTTTGATTAATTCCTACTGTGAATCTCACATGCGCAGGAATCTCGCATGCGTAACATGTACATGTGACTGGCAGGCAACATGGTAACCTCACAATGTCCCAAACAACTACATCGTTCGCATTTTCTCAGTAAATTAATTCCAGTGTATTTGGCAACAGTAACAGTGCTGACATCCAGATGTTTGGATGATTTCTTTTCAGACAGAGTCGAGATTAGGCCTTGACAGAAAGACTTTAACTCCGGTGAGTGGGAAAAGGCTTTGTTAACACAAAGTAGACTCATTGCATCCGGAATGAGGTGGGTAAACTTGCAGCATGGGTTGGTACCTGAGATTTTGATGTTGTGGCCACTTCAGAGACTTGGGTAGAGCAGGTTCTGGGATTTAGATATTTCAGTAAGACCAGAGAAAATGGTAAACGAGGGGGTGGTGTGGCACTGTGAGTCAAGGGCAGTATTACAGTTGCAGAAAGGACATTTGAGGACTCTCCTACTGAGATAGTATGGGCTGAGATTAGAAACAGGAAAGGAGAGGTTACCCTGTTGGGAGTTTTCTATAGGCCTCCAAATAGTTCCAGAGATGTCGAGGGTAGGATAGTGAAGATGATCCTTGATAGGAGTGAGAGTAACAGGGTAGTTCTTATGGGAGACTTTAATTTTGAAAATATTGACTGGGAATACTGTAGTTCAAGTACTTTAGATAGGTCAGTTTTTGTCCAATGTGTGCAGGAGAGTTTCCTGACACAGTATGTAGACAGGCCAACAAAGAGCAAGGCCACATTAGATTTGGTACTGGGTAATGAACCTGGTTAGGTGTTAGATTTGGAGATAGGTGAGCACTCTGGTGATAGTGACCATGATTCAGTCATGTTTACTTTAGTAATGGAAAAGATTACGTACACACCACAGGGCAAAAGTTATAGCTGGGCGAAAGGCAGTTACAATGCGATTAGGTAAGATTTAGGATGCATAAGATGTGGAAGGAAACTGCAGGAGATGGGCACAATTGAAATGTGGAGCTTATTGAAGGACCAGCTACTGCGGCTCCTTGGTAAGTGTGTACCGGTCAGGCAGGGAGAACATTGTCGAGCGCAGGAGCTGTGGTTTACCAAGGAAGTTGCATTTCTTGTCAAGAGGAAGAAGAAGGCTTATGTTAGGATGAGATATGAAGGCTCAGTTAGGGCGCTTGAGAGTTACAAGTTAGCCAGGAAAGACCTAAAGAGAGCTGAGAAGAGCCAGGAGGAGACATGAGAAGTTGTTGGTGGATAGGATCAAGGAGAACCGTAAGGATTTCTCCAGGTATTAAGGAATAAAAGAATGACTAGAGTAAGGTTAGGGACAATCAAGCGTAGTAGTAGGAAGTTGTGCGAGGAGCTGAGGAGATAGAGAAAGTGTGAAATGGATACTTTTTGTCAGTATTCATACTAGAAAAAGACAATGTGGTTAAGGGGAATACTGAGATACTTGCTACTAGACTAGATGGGATTAAGGTGCATAAGGAGGAGGTGTTAGCAATTCTGGAAAGTCTGAAAATAGTTAAGTCCACTGGGCCACATGGAATTTATCCTAGGATTCTATGAAAAGCCAGGAAAGAGGTTGCCAAGCCTTTGGCTTTCATCTTTGTCATCATTGTCTATGGGAATAGTGCCAGAAGACTGGAGGATAGCAAATACTGTTCCCTTGTTCAAGAAGAGGAGTCGAGACAACCCTGGAAATTGTAGATCTATGAACCATAGTTTGGTTGTAGGTCAAGTGTTGGAAGGGTTATAAGAGATAGGATTTTTAATTATCTAGAGATGAATAAGTTGATTAGAGATAGTCAACATGCGAAGAGTAGGTCGTGCCTCACAAACTTTAACTGCTTTACCCTCATCCACCTGTTTGGTCACATTCTCAAAAAACTCAATAATGTGATGTGTATGGATTTCAGTAAGGCTTTTGATAAGGTTCCCCACGGTAAGCTATTGCACAAAACATGGAGGCATGGGTTTGAGGGTGATTTAGCGGTTTGGATCAGAAGTTGCCTAGCTAAAAGAAGACAAAGGGTGGTGGTGGATGGGAAATATTTATCCTGGAGTTCAATTGCCAGTGGTGTGCCACAAGGACCTGTTTTGGGTCCACTGATGTTTGTCATTTTTATAAATGACCTAGATGAGGGCAGAGAAGGATGGATTAGTAAATTTGCGGATTACACTAAGGTTGGCAGAGTTGTGGATTTCAGGGAGACATAGATAAGCTGCAGAGCTGGGCTGAGAAGTGGCAAATGGAGTTTAATACGGAAAAGTGTGAGATGATTCACTTTGGAAGGAGTGACAGGAATGCAGAATACTGGTTTAAGAGTAAGATTCTTGGCAGTGTAGATGAGCAGAGAGATCTCTGTGTCCAGATACATAGATCCTTGAAAGTTGCCACCCAGGTTGATACGGTTGTTAAGAAGGCATATGGTGTGTTAGCTTTTATTGGTAGAGGGATTGAGTTTCGGTAACATGAGATTTTGCTGCAGCCGTACAAAACTCTGGTGCGGCCATGTTTGGTGTATTATGTACAGTTCTGGTCACCACATCATAGGAAGGATGTGGAAGCTTTGGAAATGGTTCAGAGGAGATTTAATAGGATGGTGCCTGATATGGAGGGAAGATCTTACGAGGAAAGGCTGAGGGACTTGAGGATGTTTTTGTTAGAGAGAAGAAGGTTGAGAGGTGAGTTAATTGAGATGTATAAGATAGTCAGAGGGTTAGATAGTTTGGACAGTGAGAGCCTTTTTCTCAGATGGTGATGGCTAGACGAGAATGGAATAGTGTAGATTAGGTGGGCTTCAGATCGTCAGTGCAACATCGAGGGCTGAAGGGCCTGTACTACACTGTAATGTTCTATATTCTATTGCACTTTCTGAACTTTTATCATGATGCTGTTTGAGGGATCTTGCTGTACACAAATTATCTATTATGTTTCCCAACATGACCTATGAGAAGCACACACTGAAAGGAGTCAGATGGTCTCTTTTAGTAACTAATCTGATTGTGACACCATTGACATTGCAGCTATCCCTTAGTCATGCCTCCCAAAAGAGTGTAGGTGCCTCATAATGGATCACCTGTGCGCTGTCAGTACTGCCACCAATGGTGCTTTGCTCCGTCAGTACTGCCCCCACCTTTGAAACAGGGCAGTATGCCCTTAGTAATGACCCTCTGACAGTGCAGCACCTATTGCTGATTGAAAATGCTGCATTCCCGCAGTATAACTCTTCCAATAGCACAGAGCTCTCTTAGTGTAGACCCTTTGCTAGTGCGATGCTTCCTCAATACTGATCCGCTGACAGTGCAGCTTTCTTTCAGTATTGATCCTGGGACACTGCAGCATTCCCTCAGTACTGACTCTCCAACAGTGCAGCACTCCCTGATCACTGACTCTCCAGTAGTGCAGCACTCCATCACATTGTCCCAAACAACTGCATCCTTTGCATTTTCTCAGTAAATTAATTCCAGTGTATTTGGCAACAGTACCACTGCTAACATCCAAATGTTTTGGTGATTTCTTTTCAGACAGGGTCGAGGTTAGGCGTTGACAGAAAGATTTTAACTCCGGTGAGTGGGAAGCAGCTTTGTTAGAGTAGACTCATGGCACTTTCTAAACATGTTCATTACTGACCCTTTGACAGTGCAGCGCTCCCTCAGTACTGACCCTCCGCCAGTGCGGCACTCCCTCGGTACTGACCCTTCAACAGTGCAGCACTCCCTCGGTACTGACCCTTCAACTGTGCGGCACTCCCTCAGTACTGACCCTCCAACTGTGCGGCATTCCCTCAGTACTGACCCACTGACAGTGCAGCGCTCACTCAGTACTGACCCTCTGACAGTGTGGCACTTCCTTGGTACTGACCCTTTGACAGTATGGTGTTCCCTCAGGACCGACTGTCTTGACAGTGCAGCACCCTCTCAGTACTGACCCTCTGACAGTGCGGCACACCCTCAGTACTGACCCTCCAACTGTGCGGCATTCCCTCAGGACGGAACCTCTGACAGTGCTGTACTCTCGCAGTACTGACCCTCTGACAGTGCGGTACACCCTCAGTACTGACCCTCCAACTGTGCGGCATTCCCTCAGGACGGAACCTCTGACAGTGCTGTACTCTCGCAGTACTGACCCTCTGACAGTGTGGCACTCCCTCAGTATTGACTCTCCAACAGTGCTGCACTCCCTGATCACTGACTCTCCAGTAGTGCAGCACTCCATCACATTGTCCCAAACAACTGCATCCTTTGCATTTTCTCAGTAAATTAATTCCAGTGTATTTGGCAACAGTGCCACTGCTAACATCCAAATGTTTTGGTGATTTCTTTTCAGACCGGGTCGAGGTTCGGGCTTGACAGCAAGAGTTTAACTCAGGTGAGTGGGCAACAGCTTTGTTCACACAAAGTAGACTCATGCCATTTTCTGAACATGTTCATTACTGACCCTCTGACAGTGCAGCGCCCCCTCAGTACTGACCTTCTGACAGTGCAGGGCTCACTCAGTACTGACCCTCTGCCAGTGCGGCACTCTCTCGGTACTGATCCTTCAACAATGCGGCATTCCCTCAGTACTGACCCTCTGACAGTGCAGCACTCCCTCAGTACTGAACCTCTGACAGTGTGGCCCTACCTCCGTACTGATCCTCTGACAGTGCAGTGATCCCTCAGTACTGACCCTCTGACAGTGTGGCTCTCCCTCAGTACTGACCCTCTGACAGTGTGGCCCTCCCTCAGCACTGACCCTCTGACAGTGCAGCGCTCCCTCAGTACTGATCCTCTGAGTGCGGTACTTTCGCAGTACCGATCCTCAGACAGTTGGATGCTCCAACAGTGCGGCACTCCCTCAGTATTGACTCTCCAACAGTGCTGCACTCCCTGATCACTGACTCTCCAGTAGTGCAGCACTCCATCACATTGTCCCAAACAACTACATCCTTTGCATTTTCTCAGTAAATTAATTCCAGTGTATTTGGAAACAGTGCCACTGCTAACATCCAAATGTTTTGGTGATTTCTTTTCAGACCGGGTCGAGGTTCGGGCTTGACACTAAGAGTTTAACTCAGGTGAGTGGGCAACAGCTTTGTTCACACAAAGTAGACTCATAGCACTTTTCAAACATGTTCGTTACTGACCTCCTGACAGTGTGTTGCTCCCTCAGTACTGACCCTCCGACAGTGCAGTACTCTCGCAGTACTGACCCTCTGGCAGTGTGATTCTCCCTCAATACTGACCCTCTGACAGTGCAGCGCTCCCTCAGTGCTGACTTTCCAACAGTGCAATGGTTCTTCTGAACTGAGTGACCTGCGTAAAGAGGTTAAAAATGGATTCTTCTTGAATCCTGAGCCAAATATTTTTCTTTCAGCTTGCATCATTGAATAAGATTATCTCTGCTTAAATCTTACATTGCTGTGCTTAAAATGGACAATTTTTATTTGTTTACCCTTACAGTGAGTCATTTATTCATTCACTGACTACAAAGTACCTTGGAATCCCCTGAAATGTGCTTAATCTTCCTTTTCTTCCAGCTACCTGAATACAGAAACATTTCAACACTGTACTTAGATATAGTCGAGGAGGAGAGTGACTGTCTCAGGATTGTGAACTCTTTTTTCAGCAGGGAAATGAAGATTTTTGGTGTAAGAACCGAATATTTCTTCTCCATGCCAATTTCACCCATGTTTCAACTGTTGCTCATTCTACCTGGTTTGCTATCACTGGCTTCCTGTTCCCAATCAGAGCCAACTTGCCTTCAACAATGTGTAAAGCATTCCATTAAGCCACAGAAATGTCTGTCAGACTGAAATGCACATTTTAGAGAATGTCTGACATTCCTCTCTCTCACTCGTAATCACTGTCTCATATTCCTCTCTCTCACACATAAAACATATCTGATATTCCTTTTTCTCACACACAAAGCCTGTCTGATATTCCTGTCTGTCACGCATAAACCCTGTCTGATATTCCTCTCCCTCACACATAAACCCGTGTCTGGTATTCCTCTCTCTCACACCTAAACCCTGTTTGATATTCCTCTCTCTCACACATAAACCCCAATCTGATATTCTCCTCTCTCTCCCACACATAGACCCCGGTCTAATATTCCACACTCTCACACATAAACCCCGGTCTGATATTCCTCTCACACACACATAAACCCCGGTCTATACTCCTCTCTCTCACACATAAATCCTTTCTGGCATTCCTGTCTCTCACACATACACTCCTGTCTGATATTCCTCTGTCTCACACACGAACCCCTGTCTGATATTCCTGTCTCTCACACAGAAACCCCTGCTGATATTCATCTCTCACACATAAATCTTTTCTGACATTCCTCACTCTCATACGTAAACCTATGTCTGATATTCCTTTCTCTCACACATGAACCCCTGACTGATATTCCTGTCTCTCATGCATAAACCCCTGACTGATATTCCTCTCACACACACGCAAACACCTGTCTGATATTCCTGTCTCTCACACATAAACCCCTGACTGATATTCCTCTCACACACACGCAAACACCTGTCTGATATTCCTGTCTCTCACACATAAACCCCTGTCTGATATTTCTCTCTCTCACACATGAACCCCTGCGTGATATTCCTCTCTCTCATCCATAAACCCTGACTGATATTCCTCTCTCACACACAAACCCCTGTCTGATATTTAGATTAGATTACTTTACAGTGTGGAAACCCTTCAGCCCAACAAGTCCACACCGACCCGCCGAAGCGCAAACCACCCATACCCCTACATTTACCCCTTACCTAACACTAAGGACAATTTAGCATATCCAATTCACCTGATCTGCACATCTTTGGACTGTGGGAGGAAACCGGAGCACCCGGAGGAAACCCACGCAGACAAGGGGAGAATGTGCAAACTCCACACAGTCAGTCGCCTGAGGCGGGAATTGAACCCGGGTCTCTGGCGCTGTGAGGCAGCAGTGCTAACCACTGTGCCACATAAACTTCTGTCTGATATATCTCTCTCTCACACATATACCCTTGACTGATATTCCTGTCTCTCACAGATAAACCCTGTCTGATATTCCTCGCTTTTGCACGTAAACCCTGTCTGATATTCTTCTCTCACACACACAAACCCCTGTCTGATATTCCTCTCTCTCACACAAGCCATGTCTGATATTCCTGTCTCTCACGCATAAACCCCTGTGTGGTATTCCTCTCTCTCACACATCAACCCCTATCTGATATTCCTTTCTCTCTCACACAAACCGCGTCTGATATTCCTCTCTCACACACATAAACCCCTGTCTGATATTCCTTTCTCTCTCACACAAACCGTGTCTGATGTTCCTCTCTCTCACACATAAACCCTGTCTGATATTCCTCTCTCTCATACATAAACTGCTGTCTGATATTCCTGTCTCTCACACATTAACCCCTTTTTGATATTCCTGTCTCTCACACATAAACCCTGTCTGGTATTCCTCTCTCTCACAAAAGAAACCCTGTCTGATATTCCTGTCTCTCACACATGAACTGCTAGCTGATATTCCTTTCCCTCTCACACATAAACCCTGTCTGATATTCCTTTCTCTCACACAAAACCCCCTTTCTGATATTCCTGTCTCTCACACATGAACCCCTATCTGATATTCCTCTCTCTCATACATAAACTGCTGTCTGATATTCCTGTCTCTCACATTAACCCCTTTTTGATATTCCTGTCTCTCACGCATCAACCACTGTCTGATATTCATCTCTCTCACACATGACTCCCTGTCTGATATTCCTGTCTCTCACACGCATAAACCCCTATTTGATATTCGTGTCTCTGACACGTTAACCCCTTTCTGATATTCCTCCCCCTCACGCACAAACCCCTGTCTGATATTTCTCTCTCTCACACATAATCCCTGTCTGATATTCCTCTCTCTCAGATATAAACCCTGTCTGATATTCCTGTCTCTCACACGCATAAACCCCTATTTGATATTCATGTCTCTGACACATTAACCCCTTTCTGATATTCCTCCCCCTCACACACAAACCCCTGTCTGATATTCCTCTCTCTCAGACATAAACCCTGTCTGATATTCCTGTCTCTCACACGCATAAACCCCTATTTGATATTCGTGTCTCTGACACGTTAACCCCTTTCTGATATTCCTCCCCCTCACACACAAACCCCTGTCTGATATTTCTCTCTCTCACACATAATCCCTGTCTGATATTCCTCTCTCTCAGATATAAACCCTGTCTGATATTCCTGTCTCTCACACGCATAAACCCCTATTTGATATTCGTGTCTCTGACACGTTAACCCCTTTCTGATATTCCTCCCCCTCACACATTAACCCCTTTTTGATATTCCTGTCTCTCACGCATCAACCACTGTCTGATATTCCTCTCTCTCATACATAAACTGCTGTCTGATATTCCTGTCTCTCGCACATTAACCCCTGCGTGGTATTCCTCTCTCTCTCTCACATAAACCCCTATTTGATATTTCTCTCTCTCACACATAAACCCCTGCCTGATATTCCTCTCTCTCACACATAAACCCCTGCCTGATATTCCTCTCTCACACACATAAACCCCTGCGTGATATTCCTCTCTCTCACACACAAAAACCCCTGATTGATATTCCTGTTTCTGACACACAAACCCTGTCTGATATTCCTGTCTCTTGCACTCAAACCCTGTTTGATTTTCCTGTCTCTCACACATAGCCCCCTGTCTGATATTCCTGTCTGTCACGCATGAACCTCTGTGTGATATTCCTCTCTCTCACACATAAACCCTGTCTGATATTCCTGTCTCTCACACACAAACCCTGTCTAATATTCCTCTCTCTCATACATAAACTGCTGTCTGATATTCCAGTCTCTCGCACATAAACCCTGTCTGGTATTCCTCTTTCACACATAAACCCTTGTCTGATATTCATCTCTCTCTCACATACACCCCTGACTGATATTCCTATCTCTCACACAGAAACCTTGTCTGGTATTAATCTCTCTCTCACAAGAACCCCTGTCGGATATTCCTCTCTCACACATAAACCCCTGTCTGATATTCCTGTCTCTTACACACAAACCATGTCTGATATTCCTCTGTCTCACACATAAACCCTGTCTGATATTGCAGTCTCTCACACAGAAACGCCTGTGTGATATTCCTCTTTCACACATAAACCCCTGTCTGATATTCCTCTCTCTCACTCACAAATCCTTTCTGATATTCATCTCTCTCACACATACACCCCTGACTGATATTCCTGTCTCTCACACAGAAACCTCTGTTTGATATTCCTCTCTCTCATACATAGACCCTTTTCTGATATTCCTTTCTCTCACTCACAAACCGTGTCAGATATTCCTCTCTCTCATGCATATACCCGTCTGATATTCATCTCTCTCACACATACACCCCTGTCTGATATTCCTGTCTCTCACACATACACCCCTGACTGATATTCCTGTCTGAAAATGTGTTGCTGGAAAAGCGCAGCAGGTCAGGCAGCATCCAAGGAACAGGATAATCGACGTTTTGGGCATCAGCCCTTCATCAGGAATGGATGATTGATATTCCTGTCTGTCACACACAAACCCTGACTGATATTCCTGTCTCTCACAGATAAACCCCTGTCTGATATTCCTGTCTCTCACACATAAACCCCTGTCTGATATTCCTCTCCCTCACACATGAACCCCTGACTGATATTCCTGTCTCTCACACAGAAACCTTGTCTGGTATTAATCTCTCTCTCACAAGAACCCCTGTCTGATATTCCTCTCTCACACATAAACCCCTGTCTGATATTCTTGTCTCTCACTCATACACCCCTGTCTGATATTCCTTTCTCTCATTCACAAATCATTTCTGATATTCATCTCTCTCACACATACACCCCTGACTGATATTCCTGTCTCTCACAGATAAACCTCTGTTTGATATTCCTCTCTCTCATACATAGACCCTTTTCTGATATTCCTTTCTCTCACTCACAAACCGTGTCTGATATTCCTCTCTCTCATGCATATACCCTGTCTGATATTCATCTCTCTCACACATACACCCCTGTCTGATATTCCTGTATCTCACATATAATCCTTCACTGATATTCCTTCTTCTCACAACACCAAGTTTTGGTTTTTCCCACTTTCTCTCTCACACAATTCCTGTCGCGTCAAATTAAAAGTTCCTGCCAGGCGCTCGAGCTGCTCTGTCATTTGAGGGTCAGTTGAGGGGAGAGGTTGAGAAGGAATGTCCTTCACTGTAGCCTCAGGAATCAAACTTGTTTGCTGTTACTCTGTATAACAAACCAGCTGTCCAGCCAACTGAGCTAACTCAGATGTATCATAATGTCTTTTCGAGCACACCAACCTCTGATGGTTCTCTCCAGTTGTGTCAGATATTCTCTCTGTCACAGAGCTGGCCTGATATTTCCCTCTTTCACAGATGAAAGCTATTTCATATCTCTCTCTTGCTGACATGGTTCCGTCTGCTATCCTCCCATAACTTTAAAATCATGCCTGATATTTCACTGTTTCCCACAACAAACCCGAAATGACGTTTTTTTCTTGATCTGTCATTGAAATGTAAGTACATCGAGTCTGTCTCAATAGTGCAGATCATGACTAACCATGTCCTTAATATCATTTTCCCTCACTTTCTTCACATTTCTTATGACATTACACTCCAGAAGTCAAACCAGTTCTATCTCAAACTTGTTTAATGATTGAGTTTTCCCAGTCCTTTGGGGAAGAGAATTGTGAAGAGTTACCATTCTCTCAATAAAGAAATTCCTCTTCATCTCAGTCTTAACAGGCCTCTCCCTTCCCTTTGAGATTATGGCTCCTGGTTCCAGAGGTAATACACATTGAAATCCTATGTATATTCATCCTTCAGTCATAGAGTCCTAGAGATATACAGCATGGAAACAGACCCTTCGGTCCAACCCCTCTATGCCGACCAGATATCCCAACCCAATCTAGTCCCACCTGCCAGCACCCGACCCATGTCCTTCCAAACCCTTCCTATTCATATACCCATCCAAATGCCTTTTAAATGTTGCAATTGTACCAGCCTCCACCACCTCCTCTGGCAACTCGTTCCGTACATGTACCACCTTCTGCGTGAAAATATTGCCCCTTAGGTCTCTTGTGTATCTTTGACCCTCTCACCCTAAACCTATGCCCTATGGTTCTGGACTCCCCAACCCCAGGGAAAAGACTTTGTCTATTTATCCTATCCATGTCCCTCATGATTTTGTAAACCTGTATAAGGTCACCCCTCAGCCTCCGACGCTCCAGGGAAAACAGCCCCAGCCTGTTCAGCCTCTTTCTGTAGCTCAAATCCTCCAACCTTGGCAACGTCCTTATAAACCTTAGGAGACCAGACTTGCATGCAATATTCCAACAGTGGCCGAACCAATATGCTGTACAACTGCAACATGACCTCCCAACTCCTGTACTCAATACTCTGACCAATAAAGGAAAGCATATCAAACGCCTTTTTCATTATCCTATCTACCTGTGACTTGACTTTCAAGGAGCTATGAACCTGCACTCCAAGGTCTTTTTGTTCAGCAACACTCCCTCGGACCTTACCATTAAGTGTATAAATCCTGCTAAGATTTGCTTGCCCGAAATGCAGCACCTCGCAGTTATCTAAATTAAACTCCATCTGCCACTTCTCAGCCCTTTGGCCTACCTAATCAAGATCCTGTTGTAATCTGAGGTAACCTTCTTTGCTATCCACTACACCTCCAATTTTGGTGTCATCTGCAAACTTACTAAGTATACCTTTTATGTTCACATTCAAATCATTTCTGTAAATGACGAAAAGAAGTGGAGTCAGCACTGATTCTTGAGACACTCCACTGGTCACAGGCCTCCAGTCTGAAAAACAACCCTCCACCACCATCCTTTGCTTTTTTTATTTGAGCCAGACCTGTATCCAAATGGCTAGTTCTCCCTGTATTCCATGAGATCTAACCTTACTAACTAGTCTCCCATGGGGAACCATGTCGAACGCCTTACTGAAGTCCATATAGATCACATCTACCACTGTGCCCTCGTCACTCCTCTTTGTTACTTTTTCAAAAAGCTTAATCAAGTTTGTGAGACATGATTTCCCACGCACAAAGCCATGTTGACTATCCCTAATCAGTCCTTGCCTTTCCAAATACATGTACATCCTGTCCCTCAGGATTCCCTCCAACAACTTGCCCAGCATCGACGTCAGCTCACTGGTCTATAGTTCCCTTGCTTGTCCTTACCGCCCTTCTTAAACAGTGGCACCACATTTGCCACCCTCCAGACTTCCAGCACCTCACCTGTGACTATCAACGATACAAATATCTCAGCAAGAGGCCCAGCAATGACTTCTCTAGCCTCCCACAGAGTTCTAAGGTTCACCTGTTCAGGTCCTGGGCATTTATCCACCTTCATGCATTTCAAGACATCCAGCACATTCTCCTCTGTAATATGGACATTTTTCAAGATGTCACCATCTAGCCCTTGGAAAAATTTTAAAGTTACAATGAGATCACTTCTTGTTGTTTGAAATTCTGCAGACTCAGACTCAGTTTCCCATTCTCCCCATGTAAACATCCCACCATCCCAGGGATTAATCTGGTAAACCTACATTGTACTCCCTCCCTGGCAAGTATTTCCTCTACACACTGCTCAATATGACGTCTCACTAAAGTTCTAGACAATTGCGGTTGTATTCCTCTGTCCTCAGATTCTCTCAAAATGAATTGTTTTCCTTTATAATAGCTTTCTGCACCTACATGCTACCGTTTAATGATTTCTCAAGAAAGCCACTCAGATTCCTTTGGAAATTGGCATTTCCCAACTGATAATTATTTAAGAAATATTGTCTTTCAGTTTATTCTGCCAAAGTGAATAATCTGCCTCTATTTACATTATATACATTTGTCATGTTCCAACCCATTTACTTAGCCTGTCAAAGTCCTCTTGAGGCTTCTTTGCACCTTCCAAACAGCTTGCTCCCTCTTCCCTGTCCCCTTCTCGTCCCCTCAACTCAGTTTGGTGCTATCAGCAAATTGGAAAATATTATAATTGGTCGGCACATCCAAGCATATATATAAAAAATATGTATTTTTTATATGTATGCTTGGATATATATGCTTGCACTGACCCTTTCTGTACTCCACTAGTAACAGCCTCACATCCTGAGGAACTCAAACAAATCCTGCCTGATATTTTCCTGTCACGCACAAATCCTGAATGGTTTCACACCTCCTCTGTGTTATAGTCTCAAGTTTTCATCTGTCATGAACTCTAACTAATGTTTCTCTCTCTCACCCAAATCCTGGATGATAATTTCTATCTGTCTCACCCAGGAGTTTTTGTTGCTAAACCTGTACTATTGTCATCCTGCCATTTGAGTAACTTAACATTCTGGTGTGGAATTACAGCTGAACTCTTCTTCTCTTGCAGATCACCGAGATAATGATTGGAATCACTCAGGTGGTGTTCAGTATTTCCCTGAATTTCACTGAAAGTTACATCTTTGCTGTTTTAATCGGGATTCCCTGGTGGACAGGAGTTTTGGTGCGTTTGTTTTCTTATCGATATTGACAAATCACTCAAAAGGCCAAGGAAATTCACAAGAGCAAAAATAAGAGTATTCAGTGTGATCACTGCTGGTTTCTCTCTCGCTTCTACTGTTTCACCCAAACTTCATAACCCTTGGCTCAGAGTCGAAAGAGCTCAGCCTTTGAATAAACACAATCGTTGAATACCCCTGAATCTCCAGGCTAGAGAATTTCAAAGATTCACAGCCCTGTGAATACGGGAATGTCACTTCATCTCAGTTTTCAAAGGCCAATTCTGGAACACCTATTTGAAGACCTTAAACAAACTGGAACTCATTTTCTCTATGAATGTAACTTAATGGAAGGTGTAAAGTTCTCATGGTGTTGACAAGAGGAAATATGCTGCCAGACTTACTGAATATTTTAAGCATTTCCTACATTCATAACTGATTTTTAAAATCCACAATGTTCTTCTCAGCTGTCATTGCAGAGACATCATCTTTTTCCTTCAGTCATGCAATGTCAGCCTCTAGCTAGGGCTGGCATTTATTTCCTGTGCTGAATTGTTCCAAAGAAGTTAGTGGTGAACCACAGTCATTGGGGTGTTGATTAGAAAGAGAATTCCAGAATTTTCACCTGACAAGTGAAGGAATGTAGATGCAATTCCATGTCAGGATGATGCGTCGCCTGGAAGGACAAGTTGTATGTGGTGGTATTCCTTTGCTTTTGCTACCTTTGTGCTCCTGGGTGGTAGAAATGCCAGCTTTGGAAAGTCCCTTGGTGGTTACTGCTGAATATCTTGTAGACGGTACACAATGCTGCCAGTGAGTGACAGTGGTGAGGGAGTGAATTTTCTAAGTAATGGGAGGGGCTCCAATAAAACAGGTTGCTTGTCCAGGATGGTGTTGAATTCCTTGAGTGTTGTGTGAATTGCACCCATCCAGGTCTGCTGGAGAGGACTCCACCGGATTTCTGACTTGTGCTTTCTAGATAATGATTAGGATTTTGGAGAGACAAGATGTGAGTACTCACACAGAATCCCTAGCCCCTGACCTGTTTTTGCAGCATGGGTAGTCCAGTTCAGTTTCTGGTCAGATACAACACTCAAGTTTGTTGATAGGGAGACGTTCAGTCATGGAATGCCATTGAATATCAAAGGGCTATGGTTAGAATCTCTTGTTGGAGATGACCTTTGTGTAGCATGCATGTTACTTGCCACTGATCAGCCCAAGCCTGGCTGCTGTCCATGTTTTGTTGCTTATGAACATGAGCTGCTTCAGTATCTGAGGAGTCACAAATGGTGCTGAACATTGTGCAGTCATCAGCGAGCATGGACACTTCTGATCTTATGCTGGAGGGAAGGTCATTGATAAAGCAGCTGAAGATCATAGGGCCTCAGACAAGACCCTGAGGAATTCCTGCAATGACATGCTAGTCTGAGATGACTGACCTCCAACAACCAACTTTCTTCGTATCAGGTACGGCTCCAAAAAACTGAGAGATTTCCCCTGATTCCTACCAACACTGGTTTTGTTTGGGCCTCTTGATGCCTAACCTGTTCAAGTACTGCTTTTATGTCAAGGGACAGTCACTCTCACCTCACTTGTAAAGCTGTCCATTTTTGTAATGAGGTTGGCAGTTTAGTAATCCTGGTGGAACTCAAGCTGAGCACCAAAATGTTGGAGCCATTTGAAAACCGAGAAGGCATGGATAAAAGATCCAAATAAATCCCTTGGGGAATTGTGAAAAATTTTGTTCACTCATAGTGGTGAGATGTAGAACTTGCTACCACAGATAGTGATCAAAGTAATTTTCTTAATATGTTTATTCAAGGTATGTGGAGGTAGCTGCCTAAATCAGTATTTATTATTCCTTCCTAACAGCTGTTGGGAAAGTGCTCATGAGCTGTGATTTTATACTGCTATAGATTTTTGGGTCTCGGTATGCCCACAGTTCTGTGAGGAAGGGAGCTCCAGGATATTGATCCATAGACAATGAGTGAACTGCCATATAGTTCCGTGACAGGATGGTGTGTCACTTGGATGGGCACTCACAAGCGATGGTGCTCCTCTGTCATCTGTGAGCTTGTCCTTCTGGCAGGGAGAGCTTGGCAGATCATTGGTCAGCCCTCAGCGTGAGAGTATTGGGAGATTCATGTGTGACAGTTCTATTGAATGTCAAAGACAGATAGTTAGATTGAAAGTTCAGACTCTTCCAAAAGAAAATCAGGTGAGTAGTTGAGAGAAAAGTGGAGAGAAAGATCAGCTGAAAAGCTGTGATGAGGATGGAATGGGTGGAGACTTATACAAAGAACAAAATAATTGCTACTTCATGCTGTACACATACATTTTAATCCTTTACATATGTATTTACAAAAACAGAGTATGCTGCAAAGTGTTTTGATATTCAGTTTACAATTATTGTTACACCACCAATGTTTCTTACACAGTGTACTTCTATCCCACAGTTTATCATAGCAGGATCACTGGTGGTGGACATTATAAACACTGCGAATATCCACCTCGTAAGTATTTTTAACATTTTAACTTCTTGGGATTGTGTTGCATGACCTGGTCACAGTTTGTCCTGAAGATCCCCTCCTCAAATCCTCCAGGGGAATTTACGATATAAACTAACCCAAGCCCAGTTGTTATCGCCATTTTATTTGCAGTATAATGCTTAAGTGAATGTGGCAGTACAAGCGTAAAATAGATAAGTAAGTGGCTGGAAAGATAATGTACTGGAGAGGAGTGTTTTTGATTTCTGGGACAGGAACATAAACTCAAGGGAAATGGGACCTGAGCAGGCCTGGTAGACTGGACCTCAACTGAAACAGGATTTCTTTTTGGATGAGTCTGGGAACATTTGAACTGAATTAGCTTTGGTATATGGGAGCCTAGAAGTGATAATAAAAAAGGATGCCAATGTGTAGGGAAAGTCTGTCAACTGTGGAGTTAGTACGCCATGTTATCTATGAGCTTGTCCTTCACGCAGGGAGAGCTTGTGGCTTTGACAGCTCATTGGTCAGCCCTCAGCACGTGGGTAATGGGGGATTCATATGCAACAATTCCATTGAATGTCAAAGACAGAGAGTTAGATTGAAAGTTCAGAGTCTTCCAAAAGAAAATCAGGTGAGTAGATAAGAGAACAGTGTATAGAAAGATCAGCTGAAAAGCTGAGATGGGGAGGATGGAGTGGGCGGAGATTTGTACAAAGAGCAAAGACCAAGATAGTTGTTGCTTCATGCTGAGTTGAAAGGAATAATGTCCATCTGAGGATTTATCTGAATGTGTGGAGTGAGGTAAATAAGACTGGTGAGTTATAGGCACATGGAAATATAATGTTGTGGGTATAACTGAAACCTGGCCCTCAGCAGGACACATCTGGACAAGCATAACTATTTGTCATGACGTGGAGGTGCTGGTGTTGGACTGGGGTGGACAAAGTTAAAAATCACACAACATCAGGTTATAATTCAACAGACACTAGCTTTCAGAATGCTGCTCCTTCATCAGGTGGTTGTTAACGTTAGTGCTTCGAAACAAACGTTTTGGGCTATAACCTGGTGTGTGTGATTTTTAACAATTTGTGGATACAAGATTTTCAGGAAAGAAGGGTGGAGAAAAGTCATGATTACTAAGGAGAATTTTGCAGTACAAGGAAGAGATATCCAGAGGATTGAAGGTTTGAATTAGTTTTCTGCGAACAAAAAGAGTGCAGCTATATTCCTTGTTGCTATCTATAAACCATCACCAGTTTACAGGGACATTATGAAGAAATATAAGAATTGTTGAGTAAGTATAATGAATTTTAATCATGTGATTTGGACTGGGACAGTTGTACAATAGAGTTCCTAGAATGTGTTCAGGACAATTTTCAGAATCAGCACAATTTCAGTCAAACAAACATGGAGCAAACATGGACTGCGGATGCTGAAAGTCAGAGTCAATAGATGTGAAACTGGAAAAGCACAATAGGTCAGACAGCATCCAAAGAGTAGGAAAGTTAACGTTCTGGGTGGAAACCCTTCGTCAGGACTGGGGAGGAGGGAGGGGATCCCAATAGTATGTAGAGGGAGGTGTTAATGGGGATGGGGGAAAGGTAGGTGGGAACTTGATAGGTGAGTGAAGGTAGAGGGTTTTAGTGATTGATCAGTGGGAAAGTTGGAGCAGATCGGTGAGTAGGAAGATGGGCAGGTTAGGTCAGATCAGGGAGGCGAGGGGGGGGGAAGGGTGGGGTTAGACATGGGATAAGGTTGGGGGTGGAGGGATTTTGAAGTTGGTGAAATCAATATTGAGTCCATTGGTCTGTAAGCATCAATAACATTTGGGCTCCCCCTCCCCAGTCCTGACAAAGGGTTTCCACTCTGACAGTGGAGGAGGCCAAAGATGGACATGTCATCGGGGGAATGGGAGGGGGAGTTAAAATGGATGACAATCGAAAGGTTGGTTTGGTTGATGATTCTTGGGAGTGAGGTGTGTTGAGTGGAGAGCATTGAGGGACGGTGGTCATTATCATGAAAGGTTTAGGTTTACTTTAGGCAAGTACTTGGAACAATTCAGGGTAAGAATAATTAACTGGGGAAATTACAAAAGGCATTTGGTAAAGTCTCTGCAGTTCCCTCGATAAAGAAATAGCAGAAAAATGGATCCAAAATTGTCTGAGTGTCGAGAAGCAGTACAGAGTAGTTAATGGTTATTCTTTGGACAGGGCAACTTGTGTAGAATACTGGGTCACAGCTGGTGTATTTGGCACCAGACTTTTCTGAAAGATTGCAGAAAAAGTTTACAAAAATAGTTGCAGGGCTGAGGGTCATCTGTTTTGCAGATAAATTGGAGAAGTTTGGATCCTCTTTCTTCAAGAGGAGAAGGTTCTAATATGTTTGAAAGCATGAGTGATTTGGATAGAATAAATACAAATAAACTGATCAGGAATCAGAAGAAAACTGAATTCAATTGACAAAAGAAATGACAGCAACAGAGCTTTTTGCCACCCTGAGTCGTTAGGATTCGGAATTAGGTGCCCAGGAGTTTGGTGGCTACAGCTTCAGTTGAGGAATTCAACAGGAAGTTATCTGCAAAGGAAGAATGCACAGGACAACAGGAAGTTGACCAGGGAGGGGCGCTAGTTGAGTCACTGCTTCATTGAGACTGGACATGCATGTGGGCCAAATGAACTCCTCCTGTACTTTCCCTATTCTTTGGGTCCAGAGGGCTGGAGAAGAGACACTGATGTGGTCAACGATTTCAGGAAGACGTGAGAGGGGAGAGGCACAGTTAGTAGTTCCTCCAGAAGGGAGAGGACATCTTAGTTGTAAGTGGATTTGATAATGAGCTGATTGCAAAGTAACCTGTTTAAACTTCCTGCAGAAACAAGCAATAATAGTGATGCACATAGTCAGCTGTATCGCAGCTGTTGTCGGCACAGGAGTTTACTTTGTCACACTCAACTTGATGGAACCACTAACCTCAAGCTTTTACTTTGTGAGTAGCTCTTCCGTTGTGAGTGTTCGGCAGTAGTAAGATTTAGAAAGTGGAAGAGAAGAATAGAAAGCAGATACTTGAGAGGAAGGGAGGTTGTTCTCAAAGAGGGAGAGAAGGAGTCAGTGGTACAAAGTGGAGACAGTGCTTTGGAATAAGGGGGCAGGGGGTGGTGGAGAGAGAGGCTAGAGGGAAGAGAGAGAGAGAGAGAGCCAGTATTCAAAGCTGGGAAAAGAGAGAGATGGTTACTTCATCGGGGAAGAAATCTAGCAAGATGTCAGATTTAAGAGTGAGAGACAGTCTTGGCATTGGGGTGCAGGTCAGATATGGGGAGAACATAGAATGTTACAGCGAGGTAGAGGTCCTTCGGCCCTCGATGTTTCGCCGACCTGCAAAAATTAATCTGATGCCCCCTAACCTACACCCTTCCATTATTGTCCATATGTATGTCCAATGCCCATTTAAATGTCCTTAATGTCAGCAAGCCTACTCCTGTTGGAGGCAGGTCATTCCACACCCCTACTACTGTGTAAAGGAACTACCCCTGATAGCTGTCCTAAATCTATCACCCCTCAATTTAAAGCTATGTCCCCTCATGTTAGCCTTCGCTATCTGAGGAAAAAGGCTCTCACTGTCCACCTTATCTAACCCTCTGATTATCTTACACATTTTGATTAAGTCACCTCTCAACCTTCTACTCTCCAGTGAAAACAACCTCAGTTCTCTCAGCCTTTCCTCATAAGACCTTCCTTCCATACCAGGCAACATCCTAGTAAATCTCCTCTGAACTCCCTCCAAAGCTTCCACGTCCTTCTTATAATGCAGTGACCAGAACTGCACCCAATACTTCAGGTGAGGCCTTACCAGTGTCTTGTACAACTGAAGCATGACCTTATGGCTCCGAAACTCAATCCCCCTACCAATAAATACCAACACACCATATGCCGCCTTAACAGCCTTATCAATCTGGGTGGCAACTTTATGCACCTGGACGCCGAGATCTCTCCGTTTATTTACACTGCCAAGAATTTTACTATTAGCCGAGTACTCTACATTCCTGTTACTTCTGAAGTGAACTACCTCACTCTTTTCCTCGTTAAATTCTATTTGCCACTTCTCAGCCCATCTCTGCATCTTATCTATATCCCACAATAACCCAAAACATCCTTTGGCACTATCCACAACTCTACCTTAGTGTCATCTGCAAATTTACTAACGCATCCTTCTACGCCCACATCCAGGTCATTTATAAAAATGACAAACAGCAGTAGCACCAAAACAGATCCTTGGGACACACCACTGGTAACTGAGCTCCAGGATGAATATTTCTCATCAACCTTTCAGCCAGTCAATTTCTGATCCAAACCGTTAAATCACCTTCAATCCCAAAACTCCCTATTTCGTACAATAGCCTACTGTGTGGAACCTTATCTAGCACCTTATTGAAGTCCATTTATACCACATCAACTGCCTTACCATCATCCACTTGTTTTGTCACCTTCTCAAAGAACTCAATAAGGTTAGTGAGACAACCCACCCTTCACAAAACTGTTGACTATCCTGAATTAAATTATTCCTTTCCAGATGATTATAAATCTATCTCTTATAACCTTTTACAACACCTTATATACAACCGAAGTAAGGCTCACTGGCCTGTGATTACCAGTGTTGTCCCGACTCCCCTTCTTAAACAAGGGAACAGCATTTGCTGTCTTCCTGTCTTCTGGCACTACTCCTGTCAACAACGATGACATAAGAATTGAAGCCAAAGGCTCCTGGGCTTCCTAGAGAGTCTGAGAATAAATCCCATCTATCCCCGGGTCTTATCTATTTTTAGGTCTTCAAAAATTGCTAAAACCTCTTCTTTGTCAACCTCAATCCCACTTAATCTTGTAGCCTGGATCTCCATATTCTCACTAACATTGCCCTCTTCCAGTGTGAATACTAACGAAAAGAAGTGGGGAGAGTAAGAGATGTTCCTTAGAAAGTGGTACAGGACACAGCAAAGGGATTGGGTTTGTACCTGGAGGAGGGAGGACGTGACAGTAGAGCAGTTCTCTGGTGGGAGAAAGGCAAACGTCAGAGTTGCAGACTGCACTCAAGACCGAAGCACTGGATTGGATGATGGTGATAGGGCAGTGATTGGGTGAAGGGGCCACTGCTGGCGAGAGGAGACAGTGACAGTTCACTGGGTGGGGAAGAAGAGAAAGGAAGCAGGGCTCAGAGAGATGTCTACCTCTTATAAAGTGGGGATTGAGTGCGAGACAGTGAAAGAGGCGGGGTTTGCATTGTTGATCAGGAATAGAGTTCAAGAAGTAAAAGATGAGGGGTAGGTCCCACACTGAAGAGTGGTGATTGGAGTGTCCCACTTTTGTGTTTTACAGTTGGGGCCATTGATGCTGGTATTCTTCCTCTTGCTGCTGTGTTTCCTGGAATGTATCATTGCCTTTTTCGTTTTATTCCTTCACTGTTCAGTCCTCATTCAGAGTGTGCATGGTAAGCTTTTCAGGAAGGTCAGAGGGTGTTTGAGTGGTGGATAGTTTCACATCTCTCAGTATTGCTCAGCAGCACGTATCTGTCTAAAGGCAGTGTGGGCAGGTAGGTCACTCCCTCACAGTGACCACTGCAGGCACCTAATACTTCCTGATCTCCTATTACTCCTTCACCTTGCATATATCTTCCAGTCCCATAAAACCTCCGCATTTCTGTATGCTTTATGTCCAGCCACCATCTTATTCAAGTCAGACAACCATCCCTATCTTTGTAACCTCCTTCAACCCCTAGACTCCTTCCTATCTCTATAAACTCCTCCAGACCCTATACCCTTCCCTTTCTCTGTAATCTACTGTAGTCCCTACACCCCTCCCTATCTCTGTAACCCCCTTCAGCCTTTACAATTCCCCCGCTCTCCCTTTCTCTGTAATCTCCTTCAGGTCCTGGATGCTCTCTACATCTATAAGCCCATACAGGTTCTATACTCCTCCGTGTCTAACCTCCATCAGGTAACACACCCCTCCCTATCTCTGTAACCTCCTCTAGACCCTACATCCCTCTCTACGTCTATAACCTCCTCTATTCCCTACACCCTCCCTATCTCCATAACCTCATTTGGCCCCTACACTGCCTCCCTACCTCTTTAACCTCCTCCACCCCCTATCTCTGTAATCTCAGCCCATTGAAATCTCGAAGTCTGTAACCTCAGACTCCAACAACTATTTCTATCTTTTTAACCTTTGCAGCTCCTTGAACCTCCCAATGTTATAACCTCCTGCAACAGCTACAAAACTCCCTCTCTCTTGTACTGTCCCAGGCTCCTGCAACCTTCCCTGTCTGTGGCAACTTCTCTGTGCTCTTTCAGCTGCTACAAATCTCCATGTCTCTATCACCTCTTGCAACCCGCCTCACTTCTGTAACCTACTCTGTTTGTGGGTGGTGCACACATGTAAGGTTTCTGATTAGAGGGTAGGAGGTGGGAATCATTCTGTGGAGGTAGGTGGGAGTGGTGCAAGGCCTGTGCTGAGGGCAGAGCTGTGCAAAGGGATGTGACTGCGGTGAGGGTTGGTGCTGTGGAGACGTTGGGTAATTTGGGGAGAGGTGTTCGGGTGAGTAGAGAGAGTGGTGGTCTGGGAGGGCAGGTAAATGCTGCTCTTGAAGTTATCCAGAGCTACATTCTTGAAGTAAAACAGGAAACAATCTCCATATTAATATTTTTAGCCAGAAGATCCCAATTGCATTTCCAAAGTCCACGTTGAATGTTGCTACTGGAAGATCCTGGAAAGACCAGTTTGCCGTTCGGAATTGAAGATGAAAACAGCAGCTCCCTCTTGAAGTCAAGGTGGCTCTTTGGTTTGGGACATCCTTCATTCCCTCCCGAAATGTCGCCAGCTGATGTTCCATTTTAGTCCAAAGGTTCCTCTTCTGTTGAAGCGATTGAAGTTGGGATTGCACAGGGAAAGAGGAGGTTAAAAAGCAAATAGGCCACATGACTATCTTAGTCACAGGGATCAAGGCTGATCTCTCTCAGCACTGATCACCGTTGACCTCTTCATGTTGTCAAGATGAACCTCAGCTGTAAAGCTGGCCAAGAGGATTGGATTGCTGAAAATGCCCCTTTATTAATCGGGCCATCCTTCAGTGCCTCAAATCGTTTCCAAACACCTCCCTGATATGTTTCTACATGCCAGGTAATGTCTGCAAGTGATTGGCTGATATTATCGTGGTTCTGTACAGTAACATCACACACTTAGAGTTCAGAAGGGGCACATTTGGCCATCTTTGAGCTTGTTGAAGTGTGGTCGAATTTGTCCCACACTTTTAATCTTGCAGAGGTTTCATACATTTAGCTGATTTCTCTTGATGAGGTCCCATTGCATTAGTTTCCATTTCCCTTTCAGTGAGTGTGTCTCAGACCACAGCAACCCGCAGCGTGAAGAAGAATGCTGTCAGGTTGGCTTTGGTTAATTCACCAATTACCTTCAATGAGTGTTGTCTTGTTTCAAATCTGTAGTCACTGAAAGCAGGCCCTTCCCATTTACTTTGTTAAATATTTGCTGATTTTTAATAGCTCTGTTAAAAGTCTTCTCGCCCTTCTCTGCTCTTCGCAAGTCTCACCGCTGAAAGTTTAGGTTACCAATTAAACATATCCTAACTTTTGTTTTGTTTTGTTTGAGACTTTAACCAGTTCAGGCAACAGGAGACAGTCTGATGAAGTGGTTTTGGAAACATTACTAAAGTAATAAAGTAATGCTTCATAAAGCAGGGTGTTGAATTGAAAGGCATACTGCAGCTTTGCTTTTCCGTTTGGCTCGGGGCATGGAGTTGACACTCGATTTCTGGACCCACTCCACTACCTCGATGTCCTTGTGTTTCTGACTGGACAGCAGGCGATGTTAAGTTCAGTTACAAACTTGGTGCACGCATTTTGGTCACTGAAAGCTGCTGCTTGCTATTTCCAAGCCATGCCCTATTGTCAGATCAGTGCTGTTATTACATTCTAATTGGCCTGGATGATGCTGGCTCCTAATTGTCTCGAGGAGTGTCTGATCAATTAACTCATGTCATCTGCTATTACTCCCTTTCAGGACATAAGAAATTAGAACAATGTAGATGTTCAGCTCCTTGAGTTTGTTCCACCCATTCAGTAGGATCATGATTAATCCAACATTCCTCATATCCACTTTGCCCATAACCGTTGATTATCCAACCAATCAAGAAACTGCCTATCTCAACCTCGAATAGACACTAGATCTCTGCCCCCAACACACACACAAAACACAAAGCTCTCTGTGGCAGGGAGTTCCAAAGACACTCAACAGTGAGAGAAGACATTCCCACCCAGATGTTGCCAGGGTTGGAGGATTTGAGCTATAGGGAGAGACTGAACAGGCTGGTGCTGTTTTCCCTGGAGCATCGGAGGCTGAGGGGTGACCTTATAGAGGTTTACAAAATCATGAGGGGCATGGATAGGATAAATAGACAAAGTCTTTTCCCTGGGGTCGGGGAGTCCAGAACTAGAGGGCATAGGTTGAGTGTGAGATATAAAAGAGACCTAAGGGGCAACTTTTTCACATAGAGGGTGGTACGTGTATGGAATGAGCTGCCAGAGGAAGTGGGGGAGGCTGGTACAATTGCAACATTTAAAAGGCATATGAATAGGCCGGGTGCTGGCAGGTGGGACTGGATTGGGTTGGGATATCTGGTCGGCATGGACAGGTTTGAAGTTTATCCATTCTTGCATTCTGAAAGATGAAAATAAATTGAATGGGGGGCCTCTAATTCATTCACTGATTTTTTTTTAACCTTTATTCTGTTCAAAATCCCATGTCAAATGAAGCTAATCAGTGTGACAGTTTTGGTTATCTAATAAATGAATTGCCCAAACCCCTTGATTAGATTCCAGTCTGTAATTCACTCCCTCATATCTGCTGTTCCATATATATAAAATCCCCAATCCCCTCCATTAGATTCCTGTCTGTAACTTGTTCCCTAGTTTCTGTTTTTCTATATGTATAAAACTTCCGATCTCCTCAATTAGATTCTAGTCTGTAACTCCCTGCCTGGTATCTATTATTCCATTTACAAACTCCACCACCACCATACTACCCCTCGGTTAGATTATAGTGTGTAACCCACTCTCCATTATGTATTGTGGTCTTTATAAACTTGCTGAGATCATCACTGAGATTCCAGTCTGTAGATGATTGAATATTGACCCGGGAGCAAGAACAGGGAAAGCTGCAATTTACTTCCTATACGTTCTGTTTCTACAAAAAAAATCAGATTCAAGAATTCTGTCAGTTTTTTTGGAGTGCAACTCACTATCGCTTTCAATGGGAATGGAGGGGAAACTTAGTCTGCATGAGTAGATGGAGAAGTCTGTTATAAAGTATATGTAAGTTGTGATTGATTAACATGCAAATTTCAGACTGTGTTGAAACCCACTGTTCTGGGATAATTAAGTGTTCCAACAGAGTCTGGTGAACTTTCCAAACTTCAAACAGACAGAGTGACAGAATGTACAAAAGGTGACATATCTGGTCTGGGACTGAATTGTAGGTGTCAGGACTTGTTTGATTCCGAAAGCAGGAATTTATTAAATACTATACTGTCCCACTGGGACTTCAAATTTTGTGATGCCTAAAAAAAAATCTGGAATTAAACAAACCTCGTGGACACAGATATGTGTTTCATAAAGTCATACAGAACAGATACAGAGCCTTCGGTCCGACTCATCTGTGTCGATTATAATCCCAAACTAAACTAGTCCTACCTGCCTGTACATGGCCAATTATCCCTTCAAGCATTTCTTATTCATGTACTTATTTAAACGTCTTTTAAATGTTGCAACCATACTTGCATCCAACACTTTCTCTGGCAATTCATTCCACACACAAACCAGTGTGTGTTTTTTAAAAAAAAACTTGTTCCTCATGTCTTTTTAAAAATCTTTTTCTCCTTAAAACATTTCTCCACTCAAAAGTATGCTTCGAGTTTTAAAATCCCCACCATTCACCTTGTTCATACATATCTATCAACCTTTAAAAGACCACCTCCATCTCTTAGACACCACTATTCAGCCTCTCCTAACAACTCTAACCCTCCAGCCTGGCAACATTCTGGTAAATGTTTATTGAACCCTCGCCACCTTAATAATCTCCTTTCTATAACGACACATTATTCCAGAAGAGGCCTAAGCAACACCCTGTACAACCTCAACATGATGTCCTAACTCCTGTATTCAAAGGTCTGAGCAATAAGGCAAGCATGCTAAAAGCTTTCATGACCGAGGTAATGTGTAGGAGTATGTGATTTTGTGAAGTGGTGAGTTTGTGTGGGACCAGTGACTAACAGTGATCCCAGCCAATCAGGTAACAATGCACATAACTAACAACTGTATCAGCCAATCATTCAGATAATCCGATCTGCTATCTACAATCAGTCAATTTAGCCTGGCGGGTAGTATGATAGACAATCATCTTGCCCAATGAGAAATGGAGTACATTGATGTCTGGGTGATAATGGGCAAGGATGTCTAGATCATCACCAATCATATAGCAGTATAGTAAAAGGTTCCACCTACAAATTGTTATTGACAGTCATTTCAGCCAATCAATGAGAACATGTGGAACTGGTGGATGAGTCAGCATTCTGTTTTTCTTATTCGTGTGTTTCTCAATTTGTGAGAAAAAGTGTGTAAAACTTAGTGTGAAATAGAATATGTGTGAAAGTGAGTATGAGAGAAATAGTGAGAGAGAAATGGTGTGTATATGTGTCAGAAATTGTGAATGTGAAGTACTGTCTGAGTGAAATGGTGTGTGTGTGAGAGACAGGTGGAAGTGTGTGAGGAGAGGGCAAGAGTGACAGAGAGACAGCAAGCGTGTAAGAGAGAGCGAGAGTACAAGAAAGGGAGAAGGAGGGAAAGTGTGTGTGAGAGAGCGAGAGTACAAGAAAGGGAGAAGGAGGGAAAGTGTGTGTGAGAGAGCGAGAGTACAAGAAAAAGAGAAGGAGGGAAAGTGTGTGTGAGAGAGCGAGAGTACAAGAAAGGGAGAAGGAGGGAAAGTGTGTGTGAGAGAGCGAGAGTACAAGAAAGGGAGAAGGAGGGAAAGAGTGTGTGTGAGAGAGCGAGAGTACAAGAAAGAGAGAAGGAGGAAAAGAGTGTGTGAGAGAGCGAGAGTACAAGAAAGAGAGAAGGAGGGAAAGTGTGTGTGAGAGAGCGAGAGTACAAGAAAGGGAGAAGGAGGGAAAGTGTGTGTGAGAGAGCGAGAGTACAAGAAAGAGAGAAGGAGGGAAAGTGTGTGTGAGAGCGAGAGTACAAGAAAGGGAGAAGGAGGGAAAGTGTGTGTGAGAGAGCGAGAGTACAAGAAAGAGAGAGAGTGTATGAGAGAGGGGTAAATATTTTGAGTGATCTGGCCTAGTCCATAACATCAGCAGTGTCCGGGAAAAATAAAATTTGATGTGGTCACGATGCCGTTATTTTTGTGGGATCAGCTCGGAGCTGACAATGATTTTCTGTGTTCTCAAACAGCTGGATGGTAAAAGGATGTCTCTAGCTGAGAGCAGGACGACGGGGTCAGTAATAGATAGCAGTTCCTAAACGTCAGCAATGGACCGAACAGTTCAAGAAAACCTTGTTAACCCAGAGACTGCGGGGGCAAAGAGTGATTGAGACAAGTGCAGGGCCCCTCCAGATATTGTTCCCCCTTCTGTCCACCATGCATCATGTTTTGCCACAATCCAGACAGGTGACAATGGCTGCCCTGGTGCCCATCAGGCTGTGGTACCCCAGTTGATGCCACCTTGAGCAGTCAAACCTGGGTGCCGGCTATGCCACGCTGGTGTTGGAAGGTGGGGAGATTGTGCCCGAGCTGTGGTCTGTCTGGTGGTGATGCTGGGATCAGGCTGTCCCTGTGATCCTCCGGGCTCTGGAAGGAGGTGATGGGGAAGCGGATCTCCAGCTGGTGGTGGGCACGGCTTCAAGGAGCAGGAAAGTGATAAAGACCAGGTTCACTGGGGCAGCATCATGAGCCGCGGGTGAAAGCAACCGAACAGCGTCATGGGGATCTACAGCAGTGAGCTCAGAAACCAGTCAACTCAGGGCAGCTGTGGGCACAGGGAGAGGGGGGAGAAACAAGAGAAACTCAGGCGCAACAATCACATTGTGGTCAGCCCTGACTGACTGGTGGGGGCGGGGGGAATCGCAGGGACAGAGAGACATAGAGTGGAAGACAGAGAGAGACACTGATGGTGGGAAACAGACAACACGATTGGGGGGGGGGGGTAGAGGGAGGGAAAGACAGGGAAATTAGGGATAGAGAGCGATGGGGGGTGCAGAGAGAGAAATACAGACAGACCAATGGAGTGGGAGACAAGAGTCAGAGGGAGTGCGGGGAGAAAAGGAGAGAAGCAGAGTTGGGGGGGAGGTGTTGCAGAGAGAGAGAGAGACAGAAAAAAACAGGAGAAGGGTGGGGGAACAGAGAGGAAGCAGGGCAGAGATGGAGGAGGGAAAAGGGCAGGAGGAAGGGGGGAGGTTAGAGGGAGTGTTGTAGAATGGGTGGGGTGAAGGTGCAGAAGGAGGGAGGGAGGAGAGAACTGAAAGAGGGAGGGACAGAGTGGGAAGAGAGGTGCAGGGAGATGGCGGAGCGGGGGAGGAAGGGAGTTGGGGGAAAAAAGCAGAAGGCAGGAGAGAGAGGCAGTGACAAAGTCACAGAGAGTGAGACAGAAACAGAGAAAGTAATCATTAGATGCAATGCCAAAACTCACTGAACTCTCACAAACAACCCCGCCCCCCCCTCCCCAACACACACACCCCACACCTCTATAATACTGGATCACTGAATACCAACCTTCACTTTCCTCCTCCACTGGCCCTTCTGATGCCTAGCCCTTTGGCCTGGCCCTCACTACGGGACAATCAGGCTCCCTCTCTCCTGTTGTTCTTGATTGACCAGGATTACCGTCAGGGGTTAGGGATGGTGACCGGGTTTGAGATTATTGTCAGGGGATAGGAATAGTGACCGGGTTTGTGATTACTGTCAGAGGTGAGGGATGGGGACTGGGTTTGTGATTACTGTCAGAGGTGAGGGATGGGGACTGGGTTTGTGATTACTGTCAGAGGTGAGGGATGGGGACTGGGTTTGTGATTACTGTCAGTGGTGAGGGATGGTGACCGGGTTTGTGATTACTGTCAGAGGTGATGGATGGTGACCGGTCAGTGGTTAGGGATGGGGACTGGGTTTGTGATTACTGTCAGTGGTTAGGGATGGGGACTGGGTTTGTGATTACCGTCAGAGGTGAGGGATGGGGACTGGGTTTGTGATTACTGTCAGTGGTTAGGGATGGGGACTGGGTTTGTGATTACTGTCAGAGGTGAGGGATGGTGACTGGGTTTGTGATTACTGTCAGAGGTGATGGATGGGGACTGGGTTTGTGATTACTGTCAGTGGTGAGGGATGGGGACTGGGTTTGTGATTACTGTCAGAGGTGAGGGATGGGGACTGGGTTTGTGATTACTGTCAGTGGTTAGGGATGGGGACTGGGTTTGTGATTACCGTCAGTGGTTAGGGATGGGGACTGGGTTTGTGATTACCGTCAGTGGTTAGGGATGGGGACTGGGTTTGTGATTACTGTCAGTGGTTAGGGATGGGGACTGGGTTTGTGATTACCGTCAGAGGTTAGGGATGGGGACTGGGTTTGTGATTACCGTCAGAGGTGAGGGATGGGGACTGGGTTTGTGATTACTGTCAGTGGTTAGGGATGGGGACTGGGCTTGTGATTACCGTCAGTGGTTAGGGATGGGGACTGGGTTTGTGATTACCGTCAGAGGTGATGGATGGGGACTGGGTTTGTGATTACCGTCAGTGGTTAGGGATGGGGACTGGGTTTGTGATTACTGTCAGAGGTGAGGGATGGTGACCGGGTTTGTGATTACTGTCAGTGGTTAGGGATGGGGACTGGGTTTGTGATTACTGTCAGAGGTGATGGATGGGGACTGGGTTTGTGATTACTGTCAGTGGTTAGGGATGGGGACTGGGTTTGTGATTACTGTCAGAGGTGAGGGATGGTGACCGGGTTTGTGATTACTGTCAGTGGTTAGGGATGGGGACTGGGTTTGTGATTACTGTCAGTGGTTAGGGATGGGGACTGGGTTTGTGATTACTGTCAGTGGTGAGGGATGGGGACTGGGTTTGTGATTACCGTCAGAGGTGATGGATGGGGACTGGGTTTGTGATTACTGTCAGTGGTGAGGGATGGGGACTGGGTTTGTGATTACTGTCAGTGGTTAGGGATGGGGACTGGGTTTGTGATTACCGTCAGTGGTTAGGGATGGGGACTGGGTTTGTGATTACTGTCAGAGGTGATGGATGGGGACTGGGTTTGTGATTACTGTCAGTGGTGAGGGATGGGGACTGGGTTTGTGATTACTGTCAGTGGTTAGGGATGGGGACTGGGTTTGTGATTACCGTCAGTGGTTAGGGATGGGGACTGGGTTTGTGATTACTGTCAGAGGTTAGGGATGGGGACTGGGTTTGTGATTACCGTCAGTGGTTAGGGATGGGGACTGGGTTTGTGATTACCGTCAGTGGTTAGGGATGGGGACTGGGTTTGTGATTACTGTCAGAGGTGAGGGATGGGGACTGGGTTTGTGATTACCGTCAGTGGTTAGGGATGGGGACTGGGTTTGTGATTACCGTCAGTGGTTAGGGATGGGGACTGGGTTTGTGATTACTGTCAGAGGTGATGGATGGTGACCGGTCAGTGGTTAGGGATGGGGACTGGGTTTGTGATTACTGTCAGTGGTTAGGGATGGGGACTGGGTTTGTGATTACTGTCAGTGGTTAGGGATGGGGACTGGGTTTGTGATTACTGTCAGTGGTTAGGGATGGGGACTGGGTTTGTGATTATCGTCAGTGGTTAGGGATGGGGACTGGGTTTGTGATTACCGTCAGTGGTTAGGGATGGGGACTGGGTTTGTGATTACTGTCAGAGGTGAGGGATGGGGACTGGGTTTGTGATTACCGTCAGTGGTTAGGGATGGGGACTGGGTTTGTGATTACTGTCAGAGGTGATGGATGGTGACCGGTCAGTGGTTAGGGATGGGGACTGGGTTTGTGATTACTGTCAGTGGTTAGGGATGGGGACTGGGTTTGTGATTACTGTCAGTGGTTAGGGATGGGGACTGGGTTTGTGATTACTGTCAGTGGTGAGGGATGGGGACTGGGTTTGTGATTACTGTCAGTGGTGAGGGATGGGGACTGGGTTTGTGATTACCGTCAGAGGTTAGGGATGGGGACTGGGTTTGTGATTACTGTCAGTGGTTTGGGATGGGGACTGGGTTTGTGATTACCGTCAGTGGTTAGGGATGGGGACTGGGTTTGTGATTACTGTCAGTGGTTAGGGATGGGGACTGGGTTTGTGATTACCGTCAGAGGTGATGGATGGTGACTGGGTTTGTGATTACTGTCAGTGGTGAGGGATGGGGACTGGGTTTGTGATTACTGTCAGTGGTTAGGGATGGGGACTGGGTTTGTGATTACTGTCAGTGGTTAGGGATGGGGACTGGGTTTGTGATTACTGTCAGTGGTTAGGGATGGGGACTGGGTTTGTGATTACTGTCAGTGGTTAGGGATGGGGACTGGGTTTGTGATTACTGTCAGTGGTTAGGGATGGGGACTGGGTTTGTGATTACTGTCAGTGGTTTGGGATGGGGACTGGGTTTGTGATTACTGTCAGTGGTGAGGGATGGGGACTGGGCTTGTGATTACCGTCAGAGGTGATGGATGGTGACTGGGTTTGTGATTACCGTCAGTGGTTAGGGATGGGGACTGGGTTTGTGATTACCGTCAGAGGTTAGGGATGGGGACTGGGTTTGTGATTACTGTCAGTGGTTAGGGATGGGGACTGGGTTTGTGATTACTGTCAGAGGTGATGGATGGGGACTGGGTTTGTGATTACCGTCAGAGGTTAGGGATGGGGACTGGGTTTGTGATTACTGTCAGAGGTGATGGATGGTGACCGGTCAGTGGTTAGGGATGGGGACTGGGTTTGTGATTACTGTCAGTGGTTAGGGATGGGGACTGGGCTTGTGATTACCGTCAGAGGTGATGGATGGTGACTGGGTTTGTGATTACCGTCAGTGGTTAGGGATGGAGACATCCAAGTCACCCCTCTCCCAGGTGGTTACTGAACATGTATGCACATGTATTTTATGGATGAAGTGCATTTTTGAAATTTTAAAAAAAGCTCTGATTTCTCTCCACAGATGCTGCCAAACTTGCTGAGTTTTGCTTTGCCAGCAATATCTGGTTTTGTGTGTTTTTCCAGCATCCGCAGTTGTTTTGGTTTTGTTTTAAATTTAACCGGTTTGCATATCAGTCTGCTCAGCCTGATCCAATACCCAGTCAGCTGTTCAGCTGGCTAAAGTTGCTTTCGGTGTCTGAAAAGAGCAGTTATTTAAAAACGGGTATTCCAGTACCTTTTTTTTGTTCAGATTCCCTAGAGTGTGGGAACAGGCCCTTCGGCCCAACAAGTCCACACCGGCCCTCCGAAGAGTAACCCACCCAGACCCATTTCCCTCTGACTAATGTATCGAGCACGATGGGCAATTTAGCATGGCCGGTTCACCTAACCCGCACATCTTTGGACTGTGGGAGGAAGCCGAAGCACCCGGAGGAAACCCACACAGACACTGGGAGAATGTGCAAACTCCACACAGTCACCCGAGGCTGGAATCGAACCCTGGTCCCTGGTGCTGTGAGGCAACAGTGCTAACCACTGTGCCACCCCATGAAGTTCAACCAGCCGCAGTACTGGGATTTGAACTGAAGTTCCCAGATTATTTGTATAGGCCTCTGGATTGCTCATCCAGTGACATCACCACTGTGCTGCCATCGCCCCAGTTATACGTATACCTGACCTGGTTGAGATGTTGGTAATAGATTAGATTACTTACAGTGTGGAAACAGGCCCTTCGGCCCCAACAAGTCCACACCGACCCTCTGAAGAGCAACCCACCCAGACCCATTCCCCTACATTTACCCCTTCACCTAACACTACGGGCAATTTAGCATAGCCAATTCACCTGACCTGCACATCTTTGGACTGTGGGTGGAAACTGGAGCACCTGGAGGAAACTCACGCTGACACTGGGAGAACGTGCAAACTCCACACAGACAGTTGCCCGAGGCGGGAATTGAACCCGGGTCTCTGACGCTGTGAGGCAGCGGTGCTAACGGAAAGTGGGGCATTTTAAACGGGAATGCCTGGAATTAGCACGAGAAAGGGAAGCCGTTTCCCTAATGACCTTAGATGAAGATTAGGGGAATCAGGGGTTCCTTCCTCCTGAGACTCACCGGGAACCTTTGATAAATTTAATGGTAGGACCTGAAGGGGAGGAGACAGGCTTTTTGGCGGACACGGTCATCCCTAAGTTTTAGACCTACCGGCGTTAAATTGACTAAGGAGCATCTTAAGGTTTCCGGAGTAAAAGGCGAAGAATTCTTAGTGCCTATTTTTGAACCAACCCTAATTAGAAGAAATGTTGAGGAAGTGATAGGACAATTACTACATATTCCTGACATTGGAAGTAATCTATTAGGTAGGGCTTTGATTATATTGCCGGGCTTAAAAATTGGGGTGGAGGATAGTGCAGTAACTGTAACGATGGCTATGTTAACACCTAGTGAAGAAAGCCCGTGTTTGGATATGAGTGATTTTGGCTGTTGAGGTGATTGTGTAGGGTCTACAGTTTCATTCATCCCGTTTGGTATCAGGTGTTAGCATTTTTATAACAGAGTTCTGGGATTAGCTAAGGTCCCATGTAGTGAGCTCCTCCAGCGGGAAACAGCTTATTCCAGAAGAAAAAAGAGTTATTGCTATTTGTTTTCAATCCCTGATCAGTTATTAAATTCTGAAGTTTATAGTATCACAGGGTACTGTGAGCAGATCTGTGCACCACACCTTAGGAAGGATAGATTAGCCTTGTAGGTAGTACAACACAGGTTTATAAAAGCGATTCCTGGACTTCAGGGGCTGCATTATGAGGAGAGATTATACAAATTAAGCGTGTTCTCTTTTGAGTTTAGAAGGTTAAGGGGTGATCTAATCAAACTCTTCAAGTATGAACAGCATAATGGACACTATTCTCAATGTAAAGGCAGAACTTTGTCTCCACAAGGACTATGTGGTGGTCACTCTGGTATCATGGACAGATGTATCTGCAGCTGGTATTTGGTAAGGATGAGTTTATGTCTGTTTTTTCCCTCTTGCCAGTTCCCCTAACCACCTGCCGCGGACCCAGTCTAGCAGCTATGCCCTTTAAGACCCACCCAGCTTGATTAGTCGTGCTGCTACTGAGCCATTCTTGGTGGTGGACCTTGAAATCCCCCCCTCAGATTGCAGTCTGCAACCTCAGTGCTTCCTCCAAGTGTTGTTCAACATGGTGGCATATGGATTCATCAGAAGAGGGAGGATTGCATGTGGTCACCAATAGGTGGTTACCTTGCCCGTATTTATCCTGATTCCATTAGACTTCATGGGGTCCGCAGTCAATGTTGAGGAATTCCAGGGCAACTTCCTCCTGAGTGTATCCCATTGTGCTGTCACCTTCGCTGGGTCTGTGCTGCTGATGGGACAAGACCTATCCAGGGACAGGGATGGTGGCGTCAGGGACCTTGCCTGTAAGTTTAGGACTGTCTCAGGCTGTTGCTTGACTACTCTGTGAGACAGCTCTCCCAGTGTTGGCACGAGGTGCCCAATGGTGGTGTGAAGGATTTTGCAGGGTCGACAGGGCTGTTTCTGCTGTTGTCTTTTCCAGTGCCTTGATCGTTGCCTGGTGTTTCACCTGGATTCACTTCACTGGGGAGTTCTTCACTGTCGATACAAACGATTGGTTTCCTTGGCCATTTGAGAGAGCAGTTGAGAGTCAAGCACATTGCTGTGGTTCTGGAGTCGCATACAAGCCAGATCAGGTGAGGATGGCAGATTTCCTTCCCTGAAGGCCATTACTGAGCCAGGTGGGCTTTTCCCTGATGAATGCCAATGATTTCATGGCCATCATTAAACTCTGATTCCAGATATGTAAGGCACAGCAGCGACAAGGTGGCTCAGTGGTCAGCACTGCTACCTCACAGCGTTCAAGGGACCCAGGTTTGACTTCCTCCTTGGGCAACCTTCTGACTTGAGGTTGCACGCTCACCCTGAGTCGACGTGGATCTCCTCCCACAGTCCAAAGATGTGGAGGTTAGGCTGTTTTTCATGTCAAGGGATGTGCAGGCTAGTTGGATTGTAGTCGTGGGAAATGCAGAGTTACAGGCAGAGGGTGGGAGAGTGGGTCAGGGCGGGATGCTCTTCAGAAAGATCGGCGTGGACTCAATGGGCTGAGTGGCCTGTTCCCACACAATAGGAATTCCATGATTGCACTTAAATTCCATCACCTGCAGTGGTGGGATTCAAACACACTTTCCCCAGAACATTCCCTGGATCATAGAATTAACAGTGTAGCAACAGTTGGGTCCCAAGATCCTAGGATCTGACTGGATGAACAGTCTCGAGTTCGAATGTGGTGCTGGAAATGCACGGCTGGTCAGGCAGCATCAAGACAATCGACATTTTGAGCATGAGCAGAAGGGTTTCTGCTTGAAATCTCGATTCTCCTGCTCCTCGGATGCTGCTTGGCCAGCTGTTTTTCCAGCACCGCACTCTTCGACTCTGATCTCCAGCATCTGCAGTTCCTCTCTCTCTCTCCCTGGGTGAATAGTCTAGTGATAATACCAATAGACCATGATCTCCCCATGTCCCATCACCATGACACTTGAGAATGGATGTGGAGCGTGCTGCCTGAGAGTGTTGTGGGGAAGGCAGGGTCACTCGAGGGGGTTAGGGTATGGAACACATTGCCTGAAGGAGCAGATTCAATCAGAACCCTCTGCAGTGGAATTGCAGATAAGCTGTGGTGCTGAGAAAGCACAGCAGGTCAGGCAGCTTCCGAGGAGCAGGAGAATCGATGTTTCGAACATAAACCCTTCATCAGCAATGTGGCCTCACATTCTCAACTCTGATCTCCAGCATCTGCAGTCCTCACTTTCTCTAAGATAAACTGAAGAGGGAACGATTGACAGGAGACAGATGGTGATGGAGCTGGGGTGAGGTCAGTGGGAATATTGGGAGAGATCTTTCCTAGATTCAGCGCTGTAAGGTTGGAAACTGTGTGAGATATCTGATTCAAGCTTAAATGTGTTTTTCAAAAACATGAAAATTCCTGCAGCTTTCACAAGCTGATACGGTGTCACATAACACCCTGCTCATCAAAGTGTTCTTGCCTCCGGCAATTCAAACAAGTTCTGTTTCTGTCGCGTAAGCAAATATCAGATACACATTGAAGAGCTGTCAGCCTGCATCCTCTCAGAGTCAGGCTGAGGCAGGCAGACAAAGTGACCTCATCCTCCCAGATTGAAAGAACCAATCTCAGCAGCAATCACTTGCTTTGTAATCAGCCTGCCTCAGTCCTGACCCTCCGACAGTGCGGTGCTCCCTCAGCACTGACCCTCCGACAGTGCGGCCCTCCCTCAGTACTGACCCTCTGACAGTGCAGCACTCCCTCAGTACTGACCCTCTGACAGTGCGACAGTCCCTCAGTACTGACCCTCTGACAGTGCGGCCCTCCCTCAGCACTGACCCTCTGACAGTGCGGCGCTCTCTCAGCACTGACCCTCTGATAGTGCAGCGCTGCCTCAGCACTGACCCTCCGACAGTGCGGCCCTCCCTCAGTACTGACCCTCTGACAGTGCAGCAGTCCCATAGTACTGACCCTCCGACAGTGTGGCCCTCCCTCAGTACTGACCCTCTGACAGTGCAGCAGTCCCATAGTACTGACCCTCTGACAGTGCGGCACTCCCTCAGCACTGACCCTCTGACAGTGCGGCGCTCCCTCAGCACTGACCCTCTGACAGTGCAGCAGTCCCATAGTACTGACCCTCTGACAGTGCGGCACTCCCTCAGCACTGACCCTCTGACAGTGCAGCGCTGCCTCAGCACTGACCCTCTGACAGTGCGGCGCTCGCTCTGTAAGACCCTCTGACAGTGGGGCATTCCCACAGTACCTACCCTCCGAAATGCAGCACTCCCTCAGTATTGACTCACTGACAGTGTGGCACACCATCAGTACCGACCCTCTGACAGTGCGGCCACTCCCTCAGTATTGACCCTTTGACAGTGCGGTGCTCCCTCAGCACTGACCCTCCAACAGCACAGCACTCCCTGAGCTGCTTTCATTCTTATTAATTTATCTGCGCAGCTCCCTTTTGCTGATACAATTCTCATTTCATTGTCATTCTTTTTATTTAAGTTAAACACAGTTGGTTCTGACCTAAGCTTCTCACTCTCTAACTGAACGTTATATTCGATCATGTTGTGATTAGTAAACCTGCCCCATTAACTATTACCAGATCTAGTATACCACAATGCTATCCAACTGCTCCCAAATTACTGCCTGACCTTGCATCTTCATTTTATTCACATGGTTATTAATTTGTTTTTCTTTGGTTTTTACTTTGGTCCTTTGGTTTTTAATCTGAATAATATTTCTACAATTTACCTTTAATCTGAAAGTGACACGTAATAGTCTTTTTTAAAAGAATTCATTGACAGGATGAGGCATCTCTGCCTAGACCAACATTTATTGCCCATCCCTAACCAGTTAAGAATCAACCACGTTGCTGTGGGTCTGGAATCAAATATCCGCCAGAAGTTTCTTTTCCCACAGGGCACACCCCAGACGGGTTTTTCTGCCATTCGACCATGCTCGATTTTCTGCCCATGGTCACCATTTCGACCATGCAAACCAACCTCCACCCAATTGCCCTAATTGGCGGCACGGTGGCACAGTGGTTAGCACTGCTGCCTCACAGCGCCAGAGACCCGGGTTCAATTCCCGCCTCAGGCAACTCTCTGTGTGGAGTTTGCACGTTCTCCCCGTGTCTGCGTGGGTTTCCTCCGGGTGCTCCAGTTTCCTCCCACACTCCAAAGATGTGCAGGTCAGGTGAATTGGCCATGCTAAATTGCCCGTAGTGTTAGGTTAGGGGTATGGGTGGGTTGCGCTTTGGCGGGGCGGTGTGGTCTTGTTGGGCCAAAGGGCCTGTTTCCACACTGTAAGTAATCTAATCTAATCTAAGTAATCTAATCTAAAGAAAAGTAATCTAATCTAACCGGTCTCAAACAGTGAACATAGAACGTCGAACGTTACAGCACAGTACAGGCCCCTGTGGTCCTCGATGTACTGACCTGCAAAATTAATTTGATGCCCATCTAACCTACACCATTCCATTACTATCCATGTCCAATGCCCATTTTAATGTCATGAACATTGGCAAGACTACTACTGTTGGAGGCAGGCCATTCCATGCCCCTACTACTCTCTGAGTAAAGAATCTACCCCTGATATCTGTCCTAAATTGAGGGGTGATAGATTTAAAGATCTATCCCCTCGTGCTAGCCTTCACTATCTGAGGAAAAAGGGTCTCACTGTCCACCCTATCTAACTCTCTTATTATTTTGTATGTCTCATTTAAGTTGCCTCTCAACCTCCTTCTCTCCAACGAAAACAGCCTCAGTTCCCTCAGGCTTTCCTCGTAAGATCTTCCCTCCATACCAGGCAACAGCCCAGTAAATCTCCTCTGAACCCTTTCCAAAGCTTCCACATCCTTTGTGTAATGCGGTGACCAGAACTGTACACAATACTCCAGTGTCATGTACAGCTGAAGCATGACCTCATGGCTCCGAAACTCAATCCCCCCAACCAATAAATGCCAACATACCATATGTCTTCTTAACAGCCCTATCAACCTGTGTGGCAACTTTCAGGGATTTATGTACCTGGACACTGAAATCTCTCTGTTCATCTACACTGCCAAGAATTTTACCATTAGCCCAGTACTCTACATTTCTGTTACTTCTTCCGAAGTGAATCACCTCACACTTTTCTGCATTAAACTCCATTTGCCACTTCTCAGCCCATCTCTGCGTCTTATCTGTGTCCCACAATAACCCACAAATTCCTTCAGCGCTATCCACAACTCTGCCTACTATAGTGTCATCTGCAAATTTTCTAACCCATCCTTCTACCCCCACATCCAGATCACTGATAAAAATGACAAACAGCAGTGGTCCCAAAACAGATCCTTGTGGCACACCACTGGTAACTGAGCTCCAGGATGAACATTTCCTATCAACCTCTGTCTTATTTCAGCGAGCCAATTTCTAATCCAAACTGCTAAATCACCTTCATCCCGAAACTCCTTATTTTGTGCAATAGCCTACTGCGTGGAACCTTATCAAATGCCTTACTGAAATCCATATACATCACATCAACCACTTTATCTTCATCCACCTGTTTTGTCACCTTCTCGAAGAACTCAGTAAGGTTAGTGAGGCACAACCCATCCTTCACAAAACCATGTTGACTATCCCTAATCAAATTATCCCTCTCCAGATGATTATAAATCCTATCTCTTATAACATTTGCCAACACCTTACCCACAACCAAAGTAAAGCTCACTGGCCTACAATTGCCAGGGTTGTCTCGACTCCCCTCCTTAAACAAGGGAACAACATTTGCTGTCCTCCAATCTTCTGGCACTACTCCTGTCAACAATGATGGCATAAAGTTCGAAACCAAAAGCTCCACAATCTCCTCCCGTGCTTCCAGAGAATCCTGTCCGGCCCTGGGGCCTTATCTATTTTCAGATCTTCCAAAATTACTAAAACTGCCTCTTTGTCATCCTCAAACCTATCCAATCTTGTAGCCTGTACCTCCATATTTTCACAAACACTACCCTTTTCCAATGTAAATACTGATTCCCCTATGTCCTCAGATTCCACACACAACTTCCCACTACTATCTTTGGTTGGCCCTAATCTTACTCTGGTCATTCTTTTATTCCTGATATACCTATAGAAGTCCTTAGGGTTTTCCTTGATCCTATCTGCCAACAACTTCTCATGTCTCCTCCTGGCTCTCTTTAAGTTTTCCTGGCTAACCTATAACTCTCAAGCCCCCAAACTGAGCTTTCACATCTCATCTTCACAAAAGCCTTCCTCTTCCTCTTGACAAGAGCTTCAACTTCTTTAGAAAACCAAGGCTCCCTCTCTCGACAGCTACCTCCCTGCCTGGTAGGCATATACATATCAAGGACCCGCAGTAGCTATTCCTTGAATAAGCTCCACATTTCAAGTGCCCATCTCCTGCAGTTTCCTTCCCCATCCTATGCATCCTAAATCTTGCCTAATCACACATAATTGCCTTTTACCCAGTTATACCTCTTTCCCTGCGACATATACCTATCTCTTCCCATTACTATTGTAAATATAACTGAATTATGGTCACTATTACTAAAGTGCTCACCTACCTTCAAATCTAATACCTGGCCAGGTTCATTACCCAGTGCCAAATCCAATATGGCAGGGCCCCTTGTTGGCCTGTCTTCCTCCTCTGTCAAAAAAACCCTCCTGCACACATTGAAGAAAAACTGACCCATCTAAACTACTTGAACTATAGTATTGCCAGTCAATATTGGGGAAGTTACAGCCCCCCATAACAACTCCCCTGTTATTCTCGCTCTTATCGAGAACCATCTTTTCTATCCTTTCCTCTACATCCCTGGAACTATTCAGAGGCCTGGAGAAAACTCCCAACAGGGTGACCTCTCCTTTCCTGTTCTAACCTCAGCCCAAACTACCTGAGTGGCTGAGTCCTCAAACATTATCTCAGCTGCTGTAACACTACCCTTGATTAACAATGCCACACCCCTCCCTCTGTTACCATCTTCTCTGTTCTTGCTGAAACATCTAAATCCTGGAACCTGCAACAACCATTCCTGTCCTGCCTCTAGCCATGTCTCTGAAATGGCCACAACATCAAAGTCCCAGGTACCAACCCATGCTGCGAGTTCACCCACCTTATTCTAGATGCTCCTGGCATTGAAGTAAACACATTTCAAACCAACATCCTGATTGTCAGTGCCCTTTCACGACTTTGTGAACCTATCCCTGACCTCACTATCCTCAACCCCCTGTGCACTGGAACTACAATTCAGGTTCCCACCCCCCTGCTGCATTAGTTTAAACCCTCCCAAAGAGCATTAGCAAATTTCCTCCCATCCCCAGGATATTGGTACCCCTCTGGTTCAGGTGAAGACCATCCTGTTTGTAGAGGTCCCACCTTCCCCAGAAAGAGACCCAATTATCCAAGAATCCAAAACCCTGCCTCCTGCACCATCCCTGCAGCCATGTGTTCAGCTCTGCTCGCTCCCTGTTCCTCACTTCACTAGCATGTGGCACAGGAAACAAACCAGAGATAACAACTCTGTTTGTTCTCGCTCTAAACTTCCACCCTATCTCCCTGAAGTTTTGCCTTAGATCCCCAACTCTCTTCCTACCTATGTCATTGGTCTATATGGACCACAACTTGTGGCTGCTCTCCCCCCCCCCCCCCAAAAGAAAACACGATCAGAGACTCACATCAAGATGGACTGTATGGGGTGTGGGGGTCAGATGGACCTGGTGGGGTGGGGTAGGGTGGTGCCCCTCACTTTGACGGGAGTTGGATGGGGGATGGTGGAAGGGAGCGTGAGGTAGAAGTGGTATGGGCCAGTGCAAGAGTGTGCGAGGCAGGGTTGGGGTCGGTTGAAGGGAAGAGGTGATGTCGGCCAGTGGAAGGGCACCCCGAGGGGGATTTTGAGGGGCAGTGGAAAGTTCCCCAAGTGCCCTGAGTTGGGTTTGGGGAGCAGTAGATGAGTTCCCTGGGGGGGCGTGGTGGAATGGCCCCCTGCACGCCACAAGGGGGAGGGTTTGGGAAATTTGTAAGGGGATGCCAGTTATCTGGAAGAATAAAAGGGTTGTTATGGTCGGGAATTTTAAGTTTCTAAACATAGACTGGGACTGCCATAGTGTTAAGGGCTTAGATGGAGTGGAATTTATTAAATGTGTACAGGAAAGTTTTCTGATTCAGTATTTGGATGTACCTACTAGACAATGTGCAAAACTTGATTTACTCTTGGGAAATAAGGCAGGCCACTGATTGAGGTGTCAGTTGGGGAGTACTTGGGGCAGCAACCATAATTCTAGTAGATTTAAAATAGTGATGGAAAAGGATAGACCAGATTCAAAAGATGGAAGTTCTAAATTGGAGGAAGGCTAATTTTGATGGTATTGGGCAAGAAGTTTCGAAAGCTGGTTGGAGGCAGATGTTCGCATGTAAAGGGACGGCTGGAAACTGGGAAGCCTTCAGAAATGAGATAACAAGGATCCAAAGAAAGTATATTCCTGTCAGGGTGAAAGGGAAGGCTGGTAGGTATAGGGAATGCTGGATGACTAAAGAAATTGAGGGTTTGGTTAAGAAAAAGAAGGAAGCATATGTAAGGTTTAGACGAAATAGATTGAGTGAATCTTTAGAAGAGTATAAAGGAAATAGGAGTATACTTCAGAGGGAAATCAGGAGGGCAAAACGGGGACAGGAGATAGCTTTGGCAAATAGAATTAAGGAGAATCCCAAGGGTTTTTACAAATACATTAAGGACAAAAGGGTAACTGGGAGAGAATAGGGCCCCTCAAAGATCAGCAACTTATAGAGGTTTATAAAATCATGAGGGACATGGATAGGATAAATAGACAAAGTCTCTTCCATGGGGTGGGGGAGTCCAGAACTAGAGGGGCATAGGTTTAGGGTGAGAGGGGAAAGATATAGAAGGGACCTGAGGGGCACATTTTTCATGCAGAGGGTGGTATGTGTATGGAATGAGCTGCCAGGGGAAGTGGTGGAGGCTGGTACAATGACAGCATTTAAAAGGCATTTGGATGGGTGTATGAACAGGAAGGGTTTGGAGGGATATGGGCCGGGTGCTGACAGGAGGGACTAGTTTAGAATGGGATATCTGCTCAGCATTGGACAGGTTGGATCGAAGGGTCTGTTTCCGTGCTATATATCTCCATGACTCTATGACATCATGAACCTGGCACCGGGGAGGCGCACACCAGTCGTGAGAGAGGTTTAACAGAAATTTGGCAAGGAAATTCTGAGGGACTGTTGAGAATAATTGTCAAAATCAACAGGAATGATCAGTTGTGACAGTGAGAAATGTAATATTGTTGGATGGAGCCCATGAAAGTTGAAGTGGTAACTAGTTCTTCTGCAGAATTAAATCTGAAGGGATGCCAGTGATTGAGAAGTTAATCATAACTCTGTCCATGGCTGCGTGGTCCATAGAGTCGAACATTGCAGGGTCTGAAACAGATGCTCAACAGGAGAGCTTTCAGTTCTGCAGTGTGTTTTAGAGAGACACTGTGGGGTGCAGTATCATTCCTTATCCAATCACTAATGCAGACAATCGGATTCAGTTAATGACAAATTGCACTTTGGGGAAAATCTTGAGGCATCCTTGCAGAATCATGTGCAACCATGGGAAACTGGGCAGAGTCCATGCGCACTGACTTCCAGCCCAGAACTGCCAAGTGAGGCCGTTCATTTGGAGTCTGCTAATCGATTGAGTCACACAGCCCTCTGAAGCAGTGGCTTTCCAAAGAAGCTGTTGCTCCAGGAAATATTGAAACAGTTAATCAGTTAAGCTGTTCATTCCCAAACACGTCTGCTTGCCCTGCCGTCCCTTCCCTGCCATGTTTGGTGTCAAGTTTATTTTGATCGTCAGAACCCCAATGCTGACGGTGATCAGTTGATGAAGGTTTATGGTAAGCACAACACTCATGCAGTAGAATCACTTGGACCTACAGCGGAACTGCCCTTCGATTTAATTTGCTTAAGCATTTTCTTTAGAGCAGTTACTGGAGCAAGTGGGATTGATGCTGAGCTATCTGTCTAAGAGATAGAATCATAAAATCCCTACAGTGTGGAAACAGGCCATTTGGCCCATCAAGTTCGACAGACCCGGCTGATTCTCTGAAGAGTGTCCCACCCAGACCCATTCCCCGACCCAATTACTATACATTTCCCTGCCTAATGCACCTAACTTACACATTCCTTAACACTATGGGACAATTTAGCACAGCCAATCCACCCTAACCATCACATCCCTGAACACTATGGGGCAATTTAGCACGGCCTATCCACTGTAAACTACACATCCTTGAACACTATGGGACAATTTAGACACCTCCTCCTACTGCCCCCTTGACCATGACCCCACCCCCTATCACCAAACCATCATCTCCCAGGCCATACAGAACCTCATCACCTCAGGAGATCTCCCACTCACAGCTTCCAACCTCATAGTCCGGGAACCCTGCACTGCCCGGTTCTACCTCCTTCCCAAGATCCACAAGCCTGACCACCCTGGCCGACCCATTGTCTCGGCATGCTCCTGCCCCACTGAACTCATCTCTACCTACCTCGACACTGTCCTATCCCCCCTAGTCCAGGAATTCCCCACATACGTTCGAGACACCACCCATGCCCTCCATCTCCTGCAAGACTTCCGTTTCCCCGACCCCCAACGCCTCATCTTCACCATGGATATCCAATCCCTCTACACCTCCATCCGCCATGACCAGGGCCTCCAAGCCCTCCGTTTCTTCCTCTCGTGGCGTCCCCAACAGTACCCTTCCACCAACATTCTCATTCGTTTGGCCGAACTGGTCCTCACCCTTAACAATTTCTCCTTCGAATCCTCCCACTTTCTCCAGACCAAAGGGGTAGCCATGGGCACACATATGGGCCCCAGCTCGGCCTGTCTCTTTGTTGGCTACGTAGAACAGTCCATATTCTGTAATTACACCGGCACCACTCCCCACGTCTTCCTCTGCTACATTGATGACTGCATCGGCACCACCTCGTGCTCCCGCGAGGAGGTTGAGCAATTCATCAACTTCACCAACACATTCCACCCTGACCTTAAATTTATCTGGACCATCTCTGACACCTCCCTCCCCTCCCTGGACCTATCTCCATTAATGACGACCGACTTGACACCGACATTTTTTACAAACCCACCGACTCCCATAGCTACCTGGATTACACCTCTTAGCACCCTACCTCCTGCAAAAATGCCATCCTGTATTCCCAATTCCTCAGCCTCCGCCGTATCTGCTCCCAGGAGGACCAGTTCCACCACAGAACACACCAGATGGCCTCCTTCTTTAGAGACCGCAATTTCCCTTCCCACGTGGTTAAAGATGCCCTCCAACGCATCTCGTCTACATCACGCACCTCCACCCTCAGACCCCACCCCTCCAACCATAACAAGGACAGAACGCCCCTGGTGCTCACCTTCCACCCTACCAACCTTCGCATAAACCAAATCATCCGCCGACATTTCCGCCACCTCCAAACGGACCCTACCACTAGGGATATATTTCCCTCCCCATCCCTTTCCGCTTTCCACAAAGACCATTCCATCCGTGACTACCTGGTCAGGTCCACGCCCCCCAACAACCCACCCTCCCATCCTGGCATCTTCCCCTGCCACCGCAGGAATTGCAAAACCTGCATTCACACCTCCTCCCTCACCTCTATCCAAGGCCCTAAAGGAACCTTCCACATCCATCAAAGTTTTACTTGCATGTTCAACAATATCAGTTATTGGATCCGATGCTCCCGATGCGGTCTCCTCTACATTGGGGAGACTGGACGCCTCCTAGCAGAGCGCTTTAGGGAACATCTCCGAGACACCCGCGCCAATCAACCACACCGCCCTGTGGCTCAACATTTCAACTCCCCCTCCCACTCTGCCGAGGACATGGAGGTCCTGGGCCTCCTTCACTACTGCTCCCTCACCACCCGACACCTGGAGGAAGAACGCCTCATCTTCCGCCTCAGAACACTTCAACCCCAGGGCATCAATGTGGACTTCACCAGTTTCCTCATTTCCCCTTCCCCCACCTCACCCCAGTTCCAAACTTTCAGCTCAGCACCGTCCCCATGACCTGTCTTACCTGCCTATCTTCTTTTCCACCTATCCACTCCACCCTCCTCTCTGACCTATCATCTTTATCCCACCCCATCCGCCCATTGTACTCTTTGCTCCCTTCCCCCACCCTCCTCCCTGACCTATCACCTTCATCCCCTCCCCCACTCACCTATTGTACTCTATGCTACTTTCTCCCCACCCCCACCCTCCTCTCATTTATCTCTCCACCCTTCAGGCACTCTGCCTGTGTTCCTGATGAAGGGCTTTTGCCCAAAACGTCAATTTTCCTGCTCCTCGGATGCTGCCTGAACTGCTGTGCTTTTCCAGCACCACTCTACTCCAGAATCTGGTTTCCAGCGTCTGCAGTCATTGTTTTTACCTCGACAATTTAGCATGGCCAATCCACCCTAACCTGCACATCCCTGAACACTGTGGGACAATTTAGCACGGCCAATCCACCCTAACCTACACATCCCTGAACACTATGGGACAATTTAGCATGGCCAATCCACCCTAACCTACACATCCCTGAACACTATGGGACAATTTAGCACGGCCAATCCACCCTAACCTGCACATCCCTGAACACTGTGGGACAATTTAGCACGGCCAATCCACCCTAACCTGCACATCCCTGAACACTATGGGACAATTTAGCACGGCCAATCCACCCTAACCTGCACATCCCTGAACACTATGGGACAATTTAGCACGGCCAATCCACCCTAACCTACACATCCCTGAACACTATGGGATAATTTAGCACGGCCAATCCACCCTAACCTACACATCCCTGAACACTGTGGGACAATTTAGCATGGCCACTTCACATAACCTGCACATCTTTGGACTGTTGGTGGAAACCAGAGCACCCTGGTGAAACCCACACAGACACGGGGAGACCATGCAAACTTCACGCAGTCACCCGAGGCTGGAATTGAACCTGGGTCCCTGGCGCTGTGAGGCAGCATTGAACCACTGAGCCATGCATAGGGGCACTATTACTGTGCCATAAGAGCACCTAGCAGATTCGCTGCTGATTAATCCATTAAATGTGAGTGGACATTTCACAGTGCTTTCCAACTGCTGTCTGAATCTTGCCTGAGTTGCCGCCCAAATAAATGTTTCTGCTCAACTGCTGGTCAGACTCTGCCTCCAGGCGGTGACTTTCCACCTTGTGACCCTGCAATGATACCTTTACATCAGCTTCCTCCTAACCAGTGAGCCCGAGGGAGTTTTTTTCCCCAAAAGAACTGTGGGTGCTGTTAAGTGAGAAACCACAATTGAAATTGCTGGAGGAAGCTCAGCAGGTCAGGCAGCACCTGTGAAGAGAAATCAGAGTTAACGTTTGGGATCGAGTGACTCTTGCTCAGAACTGATGGAGGGGCTGCACTCAGAAAGCTTGGACAATATCCTGGGGTTGTATGAAAAAACACCAAAGAAAGTGGAAGTCAGAAATTGCTGGAATAACCCAGCAGGTCAGGGCAGCATCTGTGGAGAGAATTCAGAATAAACTATTCGGACACATTGACTCTGCTTCAGAATTTGTTCCATGAAGCCTCCCCTTTCTGACTCATTCCCATTTTAAACCAATCCCTGCCCCCTGCTAATCGTTTGACTCACTGAGCCCACTGAAGCAGCAGATTTCCAAATCCTTCAAAGGAGGACCAGTCGGGCCATCGGAACTCGGGGGTATCCACGAGAAAGGTCCATGTCGGCTTTCTATTGCCTGGAAAGGAGTGGTTGGCAGCTCTGTGAACGAATGAGAAAAGGCCAAGATGGGAGTCCCTCCTAAATGATGTTGACCGGCTGCAGTCGGTGGGAGATGTCAGGATGTCTTAGGAAGATGGTGAGAAATGGAATGAATATGCTCCCTAATAGTGTTTATGAGAACATTATAGTGAGCATATGTGTTCATATTATGCGTATGAGCCCGGGAGAATGTGGATTCCAGTGAGATCAGACAGTGTGGGACCTTGGGGAGGATGGGGATCCCAGTGAGATCAGACAGTGTGGGACCCTGGGGAGGATGGGGATCCCAGTGAGATCAGACAGTGTGGGACCCTGGGGAGGATGGGGATCCCAGTGAGATCAGACAGTGTGGGACCCTGGGGAGGATGGGGATCCCAGTGAGATCAGACAGTGTGGGACCCTGGGGGGGATGGGGATCCCAGTGAGATCAGTGTGGGACCCTGGGGAGGATGGGGATCCCAGTGAGATCAGTGTGGGACCCTGGGGAGGATGGGGATCCCAGTGAGATCAGACAGTGTGGGACCCTGGGGAGGATGGGGATCCCAGTGAGAACAGACAGTGTGGGACCCTGGGGAGGATGGGGATCCCAGTGAGATCAGTGTGGGACCCTGGGGAGGATGGGGATCCCAGTGAGATCAGACAGTGTGGGACCCTGGGGAGGATGGGGATCCCAGTGAGATCAGACAGTGTGGGACCCTGGGGAGGATGGGGATCCCAGTGAGATCAGACAGTGTGGGACCCTGGGGAGGATGGGGATCCCAGTGAGATCAGACAGTGTGGGACCCTGGGGAGGATGGGGATCCCAGTGAGATCAGGCAGCGTGGGACCCTGGGGAGGATGGGGATCCCAGTGAGATCAGACAGTGTGGGACCCTGGGGAGGATGGGGATCCCAGTGAGATCAGGCAGTGTGGGACCCTGGGGAGGATGGGGATCCCAGTGAGATCAGTGTGGGACCCTGGGGAGGATGGGGATCCCAGTGAGATCAGGCAGTGTGGGACCCTGGGAGGATGGGGATCCCAGTGAGATCAGACAGTGTGGGACCCTGGGGAGGATGGGGATCCCAGTGAGATCAGACAGTGTGGGACCCTGGGGAGGATGGGGATCCCAGTGAGATCAGACAGTGTGGGACCCTGGGGAGGATGGGGATCCCAGTGAGATCAGACAGTGTGGGACCCTGGGGAGGATGGGGATCCCAGTGAGATCAGTGTGGGACCCTGGGGGGGATGGGGATCCCAGTGAGATCAGACAGTGTGGGACCAAGGGGGGGATGGGGATCCCAGTGAGATCAGACAGTGTGGGATCCTGGGGAGGATGGGGATCCCAGTGAGATCAGACAGTGTGGGACCCTGGGGAGGATGGGGATCCCAGTGAGATCAGACAGTGTGGGACCCTGGGGAGGATGGGGATCCCAGTGAGATCAGACAGTGTGGGACCCTGGGGAGGATGGGGATCCCAGTGAGATCAGACAGTGTGGGACCCTGGGGAGGATGGGGATCCCAGTGAGATCAGACAGTGTGGGACCCTGGGGAGGATGGGGATCCCAGTGAGATCAGTGTGGGACCCTGGGGAGGATGGGGATCCCAGTGAGATCAGTGTGGGACCCTGGGGAGGATGGGGATCCCAGTGAGATCAGACAGTGTGGGACCCTGGGGAGGATGGGGATCCCAGTGAGATCAGGCAGTGTGGGACCCTGGGGAGGATGGGGATCCCAGTGAGATCAGACAGTGTGGGACCCTGGGGAGGATGGGGATCCCAGTGAGAACAGACAGTGTGGGACCCTGGGGAGGATGGGGATCCCAGTGAGATCAGACAGTGTGGGACCCTGGGGAGGATGGGGATCCCAGTGAGATCAGACAGTGTGGGACCCTGGGGAGGATGGGGATCCCAGTGAGATCAGACAGTGTGGGACCCTGGGGAGGATGGGGATCCCAGTGAGATCAGACAGTGTGGGACCCTGGGGAGGATGGGGATCCCAGTGAGATCAGGCAGTGTGGGACCCTGGGGAGGATGGGGATCCCAGTGAGATCAGACAGTGTGGGACCCTGGGGAGGATGGGGATCCCAGTGAGATCAGGCAGTGTGGGACCCTGGGGAGGATGGGGATCCCAGTGAGATCAGTGTGGGACCCTGGGGAGGATGGGGATCCCAGTGAGATCAGGCAGTGTGGGACCCTGGGAGGATGGGGATCCCAGTGAGATCAGACAGTGTGGGACCCTGGGGAGGATGGGGATCCCAGTGAGATCAGACAGTGTGGGACCCTGGGGAGGATGGGGATCCCAGTGAGATCAGGCAGTGTGGGACCCTGGGGAGGATGGGGATCCCAGTGAGATCAGACAGTGTGGGACCCTGGGGAGGATGGGGATCCCAGTGAGATCAGTGTGGGACCCTGGGGGGGATGGGGATCCCAGTGAGATCAGACAGTGTGGGACCAAGGGGGGGATGGGGATCCCAGTGAGATCAGACAGTGTGGGATCCTTGGGAGGATGGGGATCCCAGTGAGATCAGACAGTGTGGGACCCTGGGGAGGATGGGGATCCCAGTGAGATCAGACAGTGTGGGACCCTGGGGAGGATGGGGATCCCAGTGAGATCAGACAGTGTGGGACCCTGGGGAGGATGGGGATCCCAGTGAGATCAGACAGTGTGGGACCCTGGGGAGGATGGGGATCCCAGTGAGATCAGACAGTGTGGGACCCTGGGGAGGATGGGGATCCCAGTGAGATCAGACAGTGTGGGACCCTGGGGAGGATGGGGATCCCAGTGAGATCAGACAGTGTGGGACCCTGGGGAGGATGGGGATCCCAGTGAGATCAGACAGTGTGGGACCCTGGGGAGGATGGGGATCCCAGTGAGATCAGACAGTGTGGGACCCTGGGGAGGATGGGGATCCCAGTGAGATCAGGCAGTGTGGGACCCTGGGGAGGATGGGGATCCCAGTGAGATCAGACAGTGTGGGACCCTGGGGAGGATGGGGATCCCAGTGAGATCAGACAGTGTGGGACCCTGGGGAGGATGGGGATCCCAGTGAGATCAGACAGTGTGGGACCCTGGGGAGGATGGGGATCCCAGTGAGATCAGACAGTGTGGGACCCTGGGGAGGATGGGGATCCCAGTGAGATCAGACAGTGTGGGACCCTGGGGAGGATGGGGATCCCAGTGAGATCAGACAGTGTGGGACCCTGGGGAGGATGGGGATCCCAGTGAGATCAGACAGTGTGGGACCCTGGGGAGGATGGGGATCCCAGTGAGATCAGACAGTGTGGGACCCTGGGGAGGATGGGGATCCCAGTGAGATCAGACAGTGTGGGACCCTGGGGAGGATGGGGATCCCAGTGAGATCAGACAGTGTGGGACCCTGGGGAGGATGGGGATCCCAGTGAGATCAGACAGTGTGGGACCCTGGAGGGGATGGGGATCCCAGTGAGATCAGTGTGGGACCCTGGGGAGGATGGGGATCCCAGTGAGATCAGGCAGTGTGGGACCCTGGGGAGGATGGGGATCCCAGTGAGATCAGACAGTGTGGGACCCTGGGGAGGATGGGGATCCCAGTGAGATCACACAGTGTGGGACCCTGGGGAGGATGGGGATCCCAGTGAGATCAGACAGTGTGGGACCCTGGGGAGGATGGGGATCCCAGTGAGATCAGACAGTGTGGGACCCTGGGGGAATGGGGATCCCAGTGAGATCAGTGTGGGACCCTGGGGAGGATGGGGATCCCAGTGAGATCAGTGTAGGACCCTGGGGAGGATGGGGATCCCAGTGAGATCAGACAGTGTGGGACCCTGGGGAGGATGGGGATCCCAGTGAGATCAGACAGTGTGGGACCCTGGGGAGGATGGGGATCCCAGTGAGATCAGACAGTGTGGGACCCTGGGGAGGATGGGGATCCCAGTGAGATCAGACAGTGTGGGACCCTGGGGAGGATGGGGATCCCAGTGAGATCAGACAGTGTGGGACCCTGGGGAGGATGGGGATCCCAGTGAGATCAGACAGTGTGGGACCCTGGGGAGGATGGGGATCCCAGTGAGATCAGACAGTGTGGGACCCTGGGGAGGATGGGGATCCCAGTGAGATCAGACAGTCTGGGACCCTGGGGAGGATGGGGATCCCAGTGAGATCAGTGTGGGACCCTGGGGAGGATGGGGATTCCAGTGAGATCAGTGTGGGACCCTGGGGACGATGGGGATCCCAGTGAGATCAGACAGTGTGGGACCCTGGGGAGGATGGGGATCCCAGTGAGATCAGACAGTGTGGGACCCTGGGGAGGATGGGGATCCCAGTGAGATCAGACAGTGTGGGACCCTGGGGAGGATGGGGATCCCATTGAGATCAGTGTGGGACCCTGGGGAGGATGGGGATTCCAGTGAGATCAAACAGTGTGTGTCCCCTGCCAGCTATTGCAATCCCAATGAGATCTGCTGGTATTTGACCCCGGGGGAGTATACGAGTCCCAGTGAGATCAGGCAGTATGTGACCCCTGGGCGGATGGTGTCCCCCTCCCCCAGTGAGATCAGGCAGTATGTGACCCCTGGGCGGATGGTGTCCCCCTCCCCCAGTGAGATCAGGCAGTATGTGACCCCTGGGCGGATGGTGTCCCCCTCCCCCAGTGAGATCAGGCCGTGTGTGACCCCTGGGCGGATGGTGTCCCCCTCCCCCAGTGAGATCAGGCAGTATGTGACCCCTGGGCGGATGGTGTCCCCCTCCCCCAGTGAGATCAGCCAGTGTGTAACCCCTGGGCGGATGGTGTCCCCCTCCCCCAGTGAGATCAGCCAGTGTGTGACCCCTGGGCGGATGGTGTCCCCCTCCCCCAGTGAGATCAGGCAGTGTGTGACCCCTGGGCGATGGTGTCCCCCTTCCCCAGTGAGATCAGGCAGTGTGTGACCCCTGGGCAATGGTGTCCCCCTCCCCCAGTGAGATGGGGCAGTGTGTGACCCCTGGGCGGATGGAGTCCCCCTCCCCCAGTGAGATCAGGCAGTGTGTGACCCCTGGGTGGATGGTGTTCCCCTCCCTCAGTGAGATCAGGCAGTGTGTGACCCCTGGGTGGATGGTGTCCCCCTTCCCCAGTGAGATCAGGCTGTGTGTGACCTCTGGGCGGATGGTGTCCCCCTTCCCCAGTGAGATCAGGCAGTGTGTGACCCCTGGGCGGATGGTGTCCCCCTCCCCCAGTGAGATCAGGCAGCGTGTGACCCCTGGGTTGATGGTGTCCCCCTTCCCCAGTGAGATCAGGCAGCGTCTGACCCCTGGGTGGATGGTGTTCCCCCTCCCCAGTGAGATCAGGCAGTGTGTGACCCCTGGGTGGATGGTGTCCCCCTCCCCCAGTGAGATCAGGCAGTGTGTGACCCCTGGGCGGATGGTGTCCCCCTCCCCCAGTGAGATCAGGCAGTGTGTGACCCCTGGGTGGATGGTGTCCCCCTCCCCCAGTGAGATCAGGCTGAGTGTGACCCCTGGGCGGATGGTGTCCCCCTCCCCCAGTGAGATCAGACAGTGTCTGCCCCCTGGGCGGATGGTGTCCCCCTCCCCCAGTGAGATCAGGCAGTGTGTGACCCCTGGGTGGATGGTGTCCCCCTCCCCCAGTGAGATCAGGCAGTGTTTGACCCCTATGGTGTCCCCCTCCCCCAGTGAGATCAGGCAGTGTTTGACCCCTATGGTGTCCCCCTCCCCCAGTGAGATCAGGCAGTGTTTGACCCCTATGGTGTCCCCCTCCCCCAGTGAGATCAGGCAGTGTTTTACCCCTATGGAGTCCCCCTCCCCCAGTGAGATCAGGCAGTGTTTGACCCCTATGGAGTCCCCCTCCCCCAGTGAGATCAGGCAGTGTTTGACCCCTATGGTGTCCCCCTCCCCCAGTGAGATCAGGCAGTATTTGACCCCTATGGAGTCCCCCTCCCCCAGTGAGATCAGGCAGTGTTTGACCCCTATGGTGTCCCCCTCCCCCAGTGAGATCAGGCAGTGTTTGACCCCTATGGTGTCCCCCTCCCCCAGTGAGATCAGGCAGTGTGTGACCCCTGGGTGGATGGTGTCCCCCTCCCCCAGTGAGATCAGCCAGTGTGTGACCCCTGGGCGTATGGAGCCCCCCTCCCCCAGTGAGATCAGGCAGTGTGTGACCCCTGGGCGGATGGTGTCCCCCTCCCTCAGTGAGATCAGGCAGTGTTTGACCCCTGGGCGGATGGAGTCCCCTTCCCCAGTGAGATCAGCCAGTGTGTGACCCCTGGGCGGATGGTGTCCCCCTCCCCCAGTGAGATCAGGCAGTGTCTGACCCCTGGGTGGATGGTGTCCCCCTGCCCCAGTGAGATCAGGCAGTGTCTGACCCCTGGGCGGATGGTGTCCCCCTTCCCCAGTGAGATCAGGCAGTACGTGACCCCTGGGTGGATGGTGTCCCCCTCCCCCAGTGAGATCAGGCAGTGTGTGACCCCTGGGCGGATGGTGTCCCCCTTCCCCAGTGAGATCAGGCAGTGTGTGACCCCTGGGTGGATGGTGTCCCCCTCCCCCAGTGAGATCAGGCAGTGTCTGACCCCTGGGCGGATGGTGTCCCCCTCCCCCAGTGAGATCAGGCAGTACGTGACCCCTGGGTGGATGGTGTCCCCCTCCCCCAGTGAGATCAGGCAGTGTGTGACCCCTGGGCGGATGGTGTCCCCCTTCCCCAGTGAGATCAGGCAGTGTGTGACCCCTGGGTGGATGGTGTCCCCCTCCCCCAGTGAGATCAGGCAGTGTCTGACCCCTGGGCGGATGGTGTCCCCCTCCCCCAGTGAGATCAGGCAGTGTGTGACCCCTGGGCGGATGGTGTCCCCCTTCCCCAGTGAGATCAGGCAGTGTGTGACCCCTGGGTGGATGGTGTCCCCCTCCCCCAGTGAGATCAGGCAGTGTCTGACCCCTGGGCGAATGGTGTCCCCCTTCCCCAGTGAGATCAGGCAGTGTTTGACCCCTATGGTGTCCCCCTCCCCCAGTGAGATCAGGCAGTGTCTGACCCCTGGGCGGATGGTGTCCCCCTCCCCCAGTGAGATCAGGCAGTGTGTGACCCCTGGGCGGATGGTGTCCCCCTTCCCCAGTGAGATCAGGCAGTGTGTGACCCCTGGGTGGATGGTGTCCCCCTCCCCCAGTGAGATCAGGCAGTGTGTGACCCCTGGGTGGATGGTGTCCCCCTCCCCCAGTGAGATCAGGCAGTGTTTGACCCCTATGGAGTCCCCCTTCCCCAGTGAGATCAGGCAGTGTTTTAGCCAGAGTGATGGAAAGGCCAGTGATGTCAGAGTGTGAGTTGGGGTGGATGGAGTTCTCCCTCCCTTGCCAGAACGATCAGAGTGTGTGTGACCCCGGGGAGGATGGGGCCTCACTCTCCAGTGAAGTCAGACACTGTGTGACCTAGGGTGGATCAGTGTGTGGCCCCGGTTCGGTGGAGTCAGTGAGACTGAGGCTGAGCTCAGCCAATGCACATATGTCGTTTATGCAGTTTACGCTGTTGTTTGATATGGAGTTTATTGGTTTATATTCACCAGACCTGTATCGTATTTCTCACTACACCTTGATGTCTCCAGACCTGCTCTCCCGGTCACTTCATTGTGAGTGCTGGTCCCATAGCTGAGTGGTGAGAGAGCTGCCAGGTAATGATATTACAGATTATAGTTGATTGTATTCAATAGTTATTCCATACTCATGGTCTGTAACAAGCCTTCTTGGTTGTCTAAGTTTCATTTGCTGGATGTGTTTTGAGTCCAACCTACTTAGCATGGTGGTGATGCCACACAGTACAGTGGAAGTGTTCCCAAAGTGAAGACAGGACTTTATCTCCACTTGCCGGTTCCTAGATTTGAGTGGAGGACCGTGCAGAGTGGACTGGGCAGCTTATTTTCATTTCCACCCACCCACCTGGTGATCCATCCAATTTTTGTTTTTCCATTACTTCAGAATAGTTGCTTCATACAACTAAGTAGTGTGTTCAGCTACTTCAGAGCCAGTTAACAATCCCTACATTGCTGTGTCTCTAGAATTCCCTGCAGAATATTCTGTGACAGGAATAAGTCTGGCTTTACCTTGCACTGTGTGCCAATGAATGCTGCGAGTCTTGAGTTTGGGCTAATAGGACCCCCATCTGGAACCGGGTTGTAGAGATCAGTGGGACTAACAGGGTTTCACAAGGCAGCTATCAGTGTCACTGATGGCCTAGTGGTATTATCGCTAGACTGTTAATCCAGAGATCCTGAATAATGTCCTGGCTATCTGGGTTTGAATGCCACAATGGCAGTTTTCAGTGTTTGAATTCAATAAAAATTTGGAATTAAGAGTCTTAACGGTCACCATGAAACATCATCATTTATACAGTCATTCAGTATGGAAACATCCTTTGGTCTAACTAGTCCATGACGGACATAATCCCAAACTTAACTAGTCCCCATCTGCCTGTTCCTGGCCCATGTCCCTCCAATTCATGTACCTAACCAAATGTCTTTTAAATGTTGTGTTTGTACCGACATCCACCACTTCATCAGGAAGTTCATTCCACACGCAAACCACCTTCTGGATAAAATAAATTATCATAAAGACCCATCTGGTTCCTTGATGTCCTTCCGGGAAGGGAACTGCTATCCTCACCTGGTATGGTCGACATATGGGCCCTGACCCACAGTAATGTGGTTGAATCTTGACTGCCATGTGGGTAATTAGGAATGGTCTAGCCAATGATGCCCACATAGTGTGGTGAATACAAAAATAATCTGTTCTGGAGAGTTCATCACAAATGATTTATTGACAGGGAAAGGAGGGAATGCTGTCCTGTTTAAAAAGGCATTGTTTTCCTCACTGCAATATTCTCTGTCTACCCCTTCTATTGATATATATTTATTCCAGGATCTGGGAACATCTGTCACCAGCATTGCTGAAAAAGAAGATCCAACATCTCACAAAGTGTTACAATGGACTCGGGTAGATTCACCAGCTGCTGTAACAAGAACCTGTAGCACAGACTGGAAAGAGGGAACGAGATGGGCAGTGCAGCAAGAGAGAAGTGAGAAACCACCTTTCATCTTCACTCTGGAAAAGGAGAACATAGTTCCGGAATTCAAGGAAAGGGACTGTGAGGAACTTGCAGAGATTGACCTAGGAGATGGGGTAGTGTTGGAGGTTGTGTCAGGCCTACAGACTGACAAATCCCCTGGACTGGATGAATTGCATCCCAGGTTGTGGGAGGCAAGGCAGGAAATTGCAGGGGTTCTGACACAAATTTTAAAATTCTGTCTAGTCATGGGGGAAGTATCAGAGGACTGGAGGATTGCTAATGTGGTTCCACTTTTCAAGAAGGCTGGTAGAGGGAAATCAGGAAATTACGCGCTGTTGTCAGTGATAGGAAACTATTGGAGAAAATTCTGAAGGACAGAACTAATATCCACTTGGAAAGGCAAGGGTTAATTTGGGATTGTCAGCATGGCTTTGACAGAGGGAGGTCATACCTAACAAATCTGCTAGAAGTTTTGGAAAATGTGATGGTGTGTGTGGATGAGGGAAGTTCAGTTGATGTGGTTTATCTGGATTTTAGCAAGGCTTTTGACTGAGTAAGAAGGTTAAAGCACACTGAATTGAGGGAAACCTGGTGAGATGCATCAGAAACTGGCTTAATAATAGGACACTAAAGGGTAGTGGGAGAAAACTGTTTGAGTGACTGGAGGCTGGTGTCCAGCGGTGTACCTCAAGGATTAGTATGGGGACCCTTACTGTCTTATTATATACATAAATGATTCAGATGAAATGTGGGGAAATGTTTCGCAAATTTGCAGACGACACAAAAATTGGTAGAGTGATTAATAGTGAAGAAAATGGTTGTAGGTTGCAGGAAGATATAGATGGGTTTGTCAGAGCAGTGGCAGATGGTAAGTGCAAGCTGATGCACTTTGGAAGAAACAACAAGGTAAGGGAGTATTTAATGAATGCCAAGACACTGATTAGCTTAAAGGAAGAGAGGGATCCTGGGATAATTATTCAGAGTTCCCTGAAATTGGCATTTCAAAATAACAACACTTGAGTTAGACATATTTGGGTTTGCCCTTCTTCTAGAGGGCACTTTCTGATTAAAGTGAATTGGAACACTTTTTTTTAAAAAGTTCATTCACAGGATGTGTGAGTTTCTAGCCTGGCCAGCATTTATTGCCCAGCCCTATTTTCCCAGAGGATAATTAATTGCTGTCGGTCGGTAGTCACATGCAGACAAACAAAGGTAAAGATGACAACGTTCCTTCCCTATTCCACATGATCTAACCTTGTTAGATGTGCATATGAATAGGAAGGATTTAGAGGGATAAGGGCCAGATGCTGGCAAATGGGACTAAATTAGTTTAGGGATATCTGGTCGGCATGGATGAGTTGGACCAGAGAGTCTGCTTCTGTGCTGCACATCTCTATGACTCTGACGTAAGCGAACCAGATGTGTTTATTTTTCCATGAGAATGGATTCATGGTGGTCATTAGTCTCTTTAATTCCAAGTTCTTTATTGAATTCAAATTCCAACATCTGCCACAAGTCCCCAGAGTATGAGTTTCTGGATTAATAGTTGAGCAATCATACCATGAGGTCATTGTCTCCCCGAACTGACATTTGGTCTGTACTCTGGAGGTTGGCCGTTTGGCTCAAATGTTCTTTGCATAACCTCTCATCTGTATTTCTGCAACCCTTCTGTTTGTTTAGCCAGCTTTCATCCATCTATCCATCTGACCAATTCATTTCAAAGTGAGGATCACATTCTAAATCTCTCTGGGGTAATGTGGTCACCAGTCAAACTCCTGGGTTGATTGGTGAGGGCTGGTCACTAGCACTGAACATCCAGGGAGCAGCTTGTGTTGGATTAAACTGTACACAATGTCAGACGCTTCACACCAGCATTCGGGATCAGTGCACATGAACTGAGGTTCTGTATCTCTCCGATTGCCAGAAACGTTAATACTGTCATGTTGCGGCCGTACAGGGCATTGGTTAGGCCGCTGTTGGAATGTTGCATGCAATTCTGGTCTCCCTCCTATCGGAGAGATGTTGTGAAACTTGAAAGGGTTCAGAAAAGATTTACAAGGATGTTGCCAGGGTTGGAGAGTCTGAGCTACAGGGAGAGGCTGAACATGCTGGGGCTGTTTTCCCTGGAGCGTCGGAGGCTGAGGGGTGACCTTATAGAGGTTTATAAAATTATGAGGGGCATGGAGAGGGTAAATAGACAAAGTCTTTTCCCTGGGGTGGGGGGAGTCCAGAACTAGAGGGGCATAGGTTTAGGGTGAGAGGGGAAAGATATAAAAGAGACCTAAGGGGCAACATTTTCAACCAGAGGGTGGTACGTGTATGGAATGAGCTGCCAGAGGATGTGGTGGAGGCTGGTACAATGACAACATTTAAGAGGCATTTGGATGGGGATATGGATAGGAAGGGTTTGGGGGGATATGGGCCGGGTGCTGGCAGGTGGGACTAGATTGGGTTGGGATATCTGGTTGGCATGGACAGGTTGGACCGAAGGGTCTGTTTCCATGCTGCACATCTCTATGAGTCTTAATCATCAAAACAATTACATATGAAGAGCAAACCCTCTGGGTTCTTCCAGAGCTCTCTCAGAACATTCTCAAAGTAAGGATACTGATCCAGTATCATATTCCTCAGGCTCACTCTACAGTTAATAGTGTTTAAATCCTGGAATTTAAAACCGAATCCAAATTGAAATTCTGGATATATTTTCTCTGTGGGCCAATCATAAACAATCATTTGCACCATTACTGTTTTACCAATCCCTGGGATTCCGCTCACTGCTGCTCCCAGAGTTGGATTTTCTGGAAGAAAAGCTGCTGGAGAATAATTGATCAGTTCGGATTTTTTCCAGTTCACGACCGAAATGTTTCTCTCTCTACTCTTCGCCGCTTCGGCCTTTTGCCATCAGCTCATATTCTACAAGTGTCTGATCTCGAACGTGTGGAAATAACTGTTAGCTGGAAAATCTTCACCTGCCCCTTTATGAGGATAGTGTTCACTCTCAGTGTTTCAGTTTGGACACGGTGTGTCTCCTTGTGTTTCTGCTGAACCCCTTCAATTTGAACAGATGGAAAGTAGTCCCCAATGTCGCTTATATTAACATCAAAGAAAACTAGAGTCTTAATTTGTTTTCACTTGTCAGTGAAAATTTGCATTTACTGCACAGATTCAGTATCGGCATATGTAGAAATTAAACCTCCGTTCATGTAAATTTCACTTGAAAGTGGAGGACGGTTGAGAAAACAATAAATTATTTTAGTTTTTTGTTATTACCAAATATGGAGATTTCTACAAAACTGATATATTAACCATTAGAGGGACATTATGATTAAATTGAAAAAGAATTACACTACAGTACAGTTCTCATTTCCACATAATAAGCACGAAACAGATATGGTTCAAACACATTGTAACAGAAGTGGTAAGTCATCTTCATCAAGAGTGTGATTAATGGACAGTACATAGAAAGTGGAGGGAAGTGGAGATTTTCATTTGGAAATGAAGATGGTCACCAAATTACCACTGATTTTCACTGCTTTTCACGGTCCTATTATTCATGGTCTAGTCCTTAATAGCCTTCTGCACCACTTACTATATAACCACACACCGATTTTCCAAGTATTGTTCCATTTGCCATTGCTCTGCAGAGCTGACCGATCTTTTGATACTCTCATCCAGTTTACACTCTCCTCCTCCCTACTGACCGCCTGATCAATTTTCACGTCACATGCAAACTTCTTGATCATATCACCGGCATTTGTTTGGAAAATCCTGAAAACGCAACATATATAGTGAAGATCTGAACCCTCCCTAAAGGATCTGACCCCCTTAGATTTTGCCTTGGGTTCATACACATTGTTCATAGGCAGACATGGAGCATGACCACTTGGTAATAACCAATGGAATAACATAATACATTTGTTCATACCATCTCGTCCTATCACGATTTCTTGTAAACAACCTGTTCTTAGAATCGTGTCTTGTGGATGGGGTTAAACCATTACTTCTGTATTTTTATCACGTTTGATCAGTCTGTGGAATCTTGTTTCTGTCTGCTTCAGTGCAATCTAATTTAGCATTTTGTGCAGTTCCTTTAGCCATTTTGTCCCAAATGCTCACATCCTCAATCCCCCCACTTTGATCGCACTGCAGCGATCTGGGGCAAGTCTATATCATAAGCTCATAAGCTTAGCAATTAAACACTTAACAATAGCAATACCAACAAACAGACAGAGGAGAGAATGATTCCGATATCCATTGCTAAATTAATAAGCCAATTGTACCAAGAGTCCAATCCCTAGTTTCCCAACTGGTCGCTTCAGTCATTCTGTCAAGAAACACCTGGATCTTGTCTTGTATCTGAGTAATATTGCCAGTGCGATCGGGAATGCACATAATGTATTTATCTTGGACAATCGGACAGACCCTGCCTTCCCACGCATATATACTCTAAGGCAAACCCAGATTCTGCAGATCTGATATTCTCAGTTAATCTGCTCCAGGGCCTCTTTGGTCTTATTTCCTAGAATGGTAAGGTGCAAATGAGGTAATTGCGGTTCTTTTGACTTATTAACCCTACCAATCCTCCCAAATTCAGGATACTCAGGATTACCCAGCATATTGAATGTCCTGTATTGCCACCCAGTCCCTTGGGATCCTTCCAATTGGAGCAAAAGTCGGCTGAGACCAACCGCTGCACCCTCCTCAGATAGAGGTTCCATCGACTTGTCCATTGGCCATGAAAAGGTACTGTTGTGGGAACAAGGGCTTCGATAGCAACCTTATGGGGAACATCTTTACCATCAAGGACAAGAAAATCGATCGCTTTAACTTGGCTGAACAAATAACAGCCTGATTTGGTAGATATGAGGGAGGGTTTGTTAAAATAGGTTACTGAAATGTTACAGCAGGGGTTCTGGTCAGGTCTACAGGAGTAAAGGGCCAACATTGTGTCATGTGAGCACCATAAAAAGTGGGCAAAGTGACTGTTGAGTGCTTGCACTGTATGGTGGACAATGGTCCTCAGAATTCTGTTGCCATTAGGCTCTCCCTTAGCTCTATTGCACACAGTCTTGGCAACAGTATCGGATTTTGAGAAGAGAAAAGACCTATAAATGTGCAATCTCCCCCAGCCAGTGGAATTCAAGCTGTTTGTATGCATGGGCAGGAGGTATCAGGCCCCTTTGTCTTACATGAGTGGGTGAGACAAGTCTCAAATAGGCAGGAGATGTTATGTGGAGCATGAACAATTCCACACCCATAACCGGTTTCATTAAAGCCATTCTCATATGACCCTGCAGTAGAGTCAAAAGACATCAGCAAACTTGTGGCAGGAGGGCCAACATGGTTTTGGAAAGTGATATTTCTCTTCGGAGGGTTGGCAGTCGGAAGTCTGATGAACAGACTGGGATCAGGGACTGGGAATGGGGCAAGTAAGTCACCTACTGATAGGAGTAACATCCTACTGACTCTGGGGTGAAGAGTGTCCTGTGGGCCTGTACAAATAATTTGTTAGGGGATTGAAGAGTTTCCCCTATTAGGCTTCTCTTTTCTTGAATAGACTTGTCCTGCAAAAAGGCATGATGCTCCCAGACTTCCTTAAAACATGTACCATAGTAATGGGATTAATAATTTCTATCCTCACTAGGCTTAGGTCTGTAGATAAAATCAAAAAGACAGGTTTGGTACCGACATGGTAATTTCCACTGATTTCTACTGTCCATATGGACCATATGGTCTTTCTGATGTAAGAGTCCATTGCAATAATCAATCTTAGTCAGGTTTCACATGTTGAAGGAATCTGGTCTGGTGCACTGGACGACATCTCCTCAACATAGGTGGTAGATAATCTCGGATCGTTCCGGATCACATCGATTTTTTTGTGGCTTTCCCATCAGGATGTCGTATGTGATCAAACAGGTCAGTAAGTAGGCAAATCCCCACATGTCTCTCCTCTTAGTTCAAGTATCTGCAATAAGAATAGCATTAAAACAACAGCAGAATTCAAAAACCCAAATGAACAGGATCTCAGCTTCCTAGGATTCCAGTATTCTCTCCTCCTCTTCCTCCTTTTGATTGATGTGGTCAATCAACTTACAATGGTGCAGGTGGACCCACGCCAAGTGAACAACCACTTTGGCCACCATAGGGGTGGTAAGTAAAACCTGGAAGGGGCCGTCCCAACGGGGTTGGAGACCTTTGCGAGTCCAGTTCTTGACAAGCACAAACGAACCAGGCTCCACCTGCGAGGAGACTGAGAGGGAGGAAACATCGCCATAGGCCGCACGCACGCGGAAATGAAAATCACGCATGACGTTAGACGGAGCGAGAACAGAAACAATCATCTCTTCGATCATGTGGTGGTGGAAATGGACTGAAGAGGGAACCCATTCATTCCAAGGAGTATGGACCGGGCAACTGTTAGAGAATCTCAGCTGGAGACAGTCGTGTTTTGCCCGCAGGCATGGATTGCATCTAGAATAAGGCCAAAGAGAGCAGCATAACCCAGGAGAGGACATCTCAGCCATTATTTTGGCAAGTTTAGTCTTAAGAGTCGAGTTAAAAACATTCAACAAGGCCGCTGCCCGAGGACGATACGCACAATGCAGTGCCAATGAATAGAAAGCTGGGAACAGAGTTCTTCATGAATATAACCCATAAATTACAGTCCATTGTCCAAGCTAATGCAAGCAGGTATACCAAAGCAGGGAATAATTTCCTGAAGCAAAATTTTCTCCACGGTCTCAGCAGTAGTGTTAGTAGGGTAGGCTTCGATCCACTTAGAAAAGACAACAATAACAAAAACATATTTATAACACTGGCATTTAATCAACTCAATGTAGTCCAGTTGGAGTATCTCAAAAGGGCTGCCAGGCAAAGGGTATATACCCTTGCCCACAGGGAACGCCTTTGCCAGGGTTTGCTCCAGACAGATCAAGTAACAGTCACTAACCCTCCTGCCTCAGGTGACTGACTGTGTGGAGTTTGCAAGTTCTCCCCGTGTCTGCGTGAGTTTCCTCTGGGTGCTCCAGTTTCCTTCCACAGTCCAAAGATATGCAGGTTAGGGTGAATTGGCCATCCTAAATTACCTGTAGTGTTAGGTAAGGGGTAGATGTAGGGGTATGGGTAGGTTGCGCTTCAGCGGGGCGGTGTGGACTTGTTGGGCCGAAGGGCCTGTTTCCACACCGAAAATAATCTAATCTAATCTAATCTAAAAACCCTCTGAGCCAACAAAAGTTGTTCACAAGTAAGTCACTGATCGCTCCAGTGCCACCATGAGTTGCACAATGAACGCATTCGATCACCCATAGAACAAAATCATCAGACATATAAATTTGACTCACAGGAATAGTCCAGAGTTGAGCATCAGGGTCATGCACACAGCCCAACTCTGACCATAACAGCTTCTCAGTATCAGGGGCCTTCCTCTGAGGTTTAACAATATCTGGGATGGTTGGCATTAATTCATCTGAAATAGTTTGGTTTTTGTTAGAATTTGTAGGCTGCCTCATCATTCTGCCCACAATCGTAAGATCCCCTTTAGAGGTTGCTTTTGCTGCCACATCTGCCAAATGGTTGCCAATGTCAAACTCAACCTTCGCTATTACTATGGGCGGTACATTTAATAAATTTGTCAGCTGTAAGATTTGCTTGAGAACCTCTTGATCTGTCTTCCTTTTCCCTTGTTATTTTGTAACATTCTATTTTGGTCCCCCAAAAGTCTCCTAACTCATCCGCACTCTCAAAACTGCAAGACTACTATTCCAAAATTCATTGTTGAGTGAGCCACAATTTCTTCAGATCAAACTTTGGAAATTTAAAGCCATTATCCACTGTCAGGCTGTAGTTTTTATTTTGGTATTCGGTGGATTTTGAACTGAAACCCCAGCTTCACATTCTTTCTATCAGAGGTTGTTTAATTGCACCTCTGCATCTTTCTCAGTAATTTGTCACTGAAACTGCTGCACATTGTACTGTTGTCACTTCCAGACTTGACCTCAGCAGTGAGTACGAGTTGACTATCAACAGTATCCACGCTGAGTTATATTGTCTTTTGGTTTAAATGGAATTTGATGGGACCTTCCATGAAGAATAGCAATGCCTCAGCACCAAGGTCTGTGCAATCCAATCAGAAAGAATCTCAAGGAACATGCTGTCAGAGGAAGTGGTGGAGACAGGTACCATTCTGACACTTAGAAAGCACCTGGATGGATGCATGAATAGGAAAGGTTGTGAGGGATATGGGCCAAAAGCTGGCAAATGGGAAGAGATCAGTTTAGGATATCTAACCAGCATGGATGAGTTGGACCAATGGGTCTATTTCTATGCTGTATATCTCCAAGTCACAGAAACGCCTCTCCACCTTCTCCCTCTATCCTGCCTTTCATTCAATTTTGTATCCAATGTGCCGGTTTGCTTTGCATCCCATGGGCTTTTACTGGACCAGTCTTCAATGAGGAACAAACTAGGGAGAGAACACAAGGGGGCTGCTGGGAAAGAGCGAACTGATGTATTTGGGCAGCGGCTGAACCAGAGACAGTACACGTGTAGTCTCTCCCACCCGTCCTCCTCCTCTAACCAAAACAAATCTTGGATTTGGATTCTATAGCATGAACAAATCAAAAGCATCTCTTCCTTGTGTAAAATCAGATTTACATACATTTGAGGTACCCGGAGGGTCCGATGACTGAATGGACCCCCGTTTAACTCAGCACAAAGACCTCAGACAGTGGGTCTTTCTGCACTGCTCTTTGGCGGCAGCTGCCCCAAGCTTTCATGTGTCCCTCAGCACACAGTCCTGCACTTTGGAATGGGTTAGTCTGCAACACTCAGTCAAGGTCGACTCTTTGTTCTGGAATACCAACATAATTCGAGCCGACCAAAGAGCACCTTTCACTGAATTGATGGTTCTTCAGGTGCAGTTGATGTTTATCTCAGTGTGCATCCCAGGGAACGGTCTGTAAAGCACAGAATCCTGCGTCACGGAGCTGCTCGTGGCGGACTCTCTATAAAAACCTTTCTCCAGACCTCCTTTGCAATGGCACGTGCCACAAGGTTGTGGGTCGGCCTCAACCCTCCCACAGCTGCTTCGCAGGCAGCATGTGGTGGTGCATGCAGTCACTTTGTACAAGATGGATCGCCACAGGTAGTGCCCTATTTACCTCCAGTCAAGCAATGTCTTGGTATTTGTTGGAAAGTTCTGGTGATGAGGTATTCTGCCAAATGACATTGACAGTTTGCTCAGGGAACCGCGTGACAGGACTCACTGTCTTTTCCTGCAGGGTCTTGTGGATGCGATATGCTGACCACGTCCTGATGGACATATGGTCAAAGGTGTTTTTCTTTTCAAATTTCTACACAAACAACAGCTGATGTGGAATAGTCCAACTACTTGGAGCATTCAGTGGCAATGAGCCCAGTGCCATCTTGGCAATAGTGGGGACAGGTAGTACCTCAGTACATAGTGACACTTGGTATTTGCATACCGATACTAAGTGGCTATTAATTGGAGGGTGGTATTGAGTATGTTCTTCCCCCTCTTATCCAGAGTTTTGCACATGGGGTCCCTGTGGACCTGGTCCAACTTAGACCTTCAGTGAAAGTGGAAGATGGCTCAGAAGATTGCAATGATGCAGGTCGTGGGATGCGGCCAACCTGCGTTACCTACAACAACAGTGAGAGTACCTCGCACCTGATGACCCATTGAGAGGGACTGCTGCTCCCAAATGTCCAGTTTCTGTCTCTCCTTGCTGGTGTACTTCCCCCAAGAGTTTGTGCACGCCCCGGCCCCTCTGATCCACATTGCCAGCACCTCAGGTAATCTGTTCTGATGGTGAATGGGACAAAGATCAATCAATCCAGTTCCCAATGGACACGGCCTTGCTCTTGCCTTGATTTACCTTGACTCCTCAGGCCAGTTTGAACTGGTTGCAGATGCCCATGAGTCTGCGCACTGACAGCGGGATATGATGTTATGGAGTACGCCAGACCACTCAAAACATTCTTAAGCAGGCAACCCTTCCGTAACTTTGAAATTTGTTTCGGTAAGTGAACAGTGAAGGTTACCCGGAGTGAGGTAGCTAGGTTGACTACTAGATGTTAAAACAGACAGAAATGTATTCATTTTTAACTCTTCAAACGCCTGATTAGAAGTCAACACACACAAATACAGTATATAAACATGCACAACCACAAGCAATTCAGGCCATGGTACACCCACTACCGAACATCTCCGTATCTCATTCCAGTCTCAGTAATGCATGGGTAATCACATTTTCGCGACCTGCCATGTGCACAATTGTCAAATTGAATGGCTGCAACAGCAAGTTCCATCTAACCAGTCTGACATTATTGTCCTTAAATTTTTTCACAAATGTCAATGTTGTGATCAGTGTATATAACTGTCTCAGATGCATTGCTGGTAATATAAACACTGAACTGTTGTGATGCCAACACCAAGCTTAAAGTCTCTTTCTCCACCATTGAAAATTTCTGTTGATGAACATTCAACTTCCTGGAAAAACACCCGATGGGTTTTTTCTATTCCCTCATCATCCTCCTATTTTAAAATAATTCATAGAGATCTGTATCTCATCTTGAAGGTGTATAAAGCAACACACTGTTTTCAAACATTCTAACATAGCAAAGAAAAAGACCAATTGAAACAAGTGCCGATAAAGTGTTTAGAAAGAGTTAGTCAGCAACAAATGCTTGACCAAAGCATGCAAGTGAGAACGTTAGACATTATCCTATTTCCGAACAGAAGTGAAAAGGCCTTCAAAATGGGCCAAGAAACAGAGCGTCGACTTACTCGCTAAGCTGAACCAGTACACGTGAGCTGGAGAACACCCATAAAGTTGCTGCTCTATTTTAATAGGTGTTAATTATAATCCCAATAATGCGCCCTGTGTTACTGCACCGGACTATCTCCTGCTGTCTATTACATTAGAGATTCAAATGAACAAATTAATATTGTGATTTGAGTTTAAATTTTATAAGACCTGTTGAAACTTACAAACTGCTTTAGCAGAGATCAAATGAATGTAGCATAGTAGGGAGAAGGTGGTGGTGGTTGTGGTGCTTACCCTGACAGAATGCTTATTAGCTTTCTTCATGCACTGACGGGCATTCCTCCATCGCAGAGAGGTACCACTGATCCAGGTGCTGACTTCAGAGCAGTCTGGCAGATTTTGGTGCTGTGGCCTCTTTGGCCAGTCCCGAGGGAAAAGGATCTCTCTCCTCCAGCATGTTCCTGTCCACCAGGACCTCCAGGTCCCTGCTTTTAAAGTAAGATATAACTTCCCCTTGTCTGCCACAGGCAGCAGCTCTGGTCTGCGAGCACTTGACTGATGACAACAACAATCTTTTTAAATACGTTCCCGATGTCAAATATCCTGAAATTTCTTGGCGGTATCAAGTACATTTGGCTACAGCGAGTGGGAGAATTGAGGTAGCATTGGACAAGATGCATGCCTCAGGGTGTAGTAAGTAGTTAATGAAGCAGTTTTGGGATGAACACACTGGAAAACCTGCCTGATGGAGTAAGGCCCTCGATGAAGATGACACTTAGCCGTTTCTGGCGAGATTCACTCTGAGGATTTTAAGGTATCCACATTGTTCAGCAGAGTAAATGATTGGTGTGTTTACCTTTTGGGGGTGTTGAGACATCAGGTACTGATTGTGAGAACCAAAAAGCCCAAGCATCAGGGAACTGGTGGCGTGTTTCATGCAGTTTCAGATAGCAAGGTAAAAAAATACATTTCCACAATTGTTTTCAATTGAATTGACCATAAAACAGTATTTAAATAAATGTAAATAGCTTTGATCATAGTTGATTGAGTTGTTAAGCTGGGGGATGGGGTGGGGGTGGTGGTGGTTTATATCTATTTTAAAGTTGTAAAAAATGCAAAGTTGTCAGAGGATAAAGACATGATACAAATCTCAAATTGCAAGCAGAACAGAGAGCTGGAGAAGCACAGCAAGTCTGACAGCATTCTCACTGTTTTCTCGCTACAGATGCTGTCCGACTTGCTCAGTTTCTCCAGCAGTCTGTTTCTGTTTTAGATTTTCAGCATCAGCAGTGCGTTGTGTTTATTTTAGTTTCAAGTTACAAGGATCAGCTCCAATTACCAAACTCTGATTTGCTGGCTGAAAACCAAGGACAACTTCGGCTTGGTGACAGTGATTTTATGTCGATTGAAATTGGAAACGGAGAATCTGCATTACAAGGTAAGTTTCATATCATGTCCCAGCCTATATTCTGTATTTAACTTTAATCTTCCTTTTCAAGGCCATTTTTTCATGTTGGGGTTGTGTTGCATTGGCTGTTATAACCATTGCTTTATCGTACGGCAATGGCATTTGCTCAGAGTGCCCTCAGACAGTGTCTGGGCTGATCTTTTTCACAGGGAGGTAGCAAGATCAAACCACTCCGACTCTGTCTCCTACTTTTATTTTTAACGGGCATTTTGAGTGAGGTGAATCAGTGTGTTGTCCTGGACTACTGTGATGGAGATGGTATCTCATCCTCTGTGGTTATTTACCACAACACGTATCATGTGTCTTTTTGTGAAAGTTTTCAATTTTGAAATTGTTGAGAACAAGGTTCAGGAACTCTGACAGTTCTCAATCGGCAGGGTTTAACTCGTCCTACTCCTTGACACCTGAAATTCAGAAAACTCCCTTTAGAGTTTGGCTGAAACTCAATCATCAATTAATCGGTTTGCTCCAGATCAAAATACCTATCAATAATGTCGCAACAAATCAGGACATTATAAGGATATATTTTTCAGATTTTTATAGCTGAACTGAGTGAAGACTTATCAAGCCTGTTCAATTTGGTTTTACCAGGAATGGTGTCCTTTTTCTAAATAAAGACTTATTAAAGTCAAGGTTAATTTCATCAATGGGTGGAACTAAGATCAGACAAAGTAAACGACAAAGAGAGATCAGCTGAAATGATCAGACGCAGAACATATAGCAGAAAGTATGCAGTGATAGAAAATGCAATAGGATTGAAGTGATTATACCTTCTTAACCCTATCTGAGTCTCTCTGCATTTGGTTCTTTTTGCTTCCTATTGCGTCTTCTGTCTCAAATTCTCCTCTTTGTGGCTATAGCTGTCGATTATAGTGCCAGACATGAGCTAAAATGGTCAGTTCGACACTGGAAGATCTGATTCAACCTGCTCATGTTCACCACTATCACTCTGAACTTTTCGGAGGGATCGACCGTTTCTCATGGAGAGTGTTTAATCGTTGCTTCGTCTGAATTGAATTCTAATCAGCTTACAACAGAGGTCATGTGACTATGCAAGGCGCAAGTGTATAGTGTACTTACAAACACATTTCTCCAAACAACCCCCCCTTTTCACAAATAAAATGAAGAAAAAAGTGCTTGCGGTGTCATTCACAGGTACAACTAATCTAATGTATATGATCAATAAAGAAAATGATTCCTCATGTACAAAAACTGTACATTCATACCAGCCAGATCTACTTTCATCACAGAGTCATACAGTGAGGAAACAGACCTTCGGTCCAACAAACCCATGCTGACCAGTCCCAAACTAAACTAGTTCCACTTGCCTGAGCTTGGCCCATATCCCTACAAATGTTTCTTATTCATTTACTTATCCAAATGTCTTTTAAATGTTGTAACTGTACCTGCATCCACCACATCCCCTGGAAGTTCATTCCACATTACACTCTATGTAAAAAGATAGCCCCCATGTCTTTTTAAAATATTTCTTCCCCAAACTTAAAAATATACCCCCCGCGTCTTGAAATGTCCCACTCCAGGGGAAAGGCACTTACTGTTCACCTTATTTAAACCCTTCATGATTTTATAAACCTCTATAACATCATGCTGCGATCTCCTCGGCTCCAGTGAAAAAAAGTCCCAACCTAACCAACCTCTACCGCATAACTCAAGCCCTCCATTCCTGGCAGCATCCTAGTTAATCTCTTCTGAACCCTCGCCAGCTTAATAATATCTGTCTGATAACGGGGAGGCCAAAACTGGGCACCAGAAGAGGACTCATCAATGTCTTGTATGATGTTAACATAATATCCCAAATTCTATTTTCAAAAGTGCAAGCAACAAGGGCAAGCATGCTATATGTGGTGCAAACTTCAAAGGATTATTTACCCTGGGTCTCTCTGATCAATTCAACCCCGTTGAAGGTCCTCCTTCCAACTGTTTCACTCATGCCCTTATTTGTTTTACCAAAATGCAATCCTTATTGTTTCTCCAAATTAAGCTGTATCTGCTAATCTGCCAGCTCACTGAGTCCCTGCACATGCATTTCCTTCATAATTTTAAAATCCATTCAGGTTTTTAAAGGCATCCATGAGAGTTATTATTGATTAGTGTGAAAAATATTTCTTGTCCTGTGCCCCAATATCCCACGGCACGACCTTAGTAATAAGCTTGGGTACAGGTTCATATGAAGATGAAGACAAATTAGCCAAGAACCTTTTTCGATAGCTCATAGATCTAAAGTTTTTATATCTATTGGTCACTGCATCCCAGGATCTAAACAAAGATCTTTTGCTGATGATTTTTGTGCTTGGTTTCAGGCATTGATCATTGCACTTATTCTTGTTCAGCTTCAGCTTCTTCTACTCCTGTCATTGTATTAACTATTACCTCTGGGTTGAACAGTTGTACTGGATTCAAATCATGGTCTGCAAATGGCTTCTCTTCTCATATCTCCACATCCATGGACTAGGAGATCATTCACGAAACCTTCGACTCGTGAAAGATCACTGACTATTTCAGACTCTGTGTGTGATATCCCATTCACAAAGCCATGCTGATTGCTCTTGATCAAACCTTCTCTTTCCAAATACATGTTTCCCTTTGCTCTCTGAATCTTTTCAAGTAATTTATCCACCACAGATGTTAGATTTACTGGCCTGTAGTTCCCAGGTTTTTCTTTGCAGCCCTTCCTGAATAACACGCCATCTGCTACCCTCCAGTCTTCTGGGTCCTCACCCATGGATACAAATGATGCAAAAATATCAGCTAGGGTCCCCACAATTTCTTTAGAACCCCCAAACATGTTCTAGAGCAGAATCCATAATTCTGTTTAGATCGAAGATCCTGTTTAACCCAGTGTTGTTTATATATTGGACTGTTACTCAGTTAACATTACTGACTGTATCATATTTGATTATGGAGCTGCTAAAGCTGATAAAAGTCCAATGAGAGTTGCTGCTTGTGAAATGTAAGGATGCAGCACCAACCTTTTGGAAAGTCTAGGTGCAGGTTTGAGAATTTTGGTCCTTAATAGTGCAGAAATGTGACTTTTGAGTGGGGTAGCAGATTCATAGAAAGGTTTTAACTGTGTCTCTCACTCGCAGATTGGACACGATTTTACATGCCGTAACTGGATGTGGTCTTGGCAGAGTCAAATGTAAAGTGATCCAGGCGCACACCCCACCACCTTCTCATTCACTGCGACACACCCCATAATGCACTAGTATACACCCATTAAAATAAAGATCCCGTCTGCCATGTTTTAAACAAATGACTCAGGGGCAAATGGGATTGTTGCCAAGTCAATTGTTCTCTAACATACACTGTTGATCATCATAATGCAGTTTCTGGCAAGTTGTATTCATCCAGCCTTTTTTATGAATAATTTTTAAAGTGTGGGAGATAAGGGTTTATAATATTTGTGGGGCTGTCCTTCACATGCTAGGTTACCCTCTTGAAGATAGTAATTCTCTTTTCTCCTACTCTCCATAACCCACTTTCCTCACTTACGCCCTGATAATTTGAGTTGGTCCATACATTTTTTTTCCCATCACTCCATAAGCAAGAAAGGACAAAAGATGGGAATCTGTAAGGACGGAAAGTAGCCGGGGTAAAGAAAAGGGAGATAGGAATGCCTCAAACTCTCTCCTTGAAGCCAAAAAGGAAATTTTGAAGATAAAAATCAAAAGTGGGACATCTTCATTCAGAATGAAGTTGCAAAGGAAGCCCATGGGCCATATTGAGGTTCGCAAGTGGGAATGCGACATGAGAATTCCAAGATAAAATGCCAAGATCAAATTATAGCTCGGAAACTGGACGTAGGAGCTGCTATGAAAGCTTGGAGTTGAATAAAATAGATGAGAAGTATAAAGGGTGTTTGTCAAAATGCAACATTATCCTTTTTTCTTCCAACATGACTTCCCTCTAATCTTCTCCCTGGCTGCATGGGCTGCCTTGGTTAATGCGCTAATATTATGCATAGAACATTGGAGCGCAGGTTAGAATGAACGTTGCATACCACTGCAACCATAACTGCATTAATGTATCAAAAAGCTACTCAAAACTGGTATTCCTACCCGAGAATGCAGAGAAAACCAAAATGCCGAGAAACGATTGAGTGGAGAATATATCCCATTTCCAATGTGCTGAAAGCAAAATTAGAATGATTTGTTACGTGGAACAGTAGTGATAGAAGTTGTTAAGAAATTATCAGTGGATGGAATAGACTTACTCCTGGTTAATGATTAGGCGAGAGTGAAAGTTATAGTTTTAGCCTTGATCATGAAACATGACAAGGAACTCATAAGGGGCAGAACAGTTACAATAACAACTTGCACACAAGGGGGAATATGCAGAAGAATGGCAAAACAAAGTCCATCACCAAAGGTCACAGTAACTTCACAGGGAAACGTTAGAGTGGCCAAAGTTCTATTTAAAATGAGGATGATTCTAAATAGATGTTCACGGAGTCTTTGTTATTTGAGGGTCAGGAACCAGATCCAAAATTAAGTAAGTTAGCACAGACTGAAGCAAAGGCTATTAAAAGCTGGGTTTTATGAGAAAGTGAAGACTCCATCACAGACCTGTGGATCGAGAAAGGATGATTGTCTATCAGACAATAGAACTACCCAGATCTTGTAAGTATATATTGCAAGTGACAAATGAAATACCTATGGTTGGACATACAGAAAACTCAAGCCTCAAAAAAACAGGCATTTTACAAGGCCAAGATTTTATAAAGATATAGTGCAGCACTCTGTATGTTACCAAAACAGACCCTTCAGTCCAACTGATGCATGCTGAGCAAAGTTTCCCAAACTAAACCGGTCCCACGTGCCTGCATTTGGCCCTTATTTCTATAAAACTTTCCGATTCAGAAGGTATCAAAATGTCTTTTAAAGGTTATTACTGTATCTGCAATCTGCATCTAACACTTCCTCTGGCAGTTCATTCCTGACACAAAACTGTATGAAAAAGTTGCCTCTCAGGTCCCTTTTACATCTTTTTCATCTCACCTTGAACCTATGGCCCTGTAGTTTTGAATTCCCCCACCCTAGGGAAAAGACCTTTGCTATTCACTTTATCTGTGTTCCTCATATTTTTATAAACTGTGTAATGTCACATCTCAACATCCTCTGTTCCAGTGAAAAATGTCCCCCTAGCCTATTGAAGCTCTCCTTCTAACTCAAACCCTTCAGTCTGTGTTATGACATATACCCCATAATATAATCCATTTAAAAATGGTGTTTCATTTCCTTTGAGGGTGCTGGTGTGTAAGAAAACACAGGCAGAATGTTATAACAGTATGAACAATGTGGGCTATGGTGAGTTCAGTGGTAGAATTGTATGGGAGGGGAAGCAAAGGGGCTGGGAGATAAATGGGAGGGGGTGGGGCTGGGGGTTAGATAGCTAGGAATGAGGTAGGTACTTGGAAGTGTGGGGTGATGGTGAAAGGTCAGAGCAGAGTTTGGAGTGGATAAGCACAAAGAAAGATGGACAGGTAGGACAGTTCAAGAGACCCAGGACTTGCATGTCCTTGGCGGAGTTGGGGGTGTAGGGTAAGAGTGGGAGTTGAAGTGGTCGGCCACAGGGCAGTGGGGTTGTTCAGTGCAGGTGTCCTGGAGATGTTCTCTGAAACATTCCGCAAGCTGGTGTCCTGTAACTCCAACGTAGAGGAGACCACATCAAGAGCCACGGACTCAGTAGATGAGGTGTTTGGATGTACAGGAAAATCCCTCCCTGGTGTGGAAGGATCCTTTGGGGCCTTAAATGGAGGTGAAGAGGGAGGCGCGGGCATAGGTTTTACATCTCTTGTGGTGGCAAGGGAAGGTGCTGGGAATGGAGGGTGGGTTGGTGGGGGGAGGGTGGGGCGTGGACCAAATGAGGGATTTGCAGAGGGAATGGCCTTTGCAGATTGTTGAAAGAGCTAGAGAGGGAAATATATCTCTGCTGGTGGGGTCTGACTGTAGATGGCAGAAAAAGTAGAGGATAATGCATTATTTCCGGAGATTGGTTGGGCGGAAGGTAAGGACCAGGGGGGTTCTATCCTTGTTGTGGTTGGAGGTGTGGGGTTCAAGGGTGGAGGTGTGGGAAGTGGAGAAGATGCACTGGAGGGCATCGTTGACCACGTGGGAGGGGAAGTTGCGGTCCTCGAAGTAGGAGGCCATCTGAGATGTTCTGGAGTGGAATTCATCCTCGTGGGAGCAGATGTGGCTGAGGTGGAGGAAATGGGAGTAAGGGATAGCGTTTTTACAGGAGGTGGGATGGGAGTAAATGTCCCTGTTGAGTCAGTCGCCAGAAATGGAGGTGGAAAGGCCCAAGAAAGAGAGGGAGGTGACCGAGATGGACCAGGTCAACTTGAGGTCAGGGTGGAAGGTGTTTGTGAATTGTTCAACTGCCTCATGGGAGCACGAAGTGGTGCTGATATCGTCATCGATGTAATGGAGAAAAAGGCGAGGAATGGTGCTGGTGTAACTGCAGAAAATGGACTATTGCACATACCTGACATCGAGACAGGCATAGCTGGGGCCCACGTGGCTGTCCATGGTGACCCCTTTGTTCTGAAGGAAGTAGGAGGATTCGATGGAGAAATTATTGATGGTGAGGACCAGTTCAGCCAGTTGAATGAGTGCGTCGCTGGAAGAGTACTGGTTGGGTCAGCGGGAGGGGATGAAGTGAAGGGCTTGGAGGCCTTCGTCATGGCTGACAGGGGTGTACAGGGACTGCATGTCCATGGTGATGAGGCATTGGAGACCGAGAAGCAAAGTCATGGAAGAGGTGGAGGACATGGGTGGTGTCCCAAATGTATGTGGGGAGATATCCTGGAGCATGGCAGGGGGAATGGTGCCAAGATATGCAGTGACAAGTTCGGTGGGGTGGGAGCATGATGGGTCAATGGGGGAAGTCAGGGTTTTGAGGTTTGAGTAAGATACAGAAACGGGAGGTATGAGTTTCCCGGACTATGAGGTTGCAGGCTGTGGGTGGGAGATCCTCTGAGGTGATGTGGTTGTGGATAGTCTGGGAGATGATAGCTTTGTGATGGGCGATGAGGTCGTGATTGAGGGGGCAGTAGGAAGGGGTTGGTACCTGGTTTCAGCGGTGTAAAGGTCAATGTAACAAACTACAACTGCGCCCCCCCCTTGTCTGCCGATTTGATGGTGAGGTTGGGGTTGGAGTGGAGGGTTGCGTGTTGTGAGGGTGCGAGGTTGGATTGGGTGAGAGGGCTGGAGAAGTTGAGGTGATCAATGTCGCGGTGGCAGCTGGAGATAGAGAGTTCGAAGGCGGGTAACAGATTGGCACGGGGCATCCAAGTGGATAGGGTATGTTGGAGGCAGGCAAGGGGTCCCCAGAGGGTAGGTAGGAGTTCTGATGGAAAAAGTCAGGGCAGAGACAGCAGATGAAAATTTCGATGACATGATACGTGTTGAATTCGTTGATCTGGGAGTGAAGGGGGATGAAGGTCAGGCTTAAGTGAGGGGAAGGTGTGAGGTTTGGTAAAAACACATTAGAGCTGGGGGGCTAGGACCAGGAAGAACATCACCATGTTCCCCGCTTGGGGACCGTGCAGCCTTCAATATCGAGTTCAATCATTTTCGAACCTGAACACTTTCCTCTACGTCCGTAACCCACTCACAAACCTCAGGCATTGTCATGACACAAGCTGCTTTCAGCACAGCGAACTCACTTTCACCTCCGTGTTGGCCCCATTATCTGCTTCTCTTTCTCCCTGGCTCACCATTATAAATCTCTTTGTATACCTAGCTGCTGTTCTCTGTCTCTGAGCTGCATCTCCAACTACTGCAAACTCCTCTCCCCATCCCCTGTCTTCAGCATATATGACTACCTTCTTGCTACAATGAGTTCTTAGGAAGGGTGACTGGACATGCATTGTGAAGTCTGCTTTCTCGGTCTCTCTTGCTCCCTTTTTTTTCTCTCTCTCTCTCGCTAACGCACACAGACACAGACACACACACACACCCACACGCATGCACACGCACACACACACAGACACAGACACACACACAGACACACACACACACACACACAGACACACACGGGCCATGGAGTCAGTGCTCGTCGCTGCTGTGCCTCTTTCTCTCTCAGTCCTATTGCTCTGCCACTTATTTGTTTGGGACTCCCTCTTTCTGTTCTCTGTTGTGTGCATTTTATGCTCCCCACTGTCTGCACTGTCTTTTTGCCCTTGCTGACTTGCCACCTTTTACACTCCCTAGCAGCACGTTCTGTTCTTATCTTGCAGCCCTGCTGCTACTGGACATGTTCTACTCACAGTCTCTCTTCTTCTGCTCCTCTCTTATCCACCAGGTGGTTTCTGCTTATTGGCACACTATTTCAGTTGCTCTTCGCCTCCCCCCAATTCAGAATCTCCATCGTTTTTACATTCATTGCTGCTATATTCTGCCATTTGAGTTTGACGTTACAGCTTCAGGAAGCATTTGGGTAAATCTTAACTTGGTAGTTGATTTAGATTGCAGCCTCCATTTTAAAACAAGAGAATAAAATGTGTCTGCAATGGTAAGTCGGTTTGTGTGTTGGGGGAGGGGGGGGTGGGGAGGAGGGGTGGGGGTAGGGCGGGGGAGGGGGGAAGTGAAGAAAGCACATGGAATGCCTTACCTTCATTAGACCGGGTGTGGAGTATAGGAGCAGGGAAGTCATATTACAACCTTATTAAACATTGGTTAGGGTACAGATAGTATGGTGACGAGAACTGCAGTATTCTATGAGAAGGACACAATTGCACTGGAGTGGGGGCAGAGGAGATTTACCAGGATGTTCCATAAAATATAGGTGCAGAATGAGGCTATTCAGCCAATAGGTCTGGTCTGCCATTCAATCATGGCTCAGGCCCATCCTCCTGCCTTGTCCCCATAACCCTTGGTCACTTTACTAATCAAGAACTACCTATCTCTGTCTTAAATGCACTCAATGTCTTGGCCTCGATAGTCTTCTGCAGCCATGAGTTCCACACATTCATTACGCTCTGGTTAGAGAAACTCCTCCTCGTCTCTGTTCCAAAGGATCATCCCCAGCAACTCAGTAGAATGCTTTCGCCGGAGCTCATCTGCTTTGTCTATTTCTTTCTTTTTCTTTTCTCTTTGTATTTCTTTTCTTCTTCTTGGCGACATCCTGAACTCGGGGCCTCAGCACTGACCTGGCGAGGCAGCTTCCCAGCCCAGTATGGGTTTCTACCACAGCCTGTGGCGGTCTCTTGGCCCAGGGTGGGAGACTTTTGGCTTGACCCACGGTGGCCTCTCAGTCCAATGTCTCGCTGGCTCATGGTGGTCTCAATGAAATGCCCCTCATCATTCTAAATTACAGACCCAACTGCTTCTCGTATGATATACCCTTCATTGAATTCAATGTCATTTCAGATTGTAAACAAGAGTGATACAGTAGTTGATACATTTGCATCTATATTCACATTGACAAGGAAATGGATCAAAGAAACAGCTAATAATTATATGGAATAGTTATCGTAAATTTCAGTCAAATAGGCTAATCAAATTCAGCGTTAACTGTGCCCTTTGCTGTTTGATTACAGAGAACTTTGGTCCTCACTGTTTCTGTTATTTTATAGTCCAGTCATAAACAGGTTTTGTACTGTGATATAAAATCTGATTAATGACAAGGAGCTAATTTTTTTCACCCAGAATAGTTTCATTTTTGTTCCCCCTGTTGGCTCGTTTAAAACACAGATGGAAGAGCGAGTGGCTGACGGAGTATTTGTGTCATTCTTACTTTCCAGGGGTTCAATGTCACTGGAGACTAGTTCTTGAATGCATCACAAGATTATAGCACAAATGAGAGTCTGTGTAACTTAGATTAAACCTTTATCCAAAGATATCCAAGTTGCAAAAAGCCCAAAGGTCATGTTTATGATGAGGGCGTATGCGGAACACAGTTATTTCACTGGAAGCCTTGTTCCAGAATCAGGAGACACAGCATGAGGTAAGGACCTAGACTATGTTGAACAATATTAGAGACTTCGTTTTTTTTTGTGAACAGGGACAAACTCGTCTCTGTTAATTTGTATAGTTTGTCAGTACTATTATTAAGTTGTGGCATTCATAAAGTACCAGGCCACAAACGGTGTTTTGTCCAGAAATTAACTTCCGACAGGAACACTTGAAAAAATCCAACTACTAAGGCTAAAATGCTAAAATTATACTTTTGTAAATGATGTGTAAATATATGCACAAGTTATGACATTTTGAGGTGACAGCTAGTAGTACTATCACTGCACTGTTAACCCAGAGACCCATGTAAGGTTCTGGGGGCTTGGGTTCAGAACCTGCATGACAGATGGCCAAATTTGAATTGAACAATAATTTGAAATTAAGAGTCTGTTGAAACTATTGCTGATTGTTGGAAAAACTCATCTGGTTCATTCATGCCCGACAGGGAAGGAAATCTGCTGTCTTTACCTCGTCTGGCCTACATTTGACTCCAGGTCCACAGCAATGCAGTTGACTCTAACAACTGTTTGGGCAATTAGAGATTGGCATTAAATGCTGGCCTAATTAGCAATGCCGAAATCTCATGAATGAACTTAAAAAAAATATAATCACAGAATTAAGACCCTTGACTGTTTGTTTGGCATAATGTCTAATCATTATCACGATCCAAATTTTCCCATGAAGGTGGTAGATGACGGAAATATTTGTTAAAGTGGATTGGGAGTTCTCATAGGGAAAGTGTGTGTGCACACAAAGTGACCACACTCTGTTCAGTAATAGAGTCAGGAAGCTCAAGGTGTTCTGTACCACAGTATGTTGAATGCCATGCTTTGGCCACGAACCCCACTTCCCATTACTGAATTCTCTGTTTGAATTTCTGATCATGGAATATCAGCTAATATTCAGTACTGTTCACTGGAGCTACCTTGAATACACATTGTCGCATTTGCTCTTCTGTAAGCATGACATTGTGTTTTATTTTCACACTTTGCATTTATTTATTTCTTCACCTCACGTCTATTTCTTTCTCAAAACATTTCAAAACTGTGCCGTCTCTTTCTCGATTCATTTATGCAAGGAAAATGGTCCCGACTTCTCCAACCTTTCCACCTCACTGTCTCATCTGTCGAACCATTTCTGCAAACCTCTCTGACACTGTCTAACCCATCCCTATCCTTTGTGGTGCCCAGAACTGCACACAGTACTTCCCCTGATGTTTGACTAGTTTCTTATCTAAATGCAGTCTCCCTGCTGTTGTACTCAGTGCCTCTATTAACGAAGCCTAGATTCTTAATAACGTCTCTCTCTACCTTTCCTGCCACATTTATAGACCAAGGCTCATATTGGCCATGGTCTTTCTGCTCTTGTAAATATTTTTAGAATCATACCCTTTATTTTATATGGCCTCTCCACCTCCTTTGCATCAAACTGTATCATTCACATTAATTTCATCTGCTGTATATTTGCCCACTTCACCAATGTCTCATGGACCGAAATAGTTTTACACCGTCTTCCTCAAATTTCACAATTCCCCGAAGGTTTGTGCCATCTGCAGACTTTGAAATTATCCCGCGTTGTAAAATCTTGATCATTGAGAGACAATAGGAAAAGCAAGGACCAGAGTAGTGACCCCTTTTCAATTCCATTACAAACCTCCCTCCAGCTGAAAAGTACTCATTAACTATTGATATCCATTTTCCAACTCTCAAACATGCTCTCCTTTATCCCAATGCCAATCATTTTTTCCTAAGTCTTTCATAGCACTGTATTCCCTGCTTTTTGAAAGGCATGCCCACCACATTAACAGCCTTGACTTATCAGCCAACTCCAATGCACCAGGAGAGACTAGGACCCAAGGGGCACAGCCTCAGAGTGAAGGGACAGCCCTTTAGAACAAAGATGAGGAGGAATTTCTTCAGACAGAGAATGGTGAATCCATGGAACGTATTGCTGCGGAAAGCTGTGCAGGATAAAGCAATGAGAATATTTAACACAGGGATAGATAGGTGCTTGATTGGTGAGGGGTGAAATGTTCCAGGGCGAATGGGTTTGAGAAACATGGACTTTTGTGGAAATAGCAGAGAATAATTGCCTGGTGCCTGGTGAGGTGGAAGGAACCAAAGGAAACTATACCATTGTCTTGGAAGGAAGGACGCAATTGTTCAAAATAGAAAAATCAGATGCATGCAAAATGTGGACGAGTCAAATTTGATGTAAGAGGGAGGAAATTATGTCTCACCATTTACAGGATCTTTTTATAAGATCACGAGATAAAGGAGCAGAATTAGGCCATTCGGTCCATTGAGCCTGCTCTGCCACTTGCTAAGATCATGACTGATCTGATAATCCTTCAGTCCACCTGCCTTCTTTCCCCAATACATTTTGATTCCCTTACTGAGGAATCACCATGGAAAAACTGGCACTGTGTAAAGATGTTAAAGGCGTGGCTTGACTTTTGATGTTGGAGAATTGCGTTTCCATTCATGCAAATGGGTCAGGCTTCACATGAGCTGACCTGGAACCAGTCTCCTGGCAAGTTGAATAACTCGGGCTGTAAGCCGATTTAAACAAACGAGAAGGAGTAAAGGAGAAAGTGAGGACTGCAGGTGCTGGAGATCAGAGCTTAAAAATGTGTTGCTGGAAAAGCGCAGCAGGTCAGGCAGCATCCGAGGAGCAGGAGAATCGACGTTTCGGGCATGAGCCCTTCTTCAGGAATCCTGAAGGATTCTCCTGCTCCTCGGATGCTGCCTGACCTGCTGCGCTTTAGAAGGAGTAAGGGTTTGGGAGACGGAATCGCTGATTTTCAAAGTCAATGGTGGCGTTGAAGGGCGGCTCCTTAGGTAATGATATCAAGAGCGGAACAGGAAGGAAAAGCAAATAGGGCCTAAAGGGAAAAATGGTAGAAAAAGGCAGAAATCATGGCTGTTGACTTAAATGCTTGTAGTATTCAGAGAAAAGTATAAATGAATTAACAGGTCAAAAAATGTTCATGGATTTTGTTTTATTTGTTCACAGGATAAGGGTGTCACTGGCTAGGCCAGCATTGAATGCCTACCCCTAATTGTCCAGAGGACAGTTAAGAATCAACCATATTGCAGAGGGTCTGGAGTCACCCGAAGGCCAAACCAGGTAAGGATAGCAGTTTCCTTCCTAAAAGGATATTAGTGAACCTGATGGGTTTTACCTGACAATGGATTGGTGGTCATTGCTAGACTATTAATTCTCAATTTTTAAAAATTGGATTCAATTCCACTATCTGCGAGGGTGGGTTTTGAACCTGGTTCCCCTGAACGTTACCTGTGTTTCTGGATTAACAGTCCAGCAGTTGTGGAGGTATGGCCCCGACGAGATCAAAGCTGGCAACTAAAAGATATGTGAAAGGGCATGCAAGAAATGAAGGGTGGTGAGGCAGCTTTCATGGTATGGGATTAAATAAGTAAGATAGAAGAGATGGTTTTGGATCAAAAGATGTTGAACCTATATCCTTGGAGCTAAGAAATAATAAGTGTAATATGACACTGCTGGGAGCAATCTGTTCGATTCAATTACTTACAGTGTGGAAACAGACCCTTCAGCCCAACAAGTCCACACCCCTACATCGAAGGCTATGGGCAAGTTAACATAGCCAATTCACCTAATCTGCACATTTTTGGACTGTGGGAGAAACCCGCACAGACTCAGGGAGAATGTACAAGCTCCACCTGAGGCAGGAATTGAACCCGGGTCTCTGGTGCTGTGAGGTAGCAGTGTTAACCACTGTGCCACCATGCCACTAGGATCCTCTAGCAGTAATGTTTTTTAGAACAGAGCATAACATTAAATAATGTGGACATGTAAAAAGGCAATGCATTAATCAGAGGTGACTTTAATCTTTCCGTAAAATGGGAATGTCAAATTGGCAAAGAGTACAAATTCGTAGGGTATTCTGGGCAATTTCAGTGAACAATATGTTGTGGATCAACGCCAAGATATGTAGGAGCTAGTAATATGTAATAAGGCAGTTTTAATAAATGCTTCTAGAATGAAAGATTCTCTGGGGAACAGTGAGTATAATTTGGCAGAAGTTAGATTTCTGTTTGAGAGTAAGAAACTTGGATCAGAAACAAATACAGAGTCACAGTGATACACAGCCCCAAAACTGACCCTTTAACTCGTCTGCAATGACCAAATATCACAGGTAAATCTCGTCCCATTTGCCAGCACTTGGGCCATGTATCTTTAAACTGCTCCTATTCATATACCCATCCATATGCTTTCTAAATATTATAATTGTGCCAGCCTCCACCACTTCCTCTGGCAGCTCATTCCATACATACACAACTCTGTGCATCAAAGGTTATGCCTTAGGTCCCTTTTAAAGCTTGCCCCCTCACCCTAAACCTGCGTCCTCTAAGTTTGGACTCTGCCACCCCAGGAGGAAGACCTTGTCTATTTACCCTATCCATGTCCCTCATGATTTTACAAACTTCTGTAAAGTTACCTCTCAGCTCCAGAGAAAACAGCCCCAGCCTGTTCAGCCTCTCCCTGTAGCTCAAACCCTCCAACCCTGGCAACATCCTTGTAAATCTTTTCTGAACCCTTTCAAGTTTCACAACATCCTACATCAGTGAGGTCACACTTGCATGCAGCATTCCAACAGAGACCTAACCAAAGTCCTGTACAGCTGCAACATGAGCTCCAAACTCCTATCCTCAATGTGTTGACCAATAAAGGCAAGCATTCCAAACTACCTCTTCAATATTCTATCTACCTGTGAGTCTGCTTTCATGTGCTGAACTTAAATTATGATTTGGAGATGCCGGTGTTGGACTGGGGTGTACAAAGTTAAAAATCACTCAACACCAGGTTATAGTCCAGCAGGTTTAACTGGAAGCACACTAGCTTTCGGAGCGACGCTCCTTCATCGGGTGATAGTGGAGGGCTCGATCGTAACACAGATTTTATAGCAAATATTTACAGTGTGATGTAACTGAAATTATACATTGAGAAATTGATTGTCAGTTAAGCCTTTCATCTGTTAGAATACAGTGATAGTTTCACTTCTTTCATGTGTAAATCACAAAACCTTTTTTTTAAAAACGTTGCATTCTCGGGTTAGCTGTTAACAATGGTGATAGCTAGACAATATGGTGAAGGTGTTGGCCCCCTGTGTTCTCTGTCTATGCCGTAACGTTTAGATTGATTCTAATCTAAAAAGTGAGATAACAGAGTTTTACATAAGTTCATGCAGTTTTTGAGCTCAGAGTTCTACATGAATGCATGCAGTTTTTGAGCAAAGTACAATGTAACTCTGCAAGTACAAATTCACCCCACAAAATATATGTGTGCATGTGGGTCTTTGTCTGTCTGTGTGTGTGTGTGTCTGTCTGGGTTGGGGGTTGTGAGTGTGAGAAAGTGTATGTGTGTGTGTGTAGTGAGTGCAGAGTGTCTTAAGTCTGTGAGGGGGTGCATGTGTGAGTGTGGGAGTGTGTGTGTCTGTAAGGGTGTGTGTGGGTGTCTGTGTGCGCGTCTGTGTGTACCTGTGTCCGTGTGTATGCGAGAGTGTGTGTGTGTGTAGGAGGATCTGTGTATGTGTAGTGCAATGGTGATCACCTGTAATGTGACATGAACCCAAGGTCCCTGTTGAGGCCCTCCCTCTGGGTACCGAACTTAGCTATCAGCCTCTGCTCGGCCACTTTCCTCTGCTGCCTGTCCCGAAGTCCACCTTGGAGGATGGTCACCTGAAGGTCCGAGGCTGAATGTCCTGGAATACTGAAGTGTTCCCCAACTGGGAGGGAACCCTCCTGTCTGTTGATTGTTGTGCGGTGCCCATTCATCCGTTGTCGTAGCCTTTGCTCGGTTTCCCCAATGTACCATGCCTCCGGGCATCCTTCCTGCAACGTATAAGATAGACAACGTTGGCTGAGTCACATGAGTACCTGCCATGTACAAGGTGGGAGGTGTTCCCACACGTAATAGTGGTATCCATATCCATACTCTGACACGTCTTGCAGCGTCCACTGTGACAACGCTGTCACAGTGGACGCTGCAAGACGTGTCAGAGTATGGACAACCCTGTCATGGTGGACGCTGCAAGATGTGTCAGAGTATGGACAACCCTGTCATGGTGGACGCTGCAAGATGTGTCAGAGTATGGACAACCCTGTCATGGTGGACGCTGCAAGACCTGTCAGAGTATGGATATAGATACCACTATTACGTGTGGGAACACCTCCCACCTTGTACATGGCAGGTACTCATGTGACTCAGCCAACGTTGGCTATCTTATACGTTGCAGGAAGGATGCCCGGAGGCATGGTACATTGGGGAAACCGAGCAAAGGCTACGACAACGGATGAATGGGCACCGCAGAACAATCAACAGACAGGAGGGTTCCCTCCCAGTTGGGGAACACTTCAGTATTCCAGGACATTCAGCCTCGGACCTTCAGGTGACCATCCTCCAAGGTGGACTTCGGGACAGGCAGCAGAGAAAAGTGGCCGAGCAGAGGCTGATAGCTAAGTTCGGTACCCAGAGGGAGGGCCTCAGCCGGGACCTTGGGTTCATGTCACATTACAGGTGACCACCATTGCACTACACACACAGATACTCCTACACACACACTCTTTTGCATACACACGGGCACAGGTACACACAGACGTGCACAGACAGACAGACACACAGACAGACAAAGACCCACATGCACACATATATTTTGAGGTGAATTTGTACTTGCAGAGTTACATTGTACTTTGCTCAAAAACTGCATGCATTCATGTAGAACTCTGAGCTCAAAAACTGCATGAATTTATGTAAAACTCTGTTAACTCACTTTTTAGATTAGAATCAATCTAAACATTACGGCATAGACAGAGAACACAGGGGGCCAACACCTTCAACATATTGTCTAGCTATCACCAATGTTAACAGCTAACCCGAGAATGCAACTTTAAAAAAAAAGGTTTTGTGATTTACACATGAAAGAAGTGAAACTATCACTGTATTCTAACAGATGAAAGGCTTAACAGATAATCAATTTTTCAATGTATAATTTCAGTTACATCACACTGTAAATTTCTGCTATAAATTCTGTGTGTTACGATCGAGCCCTCCACTATCATCTGATGAAGGAGCGTCGCTCCGAAAGCTAGTGTGCTTCCAATTAAACCTGTTGGACCATAACCTGGTGTTGTGTGATTTTTAATTTTGAACTTAAATTAGATTACCTACTTGGGTAAACGTATTTGGAATGTTTTTGAAGTCAAAAATACGATTAAAAAAGTGATGATAATGAAGGAGAAAACTGATAAGTCAAACTAACAAGCAACATAAAAATAGAAATTAAAAAGTTCTTTAAATATCTCAGCAAAAGTAAAAGAGGAAACAGTGAAGATAGACAACTTATTGACAGGCGATGAAAAAATAATAAGGAATCTGAAAATAACAGAAGAGTTGCAAAAATACATTAAATCATGATAAAGGATACTAATAACATTCCAAAGATAGTAAATATTCAAAGAGCTGAAATGGTGGAGCATGGGGAAATAAACACTAAAATAAACAGAATGAAACAAATTGTTCCGAGTGCTGAAAATCTGAAAAACAATAACTATCGCTATTATTTTCAAATTTGCAGATGAAGAAAATATGAATGGTTAAGTAGTGTAAAAGTCTCAGAGAGATTGCAGGGGCTTATCGGCAGGTGAGGTCAGTGGGGTAAAATTTGGCGGATGGGACATATCTAGAAAAACATGCGTTTAAGCAATATGTATTTGAGCAGTTTGGCAGAGTTGAAGCTGTATATTATTTAAATGTGGAGACATTGCAGAAAACCACAGGATAGTGGGATTTTAAGGTCCTTGGACATCACTCTCAAAGGCTATGGTCCAGATTCAGCAAAGTAGGGGGTGCAAATGGACTCACTGTTGACCTTTTTTAACAAAAAGAATGGAGTATAAGAAAATAAACAGGAAGTCTTACATGAAACTACAAAACTGACTAGTCAGTTCAATCTGAGAATACACTGAACAGTTTGATCCTTTATCTCAGGACATTGTGTTGGCATTTAGGCAGTTTCTTCTTTTGATACTAAGTTGATTCCACATATAGAGGGGATTTCGTTCGTATATGAGGATATGTTGAGTAGGTTGAGTTGATTCTCATTGCAGCTTCGAAGAAATACAGGAAACCTTACTGACAATTTTAGGGGTCGTGACAGGGTAGATACAAAGAAGTTGTTTCCCACTGGGGGCGATTTGAAACCCAGAAGGCATTAACTCAAAATAAGAGGTTGCACATTTTAAGACTGACATGAGGAAGAATTTCCAGTTTTAGAGGATAGTGGGCGGCACGGTGGCACAGTGGTTAGCACTGCTGCCTCACAGCGCCTGAGACCCGGGTTCAATTCCCGCCTCAGGCGACTGACTGTGTGGAGTTTGCACGTTCTCCCCGTGTCTGCGTGGGTTTCCTCCGGGTGCTCCGGTTTCCTCCCACAGTCCAAAGATGTGCAGGCCAGGTGAATTGGCCATGCTAAATTGCCCGTAGTGTTAGGTAAGGGGTAAATGTAGATGTAGGGGTATGGGTGGGTTACGCTTCGGCGGGGCGGTGTGGACTTGTTGGGCCGAAGGGCCTGTTTCCACACTGTAAGTAATCTAATCTAATCTAATCTAATCTGAATGTGTGGGATTTCTTACCTTACCTACCTTGAGGAACAGTCAAGCTTCTGCAATTAAGAGTGTTCAAGTCTTGAGATAGGAACATTTTTAATCAGTAAGGAATCGAGGTTTTAGAAGGAAGCTGGAAATGGTGTTGATAATCATCAGATCTGCCATGATCTCATTGACTAGTGGAACAGACTTGATGGGCTGAATGAGTTATATGTCCCTCTACATCTTATGGTATTAAAACATTGTGATTCCTATGAGGGACGTGCACATTTGTGCATGAAATATGCTCACTTTGTCTTGCTTCATTATCATTATTTCCAACAGATCTCACATCTTCATAATTCTGCTTAATAATTCCATGTCAATGGGAGATATGAGGATTCCATTTATAATGTTGATTGCCTCAGATCTCTTGTATTCTATTTGTCAATTTCTTCTTCATTTGCCCAATCAATTTATTTGACCTCGACTTAACATGGAATAAAACACTACGCAAATTCAGCATCCAGTTGGTTGTTGGTTCATTATAACTTCTGCTTCCCTTGACTTTTGAGAGGTCCTGGATTTTGTTCCCTTATCCTTTGTTCCTGTTGGAAAAGCTTTAGCAGGTATCCTAAAGAGTTAATTCAGAACGGTCACCTATAGTTAGTTCAATTATTTAATTCCTGCTGATTTTTGGTTCAGTTTCACACTGGCTTGACCTCTCATACCAACAATGTTTGTTCAAACCAGCACCTTATGAAGCGGCTCTCTTAATAAACTGACAAAAATTGTCTACCTCAAATTGCAGAGACTTACTGTATTATCACAATGCCAGAGTCGTCAGTTGAGGATGCAAGTGATAAGGCTGTGCCGAGTTTTATTTTAACACATGCTGCATTAGTATTTAAGGGATTTATGTAAAGTATAAAAGTGATGTGTATACCCGCTACGTGTTTTTTAAAAATTATTTTTATTATTTGGACATATTGAATGTTTGATCAGTTGGTACATTCCTGGTCCAGTAGGTATGGTTAATCAAATGTTTGCTGTGACCCATCTACCACTTATGATTGTTGTCCTTTCCATACTGAGAGACACAGTCATCTGTTCAAAAGGACCGTATGGTTTAGCTTGGAAAGCCTTCTCTAATCTCACTAAGAATGAATCAACTGGTTCATAGGGATGTTGCATTTTTTGAGAAGAAATGAATGGTGTTTAGGGATCCTCCAGAGATTTATATATCCCAATATATTCAAGTGCCTTGTACAATTCAATCTCACCTTTCCATACCAATACCCAACAGACTTCTGACGAGCAGCACTTTTACCTGTTAGTGTTCTAAGAATGACCAAACTCGTGCCACACCAATTTTTTTTTGTAGACACACAAAAGCATACAGAGCTATGTTACAGGAAGAAGGATCTTTGACCTACTGAGTCTGCATCAGTCAAAAACAAGCAGCTAACTATTCAAATCTCATATTCTGCTCACATAGCCCAGTATGCATATACACTCGCAAATGATCAATTATATAAAAATCACAAATATTTTGTCAATGACTCACATTAATCAGTTCTATGATTGCCTCCCAGTGACTCCCTACCCATCCTGACCTTTTACTGTTTATCAATTAATGTACCCCCTCCCTATGTCATGCTGTTGTTGAGTTGAAAAGCTCCATTCACATAGTAACCCTTTTAATTCTTATCAATGACCTCCCCAAAGCTGAACTGTCATAGAGTCATAGAGATCTACGGTACGGAAACAGACCGTTCAGGCCAACTTGTCCATGCCGACCAGATAACTTAACCTAATCTAGTCCCATTTGCCAGCACCTGGCCCGACCTCTCAAAAGTCTTCCTATTCATATACCCATCAAGATGCCTTTTAAATGTTGTAATGGTACTAGCCTCCACCACTTCCTCTGGCAGCTCATTCCATACACGCACCACCCTCTGTGTGAAAAAGATGCCCCTTTTAAATTTTTCCCCTCTCATCCTAAACCTATGTCCTATAGTTCTGGACTCCCCCACTCTAGGAAAAAGGCCTTGTCTAATTATGTTAGCCATGCCTCTCATGATTTTATAAACCTCTGTCAGGTCATCCCTCAGCTCCAGGGAAAATAGCCCCAGCCTAGTCAGCCTCTCCCTATAATTCAAATCCTCAAAACCTAGCAATATCCTTGTAAATCTTCTCTGAACTCATTAAAGTTTCACAACATCCTTCCGATAAGAGGGAGACCAGAATTGCACAAAATATTCCAAAAGTGGCCTAACGAATGTACTGTACAGCTGCAAAATGACCTCTCAACTCAAATACTCAATGCTCTGACCAATGAAGGAAAGCGTACCAAACATCATCTTCACTATCCTATCTACCTGCAACTCTACTTTCAAGGAACTATAAACCTGCACTCCAAGGTCTCTTTGTTCAGCAACATTCCCCAGGATCTTACCATTAAGTGTATAAGTCCTGCTCTGATTTGCCTCTCCAAAATGCAGCACCTCACATTTATCTTAAATGAACTCCATCTGCTATCCCTAAGCTCATTGGCCCATCTGATCAATATCCTGTTGTACTCTGAGGTCACCTTCTTCGCTGTCCACTACACCTCCAATTTTAGTGTCTTCTGCAAACTTGTTTACTCTATCTCCTGCGAACACATCCAAATCATTTAAATAAATGACGAAAAGCAGTAGACCCAGCCCCGATCCTTGTGGCACACCACTGGTCACAGGCCTCCAATCTGAAAAGCAATCTTCTTTCACCACCTTCAAGCCAGTTCTGTATCCAAATGGCTAGTTCTCCCTGTATTCCGTGAGATCTAACCTTGCTAACCAATCTCCCATGGGGACCTTGTCAAACGCCTTACTGAAGTCCGTAGAGATCACATTCACTGTCCTGTCCTCATCAATCCTCTTTGTTATTTCTTCAAAAAATTCAAGCAAATTCGTGAGATATGTTTTCCCATGCAAAAAGCCATGTTGACTATCCCTAATCAGTCCTTGCCTTTCCAAATGCACGTAAATCCTGTCCCTCAGGATTCCCTCCAACAACTTGCCCACCACAGTTGTCAGGCTCACCGGTCTATAGATCCCTGGCTTTTCCTTACTGCCTTTCTTAAATAGTGGTGCCACGTTAGCCAGTTTTCTGACTATCGACAATACAAATATCCCAGTAAGAGACCCAGCAATCATTTCCCTAGCTTCCTCCAGAGTTCTAGGGTACACCTGATCAGGTCCTGGGGATTTAAGACATCCAGCACCACCACCTCTGTAAGGTGGACATTTTTCAAGATGTCACCATCTATTTACCCGCATCCTATATCTTCCATGTCCTTCTCCACAATAAACACTGATACAAAACACATTTTTAGTATCTCCCCCATTCCCTGTAGTTCCACACATCTGCCTTGCTGATTCTTGAGGGGCCATGTTATCTCCCTAGTTGCTCTTTTGTCCTTAGTATATTTATAAAATCCATTTGGATTCTCCTGAACCCTATTTGCCAAAGCTACCTCATGTCCCCGTTTTGCCCTCCTGATTTCTCTTCTAAGTATACTTCTACTGCCTTTATACTCTTCTAAGGATTCACTCGATCTCTGCTGTCTATACCTGACATATGCTTCCTCTCTCTTCTGAACTAAAACCTCAATTTCCCTAGTCATCCAGCATTCTCTCTACCGACCAGCCTTGCCTTTCACCCGAACAGGAATGTACTGTCTCTAGACTCGTGTTATCTCATTTTTGCAGACTTCCCATTTTCCAGCTGTCCCTTTACCTGCGAACATTTGCCCCCCCCCGTCAGCCTTTGAAAGTTCTTGCCTAATACCATCAAAATTGGCCTTTCTTCAATTTAGTACTTCAACTTTTAGATGTGGTCTATCCTTTTCCATCACTATTTTAAATCTAATAGAATCATGGATGCTGCCTCCAAAGTGCTCCCCCATTGATACCTCAGTCACCTGCACTTTTTTTCACCCAAAAGTTGGTCACGTTTTGCAGCTTCTCTAATAGGTGCATCCACATATTGAATCAGAAAATTTTCTTGTACACACTTAACAAATTCCACTCCATCTAAACCCTTAACACGACTGGCAGTTCTAGTCTATGTTTGGAAAGTTAAAATCCCTGACCAACATCGCACCATTATACTTAGAAATAACTGAGATCTCCTTACAATTTTTTTTTCTCTCAATTTCCCGCTGACTATTGGGAAGTCTATAATATAATCCCAATAAGGAAATCATCCCTTTGCTGTTTCTCAGTTCGACCCAAGCAATTCCCCTGAATGTGGTCCCAGGAATATCCGCCCGAAGTACAGCTGTAAGTCTATCCCTTAGCAACCCCAGTCCCCCTCCTCTCTTGCTCCCCTTTCCATCTTTCCTCCAGCATTTGTGGTCTGTAGCATTGACCTTCCAGTCCAGTCCATCCTGAGCCATTTCTCTGTGACTGCTGTGATATCCTAGTCCCATGTTCCTAACCAAGCCCTGAGTTATTTTGCCTTCCCTGTTAGGCCTCTTGCATTGATATCAATGCAGTTTAATTTATCAGTCCTCCTTGTTCTCTGCTTTGGTCGTGACTGTTTTGATTCGTTCCTTTCCCCATCTGTACCAGTATTTGCCTGGGTCCCCTCCATCACCGCCCCCCCCCCCCCCTCCCCCCGTACTAGTTTAAATCCTCCCAAGCAGCTCGAGCAAATGTCCCAGCCTGTATGTTAGTCCCCTTCAAATTCAGGTGCAATCCGTCCTTCTTGCAAGGTCACTTTTACCCAAGAGATTATTCTAATGATCCACAAATGTGAATCCTTCTCTCCTGCCCCAACTCCTCAGCCACCCATTCATCTGCTCTATCCTCGTGTTCTTTCCCCGACTTGGTCTTGACACCGGAAGGAATCCAGATATAACTACATTGAGGACTTCCTTTTCAAATTCCCGCCTAACTTTCTCTGTCAGTGGTTCTCAACGCAGACTACCTACATTGACTCCTGTAGTTTTTTCCTCCATGGCATCCATTCATATTTCCTTCAGAATATTCAATGTTTCAGAAGGAAAAGGAAGAATTTAGCTGTCCGATGGGAATGAATTGTACTAAACTCTTTCCTTATGAGAAATGTTATCCACCGGGCCCATTGTTGCGGTTTACTTCAGATGAATGGTGGTGGCTCAGTGGGTAGCATTGCTGCCTCACTGAGCTGGGGACCTGGGTTTGATCCTAGATTCAGGTGACCGTCTGTGTGGCGTTTGCATGTTCTCTCCGTGTTTGCGTGGGTTTCCTCCAGGTGATCCAGTTTTCTCCACAGTCCAAAGATGTGCAGGTTAAGTGGATTGGCCCTGGGTAATGCAGGATTAAAGGGATAGGGGGTGGGTCTGGGTCTGGGTGGGATGCTCTTTGGTGGGTGGTATGGACTTGATAAGCGGAATGGCCTTTTCCCACACTGTAGGGATTCTATGATTTATTCAATGGTTCACATCCCATAAATCGTTGTTCGATTGGTGTGGATAGGGAAATGGTTATCCTTCTTATTTTTTGTGGTTCAACTTAACAACCTTGTATCTCTAAAATTTATTTTAGGTCATCAAACCTAACAACATCCATAAAAGCAATGGCTGAAGGCTCAAATCTAAAAGAAAACACAGGATTTTCAGATAGAACAAGAGGAGTCACAGGTAGAGTTATGCAGATCAATTCAAAAATCAATTGAAAATTTCCACCAGCAGGCTACAGGTCAAATGTAGACCTCCAGAGAGTACAGATCTCAGCAGCAGTAAGTAGATTGTGTGCCCGGGTGTGTTTTGTTAAAAGATATAATTATTTCTTTGGATGTGAACATTACTGTCGAAGTCAGCATTTGTTGATCACTCCAAATTGCCCTTGAACTGAATATAGTTACACAGACACAAGGATCAATATCTTTATTTTGGTGCACGAGCAGAAATTGCTGGAAAAACTCAGCAGGTCTGGCAATATATATGGAGAGAAAAAAAATATTAACTGAAGAAGGGTCGATGGACCCAAAATGTTAACACTGCATTCTTTCCAGAGACGCTGTAAGATCTGCCGAGCTTTTCCAGCAATTTCAACTTTTGTTCCTGATTTCCAGCATCCAGAGTTGTTTGGTTTTGTGAATTTGTCGTTATGGTGTGTTTGGAGTCACATGTTGACTGTGACCCACTTTGGTCTATTTATCACAATTGAATATAGTTTCAAGGTGACCATTACTCACCCTGGCGTTCAGACTTCTTATCTTCATCCACACGAATTTCATGTTATCCAATCATTACTCACAAACGTACTAACTCCATATTGTACTAACAAGGCCCCACCACCACCAGTCTTCCCTTCTGAGGTGCTCTCTTGAAAAGTTACATACTCCAAATATTTAGTTTTAAGCTTCAATCTCGTTGTAACCATGTCTCTGTTTCACCGAGAAGATCATTTCTGTTAACTCTCTATGTTGTTAATTGATTTGCTTTCCTCTGAATATTCATGCATTTCAGTAATAAAGCACCATTAATTACATCTTTTTACCTTTTTGTTCCTTCTTCATACTGATTTGCTCTTGCTCTTTGTTCTTTGTTCCTTCCTTTCCCACTCAGTGCCCCAAAGCCAAAATAGTTGCCATCCCCAATTGCAAGCTCACATTTCCCCCTCTAATTCCTGATTCACCAGGGCACTGGTCCCAGCACAGTTCAGGTGAAGCCCATCCCACTGGAACAGCTCCCATCCACCATGAATTGAAACCATTCCTCCCACACCAAGATTTAAGCCAAACATTTGACTCCTTCACTTTATTTCTCCAATTGCCAATTTGCACATAGTCATCCTGAGATGATCACCTTGGAGGTTCTGTGCTCTGGGTTTAGTTGTTAACTTTTCGAATCTTTTATCACAACCCCCTTTGGAGTCCTATCAATGTTGTGAGTACCAATGTGTATGAGGACCACTGGATTCCTCCCATTCTAATCCAAAAGTCTATCCAGCTTCGAGGAGACATTCCTAACTCCAGGCAAGCGACAGAGCCGTTGGAACTCATGCTCCCAGAGTCGCAGTGTCTATTTCTCTAATTGTACTGTCCCCCATCATTTCAACGTTCCCATTTTGACTCCCAACATGAAAGACCCCTGTGTTTCAGTGTTATGGTCAGGTTGTTCATCATCCCTACAGTCCCCATTCTAATCCGCATATGTTTCAAACACTTCATTAGGGAATCTCATCTGTAGGGAATCTAATTAGTACAGTGTGGAAACAGGTCATTTGGCCACAACACACATTTGGCCACAACAGGTTCACACCACCCCTTAAAAAAGAGTAACCCACCCAGACACATTTCCCAACATTTACTCCTGACTAATGCACCCAACACTATGGGCGATTTAACGTGGCCAATTCACTGTGGGAGGCAACTGGAGCACCCGGAGGAAACCCACACAGACACTGGGAGAATGTGCCAAACTCTGCACAGACAGTTGCTTGAGAAGGGAATCAGACCCGGGTTCCTGGCACTGTGAGACAGCAGTGCTAACTCATTGAGCCGCCGTGCCACTCTACTGTTGGACAATTGTAGAGACTGATGCTTCTCAAGAGCATCTTAGTGAATCTCTATACTACCCTCACATACCCTGACACCCTTGCGTTAAGTTTTAAGATCTCTTTCAAGGCTGTGTGACTGCCTCCTGATAACGTTCCCCCTTGCCAGCGTGAAGTAAGGTCTGCAGCTCAGATTCCAATCCTTAACTTGGATAGAAAGTTGTTTGAGGGCAAACACTTAACTACTGATGTGTTTGCTGTGGATTACACTGGTATCCAGCAACTCTGGCCTGCTGGAGCTAAAAAAACATCATCAAATTTGTCATATTTACTACATTTAATAAAGTTATTAAAATCAGTCTAGTATCCCTGCGCTTTATACTTCATTGCATCATTTGTCGTTTTTTAAAGACACTGGTATCAATATTACACCATACAAGTGACTTGGTCTTCAAAAAGAGAAAACAAATCATCTGGAGACCTGAACGTAAACTTCAGACTTTACTTGCAGTTTAAAGACTAGAAATACTTAACTGCTCACTGAGACAAAAATCAAGCAAACACATCTGTCCTTCCACTGCTAACCTATTTGAGATGCTTTATTCATGCACTCTATTGCAAGTCACAATCAAGTGCTTAGTTGTGATGGGTGGTTGTTTTTACATGTTCACACCACAATGGGCCTACCTCAGAAGTGAGGATCCACTTTCAGCTTGTTTTTAATTCGGCTGCTCTTATAACGCACCCCTCAAAAATAAGCTTTCTGAAAGTTTGTATTGTAGAATTTAAAATCTGTTGCTTTAGAACATAGAACATAGAACATAGAACAATACAGCACAGAACAGGCCCTTTGGCCCACGATGTTGTGCCGAACTTCTATCCTAGATTAAGCACCCATCCATGTACCTATCCAAATGCCGCTTAAAGGTCGCCAATGAATCTGACTCTACCACTCCCACGGGCAGCGCATTCCATGCCCCCACCACTCTCTGGGTAAAGAACCCACCCCTGACATCTCCCCTATACCTTCCACCCTTCACCTTAAATTTATGTCCCCTTGTAACACTCTGTTGTACCCGGGGAAAAAGTTTCTGACTGTCTACTCTATCTATTCCTCTGATCATCTTATAAACCTCTATCAAGTCACCCCTCATCCTTCGCCGTTCCAACGAGAAAAGGCCGAGAACTCTCAACCTATCCTCGTACGACCTACTTTCCATTCCAGGCAACATCCTGGTAAATCTTCTCTGCACCCTCTCCAAAGCTTCCACATCTTTCCTAAAGTGAGGCGACCAGAACTGCATACAGTACTCCAAATGTGGCCTAACCAAAGTCCTGTACAGCTGCAACATCACCTCACGACTCTTGAATTCAATCCCTCTGCTAATGAACGATAATACTCCATAGGCCTTCTTACAAACTCTATCCACCTGAGTGGCAACCTTCAAAGATCTATGTACATAGACCCCAAGATCCCTCTGTTCCTCCACCTGACCAAGAACCCTACCATTAACCCTGTATTCCGCATTCTTATTTGTCCTTCCAAAATGGACAACCTCACACTTGGCAGGGTTGAACTCCATCTGCCACTCCTCAGCCCAGCTCTGCATCATATCTAAGTCCCTCTGCAGCTGACAACAGCCCTCCTCACTGTCCACAACTCCACCTATCTTTGTATCATCTGCAAATTTACTGACCCACCCTTCGACTCCCTCATCTAAGTCATTAATAAAAATTACAAACAGCAGAGGACCCAGAACTGATCCCTGCGGAACTCCACTTGTAACTGGACTCCATGCTGAATATTTACCATCTACCACCACTCTCTGACTTCGACCGGTTAGCCAGTTTTCTATCCAATTGGCCAAATTTCCCTCTATCCCATGCCTCCTGACTTTCCGCATAAGCCTACCATGGGGAACCTTATCAAATGCCTTACTAAAATCCATGTACACTACATCCACTGCTCTACCCTCATCCACATGCTTGGTCACCTCCTCGAAGAATTCAATAAGACTTGTAAGGCAAGACCTACCCTTCACAAATCCGTGCTGGCTGTCCCTAATCAAGCAGTGTCTTTCCAGATACTCGTAAATCCTATCCCTCAGTACCCTTTCCATTACTTTGCCTACCACAGAAGTAAGACTAACTGGCCTGTAATTCCCGGGGTTATCCCTATTCCCTTTTTTGAACAGGGGCACAACATTCGCTACTCTCCAGTCCCCTGGTACCACCCCAGTTGCCAGTGAAGACGAGAAGATCATTGCCAACGGTACTGCAATTTCCTCTCTTGCTTCCCACATAATCCGAGGATATATCCCGTCAGGCCCGGGGGACTTGTCTATCCTCAAGTTGTTCAAAATGTCCAACACATCTTCCTTCCTAACAGGTATCTCTTCTAGCTTATCAGTCCGTTTCACACTCTCCTCTTCAACAATACGGTCCCTCTCGTTCGTAAATACTGAAGAGAAGTACTTGTTCAAGACCTCTCCTATCTCTTCTGACTCAATACACAGTCTCCCACCACTGTCCTTGATCGGACCTACCCTCGTTCTCGTCATTCTCAGGTTTCTCACATACGCATAGAATGCCTTGGGGTTATCCTTGATCCTATCCGCCAGGGATTTTTCATGCCCTCTCTTAGCTCTCCTAATCCCTTTCTTCAGGTCCCTTCTGGCTATCTTGTATCCCTCCACTGCTCTGTCTGAACCTTGTTTCCTCAACCTTATGTAAGCCTCCTTCTTCCTCTTTACTAGACATTCAACCTCCCTCGTCAACCAAGGCTCCCTCACACGACCATTTCTTTCCTGCCTGATCGGTACATACATATCAAGGACACGTCGTATCTGCTCCTTGAAAAAGTTCCACATTTCCACCACATCCTTCCCTGACAGCCTATGCTCCCAACGTATGCTCCTCAAATCCTGTCTTACAGCATCGTAATTTCCCTTCCCCCAATTGTAAAAACTTCCTTGTTGTGCGCACCTATCTCTCTCCATAACCAAGGTGAAAGTCACAGAATTGTGGTCGCCATCACCAAAATGTTCACCCACTAACAAGCCCACCACTTGTCCCGGTTCATTACCGAGTACCAAATCCAATATGGCCTCCCCTCTGGTTGGACAATCTACATACTGCATTAGAAAAGCTTCCTGGACACACTGCACAAACACCGCCCCATCCAATCTACTTGATCTAAAGAGCTTCCAATCAATATTTGGGAAGTTGAAGTCGCCCATGACTACGACCCTGTGGCTTCTGCACCTTTCCAAAATCTGTTTCCCAATCTGTTTCTCCACATCTCTGCTGCTATTGGGGGGCCTATAATAAACACCCAACAAGGTGACTGCACCTTTCCTATTTCTGACTTCAGCCCATACTACCTCCAGAGGCAGATCCCCCTCAAACTTCCTTTCTGCAGCCGTTATACCATTTCTAATTAGCAATGCCACCCCCCTCCTTTTTTACCACCCTCCCTAATCTTACTGAAACATATGTAACCAGGAACCTCCAACAGCCATTCCTGTCCCTCATCTATCCATGTTTCCGTGATGGCCACAACATCGTAGTCCCAGGTACCGATCCACGCCTTAAGTTCACCCACCTTATTTCTGATACTCCTTGCATTGAAGTATACGCACTTGAGCCCATCTCTGTGTCCGCAAGTAGTCCCTGTCAGTGCTACCTTCTCCACAGCCTCCCTACAGTCTTGGACATCCTGACACACAGCTAGCTTACTTGCTGGACTACAAGTCCGGATCCCATCCCCCTGCCAAATTAGTTTAAACCCCCCCGAGGAGTGCTAGCAAACCTACCCCCCAGGATATTGGTGCCCTTCTGGTTCAGGTGCAACCCGTCCTGTTTATACAGGTCCCACCTTCCCCAGAATGCAGTCCAATTGTCCTTTCTCTTTAAGCAAACCACAATAGCATTCTGAATTGGATTTGCATAAATCGACGATTTGGACACTTTCTTCCTCAGCAAATGCACTCATTCACTCCAAGCTGATTTACCTCCTGAAATACTCAATTATGATTGTGTTCACAGCACCAAACTGCGCTGTCAGTGACATCCTGAAAAAGTGCAATGATTACCAACTGTTACAATTGACAAAATTCTACCAGGACAGACTCGAGCAGGCAGTGGAAGGAGGGGTGGATGGAGTCAGCTCATTGTTGACTTATGAGAACCATTTCAGTGGCCAAGAGCATAAGGTAAGCAAGGTATGGCTAAACAGAGATTGAACATTGTTGGAAAGAGGGACATGTGGCCAAAGCCTTTCCTCCTGCCCACTTGAGATCAAAAGTATAGAGGGCAAAATTTCAAACGATCATAATAATTTATACAGAAAATGCTGGAATAACTCAGGTGTAGTAGCAACTGTGGAGCGTAAAATATCATTAATGTTTCAAGTCCACTGTGAAGAAGAGTTGTGTCAGATTCAAAACATTAAATCAGTTTGTCTCTCCACAGATTAGTTTCTTCAGCATGGCGAAAGTGAGTTCTGCAGATGCTGGAGATTAGAGTCAAGAGTATGATGTTGGAAAAGCACAGCAGGTTAGACAGCATCCGAGGAGCAGGAAAATACCTGATGAAGGGCTTTTGCCCGAAGCGCCGATTCTCCTGCTCCTCTGATATTGCCTGACTTGCTGTGCTTTTCCAACACCATACTCTTGACTCTAATCTCCAGCATGTTCAGATTTCCAGTGTCTGCAGTGTTTCGCTTTTATTGAAGAGGGAGCTGAATGGTTGGTAGGCCGCACCATCGTAAGACTCATCATTGAAAATGCCTGTTGTTGTCTGATGGCAGAAACTACGCAAACTCTGGCCTGGTTAGTACTTGGATGGGAAACCACCTGGGAATAGCAGGTGCGGTAGGCTTTTAACAGGCCAGCACAGACCGAAGGGCCTGTTACATGCTGTACACGTGTATGACCAGTGTCACCACCTCAGCTAATTGGAGTTAATCTGCCAACTAATATGCGTACAATGAAAACAGTGATCCAATTCATTCTACAGTTCAGTAAAATGATCCAGCACCTCAATATATACCAGGTTTTACGGTTACTGCAGTGTGCTTTACAGTACCATCAACATTTTTATGTTTCAGTGAGTTGATCGAATGGCACAGATCAGAGATCTTTGATTTCTGTAATTATTTTAATCTGCAGTGCAGATTGTTGTACGATAGTGTGTTCTACCGACAGAATCATGAAAACGGGGAAACACACAGAGAGATAGGTCATCTCTCCCTCACAGTCAGTATTTATTTTCCCTGTCCTTTATAAATCAATGTTTTTTTTTTAAAGAAAATTACCATGCTTGTGGAGAAGGGTGACAGGGCAGAAAGCTCAAAGTTTCTTCTAAAGATGGTGATGGGGAAAGGGTCTGCGGCCAGAAGGGCAATGTGGAAATCCTTCACAAAAATGCGCCAAGGAGTGCCAAAGTTGGACAAAATACTGAAAGAAATTGAAGAAATGGGTACAGTGACATTACACTGGTTTCATTTTCAGACTTATTCACTGCTATAGTATTGATTGTAACTGATAATGTGCAATGTAATTCATGTTGACAGATTTTGATGCGTTTCAAAAATTAAATATTGCACAAAGTCCATCTGGAGTCCCTGAAGAATTGAAAGGTAAGAGATTGAAATGTCAAACGTTTTATTTACTTCTGGGAATCTAAAGTCTTGAGTCTACCCTTTGTTTTAAGATGGAGCTGATATGTGTTGTGCATATACAAAGACTTGGATCAATACAAGTCGATCTGTATTAAACCAAACATTGCATGCAGATAGAAATCACAGTGCACACCGAGTTTTTGCGATTTATTGTAAATTTGCAGGTTACACAGCTCCACAATACTAATCACAAGGAAAACTCAAAATGGTGTTTGAGGATCCTGATACACCTTGCAATCAAATACATACTTGTCGTCTTTTGAACCATGTTTAGTGAGCATGATGAGATCAGCCAGTTGGATTGCATAGAATATGAGTTCTCTAATTGGGGCAGTTACCCTGGTCCAATCAGGGAGGCTGAGCTGACAGATATAAACAAGAGTGTCAGATGTCCTGTTCACTCTCAGAAGCTGGCTGTGATACAGCTAGATCAGTATCAACTTACCATGTGTAAATGAAGAGTGACTTGGTGACGAGATACCAATCTCTATAGAGATACTTCAGCAGCAATGAGAATAAAGCATTCTCCTGAAGAAATTCACTCTCAAAGTCTTCGTTTGGTTGGGTAAGTATTTCAAGCATCATGTTGTTATTTGGGAAGCTTGACTCGTCCAACCCTGCCGTCTAAGACTGGGACCTGTATGTGAAAAGAACGTGTTTTTTTCTGGGCAATGATATTGGGGCAGGTGAAAAGCAATGAGTAATTCTCCGGACACTTGTGAAAATGCAGATTTTTCAGTTATTAGGAACTTAATGTTCCCTGAGGCTCTGATGCTAAAACCTTTCAAGAATTGACTGATTTGGTTAAGGAATATTCTGACCACAGGTCTCCTCCAATTCTGAGATGCTGTTGGTTTTACTCAATAATTTGTGAAACAAGGAATCCATATCAGGATTTTTCACCAGGGCAAGTTGACTGGCAGAGGCATGTCAAATCATAGAAACTTCACAGTGTGGAAACAGGCCATTCAGCCCATTGAGTCCGCTCCTTGGTATAGAAAGGATGTTGTTAAACTTAAAAGGGATCAGAAAAGACGCTGCCAGGTTTGGAGGGTTTGAGCTGTTGAGAGAGGCTGAATAGGTTTGGGCAATTTTCCTGGAGCATCGGAGGCTCAAGGGTTAACCTTGTCAAGGTGAGGGGCATGGGCAGGATGAATAGTCAAGGTATTTTCCCCAGAGTAAGGGAGTCCAAAACTAGACAGGGTATTTTAAAGTGTGAAATAAAAGATTTAAAAGGCACCTTAGCAGCAACATTTTCACGCAGAGGGTGGTATGGCTGTGGAACGAACTGCGAGAGGAAGTGGAGGCAGTTACAACGACAGCGTTTCAAAGATACCTGGTTGGGCATATGAATAAGAAGGGCTTGGATGGATAGAGGCCAAATTCTGGCAAATGGGACTAGATTGCTTTCGGACATCTGGTCAGCATGGATGAGTTGGAGAAAGTGAGGACTGCAGATGCTGGAGGTCAGAGCTGAAAATGTGTGGCTGGAAAAGCGCAGCAGGTCAGGCAGCATCCAAGGAGCAGGAGAATCGACATTTCGGGCATGAGCCTCGTTCCTGAAGATGGGCTCATGCCCAAAACGTCGATTCTCCTGCTCCTTGGATGGATGAGTTGCTTCTGTAATCTATGTCTCAATGACTTACCCACCGAAGAGCATACCAGCCAGACCCAGACCCATACCCATACTGTAATCCTGTCAGCCCTAAACCATCAAGCCTGCACATCCCTGGACACTATGGGCTATTTAGAATGAGCAATCCACCCTAACCTGCAGGTCTTTGGACTGTGGGACACCCAGAGGAAAACCATGCAGACACAGGGAAAATGTGCAAAGTCCACACAGTTGCCTGAGAGTGGAATTGAACCTGGGTTCCTGGTGCTGTGAGCCAGCACGTCACCCCTGTTTACAAAACACCTAATTAACAGACAACTTCAATCGAAATCTGGAGCTACATGGGAGAATTTCAACTAACAGGGAGGGAAATAGGCTGGTACAGTTGTGAACAGGAGCAAGCCAAACAATCAAGACAGGTAGGAGCAAAGTCGAGAATGAGGAAGCACTGATAAATTAAACTGCATTTATTTCAGTGCAAGATGTCTGACAGGCAGATGAACTCAAGGCATGGTTGGGAACATGGGACTGGGTTATCAGAGCTATTTCAGAGGTATCGCTCAGTGATGGGAAAGGACTGGCATCCAAATGTTCCAGAGTATTGATGCTATGGGAAGGAGCAAGACAGGAGGGATGTGACGCTTTGATTAGGGATAACATTATGGCTGTACTTGGGAAGACTATTCCTGAAGTATGCTACAGAATTCCTGAAGGGCATAGATAGGGTGAACACCCAAAGTCTTTTCCCCAGGATAGGGGACTCCAAAACTAGAAGGCGTTGGTTTAAGATGAAAGGAGAAAGAATTAAAAGGCACCTAAGAGGCAACTTTCTCATGCAGTATGTGAAGCATATGGGGAATGAGTTGGTCACAGGAAGTGGTGGAGGCTGGAACAATGACAACATTTTAAAAAGCATCTGGATGGGGATATGAATCGGAAGGGTTTAGGGGGGATATGGGCCAAACGCTGGCAAATGGGGCTAGATTAATTAGGATATCTTGTCAGCAGGGACAAGTTGGACGAAAGGGTCTGCTTCCATGCTGTACACCTGTGACTCTAAATGGATTGAGAAGCTCCTTATCTAGAAGTAAAAATATACTGGTCATTCTAAGTATCAGTATTGCTCACTCAACTCATAAAAGAGAAAACAAGCAGTTAAATATATTTCTGGCAGGATCGAACTGAAATGGAGACATCTTGGATAAAGTCACCATAGCTCCAGTGGACCATAGGCTTGCTCTATCATTAGAGAGAAGGACAAGTGGCTTGGCCTGTGAGCTACCCTACCTCCGGTGAGGGGAGAGATTGAAAAGGAGAGCCCTTCATGGTTACCTCAGCTGGTGCAGAAATTGAACCCATACTCTCGGCAGCACTCTGCGTTGTAAACCAGCTATCCTGCTAACTGACCCCTTGATTGAGCAGCGGGTTTGCAATGCTAAGTGACACCAACAGAATGGATTCAGTTCCCACGTCAGAATGTTTACTCGGAAGGATTCGATTTTTCAACCTCTCTCTCCTCGCCTGAGCCATGGTAACCATTAGGTTAAAACACTACCAGTTGTCTCTCTATAATGAGACAGCAGTCCTAAATAAATTTATATTATGGTGGTAAAAGACCATACTTGGAATTGTATGGAGGGTTCTAGTCATAGAACCGGAAATTACATCACCCACCTTAAGAAACCAACACCTATAAATAGGGAGGCGGAACATATCATCAGCACTTCACCAGAGACTCTCACTGATGATGTTACTGAGCCATGGTGATGAAATGCCTGAAAACAAACCTTCCAGCCTGAGCTACAAATCTCAAAAATCGCTTATTCAGTAAAGTTTCTAAAGACAGTGGAGAAAAGCATGAAAATAATTTGAAAGATCAGTGCAGCAAATCCGATTAAATGTTACAGGAAAGGATGAATACATTTCTCTCATTGTTAAAGACGAGAAGGCTGATGGAATTTTAAAATTTAACACCACCCTCTCAAGGGCAGATAGGGACAAACGATAAATTGGTGGTCAACCAGAGACACCCACAACTGAATAAAAATTAATTTTAAAACATTATGTAAAGTTTTGTCCAAATGCAGGCTACCTGCAGAATAGACTACCAAAAGTGGAGCAGGTTTATAAAATCATCATGAAATTTGTTAAGGAATTTGAAGAAGCTTATTTATCTAGAGAGTCATGATCATAGGGAATTTAGTACTGAAGAGACAACTGAAGACTTTAATGTCAGAGCTAGATAAGTGGATAGGAGGAAGGGGACAGATTGATCTACTGCAGGACTTAAACATGAAGCCTGGACTAAAAGGGCATACTGTCTCCGATCCTGTGTAAAATATTCTTGTACTTCTGTCCAAGAAGTATAACAGGGGTGGTTATTTCATTTTTATTAAGTATTCAAAGCATCCCTTATCGAAAATGAAATGGATTTAGTTGAACTGATGTATTATGGAGGCTGAATTCTGTGTTGATCGTTTTGCATCACCATTGAAGTTAAGTTATACCAAACTCCTCAACCAAATTTTGCACTCATTACTTGTTAATGCCCCGCAATCACCTCCTTTCGTAAAATGAATTCTGTCTTCATAGAACGTCACTGGATTAAAATGTCATATTTATGAGTTGCTTCTTTATTTCATAATCAATCCTGAAAAATATTTTTTTTTGTCTGTTCCATTTTAAGACATTCAACGGAAACACAAGGAAACACTCCGGCAACAAACTGAAACACTGAGCGTGAACACTATCCTAATTAAGACAAAGTATAAGACTTTTCAATTGGTTGATCGATACGTTGAGCTAACTATCATTTCTACTGTTCGGGATCGGAAACTGGTCGAACATGAATTGCTGGCAAGAGGTGGAGACCATGGAAAGTGGAGAGAGAAACATCTCCGAAGAGATCTGGAAAAAGTCCGAATTGAGCAATTGTTTCAAAGCAATATTTCCCAGTTTGGAAGCCTGCTGCAGAAAATGAAGCATTTCTTTGGGCTATCGAATTCTGGGATTTCAGCATCAGTGAGTGGGGTCCCAGGGATCGGAAAAACAACAATGGTACAAAAAGTGGTCCATGATTGGGCTACTGGGAAAATGTATCCACAGTTTCAATTTGTTTTCAGTTTTAAATTCTGCGATTTGAACAATATTAACCACAGAATAAACCTGAGGAATCTGATATTGAATCAATATCCTTACTTTGGGAATGCTCTGGGAGAGATCTGGAAGCACCCACAGGGTTTGCTCTTTATATTTGATGGTTTGGATGAATTTAAGGACAGTATCAGTTTTGAAGATAATCAAAGAAGTACAGAACCACATTCCATGTGCACAGATCCCCAATTCCCTTGTGAAGTGTCTGACATTGTATCGAGTTTAATCCAGCACAAGCTGCTCCCAGGATGTTCAGTGCTAGTAACCAGCCGTCCCACTGCATTCCATTTATTGGAAAAGGCTGAGATCAGTGTCTGGGCTGAAATTCTGGGATTTGTTGGTGATGAACGGAAGGAATATTTCCAGAGGTTTTTTGCAGATCCGCGGTTGGCTGCAGCAGTTTTCAAACACGTGGAGGAGAACGAGATCCTGTACACCATGTGCTACAACCCTTCGTACTGCTGGATCCTCAGTCTCTCACTGGGTCCCTTTTTCACACAAAAAGACAGGACACAGCAGCAAGTTCCCAAGACCATCACCCAACTGTATTCCTACTTTATTTATAACATTTTGAAAAACCATAGCCGAGCAATTGAAAATCCCCGCGATGTATTACTGAGGCTTGGTGAGATGGCCTTCAAAGGAGTCTCTGAGAAAAAGGTTGTGTTTAGAATTGGAGATTTGATCCAGTGCAATCTGCAACCCTCCCAGTTCCTGTCTGGATTCCTGATGGAAGTTTTGGAAGGTGACGTTTCTGCCCAGCATGTGGTTTACACGTTCCCACACCTCACCATCCAAGAATTCATCGCTGCACTGACACAATTCTTGACTCCAGATCCTGAGGACATGAGGAAACGTCTCAGCGAAGCCCACAATGAGGAAGATGGGCGATTTGACGTATTTCTGCATTTCGTGACTGGCCTCTGCTCCCCACAGTCATCTCGACCTCTGGAGGAGTTTCTGGGTCTGTTTTCACATAAAGCAACTTGCGAAGTGATCGACTGGGTGAAGGAGAATTTTGTCGCACATGTTGGAAATACAGAGAGTAAAATCGGCAAAAGGAACCTCCTGAGTGCATTGCATTACCTATTTGAGTCTCAGAACACTGCACTGGCTCATAGCACAGTTGGTTCAATAAAAACGCTCAAATTTGGCGATTCAAACCCACATAATGCTTTGCGATTGACCCCTATTGATTGTGCAGTTATATCTTCAGTTATTGGATTGTGTGAGACAATATGTTATCTTGACCTACAAAACTGCTACATTCAGCATGAAGAACTGCAGCACGTGGCACCCCTACTATACAAGTGCCAGCATTTGAGGTGGTTGTTCATTTTTCTTTCTGCTCTTTCAGTTCTGTTGTTAAACTATGACTTTACGTTATTCACGTTTCATTGTAAAGGCAACAAGTCCTTCCACTACAACCAGTGTGAGATAACGTGAAGATAAATTCTTAAAATAAACGTGCAGGAAACATACATCCTTCCATAAGTATCTCAAGAACTAAAAGATCAACAAAGACGAATGTAGGTCCTTTACAATCAGAAATGGGGAAATTATAATGGGGAGTGAAGAAATGGCAGAAGAATTCAACCCAGATTTTGGTTCTGTCTTTCAAAATTCAATAAACTGTGGAATAGTTTGTACAGGTTGGAGATTAGCAAATGTATCACCATGATTTAAAAAGGGCAAAGGAAAAATAAAACAGGATTATAGATTGGTTAGCCTAACATTGGTAGTGGGGAAAATGCCAAAACCTATTAAAGACACATGACAAGAGGTTAAATGAGAACAGCCAAAGACAGTATTGGACATGGATTCCTCAGGGGTTTGAAAATGCTAAAAGGACGTTTCCCCTTGTGGGAGAGTCTAGGATCAGAGGACATAGTCTCTGGATAAAGGGGCTCCAATTTAAGATTTAGATGAGAGGGAGTTTACTCTCTCTGAGATTTGAGTCTTTGGGACTCCTTGCTACAGAGTGCTGTGGGACAGAATTCTTGTGTATATTTAAGACTGAGATGGATAGATTTTTGTAAAATTGAGGAATCCGAGATTATGGGAAAAGTGCATGATCGTGGGTGTAAGGAGCTTTGGATCAGCCAAGATCCTATTGAATGGCAGAGGAGCTGCCTCAAGCTGCTGAACAACCTGTTCTTATTCGTACTACTTATAGTCTTATGGGTTCACAAAAGGGGAATCAGCATGAGTCCAGAATGACTTCTTCAGAAAAGAAAAAGAGTAACACCAGACTCAAAACGTTAACTCGGTTTCTGTGTCCACAGATAATGCCAGGCCTGTTGCGTTGCTCCAACACTGTGTGTGTGTGTTTGTTTCAGATTTCCAGAACCTGCAGCAGTTTGTTTTTTTTTTAAATCAAGGGCACAGGTTACGTTAATACTGAGCAGGTTAGCAACTGCTGGAAATTCACCGTAAGTGAAGGGCCAAAACAGAACCTTATATTGATCTTAAAATTCAGTTGTGTGAGTGAATTGTGCGAGATTTCACTTCTGTCCCCACTCCTGGATTAACCATAGGAATTCCCTTTTAAAGGTCCAGCCCAGGGAAGAGCAGTAACCAGCCTCTTATGTGTGCGAGGAAACATTAGGCGCAAGGTCATAGATAGAGAACTCAGTAAGATTCCATCAAAACAAGTGGTTTTTCAATTTAAAAGTAGTTCAGTAGGAAATCAAGCAAGTGATGCTCACTCACTATCAACTGACTGGACAGGGACTATGAAGACATGAAACTTGACGAAACAAATCTTGTTTCAACATATGCCATCTTGTGCTGTGAATTTGACAGCAAACAGGAACACTGTGGTCCATAGTATAACTTTCCTTGAATTATTTCACCGATTGATAAGGTGCACAAAATTCGAAGTGAAAGAGAGCACTGGTTTGTCCTTTGATTTGGTGGCCAATCTATTCCAATGAATTCGCAACAGATATTATGGAAATATCCGTAACCATGATATGTCTTGGTCACTTGGCTTACAGAAGGGTAATTCTCTTCGGGAAATGACACGAAATGCAAAAATAAATTAATGCTTTCCCGAGCCAATGCAGTCTTTTCTATAATTATGTATTTCTTTTTCAATGTAAATTGGCTTTAACATGCTTGAAGAATTTAGACCATTATTTGTAGAATGCGATCCTTCCTTACCTGTGTTTGATAGAACATGCTTCCGACCCCATTAGTTTAAATGGCGCTGCTACTGTGTGACTTTCCTAGAACGTGAGATTGCAAGAGAAATTGTGCATTAAATCAGAACTGACTGTACTTCATTAAATTGAATGACACAACAGAAAAGTTGCAGAGTGAATTCTTTCCTTATTTTCCAATATCTGCGACAGTGAAGGTGTATGTTAACTGATAATTAAGTGACCTTTCTTCCTCATTTTGTCTTCCTGTGTTTAGGCTAAGCAATAATGAACTAGGAGGCTCAGGACTGAAATTACTGTGTTCAGCTTTGCGGAATTGTGATTGTAAAATACAGAAACTGGAGTGAGTATCAGATCATGTGAAATTCGGTTTGGAATAATCTGTTGTCCACCACTGAGTATATTGTTAATTATGCCAATTCCAATTTTTAAGTACTGCATGTTAATATATCAGCAAATGTTCTAATATATACTGCATTCTTATCACCATCGATGACTGTATATTAATTGCTCAATTTTCCTCCCATTTCTCTTATTTTTCCAATGCTCTGATCACCAGGTTGCAATCTGTTGCTGTCACTGAATCTTGTGTTGTGGATTTCGCCTCTGCTCTCTGTACAAACCGATCATTAACTGATCTGAACCTGAGTATTAATAAACTGGGAGATGTTGGAATCAAGCGTCTGTCTGTTGCTTTAAGGCACTTGGAATGTAAAATACAAAATTTGCAGTAAGTAACAATCTTTGACGATTGTGTTGCAAATCTACTAATCATATATTTGTCACTGCTCATTATTGACAGTATTATCAAAATAAGGAAATGCTGCCACTTCACCGATCCTTTTCTGTCTCCCTGCCTCTCCCTCCCTTTCTCAACCCTCTCTTTCTGCTATCCAGGTTGACAGTGGTTGATCTCACGGACTCTTGTGCCTTGGATCTCTCTTCTGCTCTCAACGTAAACACGTCAGTGAGAATTCTGAACCTGAGTTACAACAAACTGCAGGATTCAGGACTAAGAACATTTTCTGCATTTCTGAAGAACCCAGAATGTAAATTACAGGAGCTAAGGTAACTATGAGATGATAGTACTTTTGTGTTTCATAACTGGATATGATAGGATACATAGTTCTTAGGATCAATAATTTTAATAATAATTACGACATATGATCGTTTTAGGCAGCTAATATCTCCTGAGTGATTCAGCCGCCTGAGGTAGGTGCAACAATAACAGAGATGTGGGTATTATTTCGGACAGGTCAGGCAGCATCCAAGGAGCAGGAGAATCGACGTTTCGGGCATGAGCCCTTCTTCAGGAAACTTCTTCTTCCTGAAGAAGGGCTCATGCCCGAAACGTCGATTCTCCTGCTCCTTGGATGCTGCCTGACCTGCTGCGCTTTTCCAGCAGCACATTTTTCAGCTCTGATCTCCAGCATCTGCAGTCCTCACTTTCTCCCATTATTTCGGACAGTCATTTTTCTGGCCTCTGACTCAAAAGCCTATGCCCACACTGCACAGTTATTGGGTCACTTTAGCTTGCTTGGCTGGACAGCTGGTTTGTAATGCAGAGCATTACCATCAACGTGGGCTCAATTCCACACCAGCTGAGGTTACCACTAAAGGAATACCCTTCTGGGCTGAGGGTGGTGACTCTCAGTTTAAACCTGAGAGTCTCTCCCTGATGGTTATGGTGACTTTAAATGATTTTCCTCCGCTGTCAATGCCTGAGACAAGGAAATCCATCTTGCTGGGATTCATCTATGTGAGACGATTGTCCCTTCAGGCAGAGTTATTGCAAATAACTCTTTTTGGATATTGGGAGTCAGGGATCTGGGATTTGCAAGATGGCATTCATTACCACAGCAAACTTACATCGAGGCAACTCAGCCGTATTGATCATTTTCCTATTGACCTGCAATAGTAATGTCAACCAGCTGAACTCTGAATGACCAAAACATATGCTGCAGGGATAACACTAAAAGCTGCTGTTCTCATAGGACAGCAGACCAGGAATAGGTGAATCCATTACTGCTTAACCCAATAATTACCCTTGCAGAGTATAGGGATCAGATGAAATCTCTGAGTAATGAAGACAGGCTGGATGAGCTCATCTTGTCTTCTTTGGAGCAGAGAGGTTTGAGGTGTGTCCTGACTGAGGTATATATGTTTATGAAGAGCATGGACAAGGTGTATAGCAAACCCTGAATCAAAGACTCGGTAACAAGGGAGCATAATTTCAAATTGAAACGCAGGAGGTTCAGAAAGGATTTGAGGAAAAATATTTTCAGGCAGAGGATGGTGGAGTGCACTGTGGAGGGCAGTAGAGGTGGGAAACCTCCCAAGTTGGATGAGCACTTGAAGTGTCATAATATTCAAGACTATGGACCTGGTGCTGGAAAGTGGGACTAGCGTTGATCGTCGTATATAGATGGTGATACAGTCTTTATGGGCCAAAAAGCCTGTGTGGTTCCACAATTGTCCACACGAAGCAAACGCAAAAGTGGCTGTGTTCCAAATCGGAAAGGAAAAAGTCAAAAGGTGTTTGATAAAGTTTCATGCAAATGTTAGAGCTGCTCCAGAATGAGTATTCTTGCCAGGATGGATTATTTCCAAGCTCTGATGCCCAGGCCAAAAATCTGCAAATGGGGCTGGTTGCAGCACACTGCAAACTAACATGTGAGTCATTCCAGTGAAGGGTTAGACGTGCCCCATGGGAGGATACAAGTGTATGCTGATAAGGAAGCTCTTCCATCCTATCACAAAGCCTTGGCATCTGAATATGGGTTTTCCTACCGAGTAAAATTTTCAGATGGAGTAATTGAGACATGGAAATGTCAAGCAAGGAAACAGACCCTTCAATCATGCTCGTCCATGCTGACCAGACATCCGAAAGTAATTGAGCCCTATTTGCCAGCATATCCCTCTAAACTCTTCCTATTCACATAACCATCCGGGTGCCTTTTAAGTGTTGTAACTATACCCACCTTCTCCACTTCCTGTCACAGCTCATTCCTTACATACGCCACTCTCTGTGTGAAAAAGTTGCTCCCGAGGTCCCTTTTAAATCATTCCTTTTTCACCCCTTAGAAAAATGCCGTCTGGTTTTGGACTGTTCCTCTCTGGGATGTCACCATCCATCACTTAGCTCAAAAGAGCATTGTGGTTCAAAACACTTGAAGAAGCTGTTTGGTGACTCGCGAATGGCGCAGGGGCTACTAATCCCGGGGAGTGTCCTGACTGAAGTGAAATCTGTCGATTCAGATCTGAAAGGGGATGTAAAGGCATGAATTGTGCATTGAAACAGAGCCAGGAATGGTGGAGAACAGTGCACCTATTCACTAATTTTGTGAAATGAACTGTTAAGTCAGCTAGGGTGGACTTTGAAAGTGCTACCTGGATTTTTGAGGTTCAGCACTCTTCTCCATCTACTTTATACAGCATGGAGCACTCAGAGGTGATTTCCCTAACAATAGTGATGTTAACACATCGAGCTACTGTCATTGCTCAGCCTTGCTGATAGAGTGTACGGATTTTTAAAGTTGCTGTTGAAATATACTTAGGGCTTCTTTAAAACTCGGTTGTGCAATGTGGGTGTTGGTGGCTGGGCCAGCATTTACTGCCCATCTTTAGTTGCCCTGGGGAAGGCGGTGACAAACTTCCTTCTCGAACCACTGCAGTCCGTGTTTTAGGTTTACAATGCTGTTAAGGAAGGAATTTTGACTCAACACTCAATAAACAGCAAAATATTGCCAGGTCAGAATGGTGAGTGACTTGGAGGGGGTGATGTTCCCATGGATCTTCTGCTGTTATCCATCTAGATGAAAATGATCGATGGTTGGGAGGTGCTGGCGAAGGATGTTTAGTGAATGTTTGTAGTGTCTCTTGCAGATAGCGTACAGAGCTGCTACTGAGTGGAAGGAGTGGCTGCTTGTGCATGTGGTGCCAGTCAGGTTACTGGCTTGGTTCTGGATGTTTCCATGCTTGTTGAGTGTTGTTGGAGATCCAGGCAAGTGGGAGTTATTGGATCATACTCCTGAGTTGTTCCTTGTGAATGCTCAATGGTGGCGGTGGAATCGATCAATGCAACTTGTTAAATGGCCCATTCTACTGTCAGTGTGCAGCCTTTGTGAAGTGAATGGACTCTTAATGTGGTGGATGGCATGTCAATCACTTGTAATGATTCATGTTCTTTCTCTTCCTTGGATCCAAGCTTGGATGAAAACTGTCTTACGGATGACTGTGCAAAAGATTTCACCTCAGCACTCAGTACAAACCGGTCTCTGGTTGTTCTGTCCCTTGAATCAAACTTCTTCACAGACCAATCTGTCCCTTCATTCCGCCATCTCATACTGACCTGCAGGAGTCTGGTGCATGTTAGGTGAGTTAATATTTTATGTGCCATCTTGCTAATTGGGGTAGTATTGGCAACATTGCTGAAGCATTGACTCAGCGTCCATGTTACTCAGTCTGCTCACTTCCTGTTTTCCAGGCTGTGGGGAAATAAATTCAGCAGAAGGGGACAGAGAGACCTGAAATCACTGGTGGAATCCAGACCTGGATTAACGCTGGGGATAGATACGTTCATTTCATAAAAAAACTAACAATTTAATTGTCTGCATATTGCAGCCAAACTTCAGTCCTGTATGTTCATGCTCCACCTTCATGTCCTATAAGGGGCATCTCAGCTCCATCTGTGCGAGTCTTATCTTCCAATGTGACGTCAGATGCCCAATATCAATGTCATGTGACTCTGCTTCATTCCAGAAACAGCGTCAGGAGGAACATATAAACAAGAAACGAGAATAAGCCATTTTGCCATTCAAACTTGCTGTGCCATTCAATAAGGTCATGGTTGACCTGATTTTAACCTCAACTTTACATTCCTGTATATCCCCGAACAATCTTTCATCTGTTGGGACCCTCACTACTTTTATTTCTCTCATTCTAGCTTTAGAACTGTGAGTCAAAATTGAGAATTGAACCTTGAACTTTGAACAGCAGCTTTTAACGAAAAAAAACAATGAACAAAAGACTGTTTGCTGCTGGGAACTAGTCTGGAAAGGCAATGCAGGTTAATTACAGCTCTCAGGACACTGTAGACAGTTTGGCACTGCGATGTTATGCTGCGGGACTGGAAGCTGGTTGGATATTGTATTTGTCAATCACAGGAGGAACCCAGTGCTGGCAAGCCAATCACTATGAAGACAACAGGAAGGAGGGAACAGATTCTTACTGCAAAAGACAGTTTCTCCTTTGGAAGCTTCTGGACTAGGTTCTCTCTAGTTATACTCCAGTTATCAACTTGTTGGAAATTCTGAGAATAAAATTGGTCAGAATCATTGTGTAAGAAATATGAAAAAGTCTCCAGAGAGCTGCACTGATTGGTGACTTTAGAATTTTCAAGCAAGTTTTACAGTCCAACATACGTGTAATAGAACCAATCATTCAAGTATTTGATTAAGACCTGATATTCATCATTAAAATAGTTATTGGAACTGGTAAATTACAATGATTTGATTTTCTTTTCTAATTTATACCTTAACTGTGTCGGTTTGTCAGTGTGTCAGTGGGAGGTTAGGAGCACAGAAGATTGGACTTATATTGTAGATAATAATTTGTTTGCCTTTATGTTTTTCTGGTTCTGCTGCAGTTAAACTAAAATTATTGACTATCAATTGTTAATTTAAGTTGTAAACTTGGTGTCCAAGATCTGTTATTTATAAGGTCTGAGTCGGAACAATTGAGCAAGTTTGAGGGTTGTTTAATGTTGTGATTCGAGATACAATGAGATTGGTTTGGTTTAGATTCCTATCCATATGTTGTAACGCATCCCCTTGGTCACCAAGAATCTATCTATGTCAACCTTATACATATCGCAGGATTCCACATCCACAGAATTTGAGGAAGGGAATGCCAACAACTCTCAACCCTTTGAGAAAAAAGAAACGTTTCCTCTTCTCTGTCCTAAATGTCCTCCTTATTTTTGTGACTCTTAGTTCTAGATACTTCCATAAGAGGATTGATTCTTCTTTCATCATTCATCCAGTCAAAATCTCTTTATGTTTCAATTACATCACCTCTGACCCTTCTGAGTTCCAGAGGATACAGGTTTAGCTTTTCCTTATAAGGCAACAGAATAAACCACACATACCAGCCGGGAACTTTCACTTGCTGTGCCACCTTTAGCAGTGTTTAGTTACTTATATATCTGGTTTCATCTTAACAGTCCCTCTGCCTGTGATTATGCTTTGACTGCTTCAGTAAATAGTCTACTTCATGTACCATAGAATCCCTACAGTGTGGAAACAGGCCATTTGGCCCAACAAATCCACCCCGAACCTTTGAAGAGTGTGCCACCCATACCCCTAGCCGATTACTCTACATCTCCCCTGACTAATGCCCCTAACCTACACATCCCTGCACACCCTGGGCAATTTAGCATGGCTAGTTCACCTAACATACACATTTTTGGACTGTGGGAGGGAACTGACGCACCCGGAGGAAACCCACACAGACGTGTGGAGGATGTGCAAATTCCACACAAACCATAGCTCGAGGTTGGAATCAAATCCAGGTCCCTGGCACAGTGAGGCAGCGGTGCTAACTACGATACCACCGTACTGCTCTTACTGAAAGACATATATTGTGATAGCGTATGCTTACTATTCTGTCTAATAAACTTCACTGTTATTTGTAATCATTCTACGAGTAATGAAGCCTCACATTACTAACATTGCATGAGTTTATAGAGTTAATTGAGAAAGCTGTTCACCAACATATCTAATATTCTATTTTCATGTCAATTCCGCACAATTCAGCCACTCTGGAGTCAAGGGCTTAGCTAGTTCTTATTCTCATTGTGATTCTGGAGCTGTCTCTCACTGACAGTGTATATCAAGTGTTCAGTTGTAAAGCTTGGAATAAGTCCTGATGGTGTTTCTACGCAGCACTGAATACAACTAACACTTTGGAACAGTAAAGTGGAACATCCTTGGAACTATCTGTCTCTTGGATTTTTCACATTTAAACTCTGCTGGGCTAGCCATGTGTCCCTGATGCCTGAGTTCCGATTGCCAAAGCAACTCATCTTTGCCCAGCCTACAAAAGACACTCAAACGAGAGGGGGACAAAGCAAGCATTGCAAAAGCTCCCTGAAGGCTTCTCTTGAGAAATGCAACACTGATGGTCAATGTGGGGAGATGCTCGTTCAGAAGAATCTAACTTGGATGAAGCTCCTGTATGAAGCGCCACAATTTTGTGAGAACACCGTTGGCAAGAGAAAGTACAGAAAATGAACTGGAGAAAAGAATGCCAGTGATCTCGAGGCCAAGGAGCAATTTCACCTCCTGGAAGCACCTGCCAAATGTGTGGTCAGAGGTGCGACCCTAAGATCAGGGTCATCGACTACAAAATAGAGCATAGAACATTACAGCGCAGTATAGGCCCTTTGGCCCGCGATATTGCACTGAGCTGTGAAACCAATCTGAAACCCATTTAACCTACACAATCCCAATTTCATCCATACGATTATCCAATGACCATTTAAATACCCTTAAATGTGGCAAGTCTACTACTGTTGCCGGCAGTGTATTCCACGCCTCTACTACTCTCTGAGTAAAGAAACTACCTCTGACGTCTGTCCTATATCTATCACCCCTCTATTTAAAGCTATGCCCCCTCATGCTAGCCATCACCATCCGAGGAAAAAATGCTTTCGCCGTCTATCCTATCCAACCCTCTGATTTTCTTTATATATCTCAATTAAGTTACCTCTCAACCTTCTCCTCTCCAACGAAAGCAGCTTCAAGTCTCTCAGCCTTTCTTCGTAAGACCTTCCCTCCATACCAGGCAACATCCTAGTAAATCTCCTCTGAAACCCTTTCCAAAGATTCCACATCCTTCATATAATGGGGTGCTCAGAATTGTGCGCAATACTCCAAGTATGACCACACCAGAATGTTGTGCAGCTGCAACAGGATCTCATGGTTCTGAAGCTCAATCCCTCTATTAATAAAAGCTAACACACCGTATGCCTTGTTAACAACCCTATCAATCTGGGTGGTAACTTTCAGGGATCTATGTACATGGACACAGGGATCTCTTTGCTCATCTGCACTACCAAGAATCTTACCATTAGCCTAGTACTCTGCATTCCTGTTGCTCCTTTCAAAGTGAATCACCTCACACTTTTCCACATTAACTTCATTTGCCATCTCTCGGCCCAGCTCTACAGCTTATCAATGTCTCTCTGTAACCTATAACATCCTTCTGCATTATCCACAACTCCAGCGACCTTAGTGTCATCTGCAAATTTACTAACCCATCCTTCTGCGTTCTCATCCAGGTCATTTATAAAGATGACAAACAGCAGTGGCCCCAAAACAGATCCTTGTGGTAACCCACTGGTAACTCCGGGGTGAACATTTCTCATTAACCACCACCCTCTCTCTTCTTTCAGCGAGCCAATGTCTGATCCAAACTGCTAAATCACCCTCAATTCCATGCTTCTGTATTTTGTGCATTAGACTACCGTGGGGAGCCTAAAAGGACCGACTGAACCCATGATCAGTGATAGACTTTTTGAGGTGGTCAATCTCTGGGTGAGTGATTGCCTACAGGCGACCATTTTGTCCAGAATGCTGGTTTGCAGACAAGCTGCACAAAATGAAAGAAGGCCTCATCGTTACTGCATTGCAATGCTGAATATAAACGAGGCAAATGTTTCGTAAAAGACTTAACCTGAGGATCACTCAAAACGAATCCCTAATCTCCTATTCTGTGTGTATCTTATCTCACTGAAGACCTGCTATCATGGTGTGGCTGAGGACAAGTCTTCAGTAGGATCATGTACTTTTACAGTGGCAGAAGTTCTGCACAGTTCTTTCAGAATTGCATGGTATAGAACAAAAACAACATTTTACACGAGTTACCATGGCAACTAACCGCATCTGCGTCCTGGGTTGTGAGCTTTGCCTCTGCAACAAAGAGATGATCGCTTTACTGGAATTGATCCGTACGCCACCATTAGTCAATGGCAAATTTGTAAGATCATCACTGGGATAATATGCAGAAACAACAAGACTGGGATCCCTTAACCACGGGAGCCTGTGGCCGAACCTCTCAAACAAATGCACAAAGCAATTATTTAGCTTTGCTGCTGCTTGGCATGTTTTAATGGACATTTTATTTTTAATTATTTAACAATGTATTTTTGTGAAAAAGTAATTAGGATGCTGTTTCAAAAAGATGCATGTTCTTGTTGCTCCTCGTCCCCGTTTCTCTGAAATCTCTATGTCCCTTGCATGGAGAGAAACACTGAAATGTACAATGTGCGATCAGGCCGGAGATGCCAGCACTACCCCTGGCCTGTTACCATAGCAACAAGCTGCTTCATGGATACAAATCTGAATGGCAACGAGAAAATTTTGGATTGACTGATTAATTGTAATTCTTGATGGATTAATTTGGGTAAAGCAATATTTGAGCACATTCTCTAGTTGCTGTATGAATTTAGCTGAAAATGTGTTGCTGGAAAAGCGCAGCAGGTCAGGCAGCATCCAAGGAGCAGGAGAATCGACGTTTCGGGCATGAGCCCTTCTGCAGGAAAGGGCTTCAGCTGAAGAAGGGCTGATGCCCGAAACGTCGATTCTCCTGCTCCTTGGATGCTGCCTGACCTGCTGCGCTTTTCCAGCAACACATTTTCAGCTCTGATCTCCAGCATCTGCAGTCCTCACTTTCTCCTCGCTGTATGACTTTAGTCTGGGTCACAACCTAAATTGTGGTGTTTGCAGAGCAACTGAGAAGCTTCAGCATGGAAGTCCAATTCCTGCAAAATGTCAGGCAGATAAATCGGCCGAACCCAGAAATGCAACATTCGGTTCCACACTCAACATTACCATAGACATTGATCCAAACAAGATGAAATTAGTTTAGACCCATTCCCCGGATGATTGGCTGATCGATGAGGTGTAGGATTGATCATTAAATTGCATGATGTAATGGTAAAGTCCTGGGGAGTGTTGCTAAACAAAGAGATCCTGGAGCGCAGGTTCATAGTTCCTTGAAAGTGGAGTCGGAGATAGATAGGATAGTGAAGATGTCATTTGACGTGTTTACCTTTATTGGTCAGAGCATCGAGTACAGGAATTGCAAGATCATGTTGCGGTTGGACAGCACTCTATTTGGAGATGCCGGTGTCAGACTGGGGTGTACAAAGTTCAAAATCACACAACACCAGGTTATAGTCCAACAGATTCATTTGGAAGCACTAGCTTTTGGAGCGCTGCTCCTTCATCAGGTGGTTGTGGAGCATAAGGTCGTAAACCATTAAATTCTGTGTCGTACGATCTTATATTCCGCAATCACCTGATGAAGGAGCAGCACTCCGAAAGCTAGTGCTTCCAAGTAAACCTGTTGCACTATAACCTGGTACAGGACAATAGTTATGATACTTTTGGGATATTGTATGCAATGCTGGTTTCTCTCTGCTTAGAAGGATGCTGTGAAACTTGAAAGGGCTCAGAAAATATTTGCAAAGATGTTGTCAGGTTTGGAGGGTATGAGCTATAGGGGAGAGGCTGAATCAGCTGGGATGTCAGAGGTTGAGGGGTGACCTTATAGAGGGGCATGGATATCATAAATCGACAAGATCATTCCCCGGGTTGGGTGAGTCTAGAACTAAAGTGTATAGGTTGAGGGTGAGGGGAGGAAATTTAAAAGGGATCTTAAGGTGCAACCTTTTCACGAAGAGGGTGGTGTGTGTATGGAATGAGCTGCCAGAGGATGTGGTAGAGGCTGGTACAGTTACAGAGTTTAAAAGGCAACTGGATGGGTATATGAATAGGAAGGGTTTAGGGTGAGAGGGACTAGGTTAGTTTAGGATACCTGGTCAGCATTGACGAGTTGGATTGAAGGGCCTGTTTCCACACTGTACATTTCTATGACCCTGTCACTTTGTGATTCATGAGACTGACATTGTGCAACTTTAAAGACAAGAGAGACAGAATTGGAGACTTTTATTCATTACATTTGAATTGATTTAAATTATGTCCCATTGAAGGCAGAACTGTTGTTTCTCTCTCTCTCTCTCTCTCTCTCTCTCTCACACACACACACACACACACATGCACACGCACACATATGCACACACACAGAAATAAATGTTTAGAGATAGGCTGACAGACATTCTGAACATGATGCAAGCCCTCACACTCTTGGCTTAACCCTATTGTATTTCCACCTCCCTTCATTTCTGATGCAAAGACATCAGCTGGAACCGGTCATTCTGTTGGTTTGCACCAACTCCCTCTGAAGTATAGTCAATATTAGTATGGTCATTGACACATAGTGTTCCCTGAGAGGTTTATGAAATTGCCAATCAGTGAAGCATTACTTTAAAGAGCAGACAAACTGGGTATCCTTTACCTGGCAAATGTGATGAACGGGGAATGTGTTTTCAATGGTCATTGTGCACACCTTTGTCTCTCTTGAGCAGTTTACTCCCTGTGGGACATTCGAACCAGTTTGAGGAAAACATGTTGAATGGTAACCGCACCAACATGCAGTCAGAGATGTACTATGGAAACAACCCTTCAGTCCAACTCGTCCAAGCTAATCAGATATCCTCAACCAATCTAGGCCCATTTGCCAGCATTGGGCCCAAAACCATCCAAACCTTTGCTGTTCATATACATATGCAGATGCTTTTTAATCATTATAGTTGTACCCGCCTCTACCAATACCTCTGGCAGCTCATTCCAGACATGGACTATCCTCTGCATCTGAACGATACCCTTTCACTCACTTTGGTTTTTTTTTGTCTTTCCTCTCTCACTTTAAACTTCTGTCCTCTAGTTTTTCATTCCCCCCATCCCGGGGAAAAGACCTCATTTCTTCACCATGGCCCTCGTGTTTTTATAACCTTCTCTAAGGATACGCAGCAGCTTCTGACACCTCCAGGAAAAGAAAAGCAGCCCCGCCCAATTCAGCCTCTCCTTACAACGCAATCTCTCTCACCTTGTAAAGCTTTTCTGAAACCCTTCAAGTTTCAGAACTTCATTCCTCTAACACGGACAGCAGAACTGCATGCAGTATTCCAAAAGTGGCCTACCCAATGTCCTGTAAAGCTGCAACATGATCTCCCAACCTCTATATTTAATGCACTGACCAATGCAGGAAAGTATACCGAACGCCGCCTTCACTATCCTATTTATCTGTCCCATCCACTTTCAAGGAACTATGAAATTGCACCCCAATGTCTCTTTGATCAGTAACACTCTCAGGACCTTACCATTAAGTGTATTGGTCCTGTGCTGATTTGCCTTTCCAATGTGCAGCACCTCACAATCATCTAAATTAAACTCCATCTGATCAGAATCCTGTGGTGCTCTGAGCTAACATTCTTTGCTGTCGACTGCACCTTGAACTTTGGTGTACTCCTCAGCTCATTTTCAAATTCATAACTCTGTTGAAAAACCTTGTCTAATCGCTATAATTTATTCAGCTCATCTTTATTTTCTAAAACGTTTCCTATTAGCCACCTGTCTATGTGCGTTCTCTCCTGCAGAAAGAGCTTAAATAAAATGGAATTGTGCTGAAATAAAGTACGCCTGATCAGCTGGCATTGTGTCGACAGAAACAGAGTTAACGTTTCGAGTCCATCAACTGAATTATTTTCGTAACTGGATATTTCACGGCATCCTTCAACTGGTCTCTGAAATTTCTCTGTGTCACCACGTAAATGAATGCGTTTGTGCAGCAATTTAAGTCCCGCAGCATATATCCGACTTGTTGAAAGAGAGAAGCAGCAGCAGACTTCAAGGAATAAGCAACGTTAAAAAAACTTAAGACAAAAACCAACCAGAGAAGTATGAAGCTGGCACATATGGCAAAGAGTAAAACTACAGAGTTCTGTCTGCTCTCTACCTCTGGGTCATTGTCTATTTTTCTCTGACCTCTCAGTCCTTTACGCATCTTAATAGCCTCGAAGATGTGCCTGACGGTCAGAGTGTTAATAAAGAGAATAAACATGAATGGGAGAAATGGCGTTAAAAATTGTTCAAAATATTGAAAGCTTTTCCACCGAGGATCATGATAATAACTGGACCTGATATAACAGTACCATGGAACGCTGTCGCTGACCATTCCAGGTTTAAATCGGAAATAGTTGGGAATGTTTTTTAAAGCAAAGAAAATGCAGATTGTTGCTAGAACTCTCATCGAGGTTTTCTCCGTGCAATACTTAGTCTTCATCTGATGAAAACAAATGGCGACGAATCGATCAAAAGAAAAGGCAACAGTGAACCACACAGAACAATCAATGGTCAAACAGTTCAGGACATACATCAAACTACAAACAGGAGTAATGTCCAGGAAACACGGTGCGTAATAATAACGTGGAAATTTGTAGAGTACGAACTGAATAACAATGAACAGTAGATCAGACACTGCCATGGCCACCAGATAGTGAGTGCTGCACTTTGAAAGACCACACCTGCCCCGAGCCAGGAATACAATTAGTATTAGAGTAACTGGAAGGAAAAGAAAGGAAAAAAGAGACTTGAAGTTACTGATCAAACATTATTCCTTCCTGAGCCCAGACCGTGAGCAATGAAGCAAATATATTTTTTGTTCCATGTCATATGAAATTGAAAGCATATGAACCACACCAACAAACACTCTCTAAATAAATTACTTACAGTTTTTAAAAAAAAGATGGAAGGAACATGAGTTCTCAAAGAAACACAGTAATTTACTCAATGTTGGTTTAAGGTCGGCGTTGGATGAATTCAGCTGCTTTTTCAGTTACTCAGACTGGCTGGAGTTTCGCATAAGACCATAACATCCACACAATGATAACTGATATTAGTAAAACAAAGAATGGGAGAGACCTAGCACGGACACTGATTACAACATTTCTGTATTTGGTTTCGGTGTCTCAGTAGCTCAGATTGCTTCCAGTATAATATAATCATGCTGTATGAACTATAGCAGAGGAATTGAATCAGTCCACGGTGTCTCAGAATGGATGCCCTACACAATATGGATGAACGAATGATCGGGCATTGAATGTGTGTGGCACGGTGGCACAGTGGTAGGCACTGCTGCCTCACAGCGCCAGAGACCCGGGTTCAATTCCCGCCTCAGGCGACTGTCTGTGTGGAGTTTGCATGTTCTCCCCGTGTCTGTGTGGATTTCCTCCCACAGTCCAAAGATGTGCAGGTCAGGTGAATTGGCCATGCTAAATTGTCCGTAGTGTTAGGTAACGGGTAAATGTAGGGGTATGGGTGGTTTGCGCTTCGGTGGGTTGGTGTTGGGCCGAAGGGCCTGTTTTCACACTGTAAAGTAATCTAATCTAATGGCTCCATCGTGTACAGGTTTAAACATCCTTACGATCTGTGGATGCCCATCACAATCATAAGAATGTGAATATTTGGCAGCTGTCCAAGATTGTATCCAATAGCTCCCAAACAAATAAAACCTGAATTAGCCATTGCTGCTTTCTGTTTAAGAATCCGACATTTTATCTGAGATTAAGTAAAATTTCCTGCGCAGGATCGTGCACCAAGTTTCTCTCCTCGGCTTTCACATTGTGAATAGAGATCTCCCTCCCAGATTTGGAGCACACACTGGAGCTGGAAAACCCCATGGTTTAACCAGCAATCACCATGGAGATCACCAGGATTGTACAGAGCAGAAAAAGTCCATGTGGGCCATTGAGTCTGGAATGAACGTCCGAAGTGCATCCCACAAGCACTACCTAACCTCGTGGATGTGTTTTGATTTCAGCAATGTTCAAACTCTGCACGGCCAGTCACCTAAGAGTGAAAATGTAACCGGGTCTCTGGTGCTGTGAGGCAGGAATGCTAATCGCTGTGTTACAGCGCCACACTTAAATCGCTATGATTGAGGCCAATGCTAAAGATTAGGGGAGACAATGGCCTAGTGGCCTTTTCACTTTTCTGTTAATTCAAAGACTTAGGTACTTTTCTGGGAAGCTGGAGTCGGCATTCACCATGGCAGATGGTGGAATTTCATTTCAATAAAAGTCTGGACTTAAGAGTGTCATTGTCAGAAAAAAAAGTCATTAAAATCCTTTCGGGATGGTAATCTGCTGTCCTTACCTGTTCTGGCCTACACATGACTCCAGACTCAGATCAACCTGGTGGGGCGATTAGGGAAGGCTGCGAAGGGTCTGCTAAGCCAGTGATAGCCACAACTCTTCAATGAATAAATGAAAATGCAGTTTCCCAAGCACAGCCAACTTCCCAGTGCAAATGAATGCTATCTTTTTAGACCATGCCCTGGGATTGGATATCTCTGCACTGAGTCCATTGTCACAAATTTAAACTAACTCATTTATTCGATTTTCAAAGATAAGGTTCCTTCCCCCATGTAGTCACCTGGAGGAGGGAACACAAACGCCTCAACCAGTACCCAACACAGACAAATAAGGCAAAAGGACCTGTCTCCTGGCATTGAGACCAGCAGGAGTTGGGAAGTTCATTGGACTCAACAAAATAAAGAGTGAGACGGATTATCCACTGGGGGAGCTGATGCCCAGAATTCGCAGAACCTCAGCACCAAGCATCCAGCCTTTCTCCTTAAACACTTCTTCTGCTGTCTGTTTTATGAGGCATTCTCATGGACACAATCCACTGTCTGCATTCAGAGGTAACCTCTTGGAGATTAGGGAATGGTGATTATTTTTAAATGTGCACATGGAATGTGAGATTTAGTGGTGAGGGTAGTGTCCAATATCCTTTCATATGTACTCTTTGTTGTGGTGTTGCCTTTGTGAACATCTATCACCTCTGTGGTGCAGGGAAACACACACTGTTTTTGGGGGGAGATTTGCAGAATTTTCTCCCAGCAAGAGTGATGGAACGGAAATGCATTTGACAGTTAGAATGATATCTGGCTTGAAAAGGAACTTGCATGTGATGTCTTTTCGATGTTTCTGCTGCCCTTATGCATCCAGGGGCTGGAGGCCACGGGTTTGCAAGGAGCTGCTGAGACAGACTTGGATGGTAACCATTTTCCATCCTGTGGAAGGTATTTTTTTGCTCATCTCGCATGTTATTGGTAACGGGAGAGAGTACTCATTGTGGTGATGTGCACCGTCAATCAAGCTGCTGTTTGTCCTGCACAAGGTGGAACTTTGTGTGTCTTTGTACTCAGTGTTGCATTTGAGCTGCTCTCAGCTAGACGCAGGGAGAGAATACCAACCCACCCATGATCTATGCTAGCTACATGATGCACAAGGATTGCAGAGGCAGGCAGAGCATTCAGTCATGAGAGTGTTTGATGTATGCCTGTGACCACAGTACTTGCATGCTCTTTGCAAGAGGTCATTCTCTTGACAAGGGTTAACCCAAGCTGTTGATAGTCTTGCATTCAGTGATAGTACTGGCAAAGTAAGCCAATTGAAAACAGATACTCACCTTTGGAGATGTTCATTGCCTGCTGCTTGTGGGAGGTGAATGATACTTGTCAATTACCAGTCCAAGCGAGATTTTGTACATGGACACAGACCTCTTTATTGCCTCACGAGCCATACATGGTGCTGAATATTGTGCAATCATAAGAAATCATCTCTAATTTGAAAATTACGATCCATGAAAGGGCATTCATGAAGCATCTGCAGAATTGGGGCTGAGCTTATGACCCTGAAGAATTACTGCAGAGATATGAGACAACTGACCTCCAGCAGCCATTAACATGCTCACCTCTCGTCAGGATGAAAACGAGCAGAGCTTTTTTTTAGATTAGAATACTTACAGTGTGGAAACAGGCCCTTCGGCCCAACAAGTCCACACCGACCCGCCGAAGCGTAACCCACCCAAACCCCCACATCTACATCTAGCCTTACCTAACACTATGGGCAATTTAGCATGGCCAATTCACCTGACCTGCACATCTTTGGACTGTGGGAGGAAACCGGAGCACCCGGAGGAAACCCACGCAGACACAGGGAGAATGTGCACAAGGCCACTGGGGTAAGCTGTTCCTCTCCAGTTGATAATTCCACTTGGAGAGATGTTCCCAATAACACATGAACACTGGGTTAGTTGTTCCCCTTTGGCTATATTCAGTCAGATTCTAATTGAAAGATGCTCACTGAATCACATTATCACTGGAATTGGCTTTCACATGATTGGCCCACAGTCAGTCGCCTGAGGCGGGAATTGAACCCGGGTCTCTGGCGCTGTGAGAACCCGGGTCTCACTGTGCCGCCCGTGTAATCTCATTGACACCAGTGCTTCTTAGGGCTCCTTTTTGAAAACAGAACACATCTATCTGGCATTTTATTGAAATAATATTGTTGCTCTTACATTCTCACTTTATTAAATATATCCCATCTACTTAACTCTACTAGGACATTTCACTTTGTAAACTGAGGACCAAACATTTACAACCAACTTCAAAGGTTTTCCCATTTGCAATCTAGTGTACATTTACAAACTACATTAACAGCTCAGTCAGTGGACAGAATAGAAACAAGGAATGTAATATAAAAGAAACACCACATGTTTCATACTGTCATGGTCTTTGTTACCACTGTGAACAGATATTCCATTTATATTCAGTTCCCCACAGGCAGGTCAATTCTTGAGACAGCAATACTGCTCCAAGCACAAGGCCACTGGGGTAAGCTGTTCCTCTCCAGTTGATAATTCCACTTGGAGAGATGTTCCCAATAACACATGAACACTGGGTTAGTTGTTCCCCTTTGGCTATATTCAGTCAGATTCTAATTGAAAGATGCTCACTGAATCACATTATCACTGGAATTGGCTTTCACATGATTGGCCCACATGCAGGATAGTTCTACAGTGAAAGGAACTCCCAGTAAACCTTCCAATTGAAGTTACAGGTATTCTCCTGCTAGTACTCCACACTTACTGTAATGCTTTACAGATACCAGCAGACAAGCAGGAATAGTGGGTTAGCAGTTCTATTCGAGCAGTCACCCGCACTCAGTAGAACGGCTGTAATGGTATGTCTCCCAGAAGCATGAGGCCACAGTAATCAGAGGATCCAGGCTGATATTCGTCGACAATTCCGCAATCAGGAATACCTTCACTCATAGTGATTTCTGGAGATCTGAATCAACAGTACAGACATTCCAGTCAATAACTGCATAATGCCGAATGTCTTTGACCTACAGATTAAGATCTTTCATTATTCTGAGTTGATGAATTTCAACATAGAGTTAGTTTGGAAATGTCAAATGCGTACATTGATATCATACAATCAGCAACTCGTTCTGTCCAATTCCAGTGCTCAGTAAATCAGGGGTTAAATGCACAGTACTGGGTTAGCATTCAGGCAGAACCCTCCATCAGGGAGTAGACCATCTGGAGAAGTAAAGACTGAATGCTGATAGAAGAGTAAATAAAATTCTCCAAGAGATGCCATCACAGAATGCTAGTGCTGAGAATATTGAGGCTTCTGTTTTGTGTTAATCTCTGTAGGTATGGCAATAACGCGTCTTCTCTGAATCTTACAAAGCCTTATTGGATACCAAATGAAATTACTTTGATATCTTTCCATCGAACATTCCAGCAATGACATTTTCCATCAAGTAAACCATTTTGGACTGAAACAAATGAAACACTATTGTATCAAAGAGTTTATCCACCTTGTTTCTCTCCTGATGTAAAACACTGAGCCAGATATAGCCACAGTCAGCTGTGTTGATGCCCTAATGTTTACAATGAAAGTTCAACTGGGTGTTATTGTGACTACAAAAAGTAGTAAACTTCTAAGGGCTAGTTGGCAATAATAAGTTGCTTTAATAATATCTTATACCCATCCTCAACAAACCTACCACTCTTCAATGTCCACAAAAGAGTCTGGGTTTACTGACCTCCAATAAACCACCTTTCGTTGATACCGTGATTTGACTAACATGAAAAATGTCATCCGAACAGAAGGAGTTGAAAATATTGGACTGTCCTGTATGGGGTCAGTTCCCTGATGGCCATCCTCAGTCTGCGCAGGTCCTAGTCATGAACAACTTCCTACAATGAGCATAGATCAGCATTCATTCCCACTCACCTCCGCTTTCCAATCATCAGGAGTACGAGAAAGATGTGACAACATTTCTAAGGGGCAGATTGACCAGCGAGATCTTGAACTGCATTGATGTGTCTACAGTAACTCGCATTATAACTTTTGGAATTTATATATCAATATAAATCTGTCCCTGTGGTCTAAATCACAAATTGAACAGACATCTCGTGTAACTATCAGTGCAATGATGCTCCACAACCATGAGGCAAAGAGCATCATGATAGTTTGGGGTGACAGATGATTCATATCCTTTTCCCAAAGCGCTGCTGATGGACTAAGAGTCAACTGATGACCCTGACACCGTTTCCAACTCACCGAGTTCCAGAATGCTGAGGTCATATGAAGGACATAACAGCAGAGCAGACTTTGACTCAGTCTGGTCGGATGTTCTTGATCATGATTGGAGCCTTTTAGCAACACAACAATATCAAATATCCTCAATCACACATGAGTCAGCCCAAACCAACTTGTCTTGCATTAATGAAAAATCTGTCATACCAGCCAACCTCCACTGCTGTAAGCCCTCTGACCAGGTACAATAACAGAGATTTCACAAAATTGATGGAGTAACTGTTTCTTTGCTTAATCATTCACTGGTCAGGCAGCATTTAGTATGCAGAGGGCAGTTTACACTAAATCATATTGCTGTTAGGCGAGAGTCACAAGTCAGCCAGGCCAGCTAGTAATTAGCAGTTTCCTTTCCTAAAGGACCTTAGTGCCCAAGTGGGATTCTTTGACCACCAAGACATAGTCATCGTGAGTCTCTTAACTACAGATACATGTTGAATTTAAATTCCACCTTCTCCCATGGGGATGGGGAGGGGTTGGTGGTGGAGAGGGTGATTTGAACTCGGGTGCCCGGAACATTATCTGCCCTTAATAATCTAATCATAATGTGACAAGGTCATCATACTGCAGCTCATGGCATATAACGATGATCTCACAGTAAATCAGTCTAAAAATATATACAGGCTTTTCCTCACTGAATCGTCAGTGCCAACAAAACAACCATAATAATAATATCAACAATAATGATAATATTAATATTAATAATAATAACGTATCCAAAATGATGGCCAGAGACTAAGCAACAATCCCAGATGAATACACATGGAAGCACATTCACATAGACCATTATTGTTTGGGGAACATCAAAGGATGATAGCAACCAAAGTGAAGATGGGAAACCTCCTATTGGACAAAGTTGTTTAGTTGTCTGTGGGAGAGCTGCTACCACAACACTCCAGATTTGAGCATTTGTCCTATTCGAATCTGCAGCACAGTACTGTGCATCTTTTTTTTTACAATTGGCACAGCTCACACGACTTTGTGATAATCAAATAATTCAACAACAGACATCACACTTCCAACTCCGTGCTCAACACGTTTCTGTTGACCTTCACTTACCACTCCATAACGACCTACTCAATCCACTCCTTGTCCACGTTGTTTCTGGGCTCCCATTTGGAGCAAGCTGCCCGAGTCAGATCCACCAAAACAAAAATCTTAACACCAAGACATGGGGAAAGTGTGATGTGATTGAGAGGTGGATTGTTACAAACCTCATCTGACCCTTCGCAGCCTTTGAACTATCACAGAGACAGAAAGTGATAATTCTGAACATTTTGTGGGACAAGCCAGAGCCGGTGATCAATCATTCATCATCACTGCAAAACCATTCTGCACAGAATTGACAGGCAATGCTGCAATTATGAGCAGACTCATAATTGACAAACTGTTCTCTTTAAACTCAGTAAGTGAGGGCACTGTCGCCCAGCATCGGAATTTGCTTTGCTAAATGAAAATAATATTATTAATAGTCATAAGGTTGAAATAAGTATGATTTAATGCAGATATATATATATATATATATATACATATATAACATAGCGTTTTAAAAGACTTACCAGGAATACCAACACTGGCAAGGACAGTGTCGTACAGTTTTTCCACAGTTTGTCTTGGAAGATGCATTTGGCTGTTTATGAAACAGTCTCTCCCTTCCTGCTGCTTTCAACCTGTCAGAGTTGGGGGATTCTCTCTTAACTGGAGTTAACATTTTTCCACAACATTATTTTATATGATGTGACAGCTCCACTGGGAAACCTTGAAGACACCTTTAATTTGTTTCTGAGCAAACAGATTACGACTACAGCTTTATTTTAATGATGTGATCTCATTGAGGTTTATGTCTGCAATTGAGTACCCCAAAGACTGGATTAAATTGATCCCATCACATCTCAATGTCAATTCCAACCTGTCTTCATGCAACAACGTTATTTCACTCATTATCAGTCCCACCAATATGTAACTATCTGTTGATATTCTTTTCAGCGATAGCCTTCATTTTGCTGAGGCTATTCAGACTTTCAGTAGCTCATGTTTTCAAGCTCCTTGAGAGCTGTTTTACTGCAAACTGTATCACATTGCTGTTCTGATCAATTCAGTTTTAGAAATCATTTGTGAAATTCTATCTGTGGCTGAGCACTCCAAGAGAGAACCTGAAGCTAGTATCGATCACAACAACAACAACTGAAACTTACACTAACTTACGTTTTCTCGATACAATGCAAAAGAAACTTGGAACTAATTCAGAAGCTTAACTTCAGGATTCGACAATGATAGAATCTTATGGAACAGAAGAGTCCCTTCGGCACATCATGTTTGTGTTGCCAAAATGACAGTAAATCTGCATCAGTCCCATTCTCCAGCATTTGGCCCACAGCCTTGAATATTATGACATTACAAGTTCTCATCCAAGTACTCTTAAAATTTGTGAGGTCACCGACCATCCCACCCAGAAAAGTGCAGCCCCCCTCCATGATATCAATTAGAACTTTTTTCCACATGTTCTCTTTAAATGTTTAGTTTTTCAGCTTAAAAGTATGCCTTGTTGTCATTGGACCTGTGACTAACTCTCTAAATCCTCATCTCTAACTCTCTCAGTCTCTCACTGCCTTTCCCATCTCTAACTCTCTCAGTCTCTCACTGCCTTTCCCTTCTCTAACTCTCTCAGTCTCTCACTGCCTTTCCCTTCTCTAACTCTCTCAGTCTCTCACTGCCTTTCCCATCTCTAACTCTGTCAGTCTCTCACTGCCTTTCCCATCTCTAACTCTCTCAGTCTCTCACTGCCTTTCCCATCTCTAGCTCTCTCAGTCTCTCACTGCCTTTTCCATCTCTAACTCTCTCAGTCTATCACTGCCTTTCCCATCTCTAACTCTCTCAGTCTCTCACTGCCTTTCCCATCTCTAACTCTCTCAGTCTCTCACTGCCTTTCCCATCTCTAGCTCTCTCAGTCTCTCACTGCCTTTTCCATCTCTAACTCTCTCAGTCTCTCACTGCCTTTCCTATCTCTAACTCTCTCAGTCTCTCACTGCCTTTCCCATCTCTAACTCTCTCAGTCTCTCACTGCCTTTCCCATCTCTAGCTCTCTCAGTCTCTCACTGCCTTTTCCATCTCTAACTCTCTCAGTCTCTCACTGCCTTTCCCATCTCTAACTCTCTCAGTCTCTCACTGCCTTTCCCATCTCTAGCTCTCTCAGTCTCTCACTGCCTTTCCCATCTCTAACTCTCTCAGTCTCTCACTGCCTTTCCCATCTCTAACTCTCTCAGTCTCTCACTGCCTTTCCCATCTCTAACTCTCTCAGTCTCTCACTGCCTTTCCCATCTCTAACTCTCTGTCTCTCACTGCCTTTCCCATCTCTTGCTCTCTCAGTCTCTCACTGCCTTTTCCATCTCTAACTCTCTCAGTCTCTCACTGCCTTTCCTATCTCTAACTCTCTGTCTCTCACTGCCTTTCCCATCTCTTACTCTCTCAGTCTCTCACTGCCTTTCCCATCTCTAGCTCTCTCAGTCTCTCACTGCCTTTCCCATCTCTAGCTCTCTCAGTCTCTCACTGCCTTTCCCATCTCTAGCTCTCTCAGTCTCTCACTGCCTTTCCCATCTCTAACTCTCTCAGTCTCTCACTGCCTTTCCCATCTCTAACTCTCTCAGTCTCTCACTGCCTATCCCATCTCTAACTCTCTCAGTCTGTCACTGCCTATCCCATCTCTAACTCTCTCAGTCTCTCACTGCCTTTCCCATCTCTAACTCTCTCAGTCTCTCACTGCCTTTCCCATCTCTAACTCTCTCAGTCTCTCACTGCCTTTCCCATCTCTAACTCTCTCAGTCTCTCACTCCCTTTCCTATCTCTAACTCTCTCAGTCTCTCACTCCCTTTCCCATCTCTAACTCTCTCAGTCTCTCACTGCCTTTCCCATCTCTAGCTCTCTCAGTCTCTCACTGCCTTTCCCATCTCTAGCTCTCTCAGTCTCTCACTGCCTTTCCCATCTCTAACTCTCTCAGTCTCTCACTGCCTTTCCCATCTCTAGCTGTCTCAGTCTCTCACAGCCTTTCCCATCTCCAGCTCTCTCTTTCTCTCACTGCCTTTTCCATCTCTAACTCTCTCAGTCTCTCACTGCCTTTCCCATCTCTAACTCTCTCAGTCTCTCACAGCCTTTCCCATCTCTAGCTCTCTCAGTCTCTCACTGCCTTTCCCATCTCTAACTCTCTCAGTCTCTCACAGCCTTTCCCATCTCTAGCTCTCTCAGTCTCTCACTGCCTTTCCCATCTCTAACTCTCAGTCTCTCACTGCCTTTCCCATCTCTAACTCTCTCAGTCTCTCACTGCCTTTCCCATCTCTAACTCTCTCAGTCTCTCACAGCCTTTCCCATCTCTAACTCTCTCAGTCTCTCAGCCCTTTCCCATCTCTAACTCTCTGAGTCTCTCACTCCCTTTCCCATCTCTAACTCTCTCAGTCTCTCACTCCCTTTCCTATCTCTAACTCTCTCAGTCTCTCACTCCCTTTCCCATCTCTAACTCTCTCAGTCTCTCACTGCCTTTCCCATCTCTAGCTCTCTCAGTCTCTCACTGCCTTTCCCATCTCTAGCTCTCTCAGTCTCTCACTGCCTTTCCCATCTCTAACTCTCTCAGTCTCTCACTGCCTTTCCCATCTCTAGCTGTCTCAGTCTCTCACAGCCTTTCCCATCTCCAGCTCTCTCTTTCTCTCACTGCCTTTCCCATCTCTAACTCTCTCAGTCTCTCACTGCCTTTCCCATCTCTAACTCTCTCAGTCTCTCACTGCCTTTCCCATCTCTAGCTGTCTCAGTCTCTCACAGCCTTTCCCATCTCCAGCTCTCTCTTTCTCTCACTGCCTTTCCCATCTCTAACTCTCTCAGTCTCTCACTGCCTTTCCCATCTCTCGCTCTCTCAGTCTCTCACAGCCTTTCCCATCTCTAACTCTCTCAGTCTCTCACTCCCTTTCCCATCTCTAACTCTCTCAGTCTCTCACTCCCTTTCCCATCTCTAACTCTCTCAATCTCTCACTGCCTTTCCCATCTCTAACTCTCTCAGTCTCTCACTCCCTTTCCCATCTCTATCTCTCTCAGTCTCTCACTGCCTTTCCCATCTCTAACTCTCTCAGTCTCTCACTGCCTATCCCATCTCTAACTCTCTCAGTCTCTCACTGCCTTTCCCATCTCTAGCTCTCTCAGTCTCTCACTGCCTTTCCCATCTCTAACTCTCTCAGTCTCTCACTGCCTTTCCCATCTCTCGCTCTCTCAGTCTCTCACTGCCTTTCCCATCTCTAGCTCTCTCAGTCTCTCACTGCCTTTCCCATCTCTAACTCTCTCAGTCTCTCACTGCCTTTCCCATCTCTAGCTCTCTCAGTCTCTCACTGCCTTTCCCATCTCTAACTCTCTCAGTCTCTCACTGCCTTTCCCATCTCTAACTCTCTCAGCCCCTCACTGCCTTTCCCATCTCTAGCTCTCTCAGTCTCTCACTGCCTTTCCCATCTCTAACTCTCTCAGCCACTCACTGCCTTTCCCATCTCTAACTCTCTCAGTCTCTCACTGCCTTTCCCATCTCCAGCTCTCTCAGCCACTCACTGCCTTTCCCATCTCTAACTCTCTGTCTCTCACTACCTTTCCCATCTCTAACTCTCTTAGCCTCTCACTGAATTTCCCATCTCTAACTCTCTCAGTCTCTCACTGCCTTTCCCATCTCTAGCTCTCTCAGTCTCTCACTGCCTTTCCCATCTCTAACTCTCTCAGTCTATCACTGCCTTTCCCAACTCTAGCTCTCTCAGTCTCTCACTGCCTTTCCCATCTCTAACTCTCTCTGTCTCTCACTGCCTTTCCCATCTCTAACTCTCTCAGTCTCTCACTGCCTTTCCCATCTCTAGCTCTCTCAGTCTCTCACTGCCTTTCCCATCTCTAACTCTCTCAGCGTCTCGCTGCCTTTCCCATCTCTAGCTCTGTCAGTCTCTCTCTGCCTTTCCCATCTCTAACTCTCTCAGTCTCTCACTCCCTTTCCCATCTCTAACTCTCTCAGTCTCTCTCTGCCTTTCCCATCTCTAGCTCTATCAGTCTCTCACTGCCTTTCCCATCTCTAACTCTCTGTCTCTCACTACCTTTCCCATCTCTAATTCTCTTAGCCTCTCACTGAATTTCCCATCTCTAACTCTCTCAGTCTCTCACTGCCTTTCCCATCTCTAGCTCTCTCAGTCTCTCACTGCCTTTCCCATCTCTAACTCTCTCAGTCTATCACTGCCTTTCCCAACTCTAGCTCTCTCAGTCTCTCACTGCCTTTCCCATCTCTAACTCTCTCTGTCTCTCACTGCCTTTCCCATCTCTCACTCTCTCAGTCTCTGACTGCCTTTCCCATCTCTAGCTCTCTCAGTCTCTCACTGCCTTTCCCATCTCTAACTCTCTCAGCGTCTCGCTGCCTTTCCCATCTCTAGCTCTGTCAGTCTCTCTCTGCCTTTCCCATCTCTAACTCTCTCAGTCTCTCACTCCCTTTCCCATCTCTAACTCTCTCAGTCTCTCTCTGCCTTTCCCATCTCTAGCTCTATCAGTCTCTCACTGCCTTTCCCATCTCTAACTCTCTCAGTCTCTCACTGCCTTTCCCATCTCTAGCTCTCTCAGTCTCTCACTGCCTTTCCCATCTCTAGCTCTATCAGTCTCTCACTGCCGTTCCCATCTCTAACTCTCTCAGTCTCTCACTGCCTTTCCCATCTCTAGCCCTCTCTGTCTCTCACTGCCTTTCCCATCTCTAGCTCTGTCAGTCTCTCACTGCCTTTCCCATCTCTAGCTCTGTCAGTCTCTCACTGCCTTTCCCATCTCTAACTCTCTCAGTCTCTCACTGCCTTTCCCATCTCTACCTCTCTCAGTCTCTCACTGCCTTTCCCATCTCCAGCTCTCTCACTCTCACTCCCTTTCCCATCTCTAACTCTCTCAGTCTCTCACTGCCTTTCCCATCTCTAACTCTCTCAGTCTCTCACTCCCTTATCCATCTCTAACTCTCTCAGTCTCTCACTCCCTTTCCCATCTCTAACTCTCTCAGTCTCTCACTGCCTTTCCCATCTCCAGCTCTCTCACTCTCACTCCCTTTCCCATCTCTACCTCTCTCAGTCTCTCACTGCCTTTCCCATCTCCAGCTCTCTCACTCTCACTCCCTTTCCCATCTCTAACTCTCTCAGTCTCTCACTGCCTTTCCCATCGCTAACTCTCTCAGTCTCTCACTCGCTTATCCATCTCTAACTCTCTCAGTCTCTCACTCCCTTTCCCATCTCTAACTCTCTCAGTCTCTCACTCCCTTTCCCATCTCTAGCTCTCTCAGTCTCTCACTCCCTTTCCCATCTCTAACTCTCTGTCTCTCACTCCCTTTCCCATCTCTAACTCTCTCACTCTCACGCCCTTTCCCATCTCTAGCTCTCTCAGTCTCTCACTGCCTTTCCCATCTCTAACTCTCTCAGTCTCTCACTGCCTTTCCCATCTCTAACTCTCTCAGTCTCTCACTGCCTTTCCCATCTCTAACTCTCTCAGTCTCTCACTGCCTTTCCCATCTCTAACTCTCTCAGTCTCTCACTCCCTTTCCCATCTCTAACTCTCTCAGTCTCTCACTGCCTTTCCCATCTCTAACTCTCAGTCTCTCACTGCCTTTCCCATCTCGAGCTCTCTCAGTCTCTCACTGCCTTTCCCATCTCTAACTCTCTCAGTCTCTCACTGCCTTTCCCATCTCTAACTCTCTCAGTCTCTCACTGCCTTTCCCATCTCTAACTCTCTCAGTCTCTCACTGCCTTTCCCATCTCTAGCTCTCTCAGTCTCTGACTGCCTTTCCCATCTCTAGCTCTCTCAGTCTCTCACTGCCTTTCCCATCTACAGCTCTCTCAGTCTCTCACTGCCTTTCCCATCTCTAGCTCTCTCAGTCTCTCACTCCCTTTCCCATCTCGAACTCTCAGTCTCTCACTGCCTTTCCCATCTCTAGCTCTCTCAGTCTCTTACTGCCTTTCCCATCTCTAGCTCTCTCAGTCTCTCACTGCCTTTCCCATCTCTAGCTCTCTCAGTCTCTCACTCCCTTTCCCATCTCGAACTCTCTCAGTCTCTCACTGCCTTTCCCATCTCTAACTCTCTCAGACTCTCACTGCCTTTCCCATCTCTAACTCTCTCAGTCTGTCACTGCCTTTCCCATCTCTAACTCTCTCAGTCTCTCACTGCCTTTCCCATCTACAGCTCTCTCAGTCTCTCACTGCCTTTCCCATCTCTAGCTCTCTCAGTCTCTCACTCCCTTTCCCATCTCTAACTCTCTCAGTCTCTCACTCCCTTTCCCATCTCTAACTCTCTCAGTCTCTCACTGCCTTTCCCATCTCTAACTCTCCCAGACTCTCACTGCCTTTCCCATCTCTAACTCTCTCAGTCTGTCACTGCCTTTCCCATCTCTAACTCTCTCAGTCTCTCACTGCCTTTCCCATCTCTAACTCTCTCAGTCTGTCACTGCCTTTCCCATCTCTAACTCTCTCAGTCTCTCACTCCCTTTCCCATCTCTAGCTCTCTCAGACTCTCACTGCCATTCCCATCTCTAACTCTCTCAGTCTCTCACTCCCTTTCCCATCTCTCGCTCTCTCAGCCTCTCACTGCCTTTCCCATCTCTAACTCACTCAGTCTCACACTCCCTTTCCCATCTCTAGCTCTCTCAGTCTCTCACTGCCATTCCCATCTCTAGCTCTCTCAGTCTCTCACTGCCTTTCCCATCTCTAACTCTCTCAGTCTCTCACTGCCTTTCCCATCTCCAGCTCTGTCAGTCTCTCACTGCCTTTCCCATCTGTAACTCTCTGTCTCTCACTGCCTTTCCCATCTCTAGCTCTCTCAGTCTCTCACTACCTTTCGCATCTCTAGCTCTCTCAGTCTCTCACTGCCTTTCCCATCTCTAACTCTCTCAGTCTCTCACTCCCTTTCCCATCTCTAACTCTCTCAGTCTCTCACTGCCTTTTCCAACTCTAACTCTCTCAGTCTCTCACTGCCTTTCCCATCTCTAACTCTCTGTCTCTCACTGCCTTTCCCATCTCTAACTCTCAGTCTCTCACTGCCTTTCCCATCTCGAACTCTCTCAGTCTCTCACTGCCTTTCCCATCTCTAACTCTCTGTCTCTCACTGCCTTTCCCATCTCTAACTCTCTGTCTCTCACTCCCTTTCCCATCTCTAGCTCTCTCAGTCTCTCACTTCCTTTCCCATCTCTAGCTCTCTCAGTCTCTCACTGCCTTTCCCATCTCTAACTCTCTCTGTCTCTCACTGCCTTTCCCATCTCCAGCTCTGTCAGTCTCTCACTGCCTTTCCCATCTCTAACTCTCTCAGTCTCTCACTGTCTTTCCCATCTGTAACTCTCAGTCTCTCACTGCCTTTTCCATCTCTAACTCTCTCAGTCTCTCACTGCCTTTCCCATCTCTAATTCTCTGTGTCTCACTGCCTTTCCCATCTCTAACTCTCAGTCTCTCACTGCCTTTCCCATCTCTAACTCTCTCAGTCTCTCACTGCCTTTCCCATCTCTAACTCTCTGTATCTCCCTGCCTTTCCCATCTCTAGCTCTCTCAGTCTCTCACTGCCCTTTCCCATCTCTAGCTCTCTCAGTCTCTCACTCCCTTTCCCATCTCTAGCTCTCTCAGTCTCTCACTGCCTTTCCCATCTCTGGCTCTCTCAGTCTCTTACTGCCTTTCCCATCTCTAGCTCTGTCAGTCTCTCACTGCCTTTCCCATCTCTTACTCTCTCAGTCTCACACTCCCTTTCCCATCTCTAGCTCTCTCAGTCTCTCACTGCCTTTCCCATCTCTAGCTCTCTCAGTCTCTCACTGCCTTTCCCATCTCTAACTCTCTCAGTCTCTCACTGCCTTTCCCATCTCCAGCTCTGTCAGTCTCTCACTGCCTTTCCCATCTGTAACTCTCTGTCTCTCACTGCCTTTCCCATCTCTAGCTCTCTCAGTCTCTCACTACCTTTCCCATCTCTAGCTCTCTCAGTCTCTCACTGCCTTTCCCATCTCTAACTCTCTCAGTCTCTCACTCCCTTTCCCATCTCTAACTCTCTCAGTCTCTCACTGCCTTTTCCAACTCTAACTCTCTCAGTCTCTCACTGCCTTTCCCATCTCTAACTCTCTGTCTCTCACTGCCTTTCCCATCTCTAACTCTCAGTCTCTCACTGCCTTTCCCATCTCGAACTCTCTCAGTCTCTCACTGCCTTTCCCATCTCTAACTCTCTGTCTCTCACTGCCTTTCCCATCTCTAACTCTCTGTCTCTCACTGCCTTTCCCATCTCTAGCTCTCTCAGTCTCTCACTGCCTTTCCCATCTCTAACTCTCTCTGTCTCTCACTGCCTTTCCCATCTCCAGCTCTGTCAGTCTCTCACTGCCTTTCCCATGTCTAACTCTCTCAGTCTCTCACTGCCTTTCCCATCTGTAACTCTCAGTCTCTCACTGCCTTTTCCATCTCTAACTCTCTCAGTCTCTCACTGCCTTTCCCATCTCTAACTCTCTGTGTCTCACTGCCTTTCCCATCTCTAACTCTCAGTCTCTCACTGCCTTTCCCATCTCTAACTCTCTCAGTCTCTCACTGCCTTTCCCATCTCTAACTCTCTGTCTCTCACTGCCTTTCCCATCTCTAGCTCTCTGTATCTCACTGCCTTTCCCATCTCTAGCTCTCTCAGTCTCTCACTGCCGTTCCCATCTCTAGCTCTCTCAGTCTCTCACTGCCTTTCCCATCTCTAGCTCTCTCAGTCTCTCACTCCCTTTCCCATCTCTGGCTCTCTCAGTTTCTTACTGCCTTTCACATCTCTAGCTCTGTCAGTCTCTCACTGCCTTTCCCATCTCTAACTCTCTCAGTCTCTCACTGCCTTTCCCATCTCTAACTCTCTCAGTCTCTCACTCCCTTTCCCATCTCTAACTCTCTCAGTCTCTCACTGCCTTTCCCATCTCTAACTCTCTCTTTCTCCCACTGCATTTCCCATCTCTACCTCTCACAGTCTCTCACTCCCTTTCCCATCTCTAGCTCTCTCAGTCTCTCACTGCCTTTCCCATCTCTAACTCTCTGTCTCTCACTGCCTTTCCCATCTCTAGCTCTCTCAGTCTCTCACTACCTTTCCCATCTCTAGCTATCTCAGTCTCTCACTGCCTTTCCAATCTCTAACTCTCTCAGTCTCTCACTGCCTTTCCCATCTCTAACTCTCTCTGTCTCTCACTGCCTTTCCCATCTCCAGCTCTGTCAGTCTCTCACTGCCTTTCCCATCTCTAACTCTCTCAGTCTCTCAATGTCTTTCCCATCTGTAACTCTCAGTCTCTCACTGCCTTTTCCATCTCTAACTCTCTCAGTCTCTCACTGCCTTTCCCATCTCTAATTCTCTGTGTCTCACTGCCTTTCCCATCTCTAACTCTCAGTCTCTCACTGCCTTTCCCATCTCTAACTCTCTCAGTCTCTCACTGCCTTTCCCATCTCTAACTCTCTGTATCTCCCTGCCTTTCCCATCTCTAGCTCTCTCAGTCTCTCACTGCCCTTTCCCATCTCTAGCTCTCTCAGTCTCTCACTCCCTTTCCCATCTCTAGCTCTCTCAGTCTCTCACTGCCTTTCCCATCTCTGGCTCTCTCAGTCTCTTACTGCCTTTCCCATCTCTAGCTCTGTCAGTCTCTCACTGCCTTTCCCATCTCTAACTCTCTCAGTCTCACACTCCCTTTCCCATCTCTAGCTCTCTCAGTCTCTCACTGCCTTTCCCATCTCTAGCTCTCTCAGTCTCTCACTGCCTTTCCCATCTCTAACTCTCTCAGTCTCTCACTGCCTTTCCCATCTCCAGCTCTGTCAGTCTCTCACTGCCTTTCCCATCTGTAACTCTCTGTCTCTCACTGCCTTTCCCATCTCTAGCTCTCTCAGTCTCTCACTACCTTTCCCATCTCTAGCTCTCTCAGTCTCTCACTGCCTTTCCCATCTCTAACTCTCTCAGTCTCTCACTCCCTTTCCCATCTCTAACTCTCTCAGTCTCTCACTGCCTTTTCCAACTCTAACTCTCTCAGTCTCTCACTGCCTTTCCCATCTCTAACTCTCTGTCTCTCACTGCCTTTCCCATCTCTAACTCTCAGTCTCTCACTGCCTTTCCCATCTCGAACTCTCTCAGTCTCTCACTGCCTTTCCCATCTCTAACTCTCTGTCTCTCACTGCCTTTCCCATCTCTAACTCTCTGTCTCTCACTGCCTTTCCCATCTCTAGCTCTCTCAGTCTCTCACTGCCTTTCCCATCTCTAGCTCTCTCAGTCTCTCACTGCCTTTCCCATCTCCAGCTCTGTCAGTCTCTCACTGCCTTTCCCATGTCTAACTCTCTCAGTCTCTCACTGCCTTTCCCATCTGTAACTCTCAGTCTCTCACTGCCTTTTCCATCTCTAACTCTCTCAGTCTCTCACTGCCTTTCCCATCTCTAACTCTCTGTGTCTCACTGCCTTTCCCATCTCTAACTCTCAGTCTCTCACTGCCTTTCCCATCTCTAACTCTCTCAGTCTCTCACTGCCTTTCCCATCTCTAACTCTCTGTCTCTCACTGCCTTTCCCATCTCTAGCTCTCTGTATCTCACTGCCTTTCCCATCTCTAGCTCTCTCAGTCTCTCACTGCCATTCCCATCTCTAGCTATCTCAGTCTCTCACTTCCTTTCCCATCTCTAGCTCTCTCAGTCTCTCACTGCCTTTCCCATCTCTAACTCTCTCTGTCTCTCACTGCCTTTCCCATCTCCAGCTCTGTCAGTCTCTCACTGCCTTTCCCATCTCTAACTCTCTCAGTCTCTCACTGTCTTTCCCATCTGTAACTCTCAGTCTCTCACTGCCTTTTCCATCTCTAACTCTCTCAGTCTCTCACTGCCTTTCCCATCTCTAATTCTCTGTGTCTCACTGCCTTTCCCATCTCTAACTCTCAGTCTCTCACTGCCTTTCCCATCTCTAACTCTCTCAGTCTCTCACTGCCTTTCCCATCTCTAACTCTCTGTATCTCCCTGCCTTTCCCATCTCTAGCTCTCTCAGTCTCTCACTGCCCTTTCCCATCTCTAGCTCTCTCAGTCTCTCACTCCCTTTCCCATCTCTAGCTCTCTCAGTCTCTCACTGCCTTTCCCATCTCTGGCTCTCTCAGTCTCTTACTGCCTTTCCCATCTCTCGCTCTGTCAGTCTCTCACTGCCTTTCCCATCTCTAACTCTCTCAGTCTCACACTCCCTTTCCCATCTCTAGCTCTCTCAGTCTCTCACTGCCTTTCCCATCTCTAGCTCTCTCAGTCTCTCACTGCCTTTCCCATCTCTAACTCTCTCAGTCTCTCACTGCCTTTCCCATCTCCAGCTCTGTCAGTCTCTCACTGCCTTTCCCATCTGTAACTCTCTGTCTCTCACTGCCTTTCCCATCTCTAGCTCTCTCAGTCTCTCACTACCTTTCCCATCTCTAGCTCTCTCAGTCTCTCACTGCCTTTCCCATCTCTAACTCTCTCAGTCTCTCACTCCCTTTCCCATCTCTAACTCTCTCAGTCTCTCACTGCCTTTTCCAACTCTAACTCTCTCAGTCTCTCACTGCCTTTCCCATCTCTAACTCTCTGTCTCTCACTGCCTTTCCCATCTCTAACTCTCAGTCTCTCACTGCCTTTCCCATCTCGAACTCTCTCAGTCTCTCACTGCCTTTCCCATCTCTAACTCTCTGTCTCTCACTGCCTTTCCCATCTCTAACTCTCTGTCTCTCACTGCCTTTCCCATCTCTAGCTCTCTCAGTCTCTCACTGCCTTTCCCATCTCTAACTCTCTCTGTCTCTCACTGCCTTTCCCATCTCCAGCTCTGTCAGTCTCTCACTGCCTTTCCCATGTCTAACTCTCTCAGTCTCTCACTGCCTTTCCCATCTGTAACTCTCAGTCTCTCACTGCCTTTTCCATCTCTAACTCTCTCAGTCTCTCACTGCCTTTCCCATCTCTAAATCTCTGTGTCTCACTGCCTTTCCCATCTCTAACTCTCAGTCTCTCACTGCCTTTCCCATCTCTAACTCTCTCAGTCTCTCACTGCCTTTCCCATCTCTAACTCTCTGTCTCTCACTGCCTTTCCCATCTCTAGCTCTCTGTATCTCACTGCCTTTCCCATCTCTAGCTCTCTCAGTCTCTCACTGCCGTTCCCATCTCTAGCTCTCTCAGTCTCTCACTGCCTTTCCCATCTCTAGCTCTCTCAGTCTCTCACTCCCTTTCCCATCTCTGGCTCTCTCAGTCTCTTACTGCCTTTCACATCTCTAGCTCTGTCAGTCTCTCACTGCCTTTCCCATCTCTAACTCTCTCAGTCTCTCACTGCCTTTCCCATCTCTAACTCTCTCAGTCTCTCACTCCCCTTCCCATCTCTAACTCTCTCAGTCTCTCACTGCCTTTCCCATCTCTAACTCTCTCTTTCTCCCACTGCCTTTCCCATCTCTACCTCTCACAGTCTCTCACTCCCTTTCCCATCTCTAGCTCTCTCAGTCTCTCACTGCCTTTCCCATCTCTAACTCTCTGTCTCTCACTGCCTTTCCCATCTCTAGCTCTCTCAGTCTCTCACTACCTTTCCCATCTCTAGCTATCTCAGTCTCTCACTGCCTTTCCCATCTCTAACTCTCAGTCTCTCACTGCCTTTCCCATCTCTAGCTCTCTCAGTCTCTCACTACCTTTCCCATCTCTAGCTCTCTCAGTCACTCACTCCCTTTCCAATCTCTAACTCTCTCAGTCTCTCACTACCTTTCCCATCTCTAGCTCTCTCAGTCTCTCACTCCCTTTCCCATCTCTAGCTCTCTCAGTCTCTCACTGCCTTTCCCATCTCTAACTCTCTCTGTCTCTCACTGCCTTTCCCATCTCCAGCTCTGTCAGTCTCTCACTGCCTTTCCCATCTCTAACTCTCTCAGTCTCTCACTGTCTTTCCCATCTGTAACTCACAGTCTCTCACTGCCTTTTCCATCTCTAACTCTCTCAGTCTCTCACTGCCTTTCCCATCTCTAATTCTCTGTGTCTCACTGCCTTTCCCATCTCTAACTCTCAGTCTCTCACTGCCTTTCCCATCTCTAACTCTCAGTCTCTCACTGCCTTTCCCATCTCGAACTCTCTCAGTCTCTCACTGCCTTTCCCATCTCTAACTCTCTGTCTCTCACTGCCTTTCCCATCTCTAACTCTCTGTCTCTCACTGCCTTTCCCATCTCTAGCTCTCTCAGTCTCTCACTGCCTTTCCCATCTCTAACTCTCTCTGTCTCTCACTGCCTTTCCCATCTCCAGCTCTGTCAGTCTCTCACTGCCTTTCCCATGTCTAACTCTCTCAGTCTCTCACTGCCTTTCCCATCTGTAACTCTCAGTCTCTCACTGCCTTTTCCATCTCTAACTCTCTCAGTCTCTCACTGCCTTTCCCATCTCTAACTCTCTGTGTCTCACTGCCTTTCCCATCTCTAACTCTCAGTCTCTCACTGCCTTTCCCATCTCTAACTCTCTCAGTCTCTCACTGCCTTTCCCATCTCTAACTCTCTGTCTCTCACTGCCTTTCCCATCTCTAGCTCTCTGTATCTCACTGCCTTTCCCATCTCTAGCTCTCTCAGTCTCTCACTGCCGTTCCCATCTCTAGCTCTCTCAGTCTCTCACTGCCTTTCCCATCTCTAGCTCTCTCAGTCTCTCACTCCCTTTCCCATCTCTGGCTCTCTCAGTCTCTTACTGCCTTTCACATCTCTAGCTCTGTCAGTCTCTCACTGCCTTTCCCATCTCTAACTCTCTCAGTCTCTCACTGCCTTTCCCATCTCTAACTCTCTCAGTTTCTCACTCCCTTTCCCATCTCTAACTCTCTCAGTCTCTCACTGCCTTTCCCATCTCTAACTCTCTCTTTCTCCCACTGCCTTTCCCATCTCTACCTCTCACAGTCTCTCACTCCCTTTCCCATCTCTAGCTCTCTCAGTCTCTCACTGCCTTTCCCATCTCTAACTCTCTGTCTCTCACTGCCTTTCCCATCTCTAGCTCTCTCAGTCTCTCACTACCTTTCCCATCTCTAGCTATCTCAGTCTCTCACTGCCTTTCCCATCTCTAACTCTCAGTCTCTCACTGCCTTTCCCATCTCTAGCTCTCTCAGTCTCTCACTACCTTTCCCATCTCTAGCTCTCTCAGTCACTCACTCCCTTTCCAATCTCTAACTCTCTCAGTCTCTCACTACCTTTCCCATCTCTAGCTCTCTCAGTCTCTCACTCCCTTTCCCATCTCTAGCTCTCTCAGTCTCTCACTGCCTTTCCCATCTCTAACTCTCTCTTTCTCTCACTGCCTTTCCCATCTCTACCTCTCTCAGTCTCTCACTCCCTTTCCCATCTCTAACTCTCTCTGCCTCTCACTGACTTTCCCATCTCTAACTCTCTCAGCCTCTCACTGCCTTTCCCATCTCTAGCTCTCTCAGTCTCTCACTACCTTTCGCATCTCTAGCTCTCTCAGTCTCTCACTGCCTTTCCCATCTCTAACTCTCTCAGTCTCTCACTCCCTTTCCCATCTCTAACTCTCTCAGTCTCTCACTGCCTTTTCCAACTCTAACTCTCTCAGTCTCTCACTGCCTTTCCCATCTCTAACTCTCTGTCTCTCACTGCCTTTCCCATCTCTAACTCTCAGTCTCTCACTGCCTTTCCCATCTCGAACTCTCTCAGTCTCTCACTGCCTTTCCCATCTCTAACTCTCTGTCTCTCACTGCCTTTCCCATCTCTAACTCTCTGTCTCTCACTCCCTTTCCCATCTCTAGCTCTCTCAGTCTCTCACTTCCTTTCCCATCTCTAGCTCTCTCAGTCTCTCACTGCCTTTCCCATCTCTAACTCTCTCTGTCTCTCACTGCCTTTCCCATCTCCAGCTCTGTCAGTCTCTCACTGCCTTTCCCATCTCTAACTCTCTCAGTCTCTCACTGTCTTTCCCATCTGTAACTCTCAGTCTCTCACTGCCTTTTCCATCTCTAACTCTCTCAGTCTCTCACTGCCTTTCCCATCTCTAATTCTCTGTGTCTCACTGCCTTTCCCATCTCTAACTCTCAGTCTCTCACTGCCTTTCCCATCTCTAACTCTCTCAGTCTCTCACTGCCTTTCCCATCTCTAACTCTCTGTATCTCCCTGCCTTTCCCATCTCTAGCTCTCTCAGTCTCTCACTGCCCTTTCCCATCTCTAGCTCTCTCAGTCTCTCACTCCCTTTCCCATCTCTAGCTCTCTCAGTCTCTCACTGCCTTTCCCATCTCTGGCTCTCTCAGTCTCTTACTGCCTTTCCCATCTCTAGCTCTGTCAGTCTCTCACTGCCTTTCCCATCTCTAACTCTCTCAGTCTCACACTCCCTTTCCCATCTCTAGCTCTCTCAGTCTCTCACTGCCTTTCCCATCTCTAGCTCTCTCAGTCTCTCACTGCCTTTCCCATCTCTAACTCTCTCAGTCTCTCACTGCCTTTCCCATCTCCAGCTCTGTCAGTCTCTCACTGCCTTTCCCATCTGTAACTCTCTGTCTCTCACTGCCTTTCCCATCTCTAGCTCTCTCAGTCTCTCACTACCTTTCCCATCTCTAGCTCTCTCAGTCTCTCACTGCCTTTCCCATCTCTAACTCTCTCAGTCTCTCACTCCCTTTCCCATCTCTAACTCTCTCAGTCTCTCACTGCCTTTTCCAACTCTAACTCTCTCAGTCTCTCACTGCCTTTCCCATCTCTAACTCTCTGTCTCTCACTGCCTTTCCCATCTCTAACTCTCAGTCTCTCACTGCCTTTCCCATCTCGAACTCTCTCAGTCTCTCACTGCCTTTCCCATCTCTAACTCTCTGTCTCTCACTGCCTTTCCCATCTCTAACTCTCTGTCTCTCACTGCCTTTCCCATCTCTAGCTCTCTCAGTCTCTCACTGCCTTTCCCATCTCTAACTCTCTCTGTCTCTCACTGCCTTTCCCATCTCCAGCTCTGTCAGTCTCTCACTGCCTTTCCCATGTCTAACTCTCTCAGTCTCTCACTGCCTTTCCCATCTGTAACTCTCAGTCTCTCACTGCCTTTTCCATCTCTAACTCTCTCAGTCTCTCACTGCCTTTCCCATCTCTAACTCTCTGTGTCTCACTGCCTTTCCCATCTCTAACTCTCAGTCTCTCACTGCCTTTCCCATCTCTAACTCTCTCAGTCTCTCACTGCCTTTCCCATCTCTAACTCTCTGTCTCTCACTGCCTTTACCATCCCTAGCTCTCTGTATCTCACTGCCTTTCCCATCTCTAGCTCTCTCAGTCTCTCACTGCCGTTCCCATCTCTAGCTCTCTCAGTCTCTCACTGCCTTTCCCATCTCTAGCTCTCTCAGTCTCTCACTCCCTTTCCCATCTCTGGCTCTCTCAGTCTCTTACTGCCTTTCACATCTCTAGCTCTGTCAGTCTCTCACTGCCTTTCCCATCTCTAACTCTCTCAGTCTCTCACTGCCTTTCCCATCTCTAACTCTCTCAGTCTCTCACTCCCCTTCCCATCTCTAACTCTCTCAGTCTCTCACTGCCTTTCCCATCTCTAACTCTCTCTTTCTCCCACTGCCTTTCCCATCTCTACCTCTCACAGTCTCTCACTCCCTTTCCCATCTCTAGCTCTCTCAGTCTCTCACTGCCTTTCCCATCTCTAACTCTCTGTCTCTCACTGCCTTTCCCATCTCTAGCTCTCTCAGTCTCTCACTACCTTTCCCATCTCTAGCTATCTCAGTCTCTCACTGCCTTTCCCATCTCTAACTCTCAGTCTCTCACTGCCTTTCCCATCTCTAGCTCTCTCAGTCTCTCACTACCTTTCCCATCTCTAGCTCTCTCAGTCACTCACTCCCTTTCCAATCTCTAACTCTCTCAGTCTCTCACTACCTTTCCCATCTCTAGCTCTCTCAGTCTCTCACTCCCTTTCCCATCTCTAGCTCTCTCAGTCTCTCACTGCCTTTCCCATCTCTAACTCTCTCTGTCTCTCACTGCCTTTCCCATCTCCAGCTCTGTCAGTCTCTCACTGCCTTTCCCATCTCTAACTCTCTCAGTCTCTCACTGTCTTTCCCATCTGTAACTCTCAGTCTCTCACTGCCTTTTCCATCTCTAACTCTCTCAGTCTCTCACTGCCTTTCCCATCTCTAATTCTCTGTGTCTCACTGCCTTTCCCATCTCTAACTCTCAGTCTCTCACTGCCTTTCCCATCTCTAACTCTCTCAGTCTCTCACTGCCTTTCCCATCTCTAACTCTCTGTATCTCCCTGCCTTTCCCATCTCTAGCTCTCTCAGTCTCTCACTGCCCTTTCCCATCTCTAGCTCTCTCAGTCTCTCACTCCCTTTCCCATCTCTAGCTCTCTCAGTCTCTCACTGCCTTTCCCATCTCTGGCTCTCTCAGTCTCTTACTGCCTTTCCCATCTCTAGCTCTGTCAGTCTGTCACTGCCTTTCCCAACTCTAACTCTCTCAGTCTCACACTCCCTTTCCCATCTCTAGCTCTCTCAGTCTCTCACTGCCTTTCCCATCTCTAGCTCTCTCAGTCTCTCACTGCCTTTCCCATCTCTAACTCTCTCAGTCTCTCACTGCCTTTCCCATCTCCAGCTCTGTCAGTCTCTCACTGCCTTTCCCATCTGTAACTCTCTGTCTCTCACTGCCTTTCCCATCTCTAGCTCTCTCAGTCTCTCACTACCTTTCCCATCTCTAGCTCTCTCAGTCTCTCACTGCCTTTCCCATCTCTAACTCTCTCAGTCTCTCACTCCCTTTCCCATCTCTAACTCTCTCAGTCTCTCACTGCCTTTTCCAACTCTAACTCTCTCAGTCTCTCACTGCCTTTCCCATCTCTAACTCTCTGTCTCTCACTGCCTTTCCCATCTCTAACTCTCAGTCTCTCACTGCCTTTCCCATCTCGAACTCTCTCAGTCTCTCACTGCCTTTCCCATCTCTAACTCTCTGTCTCTCACTGCCTTTCCCATCTCTAACTCTCTGTCTCTCACTGCCTTTCCCATCTCTAGCTCTCTCAGTCTCTCACTGCCTTTCCCATCTCTAACTCTCTCTGTCTCTCACTGCCTTTCCCATCTCCAGCTCTGTCAGTCTCTCACTGCCTTTCCCATGTCTAACTCTCTCAGTCTCTCACTGCCTTTCCCATCTGTAACTCTCAGTCTCTCACTGCCTTTTCCATCTCTAACTCTCTCAGTCTCTCACTGCCTTTCCCATCTCTAACTCTCTGTGTCTCACTGCCTTTCCCATCTCTAACTCTCAGTCTCTCACTGCCTTTCCCATCTCTAACTCTCTCAGTCTCTCACTGCCTTTCCCATCTCTAACTCTCTGTCTCTCACTGCCTTTCCCATCTCTAGCTCTCTGTATCTCACTGCCTTTCCCATCTCTAGCTCTCTCAGTCTCTCACTGCCGTTCCCATCTCTAGCTCTCTCAGTCTCTCACTGCCTTTCCCATCTCTAGCTCTCTCAGTCTCTCACTCCCTTTCCCATCTCTGGCTCTCTCAGTCTCTTACTGCCTTTCACATCTCTAGCTCTGTCAGTCTCTCACTGCCTTTCCCATCTCTAACTCTCTCACTCTCACGCCCTTTCCCATCTCTAGCTCTCTCAGTCTCTCACTGCCTTTCCCATCTCTAACTCTCTCAGTCTCTCACTGCCTTTCCCATCTCTAACTCTCTCAGTCTCTCACTGCCTTTCCCATCTCTAACTCTCTCAGTCTCTCACTGCCTTTCCCATCTCTAACTCTCTCAGTCTCTCACTGCCTTTCCCATCTCTAACTCTCCCAGACTCTCACTGCCTTTCCCATCTCTAACTCTCTCAGTCTGTCACTGCCTTTCCCATATCTAACTCTCTCAGTCTCTCACTGCCTTTCTCATCTCTAACTCTCTCTGTCTGTCACTGCCTTTCCCATCTCTAACTCTCTCAGTCTCTCACTCCCTTTCCCATCTCTAGCTCTCTCAGACTCTCACTGCCATTCCCATCTCTAACTCTCTCAGTCTCTCACTCCCTTTCCCATCTCTCGCTCTCTCAGCCTCTCACTGCCTTTCCCATCTCTAACTCGCTCAGTCTCACACTCCCTTTCCCATCTCTAGCTCTCTCAGTCTCTCACTGCCTTTCCCATCTCTAGCTCTCTCAGTCTCTCACTGCCTTTCCCATCTCTAACTCTCTCAGTCTCTCACTGCCTTTCCCATCTCCAGCTCTGTCAGTCTCTCACTGCCTTTCCCATCTGTAACTCTCTGTCTCTCACTGCCTTTCCCATCTCTAGCTCTCTCAGTCTCTCACTACCTTTCGCATCTCTAGCTCTCTCAGTCTCTCACTGCCTTTCCCATCTCTAACTCTCTCAGTCTCTCACTCCCTTTCCCATCTCTAACTCTCTCAGTCTCTCACTGCCTTTTCCAACTCTAACTCTCTCAGTCTCTCACTGCCTTTCCCATCTCTAACTCTCTGTCTCTCACTGCCTTTCCCATCTCTAACTCTCAGTCTCTCACTGCCTTTCCCATCTCGAACTCTCTCAGTCTCTCACTGCCTTTCCCATCTCTAACTCTCTGTCTCTCACTGCCTTTCCCATCTCTAACTCTCTGTCTCTCACTCCCTTTCCCATCTCTAGCTCTCTCAGTCTCTCACTTCCTTTCCCATCTCTAGCTCTCTCTGTCTCTCACTGCCTTTCCCATCTCCAGCTCTGTCAGTCTCTCACTGCCTTTCCCATCTCTAACTCTCTCAGTCTCTCACTGTCTTTCCCATCTGTAACTCTCAGTCTCTCACTGCCTTTTCCATCTCTAACTCTCTCAGTCTCTCACTGCCTTTCCCATCTCTAATTCTCTGTGTCTCACTGCCTTTCCCATCTCTAACTCTCAGTCTCTCACTGCCTTTCCCATCTCTAACTCTCTCAGTCTCTCACTGTCTTTCCCATCTGTAACTCTCAGTCTCTCACTGCCTTTTCCATCTCTAACTCTCTCAGTCTCTCACTGCCTTTCCCATCTCTAATTCTCTGTGTCTCACTGCCTTTCCCATCTCTAACTCTCAGTCTCTCACTGCCTTTCCCATCTCTAACTCTCTCAGTCTCTCACTGCCTTTCCCATCTCTAACTCTCAGTCTCTCCCTGCCTTTCCCATCTCTAGCTCTCTCAGTCTCTCACTGCCCTTTCCCATCTCTAGCTCTCTCAGTCTCTCACTCCCTTTCCCATCTCTAGCTTTCTCAGTCTCTCACTGCCTTTCCCATCTCTGGCTCTCTCAGTCTCTCACTGCCTTTCCCATCTCTAACTCTCTCAGTCTCTCACTGCCTTTCCCATCTCCAGCTCTGTCAGTCTCTCACTGCCTTTCCCATCTGTAACTCTCTGTCTCTCACTGCCTTTCCCATCTCTAGCTCTCTCAGTCTCTCACTGCCTTTCCCATCTCTAACTCTCTCAGTCTCACACTCCCTTTCCCATCTCTAGCTCTCTCAGTCTCTCACTGCCTTTCCCATCTCTAGCTCTCTCAGTCTCTCACTGCCTTTCCCATCTCTAACTCTCTCAGTCTCTCACTGCCTTTCCCATCTCCAGCTCTGTCAGTCTCTCACTGCCTTTCCCATCTGTAACTCTCTGTCTCTCACTGCCTTTCCCATCTCTAGCTCTGTCAGTCTCTCACTACCTTTCCCATCTCTAGCTCTCTCAGTCTCTCACTGCCTTTCCCATCTCTAACTCTCTCAGTCTCTCACTCCCTTTCCCATCTCTAACTCTCTCAGTCTCTCACTGCCTTTTCCAACTCTAACTCTCTCAGTCTCTCACTGCCTTTCCCATCTCTAACTCTCTGTCTCTCACTGCCTTTCCCATCTCTAACTCTCAGTCTCTCACTGCCTTTCCCATCTCGAACTCTCTCAGTCTCTCACTGCCTTTCCCATCTCTAACTCTCTGTCTCTCACTGCCTTTCCCATCTCTAACTCTCTGTCTCTCACTGCCTTTCCCATCTCTAGCTCTCTCAGTCTCTCACTGCCTTTCCCATCTCTAACTCTCTCTGTCTCTCACTGCCTTTCCCATCTCCAGCTCTGTCAGTCTCTCACTGCCTTTCCCATCTCTAACTCTCTCAGTCTCTCACTGCCTTTCCCATCTGTAACTCTCAGTCTCTCACTGCCTTTTCCATCTCTAACTCTCTCAGTCTCTCACTGCCTTTCCCATCTCTAACTCTCTGTGTCTCACTGCCTTTCCCATCTCTAACTCTCAGTCTCTCACTGCCTTTCCCATCTCTAACTCTCTCAGTCTCTCACTCCCTTTCCCATCTCTAACTCTCTGTCTCTCACTGCCTTTCCCATCTCTAGCTCTCTGTATCTCACTGCCTTTCCCATCTCTAGCTCTCTCAGTCTCTCACTGCCGTTCCCATCTCTAGCTCTCTCAGTCTCTCACTGCCTTTCCCATCTCTAGCTCTCTCAGTCTCTCACTCCCTTTCCCATCTCTGGCTCTCTCAGTCTCTTACTGCCTTTCACATCTCTAGCTCTGTCAGTCTCTCACTGCCTTTCCCATCTCTAACTCTCTCAGTCTCTCACTGCCTTTCCCATCTCTAACTCTCTCAGTCTCTCACTCCCTTTCCCATCTCTAACTCTCTCAGTCTCTCACTGCCTTTCCCATCTCTAACTCTCTCTTTCTCCCACTGCCTTTCCCATCTCTACCTCTCACAGTCTCTCACTCCCTTTCCCATCTCTAGCTCTCTCAGTCTCTCACTGCCTTTCCCATCTCTAACTCTCTGTCTCTCACTGCCTTTCCCATCTCTAGCTCTCTCAGTCTCTCACTACCTTTCCCATCTCTAGCTATCTCAGTCTCTCACTGCCTTTCCCATCTCTAACTCTCAGTCTCTCACTGCCTTTCCCATCTCTAGCTCTCTCAGTCTCTCACTACCTTTCCCATCTCTAGCTCTCTCAGTCACTCACTCCCTTTCCAATCTCTAACTCTCTCAGTCTCTCACTACCTTTCCCATCTCTAGCTCTCTCAGTCTCTCACTCCCTTTCCCATCTCTAGCTCTCTCAGTATCTCACTGCCTTTCCCATCTCTAACTCTCTCTTTCTCTCACTGCCTTTCCCATCTCTACCTCTCTCAGTCTCTCACTCCCTTTCCCATCTCTAACTCTCTCTGCCTCTCACTGACTTTCCCATCTCTCACTCTCTCAGCCTCTCACTGCCTTTCCCATCTCTATCTCTCTCAGTCTCTCACTGCCTTTCCCATCTCTCGCTCTCTCAGTCTCTCACTGCCTTTCCCATCTCTACCTCTCTCAGTCTCCCACTCCCTTTCCCATCTCTAGCTCTGTCAGTCTCTCACTGCCTTTCCCATCTCTAACTCTCTGTCTCTCACTGCCTTTCCCATCTCTAACTCTCTGTCTCTCACTGCCTTTCCCATCTCTATCTCTCTCAGTCTCTCACTGCCTTTCCCATCTCTTGCTCTCTAAGTCACTCACTGCCTTTCCCATCTCTAACTCTCTCAGTCTCTCACTGCCTTTCCCATCTCTAGCTCTCTCAGTGTCTCACTGCCTTTCCCATCTCCAGCTCTCTCAGTCTCTCACTGCCTTTCCCATCTCTAGCTCTGTCAGTCTCTCACAACCGTTCCCATCTCTAAATCTCTCAGTCTCTCACTGCCTTTCCCATCTCTAACTCTCTCAGTCTCTCACTCCCTTTCCCATCTATAGCTCTCTCAGTCTCTCACTGCCTTTCCCATCTCTAACTCTCTCTTTCTCTCACTGCCTTTCCCATCTCTAACTCTCTCAGTCTCTCACTCCCTTTCCCATCTCTAGCTCTCTCAGTGTCTCACTGCCTTTCCCCTCTAACTCTCTGTCTCTCACTGCCTTTCCCATCTCTAACTCGCTCAGTCTCACACTCCCTTTCCCATCTCTAGCTCTCTCAGTCTCTCACTGCCTTTCCCATCTCTAGCTCTCTCAGTCTCTCACTGCCTTTCCCATCTCTAACTCTCTCAGTCTCTCACTGCCTTTCCCATCTCCAGCTCTGTCAGTCTCTCACTGCCTTTCCCATCTGTAACTCTCTGTCTCTCACTGCCTTTCCCATCTCTAGCTCTCTCAGTCTCTCACTACCTTTCGCATCTCTAGCTCTCTCAGTCTCTCACTGCCTTTCCCATCTCTACCTCTCTCAGTCTCTCACTCCCTTTCCCATCTCTAACTCTCTCAGTCTCTCACTGCCTTTTCCAACTCTAACTCTCTCAGTCTCTCACTGCCTTTCCCATCTCTAACTCTCTGTCTCTCACTGCCTTTCCCATCTCTAACTCTCAGTCTCTCACTGCCTTTCCCATCTCGAACTCTCTCAGTCTCTCACTGCCTTTCCCATCTCTAACTCTCTGTCTCTCACTGCCTTTCCCATCTCTAACTCTCTGTCTCTCACTCCCTTTCCCATCTCTAGCTCTCTCAGTCTCTCACTTCCTTTCCCATCTCTAGCTCTCTCAGTCTCTCACTGCCTTTCCCATCTCTAACTCTCTCTGTCTCTCACTGCCTTTCCCATCTCCAGCTCTGTCAGTCTCTCACTGCCTTTCCCATCTCTAACTCTCTCAGTCTCTCACTGTCTTTCCCATCTGTAACTCTCAGTCTCTCACTGCCTTTTCCATCTCTAACGCTCTCAGTCTCTCACTGCCTTTCCCATCTCTAACTCTCTGTGTCTCACTGCCTTTCCCATCTCTAACTCTCAGTCTCTCACTGCCTTTCCCATCTCTAACTCTCTCAGTCTCTCACTGCCTTTCCCATCTCTAACTCTCTGTATCTCCCTGCCTTTCCCATCTCTAGCTCTCTCAGTCTCTCACTGCCCTTTCCCATCTCTAGCTCTCTCAGTCTCTCACTCCCTTTCCCATCTCTAGCTCTCTCAGTCTCTCACTGCCTTTCCCATCTCTGGCTCTCTCAGTCTCTTACTGCCTTTCCCATCTCTAGCTCTGTCAGTCTCTCACTGCCTTTCCCATCTCTAACTCTCTCAGTCTCACACTCCCTTTCCCATCTCTAGCTCTCTCAGTCTCTCACTGCCTTTCCCATCTCTAGCTCTCTCAGTCTCTCACTGCCTTTCCCATCTCTAACTCTCTCAGTCTCTCACTGCCTTTCCCATCTCCAGCTCTGTCAGTCTCTCACTGCCTTTCCCATCTGTAACTCTCTGTCTCTCACTGCCTTTCCCATCTCTAGCTCTCTCAGTCTCTCACTACCTTTCCCATCTCTAGCTCTATCAGTCTCTCACTGCCTTTCCCATCTCTAACTCTCTCAGTCTCTCACTCCCTTTCCCATCTCTAACTCTCTCAGTCTCTCACTGCCTTTTCCAACTCAAACTCTCTCAGTCTCTCACTGCCTTTCCCATCTCTAACTCTCTGTCTCTCACTGCCTTTCCCATCTCTAACTCTCAGTCTCTCACTGCCTTTCCCATCTCGAACTCTCTCAGTCTCTCGCAGCCTTTCCCATCTCTAACTCTCTGTCTCTCACTGCCTTTCCCATCTCTAACTCTCTGTCTCTCACTGCCTTTCCCATCTCTAGCTCTCTCAGTCTCTCACTGCCTTTCCCATCTCTAACTCTCTCTGTCTCTCACTGCCTTTCCCATCTCCAGCTCTGTCAGTCTCTGACTGCCTTTCCCATCTCTAACTCTCTCAGTCTCTCACTGCCTTTCCCATCTGTAACTCTCAGTCTCTCACTGCCTTTTCCATCTCTAACTCTCTCAGTCTCTCACTGCCTTTTCCAACTCAAACTCTCTCAGTCTCTCACTGCCTTTCCCATCTCTAACTCTCTGTCTCTCACTGCCTTTCCCATCTCTAACTCTCAGTCTCTCACTCCCTTTCCCATCTCTAACTCTCTGTCTCTCACTGCCTTTCCCATCTCTATCTCTCTCAGTCTCTCACTGCCTTTCCCATCTCTAGCTCTCTAAGTCACTCACTGCCTTTCCCATCTCTAACTCTCTCAGTCTCTCACTGCCTTTCCCATCTCTAGCTCTCTCAGTCTCTCACTGCCTTTCCCATCTCTAACTCTCTGTCTCTCACTGCCTTTCCCATCTCTAACTCTCTGTCTCTCACTGCCTTTCCCATCTCTATCTCTCTCAGTCTCTCACTGCCTTTCCCATCTCTAGCTCTCTAAGTCACTCACTGCCTTTCCCATCTCTAACTCTCTCAGTCTCTCACTGCCTTTCCCATCTCTAGCTCTCTCAGTGTCTCACTGCCTTTCCCATCTCCAGCTCTCTCAGTCTCTCACTGCCTTTCCCATCTCTAGCTCTGTCAGTCTCTCACAACCTTTCCCATCTCTAACTCTCTCAGTCTCTCACTGCCTTTCCCATCTCTAACTCTCTCAGTCTCTCACTCCCTTTCCCATCTCTAGCTCTCTCAGTCTCTCACTGCCTTTCCCATCTCTAACTCTCTCTTTCTCTCACTGCCTTTCCCATCTCTAACTCTCTCAGTCTCTCACTCCCTTTCCCATCTCTAGCTCTCTCAGTGTCTCACTGCCTTTCCCCTCTAACTCTCTCAGTCTCTCACTGCCTTTCCCATCTCTAACTCGCTAAGTCTCACACTCCCTTTCCCATCTCTAGCTCTCTCAGTCTCTCACTGCCTTTCCCATCTCTAGCTCTCTCAGTCTCTCACTGCCTTTCCCATCTCTAACTCTCTCAGTCTCTCACTGCCTTTCCCATCTCCAGCTCTGTCAGTCTCTCACTGCCTTTCCCATCTGTAACTCTCTGTCTCTCACTGCCTTTCCCATCTCTAGCTCTCTCAGTCTCTCACTACCTTTCGCATCTCTAGCTCTCTCAGTCTCTCACTGCCTTTCCCATCTCTAACTCTCTCAGTCTCTCACTCCCTTTCCCATCTCTAACTCTCTCAGTCTCTCACTGCCTTTTCCAACTCTAACTCTCTCAGTCTCTCACTGCCTTTCCCATCTCTAACTCTCTGTCTCTCACTGCCTTTCCCATCTCTAACTCTCAGTCTCTCACTGCCTTTCCCATCTCGAACTCTCTCAGTCTCTCACTGCCTTTCCCATCTCTAACTCTCTGTCTCTCACTGCCTTTCCCATCTCTAACTCTCTGTCTCTCACTCCCTTTCCCATCTCTAGCTCTCTCAGTCTCTCACTTCCTTTCCCATCTCTAACTCTCTCTGCCTCTCACTGACTTTCCCATCTCTAACTCTCTCAGCCTCTCACTGCCTTTCCCATCTCTATCTCTCTCAGTCTCTCACTGCCTTTCCCATCTCTCGCTCTCTCAGTCTCTCACTGCCTTTCGCATCTCTACCTCTCTCAGTCTCCCACTCCCTTTCCCATCTCTAGCTCTGTCAGTCTCTCACTGCCTTTCCCATCTCTAACTCTCTGTCTCTCACTGCCTTTCCCATCTCTAACTCTCTGTCTCTCACTGCCTTTCCCATCTCTATCTCTCTCAGTCTCTCACTGCCTTTCCCATCTCTAGCTCTCTAAGTCACTCACTGCCTTTCCCATCTCTAACTCTCTCAGTCTCTCACTGCCTTTCCCATCTCTAGCTCTCTCAGTGTCTCACTGCCTTTCCCATCTCCAGCTCTCTCAGTCTCTCACTGCCTTTCCCATCTCTAGCTCTGTCAGTCTCTCACAGCCTTTCCCATCTCTAACTCTCTCAGTCTCTCACTGCCTTTCCCATCTCTAACTCTCTCAGTCTCTCACTCCCTTTCCCATCTCTAGCTCTCTCAGTCTCTCACTGCCTTTCCCATCTCTAACTCTCTCTTTCTCTCACTGCCTTTCCCATCTCTAACTCTCTCAGTCTCTCACTCCCTTTCCCATCTCTAACTCTCTCAGTCTCTCACTGCCTTTCCCATCTCTAACTCTCCCAGACTCTCACTGCCTTTCCCATCTCTAACTCTCTCAGTCTGTCACTGCCTTTCCCATATCTAACTCTCTCAGTCTCTCACTGCCTTTCTCATCTCTAACTCTCTCTGTCTGTCACTGCCTTTCCCATCTCTAACTCTCTCAGTCTCTCACTCCCTTTCCCATCTCTAGCTCTCTCAGACTCTCACTGCCATTCCCATCTCTAACTCTCTCAGTCTCTCACTCCCTTTCCCATCTCTCGCTCTCTCAGCCTCTCACTGCCTTTCCCATCTCTAACTCGCTCAGTCTCACACTCCCTTTCCCATCTCTAGCTCTCTCAGTCTCTCACTGCCTTTCCCATCTCTAGCTCACTCAGTCTCTCACTGCCTTTCCCATCTCTAACTCTCTCAGTCTCTCACTGCCTTTCCCATCTCCAGCTCTGTCAGTCTCTCACTGCCTTTCCCATCTGTAACTCTCTGTCTCTCACTGCCTTTCCCATCTCTAGCTCTCTCAGTCTCTCACTACCTTTCGCATCTCTAGCTCTCTCAGTCTCTCACTGCCTTTCCCATCTCTAACTCTCTCAGTCTCTCACTCCCTTTCCCATCTCTAACTCTCTCAGTCTCTCACTGCCTTTTCCAACTCTAACTCTCTCAGTCTCTCACTGCCTTTCCCATCTCTAACTCTCTGTCTCTCACTGCCTTTCCCATCTCTAACTCTCAGTCTCTCACTGCCTTTCCCATCTCGAACTCTCTCAGTCTCTCACTGCCTTTCCCATCTCTAACTCTCTGTCTCTCACTGCCTTTCCCATCTCTAACTCTCTGTCTCTCACTCCCTTTCCCATCTCTAGCTCTCTCAGTCTCTCACTTCCTTTCCCATCTCTAGCTCTCTCAGTCTCTCACTGCCTTTCCCATCTGTCACTCTCTCTGTCTCCCACTGCCTTTCCCATCTCCAGCTCTGTCAGTCTCTCACTGCCTTTCCCATCTCTAACTCTCTCAGTCTCTCACTGTCTTTCCCATCTGTAACTCTCAGTCTCTCACTGCCTTTTCCATCTCTAACTCTCTCAGTCTCTCACTGCCTTTCCCATCTCTAATTCTCTGTGTCTCACTGCCTTTCCCATCTCTAACTCTCAGTCTCTCACTGCCTTTCCCATCTCTAACTCTCTCAGTCTCTCACTGCCTTTCACAACTCTAACTCTCTGTATCTCCCTGCCTTTCCCATCTCTAGCTCTCTCAGTCTCTCACTGCCCTTTCCCATCTCTAGCTCTCTCAGTCTCTCACTCCCTTTCCCATCTCTAGCTCTCTCAGTCTCTCACTGCCTTTCCCATCTCTGGCTCTCTCAGTCTCTCACTGCCTTTCCCATCTCTAACTCTCTCAGTCTCTCACTGCCTTTCCCATCTCCAGCTCTGTCAGTCTCTCACTGCCTTTCCCATCTGTAACTCTCTGTCTCTCACTGCCTTTCCCATCTCTAGCTCTCTCAGTCTCTCACTGCCTTTCCCATCTCTAACTCTCTCAGTCTCACACTCCCTTTCCCATCTCTAGCTCTCTCAGTCTCTCACTGCCTTTCCCATCTCTAGCTCTCTCAGTCTCTCACTGCCTTTCCCATCTCTAACTCTCTCAGTCTCTCACTGCCTTTCCCATCTCCAGCTCTGTCAGTCTCTCACTGCCTTTCCCATCTGTAACTCTCTGTCTCTCACTGCCTTTCCCATCTCTAGCTCTCTCAGTCTCTCACTACCTTTCCCATCTCTAGCTCTCTCAGTCTCTCACTGCCTTTCCCATCTCTAACTCTCTCAGTCTCTCACTCCCTTTCCCATCTCTAACTCTCTCAGTCTCTCACTGCCTTTTCCAACTCTAACTCTCTCAGTCTCTCACTGCCTTTCCCATCTCTAACTCTCTGTCTCCCACTGCATTTCCCATCTCTAACTCTCAGTCTCTCACTGCCTTTCCCATCTCGAACTCTCTCAGTCTCTCACTGCCTTTCCCATCTCTAACTCTCTGTCTCTCACTGCCTTTCCCATCTCTAACTCTCTGTCTCTCACTGCCTTTCCCATCTCTAGCTCTCTCAGTCTCTCACTGCCTTTCCCATCTCTAACTCTCTCTGTCTCTCACTGCCTTTCCCATCTCCAGCTCTGTCAGTCTCTCACTGCCTTTCCCATGTCTAACTCTCTCAGTCTCTCACTGCCTTTCCCATCTGTAACTCTCAGTCTCTCACTGCCTTTTCCATCTCTAACTCTCTCAGTCTCTCACTGCCTTTCCCATCTCTAACTCTCTGTGTCTCACTGCCTTTCCCATCTCTAACTCTCAGTCTCTCACTGCCTTTCCCATCTCTAACTCTCTCAGTCTCTCACTGCCTTTCCCATCTCTAACTCTCTGTCTCTCACTGCCTTTCCCATCTCTAGCTCTCTGTATCTCACTGCCTTTCCCATCTCTAGCTCTCTCAGTCTCTCACTGCCGTTCCCATCTCTAGCTCTCTCAGTCTCTCACTGCCTTTCCCATGTCTAGCTCTCTCAGTCTCTCACTCCCTTTCCCATCTCTGGCTCTCTCAGTCTCTTACTGCCTTTCACATCTCTAGCTCTGTCAGTCTCTCACTGCCTTTCCCATCTCTAACTCTCTCAGTCTCTCACTGCCTTTCCCATCTCTAACTCTCTCAGTCTCTCACTCCCTTTCCCATCTCTAACTCTCTCAGTCTCTCACTGCCTTTCCCATCTCTAACTCTCTCTTTCTCCCACTGCCTTTCCCATCTCTACCTCTCACAGTCTCTCACTCCCTTTCCCATCTCTAGCTCTCTCAGTCTCTCACTGCCTTTCCCATCTCTAACTCTCTGTCTCTCACTGCCTTTCCCATCTCTAGCTCTCTCAGTCTCTCACTACCTTTCCCATCTCTAGCTATCTCAGTCTCTCACTGCCTTTCCCATCTCTAACTCTCAGTCTCTCACTGCCTTTCCCATCTCTAGCTCTCTCAGTCTCTCACTACCTTTCCCATCTCTAGCTCTCTCAGTCACTCACTCCCTTTCCAATCTCGAACTCTCTCAGTCTCTCACTACCTTTCCCATCTCTAGCTCTCTCAGTCTCTCACTCCCTTTCCCATCTCTAGCTCTCTCAGTCTCTCACTGCCTTTCCCATCTCTAACTCTCTCTTTCTCTCACTGCCTTTCCCATCTCTACCTCTCTCAGTCTCTCACTCCCTTTCCCATCTCTAACTCTCTCTGCCTCTCACTGACTTTCCCATCTCTAACTCTCTCAGCCTCTCACTGCCTTTCCCATCTCTATCTCTCTCAGTCTCTCACTGCCTTTCCCATCTCTCGCTCTCTCAGTCTCTCACTGCCTTTCCCATCTCTACCTCTCTCAGTCTCCCACTCCCTTTCCCATCTCTAACTCTCTGTCTCTCACTGCCTTTCCCATCTCTATCTCTCTCAGTCTCTCACTGCCTTTCCCATCTCTAGCTCTCTAAGTCACTCACTGCCTTTCCCATCTCTAACTCTCTCAGTCTCTCACTGCCTTTCCCATCTCTAGCTCTCTCAGTCTCTCACTGCCTTTCCCATCTCTAACTCTCTGTCTCTCACTGCCTTTCCCATCTCTAACTCTCTGTCTCTCACTGCCTTTCCCATCTCTATCTCTCTCAGTCTCTCACTGCCTTTCCCATCTCTAGCTCTCTAAGTCACTCACTGCCTTTCCCATCTCTAACTCTCTCAGTCTCTCACTGCCTTTCCCATCTCTAGCTCTCTCAGTGTCTCACTGCCTTTCCCATCTCCAGCTCTCTCAGTCTCTCACTGCCTTTCCCATCTCTAGCTCTGTCAGTCTCTCACAACCTTTCCCATCTCTAACTCTCTCAGTCTCTCACTGCCTTTCCCATCTCTAACTCTCTCAGTCTCTCACTCCCTTTCCCATCTCTAGCTCTCTCAGTCTCTCACTGCCTTTCCCATCTCTAACTCTCTCTTTCTCTCACTGCCTTTCCCATCTCTAACTCTCTCAGTCTCTCACTCCCTTTCCCATCTCTAGCTCTCTCAGTGTCTCACTGCCTTTCCCCTCTAACTCTCTCAGTCTCTCACTGCCTTTCCCATCTCTAACTCGCTCAGTCTCACACTCCCTTTCCCATCTCTAGCTCTCTCAGTCTCTCACTGCCTTTCCCATCTCTAGCTCTCTCAGTCTCTCACTGCCTTTCCCATCTCTAACTCTCTCAGTCTCTCACTGCCTTTCCCATCTCCAGCTCTGTCAGTCTCTCACTGCCTTTCCCATCTGTAACTCTCTGTCTCTCACTGCCTTTCCCATCTCTAGCTCTCTCAGTCTCTCACTACCTTTCGCAGCTCTAGCTCTCTCAGTCTCTCACTGCCTTTCCCATCTCTAACTCTCTCAGTCTCTCACTCCCTTTCCCATCTCTAACTCTCTCAGTCTCTCACTGCCTTTTCCAACTCTAACTCTCTCAGTCTCTCACTGCCTTTCCCATCTCTAACTCTCTGTCTCTCACTGCCTTTCCCATCTCTAACTCTCAGTCTCTCACTGCCTTTCCCATCTCGAACTCTCTCAGTCTCTCACTGCCTTTCCCATCTCTAACTCTCTGTCTCTCACTGCCTTTTCCATCTCTAACTCTCTGTCTCTCACTCCCTTTCCCATCTCTAGCTCTCTCAGTCTCTCACTTCCTTTCCCATCTCTAGCTCTCTCAGTCTCTCACTGCCTTTCCCATCTCTAACTCTCTCTGTCTCTCACTCCCTTTCCCGTCTCCAGCTCTGTCAGTCTCTCACTGCCTTTCCCATCTCTAACTCTCTCAGTCTCTCACTGTCTTTCCCATCTGTAACTCTCAGTCTCTCACTGCCTTTTCCATCTCTAACTCTCTCAGTCTCTCACTGCCTTTCCCATCTCTAACTCTCTGTGTCTCACTGCCTTTCCCATCTCTAACTCTCAGTCTCTCACTGCCTTTCCCATCTCTAACTCTCTCAGTCTCTCACTGCCTTTCCCATCTCTAACTCTCTGTATCTCCCTGCCTTTCCCATCTCTAGCTCTCTCAGTCTCTCACTGCCCTTTCCCATCTCTAGCTCTCTCAGTCTCTCACTCCCTTTCCCATCTCTAGCTCTCTCAGTCTCTCACTGCCTTTCCCATCTCTGGCTCTCTCAGTCTCTTACTGCCTTTCCCATCTCTAGCTCTGTCAGTCTCTCACTGCCTTTCCCATCTCTAACTCTCTCAGTCTCACACTCCCTTTCCCATCTCTAGCTCTCTCAGTCTCTCACTGCCTTTCCCATCTCTAGCTCTCTCAGTCTCTCACTGCCTTTCCCATCTCTAACTCTCTCAGTCTCTCACTGCCTTTCCCATCTCCAGCTCTGTCAGTCTCTCACTGCCTTTCCCATCTGTAACTCTCTGTCTCTCACTGCCTTTCCCATCTCTAGCTCTCTCAGTCTCTCACTACCTTTCCCATCTCTAGCTCTCTCAGTCTCTCACTGCCTTTCCCATCTCTAACTCTCTCAGTCTCTCACTCCCTTTCCCATCTCTAACTCTCTCAGTCTCTCACTGCCTTTTCCAACTCTAACTCTCTCAGTCTCTCACTGCCTTTCCCATCTCTAACTCTCTGTCTCTCACTGCCTTTCCCATCTCTAACTCTCAGTCTCTCACTGCCTTTCCCATCTCGAACTCTCTCAGTCTCTCACTGCCTTTCCCATCTCTAACTCTCTGTCTCTCACTGCCTTTCCCATCTCTAACTCTCTGTCTCTCACTGCCTTTCCCATCTCTAGCTCTCTCAGCCTCTCACTGCCTTTCCCATCTCTAACTCTCTCTGTCTCTCACTGCCTTTCCCATCTCCAGCTCTGTCAGTCTCTCACTGCCTTTCCCATCTCTAACTCTCTCAGTCTCTCACTGCCTTTCCCATCTGTAACTCTCAGTCTCTCACTGCCTTTTCCATCTCTAACTCTCTCAGTCTCTCACTGCCTTTCCCATCTCTAACTCTCTGTGTCTCACTGCCTTTCCCATCTCTAACTCTCAGTCTCTCACTGCCTTTCCCATCTCTAACTCTCTCAGTCTCTCACTGCCTTTCCCATCTCTAACTCTCTGTCTCTCACTGCCTTTCCCATCTCTAGCTCTCTGTATCTCACTGCCTTTCCCATCTCTAGCTCTCTCAGTCTCTCACTGCCGTTCCCATCTCTAGCTCTCTCAGTCTCTCACTGCCTTTCCCATCTCTAGCTCTCTCAGTCTCTCACTCCCTTTCCCATCTCTGGCTCTCTCAGTCTCTTACTGCCTTTCACATCTCTAGCTCTGTCAGTCTCTCACTGCCTTTCCCATCTCTAACTCTCTCAGTCTCTCACTGCCTTTCCCATCTCTAACTCTCTCAGTCTCTCACTCCCTTTCCCATCTCTAACTCTCTCAGTCTCTCACTGCCTTTCCCATCTCTAACTCTCTCTTTCTCCCACTGCCTTTCCCATCTCTACCTCTCACAGTCTCTCACTCCCTTTCCCATCTCTAGCTCTCTCAGTCTCTCACTGCCTTTCCCATCTCTAACTCTCTGTCTCTCACTGCCTTTCCCATCTCTAGCTCTCTCAGTCTCTCACTACCTTTCCCATCTCTAGCTATCTCAGTCTCTCACTGCCTTTCCCATCTCTAACTCTCAGTCTCTCACTGCCTTTCCCATCTCTAGCTCTCTCAGTCTCTCACTACCTTTCCCATCTCTAGCTCTCTCAGTCACTCACTCCCTTTCCAATCTCTAACTCTCTCAGTCTCTCACTACCTTTCCCATCTCTAGCTCTCTCAGTCTCTCACTCCCTTTCCCATCTCTAGCTCTCTCAGTCTCTCACTGCCTTTCCCATCTCTAACTCTCTCTTTCTCTCACTGCCTTTCCCATCTCTACCTCTCTCAGTCTCTCACTCCCTTTCCCATCTCTAACTCTCTCTGCCTCTCACTGACTTTCCCATCTCTAACTCTCTCAGCCTCTCACTGCCTTTCCCATCTCTATCTCTCTCAGTCTCTCACTGCCTTTCCCATCTCTCGCTCTCTCAGTCTCTCACTGCCTTTCCCATCTCTACCTCTCTCAGTCTCCCACTCCCTTTCCCATCTCTAGCTCTGTCAGTCTCTCACTGCCTTTCCCATCTCTAACTCTCTGTCTCTCACTGCCTTTCCCATCTCTAACTCTCTGTCTCTCACTGCCTTTCCCATCTCTATCTCTCTCAGTCTCTCACTGCCTTTCCCATCTCTAGCTCTCTAAGTCACTCACTGCCTTTCCCATCTCTAACTCTCTCAGTCTCTCACTGCCTTTCCCATCTCTAGCTCTCTCAGTGTCTCACTGCCTTTCCCATCTCCAGCTCTCTCAGTCTCTCACTGCCTTTCCCATCTCTAGCTCTGTCAGTCTCTCACAACCTTTCCCATCTCTAACTCTCTCAGTCTCTCACTGCCTTTCCCATCTCTAACTCTCTCAGTCTCTCACTCCCTTTCCCATCTCTAGCTCTCTCAGTCTCTCACTCCCTTTCCCATCTCTAACTCTCTCTTTCTCTCACTGCCTTTCCCATCTCTAACTCTCTCAGTCTCTCACTCCCTTTCCCATCTCTAGCTCTCTCAGTGTCTCACTGCCTTTCCCCTCTAACTCTCTCAGTCTCTCACTGCCTTTCCCATCTCTAACTCGCTCAGTCTCACACTCCCTTTCCCATCTCTAGCTCTCTCAGTCTCTCACTGCCTTTCCCATGTCTAACTCTCTCAGTCTCTCACTGCCTTTCCCATCTCTAACTCTCTCAGTCTCTCACTGCCTTTCCCATCTCCAGCTCTGTCAGTCTCTCACTGCCTTTCCCATCTGTAACTCTCTGTCTCTCACTGCCTTTCCCATCTCTAGCTCTCTCAGTCTCTCACTACCTTTCGCATCTCTAGCTCTCTCAGTCTCTCACTGCCTTTCCCATCTCTAACTCTCTCAGTCTCTCACTCCCTTTCCCATCTCTAACTCTCTCAGTCTCTCACTGCCTTTTCCAACTCTAACTCTCTCAGTCTCTCACTGCCTTTCCCATCTCTAACTCTCTGTCTCTCACTGCCTTTCCCATCTCTAACTCTCAGTCTCTCACTGCCTTTCCCATCTCGAACTCTCTCAGTCTCTCACTGCCTTTCCCATCTCTAACTCTCTGTCTCTCACTGCCTTTCCCATCTCTAACTCTCTGTCTCTCACTCCCTTTCCCATCTCTAGCTCTCTCAGTCTCTCACTTCCTTTCCCATCTCTAGCTCTCTCAGTCTCTCACTGCCTTTCCCATCTCGAACTCTCTCTGTCTCTCACTGCCTTTCCCATCTCCAGCTCTGTCAGTGTCTCACTGCCTTTCCCATCTCTAACTCTCTCAGTCTCTCACTGTCTTTCCCATCTGTAACTCTCAGTCTCTCACTGCCTTTTCCATCTCTAACTCTCTCAGTCTCTCACTGCCTTTCCCATCTCTAACTCTCTGTGTCTCACTGCCTTTCCCATCTCTAACTCTCAGTCTCTCACTGCCTTTCCCATCTCTAACTCTCTCAGTCTCTCACTGCCTTTCCCATCTCTAACTCTCTGTATCTCCCTGCCTTTCCCATCTCTAGCTCTCTCAGTCTCTCACTGCCCTTTCCCATCTCTAGCTCTCTCAGTCTCTCACTCCCTTTCCCATCTCTAGCTCTCTCAGTCTCTCACTGCCTTTCCCATCTCTGGCTCTCTCAGTCTCTTACTGCCTTTCCCATCTCTAGCTCTGTCAGTCTCTCACTGCCTTTCCCATCTCTAACTCTCTCAGTCTCACACTCCCTTTCCCATCTCTAGCTCTCTCAGTCTCTCACTGCCTTTCCCATCTCTAGCTCTCTCAGTCTCTCACTGCCTTTCCCATCTCTAACTCTCTCAGTCTCTCACTGCCTTTCCCATCTCCAGCTCTGTCAGTCTCTCACTGCCTTTCCCATCTGTAACTCTCTGTCTCTCACTGCCTTTCCCATCTCTAGCTCTCTCAGTCTCTCACTACCTTTCCCATCTCTAGCTCTCTCAGTCTCTCACTGCCTTTCCCATCTCTAACTCTCTCAGTCTCTCACTCCCTTTCCCATCTCTAACTCTCTCAGTCTCTCACTGCCTTTTCCAACTCTAACTCTCTCAGTCTCTCACTGCCTTTCCCATCTCTAACTCTCTGTCTCTCACTGCCTTTCCCATCTCTAACTCTCAGTCTCTCACTGCCTTTCCCATCTCGAACTCTCTCAGTCTCTCACTGCCTTTCCCATCTCTAACTCTCTGTCTCTCACTGCCTTTCCCATCTCTAACTCTCTGTCTCTCACTGCCTTTCCCATCTCTAGCTCTCTCAGTCTCTCACTGCCTTTCCCATCTCTAACTCTCTCTGTCTCTCACTGCCTTTCCCATCTCCAGCTCTGTCAGTCTCTCACTGCCTTTCCCATCTCTAACTCTCTCAGTCTCTCACTGCCTTTCCCATCTGTAACTCTCAGTCTCTCACTGCCTTTTCCATCTCTAACTCTCTCAGTCTCTCACTGCCTTTCCCATCTCTAACTCTCTGTGTCTCACTGCCTTTCCCATCTCTAACTCTCAGTCTCTCACTGCCTTTCCCATCTCTAACTCTCTCAGTCTCTCACTGCCTTTCCCATCTCTAACTCTCTGTATCTCCCTGCCTTTCCCATCTCTAGCTCTCTCAGTCTCTCACTGCCTTTCCCATCTCTAACTCTCTCAGTCTCTCACTGCCTTTCCCATCTCTAGCTCTCTGTATCTCACTGCCTTTCCCATCTCTAGCTCTCTCAGTCTCTCACTGCCGTTCCCATCTCTAGCTCTCTCAGTCTCTCACTGCCTTTCCCATCTCTAGCTCTCTCAGTCTCTCACTCCCTTTCCCATCTCTGGCTCTCTCAGTCTCTTACTGCCTTTCACATCTCTAGCTCTGTCAGTCTCTCACTGCCTTTCCCATCTCTAACTCTCTCAGTCTCTCACTGCCTTTCCCATCTCTAACTCTCTCAGTCTCTCACTCCCTTTCCCATCTCTAACTCTCTCAGTCTCTCACTGCCTTTCCCATCTCTAACTCTCTCTTTCTCCCACTGCCTTTCCCATCTCTACCTCTCACAGTCTCTCACTCCCTTTCCCATCTCTAGCTCTCTCAGTCTCTCACTGCCTTTCCCATCTCTAACTCTCTGTCTCTCACTGCCTTTCCCATCTCTAGCTCTCTCAGTCTCTCACTACCTTTCCCATCTCTAGCTATCTCAGTCTCTCACTGCCTTTCCCATCTCTAACTCTCAGTCTCTCACTGCCTTTCCCATCTCTAGCTCTCTCAGTCTCTCACTACCTTTCCCATCTCTAGCTCTCTCAGTCACTCACTCCCTTTCCAATCTCTAACTCTCTCAGTCTCTCACTACCTTTCCCATCTCTAGCTCTCTCAGTCTCTCACTCCCTTTCCCATCTCTAGCTCTCTCAGTCTCTCACTGCCTTTCCCATCTCTAACTCTCTCTTTCTCTCACTGCCTTTCCCATCTCTACCTCTCTCAGTCTCTCACTCCCTTTCCCATCTCTAACTCTCTCTGCCTCTCACTGACTTTCCCATCTCTAACTCTCTCAGCCTCTCACTGCCTTTCCCATCTCTATCTCTCTCAGTCTCTCACTGCCTTTCCCATCTCTCGCTCTCTCAGTCTCTCACTGCCTTTCCCATCTCTACCTCTCTCAGTCTCCCACTCCCTTTCCCATCTCTAGCTCTGTCAGTCTCTCACTGCCTTTCCCATCTCTAACTCTCTGTCTCTCACTGCCTTTCCCATCTCTAACTCTCTGTCTCTCACTGCCTTTCCCATCTCTATCTCTCTCAGTCTCTCACTGCCTTTCCCATCTCTAGCTCTCTAAGTCACTCACTGCCTTTCCCATCTCTAACTCTCTCAGTCTCTCACTGCCTTTCCCATCTCTAGCTCTCTCAGTGTCTCACTGCCTTTCCCATCTCCAGCTCTCTCAGTCTCTCACTGCCTTTCCCATCTCTAGCTCTGTCAGTCTCTCACAACCTTTCCCATCTCTAACTCTCTCAGTCTCTCACTGCCTTTCCCATCTCTAACTCTCTCAGTCTCTCACTCCCTTTCCCATCTCTAGCTCTCTCAGTCTCTCACTCCCTTTCCCATCTCTAACTCTCTCTTTCTCTCACTGCCTTTCCCATCTCTAACTCTCTCAGTCTCTCACTCCCTTTCCCATCTCTAGCTCTCTCAGTGTCTCACTGCCTTTCCCCTCTAACTCTCTCAGTCTCTCACTGCCTTTCCCATCTCTAACTCGCTCAGTCTCACACTCCCTTTCCCATCTCTAGCTCTCTCAGTCTCTCACTGCCTTTCCCATGTCTAACTCTCTCAGTCTCTCACTGCCTTTCCCATCTCTAACTCTCTCAGTCTCTCACTGCCTTTCCCATCTCCAGCTCTGTCAGTCTCTCACTGCCTTTCCCATCTGTAACTCTCTGTCTCTCACTGCCTTTCCCATCTCTATCTCTCTCAGTCTCTCACTACCTTTCGCATCTCTAGCTCTCTCAGTCTCTCACTGCCTTTCCCATCTCTAACTCTCTCAGTCTCTCACTCCCTTTCCCATCTCTAACTCTCTCAGTCTCTCACTGCCTTTTCCAACTCTAACTCTCTCAGTCTCTCACTGCCTTTCCCATCTCTAACTCTCTGTCTCTCACTGCCTTTCCCATCTCTAACTCTCAGTCTCTCACTGCCTTTCCCATCTCGAACTCTCTCAGTCTCTCACTGCCTTTCCCATCTCTAACTCTCTGTCTCTCACTGCCTTTCCCATCTCTAACTCTCTGTCTCTCACTCCCTTTCCCATCTCTAGCTCTCTCAGTCTCTCACTTCCTTTCCCATCTCTAGCTCTCTCAGTCTCTCACTGCCTTTCCCATCTCTAACTCTCTCTGTCTCTCACTGCCTTTCCCATCTCCAGCTCTGTCAGTCTCTCACTGCCTTTCCCATCTCTAACTCTCTCAGTCTCTCACTGTCTTTCCCATCTGTAACTCTCAGTCTCTCACTGCCTTTTCCATCTCTAACTCTCTCAGTCTCTCACTGCCTTTCCCATCTCTAACTCTCTGTGTCTCACTGCCTTTCCCATCTCTAACTCTCAGTCTCTCACTGCCTTTCCCATCTCTAACTCTCTCAGTCTCTCACTGCCTTTCCCATCTCTAACTCTCTGTATCTCCCTGCCTTTCCCATCTCTAGCTCTCTCAGTCTCTCACTGCCCTTTCCCATCTCTAGCTCTCTCAGTCTCTCACTCCCTTTCCCATCTCTAGCTCTCTCAGTCTCTCACTGCCTTTCCCATCTCTGGCTCTCTCAGTCTCTTACTGCCTTTCCCATCTCTAGCTCTGTCAGTCTCTCACTGCCTTTCCCATCTCTAACTCTCTCAGTCTCACACTCCCTTTCCCATCTCTAGCTCTCTCAGTCTCTCACTGCCTTTCCCATCTCTAGCTCTCTCAGTCTCTCACTGCCTTTCCCATCTCTAACTCTCTCAGTCTCTCACTGCCTTTCCCATCTCCAGCTCTGTCAGTCTCTCACTGCCTTTCCCATCTGTAACTCTCTGTCTCTCACTGCCTTTCCCATCTCTAGCTCTCTCAGTCTCTCACTACCTTTCCCATCTCTAGCTCTCTCAGTCTCTCACTGCCTTTCCCATCTCTAACTCTCTCAGTCTCTCACTCCCTTTCCCATCTCTAACTCTCTCAGTCTCTCACTGCCTTTTCCAACTCTAACTCTCTCAGTCTCTCACTGCCTTTCCCATCTCTAACTCTCTGTCTCTCACTGCCTTTCCCATCTCTAACTCTCAGTCTCTCACTGCCTTTCCCATCTCGAACTCTCTCAGTCTCTCACTGCCTTTCCCATCTCTAACTCTCTGTCTCTCACTGCCTTTCCCATCTCTAACTCTCTGTCTCTCACTGCCTTTCCCATCTCTAGCTCTCTCAGTCTCTCACTGCCTTTCCCATCTCTAACTCTCTCTGTCTCTCACTGCCTTTCCCATCTCCAGCTCTGTCAGTCTCTCACTGCCTTTCCCATCTCTAACTCTCTCAGTCTCTCACTGCCTTTCCCATCTGTAACTCTCAGTCTCTCACTGCCTTTTCCATCTCTAACTCTCTCAGTCTCTCACTGCCTTTCCCATCTCTAACTCTCTGTGTCTCACTGCCTTTCCCATCTCTAACTCTCAGTCTCTCACTGCCTTTCCCATCTCTAACTCTCTCAGTCTCTCACTGCCTTTCCCATCTCTAACTCTCTGTCTCTCACTGCCTTTCCCATCTCTAGCTCTCTGTATCTCACTGCCTTTCCCATCTCTAGCTCTCTCAGTCTCTCACTGCCGTTCCCATCTCTAGCTCTCTCAGTCTCTCACTGCCTTTCCCATCTCTAGCTCTCTCAGTCTCTCACTCCCTTTCCCATCTCTGGCTCTCTCAGTCTCTTACTGCCTTTCACATCTCTAGCTCTGTCAGTCTCTCACTGCCTTTCCCATCTCTAACTCTCTCAGTCTCTCACTGCCTTTCCCATCTCTAACTCTCTCAGTCTCTCACTCCCTTTCCCATCTCTAACTCTCTCAGTCTCTCACTGCCTTTCCCATCTCTAACTCTCTCTTTCTCCCACTGCCTTTCCCATCTCTACCTCTCACAGTCTCTCACTCCCTTTCCCATCTCTAGCTCTCTCAGTCTCTCACTGCCTTTCCCATCTCTAACTCTCTGTCTCTCACTGCCTTTCCCATCTCTAGCTCTCTCAGTCTCTCACTACCTTTCCCATCTCTAGCTATCTCAGTCTCTCACTGCCTTTCCCATCTCTAACTCTCAGTCTCTCACTGCCTTTCCCATCTCTAGCTCTCTCAGTCTCTCACTACCTTTCCCATCTCTAGCTCTCTCAGTCACTCACTCCCTTTCCAATCTCTAACTCTCTCAGTCTCTCACTACCTTTCCCATCTCTAGCTCTCTCAGTCTCTCACTCCCTTTCCCATCTCTAGCTCTCTCAGTCTCTCACTGCCTTTCCCATCTCTAACTCTCTCTTTCTCTCACTGCCTTTCCCATCTCTACCTCTCTCAGTCTCTCACTCCCTTTCCCATCTCTAACTCTCTCTGCCTCTCACTGACTTTCCCATCTCTAACTCTCTCAGCCTCTCACTGCCTTTCCCATCTCTATCTCTCTCAGTCTCTCACTGCCTTTCCCATCTCTCGCTCTCTCAGTCTCTCACTGCCTTTCCCATCTCTACCTCTCTCAGTCTCCCACTCCCTTTCCCATCTCTAGCTCTGTCAGTCTCTCACTGCCTTTCCCATCTCTAACTCTCTGTCTCTCACTGCCTTTCCCATCTCTAACTCTCTGTCTCTCACTGCCTTTCCCATCTCTATCTCTCTCAGTCTCTCACTGCCTTTCCCATCTCTAGCTCTCTAAGTCACTCACTGCCTTTCCCATCTCTAACTCTCTCAGTCTCTCACTGCCTTTCCCATCTCTAGCTCTCTCAGTGTCTCACTGCCTTTCCCATCTCCAGCTCTCTCAGTCTCTCACTGCCTTTCCCATCTCTAGCTCTGTCAGTCTCTCACAACCTTTCCCATCTCTAACTCTCTCAGTCTCTCACTGCCTTTCCCATCTCTAACTCTCTCAGTCTCTCACTCCCTTTCCCATCTCTAGCTCTCTCAGTCTCTCACTCCCTTTCCCATCTCTAACTCTCTCTTTCTCTCACTGCCTTTCCCATCTCTAACTCTCTCAGTCTCTCACTCCCTTTCCCATCTCTAGCTCTCTCAGTGTCTCACTGCCTTTCCCCTCTAACTCTCTCAGTCTCTCACTGCCTTTCCCATCTCTAACTCGCTCAGTCTCACACTCCCTTTCCCATCTCTAGCTCTCTCAGTCTCTCACTGCCTTTCCCATGTCTAACTCTCTCAGTCTCTCACTGCCTTTCCCATCTCTAACTCTCTCAGTCTCTCACTGCCTTTCCCATCTCCAGCTCTGTCAGTCTCTCACTGCCTTTCCCATCTGTAACTCTCTGTCTCTCACTGCCTTTCCCATCTCTATCTCTCTCAGTCTCTCACTACCTTTCGCATCTCTAGCTCTCTCAGTCTCTCACTGCCTTTCCCATCTCTAACTCTCTCAGTCTCTCACTCCCTTTCCCATCTCTAACTCTCTCAGTCTCTCACTGCCTTTTCCAACTCTAACTCTCTCAGTCTCTCACTGCCTTTCCCATCTCTAACTCTCTGTCTCTCACTGCCTTTCCCATCTCTAACTCTCAGTCTCTCACTGCCTTTCCCATCTCGAACTCTCTCAGTCTCTCACTGCCTTTCCCATCTCTAACTCTCTGTCTCTCACTGCCTTTCCCATCTCTAACTCTCTGTCTCTCACTCCCTTTCCCATCTCTAGCTCTCTCAGTCTCTCACTTCCTTTCCCATCTCTAGCTCTCTCAGTCTCTCACTGCCTTTCCCATCTCTAACTCTCTCTGTCTCTCACTGCCTTTCCCATCTCCAGCTCTGTCAGTCTCTCACTGCCTTTCCCATCTCTAACTCTCTCAGTCTCTCACTGTCTTTCCCATCTGTAACTCTCAGTCTCTCACTGCCTTTTCCATCTCTAACTCTCTCAGTCTCTCACTGCCTTTCCCATCTCTAACTCTCTGTGTCTCACTGCCTTTCCCATCTCTAACTCTCAGTCTCTCACTGCCTTTCCCATCTCTAACTCTCTCAGTCTCTCACTGCCTTTCCCATCTCTAACTCTCTGTATCTCCCTGCCTTTCCCATCTCTAGCTCTCTCAGTCTCTCACTGCCCTTTCCCATCTCTAGCTCTCTCAGTCTCTCACTCCCTTTCCCATCTCTAGCTCTCTCAGTCTCTCACTGCCTTTCCCATCTCTGGCTCTCTCAGTCTCTTACTGCCTTTCCCATCTCTAGCTCTGTCAGTCTCTCACTGCCTTTCCCATCTCTAACTCTCTCAGTCTCACACTCCCTTTCCCATCTCTAGCTCTCTCAGTCTCTCACTGCCTTTCCCATCTCTAGCTCTCTCAGTCTCTCACTGCCTTTCCCATCTCTAACTCTCTCAGTCTCTCACTGCCTTTCCCATCTCCAGCTCTGTCAGTCTCTCACTGCCTTTCCCATCTGTAACTCTCTGTCTCTCACTGCCTTTCCCATCTCTAGCTCTCTCAGTCTCTCACTACCTTTCCCATCTCTAGCTCTCTCAGTCTCTCACTGCCTTTCCCATCTCTAACTCTCTCAGTCTCTCACTCCCTTTCCCATCTCTAACTCTCTCAGTCTCTCACTGCCTTTTCCAACTCTAACTCTCTCAGTCTCTCACTGCCTTTCCCATCTCTAACTCTCTGTCTCTCACTGCCTTTCCCATCTCTAACTCTCAGTCTCTCACTGCCTTTCCCATCTCGAACTCTCTCAGTCTCTCACTGCCTTTCCCATCTCTAACTCTCTGTCTCTCACTGCCTTTCCCATCTCTAACTCTCTGTCTCTCACTGCCTTTCCCATCTCTAGCTCTCTCAGTCTCTCACTGCCTTTCCCATCTCTAACTCTCTCTGTCTCTCACTGCCTTTCCCATCTCCAGCTCTGTCAGTCTCTCACTGCCTTTCCCATCTCTAACTCTCTCAGTCTCTCACTGCCTTTCCCATCTGTAACTCTCAGTCTCTCACTGCCTTTTCCATCTCTAACTCTCTCAGTCTCTCACTGCCTTTCCCATCTCTAACTCTCTGTGTCTCACTGCCTTTCCCATCTCTAACTCTCAGTCTCTCACTGCCTTTCCCATCTCTAACTCTCTCAGTCTCTCACTGCCTTTCCCATCTCTAACTCTCTGTCTCTCACTGCCTTTCCCATCTCTAGCTCTCTGTATCTCACTGCCTTTCCCATCTCTAGCTCTCTCAGTCTCTCACTGCCGTTCCCATCTCTAGCTCTCTCAGTCTCTCACTGCCTTTCCCATCTCTAGCTCTCTCAGTCTCTCACTCCCTTTCCCATCTCTGGCTCTCTCAGTCTCTTACTGCCTTTCACATCTCTAGCTCTGTCAGTCTCTCACTGCCTTTCCCATCTCTAACTCTCTCAGTCTCTCACTGCCTTTCCCATCTCTAACTCTCTCAGTCTCTCACTCCCTTTCCCATCTCTAACTCTCTCAGTCTCTCACTGCCTTTCCCATCTCTAACTCTCTCTTTCTCCCACTGCCTTTCCCATCTCTACCTCTCACAGTCTCTCACTCCCTTTCCCATCTCTAGCTCTCTCAGTCTCTCACTGCCTTTCCCATCTCTAACTCTCTGTCTCTCACTGCCTTTCCCATCTCTAGCTCTCTCAGTCTCTCACTACCTTTCCCATCTCTAGCTATCTCAGTCTCTCACTGCCTTTCCCATCTCTAACTCTCAGTCTCTCACTGCCTTTCCCATCTCTAGCTCTCTCAGTCTCTCACTACCTTTCCCATCTCTAGCTCTCTCAGTCACTCACTCCCTTTCCAATCTCTAACTCTCTCAGTCTCTCACTACCTTTCCCATCTCTAGCTCTCTCAGTCTCTCACTCCCTTTCCCATCTCTAGCTCTCTCAGTCTCTCACTGCCTTTCCCATCTCTAACTCTCTCTTTCTCTCACTGCCTTTCCCATCTCTACCTCTCTCAGTCTCTCACTCCCTTTCCCATCTCTAACTCTCTCTGCCTCTCACTGACTTTCCCATCTCTAACTCTCTCAGCCTCTCACTGCCTTTCCCATCTCTATCTCTCTCAGTCTCTCACTGCCTTTCCCATCTCTCGCTCTCTCAGTCTCTCACTGCCTTTCCCATCTCTACCTCTCTCAGTCTCCCACTCACTTTCCCATCTCTAGCTCTGTCAGTCTCTCACTGCCTTTCCCATCTCTAACTCTCTGTCTCTCACTGCCTTTCCCATCTCTAACTCTCTGTCTCTCACTGCCTTTCCCATCTCTATCTCTCTCAGTCTCTCACTGCCTTTCCCATCTCTAGCTCTCTAAGTCACTCACTGCCTTTCCCATCTCTAACTCTCTCAGTCTCTCACTGCCTTTCCCATCTCTAGCTCTCTCAGTGTCTCACTGCCTTTCCCATCTCCAGCTCTCTCAGTCTCTCACTGCCTTTCCCATCTCTAGCTCTGTCAGTCTCTCACAACCTTTCCCATCTCTAACTCTGTCAGTCTCTCACTGCCTTTCCCATCTCTAACTCTCTCAGTCTCTCACTGCCTTTCCCATCTCCAGCTCTGTCAGTCTCTCACTGCCTTTCCCATCTGTAACTCTCTGTCTCTCACTGCCTTTCCCATCTCTAGCTCTCTCAGTCTCTCACTACCTTTCCCATCTCTAGCTCTCTCAGTCTCTCACTGCCTTTCCCATCTCTAACTCTCTCAGTCTCTCACTCCCTTTCCCATCTCTAACTCTCTCAGTCTCTCACTGCCTTTTCCAACTCTAACTCTCTCAGTCTCTCACTGCCTTTCCCATCTCTAACTCTCTGTCTCTCACTGCCTTTCCCATCTCTAACTCTCAGTCTCTCACTGCCTTTCCCATCTCGAACTCTCTCAGTCTCTCACTGCCTTTCCCATCTCTAACTCTGTCTCTCACTGCCTTTCCCATCTCTAACTCTCTGTCTCTCACTGCCTTTCCCATCTCTAGCTCTCTCAGTCTCTCACTGCCTTTCCCATCTCTAACTCTCTCTGTCTCTCACTGCCTTTCCCATCTCCAGCTCTGTCAGTCTCTCACTGCCTTTCCCATCTCTAACTCTCTCAGTCTCTCACTGCCTTTCCCATCTGTAACTCTCAGTCTCTCACTGCCTTTTCCATCTCTAACTCTCTCAGTCTCTCACTGCCTTTCCCATCTCTAACTCTCTGTGTCTCACTGCCTTTCCCATCTCTAACTCTCAGTCTCTCACTGCCTTTCCCATCTCTAACTCTCTCAGTCTCTCACTGCCTTTCCCATCTCTAACTCTCTGTCTCTCACTGCCTTTCCCATCTCTAGCTCTCTGTATCTCACTGCCTTTCCCATCTCTAGCTCTCTCAGTCTCTCACTGCCGTTCCCATCTCTAGCTCTCTCAGTCTCTCACTGCCTTTCCCATCTCTAGCTCTCTCAGTCTCTCACTCCCTTTCCCATCTCTGGCTCTCTCAGTCTCTTACTGCCTTTCACATCTCTAGCTCTGTCAGTCTCTCACTGCCTTTCCCATCTCTAACTCTCTCAGTCTCTCACTGCCTTTCCCATCTCTAACTCTCTCAGTCTCTCACTCCCTTTCCCATCTCTAACTCTCTCAGTCTCTCACTGCCTTTCCCATCTCTAACTCTCTCTTTCTCCCACTGCCTTTCCCATCTCTACCTCTCACAGTCTCTCACTCCCTTTCCCATCTCTAGCTCTCTCAGTCTCTCACTGCCTTTCCCATCTCTAACTCTCTGTCTCTCACTGCCTTTCCCATCTCTAGCTCTCTCAGTCTCTCACTACCTTTCCCATCTCTAGCTATCTCAGTCTCTCACTGCCTTTCCCATCTCTAACTCTCAGTCTCTCACTGCCTTTCCCATCTCTAGCTCTCTCAGTCTCTCACTACCTTTCCCATCTCTAGCTCTCTCAGTCACTCACTCCCTTTCCAATCTCTAACTCTCTCAGTCTCTCACTACCTTTCCCATCTCTAGCTCTCTCAGTCTCTCACTCCCTTTCCCATCTCTAGCTCTCTCAGTCTCTCACTGCCTTTCCCATCTCTAACTCTCTCTTTCTCTCACTGCCTTTCCCATCTCTACCTCTCTCAGTCTCTCACTCCCTTTCCCATCTCTAACTCTCTCTGCCTCTCACTGACTTTCCCATCTCTAACTCTCTCAGCCTCTCACTGCCTTTCCCATCTCTATCTCTCTCAGTCTCTCACTGCCTTTCCCATCTCTCGCTCTCTCAGTCTCTCACTGCCTTTCGCATCTCTACCTCTCTCAGTCTCCCACTCCCTTTCCCATCTCTAGCTCTGTCAGTCTCTCACTGCCTTTCCCATCTCTAACTCTCTGTCTCTCACTGCCTTTCCCATCTCTAACTCTCTGTCTCTCACTGCCTTTCCCATCTCTATCTCTCTCAGTCTCTCACTGCCTTTCCCATCTCTAGCTCTCTAAGTCACTCACTGCCTTTCCCATCTCTAACTCTCTCAGTCTCTCACTGCCTTTCCCATCTCTAGCTCTCTCAGTGTCTCACTGCCTTTCCCATCTCCAGCTCTCTCAGTCTCTCACTGCCTTTCCCATCTCTAGCTCTGTCAGTCTCTCACAACCTTTCCCATCTCTAACTCTCTCAGTCTCTCACTGCCTTTCCCACCTCTAACTCTCTCAGTCTCTCACTCCCTTTCCCATCTCTAGCTCTCTCAGTCTCTCACTGCCTTTCCCATCTCTAACTCTCTCTTTCTCTCACTGCCTTTCCCATCTCTAACTCTCTCAGTCTCTCACTCCCTTTCCCATCTCTAGCTCTCTCAGTGTCTCACTGCCTTTCCCCTCTAACTCTCTCAGTCTCTCACTGCCTTTCCCATCTCTAACTCGCTCAGTCTCACACTCCCTTTCCCATCTCTAGCTCTCTCAGTCTCTCACTGCCTTTCCCATGTCTAACTCTCTCAGTCTCTCACTGCCTTTCCCATCTCTAACTCTCTCAGTCTCTCACTGCCTTTCCCATCTCCAGCTCTGTCAGTCTCTCACTGCCTTTCCCATCTGTAACTCTCTGTCTCTCACTGCCTTTCCCATCTCTAGCTCTCTCAGTCTCTCACTACCTTTCGCATCTCTAGCTCTCTCAGTCTCTCACTGCCTTTCCCATCTCTAACTCTCTCAGTCTCTCACTCCCTTTCCCATCTCTAACTCTCTCAGTCTCTCACTGCCTTTTCCAACTCTAACTCTCTCAGTCTCTCACTGCCTTTCCCATCTCTAACTCTCTGTCTCTCACTGCCTTTCCCATCTCTAACTCTCAGTCTCTCACTGCCTTTCCCATCTCGAACTCTCTCAGTCTCTCACTGCCTTTCCCATCTCTAACTCTCTGTCTCTCACTGCCTTTCCCATCTCTAACTCTCTGTCTCTCACTCCCTTTCCCATCTCTAGCTCTCTCAGTCTCTCACTTCCTTTCCCATCTCTAGCTCTCTCAGTCTCTCACTGCCTTTCCCATCTCTAACTCTCTCTGTCTCTCACTGCCTTTCCCATCTCCAGCTCTGTCAGTCTCTCACTGCCTTTCCCATCTCTAACTCTCTCAGTCTCTCACTGTCTTTCCCATCTGTAACTCTCAGTCTCTCACTGCCTTTTCCATCTCTAACTCTCTCAGTCTCTCACTGCCTTTCCCATCTCTAACTCTCTGTGTCTCACTGCCTTTCCCATCTCTAACTCTCAGTCTCTCACTGCCTTTCCCATCTCTAACTCTCTCAGTCTCTCACTGCCTTTCCCATCTCTAACTCTCTGTATCTCCCTGCCTTTCCCATCTCTAGCTCTCTCAGTCTCTCACTGCCCTTTCCCATCTCTAGCTCTCTCAGTCTCTCACTCCCTTTCCCATCTCTAGCTCTCTCAGTCTCTCACTGCCTTTCCCATCTCTGGCTCTCTCAGTCTCTTACTGCCTTTCCCATCTCTAGCTCTGTCAGTCTCTCACTGCCTTTCCCATCTCTAACTCTCTCAGTCTCACACTCCCTTTCCCATCTCTAGCTCTCTCAGTCTCTCACTGCCTTTCCCATCTCTAGCTCTCTCAGTCTCTCACTGCCTTTCCCATCTCTAACTCTCTCAGTCTCTCACTGCCTTTCCCATCTCCAGCTCTGTCAGTCTCTCACTGCCTTTCCCATCTGTAACTCTCTGTCTCTCACTGCCTTTCCCATCTCTAGCTCTCTCAGTCTCTCACTACCTTTCCCATCTCTAGCTCTCTCAGTCTCTCACTGCCTTTCCCATCTCTAACTCTCTCAGTCTCTCACTCCCTTTCCCATCTCTAACTCTCTCAGTCTCTCACTGCCTTTTCCAACTCTAACTCTCTCAGTCTCTCACTGCCTTTCCCATCTCTAACTCTCTGTCTCTCACTGCCTTTCCCATCTCTAACTCTCAGTCTCTCACTGCCTTTCCCATCTCGAACTCTCTCAGTCTCTCACTGCCTTTCCCATCTCTAACTCTCTGTCTCTCACTGCCTTTCCCATCTCTAACTCTCTGTCTCTCACTGCCTTTCCCATCTCTAGCTCTCTCAGTCTCTCACTGCCTTTCCCATCTCTAACTCTCTCTGTCTCTCACTGCCTTTCCCATCTCCAGCTCTGTCAGTCTCTCACTGCCTTTCCCATCTCTAACTCTCTCAGTCTCTCACTGCCTTTCCCATCTGTAACTCTCAGTCTCTCACTGCCTTTTCCATCTCTAACTCTCTCAGTCTCTCACTGCCTTTCCCATCTCTAACTCTCTGTGTCTCACTGCCTTTCCCATCTCTAACTCTCAGTCTCACACTGCCTTTCCCATCTCTAACTCTCTCAGTCTCTCACTGCCTTTCCCATCTCTAACTCTCTGTCTCTCACTGCCTTTCCCATCTCTAGCTCTCTGTATCTCACTGCCTTTCCCATCTCTAGCTCTCTCAGTCTCTCACTGCCGTTCCCATCTCTAGCTCTCTCAGTCTCTCACTGCCTTTCCCATCTCTAGCTCTCTCAGTCTCTCACTTCCTTTCCCATCTCTGGCTCTCTCAGTCTCTTACTGCCTTTCACATCTCTAGCTCTGTCAGTCTCTCACTGCCTTTCCCATCTCTAACTCTCTCAGTCTCTCACTGCCTTTCCCATCTCTAACTCTCTCAGTCTCTCACTCCCTTTCCCATCTCTAACTCTCTCAGTCTCTCACTGCCTTTCCCATCTCTAACTCTCTCTTTCTCCCACTGCCTTTCCCATCTCTACCTCTCACAGTCTCTCACTCCCTTTCCCATCTCTAGCTCTCTCAGTCTCTCACTGCCTTTCCCATCTCTAACTCTCTGTCTCTCACTGCCTTTCCCATCTCTAGCTCTCTCAGTCTCTCACTACCTTTCCCATCTCTAGCTATCTCAGTCTCTCACTGCCTTTCCCATCTCTAACTCTCAGTCTCTCACTGCCTTTCCCATCTCTAGCTCTCTCAGTCTCTCACTACCTTTCCCATCTCTAGCTCTCTCAGTCACTCACTCCCTTTCCAATCTCTAACTCTCTCAGTCTCTCACTACCTTTCCCATCTCTAGCTCTCTCAGTCTCTCACTCCCTTTCCCATCTCTAGCTCTCTCAGTCTCTCACTGCCTTTCCCATCTCTAACTCTCTCTTTCTCTCACTGCCTTTCCCATCTCTACCTCTCTCAGTCTCTCACTCCCTTTCCCATCTCTAACTCTCTCTGCCTCTCACTGACTTTCCCATCTCTAACTCTCTCAGCCTCTCACTGCCTTTCCCATCTCTATCTCTCTCAGTCTCTCACTGCCTTTCCCATCTCTCGCTCTCTCAGTCTCTCACTGCCTTTCCCATCTCTACCTCTCTCAGTCTCCCACTCCCTTTCCCATCTCTAGCTCTGTCAGTCTCTCACTGCCTTTCCCATCTCTAACTCTCTGTCTCTCACTGCCTTTCCCATCTCTAACTCTCTGTCTCTCACTGCCTTTCCCATCTCTATCTCTCTCAGTCTCTCACTGCCTTTCCCATCTGTAACTCTCTGTCTCTCACTGCCTTTCCCATCTCTAGCTCTCTCAGTCTCTCACTACCTTTCGCATCTCTAGCTCTCTCAGTCTCTCACTGCCTTTCCCATCTCTAACTCTCTCAGTCTCTCACTCCCTTTCCCATCTCTAACTCTCTCAGTCTCTCACTGCCTTTTCCAACTCTAACTCTCTCAGTCTCTCACTGCCTTTCCCATCTCTAACTCTCTGTCTCTCACTGCCTTTCCCATCTCTAACTCTCAGTCTCTCACTGCCTTTCCCATCTCGAACTCTCTCAGTCTCTCACTGCCTTTCCCATCTCTAACTCTCTGTCTCTCACTGCCTTTCCCATCTCTAACTCTCTGTCTCTCACTCCCTTTCCCATCTCTAGCTCTCTCAGTCTCTCACTTCCTTTCCCATCTCTAGCTCTCTCAGTCTCTCACTGCCTTTCCCATCTCTAACTCTCTCTGTCTCTCACTGCCTTTCCCATCTCCAGCTCTGTCAGTCTCTCACTGCCTTTCCCATCTCTAACTCTCTCAGTCTCTCACTGTCTTTCCCATCTGTAACTCTCAGTCTCTCACTGCCTTTTCCATCTCTAACTCTCTCAGTCTCTCACTGCCTTTCCCATCTCTAACTCTCTGTGTCTCACTGCCTTTCCCATCTCTAACTCTCAGTCTCTCACTGCCTTTCCCATCTCTAACTCTCTCAGTCTCTCACTGCCTTTCCCATCTCTAACTCTCTGTATCTCCCTGCCTTTCCCATCTCTAGCTCTCTCAGTCTCTCACTGCCCTTTCCCATCTCTAGCTCTCTCAGTCTCTCACTCCCTTTCCCATCTCTAGCTCTCTCAGTCTCTCACTGCCTTTCCCATCTCTGGCTCTCTCAGTCTCTTACTGCCTTTCCCATCTCTAGCTCTGTCAGTCTCTCACTGCCTTTCCCATCTCTAACTCTCTCAGTCTCACACTCCCTTTCCCATCTCTAGCTCTCTCAGTCTCTCACTGCCTTTCCCATCTCTAACTCTCTCAGTCACTCACTGCCTTTCCCATCTCCAGCTCTGTCAGTCTCTCACTGCCTTTCCCATCTGTAACTCTCTGTCTCTCACTGCCTTTCCCATCTCTAGCTCTCTCAGTCTCTCACTACCTTTCCCATCTCTAGCTCTCTCAGTCTCTCACTGCCTTTCCCATCTCTAACTCTCTCAGTCTCTCACTCCCTTTCCCATCTCTAACTCTCTCAGTCTCTCACTGCCTTTTCCAACTCTAACTCTCTCAGTCTCTCACTGCCTTTCCCATCTCTAACTCTCTGTCTCTCACTGCCTTTCCCATCTCTAACTCTCAGTCTCTCACTGCCTTTCCCATCTCGAACTCTCTCAGTCTCTCACTGCCTTTCCCATCTCTAACTCTCTGTCTCTCACTGCCTTTCCCATCTCTAACTCTCTGTCTCTCACTGCCTTTCCCATCTCTAGCTCTCTCAGTCTCTCACTGCCTTTCCCATCTCTAACTCTCTCTGTCTCTCACTGCCTTTCCCATCTCCAGCTCTGTCAGTCTCTCACTGCCTTTCCCATCTCTAACTCTCTCAGTCTCTCACTGCCTTTCCCATCTGTAACTCTCAGTCTCTCACTGCCTTTTCCATCTCTAACTCTCTCAGTCTCTCACTGCCTTTCCCATCTCTAACTCTCTGTGTCTCACTGCCTTTCCCATCTCTAACTCTCAGTCTCTCACTGCCTTTCCCATCTCTAACTCTCTCAGTCTCTCACTGCCTTTCCCATCTCTAACTCTCTGTCTCTCACTGCCTTTCCCATCTCTAGCTCTCTGTATCTCACTGCCTTTCCCATCTCTAGCTCTCTCAGTCTCTCACTGCCGTTCCTATCTCTAGCTCTCTCAGTCTCTCACTGCCTTTCCCATCTCTAGCTCTCTCAGTCTCTCACTCCCTTTCCCATCTCTGGCTCTCTCAGTCTCTTACTGCCTTTCACATCTCTAGCTCTGTCAGTCTCTCACTGCCTTTCCCATCTCTAACTCTCTCAGTCTCTCACTGCCTTTCCCATCTCTAACTCTCTCAGTCTCTCACTCCCTTTCCCATCTCTAACTCTCTCAGTCTCTCACTGCCTTTCCCATCTCTAACTCTCTCTTTCTCCCACTGCCTTTCCCATCTCTACCTCTCACAGTCTCTCACTCCCTTTCCCATCTCTAGCTCTCTCAGTCTCTCACTGCCTTTCCCATCTCTAACTCTCTGTCTCTCACTGCCTTTCCCATCTCTTGCTCTCTCAGTCTCTCACTACCTTTCCCATCTCTAGCTATCTCAGTCTCTCACTGCCTTTCCCATCTCTAACTCTCAGTCTCTCACTGCCTTTCCCATCTCTAGCTCTCTCAGTCTCTCACTACCTTTCCCATCTCTAGCTCTCTCAGTCACTCACTGCCTTTCCCATCTCTACCTCTCTCAGTCTCCCACTCCCTTTCCCATCTCTAGCTCTGTCAGTCTCTCACTGCCTTTCCCATCTCTAACTCTCTGTCTCTCACTGCCTTTCCCATCTCTAACTCTCTGTCTCTCACTGCCTTTCCCATCTCTATCTCTCTCAGTCTCTCACTGCCTTTCCCATCTCTAGCTCTCTAAGTCACTCACTGCCTTTCCCATCTCTAACTCTCTCAGTCTCTCACTGCCTTTCCCATCTCTAGCTCTCTCAGTGTCTCACTGCCTTTCCCATCTCCAGCTCTCTCAGTCTCTCACTGCCTTTCCCATCTCTAGCTCTGTCAGTCTCTCACAACCTTTCCCATCTCTAACTCTCTCAGTCTCTCACTGCCTTTCCCATCTCTAACTCTCTCAGTCTCTCACTCCCTTTCCCATCTCTAGCTCTCTCAGTCTCTCACTGCCTTTCCCATCTCTAACTCTCTCTTTCTCTCACTGCCTTTCCCATCTCTAACTCCCTCAGTCTCTCACTCCCTTTCCCATCTCTAGCTCTCTCAGTGTCTCACTGCCTTTCCCCTCTAACTCTCTCAGTCTCTCACTGCCTTTCCCATCTCTAACTCTCTCAGTCTCTCACTGCCTTTCCCATCTCTAGCTCTCTCAGTCTCTCACTGCCTTTCCCATCTCGAACTCTCTCAGTCTCTCACTGCCTTTCCCATCTCTAACTCTCTCAGTCGCTCACACCCTTTCCCATCTCTAGCTCTCTCAGTCTCTCACTGCCTTTCCCATCTCTGGCTCTCTCAGTCTCTCACTGCCTTTCCCATCTCTAACTCTCTGTCTCTCACTGCCTTTCCCATCTCTAACTCTCTCAGTCTCTCACTCCCTTTCCCATCTCTAGCTCTCTCAGTCTCCCACTGCCTTTCCCATCTCTAACTCTCTCAGTCTCTCACTGCCTTTCCCATCTCTAGCTCTCTCAGTCTCTCAATGCCTTTCCCATCTCTAGCTCTCTCAGTCTCTCACTGCCTTTCCCATCTCTACCTCTCTCAGTCTCCCACTCCCTTTCCCATCTCAACCTCTCTCAGTCTCTCACTGCCTTTCCCATCTCTAACTCTCTCAGTCTCTCACTCCCTTTTCCATCTCTAACTCTCTCAGTCTCTCACTGCCTTTTCCATCTCTAACTCTCTCAGTCTCTCACTGCCTTTCCCATCTCTAACTCTCAGTCTCTCACTGCCTTTCCCATCTCTAACTCTCAGTCTCTCACTGCCTTTCCCATCTCTAACTCTCTCAGTCTCTCACTGCCTTTCCCATCTCTAACTCTCTGTCTCTCACTGCCTTTCCCATCTCTAGCTCTCTCAGTCTCTCACTGCCTTTCCCATCTCTAACTCTCTCAGTCACTCTCTGCCTTTCCCATCTCTAGCTCTGTCAGTCTCTCTCTGCCTTTCCCATCTCTAACTCTCTCAGTCTCTCACTGCCTTTTTCATCTCTAACTCTCTCAGTCTCTCACTGCCTTTCCCATCTCTAACTCTCAGTCTCTCACTGACTTTCCCATCTCTAACTCTCTCAGTCTCTCACTGCCTTTCCCATCTCTAACTCTCTCAGTCTCTCACTGCCTTTCCCATCTCCAGCTCTGTCAGTCTCTCACTGCCTTTCCCATCTCAAGCTCTCTCAGTCTCTCTCTCCCTTTCCCATCTCTAACTCTCTCAGTCTCTCACTGCCTTTCCCATCTCTAGCTCTCTCAGTCTCTCACTGCCTTTCCCATCTCTAGCTCTCTCAGTCTCTCACTCCCTTTCCCATCTCTAGCTCTCTCAGTCTCTCACTGCCTTTCCCATCTCTAACTCTCTCAGTCTCTCACTCCCTTTCCCATCTCTAACTCTCTCAGTCTCACACTGCCTTTTCCATCTCTAACTCTCTCAGTCTCTCACTGCCTTTCCCATCTCTAACTCTCTGTCTCTCACTGCCTTTCCCATCTCTAACTCTCAGTCTCTCACTGCCTTTCCCATCTCTAACTCTCTCAGTCTCTCACTGCCTTTCCCATCTCTAACTCTCTCAGTCTCTCACTGCCTTTCCCATCTCTAACTCTCTGTCTCTCACTCCCTTTCCCATCTCTAACTCTCTCAGTCTCTCACTGCCTTTCCCATCTCTAACTCTCTGTATCTCCCTGCCTTTCCCATCTCTAGCTCTCTCAGTCTCTCACTGCCCTTTCCCATCTCTAGCTCTCTCAGTCTCTCACTGCCTTTCCCATCTCTGGCTCTCTCAGTCTCTCACTGCCTTTTCCATCTCTAACTCTCTCAGTCTCTCACTGCCTTTCCCATCTCTAACTCTCTGTGTCTCACTGCCTTTCCCATCTCTAACTCTCAGTCTCTCACTGCCTTTCCCATCTCTAACTCTCTCAGTCTCTCACTGCCTTTCCCATCTCTAACTCTCTGTATCTCACTGCCTTTCCCATCTCTAGCTCTCTCAGTCTCTCACTGCCTTTCCCATCTCTAGCTCTCTCAGTCTCTCTCTGCCTTTCCCATCTCTAGCTCTCTCAGTCTCTCACTGCCTTTCCCATCTCTAGCTCTCTCAGTCTCTCACTCCCTTTCCCATCTCTGGCTCTCTCAGTCTCTCACTGCCTTTCCCATCTCTAACTCTCTGTCTCTCACTGCCTTTCCCATCTCTAACTCTCTGTCTCTCACTGCCTTTCCCATCTCTATCTCTCTCCGTCTCTCACTGCCTTTCCCATCTCTAGCTCTCTAAGTCTCTCACTGCCTTTCCCATCTCTAACTCTCTCAGTCTCTCACTGCCTTTCCCATCTCTAGCTCTCTCAGTGTCTCACTGCCTTTCCCATCTCCATCTCTCTCAGCCTCTCACTGCCTTTCCCATCTCTAACTCTCTCAGTCTCTCACTGCCTTTCCCATCTCTAACTCTCTCTTTCTCTCACTGCCTTTCCCATCTCTAACTCTCTCAGTCTCTCACTCCCTTTCCCATCTCTAGCTCTCTCAGTGTCTCACTGCCTTTCCCCTCTAACTCTCTCAGTCTCTCACTGCCTTTCCCATCTCTAACTCTCTCAGTCTCTCACTGCCTTTCCCATCTCTAGCTCTCTCAGTCTCTCACTGCCTTTCCCATCTCTAACTCTCTCAGTCTCTCACTGCCTTTCCCATCTCGAACTCTCTCAGTCGCTCACTCCCTTTCCCATCTCTAGCTCTCTCAGTATCTCACTGCCTTGCCCATCTCTGGATCTCTCAGTCTCTCACTGCCTTTCCCATCTCTAACTCTCTGTCTCTCACTGCCTTTCCCATCTCTAACTCTCTCAGTCTCTCACTCCCTTTCCCATCTCTCGCTCTCTCAGTCTCCCACTGCCTTTCCCATCTCTAACTCTCTCAGTCTCTCACTGCCTTTCCCATCTCTAGCTCTCTCAGTCTCTCAATGCCTTTCCCATCTCTAGCTCTCTCAGTCTCTCACTGCCTTTCCCATGTCTACCTCTCTCAGTCTCCCACTCCCTTTCCCATCTCTAACTCTCTCAGTCTCTCACTGCCTTTCCCATCTCTAACTCTCTCAGTCTCTCACTCCCTTTCCCATCTCTAACTCTCTCAGTCTCTCACTGCCTTTTCCATCTCTAACTCTCTCAGTCTCTCACTGCCTTTCCCATCTCTAACTCTCAGTCTCTCACTGCCTTTCCCATCTCTAACTCTCAGTCTCTCACTGCCTTTCCCATCTCTAACTCTCTCAGTCTCTCACTGCCTTTCCCATCTCTAACTCTCTGTCTCTCACTGCCTTTCCCATCTCTAACTCTCTGTCTCTCACTGCCTTTCCCATCTCTAGCTCTCTCAGTCTCTCACTGCCTTTCCCATCTCTAACTCTCTCAGTCACTCTCTGCCTTTCCCATCTCTAGCCCTGTCAGTCTCTCTCTGCCTTTCCCATCTCTAACTCTCTCAGTCTCTCACTGCCTTTTTCATCTCTAACTCTCTCAGTCTCTCACTGCCTTTCCCATCTCTAACTCTCAGTCTCTCACTGACTTTCCCATCTCTAACTCTCTCAGTCTCTCACTGCCTTTCCCATCTCTAACTCTCTCAGTCTCTCACTGCCATTCCCATCTCCAGCTCTGTCAGTCTCTCACTGCCTTTCCCATCTCTAGCTCTCTCAGTCTCTCACTGCCTTTCCCATCTCTAGCTCTCTCAGTCTCTCACTGCCTTTCCCATCTCTAGCTCTCTCAGTCTCTCACTCCCTTTCCCATCTCTAGCTCTCTCAGTCTCTCACTGCCTTTCCCATCTCTAACTCTCTCAGTCTCTCACTCCCTTTCCCATCTCTAACTCTCTCAGTCTCTCACTGCCTTTTCCATCTCTAACTCTCTCAGTCTCTCACTGCCTTTCCCATCTCTAACTCTCTGTCTCTCACTGCCTTTCCCATCTCTAACTCTCAGTCTCTCACTGCCTTTCCCATCTCTAACTCTCTCAGTCTCTCACTGCCTTTCCCATCTCTAACTCTCTGTCTCTCACTGCCTTTCCCAACTCTAACTCTCTGTCTCTCACTGCCTTTCCCATCTCTAGCTCTCTCAGTCTCTCACTGCCTTTCCCATCTCTTGCTCTCTCAGTCTCTCACTCCCTTTCCCATCTCTAGCTCTCTCAGTCTCTCACTGCCTTTCCCATCTCTTGCTCTCTCAGTCTCTCACTCCCTTTCCCATCTCTACCTCTCTCAGTCTCTCACTGCCTTTCCCATCTCTAGCTCTGTCAGTCTCTCACTGCCTTTCCCATCTCTAGCTCTCTCAGTCTCTCACTGCCTTTCCCATCTCTAGCTCTCTCAGTCTCTCACTACCTTTCCCATCTCTTGCTCTCTCAGTCTCTCACTGCCTTTCCCATCTATAACTCTCTCAGTCTCTCACTCCCTTTCCCATCTCTAGCTCTCTCAGTCTCTCACTGCCTTTCCCATCTCTAGCTCTGTCAGTCTCTCACTGCCTTTCCCATCTCTAGCTCTCTCAGTCTCTCAGTGCCTTTCCCATCTCTAACTCTCTGTCTCTCACTGCCTTTCCCATCTCTAACTCTCTCAGTCTCTCACTGCCTTTCCCATCTCTCGCTCTCTCAGTCTCTCACTGCCTTTCCCATCTCTAACTCTCTCAGTCTCTCACTGCCTTTCCCATCTCTCGCTCTCTCAGTCACTCACTGCCTTTCCCATCTCTAACTCTCTCAGTCTCTCACTGCCTTTCCCATCTCCTGCTCTCTCAGTCTCTCACTGCCTTTCCCATCTCTCGGTCTCTCAGTCTCTCACTGCCTTTCCCATCTCTAACTCTCTCAGTCTCTCACTCCCTTTCCCATCTCTAACTCTCTCAGTCTCTCAGTGCCTTTCCCATCTCTCGCTCTCTCAGTCTCTCACTGCCTTTCCCATCTCTAACTCTCTCAGTCTCTCACTCCCTTTCCCATCTCTAACTCTCTCAGCCTCTCAGTGCCTTTCCCATCTCTCGCTCTCTCAGTCTCTCACTGCCTTTCCCATCTCTAGCTCTCTCAGCCTCTCACTGCCTATCCCATCTCTAACTCTCTCAATCTCTCACTCCCTTTCCCATCTCTACCTCTCTCAGTCTCTCACTGCCTTTCCCATCTCTACCTCTCTCAGCCTCTCACTGCCTTTCCCATCTCTAACTCTCTCAATCTCTCACCGTCTTTCCCATCTCTAGCTCTCTCAATCTCTCACTGACTTTCCCATCTCTAGCTCTCTCAGTCTCTCACTGCCTTTCCCATCTCCAGCTCTGTCAGTCTCTCACTGCCTTTCCCATCTCTAACTCTCTCAGTCTCTCACTGCCTTTCCCATCTCTAACTCTCTCTGTCTCTCTCTGCCTTTCCCATCTCTAACTCTCTCTGTCTCTCACTGCCTTTCCCATCTGTAACTCTCTGTCTCTCACTGCCTTTCCCATCTCTAGCTCTCTCAGTCTCTCACTACCTTTCCCATCTCTAGCTCTCTCAGTCTCTCACTGCCTTTCCCATCTCTAACTCTCTCCGTCTCTCACTCCCTTTCCCATCTCTAACTCTCTCTGTCTCTCACTGCCTTTCCCATCTGTAACTCTCTGTCTCTCACTGCCTTTCCCATCTCTAGCTCTCTCAGTCTCTCACTACCTTTCCCATCTCTAGCTCTCTCAGTCTCTCACTGCCTTTCCCATCTCTAACTCTCTCAGTCTCTCACTCCCTTTCCCATCTCTAACTCTCTCAGTCTCCCACTGCCCTTCCCATCTCTAACTCTCTCTGTCTCTCACTGCCTTTCCCATCTCTAACTCTCTCAGTCTCTCACTGCCTTTCCCATCTCTAACTCTCAGTCTCTCACTGCCTTTCCCATCTCTAACTCTCTCAGTCTCTCACTGCCTTTCCCATCTCTAACTCTCTGTCTCTCACTGCCTTTCCCATCTCTAACTCTCTGTCTCTCACTGCCTTTCCCATCTCTAGCTCTCTCAGTCTCTCACTCCCTTTCCCATCTCTAACTCTCTCAGTCTCTCACTGCCTTTCCCATCTCTAGCTCTCTCAGTCTCTCACTGCCTTTCCCATCTCTCGCTCTCTCAGTCTCTCACTGCCTTTCCCATCTCTAACTCTCTCTGTCTCTCACTGCCTTTCCCATCTCCAGCTCTGTCAGTCTCTCACTGCCTTTCCCATCTGTAACTCTCTGTCTCTCACTGCCTTTCCCATCTCTAGCTCTCTCAGCCTCTCACTACCTTTCCCATCTCTAAATCTCTCAGTCTCTCACTGCCTTTTCCATCTCTAACTCTCTCCGCCTCTCACTGCCTTTACCATCTCTAACTCTCAGTCTCTCACTGCCTTTCCCATCTTTAACTCTCTCAGTCTCTCACTCCCTTTCCCATCTCTAACTCTCTGTCTCTCACTGCCTTTCCCATCTCTAGCTCTCTCAGTCTCTCACTACCTTTCCCATCTCGAGCTCTCTCAGTCTCTCACTGCCTTTCCCATCTCTAACTCTCTCAGTCTCTCACTCCCTTTCCCATCTTTAACTCTCTCAGTCTCTCACTGCCTTTCCCATCTCTAACTCTCTGTCTCTCACTGCCTTTCCCATCTCTAGCTCTCTCAGTCTCTCACTACCTTTCCCATCTCTAGCTCTCTCAGTCTCTCACTGCCTTTCCCATCTCTAGCTCTCTCAGTCTCTCACTGCCTTTCCCATCTCTAGCTCTCTCAGTCTCTCACTACCTTTCCCATCTCTAGCTCTCTCAGTCTCTCACTACCTTTCCCATCTCTAGCTCTCTCAGCCTCTCACTGCCTTTCCCATCTCTAGCTCTCTCAGCCTCTCATGCCTTTCCCATCTCTAACTCTCTCAATCTCTCACTGCCTTTCCCATCTCTAGCTCTCTCAGTCTCTCACTGCATTTCCCATCTCTAACTCTCTCAATCTCTCACTGCCTTTCCCATCACTAACTCTCTCAGTCTCTCACTCCCTTTCCCATCTCTAACTCTCTCAGTCTCTCTCTGCCTTTCCCATCTCTAACTCTCTCAGTCTCTCAGTGCCTTTCCCATCTCTAACTCTCTCAGTCTCTCACTGCCTTTCCCATCTCTCACTCTCTCAGTCTCTCTCTGCCTTTCCCATCTCTAACTCTCTCAGCCTCTCACTCCCTTTCCCATCTCTAACTCTCTCAGTCTCTCACTGCCTTTCCCATCTCTAACTCTCTCAGTCTCTCACTGCCTTTCCCATCTCCAGCTTTCTCAGTCTCTCTCTGCCTTTCCCATCTCTAACTCTCTGTCTCTCACTGCCTTTCCCATCTCTAGCTCTCTCAGTCTCCCACTCCCTTTCCCATCTCTAACTCTCTCAATCTCTCACTGCCTTTCCCATCTCTAACTCTCTCAGTCTCTCACTGCCTTTCCCATCTCTAGCTCTCTCAGTCTCTCACTGCCTTTCCCATCTCTAACTCTCCCAGTCTCTCATTCCCTTTCCCATCTCTAACTCTCTCAGTCTCTCACTGCCTTTCCCCTCTCTAACTCTCTGTCTCTCACTGCCTTTCCGATCTCTAGCTCTCTCAGTCTCTAACTGCCTTTCCCATCTCTAACTCTCTCAGTCTCTCACTCCCTTTCCAATCTCTAACTCTCTCAGTCTCTCACTCACTTTCCCATCTCTAACTCTCTCAGTCTCTCACTCCCTTTCCCATCTCTAACTCTCTCAATCTCTCACTGCCTTTCCCATCTCTAACTCTCTCAGTCTCTCACTCCCTTTCCCATCTCTAACTCTCTCAGTCTCTCACTCCCTTTCCCATCTCTCGCTCTCTCAGTCTCTCACTGCCTTTCCCATCTCTAGCTCTCTCAGTCTCTCACTGCCTTTCCCATCTCCAGCTCTCTCTTTGTCTCACTCCCTTTCCCATCTCTAACTCTCTCAGAGTCTCACTGCCTTTCCCATCTCTAGCTCTCTCAGTCTCTCACTCCCTTTCCCATCTCTAACTGGCTCAGTCTCTCACTCCCTTTCCCATCTCTAGCTCTCTCAGTCTCTCACTGCCTTTCCCATCTCTAACTCTCTCAGTCTCTCACTCCCTTTCCCATCTCTAACTCTCTCAGTCTCTCACTCCCTTTCCCATCTCTAGCTCTCTCAGTCTCTCACTCCCTTTCCCATCTCTCGCTCTGTCAGTCTCTCACTCACTTTCCCATCTCTAGCTCTCTCAGTCTCCTACTGCCTTTCCCATCTCTAGCTCTCTCAGTCTCTCTCTGCCTTTCCCATCTCTCGCTCTCTCAATCTCTCACTGCCTTTCCCATCTCTAGCTCTCTCAGTCTCTCACTGCCTTTCCCATCTCTACCTCTCTCAGTCTCTCACTCCCTTTCCCATCTCTAGCTCTCTCAGTCTCTCACTGCCTTTCCCATCTCTAACTCTCTCAGTCTCTCACTCCCTTTCCGATCTCTAGCTCGCTCAGCCTCTCACTGCCTTCCCCATCTCTAACTCTCTCAGTCTCTCACTGCCTTTCCCATCTCTAACTCTCTCAGTCTCTCTCTCCCTTTCCCATCTCTAACTCTCTCAGTCTCTCACTGCCTTTCCCATCTCTACCTCTCTCAGTCTCCCACTCCCTTTCCCATCTCTAACTCTCTCAGTCTCTCACTGCCTTTCCCATCTCTAGCTCTCTCAGTCTCTCACTGCCTTTCCCATCTCTACCTCTCTCAGTCTCCCACTCCCTTTCCCATCTCTAACTCTCTCAGTCTCTCACTGCCTTTCCCATCTCTAACTCTCTCAGTCTCTCACTGCCTTTCCCATCTCTAACTCTCTCAATCTCTCACTGCCTTTCCCATCTCTAGCTCTCTCAGTCTCTCACTGCCTTTCCCATCTTAACTCTCTGTCTCTCACTGCCTTTCCCATCTCTAACTCTCTAAGCCTCTCACCGCCTTTCCCATCTCCAGCTCTCTCAGCCTCTCACTCCCTTTCCCATCTCTAACTCTCTCAGTCTCTCACTGCCTTTCCCATCTCTAGCTCTCTCAGTCTCTCACTCCCTTTCCCATCTCTAGCTCTCTCAGTCTCTCACTGCCTTTCCCATCTCTAGCTCTCTCAGTCTCTCACTGCCTTTCCCATCTCTAGCTCTCTCAGTCTCTCACTGCCTTTCCCATCTCTAACTCTCTCAGCCCCTCACTGCCTTTCCCATCTCTAACTCTCTCAGTCTCTCACTGCCTTTCCCATCTCTAACTCTCTCAGTCTCTCACTGCCTTTCCCATCTCTAACTCTCTCAGTCTCTCACTGCCTTTCCCATCTCTAGCTCTCTCAGTCTCTCACTGCCTTTCCCATCTCTAACTCTCTCAGTCTCTCACTGCCTTTCCCATCTCTAGCTCTCTCAGTCTCTCACTGCCTTTCCCATCTCTAGCTCTCTCAGTCTCTCACTGCCTTTCCCATCTCTAACTCTCTCAGTCTCTCACTGCCTTTCCCATCTCTAGCTCTCTCAGTCTCTCACTGCCTTTCCCATCTCTAGCTCTCTCAGTCTCTCACTGCCTTTCCCATCTCTAACTCTCTCAGTCTCTCACTGCCTATCCCATCTCTAACTCTCTCAGTCTCTCACTGCCTTTCCCATCTCTAGCTCTCTCAGTCTCTCACTGCCTTTCCCATCTCTTACTCTCTCAGTCTCTCACTGCGTTTCCCATCTCTCGCTCTCTCAGTCTCTCACTGCCTTTCCCATCTCCAGCTCTGTCAGTCTCTCACTGCCTTTCCCATCTCTAACTCTCTCAGTCTCTCACTGCCTTTCCCATCTCTAACTCTCTGTCTCTCACTGCCTTTCCCATCTCTAACTCTCTCAGTCTCTCACTGCCTTTCCCATCTCTAGCTCTCTCAGTCTCTCACTGCCTTTCCCATCTCTAACTCTCTCTGTCTCTCACTGCCTTTCCCATCTCCAGCTCTGTCAGTCTCTCACTGCCTTTCCCATCACTAACTCTCTCAGTCTCTCACTGCCTTTCCCATCTGTAACTCTCAGTCTCTCACTGCCTTTTCCATCTCTAACTCTCTCAGTCTCTCACTGCCTTTCCCATCTCTAACTCTCTGTGTCTCACTGCCTTTCCCATCTCTAACTCTCAGTCTCTCACTGCCTTTCCCATCTCTAAATCTCTCAGTCTCTCACTGCCTTTCCCATCTCTAACTCTCTGTATCTCACTGCCTTTCCCATCTCTAGCTCTCTCAGTCTCTCACTGCCTTTCCCATCTCTAGCTCTCTCAGTCTCTCACTCCCTTTCCCATCTCTGGCTCTCTCAGTCTCTTACTGCCTTTCACATCTCTAGCTCTGTCAGTCTCTCACTGCCTTTCCCATCTCTAACTCTCTCAGTCTCTCACTGCCTTTCCCATCTCTAACTCTCTCAGTCTCTCACTCCCTTTCCCATCTCTAACTCTCTCAGTCTCTCACTGCCTTTCCCATCTCTAACTCTCTCTTTCTCTCACTGCCTTTCCCATCTCTACCTCTCTCAGTCTCTCACTCCCTTTCCCATCTCTAGCTCTCTCAGTCTCTCACTGCCTTTCCCATCTCTCGCTCTCTCAGTCTCTCACTCCCTTTCCCATCTCTAGCTCTCTCAGTCTCTCACTGCCTTTCCCATCTCTAACTCTCTGTCTCTCACTGCCTTTCCCATCTCTAGCTCTCTCAGTCTCTCACTACCTTTCCCCTCTCTAGCTATCTCACTCTCTCACTGCCTTTCCCATCTCTAACTCTCAGTCTCTCACTGCCTTTCCCATCTCTAGCTCTCTCAGTCTCTCACTACCTTTCCCATCTCTAGCTCTCTCAGTCTCTCACTCCCTTTCCAATCTCTAACTCTCTCAGTCTCTCACTACCTTTCCCATCTCTAGCTCTCTCAGTCTCTCACTGCCTTTCCCATCTCTAACTCTCTCAGTCTCTCACTCCCTTTCCCATCTCTAGCTCTCTCAGTCTCTCACTGCCTTTCCCATCTCTAACTCTCTCTTTCTCTCACTGCCTTTCCCATCTCTACCTCTCTCAGTCTCTCACTCCCTTTCCCATCTCTAACTCTCTCTGCCTCTCACTGCCTTTCCCATCTCTAACTCTCTCAGCCTCTCACTGCCTTTCCCATCTCTATCTCTCTCAGTGTCGCACTGCCTTTCCCATCTCTCGCTCTCTCAGTCTCTCACTGCCTTTCCCATCTCTACCTCTCTCAGTCTCCCACTCCCTTTCCCATCTCTAGCTCTGTCAGTCTCTCACTGCCTTTCCCATCTCTAACTCTCTGTGTCTCACTGCCTTTCCCATCTCTAACTCTCTGTCTCTCACTGCCTTTCCCATCTCTAGCTCTCTCAGTCTCTCACTGCCTTTCCCATCTCCAGCTCTCTCAGCCTCTCACTGCCTTTCCCATCTCTAACTCTCTCAGTCTCTCACTGCCTTTCCCATCTCTAACTCTCTCTTTCTCTCACTGCCTTTCCCATCTCTAACTCTCTCAGTCTCTCACTCCCTTTCCCATCTCTAGCTCTCTCAGTGTCTCACTGCCTTTCCCCTCTAACTCTCTCAGTCTCTCACTGCCTTTCCCATCTCTAACTCTCTCAGTCTCTCACTGCCTTTCCCATCTCTAGCTCTCTCAGTCTCTCACTGCCTTTCCCATCTCTAACTCTCTCAGTCTCTCACTGCCTTTCCCATCTCTAACTCTCTCAGTCTCTCACTGCCTTTCCCATCTCTAGCTCTGTCAGTCTCTCACTGCCTTTCCCATCTCTAGCTCTCTCAGTCTCTCACTCCCTTTCCCATCTCTAGCTCTCTCAGTCTCTCACTACCTTTCCCATCTCTAACTCTCTCAGTCTCTCACTGCCTTTCCCATCTCTAACTCTCTCAGTCTCTCACTCCCTTTCCCATCTCTAACTCTCTCAGTCTCTCACTGCCTTTTCCATCTCTAACTCTCTCAGTCTCTCACTGCCTTTCCCATCTCTAACTCTCAGTCTCTCACTGCCTTTCCCATCTCTAACTCTCAGTCTCTCACTGCCTTTCCCATCTCTAACTCTCTCAGTCTCTCACTGCCTTTCCCATCTCTAACTCTCTGTCTATCACTGCCTTTCCCATCTCTAACTCTCTGTCTCTCACTGCCTTTCCCATCTCTAGCTCTCTCAGTCTCTCACTGCCTTTCCCATCTCTAACTCTCTCAGTCACTCTCTGCCTTTCCCATCTCTAGCTCTGTCAGTCTCTCTCTGCCTTTCCCATCTCTAACTCTCTCAGTCTCTCACTGCCTTTTTCATCTCTAACTCTCTCAGTCTCTCACTGCCTTTCCCATCTCTAACTCTCAGTCTCTCACTGCCTTTCCCATCTCTAACTCTCTCAGTCTCTCACTGCCTTTCCCATCTCTAACTCTCTCAGTCTCTCACTGCCTTTCCCATCTCCAGCTCTGTCAGTCTCTCACTGCCTTTCCCATCTCTAGCTCTCTCAGTCTCTCACTGCCTTTCCCATCTCTAGCTCTCTCAGTCTCTCACTGCCTTTCCCATCTCTAGCTCTCTCAGTCTCTCACTCCCTTTCCCATCTCTAGCTCTCTCAGTCTCTCACTGCCTTTCCCATCTCTAACTCTCTCAGTCTCTCACTGCCTTTCCCATCTCTAACTCTCTCAGTCTCTCACTGCCTTTCCCATCTCTAACTCTCAGTCTCTCACTGCCTTTCCCATCTCTAACTCTCTCAATCTCTCACTGCCTTTCCCATCTCTAGCTCTCTCAGTCTCTCACTCCCTTTCCCATCTCTAACTCTCTCAGTCTCTCACTGCCTTTCCCATCTCTAGCTCTCTCAGTCTCTCACTGCCTTTCCCATCTCTTGCTCTCTCAGTCTCTCACTCCCTTTCCCATCTCGAGCTCTCTCAGTCTCTCACTGCCTTTCCCATCTCTTGCTCTCTCAGTCTCTCACTCCCTTTCCCATCTCTACCTCTCTCAGTCTCTCACTGCCTTTCCCATCTCTAGCTCTCTCAGTCTCTCACTACCTTTCCCATCTCTTGCTCTCTCAGTCTCTCACTGCCTTTCCCATCTCTAACTCTCTCAGTCTCTCACTCCCTTTCCCATCTCTAGCTCTCTCAGTCTCTCACTGCCTTTCCCATCTCTAGCTCTGTCAGTCTCTCACTGCCTTTCCCATCTAACTCTCTCAGTCTCTCACGGCCTTTCCCATCTCTAACTCTCTGTCTCTCACTGCCTTTCCCATCTCTAACTCTCTCAGTCTCTCACTGCCTTTCCCATCTCTCGCTCTCGCAGTCTCTCACTGCCTTTCCCATCTCTAACTCTCTCAGTCTCTCACTGCCTTTCCCATCTCTCGCTCTCTCAGTCTCTCACTGCCTTTCCCATCTCTAACTCTCTCAGTCTCTCACTGCCTTTCCCATCTCCTGCTCTCTCAGTCTCTCACTGCCTTTCCCATCTCTCGGTCTCTCAGTCTCTCACTGCCTTTCCCATCTCTCGGTCTCTCAGTCTCTCACTGCCTTTCCCATCTCTAACTCTCTGTCTCTCACTGCCTTTCCCATCTCTAGCTCTCTCAGTCTCTCACTACCTTTCCCCTCTCTAGCTATCTCACTCTCTCACTGCCTTTCCCATCTCTAACTCTCAGTCTCTCACTGCCTTTCCCATCTCTAGCTCTCTCAGTCTCTCACTACCTTTCCCATCTCTAGCTCTCTCAGTCTCTCACTCCCTTTCCAATCTCTAACTCTCTCAGTCTCTCACTACCTTTCCCATCTCTAGCTCTCTCAGTCTCTCACTGCCTTTCCCATCTCTAACTCTCTCAGTCTCTCACTCCCTTTCCCATCTCTAGCTCTCTCAGTCTCTCACTGCCTTTCCCATCTCTAACTCTCTCTTTCTCTCACTGCCTTTCCCATCTCTACCTCTCTCAGTCTCTCACTCCCTTTCCCATCTCTAACTCTCTCTGCCTCTCACTGCCTTTCCCATCTCTAACTCTCTCAGCCTCTCACTGCCTTTCCCATCTCTATCTCTCTCAGTGTCGCACTGCCTTTCCCATCTCTCGCTCTCTCAGTCTCTCACTGCCTTTCCCATCTCTACCTCTCTCAGTCTCCCACTCCCTTTCCCATCTCTAGCTCTGTCAGTCTCTCACTGCCTTTCCCATCTCTAACTCTCTGTGTCTCACTGCCTTTCCCATCTCTAACTCTCTGTCTCTCACTGCCTTTCCCATCTCTAGCTCTCTCAGTCTCTCACTGCCTTTCCCATCTCCAGCTCTCTCAGCCTCTCACTGCCTTTCCCATCTCTAACTCTCTCAGTCTCTCACTGCCTTTCCCATCTCTAACTCTCTCTTTCTCTCACTGCCTTTCCCATCTCTAACTCTCTCAGTCTCTCACTCCCTTTCCCATCTCTAGCTCTCTCAGTGTCTCACTGCCTTTCCCCTCTAACTCTCTCAGTCTCTCACTGCCTTTCCCATCTCTAACTCTCTCAGTCTCTCACTGCCTTTCCCATCTCTAGCTCTCTCAGTCTCTCACTGCCTTTCCCATCTCTAACTCTCTCAGTCTCTCACTGCCTTTCCCATCTCTAACTCTCTCAGTCTCTCACTGCCTTTCCCATCTCTAGCTCTGTCAGTCTCTCACTGCCTTTCCCATCTCTAGCTCTCTCAGTCTCTCACTCCCTTTCCCATCTCTAGCTCTCTCAGTCTCTCACTACCTTTCCCATCTCTAACTCTCTCAGTCTCTCACTGCCTTTCCCATCTCTAACTCTCTCAGTCTCTCACTCCCTTTCCCATCTCTAACTCTCTCAGTCTCTCACTGCCTTTTCCATCTCTAACTCTCTCAGTCTCTCACTGCCTTTCCCATCTCTAACTCTCAGTCTCTCACTGCCTTTCCCATCTCTAACTCTCAGTCTCTCACTGCCTTTCCCATCTCTAACTCTCTCAGTCTCTCACTGCCTTTCCCATCTCTAACTCTCTGTCTATCACTGCCTTTCCCATCTCTAACTCTCTGTCTCTCACTGCCTTTCCCATCTCTAGCTCTCTCAGTCTCTCACTGCCTTTCCCATCTCTAACTCTCTCAGTCACTCTCTGCCTTTCCCATCTCTAGCTCTGTCAGTCTCTCTCTGCCTTTCCCATCTCTAACTCTCTCAGTCTCTCACTGCCTTTTTCATCTCTAACTCTCTCAGTCTCTCACTGCCTTTCCCATCTCTAACTCTCAGTCTCTCACTGCCTTTCCCATCTCTAACTCTCTCAGTCTCTCACTGCCTTTCCCATCTCTAACTCTCTCAGTCTCTCACTGCCTTTCCCATCTCCAGCTCTGTCAGTCTCTCACTGCCTTTCCCATCTCTAGCTCTCTCAGTCTCTCACTGCCTTTCCCATCTCTAGCTCTCTCAGTCTCTCACTGCCTTTCCCATCTCTAGCTCTCTCAGTCTCTCACTCCCTTTCCCATCTCTAGCTCTCTCAGTCTCTCACTGCCTTTCCCATCTCTAACTCTCTCAGTCTCTCACTCCCTTTCCCATCTCTAACTCTCACAGTCTCTCCCTGCCTTTTCCATCTCTAACTCTCTCAGTCTCTCACTGCCTTTCCCATCTCTAACTCTCTGTCTCTCACTGCCTTTCCCATCTCTAACTCTCAGTCTCTCACTGCCTTTCCCATCTCTAACTCTCTCAATCTCTCACTGCCTTTCCCATCTCTAGCTCTCTCAGTCTCTCACTCCCTTTCCCATCTCTAACTCTCTCAGTCTCTCACTGCCTTTCCCATCTCTAGCTCTCTCAGTCTCTCACTGCCTTTCCCATCTCTTGCTCTCTCAGTCTCTCACTCCCTTTCCCATCTCGAGCTCTCTCAGTCTCTCACTGCCTTTCCCATCTCTTGCTCTCTCAGTCTCTCACTCCCTTTCCCATCTCTACCTCTCTCAGTCTCTCACTGCCTTTCCCATCTCTAGCTCTCTCAGTCTCTCACTACCTTTCCCATCTCTTGCTCTCTCAGTCTCTCACTGCCTTTCCCATCTCTAACTCTCTCAGTCTCTCACTCCCTTTCCCATCTCTAGCTCTCTCAGTCTCTCACTGCCTTTCCCATCTCTAGCTCTGTCAGTCTCTCACTGCCTTTCCCATCTAACTCTCTCAGTCTCTCACGGCCTTTCCCATCTCTAACTCTCTGTCTCTCACTGCCTTTCCCATCTCTAACTCTCTCAGTCTCTCACTGCCTTTCCCATTTCTCGCTCTCTCAGTCTCTCACTGCCTTTCCCATCTCTAACTCTCTCAGTCTCTCACTGCCTTTCCCATCTCTCGCTCTCTCAGTCTCTCACTGCCTTTCCCATCTCTAACTCTCTCAGTCTCTCACTGCCTTTCCCATCTCCTGCTCTCTCAGTCTCTCACTGCCTTTCCCATCTCTCGGTCTCTCAGTCTCTCACTGCCTTTCCCATCTCTAACTCTCTCAGTCTCTCACTCCCTTTCCCATCTCTAACTCTCTCAGTCTCTCAGTGCCTTTACCATCTCTCGCTCTCTCAGTCTCTCACTGCCTTTCCCATCTCTAACTCTCTCAGTCTCTCACTCCCTTTCCCATCTCTAACTCTCTCAGTCTCTCACTGCCTTTCCCATCTCTAGCTCTCTCAGCCTCTCACTGCCTTTCCCATCTCTAACTCTCTCAATCTCTCACTCCCTTTCCCATCTCTACCTCTCTCAGTCTCTCACTGCCTTTCCCATCTCTACCTCTCTCAGTCTCTCACTGCCTTTCCCATCTCTACCTCTCTCAGCCTCTCACTGCCTTTCCCATCTCTAACTCTCTCAATCTCTCACCGACTTTCCCATCTCCAGCTCTGTCAGTCTCTCACTGCCTTTCTCATCTCTTGCTCTCTCAGTCTCTCACTCCCTTTCCCATCTCTAGCTCTCTCAGTCTCTCACTGCCTTTCCCATCTCTTGCTCTCTCAGTCTCTCACTCCCTTTCCCATCTCTACCTCTCTCAGTCTCTCACTGCCTTTCCCATCTCTAGCTCTCTCAGTCTCTCACAACCTTTCCCATCTCTTGCTCTCTCAGTCTCTCACTGCCTTTCCCATCTCTAACTCTCTCAGTCTCTCACTCCCTTTCCCATCTCTAGCTCTCTCAGTCTCTCACTGCCTTTCCCATCGCTACCTCTCTCAGTCTCTCACTGCCTTTCCCATCTAACTCTCTCACTCTCTCACTGCCTTTCCCATCTCTAACTCTCTGTCTCTCACTGCCTTTCCCATCTCTAACTCTCTCAGTCTCTCACTGCCTTTCCCATCTCTCGCTCTCTCAGTCTCTCACTGCCTTTCCCATCTCTAACTCTCTCAGTCTCTCACTGCCTTTCCCATCTCTCGCTCTCTCAGTCTCTCACTGCCTTTCCCATCTCTAACTCTCTCAGTCTCTCACTGCCTTTCCCATCTCCTGCTCTCTCAGTCTCTCACTGCCTTTCCCATCTCTCGGTCTCTCAGTCTCTCACTGCCTTTCCCATCTCTAACTCTCTCAGTCTCTCACTCCCTTTCCCATCTCTAACTCTCTCAGTCTCTCAGTGCCTTTCCCATCTCTCGCTGTCTCAGTCTCTCACTGCCTTTCCCATCTCTAACTCTCTCAGTCTCTCACTCCCTTTCCCATCTCTAACTCTCTCAGTCTCTCACTGCCTTTCCCATCTCTAGCTCTCTCAGCCTCTCACTGCCTTTCCCATCTCTAACTCTCTCAATCTCTCACTCCCTTTCCCATCTCTACCTCTCTCAGTCTCTCACTGCCTTTCCCATCTCTACCTCTCTCAGCCTCTCACTGCCTTTCCCATCTCTAACTCTCTCAATCTCTCACCGACTTTCCCATCTCTAGCTCTCTCAGTCTCTCACTGACTTTCCCATCTCTAGCTCTCTCAGTCTCTCACTGCCTTTCCCATCTCCAGCTCTGTCAGTCTCTCACTGCCTTTCCCATCTCTAACTCTCTCAGTCTCTCACTGCCTTTCCCATCTCTAACTCTCTCTGTCTCTCACTGCCTTTCCCATCTCTAACTCTCTCTGTCTCTCACTGCCTTTCCCATCTGTAACTCTCTGTCTCTCACTGCCTTTCCTATATCTAGCTCTCTCAGTCTCTCACTACCTTTCCCATCTCTAGCTCTCTCAGTCTCTCACTGCCTTTCCCATCTCTAACTCTCTCAGTCTCTCACTCCCTTTCCCATCTCTAACTCTCTCAGTCTCTCACTGCCTTTCCCATCTCTAACTCTCTCTATCTCTCACTGCCTTTCCCATCTCTAACTCTCTCAGTCTCTCACTGCCTTTCCCATCTCTAACTCTCAGTCTCTCACTTCCTTTCCCATCTCTAACTCTCTCAGTCTCTCACTGCCTTTCCCATCTCTAACTCTCTGTCTCCCACTGCCTTTCCCATCTCTAGCTCTCTCAGTCTCTCACTCCCTTTCCCATCTCTAACTCTCTCAGTCTCTCACTGCCTTTCCCATCTCTAGCTCTCTCTGTCTCTCACTGCCTTTTCCATCTCTAACTCTCTCAGCCTCTCACTGCCTTTCCCATCTCTAACTCTCAGTCTCTCACTGCCTTTCCCATCTTTAACTCTCTCAGTCTCTCACTGCCTTTCCCATCTCTAGCTCTCTCAGTCTCTCACTGCCTTTCCCATCTCTAGCTCTCTCAGTCTCTCACTACCTTTCCCATCTCTAGCTCTCTCAGTCTCTCACTGCCTTTCCCATCTCTAACTCTCTCAGTCTCTCACTCCCTTTCCCATCTTTAACTCTCTCAGTCTCTCACTGCCTTTCCCATCTCTAACTCTCTGTCTCTCACTGCCTTTCCCATCTCTAGCTCTCTCAGTCTCTCACTACCTTTCCCATCTCTAGCTCTCTCAGTCTCTCACTGCGTTTCCCATCTCTAGCTCTCTCAGTCTCTCACTGCCTTTCCCATCTCTAGCTCTCTCAATCTCTCACTGCCTTTCCCATCTCTAGCTCTCTCAGCATCTCACTGCCTTTCCCATCGCTAACTCTCTCAATCTCTCACTGCCTTTCCCATCTCTAGCTCTCTCAGTCTCTCACTGCATTTCCCATCTCTAACTCTCTCAATCTCTCACTGCCTTTCCCATCTCTAACTCTCTGTCTCTCACTGCCTTTCCCATCTCTAGCTCTCTCAGTCTCTCACTGCCTTTCCCATCTCTAGCTCTCTCAGTCTCTCACTGCCTTTCCCATCTCTAACTCTCTCTGTCTCTCACTGCCTTTCCCATCTCCAGCTCTGTCAGTCTCTCACTGCCTTTCCCATCTCTAACTCTCTCAGTCTCTCACTCCCTTTCCCATCTCTAACTCTCTCAGTCTCTCACTCCCTTTCCCATCTCTAGCTCTCTGAGCCTCTCACTGCCTTTCCCATCTCTAACTCTCTCAGTCTCTCACTCCCTTTCCCATCTCTAACTCTCTCAGTCTCTCACTCCCTTTCCCATCTCTAGCTCTCTCAGTCTCTCACTGCCTTTCCCATCTCTAGCTCTCTCAGTCTCCCTCTGCCTTTCCCATCTCCAGCTCTTTCTTTGTCTCACTCCCTTTCCCATCTCTAACTCTCTCAGAGTCTCACTGCCTTTCCCATCTCTAGCTCTCTCAGTCTCTCACTCCCTTTCCCATCTCTAACTCTCTCAGTCTCTCACTCCCTTTCCCATCTCTAGCTCTCTCAGTCTCTCACTGCCTTTCCCATCTCTAACTCTCTCAGTCTCTCACTCACTTTCCCATCTCTAGCTCTCTCAGTCTCTCTCTGCCTTTCCCATCTCTCGCTCTCTCAATCTCTCACTGCCTTTCCCATCTCTAAAATCTCTCAGTCTCTCACTGCCTTTCCCATCTCTAGCTCTCTCAGTCTCTCACTGCCTATCCCATCTCTAGCTCTCTCAGTCTCTCACTGCCTTTCCCATCTCTATCTCTCTCAGTCTCTCACTGCCTTTCCCATCTCTACCTCTCTCAGTCTCTCACTCCCTTTCCCATCTCTAGCTCTCTCAGTCTCTCACTGCCTTTCCCATCTCTAACTCTCTCAGTCTCTCACTCCCTTTCCGATCTCTAGCTCTCTCAGCCTCTCACTGCCTTCCCCATCTCTAACTGTCTCAGTCTCTCACTGCCTTTCCCATCTCTAACTCTCTCAGTCTCTCACTCCCTTTCCCATCTCTAACTCTCTCAGTCTCTCACTGCCTTTCCCATCTCTACCTCTCTCAGTCTCCCACTCCCTTTCCCATCTCTAACTCTCTCAGTCTCTCACTGCCTTTCCCATCTCTAGCTCTCTCAGTGTCTCACTGCCTTTCCCATCTCTAACTCTCTCAGTCTCTCACTGCCTTTCCCATCTCTACCTCTCTCAGTCTCCCACTCCCTTTCCCATCTCTAACTCTCTCAGTCTCTCACTGCCTTTCCCATCTCTAACTCTCTCAGTCTCTCACTGCCTTTCCCATCTCTAGCTCTCTCAGTCTCTCACTGCCTTTCCCATCTCTAGCTCTCTCAGTCTCTCTCTGCCTTTCCCATCTCTAGCTCTCTCAGTCTCTCACTGCCTTTCCCATCTCTAGCTCTATCAGTCTCTCTCTGCCTTTCCCATCTCCAGCTCTGTCAGTCTCTCACTGCCTTTCCCATCTCTAACTCTCTCAGTCTCTCACTGCCTTTCCCATCTCTAACTCTCTGTCTCTCACTGCCTTTCCCATCTCTAACTCTCTGTCTCTCACTGCCTTTCCCATCTCCAGCTCTCTCAGTCTCGCACTGCCTTTCCCATCTCTAACTCTCTCTGTCTCTCACTGCCTTTCCCATCTCCAGCTCTGTCAGTCTCTCACTGCCTTTCCCATCTCTAACTCTCTCAGTCTCTCACTGCCTTTCCCATCTGTAACTCTCAGTCTCTCACTGCCTTTTCCATCTCTAACTCTCTCAGTCTCTCACTGCCTTTCCCATCTCTAGCTCTCTGTATCTCACTGCCTTTCCCATCTCTAGCTCTCTGTATCTCACTGCCTTTCCCATCTCTAGCTCTCTCAGTCTCTCACTGCCTTTCCCATCTCTAGCTCTCTCAGTCTCTCACTGCCTTTCCCATCTCTAGCTCTCTCAGTCTCTCACTCCCTTTCCCATCTCTGGCTCTCTCAGTCTCTTACTGCCTTTCACATCTCTAGCTCTGTCAGTCTCTCACTGCCTTTCCCATCTCTAACTCTCTCAGTCTCTCACTGCCTTTTCCATCTCTAACTCTCTCAGTCTCTCACTCCCTTTCCCATCTCTAACTCTCTCAGTCTCTCACTGCCTTTCCCATCTCTACCTCTCTCAGTCTCTCACTCCCTTTCCCATCTCTAGCTCTCTCAGTCTCTCACTGCCTTTCCCATCTCTAACTCTCTGTCTCTCACTGCCTTTCCCATCTCTAGCTCTCTCAGTCTCTCACTACCTTTCCCATCTCTAGCTCTCTAAGTCTCTCACTGCCTTTCCCATCTCTAACTCTCTCAGTCTCTCACTCCCTTTCCCATCTTTAACTCTCTCAGTCTCTCACTGCCTTTCCCATCTCTAACTATCTGTCTCTCACTGCCTTTCCCATCTCTAGCTCTCTCAGTCTCTCACTACCTTTCCCATCTCTAGCTCTCTCAGTCTCTCACTGCCTTTCCCATCTCTAGCTCTCTCAGTCTCTCACTGCCTTTCCCATCTCTAGCTCTCTCAATCTCTCACTGCCTTTCCCATCTTTAACTCTCTCAGTCTCTCACTACCTTTCCCATCTCTAGCTCTCTCAGTCTCTCACTACCTTTCCCATCTCTAGCTCTCTCAGCCTCTCACTGCCTTTCCCATCTCTAGCTCTCTCAGCCTCTCACTGCCTTTCCCATCTCTAACTCTCTCAATCTCTCACTGCCTTTCCCATATCTAGCTCTCTCAGTCTCACACTGCATTTCCCATCTCTAACTCTCTCAATCTCTCACTGCCTTTCCCATCTCTAACTCTCTGTCTCTCACTGCCTTTCCCATCTCTAGCTCTCTCAGTCTCTCACAGCCTTTCCCATCTCTAGCTCTCTCAGTCTCTCACTGCCTTTCCCATCTCTAACTCTCTCTGTCTCTCACTGCCTTTCCCATCTCCAGCTCTGTCAGTCTCTCACTGCCTTTCCCATCTCTAACTCTCTCAGTCTCTCACTCCCTTTCCCATCTCTAACTCTCTCAGTCTCTCACTCCCTTTCCCATCTCTAACTCTCTCAATCTCTCACTGCCTTTCCCATCTCTAACTCTCTCAGTCTCTCACTCCCTTTCCCATCTCTAACTCTCTCAGTCTCTCACTCCCTTTCCCATCTCTAGCTCTCTCAGTCTCTCACTGCCTTTCCCATCTCTAGCTCTCTCAGTCTCCCTCTGCCTTTCCCATCTCCAGCTCTTTCTTTGTCTCACTCCCTTTCCCATCTCTAACTCTCTCAGAGTCTCACTGCCTTTCCCATCTCTAGCTCTCTCAGTCTCTCACTCCCTTTCCCATCTCTAACTCTCTCAGTCTCTCACTCCCTTTCCCATCTCTAGCTCTCTCAGTCTCTCACTGCCTTTCCCATCTCTAACTCTCTCAGTCTCTCACTCCCTTTCCCATCTCTAGCTCTCTCAGTCTCTCTCTGCCTTTCCCATCTCTCGCTCTCTCAATCTCTCACTGCCTTTCCCATCTCTAAAATCTCTCAGTCTCTCACTGCCTTTCTCATCTCTAGCTCTCTCAGTCTCTCACTGCCTATCCCATCTCTAGCTCTCTCAGTCTCTCACTGCCTTTCCCATCTCTATCTCTCTCAGTCTCTCACTGCCTTTCCCATCTCTACCTCTCTCAGTCTCTCACTCCCTTTCCCATCTCTAGCTCTCTCAGTCTCTCACTGCCTTTCCCATCTCTAACTCTCTCAGTCTCTCACTCCCTTTCCGATCTCTAGCTCTCTCAGCCTCTCACTGCCTATCCCATCTCTAGCTCTCTCAGTCTCTCACTGCCTTTCCCATCTCTATCTCTCTCAGTCTCTCACTGCCTTTCCCATCTCTAGCTCTCTCAGTGTCTCACTGCCTTTCCCATCTCTAACTCTCTCAGTCTCTCACTGCCTTTCCCATCTCTACCTCTCTCAGTCTCCCACTCCCTTTCCCATCTCTAACTCTCTCAGTCTCTCACTGCCTTTCCCATCTCTAACTCTCTCAGTCTCTCACTGCCTTTCCCATCTCTAGCTCTCTCAGTCTCTCACTGCCTTTCCCATCTCTAGCTCTCTCAGTCTCTCTCTACCTTTCCCATCTCTAGCTCTCTCAGTCTCTCACTCCCTTTCCCATCTCTAGCTCTCTCAGTCTCTCTCTGCCTTTCCCATCTCTAGCTCTCTCAATCTCTCATTGCCTTTCCCATCTCTAACTCTCTCAGTCTCTCACTGCCTTTCCCATCTCCAGCTCTGTCAGTCTCTCACTGCCTTTCCCATCTCTAACTCTCTCAGTCTCTCACTGCCTTTCCCATCTCTAACTCTATGTCTCTCACTGCCTTTTCCATCTCTAACTCTCTGTCTCTCACTGCCTTTCCCATCTCTAGCTCTCTCAGTCTCTCACTGCCTTTCCCATCTCTAACTCTCTCTGTCTCTCACTGCCTTTCCCATCTCCAGCTCTGTCAGTCTCTCACTGCCTTTCCCATCTCTAACTCTCTCAGTCTCTCACTGCCTTTCCCATCTGTAACTCTCAGTCTCTCACTGCCTTTTCCATCTCTAACTCTCTCAGTCTCTCACTGCCTTTCCCATCTCGAACTCTCTGTGTCTCACTGCCTTTCCCATCTCTAACTCTCAGTCTCTCACTGCCTTTCCCATCTCTAACTTTCTCAGTGTCTCACTACCTTTCCCATCTCTAACTCTCTCAGTCTCTCACTGCCTTTCCCATCTCTAACTCTCTCAGTCTCTCACTCCCTTTCCCATCTCTAACTCTCTCAGTCTCTCACTGCCTTTTCCATCTCTAACTCTCTCAGTCTCTCACTGCCTTTCCCATCTCTAACTCTCAGTCTCTCACTGCCTTTCCCATCTCTAACTCTCAGTCTCTCACTGCCTTTCCCATCTCTAACTCTCTCAGTCTCTCACTGCCTTTCCCATCTCTCGCTCTCTCAGTCTCTCACTCCCTTTCCCATCTCTAGCTCTCTCAGTCTCTCACTGCCTTTCCCATCTCTAACTCTCTGTCTCTCACTGCCTTTCCCATCTCTAGCTCTCTCAGTCTCTCACTACCTTTCCCATCTCTAGCTATCTCAGTCTCTCACTGCCTTTCCCATCTCTAACTCTCAGTCTCTCACTGCCTTTCCCATCTCTAGCTCTCTCAGTCTCTCACTACCTTTCCCATCTCTAGCTCTTTCAGTCTCTCACTCCCTTTCCAATCTCTAACTCTCTCAGTCTCTCACTCCCTTTCCCATCTCTAGCTCTCTCAGTCTCTCACTGCCTTTCCCATCTCTAACTCTCTCAGTCTCTCACTCCCTTTCCCATCTCTAGCTCTCTCAGTCTCTCACTGCCTTTCCCATCTCTAACTCTCTCTTTCTCTCACTGCCTTTCCCATCTCTACCTCTCTCAGTCTCTCACTCCCTTTCCCATCTCTAACTCTCTCTGCCTCTCACTGCCTTTCCCATCTCTAACTCTCTGTCTCTCACTGCCTTTCCCATCTCTATCTCTCTCAGTCTCTCACTGCCTTTCCCATCTCTAGCTCTCTAAGTCTCTCACTGCCTTTCCCATCTCTAACTCTCTCAGTCTCTCACTCCCTTTCCCATCTCTAACTCTCTCTGTCTCTCACTGCCTTTCCCATCTGTAACTCTCTGTCTCTCACTGCCTTTCCCATCTCTAGCTCTCTCAGTCTCTCACTACCTTTCCCATCTCTAGCTCTCTCAGTCTCTCACTGCCTTTCCCATCTCTAACTCTCTCAGTCTCTCACTCCCTTTCCCATCTCTAACTCTCTCAGTCTCCCACTGCCCTTCCCATCTCTAACTCTCTCTGTCTCTCACTGCCTTTCCCATCTCTAACTCTCTCAGTCTCTCACTGCCTTTCCCATCTCTAACTCTCAGTCTCTCACTGCCTTTCCCATCTCTAACTCTCTCAGTCTCTCACTGCCTTTCCCATCTCTAACTCTCTGTCTCTCACTGCCTTTCCCATCTCTAACTCTCTGTCTCTCACTGCCTTTCCCATCTCTAGCTCTCTCAGTCTCTCACTCCCTTTCCCATCTCTAACTCTCTCAGTCTCTCACTGCCTTTCCCATCTCTAGCTCTCTCAGTCTCTCACTGCCTTTCCCATCTCTCGCTCTCTCAGTCTCTCACTGCCTTTCCCATCTCTAACTCTCTCTGTCTCTCACTGCCTTTCCCATCTCCAGCTCTGTCAGTCTCTCACTGCCTTTCCCATCTGTAACTCTCTGTCTCTCACTGCCTTTCCCATCTCTAGCTCTCTCAGCCTCTCACTACCTTTCCCATCTCTAAATCTCTCAGTCTCTCACTGCCTTTTCCATCTCTAACTCTCTCCGCCTCTCACTGCCTTTACCATCTCTAACTCTCAGTCTCTCACTGCCTTTCCCATCTTTAACTCTCTCAGTCTCTCACTCCCTTTCCCATCTCTAACTCTCTGTCTCTCACTGCCTTTCCCATCTCTAGCTCTCTCAGTCTCTCACTACCTTTCCCATCTCGAGCTCTCTCAGTCTCTCACTGCCTTTCCCATCTCTAACTCTCTCAGTCTCTCACTCCCTTTCCCATCTTTAACTCTCTCAGTCTCTCACTGCCTTTCCCATCTCTAACTCTCTGTCTCTCACTGCCTTTCCCATCTCTAGCTCTCTCAGTCTCTCACTACCTTTCCCATCTCTAGCTCTCTCAGTCTCTCACTGCCTTTCCCATCTCTAGCTCTCTCAGTCTCTCACTGCCTTTCCCATCTCTAGCTCTCTCAGTCTCTCACTACCTTTCCCATCTCTAGCTCTCTCAGTCTCTCACTACCTTTCCCATCTCTAGCTCTCTCAGCCTCTCACTGCCTTTCCCATCTCTAGCTCTCTCAGCCTCTCATGCCTTTCCCATCTCTAACTCTCTCAATCTCTCACTGCCTTTCCCATCTCTAGCTCTCTCAGTCTCTCACTGCATTTCCCATCTCTAACTCTCTCAATCTCTCACTGCCTTTCCCATCACTAACTCTCTCAGTCTCTCACTCCCTTTCCCATCTCTAACTCTCTCAGTCTCTCTCTGCCTTTCCCATCTCTAACTCTCTCAGTCTCTCAGTGCCTTTCCCATCTCTAACTCTCTCAGTCTCTCACTGCCTTTCCCATCTCTCACTCTCTCAGTCTCTCTCTGCCTTTCCCATCTCTAACTCTCTCAGCCTCTCACTCCCTTTCCCATCTCTAACTCTCTCAGTCTCTCACTGCCTTTCCCATCTCTAACTCTCTCAGTCTCTCACTGCCTTTCCCATCTCCAGCTTTCTCAGTCTCTCTCTGCCTTTCCCATCTCTAACTCTCTGTCTCTCACTGCCTTTCCCATCTCTAGCTCTCTCAGTCTCCCACTCCCTTTCCCATCTCTAACTCTCTCAATCTCTCACTGCCTTTCCCATCTCTAACTCTCTCAGTCTCTCACTGCCTTTCCCATCTCTAGCTCTCTCAGTCTCTCACTGCCTTTCCCATCTCTAACTCTCCCAGTCTCTCATTCCCTTTCCCATCTCTAACTCTCTCAGTCTCTCACTGCCTTTCCCCTCTCTAACTCTCTGTCTCTCACTGCCTTTCCGATCTCTAGCTCTCTCAGTCTCTAACTGCCTTTCCCATCTCTAACTCTCTCAGTCTCTCACTCCCTTTCCAATCTCTAACTCTCTCAGTCTCTCACTCACTTTCCCATCTCTAACTCTCTCAGTCTCTCACTCCCTTTCCCATCTCTAACTCTCTCAATCTCTCACTGCCTTTCCCATCTCTAACTCTCTCAGTCTCTCACTCCCTTTCCCATCTCTAACTCTCTCAGTCTCTCACTCCCTTTCCCATCTCTCGCTCTCTCAGTCTCTCACTGCCTTTCCCATCTCTAGCTCTCTCAGTCTCTCACTGCCTTTCCCATCTCCAGCTCTCTCTTTGTCTCACTCCCTTTCCCATCTCTAACTCTCTCAGAGTCTCACTGCCTTTCCCATCTCTAGCTCTCTCAGTCTCTCACTCCCTTTCCCATCTCTAACTGGCTCAGTCTCTCACTCCCTTTCCCATCTCTAGCTCTCTCAGTCTCTCACTGCCTTTCCCATCTCTAACTCTCTCAGTCTCTCACTCCCTTTCCCATCTCTAACTCTCTCAGTCTCTCACTCCCTTTCCCATCTCTAGCTCTCTCAGTCTCTCACTCCCTTTCCCATCTCTCGCTCTGTCAGTCTCTCACTCACTTTCCCATCTCTAGCTCTCTCAGTCTCCTACTGCCTTTCCCATCTCTAGCTCTCTCAGTCTCTCTCTGCCTTTCCCATCTCTCGCTCTCTCAATCTCTCACTGCCTTTCCCATCTCTAGCTCTCTCAGTCTCTCACTGCCTTTCCCATCTCTACCTCTCTCAGTCTCTCACTCCCTTTCCCATCTCTAGCTCTCTCAGTCTCTCACTGCCTTTCCCATCTCTAACTCTCTCAGTCTCTCACTCCCTTTCCGATCTCTAGCTCGCTCAGCCTCTCACTGCCTTCCCCATCTCTAACTCTCTCAGTCTCTCACTGCCTTTCCCATCTCTAACTCTCTCAGTCTCTCTCTCCCTTTCCCATCTCTAACTCTCTCAGTCTCTCACTGCCTTTCCCATCTCTACCTCTCTCAGTCTCCCACTCCCTTTCCCATCTCTAACTCTCTCAGTCTCTCACTGCCTTTCCCATCTCTAGCTCTCTCAGTCTCTCACTGCCTTTCCCATCTCTACCTCTCTCAGTCTCCCACTCCCTTTCCCATCTCTAACTCTCTCAGTCTCTCACTGCCTTTCCCATCTCTAACTCTCTCAGTCTCTCACTGCCTTTCCCATCTCTAACTCTCTCAATCTCTCACTGCCTTTCCCATCTCTAGCTCTCTCAGTCTCTCACTGCCTTTCCCATCTTAACTCTCTGTCTCTCACTGCCTTTCCCATCTCTAACTCTCTAAGCCTCTCACCGCCTTTCCCATCTCCAGCTCTCTCAGCCTCTCACTCCCTTTCCCATCTCTAACTCTCTCAGTCTCTCACTGCCTTTCCCATCTCTAGCTCTCTCAGTCTCTCACTCCCTTTCCCATCTCTAGCTCTCTCAGTCTCTCACTGCCTTTCCCATCTCTAGCTCTCTCAGTCTCTCACTGCCTTTCCCATCTCTAGCTCTCTCAGTCTCTCACTGCCTTTCCCATCTCTAACTCTCTCAGCCCCTCACTGCCTTTCCCATCTCTAACTCTCTCAGTCTCTCACTGCCTTTCCCATCTCTAACTCTCTCAGTCTCTCACTGCCTTTCCCATCTCTAACTCTCTCAGTCTCTCACTGCCTTTCCCATCTCTAGCTCTCTCAGTCTCTCACTGCCTTTCCCATCTCTAACTCTCTCAGTCTCTCACTGCCTTTCCCATCTCTAGCTCTCTCAGTCTCTCACTGCCTTTCCCATCTCTAGCTCTCTCAGTCTCTCACTGCCTTTCCCATCTCTAACTCTCTCAGTCTCTCACTGCCTTTCCCATCTCTAGCTCTCTCAGTCTCTCACTGCCTTTCCCATCTCTAGCTCTCTCAGTCTCTCACTGCCTTTCCCATCTCTAACTCTCTCAGTCTCTCACTGCCTATCCCATCTCTAACTCTCTCAGTCTCTCACTGCCTTTCCCATCTCTAGCTCTCTCAGTCTCTCACTGCCTTTCCCATCTCTTACTCTCTCAGTCTCTCACTGCGTTTCCCATCTCTCGCTCTCTCAGTCTCTCACTGCCTTTCCCATCTCCAGCTCTGTCAGTCTCTCACTGCCTTTCCCATCTCTAACTCTCTCAGTCTCTCACTGCCTTTCCCATCTCTAACTCTCTGTCTCTCACTGCCTTTCCCATCTCTAACTCTCTCAGTCTCTCACTGCCTTTCCCATCTCTAGCTCTCTCAGTCTCTCACTGCCTTTCCCATCTCTAACTCTCTCTGTCTCTCACTGCCTTTCCCATCTCCAGCTCTGTCAGTCTCTCACTGCCTTTCCCATCACTAACTCTCTCAGTCTCTCACTGCCTTTCCCATCTGTAACTCTCAGTCTCTCACTGCCTTTTCCATCTCTAACTCTCTCAGTCTCTCACTGCCTTTCCCATCTCTAACTCTCTGTGTCTCACTGCCTTTCCCATCTCTAACTCTCAGTCTCTCACTGCCTTTCCCATCTCTAAATCTCTCAGTCTCTCACTGCCTTTCCCATCTCTAACTCTCTGTATCTCACTGCCTTTCCCATCTCTAGCTCTCTCAGTCTCTCACTGCCTTTCCCATCTCTAGCTCTCTCAGTCTCTCACTCCCTTTCCCATCTCTGGCTCTCTCAGTCTCTTACTGCCTTTCACATCTCTAGCTCTGTCAGTCTCTCACTGCCTTTCCCATCTCTAACTCTCTCAGTCTCTCACTGCCTTTCCCATCTCTAACTCTCTCAGTCTCTCACTCCCTTTCCCATCTCTAACTCTCTCAGTCTCTCACTGCCTTTCCCATCTCTAACTCTCTCTTTCTCTCACTGCCTTTCCCATCTCTACCTCTCTCAGTCTCTCACTCCCTTTCCCATCTCTAGCTCTCTCAGTCTCTCACTGCCTTTCCCATCTCTCGCTCTCTCAGTCTCTCACTCCCTTTCCCATCTCTAGCTCTCTCAGTCTCTCACTGCCTTTCCCATCTCTAACTCTCTGTCTCTCACTGCCTTTCCCATCTCTAGCTCTCTCAGTCTCTCACTACCTTTCCCATCTCTAGCTATCTCAGTCTCTCACTGCCTTTCCCATCTCTAACTCTCAGTCTCTCACTGCCTTTCCCATCTCTAGCTCTCTCAGTCTCTCACTACCTTTCCCATCTCTAGCTCTCTCAGTCTCTCACTCCCTTTCCAATCTCTAACTCTCTCAGTCTCTCACTACCTTTCCCATCTCTAGCTCTCTCAGTCTCTCACTGCCTTTCCCATCTCTAACTCTCTCAGTCTCTCACTCCCTTTCCCATCTCTAGCTCTCTCAGTCTCTCACTGCCTTTCCCATCTCTAACTCTCTCTTTCTCTCACTGCCTTTCCCATCTCTACCTCTCTCAGTCTCTCACTCCCTTTCCCATCTCTAACTCTCTCTGCCTCTCACTGCCTTTCCCATCTCTAACTCTCTCAGCCTCTCACTGCCTTTCCCATCTCTATCTCTCTCAGTGTCGCACTGCCTTTCCCATCTCTCGCTCTCTCAGTCTCTCACTGCCTTTCCCATCTCTACCTCTCTCAGTCTCCCACTCCCTTTCCCATCTCTAGCTCTGTCAGTCTCTCACTGCCTTTCCCATCTCTAACTCTCTGTGTCTCACTGCCTTTCCCATCTCTAACTCTCTGTCTCTCACTGCCTTTCCCATCTCTAGCTCTCTCAGTCTCTCACTGCCTTTCCCATCTCCAGCTCTCTCAGCCTCTCACTGCCTTTCCCATCTCTAACTCTCTCAGTCTCTCACTGCCTTTCCCATCTCTAACTCTCTCTTTCTCTCACTGCCTTTCCCATCTCTAACTCTCTCAGTCTCTCACTCCCTTTCCCATCTCTAGCTCTCTCAGTGTCTCACTGCCTTTCCCCTCTAACTCTCTCAGTCTCTCACTGCCTTTCCCATCTCTAACTCTCTCAGTCTCTCACTGCCTTTCCCATCTCTAGCTCTCTCAGTCTCTCACTGCCTTTCCCATCTCTAACTCTCTCAGTCTCTCACTGCCTTTCCCATCTCTAACTCTCTCAGTCTCTCACTGCCTTTCCCATCTCTAGCTCTGTCAGTCTCTCACTGCCTTTCCCATCTCTAGCTCTCTCAGTCTCTCACTCCCTTTCCCATCTCTAGCTCTCTCAGTCTCTCACTACCTTTCCCATCTCTAACTCTCTCAGTCTCTCACTGCCTTTCCCATCTCTAACTCTCTCAGTCTCTCACTCCCTTTCCCATCTCTAACTCTCTCAGTCTCTCACTGCCTTTTCCATCTCTAACTCTCTCAGTCTCTCACTGCCTTTCCCATCTCTAACTCTCAGTCTCTCACTGCCTTTCCCATCTCTAACTCTCAGTCTCTCACTGCCTTTCCCATCTCTAACTCTCTCAGTCTCTCACTGCCTTTCCCATCTCTAACTCTCTGTCTATCACTGCCTTTCCCATCTCTAACTCTCTGTCTCTCACTGCCTTTCCCATCTCTAGCTCTCTCAGTCTCTCACTGCCTTTCCCATCTCTAACTCTCTCAGTCACTCTCTGCCTTTCCCATCTCTAGCTCTGTCAGTCTCTCTCTGCCTTTCCCATCTCTAACTCTCTCAGTCTCTCACTGCCTTTTTCATCTCTAACTCTCTCAGTCTCTCACTGCCTTTCCCATCTCTAACTCTCAGTCTCTCACTGCCTTTCCCATCTCTAACTCTCTCAGTCTCTCACTGCCTTTCCCATCTCTAACTCTCTCAGTCTCTCACTGCCTTTCCCATCTCCAGCTCTGTCAGTCTCTCACTGCCTTTCCCATCTCTAGCTCTCTCAGTCTCTCACTGCCTTTCCCATCTCTAGCTCTCTCAGTCTCTCACTGCCTTTCCCATCTCTAGCTCTCTCAGTCTCTCACTCCCTTTCCCATCTCTAGCTCTCTCAGTCTCTCACTGCCTTTCCCATCTCTAACTCTCTCAGTCTCTCACTGCCTTTCCCATCTCTAACTCTCTCAGTCTCTCACTGCCTTTCCCATCTCTAACTCTCAGTCTCTCACTGCCTTTCCCATCTCTAACTCTCTCAATCTCTCACTGCCTTTCCCATCTCTAGCTCTCTCAGTCTCTCACTCCCTTTCCCATCTCTAACTCTCTCAGTCTCTCACTGCCTTTCCCATCTCTAGCTCTCTCAGTCTCTCACTGCCTTTCCCATCTCTTGCTCTCTCAGTCTCTCACTCCCTTTCCCATCTCGAGCTCTCTCAGTCTCTCACTGCCTTTCCCATCTCTTGCTCTCTCAGTCTCTCACTCCCTTTCCCATCTCTACCTCTCTCAGTCTCTCACTGCCTTTCCCATCTCTAGCTCTCTCAGTCTCTCACTACCTTTCCCATCTCTTGCTCTCTCAGTCTCTCACTGCCTTTCCCATCTCTAACTCTCTCAGTCTCTCACTCCCTTTCCCATCTCTAGCTCTCTCAGTCTCTCACTGCCTTTCCCATCTCTAGCTCTGTCAGTCTCTCACTGCCTTTCCCATCTAACTCTCTCAGTCTCTCACGGCCTTTCCCATCTCTAACTCTCTGTCTCTCACTGCCTTTCCCATCTCTAACTCTCTCAGTCTCTCACTGCCTTTCCCATCTCTCGCTCTCGCAGTCTCTCACTGCCTTTCCCATCTCTAACTCTCTCAGTCTCTCACTGCCTTTCCCATCTCTCGCTCTCTCAGTCTCTCACTGCCTTTCCCATCTCTAACTCTCTCAGTCTCTCACTGCCTTTCCCATCTCCTGCTCTCTCAGTCTCTCACTGCCTTTCCCATCTCTCGGTCTCTCAGTCTCTCACTGCCTTTCCCATCTCTCGGTCTCTCAGTCTCTCACTGCCTTTCCCATCTCTAACTCTCTGTCTCTCACTGCCTTTCCCATCTCTAGCTCTCTCAGTCTCTCACTACCTTTCCCCTCTCTAGCTATCTCACTCTCTCACTGCCTTTCCCATCTCTAACTCTCAGTCTCTCACTGCCTTTCCCATCTCTAGCTCTCTCAGTCTCTCACTACCTTTCCCATCTCTAGCTCTCTCAGTCTCTCACTCCCTTTCCAATCTCTAACTCTCTCAGTCTCTCACTACCTTTCCCATCTCTAGCTCTCTCAGTCTCTCACTGCCTTTCCCATCTCTAACTCTCTCAGTCTCTCACTCCCTTTCCCATCTCTAGCTCTCTCAGTCTCTCACTGCCTTTCCCATCTCTAACTCTCTCTTTCTCTCACTGCCTTTCCCATCTCTACCTCTCTCAGTCTCTCACTCCCTTTCCCATCTCTAACTCTCTCTGCCTCTCACTGCCTTTCCCATCTCTAACTCTCTCAGCCTCTCACTGCCTTTCCCATCTCTATCTCTCTCAGTGTCGCACTGCCTTTCCCATCTCTCGCTCTCTCAGTCTCTCACTGCCTTTCCCATCTCTACCTCTCTCAGTCTCCCACTCCCTTTCCCATCTCTAGCTCTGTCAGTCTCTCACTGCCTTTCCCATCTCTAACTCTCTGTGTCTCACTGCCTTTCCCATCTCTAACTCTCTGTCTCTCACTGCCTTTCCCATCTCTAGCTCTCTCAGTCTCTCACTGCCTTTCCCATCTCCAGCTCTCTCAGCCTCTCACTGCCTTTCCCATCTCTAACTCTCTCAGTCTCTCACTGCCTTTCCCATCTCTAACTCTCTCTTTCTCTCACTGCCTTTCCCATCTCTAACTCTCTCAGTCTCTCACTCCCTTTCCCATCTCTAGCTCTCTCAGTGTCTCACTGCCTTTCCCCTCTAACTCTCTCAGTCTCTCACTGCCTTTCCCATCTCTAACTCTCTCAGTCTCTCACTGCCTTTCCCATCTCTAGCTCTCTCAGTCTCTCACTGCCTTTCCCATCTCTAACTCTCTCAGTCTCTCACTGCCTTTCCCATCTCTAACTCTCTCAGTCTCTCACTGCCTTTCCCATCTCTAGCTCTGTCAGTCTCTCACTGCCTTTCCCATCTCTAGCTCTCTCAGTCTCTCACTCCCTTTCCCATCTCTAGCTCTCTCAGTCTCTCACTACCTTTCCCATCTCTAACTCTCTCAGTCTCTCACTGCCTTTCCCATCTCTAACTCTCTCAGTCTCTCACTCCCTTTCCCATCTCTAACTCTCTCAGTCTCTCACTGCCTTTTCCATCTCTAACTCTCTCAGTCTCTCACTGCCTTTCCCATCTCTAACTCTCAGTCTCTCACTGCCTTTCCCATCTCTAACTCTCAGTCTCTCACTGCCTTTCCCATCTCTAACTCTCTCAGTCTCTCACTGCCTTTCCCATCTCTAACTCTCTGTCTATCACTGCCTTTCCCATCTCTAACTCTCTGTCTCTCACTGCCTTTCCCATCTCTAGCTCTCTCAGTCTCTCACTGCCTTTCCCATCTCTAACTCTCTCAGTCACTCTCTGCCTTTCCCATCTCTAGCTCTGTCAGTCTCTCTCTGCCTTTCCCATCTCTAACTCTCTCAGTCTCTCACTGCCTTTTTCATCTCTAACTCTCTCAGTCTCTCACTGCCTTTCCCATCTCTAACTCTCAGTCTCTCACTGCCTTTCCCATCTCTAACTCTCTCAGTCTCTCACTGCCTTTCCCATCTCTAACTCTCTCAGTCTCTCACTGCCTTTCCCATCTCCAGCTCTGTCAGTCTCTCACTGCCTTTCCCATCTCTAGCTCTCTCAGTCTCTCACTGCCTTTCCCATCTCTAGCTCTCTCAGTCTCTCACTGCCTTTCCCATCTCTAGCTCTCTCAGTCTCTCACTCCCTTTCCCATCTCTAGCTCTCTCAGTCTCTCACTGCCTTTCCCATCTCTAACTCTCTCAGTCTCTCACTCCCTTTCCCATCTCTAACTCTCACAGTCTCTCCCTGCCTTTTCCATCTCTAACTCTCTCAGTCTCTCACTGCCTTTCCCATCTCTAACTCTCTGTCTCTCACTGCCTTTCCCATCTCTAACTCTCAGTCTCTCACTGCCTTTCCCATCTCTAACTCTCTCAATCTCTCACTGCCTTTCCCATCTCTAGCTCTCTCAGTCTCTCACTCCCTTTCCCATCTCTAACTCTCTCAGTCTCTCACTGCCTTTCCCATCTCTAGCTCTCTCAGTCTCTCACTGCCTTTCCCATCTCTTGCTCTCTCAGTCTCTCACTCCCTTTCCCATCTCGAGCTCTCTCAGTCTCTCACTGCCTTTCCCATCTCTTGCTCTCTCAGTCTCTCACTCCCTTTCCCATCTCTACCTCTCTCAGTCTCTCACTGCCTTTCCCATCTCTAGCTCTCTCAGTCTCTCACTACCTTTCCCATCTCTTGCTCTCTCAGTCTCTCACTGCCTTTCCCATCTCTAACTCTCTCAGTCTCTCACTCCCTTTCCCATCTCTAGCTCTCTCAGTCTCTCACTGCCTTTCCCATCTCTAGCTCTGTCAGTCTCTCACTGCCTTTCCCATCTAACTCTCTCAGTCTCTCACGGCCTTTCCCATCTCTAACTCTCTGTCTCTCACTGCCTTTCCCATCTCTAACTCTCTCAGTCTCTCACTGCCTTTCCCATTTCTCGCTCTCTCAGTCTCTCACTGCCTTTCCCATCTCTAACTCTCTCAGTCTCTCACTGCCTTTCCCATCTCTCGCTCTCTCAGTCTCTCACTGCCTTTCCCATCTCTAACTCTCTCAGTCTCTCACTGCCTTTCCCATCTCCTGCTCTCTCAGTCTCTCACTGCCTTTCCCATCTCTCGGTCTCTCAGTCTCTCACTGCCTTTCCCATCTCTAACTCTCTCAGTCTCTCACTCCCTTTCCCATCTCTAACTCTCTCAGTCTCTCAGTGCCTTTACCATCTCTCGCTCTCTCAGTCTCTCACTGCCTTTCCCATCTCTAACTCTCTCAGTCTCTCACTCCCTTTCCCATCTCTAACTCTCTCAGTCTCTCACTGCCTTTCCCATCTCTAGCTCTCTCAGCCTCTCACTGCCTTTCCCATCTCTAACTCTCTCAATCTCTCACTCCCTTTCCCATCTCTACCTCTCTCAGTCTCTCACTGCCTTTCCCATCTCTACCTCTCTCAGTCTCTCACTGCCTTTCCCATCTCTACCTCTCTCAGCCTCTCACTGCCTTTCCCATCTCTAACTCTCTCAATCTCTCACCGACTTTCCCATCTCCAGCTCTGTCAGTCTCTCACTGCCTTTCTCATCTCTTGCTCTCTCAGTCTCTCACTCCCTTTCCCATCTCTAGCTCTCTCAGTCTCTCACTGCCTTTCCCATCTCTTGCTCTCTCAGTCTCTCACTCCCTTTCCCATCTCTACCTCTCTCAGTCTCTCACTGCCTTTCCCATCTCTAGCTCTCTCAGTCTCTCACAACCTTTCCCATCTCTTGCTCTCTCAGTCTCTCACTGCCTTTCCCATCTCTAACTCTCTCAGTCTCTCACTCCCTTTCCCATCTCTAGCTCTCTCAGTCTCTCACTGCCTTTCCCATCGCTACCTCTCTCAGTCTCTCACTGCCTTTCCCATCTAACTCTCTCACTCTCTCACTGCCTTTCCCATCTCTAACTCTCTGTCTCTCACTGCCTTTCCCATCTCTAACTCTCTCAGTCTCTCACTGCCTTTCCCATCTCTCGCTCTCTCAGTCTCTCACTGCCTTTCCCATCTCTAACTCTCTCAGTCTCTCACTGCCTTTCCCATCTCTCGCTCTCTCAGTCTCTCACTGCCTTTCCCATCTCTAACTCTCTCAGTCTCTCACTGCCTTTCCCATCTCCTGCTCTCTCAGTCTCTCACTGCCTTTCCCATCTCTCGGTCTCTCAGTCTCTCACTGCCTTTCCCATCTCTAACTCTCTCAGTCTCTCACTCCCTTTCCCATCTCTAACTCTCTCAGTCTCTCAGTGCCTTTCCCATCTCTCGCTGTCTCAGTCTCTCACTGCCTTTCCCATCTCTAACTCTCTCAGTCTCTCACTCCCTTTCCCATCTCTAACTCTCTCAGTCTCTCACTGCCTTTCCCATCTCTAGCTCTCTCAGCCTCTCACTGCCTTTCCCATCTCTAACTCTCTCAATCTCTCACTCCCTTTCCCATCTCTACCTCTCTCAGTCTCTCACTGCCTTTCCCATCTCTACCTCTCTCAGCCTCTCACTGCCTTTCCCATCTCTAACTCTCTCAATCTCTCACCGACTTTCCCATCTCTAGCTCTCTCAGTCTCTCACTGACTTTCCCATCTCTAGCTCTCTCAGTCTCTCACTGCCTTTCCCATCTCCAGCTCTGTCAGTCTCTCACTGCCTTTCCCATCTCTAACTCTCTCAGTCTCTCACTGCCTTTCCCATCTCTAACTCTCTCTGTCTCTCACTGCCTTTCCCATCTCTAACTCTCTCTGTCTCTCACTGCCTTTCCCATCTGTAACTCTCTGTCTCTCACTGCCTTTCCTATATCTAGCTCTCTCAGTCTCTCACTACCTTTCCCATCTCTAGCTCTCTCAGTCTCTCACTGCCTTTCCCATCTCTAACTCTCTCAGTCTCTCACTCCCTTTCCCATCTCTAACTCTCTCAGTCTCTCACTGCCTTTCCCATCTCTAACTCTCTCTATCTCTCACTGCCTTTCCCATCTCTAACTCTCTCAGTCTCTCACTGCCTTTCCCATCTCTAACTCTCAGTCTCTCACTTCCTTTCCCATCTCTAACTCTCTCAGTCTCTCACTGCCTTTCCCATCTCTAACTCTCTGTCTCCCACTGCCTTTCCCATCTCTAGCTCTCTCAGTCTCTCACTCCCTTTCCCATCTCTAACTCTCTCAGTCTCTCACTGCCTTTCCCATCTCTAGCTCTCTCTGTCTCTCACTGCCTTTTCCATCTCTAACTCTCTCAGCCTCTCACTGCCTTTCCCATCTCTAACTCTCAGTCTCTCACTGCCTTTCCCATCTTTAACTCTCTCAGTCTCTCACTGCCTTTCCCATCTCTAGCTCTCTCAGTCTCTCACTGCCTTTCCCATCTCTAGCTCTCTCAGTCTCTCACTACCTTTCCCATCTCTAGCTCTCTCAGTCTCTCACTGCCTTTCCCATCTCTAACTCTCTCAGTCTCTCACTCCCTTTCCCATCTTTAACTCTCTCAGTCTCTCACTGCCTTTCCCATCTCTAACTCTCTGTCTCTCACTGCCTTTCCCATCTCTAGCTCTCTCAGTCTCTCACTACCTTTCCCATCTCTAGCTCTCTCAGTCTCTCACTGCGTTTCCCATCTCTAGCTCTCTCAGTCTCTCACTGCCTTTCCCATCTCTAGCTCTCTCAATCTCTCACTGCCTTTCCCATCTCTAGCTCTCTCAGCATCTCACTGCCTTTCCCATCGCTAACTCTCTCAATCTCTCACTGCCTTTCCCATCTCTAGCTCTCTCAGTCTCTCACTGCATTTCCCATCTCTAACTCTCTCAATCTCTCACTGCCTTTCCCATCTCTAACTCTCTGTCTCTCACTGCCTTTCCCATCTCTAGCTCTCTCAGTCTCTCACTGCCTTTCCCATCTCTAGCTCTCTCAGTCTCTCACTGCCTTTCCCATCTCTAACTCTCTCTGTCTCTCACTGCCTTTCCCATCTCCAGCTCTGTCAGTCTCTCACTGCCTTTCCCATCTCTAACTCTCTCAGTCTCTCACTCCCTTTCCCATCTCTAACTCTCTCAGTCTCTCACTCCCTTTCCCATCTCTAGCTCTCTGAGCCTCTCACTGCCTTTCCCATCTCTAACTCTCTCAGTCTCTCACTCCCTTTCCCATCTCTAACTCTCTCAGTCTCTCACTCCCTTTCCCATCTCTAGCTCTCTCAGTCTCTCACTGCCTTTCCCATCTCTAGCTCTCTCAGTCTCCCTCTGCCTTTCCCATCTCCAGCTCTTTCTTTGTCTCACTCCCTTTCCCATCTCTAACTCTCTCAGAGTCTCACTGCCTTTCCCATCTCTAGCTCTCTCAGTCTCTCACTCCCTTTCCCATCTCTAACTCTCTCAGTCTCTCACTCCCTTTCCCATCTCTAGCTCTCTCAGTCTCTCACTGCCTTTCCCATCTCTAACTCTCTCAGTCTCTCACTCACTTTCCCATCTCTAGCTCTCTCAGTCTCTCTCTGCCTTTCCCATCTCTCGCTCTCTCAATCTCTCACTGCCTTTCCCATCTCTAAAATCTCTCAGTCTCTCACTGCCTTTCCCATCTCTAGCTCTCTCAGTCTCTCACTGCCTATCCCATCTCTAGCTCTCTCAGTCTCTCACTGCCTTTCCCATCTCTATCTCTCTCAGTCTCTCACTGCCTTTCCCATCTCTACCTCTCTCAGTCTCTCACTCCCTTTCCCATCTCTAGCTCTCTCAGTCTCTCACTGCCTTTCCCATCTCTAACTCTCTCAGTCTCTCACTCCCTTTCCGATCTCTAGCTCTCTCAGCCTCTCACTGCCTTCCCCATCTCTAACTGTCTCAGTCTCTCACTGCCTTTCCCATCTCTAACTCTCTCAGTCTCTCACTCCCTTTCCCATCTCTAACTCTCTCAGTCTCTCACTGCCTTTCCCATCTCTACCTCTCTCAGTCTCCCACTCCCTTTCCCATCTCTAACTCTCTCAGTCTCTCACTGCCTTTCCCATCTCTAGCTCTCTCAGTGTCTCACTGCCTTTCCCATCTCTAACTCTCTCAGTCTCTCACTGCCTTTCCCATCTCTACCTCTCTCAGTCTCCCACTCCCTTTCCCATCTCTAACTCTCTCAGTCTCTCACTGCCTTTCCCATCTCTAACTCTCTCAGTCTCTCACTGCCTTTCCCATCTCTAGCTCTCTCAGTCTCTCACTGCCTTTCCCATCTCTAGCTCTCTCAGTCTCTCTCTGCCTTTCCCATCTCTAGCTCTCTCAGTCTCTCACTGCCTTTCCCATCTCTAGCTCTATCAGTCTCTCTCTGCCTTTCCCATCTCCAGCTCTGTCAGTCTCTCACTGCCTTTCCCATCTCTAACTCTCTCAGTCTCTCACTGCCTTTCCCATCTCTAACTCTCTGTCTCTCACTGCCTTTCCCATCTCTAACTCTCTGTCTCTCACTGCCTTTCCCATCTCCAGCTCTCTCAGTCTCGCACTGCCTTTCCCATCTCTAACTCTCTCTGTCTCTCACTGCCTTTCCCATCTCCAGCTCTGTCAGTCTCTCACTGCCTTTCCCATCTCTAACTCTCTCAGTCTCTCACTGCCTTTCCCATCTGTAACTCTCAGTCTCTCACTGCCTTTTCCATCTCTAACTCTCTCAGTCTCTCACTGCCTTTCCCATCTCTAGCTCTCTGTATCTCACTGCCTTTCCCATCTCTAGCTCTCTGTATCTCACTGCCTTTCCCATCTCTAGCTCTCTCAGTCTCTCACTGCCTTTCCCATCTCTAGCTCTCTCAGTCTCTCACTGCCTTTCCCATCTCTAGCTCTCTCAGTCTCTCACTCCCTTTCCCATCTCTGGCTCTCTCAGTCTCTTACTGCCTTTCACATCTCTAGCTCTGTCAGTCTCTCACTGCCTTTCCCATCTCTAACTCTCTCAGTCTCTCACTGCCTTTTCCATCTCTAACTCTCTCAGTCTCTCACTCCCTTTCCCATCTCTAACTCTCTCAGTCTCTCACTGCCTTTCCCATCTCTACCTCTCTCAGTCTCTCACTCCCTTTCCCATCTCTAGCTCTCTCAGTCTCTCACTGCCTTTCCCATCTCTAACTCTCTGTCTCTCACTGCCTTTCCCATCTCTAGCTCTCTCAGTCTCTCACTACCTTTCCCATCTCTAGCTCTCTAAGTCTCTCACTGCCTTTCCCATCTCTAACTCTCTCAGTCTCTCACTCCCTTTCCCATCTTTAACTCTCTCAGTCTCTCACTGCCTTTCCCATCTCTAACTATCTGTCTCTCACTGCCTTTCCCATCTCTAGCTCTCTCAGTCTCTCACTACCTTTCCCATCTCTAGCTCTCTCAGTCTCTCACTGCCTTTCCCATCTCTAGCTCTCTCAGTCTCTCACTGCCTTTCCCATCTCTAGCTCTCTCAATCTCTCACTGCCTTTCCCATCTTTAACTCTCTCAGTCTCTCACTACCTTTCCCATCTCTAGCTCTCTCAGTCTCTCACTACCTTTCCCATCTCTAGCTCTCTCAGCCTCTCACTGCCTTTCCCATCTCTAGCTCTCTCAGCCTCTCACTGCCTTTCCCATCTCTAACTCTCTCAATCTCTCACTGCCTTTCCCATATCTAGCTCTCTCAGTCTCACACTGCATTTCCCATCTCTAACTCTCTCAATCTCTCACTGCCTTTCCCATCTCTAACTCTCTGTCTCTCACTGCCTTTCCCATCTCTAGCTCTCTCAGTCTCTCACAGCCTTTCCCATCTCTAGCTCTCTCAGTCTCTCACTGCCTTTCCCATCTCTAACTCTCTCTGTCTCTCACTGCCTTTCCCATCTCCAGCTCTGTCAGTCTCTCACTGCCTTTCCCATCTCTAACTCTCTCAGTCTCTCACTCCCTTTCCCATCTCTAACTCTCTCAGTCTCTCACTCCCTTTCCCATCTCTAACTCTCTCAATCTCTCACTGCCTTTCCCATCTCTAACTCTCTCAGTCTCTCACTCCCTTTCCCATCTCTAACTCTCTCAGTCTCTCACTCCCTTTCCCATCTCTAGCTCTCTCAGTCTCTCACTGCCTTTCCCATCTCTAGCTCTCTCAGTCTCCCTCTGCCTTTCCCATCTCCAGCTCTTTCTTTGTCTCACTCCCTTTCCCATCTCTAACTCTCTCAGAGTCTCACTGCCTTTCCCATCTCTAGCTCTCTCAGTCTCTCACTCCCTTTCCCATCTCTAACTCTCTCAGTCTCTCACTCCCTTTCCCATCTCTAGCTCTCTCAGTCTCTCACTGCCTTTCCCATCTCTAACTCTCTCAGTCTCTCACTCCCTTTCCCATCTCTAGCTCTCTCAGTCTCTCTCTGCCTTTCCCATCTCTCGCTCTCTCAATCTCTCACTGCCTTTCCCATCTCTAAAATCTCTCAGTCTCTCACTGCCTTTCTCATCTCTAGCTCTCTCAGTCTCTCACTGCCTATCCCATCTCTAGCTCTCTCAGTCTCTCACTGCCTTTCCCATCTCTATCTCTCTCAGTCTCTCACTGCCTTTCCCATCTCTACCTCTCTCAGTCTCTCACTCCCTTTCCCATCTCTAGCTCTCTCAGTCTCTCACTGCCTTTCCCATCTCTAACTCTCTCAGTCTCTCACTCCCTTTCCGATCTCTAGCTCTCTCAGCCTCTCACTGCCTATCCCATCTCTAGCTCTCTCAGTCTCTCACTGCCTTTCCCATCTCTATCTCTCTCAGTCTCTCACTGCCTTTCCCATCTCTAGCTCTCTCAGTGTCTCACTGCCTTTCCCATCTCTAACTCTCTCAGTCTCTCACTGCCTTTCCCATCTCTACCTCTCTCAGTCTCCCACTCCCTTTCCCATCTCTAACTCTCTCAGTCTCTCACTGCCTTTCCCATCTCTAACTCTCTCAGTCTCTCACTGCCTTTCCCATCTCTAGCTCTCTCAGTCTCTCACTGCCTTTCCCATCTCTAGCTCTCTCAGTCTCTCTCTACCTTTCCCATCTCTAGCTCTCTCAGTCTCTCACTCCCTTTCCCATCTCTAGCTCTCTCAGTCTCTCTCTGCCTTTCCCATCTCTAGCTCTCTCAATCTCTCATTGCCTTTCCCATCTCTAACTCTCTCAGTCTCTCACTGCCTTTCCCATCTCCAGCTCTGTCAGTCTCTCACTGCCTTTCCCATCTCTAACTCTCTCAGTCTCTCACTGCCTTTCCCATCTCTAACTCTATGTCTCTCACTGCCTTTTCCATCTCTAACTCTCTGTCTCTCACTGCCTTTCCCATCTCTAGCTCTCTCAGTCTCTCACTGCCTTTCCCATCTCTAACTCTCTCTGTCTCTCACTGCCTTTCCCATCTCCAGCTCTGTCAGTCTCTCACTGCCTTTCCCATCTCTAACTCTCTCAGTCTCTCACTGCCTTTCCCATCTGTAACTCTCAGTCTCTCACTGCCTTTTCCATCTCTAACTCTCTCAGTCTCTCACTGCCTTTCCCATCTCGAACTCTCTGTGTCTCACTGCCTTTCCCATCTCTAACTCTCAGTCTCTCACTGCCTTTCCCATCTCTAACTTTCTCAGTGTCTCACTACCTTTCCCATCTCTAACTCTCTCAGTCTCTCACTGCCTTTCCCATCTCTAACTCTCTCAGTCTCTCACTCCCTTTCCCATCTCTAACTCTCTCAGTCTCTCACTGCCTTTTCCATCTCTAACTCTCTCAGTCTCTCACTGCCTTTCCCATCTCTAACTCTCAGTCTCTCACTGCCTTTCCCATCTCTAACTCTCAGTCTCTCACTGCCTTTCCCATCTCTAACTCTCTCAGTCTCTCACTGCCTTTCCCATCTCTCGCTCTCTCAGTCTCTCACTCCCTTTCCCATCTCTAGCTCTCTCAGTCTCTCACTGCCTTTCCCATCTCTAACTCTCTGTCTCTCACTGCCTTTCCCATCTCTAGCTCTCTCAGTCTCTCACTACCTTTCCCATCTCTAGCTATCTCAGTCTCTCACTGCCTTTCCCATCTCTAACTCTCAGTCTCTCACTGCCTTTCCCATCTCTAGCTCTCTCAGTCTCTCACTACCTTTCCCATCTCTAGCTCTTTCAGTCTCTCACTCCCTTTCCAATCTCTAACTCTCTCAGTCTCTCACTCCCTTTCCCATCTCTAGCTCTCTCAGTCTCTCACTGCCTTTCCCATCTCTAACTCTCTCAGTCTCTCACTCCCTTTCCCATCTCTAGCTCTCTCAGTCTCTCACTGCCTTTCCCATCTCTAACTCTCTCTTTCTCTCACTGCCTTTCCCATCTCTACCTCTCTCAGTCTCTCACTCCCTTTCCCATCTCTAACTCTCTCTGCCTCTCACTGCCTTTCCCATCTCTAACTCTCTGTCTCTCACTGCCTTTCCCATCTCTATCTCTCTCAGTCTCTCACTGCCTTTCCCATCTCTAGCTCTCTAAGTCTCTCACTGCCTTTCCCATCTCTAACTCTCTCAGTCTCTCACTGCCTTTCCCATCTCTAGCTCTCTCAGTGTCTCACTGCCTTTCCCATCTCCAGCTCTCTCAGCCTCTCACTGCCTTTCCCATCTCTAACTCTCTCTTTCTCTCACTGCCTTTCCCATCTCTAGCTCTCTCAGCCTCTCACTCCCTTTCCCATCTCTAACTCTCTCAGTCTCTCACTGCCTTTCCCATCTCTAACTCTCTCAGTCTCTCACTGCCTTTCCCATCTCTAGCTCTCTCAGTCTCCCACTGCCTTTCCCATCTCTAACTCTCTCAGTCTCTCACTGCCTTTCCCATCTCTAGCTCTCTCAGTCTCTCAATGCCTTTCCCATCTCTAGCTCTCTCAGTCTCTCACTCCCTTTCCCATCTCTAGCTCTCTCTGTCTCTCACTACCTTTCCCATCTCTAACTCTCTCAGTCTCTCAATGCCTTTCCCATCTCTAGCTCTGTCAGTCTCTCACTCCCTTTCCCATCTCTAGCTCTCTCAGTCTCTCACTACCTTTCCCATCTCTAACTCTCTCAGTCTCTCACTGCCTTTCCCATCTCTAGCTCTCTCAGTGTCTCACTACCTTTCCCATCTCTAACTCTCTCAGTCTCTCACTGCCTTTCCCATCTCTAACTCTCTCAGTCTCTCACTCCCTTTCCCATCTCTAACTCTCTCAGTCTCTCACTGCCTTTTCCATCTCTAACTCTCTCAGTCTCTCACTGCCTTTCCCATCTCTAACTCTCAGTCTCTCACTGCCTTTCCCATCTCTAACACTCAGTCTCTCACTGCCTTTCCCATCTCTAACTCTCTCAGTCTCTCACTGCCTTTCCCATCTCTAACTCTCTGTCTCTCACTGCCTTTCCCATCTCTAACTCTCTGTCTCTCACTGCCTTTCCCATCTCTAGCTCTCTCAGTCTCTCACTACCTTTCCCATCTCTAGCTATCTCAGTCTCTCACTGCCTTTCCCATCTCTAACTCTCAGTCTCTCACTGCCTTTCCCATCTCTAGCTCTCTCAGTCTCTCACTACCTTTCCCATCTCTAGCTCTCTCAGTCTCTCACTCCCTTTCCAATCTCTAACTCTCTCAGTCTCTCACTACCTTTCCCATCTCTAGCTATCTCAGTCTCTCACTGCCTTTCCCATCTCTAACTCTCTCAGTCTCTCACTACCTTTCCCATCTCTAGCTCTCTCAGTCTCTCACTGCCTTTCCCATCTCTAACTCTCTCAGTCACTCTCTGCCTTTCCCATCTCTAGCTCTGTCAGTCTCTCTCTGCCTTTCCCATCTCTAACTCTCTCAGTCTCTCACTGCCTTTTTCATCTCCAACTCTCTCAGTCTCTCACTGCCTTTCCCATCTCTAACTCTCAGTCTCTCACTGCCTTTCCCATCTCTAACTCTCTCAGTCTCTCACTGCCTTTCCCATCTCTAACTCTCTCAGTCTCTCACTGCCTTTCCCATCTCCAGCTCTGTCAGTCTCTCACTGCCTTTCCCATCTCTAGCTCTCTCCGTCTCTCACTGCCTTTCCCATCTCAAACTCTCTCAGTCTCTCACTCCCTTTCCCATCTCTAACTCTCTCAGTCTCTCACTGCCTTTTCCATCTCTAACTCTCTCAGTCTCTCACTGCCTTTCCCATCTCTAACTCTCTGTCTCTCACTGCCTTTCCCATCTCTAACTCTCAGTCTCTCACTGCCTTTCCCATCTCTAACTCTCTCAGTCTCTCACTGCCTTTCCCATCTCTAACTCTCTGTCTCTCACTGCCTTTCCCAACTCTAACTCTCTGTCTCTCACTGCCTTTCCCATCTCTTGCTCTCTCAGTCTCTCACTCCCTTTCCCATCTCTAGCTCTCTCAGTCTCTCACTGCCTTTCCCATCTCTTGCTCTCTCAGTCTCTCACTCCCTTTCCCATCTCTACCTCTCACAGTCTCTCACTGCCTTTCCCATCTCTAGCTCTCTCAGTCTCTCAATGCCTTTCCCATCTCTAGCTCTCTCAGTCTCTCACTGCCTTTCCCAACTCTACCTCTCTCAGTCTCTCACTGCCTTTCCCATCTCTAGCTCTCTCAGTCTCTCAATGCCTTTCCCATCTCTAGCTCTCTCAGTCTCTCACTGCCTTTCCCATCTCTACCTCTCTCAGCCTCTCACTGCCTTTCCCATCTCTAACTCTCTCAATCTCTCACCGACTTTCCCATCTCTAGCTCTCTCAGTCTCTCACTGCCTTTCCCATCTCTAGCTCTCTCAGTCTCTCACTGCCTTTCCCATCTCCAGCTCTGTCAGTCTCTCACTGCCTTTCCCATCTCTAACTCTCTCAGTCTCTCACTGCCTTTCCCATCTCTAGCTCTCTCAGTCTCTCACTGCCTATCCCATCTCTAGCTCTCTCAGTCTCTCACTGCCTTTCCCATCTCTATCTCTCTCAGTCTCTCACTGCCTTTCCCATCTCTACCTCTCTCAGTCTCTCACTCCCTTTCCCATCTCTAGCTCTCTCAGTCTCTCACTGCCTTTCCCATCTCTAACTCTCTCAGTCTCTCACTCCCTTTCCGATCTCTAGCTCTCTCAGCCTCTCACTGCCTATCCCATCTCTAGCTCTCTCAGTCTCTCACTGCCTTTCCCATCTCTATCTCTCTCAGTCTCTCACTGCCTTTCCCATCTCTAGCTCTCTCAGTGTCTCACTGCCTTTCCCATCTCTAACTCTCTCAGTCTCTCACTGCCTTTCCCATCTCTACCTCTCTCAGTCTCCCACTCCCTTTCCCATCTCTAACTCTCTCAGTCTCTCACTGCCTTTCCCATCTCTAACTCTCTCAGTCTCTCACTGCCTTTCCCATCTCTAGCTCTCTCAGTCTCTCACTGCCTTTCCCATCTCTAGCTCTCTCAGTCTCTCTCTACCTTTCCCATCTCTAGCTCTCTCAGTCTCTCACTCCCTTTCCCATCTCTAGCTCTCTCAGTCTCTCTCTGCCTTTCCCATCTCTAGCTCTCTCAATCTCTCATTGCCTTTCCCATCTCTAACTCTCTCAGTCTCTCACTGCCTTTCCCATCTCCAGCTCTGTCAGTCTCTCACTGCCTTTCCCATCTCTAACTCTCTCAGTCTCTCACTGCCTTTCCCATCTCTAACTCTATGTCTCTCACTGCCTTTTCCATCTCTAACTCTCTGTCTCTCACTGCCTTTCCCATCTCTAGCTCTCTCAGTCTCTCACTGCCTTTCCCATCTCTAACTCTCTCTGTCTCTCACTGCCTTTCCCATCTCCAGCTCTGTCAGTCTCTCACTGCCTTTCCCATCTCTAACTCTCTCAGTCTCTCACTGCCTTTCCCATCTGTAACTCTCAGTCTCTCACTGCCTTTTCCATCTCTAACTCTCTCAGTCTCTCACTGCCTTTCCCATCTCGAACTCTCTGTGTCTCACTGCCTTTCCCATCTCTAACTCTCAGTCTCTCACTGCCTTTCCCATCTCTAACTTTCTCAGTGTCTCACTACCTTTCCCATCTCTAACTCTCTCAGTCTCTCACTGCCTTTCCCATCTCTAACTCTCTCAGTCTCTCACTCCCTTTCCCATCTCTAACTCTCTCAGTCTCTCACTGCCTTTTCCATCTCTAACTCTCTCAGTCTCTCACTGCCTTTCCCATCTCTAACTCTCAGTCTCTCACTGCCTTTCCCATCTCTAACTCTCAGTCTCTCACTGCCTTTCCCATCTCTAACTCTCTCAGTCTCTCACTGCCTTTCCCATCTCTCGCTCTCTCAGTCTCTCACTCCCTTTCCCATCTCTAGCTCTCTCAGTCTCTCACTGCCTTTCCCATCTCTAACTCTCTGTCTCTCACTGCCTTTCCCATCTCTAGCTCTCTCAGTCTCTCACTACCTTTCCCATCTCTAGCTATCTCAGTCTCTCACTGCCTTTCCCATCTCTAACTCTCAGTCTCTCACTGCCTTTCCCATCTCTAGCTCTCTCAGTCTCTCACTACCTTTCCCATCTCTAGCTCTTTCAGTCTCTCACTCCCTTTCCAATCTCTAACTCTCTCAGTCTCTCACTCCCTTTCCCATCTCTAGCTCTCTCAGTCTCTCACTGCCTTTCCCATCTCTAACTCTCTCAGTCTCTCACTCCCTTTCCCATCTCTAGCTCTCTCAGTCTCTCACTGCCTTTCCCATCTCTAACTCTCTCTTTCTCTCACTGCCTTTCCCATCTCTACCTCTCTCAGTCTCTCACTCCCTTTCCCATCTCTAACTCTCTCTGCCTCTCACTGCCTTTCCCATCTCTAACTCTCTGTCTCTCACTGCCTTTCCCATCTCTATCTCTCTCAGTCTCTCACTGCCTTTCCCATCTCTAGCTCTCTAAGTCTCTCACTGCCTTTCCCATCTCTAACTCTCTCAGTCTCTCACTGCCTTTCCCATCTCTAGCTCTCTCAGTGTCTCACTGCCTTTCCCATCTCCAGCTCTCTCAGCCTCTCACTGCCTTTCCCATCTCTAACTCTCTCAGTCTCTCACTGCCTTTCCCATCTCTAACTCTCTCTTTCTCTCACTGCCTTTCCCATCTCTAGCTCTCTCAGCCTCTCACTCCCTTTCCCATCTCTAACTCTCTCAGTCTCTCACTGCCTTTCCCATCTCTAACTCTCTCAGTCTCTCACTGCCTTTCCCATCTCTAGCTCTCTCAGTCTCCCACTGCCTTTCCCATCTCTAACTCTCTCAGTCTCTCACTGCCTTTCCCATCTCTAGCTCTCTCAGTCTCTCAATGCCTTTCCCATCTCTAGCTCTCTCAGTCTCTCACTCCCTTTCCCATCTCTAGCTCTCTCTGTCTCTCACTACCTTTCCCATCTCTAACTCTCTCAGTCTCTCAATGCCTTTCCCATCTCTAGCTCTGTCAGTCTCTCACTCCCTTTCCCATCTCTAGCTCTCTCAGTCTCTCACTACCTTTCCCATCTCTAACTCTCTCAGTCTCTCACTGCCTTTCCCATCTCTAGCTCTCTCAGTGTCTCACTACCTTTCCCATCTCTAACTCTCTCAGTCTCTCACTGCCTTTCCCATCTCTAACTCTCTCAGTCTCTCACTCCCTTTCCCATCTCTAACTCTCTCAGTCTCTCACTGCCTTTTCCATCTCTAACTCTCTCAGTCTCTCACTGCCTTTCCCATCTCTAACTCTCAGTCTCTCACTGCCTTTCCCATCTCTAACACTCAGTCTCTCACTGCCTTTCCCATCTCTAACTCTCTCAGTCTCTCACTGCCTTTCCCATCTCTAACTCTCTGTCTCTCACTGCCTTTCCCATCTCTAACTCTCTGTCTCTCACTGCCTTTCCCATCTCTAGCTCTCTCAGTCTCTCACTACCTTTCCCATCTCTAGCTATCTCAGTCTCTCACTGCCTTTCCCATCTCTAACTCTCAGTCTCTCACTGCCTTTCCCATCTCTAGCTCTCTCAGTCTCTCACTACCTTTCCCATCTCTAGCTCTCTCAGTCTCTCACTCCCTTTCCAATCTCTAACTCTCTCAGTCTCTCACTACCTTTCCCATCTCTAGCTATCTCAGTCTCTCACTGCCTTTCCCATCTCTAACTCTCTCAGTCTCTCACTACCTTTCCCATCTCTAGCTCTCTCAGTCTCTCACTGCCTTTCCCATCTCTAACTCTCTCAGTCACTCTCTGCCTTTCCCATCTCTAGCTCTGTCAGTCTCTCTCTGCCTTTCCCATCTCTAACTCTCTCAGTCTCTCACTGCCTTTTTCATCTCTAACTCTCTCAGTCTCTCACTGCCTTTCCCATCTCTAACTCTCAGTCTCTCACTGCCTTTCCCATCTCTAACTCTCTCAGTCTCTCACTGCCTTTCCCATCTCTAACTCTCTCAGTCTCTCACTGCCTTTCCCATCTCCAGCTCTGTCAGTCTCTCACTGCCTTTCCCATCTCTAGCTCTCTCCGTCTCTCACTGCCTTTCCCATCTCAAACTCTCTCAGTCTCTCACTCCCTTTCCCATCTCTAACTCTCTCAGTCTCTCACTGCCTTTTCCATCTCTAACTCTCTCAGTCTCTCACTGCCTTTCCCATCTCTAACTCTCTGTCTCTCACTGCCTTTCCCATCTCTAACTCTCAGTCTCTCACTGCCTTTCCCATCTCTAACTCTCTCAGTCTCTCACTGCCTTTCCCATCTCTAACTCTCTGTCTCTCACTGCCTTTCCCAACTCTAACTCTCTGTCTCTCACTGCCTTTCCCATCTCTTGCTCTCTCAGTCTCTCACTCCCTTTCCCATCTCTAGCTCTCTCAGTCTCTCACTGCCTTTCCCATCTCTTGCTCTCTCAGTCTCTCACTCCCTTTCCCATCTCTACCTCTCACAGTCTCTCACTGCCTTTCCCATCTCTAGCTCTCTCAGTCTCTCAATGCCTTTCCCATCTCTAGCTCTCTCAGTCTCTCACTGCCTTTCCCAACTCTACCTCTCTCAGTCTCTCACTGCCTTTCCCATCTCTAGCTCTCTCAGTCTCTCAATGCCTTTCCCATCTCTAGCTCTCTCAGTCTCTCACTGCCTTTCCCATCTCTACCTCTCTCAGCCTCTCACTGCCTTTCCCATCTCTAACTCTCTCAATCTCTCACCGACTTTCCCATCTCTAGCTCTCTCAGTCTCTCACTGCCTTTCCCATCTCTAGCTCTCTCAGTCTCTCACTGCCTTTCCCATCTCCAGCTCTGTCAGTCTCTCACTGCCTTTCCCATCTCTAACTCTCTCAGTCTCTCACTGCCTTTCCCATCTCTAACTCTCTCTGTCTCTCACTGCCTTTCCCATCTCTAACTCTCTCTGTCTCTCACTGCCTTTCCCATCTGTAACTCTCTGTCTCTCACTGCCTTTCCCATCTCTAGCTCTCTCAGTCTCACACTACCTTTCCCATCTCTAGCTCTCTCAGTCTCTCACTGCCTTTCCCATCTCTAACTCTCTCAGTCTCTCACTCCCTTTCCCATCTCTAACTCTCTCAGTCTCTCACTGCCTTTCCCATCTCTAACTCTCTGTCTCTCACTGCCTTTCCCATCTCTAACTCTCTGTCTCTCACTGCCTTTCCCATCTCTAGCTCTCTCAGTCTCTCACTCCCTTTCCCATCTCTAAGTCTCTCAGTCTCTCACTGCCTTTCCCATCTCTAGCTCTCTCAGTCTCTCACTGCCTTTCCCATCTCTAGCTCTCTCAGTCTCTCACTGCCTTTCCCATCTCTAAGTCTCTCTGTCTCTCACTGCCTTTCCCATCTCCAGCTCTGTCAGTCTCTCACTGCCTTTCCCATCTGTAACTCTCTGTCTCTCACTGCCTTTCCCATCTCTAGCTCTCTCAGCCTCTCACTACCTTTCCCATCTCTAAATCTCTCAGTCTCTCACTGCCTTTTCCATCTCTAACTCTCTCAGCCTCTCACTGCCTTTCCCATCTCTAACTCTCAGTCTCTCACTGCCTTTCCCATCTTTAACTCTCTCAGTCTCTCACTGCCTTTCCCATCTCTAACTCTCTGTCTCTCACTGCCTTTCCCATCTCTAGCTCTCTCAGTCTCTCACTACCCTTCCCATCTCTAGCTCTCTCAGTCTCTCACTGCCTTTCCCATCTCTAACTCTCTCAGTCTCTCACTCCCTTTCCCATCTTTAACTCTCTCAGTCTCTCACTGCCTTTCCCATCTCTAGCTCTCTCAATCTCTCACTGCCTTTCCCATCTTTAACTCTCTCAGTCTCTCACTACCTTTCCCATCTCTAGCTCTCTCAGTCTCTCACTACCTTTCCCATCTCTAGCTCTCTCAGCCTCTCACTGCCTTTCCCATCTCTAGCTCTCTCAGCATCTCACTGCCTTTCCCATCTCTAACTCTCTCAATCTCTCACTGCCTTTCCCATCTCTAGCTCTCTCAGTCTCTCACTGCATTTCCCATCTCTAACTCTCTCAATCTCTCACTGCCTTTCCCATCTCTAACTCTCTGTCTCTCACTGCCTTTCCCATCTCTAGCTCTCTCAGTCTCTCACTGCCTTTCCCATCTCTAGCTCTCTCAGTCTCTCACTGCCTTTCCCATCTCTAACTCTCTCTGTCTCTCACTGCCTTTCCCATCTCCAGCTCTGTCAGTCTCTCACTGCCTTTCCCATCTCTAACTCTCTCAGTCTCTCACTCCCTTTCCCATCTCTAACTCTCTCAGTCTCTCACTCCCTTTCCCATCTCTAACTCTCTCAATCTCTCACTGCCTTTCCCATCTCTAACTCTCTCAGTCTCTCACTCCCTTTCCCATCTCTAACTCTCTCAGTCTCTCACTCCCTTTCCCATCTCTAGCTCTCTCAGTCTCTCACTGCCTTTCCCATCTCTAGCTCTCTCAGTCTCCCTCTGCCTTTCCCATCTCCAGCTCTTTCTTTGTCTCACTCCCTTTCCCATCTCTAACTCTCTCAGAGTCTCACTGCCTTTCCCATCTCTAGCTCTCTCAGTCTCTCACTCCCTTTCCCATCTCTAACTCTCTCAGTCTCTCACTCCCTTTCCCATCTCTAGCTCTCTCAGTCTCTCACTCCCTTTCCCATCTCTAGCTCTCTCAGTCTCTCACTGCCTTTCCCATCTCTAACTCTATGTCTCTCACTGCCTTTTCCATCTCTAACTCTCTGTCTCTCACTGCCTTTCCCATCTCTAGCTCTCTCAGTCTCTCACTGCCTTTCCCATCTCTAACTCTCTCTGTCTCTCACTGCCTTTCCCATCTCCAGCTCTGTCAGTCTCTCACTGCCTTTCCCATCTCTAACTCTCTCAGTCTCTCACTGCCTTTCCCATCTGTAACTCTCAGTCTCTCACTGCCTTTTCCATCTCTAACTCTCTCAGTCTCTCACTGCCTTTCCCATCTCGAACTCTCTGTGTCTCACTGCCTTTCCCATCTCTAACTCTCAGTCTCTCACTGCCTTTCCCATCTCTAACTTTCTCAGTGTCTCACTACCTTTCCCATCTCTAACTCTCTCAGTCTCTCACTGCCTTTCCCATCTCTAACTCTCTCAGTCTCTCACTCCCTTTCCCATCTCTAACTCTCTCAGTCTCTCACTGCCTTTTCCATCTCTAACTCTCTCAGTCTCTCACTGCCTTTCCCATCTCTAACTCTCAGTCTCTCACTGCCTTTCCCATCTCTAACTCAGTCTCTCACTGCCTTTCCCATCTCTAACTCTCTCAGTCTCTCACTGCCTTTCCCATCTCTCGCTCTCTCAGTCTCTCACTCCCTTTCCCATCTCTAGCTCTCTCAGTCTCTCACTGCCTTTCCCATCTCTAACTCTCTGTCTCTCACTGCCTTTCCCATCTCTAGCTCTCTCAGTCTCTCACTACCTTTCCCATCTCTAGCTATCTCAGTGTCTCACTGCCTTTCCCATCTCTAACTCTCAGTCTCTCACTGCCTTTCCCATCTCTAGCTCTCTCAGTCTCTCACTACCTTTCCCATCTCTAGCTCTTTCAGTCTCTCACTCCCTTTCCAATCTCTAACTCTCTCAGTCTCTCACTCCCTTTCCCATCTCTAGCTCTCTCAGTCTCTCACTGCCTTTCCCATCTCTAACTCTCTCAGTCTCTCACTCCCTTTCCCATCTCTAGCTCTCTCAGTCTCTCACTGCCTTTCCCATCTCTAACTCTCTCTTTCTCTCACTGCCTTTCCCATCTCTACCTCTCTCAGTCTCTCACTCCCTTTCCCATCTCTAACTCTCTCTGCCTCTCACTGCCTTTCCCATCTCTAACTCTCTGTCTCTCACTGCCTTTCCCATCTCTATCTCTCTCAGTCTCTCACTGCCTTTCCCATCTCTAGCTCTCTAAGTCTCTCACTGCCTTTCCCATCTCTAACTCTCTCAGTCTCTCACTGCCTTTCCCATCTCTAGCTCTCTCAGTGTCTCACTGCCTTTCCCATCTCCAGCTCTCTCAGCCTCTCACTGCCTTTCCCATCTCTAACTCTCTCAGTCTCTCACTGCCTTTCCCATCTCTAACTCTCTCTTTCTCTCACTGCCTTTCCCATCTCTAGCTCTCTCAGCCTCTCACTCCCTTTCCCATCTCTAACTCTCTCAGTCTCTCACTGCCTTTCCCATCTCTAACTCTCTCAGTCTCTCACTGCCTTTCCCATCTCTAGCTCTCTCAGTCTCCCACTGCCTTTCCCATCTCTAACTCTCTCAGTCTCTCACTGCCTTTCCCATCTCTAGCTCTCTCAGTCTCTCAATGCCTTTCCCATCTCTAGCTCTCTCAGTCTCTCACTCCCTTTCCCATCTCTAGCTCTCTCTGTCTCTCACTACCTTTCCCATCTCTAACTCTCTCAGTCTCTCAATGCCTTTCCCATCTCTAGCTCTGTCAGTCTCTCACTCCCTTTCCCATCTCTAGCTCTCTCAGTCTCTCACTACCTTTCCCATCTCTAACTCTCTCAGTCTCTCACTGCCTTTCCCATCTCTAGCTCTCTCAGTGTCTCACTACCTTTCCCATCTCTAACTCTCTCAGTCTCTCACTGCCTTTCCCATCTCTAACTCTCTCAGTCTCTCACTCCCTTTCCCATCTCTAACTCTCTCAGTCTCTCACTGCCTTTTCCATCTCTAACTCTCTCAGTCTCTCACTGCCTTTCCCATCTCTAACTCTCAGTCTCTCACTGCCTTTCCCATCTCTAACACTCAGTCTCTCACTGCCTTTCCCATCTCTAACTCTCTCAGTCTCTCACTGCCTTTCCCATCTCTAACTCTCTGTCTCTCACTGCCTTTCCCATCTCTAACTCTCTGTCTCTCACTGCCTTTCCCATCTCTAGCTCTCTCAGTCTCTCACTACCTTTCCCATCTCTAGCTATCTCAGTCTCTCACTGCCTTTCCCATCTCTAACTCTCAGTCTCTCACTGCCTTTCCCATCTCTAGCTCTCTCAGTCTCTCACTACCTTTCCCATCTCTAGCTCTCTCAGTCTCTCACTCCCTTTCCAATCTCTAACTCTCTCAGTCTCTCACTACCTTTCCCATCTCTAGCTATCTCAGTCTCTCACTGCCTTTCCCATCTCTAACTCTCTCAGTCTCTCACTACCTTTCCCATCTCTAGCTCTCTCAGTCTCTCACTGCCTTTCCCATCTCTAACTCTCTCAGTCACTCTCTGCCTTTCCCATCTCTAGCTCTGTCAGTCTCTCTCTGCCTTTCCCATCTCTAACTCTCTCAGTCTCTCACTGCCTTTTTCATCTCTAACTCTCTCAGTCTCTCACTGCCTTTCCCATCTCTAACTCTCAGTCTCTCACTGCCTTTCCCATCTCTAACTCTCTCAGTCTCTCACTGCCTTTCCCATCTCTAACTCTCTCAGTCTCTCACTGCCTTTCCCATCTCCAGCTCTGTCAGTCTCTCACTGCCTTTCCCATCTCTAGCTCTCTCCGTCTCTCACTGCCTTTCCCATCTCAAACTCTCTCAGACTCTCACTCCCTTTCCCATCTCTAACTCTCTCAGTCTCTCACTGCCTTTTCCATCTCTAACTCTCTCAGTCTCTCACTGCCTTTCCCATCTCTAACTCTCTGTCTCTCACTGCCTTTCCCATCTCTAACTCTCAGTCTCTCACTGCCTTTCCCATCTCTAACTCTCTCAGTCTCTCACTGCCTTTCCCATCTCTAACTCTCTGTCTCTCACTGCCTTTCCCAACTCTAACTCTCTGTCTCTCACTGCCTTTCCCATCTCTTGCTCTCTCAGTCTCTCACTCCCTTTCCCATCTCTAGCTCTCTCAGTCTCTCACTGCCTTTCCCATCTCTTGCTCTCTCAGTCTCTCACTCCCTTTCCCATCTCTACCTCTCACAGTCTCTCACTGCCTTTCCCATCTCTAGCTCTCTCAGTCTCTCAATGCCTTTCCCATCTCTAGCTCTCTCAGTCTCTCACTGCCTTTCCCAACTCTACCTCTCTCAGTCTCTCACTGCCTTTCCCATCTCTAGCTCTCTCAGTCTCTCAATGCCTTTCCCATCTCTAGCTCTCTCAGTCTCTCACTGCCTTTCCCATCTCTACCTCTCTCAGCCTCTCACTGCCTTTCCCATCTCTAACTCTCTCAATCTCTCACCGACTTTCCCATCTCTAGCTCTCTCAGTCTCTCACTGCCTTTCCCATCTCTAGCTCTCTCAGTCTCTCACTGCCTTTCCCATCTCCAGCTCTGTCAGTCTCTCACTGCCTTTCCCATCTCTAACTCTCTCAGTCTCTCACTGCCTTTCCCATCTCTAACTCTCTCTGTCTCTCACTGCCTTTCCCATCTCTAACTCTCTCTGTCTCTCACTGCCTTTCCCATCTGTAACTCTGTGTCTCTCACTGCCTTTCCCATCTCTAGCTCTCTCAGTCTCACACTACCTTTCCCATCTCTAGCTCTCTCAGTCTCTCACTGCCTTTCCCATCTCTAACTCTCTCAGTCTCTCACTCCCTTTCCCATCTCTAACTCTCTCTGTCTCTCACTGCCTTTCCCATCTGTAACTCTCTGTCTCTCACTGCCTTTCCCATCTCTAGCTCTCTCAGTCTCTCACTACCTTTCCCATCTCTAGCTCTCTCAGTCTCTCACTGCCTTTCCCATCTCTAACTCTCTCAGTCTCTCACTCCCTTTCCCATCTCTAACTCTCTCAGTCTCTCACTGCCTTTCCCATCTCTAACTCTCACTGTCTCTCACTGCCTTTCCCATCTCTAACTCTCTCAGTCTCTCACTGCCTTTCCCATCTCTAACTCTCAGTCTCTCACTGCCTTTCCCATCTCTAACTCTCTCAGTCTCTCACTGCCTTTCCCATCTCTAACTCTCTGTCTCTCACTGCCTTTCCCATCTCTAACTCTCTGTCTCTCACTGCCTTTCCCATCTCTTGCTCTCTCAGTCTCTCACTCCCTTTCCCATCTCTAACTCTCTCAGTCTCTCACTGCCTTTCCCATCTCTAGCTCTCTCAGTCTCTCACTGCCTTTCCCATCTCTAGCTCTCTCAGTCTCTCACTGCCTTTCCCATCTCTAAGTCTCTCTGTCTCTCACTGCCTTTCCCATCTCCAGCTCTGTCAGTCTCTCACTGCCTTTCCCATCTGTTACTCTCTGTCTCTCACTGCCTTTCCCATCTCTAGCTCTCTCAGCCTCTCACTACCTTTCCCATCTCTAAATCTCTCAGTCTCTCACTGCCTTTTCCATCTCTAACTCTCTCAGCCTCTCACTGCCTTTCCCATCTCTAACTCTCAGTCTCTCACTGCCTTTCCCATCTTTAACTCTCTCAGTCTCTCACTGCCTTTCCCATCTCTAACTCTCTGTCTCTCACTGCCTTTCCCATCTCTAGCTCTCTCAGTCTCTCACTACCCTTCCCATCTCTAGCTCTCTCAGTCTCTCACTGCCTTTCCCATCTCTAACTCTCTCAGTCTCTCACTCCCTTTCCCATCTTTAACTCTCTCAGTCTCTCACTGCCTTTCCCATCTCTAGCTCTCTCAATCTCTCACTGCCTTTCCCATCTTTAACTCTCTCAGTCTCTCACTACCTTTCCCATCTCTAGCTCTCTCAGTCTCTCACTACCTTTCCCATCTCTAGCTCTCTCAGCCTCTCACTGCCTTTCCCATCTCTAGCTCTCTCAGCATCTCACTGCCTTTCCCATCTCTAACTCTCTCAATCTCTCACTGCCTTTCCCATCTCTAGCTCTCTCAGTCTCTCACTGCATTTCCCATCTCTAACTCTCTCAATCTCTCACTGCCTTTCCCATCTCTAACTCTCTGTCTCTCACTGCCTTTCCCATCTCTAGCTCTCTCAGTCTCTCACTGCCTTTCCCATCTCTAGCTCTCTCAGTCTCTCACTGCCTTTCCCATCTCTAACTCTCTCTGTCTCTCACTGCCTTTCCCATCTCCAGCTCTGTCAGTCTCTCACTGCCTTTCCCATCTCTAACTCTCTCAGTCTCTCACTCCCTTTCCCATCTCTAACTCTCTCAGTCTCTCACTCCCTTTCCCATCTCTAACTCTCTCAATCTCTCACTGCCTTTCCCATCTCTAACTCTCTCAGTCTCTCACTCCCTTTCCCATCTCTAACTCTCTCAGTCTCTCACTCCCTTTCCCATCTCTAGCTCTCTCAGTCTCTCACTGCCTTTCCCATCTCTAGCTCTCTCAGTCTCCCTCTGCCTTTCCCATCTCCAGCTCTTTCTTTGTCTCACTCCCTTTCCCATCTCTAACTCTCTCAGAGTCTCACTGCCTTTCCCATCTCTAGCTCTCTCAGTCTCTCACTCCCTTTCCCATCTCTAACTCTCTCAGTCTCTCACTCCCTTTCCCATCTCTAGCTCTCTCAGTCTCTCACTCCCTTTCCCATCTCTAGCTCTCTCAGTCTCTCTCTGCCTTTCCCATCTCTCGCTCTCTCAATCTCTCACTGCCTTTCCCATCTCTAAAATCTCTCAGTCTCTCACTGCCTTTCCCATCTCTAACTCTCTCTGTCTCTCACTGCCTTTCCCATCTGTAACTCTCTGTCTCTCACTGCCTTTCCCATCTCTAGCTCTCTCAGTCTCTCACTACCTTTCCCATCTCTAGCTCTCTCAGTCTCTCACTGCCTTTCCCATCTCTAACTCTCTCAGTCTCTCACTCCCTTTCCCATCTCTAACTCTCTCAGTCTCTCACTGCCTTTCCCATCTCTAACTCTCACTGTCTCTCACTGCCTTTCCCATCTCTAACTCTCTCAGTCTCTCACTGCCTTTCCCATCTCTAACTCTCAGTCTCTCACTGCCTTTCCCATCTCTAACTCTCTCAGTCTCTCACTGCCTTTCCCATCTCTAACTCTCTGTCTCTCACTGCCTTTCCCATCTCTAACTCTCTGTCTCTCACTGCCTTTCCCATCTCTAGCTCTCTCAGTCTCTCACTCCCTTTCCCATCTCTAACTCTCTCAGTCTCTCACTGCCTTTCCCATCTCTAGCTCTCTCAGTCTCTCACTGCCTTTCCCATCTCTAGCTCTCTCAGTCTCTCACTGCCTTTCCCATCTCTAAGTCTCTCTGTCTCTCACTGCCTTTCCCATCTCCAGCTCTGTCAGTCTCTCACTGCCTTTCCCATCTGTAACTCTCTGTCTCTCACTGCCTTTCCCATCTCTAGCTCTCTCAGCCTCTCACTACCTTTCCCATCTCTAAATCTCTCAGTCTCTCACTGCCTTTTCCATCTCTAACTCTCTCAGCCTCTCACTGCCTTTCCCATCTCTAACTCTCAGTCTCTCACTGCCTTTCCCATCTTTAACTCTCTCAGTCTCTCACTGCCTTTCCCATCTCTAACTCTCTGTCTCTCACTGCCTTTCCCATCTCTAGCTCTCTCAGTCTCTCACTACCCTTCCCATCTCTAGCTCTCTCAGTCTCTCACTGCCTTTCCCATCTCTAACTCTCTCAGTCTCTCACTCCCTTTCCCATCTTTAACTCTCTCAGTCTCTCACTGCCTTTCCCATCTCTAGCTCTCTCAATCTCTCACTGCCTTTCCCATCTTTAACTCTCTCAGTCTCTCATTACCTTTTCCATCTCTAGCTCTCTCAGTCTCTCACTACCTTTCCCATCTCTAGCTCTCTCAGCCTCTCACTGCCTTTCCCATCTCTAGCTCTCTCAGCATCTCACTGCCTTTCCCATCTCTAACTCTCTCAATCTCTCACTGCCTTTCCCATCTCTAGCTCTCTCAGTCTCTCACTGCATTTCCCATCTCTAACTCTCTCAATCTCTCACTGCCTTTCCCATCTCTAACTCTCTGTCTCTCACTGCCTTTCCCATCTCTAGCTCTCTCAGTCTCTCACTGCCTTTCCCATCTCTAGCTCTCTCAGTCTCTCACTGCCTTTCCCATCTCTAACTCTCTCTGTCTCTCACTGCCTTTCCCATCTCCAGCTCTGTCAGTCTCTCACTGCCTTTCCCATCTCTAACTCTCTCAGTCTCTCACTCCCTTTCCCATCTCTAACTCTCTCAGTCTCTCACTCCCTTTCCCATCTCTAACTCTCTCAATCTCTCACTGCCTTTCCCATCTCTAACTCTCTCAGTCTCTCACTCCCTTTCCCATCTCTAACTCTCTCAGTCTCTCACTCCCTTTCCCATCTCTAGCTCTCTCAGTCTCTCACTGCCTTTCCCATCTCTAGCTCTCTCAGTCTCCCTCTGCCTTTCCCATCTCCAGCTCTTTCTTTGTCTCACTCCCTTTCCCATCTCTAACTCTCTCAGAGTCTCACTGCCTTTCCCATCTCTAGCTCTCTCAGTCTCTCACTCCCTTTCCCATCTCTAACTCTCTCAGTCTCTCACTCCCTTTCCCATCTCTAGCTCTCTCAGTCTCTCACTCCCTTTCCCATCTCTAGCTCTCTCAGTCTCTCTCTGCCTTTCCCATCTCTCGCTCTCTCAATCTCTCACTGCCTTTCCCATCTCTAAAATCTCTCAGTCTCTCACTGCCTTTCCCATCTCTAGCTCTCTCAGTCTCTCACTGCCTATCCCATCTCTAGCTCTCTCAGTCTCTCACTGCCTTTCCCATCTCTATCTCTCTCAGTCTCTCACTGCCTTTCCCATCTCTAGCTCTCTCAGTCTCTCACTGCCTTTCCCATCTCTAGCTCTCTCAGTCTCTCACTGCCTTTCCCATCTCTAACTCTCTCAGTCTCTCACTGCCTTTCCCATCTCTAGCTCTCTCAGTCTCTCACTGCCTTTCCCATCTCTAGCTCTCTCAGTCTCTCACTGCCTTTCCCATCTCTAACTCTCTCTGTCTCTCACTGCCTTTCCCATCTCCAGCTCTGTCAGTCTCTCACTGCCTTTCCCATCTCTAACTCTCTCAGTCTCTCACTCCCTTTCCCATCTCTAACTCTCTCAGTCTCTCACTCCCTTTCCCATCTCTAACTCTCTCAATCTCTCACTGCCTTTCCCATCTCTAACTCTCTCAGTCTCTCACTCCCTTTCCCATCTCTAACTCTCTCAGTCTCTCACTCCCTTTCCCATCTCTAGCTCTCTCAGTCTCTCACTGCCTTTCCCATCTCTAGCTCTCTCAGTCTCCCTCTGCCTTTCCCATCTCCAGCTCTTTCTTTGTCTCACTCCCTTTCCCATCTCTAACTCTCTCAGAGTCTCACTGCCTTTCCCATCTCTAGCTCTCTCAGTCTCTCACTCCCTTTCCCATCTCTAACTCTCTCAGTCTCTCACTCCCTTTCCCATCTCTAGCTCTCTCAGTCTCTCACTCCCTTTCCCATCTCTAGCTCTCTCAGTCTCTCTCTGCCTTTCCCATCTCTCGCTCTCTCAATCTCTCACTGCCTTTCCCATCTCTAAAATCTCTCAGTCTCTCACTGCCTTTCCCATCTCTAGCTCTCTCAGTCTCTCACTGCCTATCCCATCTCTAGCTCTCTCAGTCTCTCACTGCCTTTCCCATCTCTATCTCTCTCAGTCTCTCACTGCCTTTCCCATCTCTAGCTCTCTCAGTCTCTCACTGCCTTTCCCATCTCTAGCTCTCTCAGTCTCTCACTGCCTTTCCCATCTCTAACTCTCTCAGTCTCTCACTCCCTTTCCGATCTCTAGCTCTCTCAGCCTCTCACTGCCTTCCCCATCTCTAACTGTCTCAGTCTCTCACTGCCTTTCCCATTTCTAACTCTCTCAGTCTCTCACTCCCTTTCCCATCTCTAACTCTCTCAGTCTCTCACTGCCTTTCCCATCTCTACCTCTCTCAGTCTCCCACTCCCTTTCCCATCTCTAACTCTCTCAGTCTCTCACTGCCTTTCCCATCTCTAGCTCTCTCAGTGTCTCACTGCCTTTCCCATCTCTAACTCTCTCAGTCTCTCACTGCCTTTCCCATCTCTACCTCTCTCAGTCTCCCACTCCCTTTCCCATCTCTAACTCTCTCAGTCTCTCACTGCCTTTCCCATCTCTAACTCTCTCAGTCTCTCACTGCCTTTCCCATCTCTAGCTCTCTCAGTCTCTCACTGCCTTTCCCATCTCTAGCTCTCTCAGTCTCTCTCTGCCTTTCCCATCTCTAGCTCTCTCAGTCTCTCACTGCCTTTCCCATCTCTAGCTCTCTCAGTCTCTCTCTGCCTTTCCCATCTCTCGCTCTCTCAATCTCTCACTGCCTTTCCCATCTCTAACTCTCTCAGTCTCTCACTGCCTTTCCCATCTCCAGCTCTGTCAGTCTCTCACTGCCTTTCCCATCTCTAACTCTCTCAGTCTCTCACTACCTTTCCCATCTCTAACTCTCTGTCTCTCACTGCCTTTCCCATCTCTAACTCTCAGTCTCTCACTGCCTTTCCCATCTCTAGCTCTCTCAGTCTCTCACTGCCTTTCCCATCTCTAACTCTCTCTGTCTCTCACTGCCTTTCCCATCACCAGCTCTGTCAGTCTCTCACTGCCTTTCCCATCTCTAACTCTCTCAGTCTCTCACTGCCTTTCCCATCTGTTACTCTCAGTCTCTCACTGCCTTTTCCATCTCTAACTCTCTCAGTCTCTCACTGCCTTTCCCATCTCTAACTCTCTGTATCTGACTGCCTTTCCCATCTCTAGCTCTCTGTATCTCACTGCCTTTCCCATCTCTAGCTCTCTCAGTCTCTCACTGCCTTTCCCATCTCTAGCTCTCTCAGTCTCTCACTGCCTTTCCCATCTCTAGCTCTCTCAGTCTCTCACTCCCTTTCCCATCTCTGGCTCTCTCAGTCTCTTACTGCCTTTCACATCTCTAGCTCTGTCAGTCTCTCACTGCCTTTCCCATCTCTAACTCTCTCAGTCTCTCACTGCCTTTCCCATCTCTAACTCTCTCAGTCTCTCACTCCCTTTCCCATCTCTAACTCTCTCAGTCTCTCACTGCCTTTCCCATCTCTACCTCTCTCAGTCTCTCACTCCCTTTCCCATCTCTAGCTATCTCAGTCTCTCACTGCCTTTCCCATCTCTAACTCTCTCAGTCTCTCACTACCTTTCCCATCTCTAGCTCTCTCAGTCTCTCACTGCCTTTCCCATCTCTAACTCTCTCAGTCACTCTCTGCCTTTCCCATCTCTAGCTCTGTCAGTCTCTCTCTGCCTTTCCCATCTCTAACTCTCTCAGTCTCTCACTGCCTTTTTCATCTCTAACTCTCTCAGTCTCTCACTGCCTTTCCCATCTCTAACTCTCAGTCTCTCACTGCCTTTCCCATCTCTAACTCTCTCAGTCTCTCACTGCCTTTCCCATCTCTAACTCTCTCAGTCTCTCACTGCCTTTCCCATCTCCAGCTCTGTCAGTCTCTCACTGCCTTTCCCATCTCTAGCTCTCTCCGTCTCTCACTGCCTTTCCCATCTCTAACTCTCTCAGTCTCTCACTCCCTTTCCCATCTCTAACTCTCTCAGTCTCTCACTGCCTTTTCCATCTCTAACTCTCTCAGTCTCACACTGCCTTTCCCATCTCTAACTCTCTGTCTCTCACTGCCTTTCCCATCTCTAACTCTCAGTCTCTCACTGCCTTTCCCATCTCTAACTCTCTCAGTCTCTCACTGCCTTTCCCATCTCTAACTCTCTGTCTCTCACTGCCTTTCCCAACTCTAACTCTCTGTCTCTCACTGCCTTTCCCATCTCTTGCTCTCTCAGTCTCTCACTCCCTTTCCCATCTCTAGCTCTCTCAGTCTCTCACTGCCTTTCCCATCTCTTGCTCTCTCAGTCTCTCACTCCCTTTCCCATCTCTACCTCTCACAGTCTCTCACTGCCTTTCCCATCTCTAGCTCTCTCAGTCTCTCAATGCCTTTCCCATCTCTAGCTCTCTCAGTCTCTCACTGCCTTTCCCAACTCTACCTCTCTCAGTCTCTCACTGCCTTTCCCATCTCTAGCTCTCTCAGTCTCTCAATGCCTTTCCCATCTCTAGCTCTCTCAGTCTCTCACTGCCTTTCCCATCTCTACCTCTCTCAGCCTCTCACTGCCTTTCCCATCTCTAACTCTCTCAATCTCTCACCGACTTTCCCATCTCTAGCTCTCTCAGTCTCTCACTGCCTTTCCCATCTCTAGCTCTCTCAGTCTCTCACTGCCTTTCCCATCTCCAGCTCTGTCAGTCTCTCACTGCCTTTCCCATCTCTAACTCTCTCAGTCTCTCACTGCCTTTCCCATCTCTAACTCTCTCTGTCTCTCACTGCCTTTCCCATCTCTAACTCTCTCTGTCTCTCACTGCCTTTCCCATCTGTAACTCTCTGTCTCTCACTGCCTTTCCCATCTCTAGCTCTCTCAGTCTCACACTACCTTTCCCATCTCTAGCTCTCTCAGTCTCTCACTGCCTTTCCCATCTCTAACTCTCTCAGTCTCTCACTTCCTTTCCCATCTCTAACTCTCTCTGTCTCTCACTGCCTTTCCCATCTGTAACTCTCTGTCTCTCACTGCCTTTCCCATCTCTAGCTCTCTCAGTCTCTCACTACCTTTCCCATCTCTAGCTCTCTCAGTCTCTCACTGCCTTTCCCATCTCTAACTCTCTCAGTCTCTCACTCCCTTTCCCATCTCTAACTCTCTCAGTCTCTCACTGCCTTTCCCATCTCTAACTCTCTCTGTCTCTCACTGCCTTTCCCATCTCTAACTCTCTCAGTCTCTCACTGCCTTTCCCATCTCTAACTCTCAGTCTCTCACTGCCTTTCCCATCTCTAACTCTCTCAGTCTCTCACTGCCTTTCCCATCTCTAACTCTCTGTCTCTCACTGCCTTTCCCATCTCTAACTCTCTGTCTCTCACTGCCTTTCCCATCTCTAGCTCTCTCAGTCTCTCACTCCCTTTCCCATCTCTAACTCTCTCAGTCTCTCACTGCCTTTCCCATCTCTAGCTCTCTCAGTCTCTCACTGCCTTTCCCATCTCTAGCTCTCTCAGTCTCTCACTGCCTTTCCCATCTCTAAGTCTCTCTGTCTCTCACTGCCTTTCCCATCTCCAGCTCTGTCAGTCTCTCACTGCCTTTCCCATCTGTAACTCTCTGTCTCTCACTGCCTTTCCCATCTCTAGCTCTCTCAGCCTCTCACTACCTTTCCCATCTCTAAATCTCTCAGTCTCTCACTGCCTTTTCCATCTCTAACTCTCTCAGCCTCTCACTGCCTTTCCCATCTCTAACTCTCAGTCTCTCACTGCCTTTCCCATCTTTAACTCTCTCAGTCTCTCACTGCCTTTCCCATCTCTAACTCTCTGTCTCTCACTGCCTTTCCCATCTCTAGCTCTCTCAGTCTCTCACTACCCTTCCCATCTCTAGCTCTCTCAGTCTCTCACTGCCTTTCCCATCTCTAACTCTCTCAGTCTCTCACTCCCTTTCCCATCTTTAACTCTCTCAGTCTCTCACTGCCTTTCCCATCTCTAGCTCTCTCAATCTCTCACTGCCTTTCCCATCTTTAACTCTCTCAGTCTCTCACTACCTTTCCCATCTCTAGCTCTCTCAGTCTCTCACTACCTTTCCCATCTCTAGCTCTCTCAGCCTCTCACTGCCTTTCCCATCTCTAGCTCTCTCAGCATCTCACTGCCTTTCCCATCTCTAACTCTCTCAATCTCTCACTGCCTTTCCCATCTCTAGCTCTCTCAGTCTCTCACTGCATATCCCATCTCTAACTCTCTCAATCTCTCACTGCCTTTCCCATCTCTAACTCTCTGTCTCTCACTGCCTTTCCCATCTCTAGCTCTCTCAGTCTCTCACTGCCTTTCCCATCTTTAGCTCTCTCAGTCTCTCACTGCCTTTCCCATCTCTAACTCTCTCTGTCTCTCACTGCCTCTCCCATCTCCAGCTCTGTCAGTCTCTCACTGCCTTTCCCATCTCTAACTCTCTCAGTCTCTCACTCCCTTTCCCATCTCTAACTCTCTCAGTCTCTCACTCCCTTTCCCATCTCTAACTCTCTCAATCTCTCACTGCCTTTCCCATCTCTAACTCTCTCAGTCTCTCACTCCCTTTCCCATCTCTAACTCTCTCAGTCTCTCACTCCCTTTCCCATCTCTAGCTCTCTCAGTCTCTCACTGCCTTTCCCATCTCTAGCTCTCTCAGTCTCCCTCTGCCTTTCCCATCTCCAGCTCTTTCTTTGTCTCACTCCCTTTCCCATCTCTAACTCTCTCAGAGTCTCACTGCCTTTCCCATCTCTAGCTCTCTCAGTCTCTCACTCCCTTTCCCATCTCTAACTCTCTCAGTCTCTCACTCCCTTTCCCATCTCTAGCTCTCTCAGTCTCTCACTCCCTTTCCCATCTCTAGCTCTCTCAGTCTCTCTCTGCCTTTCCCATCTCTCGCTCTCTCAATCTCTCACTGCCTTTCCCATCTCTAAAATCTCTCAGTCTCTCACTGCCTTTCCCATCTCTAGCTCTCTCAGTCTCTCACTGCCTATCCCATCTCTACCTCTCTCAGTCTCTCACTGCCATTCCCATCTCTATCTCTCTCAGTCTCTCACTGCCTTTCCCATCTCTACCTCTCTCAGTCTCTCACTCCCTTTCCCATCTCTAGCTCTCTCAGTCTCTCACTGCCTTTCCCATCTCTAACTCTCTCAGTCTCTCACTCCCTTTCCGATCTCTAGCTCTCTCAGCCTCTCACTGCCTTCCCCATATCTAACTGTCTCAGTCTCTCACTGCCTTTCCCATCTCTAACTCTCTCAGTCTCTCACTCCCTTTCCCATCTCTAACTCTCTCAGTCTCTCACTGCCTTTCCCATCTCTACCTCTCTCAGTCTCCCACTCCCTTTCCCATCTCTAACTCTCTCAGTCTCTCACTGCCTTTCCCATCTCTAGCTCTCTCAGTGTCTCACTGCCTTTCCCATCTCTAACTCTCTCAGTCTCTCACTGCCTTTCCCATCTCTACCTCTCTCAGTCTCCCACTCCCTTTCCCATCTCTAACTCTCTCAGTCTCTCACTGCCTTTCCCATCTCTAACTCTCTCAGTCTCTCACTGCCTTTCCCATCTCTAGCTCTCTCAGTCTCTCACTGCCTTTCCCATCTCTAGCTCTCTCAGTCTCTCTCTGCCTTTCCCATCTCTAGCTCTCTCAGTCTCTCACTGCCTTTCCCATCTCTAGCTCTCTCAGTCTCTCTCTGCCTTTCCCATCTCTCGCTCTCTCAATCTCTCACTGCCTTTCCCATCTCTAACTCTCTCAGTCTCTCACTGCCTTTCCCATCTCCAGCTCTGTCAGTCTCTCACTGCCTTTCCCATCTCTAACTCTCTCAGTCTCTCACTACCTTTCCCATCTCTAACTCTCTGTCTCTCACTGCCTTTCCCATCTCTAACTCTCAGTCTCTCACTGCCTTTCCCATCTCTAGCTCTCTCAGTCTCTCACTGCCTTTCCCATCTCTAACTCTCTCTGTCTCTCACTGCCTTTCCCATCACCAGCTCTGTCAGTCTCTCACTGCCTTTCCCATCTCTAACTCTCTCAGTCTCTCACTGCCTTTCCCATCTGTTACTCTCAGTCTCTCACTGCCTTTTCCATCTCTAACTCTCTCAGTCTCTCACTGCCTTTCCCATCTCTAACTCTCTGTATCTGACTGCCTTTCCCATCTCTAGCTCTCTGTATCTCACTCCCTTTCCCATCTCTAGCTCTCTCAGTCTCTCACTGCCTTTCCCATCTCTAACTCTCTCAGTCTCTCACTCCCTTTCCGATCTCTAGCTCTCTCAGCCTCTCACTGCCTTCCCCATCTCTAACTGTCTCAGTCTCTCACTGCCTTTCCCATCTCTAACTCTCTCAGTCTCTCACTCCCTTTCCCATCTCTAACTCTCTCAGTCTCTCACTGCCTTTCCCATCTCTACCTCTCTCAGTCTCCCACTCCCTTTCCCATCTCTAACTCTCTCAGTCTCTCACTGCCTTTCCCATCTCTAGCTCTCTCAGTGTCTCACTGCCTTTCCCATCTCTAACTCTCTCAGTCTCTCACTGCCTTTCCCATCTCTACCTCTCTCAGTCTCCCACTCCCTTTCCCATCTCTAACTCTCTCAGTCTCTCACTGCCTTTCCCATCTCTAACTCTCTCAGTCTCTCACTGCCTTTCCCATCTCTAGCTCTCTCAGTCTCTCACTGCCTTTCCCATCTCTAGCTCTCTCAGTCTCTCTCTGCCTTTCCCATCTCTAGCTCTCTCAGTCTCTCACTGCCTTTCCCATCTCTAGCTCTCTCAGTCTCTCTCTGCCTTTCCCATCTCTCGCTCTCTCAATCTCTCACTGCCTTTCCCATCTCTAACTCTCTCAGTCTCTCACTGCCTTTCCCATCTCCAGCTCTGTCAGTCTCTCACTGCCTTTCCCATCTCTAACTCTCTCAGTCTCTCACTACCTTTCCCATCTCTAACTCTCTGTCTCTCACTGCCTTTCCCATCTCTAACTCTCAGTCTCTCACTGCCTTTCCCATCTCTAGCTCTCTCAGTCTCTCACTGCCTTTCCCATCTCTAACTCTCTCTGTCTCTCACTGCCTTTCCCATCACCAGCTCTGTCAGTCTCTCACTGCCTTTCCCATCTCTAACTCTCTCAGTCTCTCACTGTCTTTCCCATCTCTAGCTCTCTCAGTCTCTCACTGCCTTTCCCATCTCTAGCTCTCTCAGTCTCTCACTCCCTTTCCCATCTCTGGCTCTCTCAGTCTCTTACTGCCTTTCACATCTCTAGCTCTGTCAGTCTCTCACTGCCTTTCCCATCTCTAACTCTCTCAGTCTCTCACTGCCTTTCCCATCTCTAACTCTCTCAGTCTCTCACTCCCTTTACCATCTCTTGCTCTCTCAGTCTCTCACTACCTTTCCCATCTCTAGCTCTCTCAGTCTCTCACTGCCTTTCCCATCTCTAACTCTCTCAGTCTCTCACTCCCTTTCCCATCTTTAACTCTCTCAGTCTCTCACTGCCTTTCCCATCTCTAACTATCTGTCTCTCACTGCCTTTCCCATCTCTAGCTCTCTCAGTCTCTCACTACCTTTCCCATCTCTAGCTCTCTCAGTCTCTCACTGCCTTTCCCATCTCTAGCTCTCTCAGTCTCTCACTGCCTTTCCCATCTCTAGCTCTCTCAATCTCTCACTGCCTTTCCCATCTTTAACTCTCTCAGTCTCTCACTACCTTTCCCATCTCTAGCTCTCTCAGTCTCTCACTACCTTTCCCATCTCTAGCTCTCTCAGCCTCTCACTGCCTTTCCGATCTCTAGCTCTCTCAGACTCTCACTGCCTTTCCCATCTCTAACTCTCTCAATCTCTCACTGCCTTTCCCATCTCTAGCTCTCTCAGTCTCTCACTGCCTTTCCCATCTCTAGCTCTCTCAGTCTCTCACTGCCTTTCCCATCTCTAACTCCCGCTGTCTCTCACTGCCTTTCCCATCTCCAGCTCTTTCAGTCTCTCACTGCCTTTCCCATCTCTAACTCTCTCAGTCTCTCACTCCCTTTCCCATCTCTAACTCTCTCAGTCTCTCACTCCCTTTCCCATCTCTAACTCTCTCAATCTCTCACTGCCTTTCCCATCTCTAACTCTCTCAGTCTCTCACTCCCTTTCCCATCTCTAACTCTCTCAGTCTCTCACTCCCTTTCCCATCTCTAGCTCTCTCAGTCTCTCACTGCCTTTCCCATCTCTAGCTCTCTCAGTCTCCCTCTGCCTTTCCCATCTCCAGCTCTTTCTTTGTCTCACTCCCTTTCCCATCTCTAACTCTCTCAGAGTCTCACTGCCTTTCCCATCTCTAGCTCTCTCAATCTCTCACTGCCTTTCCCATCTCTAACTCCCTCAGTCTCTCACTCCCTTTCCCATCTCTAGCTCTCTCAGTCTCTCACTGCCTTTCCCATCTCTAACTCTCTCAGTCTCTCACTCCCTTTCCCATCTCCACCTCTCTCAGTCTCTCTCTGCCTTTCCCATCTCTCGCTCTCTCAATCTCTCACTGCCTTTCCCATCTCTAAAATCTCTCAGTCTCTCACTGCCTTTCCCATCTCTAGCTCTCTCAGTCTCTCACTGCCTATCCCATCTCTAGCTCTCTCAGTCTCTCACTGCCTTTCCCATCTCTATCTCTCTCAGTCTCTCACTGCCTTTCCCATCTCTACCTCTCTCAGTCTCTCACTCCCTTTCCCATCTCTAGCTCTCTCAGTCTCTCACTGCCTTTCCCATCTCTAACTCTCTCAGTCTCTCACTCCCTTTCCGATCTCTAGCTCTCTCAGCCTCTCACTGCCTTCCCCATCTCTAACTGTCTCAGTCTCTCACTGCCTTTCCCATCTCTAACTCTCTCAGTCTCTCACTCCCTTTCCCATCTCTAACTCTCTCAGTCTCTCACTGCCTTTCCCATCTCTACCTCTCTCAGTCTCCCACTCCCTTTCCCATCTCTAACTCTCTCAGTCTCTCACTGCCTTTCCCATCTCTAGCTCTCTCAGTCTCTCACTGCCTTTCCCATCTCTAACTCTCTCAGTCTCTCACTGCCTTTCCCATCTCTACCTCTCTCAGTCTCCCACTCCCTTACCCATCTCTAACTCTCTCAGTCTCTCACTGCCTTTCCCATCTCTAACTCTCTCAGTCTCTCACTGCCTTTCCCATCTCTAGCTCTCTCAGTCTCTCACTGCCTTTCCCATCTCTAGCTCTCTCAGTCTCTCTCTGCCTTTCCCATCTCTAGCTCTCTCAGTCTCTCACTGCCTTTCCCATCTCTAGCTCTCTCAGTCTCTCTCTGCCTTTCCCATCTCTCGCTCTCTCAATCTCTCACTGCCTTTCCCATCTCTAACTCTCTCAGTCTCTCACTGCCTTTCCCATCTCCAGCTCTGTCAGTCTCTCACTGCCTTTCCCATCTCTAACTCTCTCAGTCTCTCACTGCCTTTCCCATCTCTAACTCTATGTCTCTCACTGCCTTTCCCATCTCTAACTCTCTGTCTCTCACTGCCTTTCCCATCTCTAGCTCTCTCAGTCTCTCACTGCCTTTCCCATCTCTAACTCTCTCTGTCTCTCACTGCCTTTCCCATCTCCAGCTCTGTCAGTCTCTCACTGCCTTTCCCATCTCTAACTCTCTCAGTCTCTCACTGCCTTTCCCATCTGTAACTCTCAGTCTCTCACTGCCTTTTCCATCTCTAACTCTCTCAGTCTCTCACTGCCTTTCCCATCTCGAACTCTCTGTGTCTCACTGCCTTTCCCATCTCTAACTCTCAGTCTCTCACTGCCTTTCCCATCTCTAACTCTCTCAGTCTCTCACTCCCTTTCCCATCTCTAACTCTCTGTATCTCACTGCCTTTCCCATCTCTAGCTCTCTGTATCTCACTGCCTTTCCCATCTCTATCTCTCTCAGTCTCTCACTGCCTTTCCCATCTCTAGCTCTCTCAGTCTCTCACTCCCTTTCCCATCTCTAGCTCTCTCAGTCTCTCACTCCCTTTCCCATCTCTGGCTCTCTCAGTCTCTTACTGCCTTTCACATCTCTAGCTCGGTCAGTCTCTCACTGCCTTTCCCATCTCTAACTCTCTCAGTCTCTCAATGCCTTTCCCATCTCTAACTCTCTCAGTCTCTCACTCCCTTTCCCATCTCTAACTCTCTCAGTCTCTCACTCCCTTTCCCATCTCTAACTCTCTCTTTCTCTCACTGCCTTTCCCATCTCTACCTCTCTCAGTCTCTCACTCCCTTTCCCATCTCTAACTCTCTCAGTCTCTCACTGCCTTTCCCATCTCTCGCTCTCTCAGTCTCTCACTCCCTTTCCCATCTCTAGCTCTCTCAGTCTCTCACTGCCTTTCCCATCTCTAACTCTCTGTCTCTCACTGCCTTTCCCATCTCTAGCTCTCTCAGTCTCTCACTACCTTTCCCATCTCTAGCAATCTCAGTCTCTCACTCCCTTTCCCATCTCTAGCTCTCTCAGTCTCTCACTGCCTTTCCCATCTCTAACTCTCTCTTTCTCTCACTGCCTTTCCCATCTCTACCTCTCTCAGTCTCTCACTCCCTTTCCCATCTCTAACTCTCTCTGCCTCTCACTGCCTTTCCCATCTCTAACACTCTCAGCCTCTCACTGCCTTTCCCATCTCTATCTCTCTCAGTCTCTCACTGCCTTTCCCATCTCTCGCTCTCTCAGTCTCTCACTGCCTTTCCCATCTCTACCTCTCTCAGTCTCCCACTCCCTTTCCCATCTCTAGCTCTGTCAGTCTCTCACTGCCTTTCCCATCTCTAACTCTCTCTTTCTCTCACTGCCTTTCCCATCTCTACCTCTCTCAGTCTCTCACTCCCTTTCCCATCTCTAACTCTCTCTGCCTCTCACTGCCTTTCCCATCTCTAGCTATCTCAGTCTCTCACTGCCTTTCCCATCTCTAACTCTCAGTCTCTCACTGCCTTTCCCATCTCTAGCTCTCTCAGTCTCTCACTACCTTTCCCATCTCTAGCTCTTTCAGTCTCTCACTCCCTTTCCAATCTCTAACTCTCTCAGTCTCTCACTACCTTTCCCATCTCTAGCTCTCTCAGTCTCTCACTGCCTTTCCCATCTCTAACTCTCTCAGTCTCTCACTCCCTTTCCCATCTCTAGCTCTCTCAGTCTCTCACTGCCTTTCCCATCTCTAACTCTCTCTTTCTCTCACTGCCTTTCCCATCTCTACCTCTCTCAGTCTCTCACTCCCTTTCCCATCTCTAACTCTCTCTGCCTCTCACTGCCTTTCCCATCTCTAACTCTCTGTCTCTCACTGCCTTTCCCATCTCTATCTCTCTCAGTCTCTCACTGCCTTTCCCATCTCTAGCTCTCTAAGTCTCTCACTGCCTTTCCAATCTCTAACTCTCTCAGTCTCTCACTGCCTTTCCCATCTCTAGCTCTCTCAGTGTCTCACTGCCTTTCCCATCTCCAGCTCTCTCAGCCTCTCACTGCCTTTCCCATCTCTAACTCTCTCAGTCTCTCACTGCCTTTCCCATCTCTAACTCTCTCTTTCTCTCACTGCCTTTCCCATCTCTAGCTCTCTCAGCCTCTCACTCCCTTTCCCATCTCTAACTCTCTCAGTCTCTCACTGCCTTTCCCATCTCTAACTCTCTCAGTCTCTCACTGCCTTTCCCATCTCTAGCTCTCTCAGTCTCCCACTGCCTTTCCCATCTCTAACTCTCTCAGTCTCTCACTGCCTTTCCCATCTCTAGCTCTCTCAGTCTCTCAATGCCTTTCCCATCTCTAGCTCTCTCAGTCTCTCACTCCCTTTCCCATCTCTAGCTCTCTCAGTCTCTCACTACCTTTCCCATCTCTAACTCTCTCAGTCTCTCACTGCCTTTCCCATCTCTAGCTCTCTCAGTGTCTCACTACCTTTCCCATCTCTAACTCTCTCAGTCTCTCACTGCCTTTCCCATCTCTAACTCTCTCAGTCTCTCACTCCCTTTCCCATCTCTAACTCTCTCAGTCTCTCCCTGCCTTTTCCATCTCTAACTCTCTCAGTCTCTCACTGCCTTTCCCATCTCTAACTCTCAGTCTCTCACTGCCTTTCCCATCTCTAACTCTCAGTCTCTCACTGCCTTTCCCATCTCTAACTCTCTCAGTCTCTCACTGCCTTTCCCATCTCTAACTCTCTGTCTCTCACTGCCTTTCCCATCTCTAACTCTCTGTCTCTCACTGCCTTTCCCATCTCTAGCTCTCTCAGTCTCTCACTACCTTTCCCATCTCTAGCTATCTCAGTCTCTCACTGCCTTTCCCATCTCTAACTCTCAGTCTCTCACTGCCTTTCCCATCTCTAGCTCTCTCAGTCTCTCACTACCTTTCCCATCTCTAGCTCTCTCAGTCTCTCACTCCCTTTCCAATCTCTAACTCTCTCAGTCTCTCACTACCTTTCCCATCTCTAGCTCTGTCAGTCTCTCACTGCCTTTCCCATCTCTAACTCTCTCAGTCTCTCACTACCTTTCCCATCTCTAGCTCTCTCAGTCTCTCACTACCTTTCCCATTTCTAGCTCTCTCAGTCTCTCACTCCCTTTCCCATCTCCACCTCTCTCAGTCTCTCTCTGCCTTTCCCATCTCTCGCTCTCTCAATCTCTCACTGCCTTTCCCATCTCTAAAATCTCTCAGTCTCTCACTGCCTTTCCCATCTCTAGCTCTCTCAGTCTCTCACTGCCTATCCCATCTCTAGCTCTCTCAGTCTCTCACTGCCTTTCCCATCTCTATCTCTCTCAGTCTCTCACTGCCTTTCCCATCTCTACCTCTCTCAGTCTCTCACTCCCTTTCCCATCTCTAGCTCTCTCAGTCTCTCACTGCCTTTCCCATCTCTAACTCTCTCAGTCTCTCACTCCCTTTCCGATCTCTAGCTCTCTCAGCCTCTCACTGCCTTCCCCATCTCTAACTGTCTCAGTCTCTCACTGCCTTTCCCATCTCTAACTCTCTCAGTCTCTCACTCCCTTTCCCATCTCTAACTCTCTCAGTCTCTCACTGCCTTTCCCATCTCTACCTCTCTCAGTCTCCCACTCCCTTTCCCATCTCTAACTCTCTCAGTCTCTCACTGCCTTTCCCATCTCTAGCTCTCTCAGTGTCTCACTGCCTTTCCCATCTCTAACTCTCTCAGTCTCTCACTGCCTTTCCCATCTCTACCTCTCTCAGTCTCCCACTCCCTTACCCATCTCTAACTCTCTCAGTCTCTCACTGCCTTTCCCATCTCTAACTCTCTCAGTCTCTCACTGCCTTTCCCATCTCGAGCTCTCTCAGTCTCTCACTGCCTTTCCCATCTCTAGCTCTCTCAGTCTCTCTCTGCCTTTCCCATCTCTAGCTCTCTCAGTCTCTCACTGCCTTTCCCATCTCTAGCTCTCTCAGTCTCTCTCTGCCTTTCCCATCTCTCGCTCTCTCAATCTCTCACTGCCTTTCCCATCTCTAACTCTCTCAGTCTCTCACTGCCTTTCCCATCTCCAGCTCTGTCAGTCTCTCACTGCCTTTCCCATCTCTAACTCTCTCAGTCTCTCACTGCCTTTCCCATCTCTAACTCTATGTCTCTCACTGCCTTTCCCATCTCTAACTCTCTGTCTCTCACTGCCTTTCCCATCTCTAGCTCTCTCAGTCTCTCACTGCCTTTCCCATCTCTAACTCTCTCTGTCTCTCACTGCCTTTCCCATCTCCAGCTCTGTCAGTCACTCACTGCCTTTCCCATCTCTAACTCTCTCAGTCTCTCACTGCCTTTCCCATCTGTAACTCTCAGTCTCTCACTGCCTTTTCCATCTCTAACTCTCTCAGTCTCTCACTGCCTTTCCCATCTCGAACTCTCTGTGTCTCACTGCCTTTCCCATCTCTAACTCTCAGTCTCTCACTGCCTTTCCCATCTCTAACTCTCTCAGTCTCTCACTCCCTTTCCCATCTCTAACTCTCTGTATCTCACTGCCTTTCCCATCTCTAGCTCTCTGTATCTCACTGCCTTTCCCATCTCTATCTCTCTCAGTCTCTCACTGCCTTTCCCATCTCTAACTCTCTGTATCTGACTGCCTTTCCCATCTCTAGCTCTCTGTATCTCACTCCCTTTCCCATCTCTAGCTCTCTCAGTCTCTCACTGCCTTTCCCATCTCTAACTCTCTCAGTCTCTCACTCCCTTTCCGATCTCTAGCTCTCTCAGCCTCTCACTGCCTTCCCCATCTCTAACTGTCTCAGTCTCTCACTGCCTTTCCCATCTCTAACTCTCTCAGTCTCTCACTCCCTTTCCCATCTCTAACTCTCTCAGTCTCTCACTGCCTTTCCCATCTCTACCTCTCTCAGTCTCCCACTCCCTTTCCCATCTCTAACTCTCTCAGTCTCTCACTGCCTTTCCCATCTCTAGCTCTCTCAGTGTCTCACTGCCTTTCCCATCTCTAACTCTCTCAGTCTCTCACTGCCTTTCCCATCTCTACCTCTCTCAGTCTCCCACTCCCTTTCCCATCTCTAACTCTCTCAGTCTCTCACTGCCTTTCCCATCTCTAACTCTCTCAGTCTCTCACTGCCTTTCCCATCTCTAGCTCTCTCAGTCTCTCACTGCCTTTCCCATCTCTAGCTCTCTCAGTCTCTCTCTGCCTTTCCCATCTCTAGCTCTCTCAGTCTCTCACTGCCTTTCCCATCTCTAGCTCTCTCAGTCTCTCTCTGCCTTTCCCATCTCTCGCTCTCTCAATCTCTCACTGCCTTTCCCATCTCTAACTCTCTCAGTCTCTCACTGCCTTTCCCATCTCCAGCTCTGTCAGTCTCTCACTGCCTTTCCCATCTCTAACTCTCTCAGTCTCTCACTACCTTTCCCATCTCTAACTCTCTGTCTCTCACTGCCTTTCCCATCTCTAACTCTCAGTCTCTCACTGCCTTTCCCATCTCTAGCTCTCTCAGTCTCTCACTGCCTTTCCCATCTCTAACTCTCTCTGTCTCTCACTGCCTTTCCCATCACCAGCTCTGTCAGTCTCTCACTGCCTTTCCCATCTCTAACTCTCTCAGTCTCTCACTGTCTTTCCCATCTCTAGCTCTCTCAGTCTCTCACTGCCTTTCCCATCTCTAGCTCTCTCAGTCTCTCACTCCCTTTCCCATCTCTGGCTCTCTCAGTCTCTTACTGCCTTTCACATCTCTAGCTCTGTCAGTCTCTCACTGCCTTTCCCATCTCTAACTCTCTCAGTCTCTCACTGCCTTTCCCATCTCTAACTCTCTCAGTCTCTCACTCCCTTTACCATCTCTTGCTCTCTCAGTCTCTCACTACCTTTCCCATCTCTAGCTCTCTCAGTCTCTCACTGCCTTTCCCATCTCTAACTCTCTCAGTCTCTCACTCCCTTTCCCATCTTTAACTCTCTCAGTCTCTCACTGCCTTTCCCATCTCTAACTATCTGTCTCTCACTGCCTTTCCCATCTCTAGCTCTCTCAGTCTCTCACTACCTTTCCCATCTCTAGCTCTCTCAGTCTCTCACTGCCTTTCCCATCTCTAGCTCTCTCAGTCTCTCACTGCCTTTCCCATCTCTAGCTCTCTCAATCTCTCACTGCCTTTCCCATCTTTAACTCTCTCAGTCTCTCACTACCTTTCCCATCTCTAGCTCTCTCAGTCTCTCACTACCTTTCCCATCTCTAGCTCTCTCAGCCTCTCACTGCCTTTCCGATCTCTAGCTCTCTCAGACTCTCACTGCCTTTCCCATCTCTAACTCTCTCAATCTCTCACTGCCTTTCCCATCTCTAGCTCTCTCAGTCTCTCACTGCCTTTCCCATCTCTAGCTCTCTCAGTCTCTCACTGCCTTTCCCATCTCTAACTCCCGCTGTCTCTCACTGCCTTTCCCATCTCCAGCTCTTTCAGTCTCTCACTGCCTTTCCCATCTCTAACTCTCTCAGTCTCTCACTCCCTTTCCCATCTCTAACTCTCTCAGTCTCTCACTCCCTTTCCCATCTCTAACTCTCTCAATCTCTCACTGCCTTTCCCATCTCTAACTCTCTCAGTCTCTCACTCCCTTTCCCATCTCTAACTCTCTCAGTCTCTCACTCCCTTTCCCATCTCTAGCTCTCTCAGTCTCTGACTGCCTTTCCCATCTCTAGCTCTCTCAGTCTCCCTCTGCCTTTCCCATCTCCAGCTCTTTCTTTGTCTCACTCCCTTTCCCATCTCTAACTCTCTCAGAGTCTCACTGCCTTTCCCATCTCTAGCTCTCTCAATCTCTCACTGCCTTTCCCATCTCTAACTCCCTCAGTCTCTCACTCCCTTTCCCATCTCTAGCTCTCTCAGTCTCTCACTGCCTTTCCCATCTCTAACTCTCTCAGTCTCTCACTCCCTTTCCCATCTCCACCTCTCTCAGTCTCTCTCTGCCTTTCCCATCTCTCGCTCTCTCAATCTCTCACTGCCTTTCCCATCTCTAAAATCTCTCAGTCTCTCACTGCCTTTCCCATCTCTAGCTCTCTCAGTCTCTCACTGCCTATCCCATCTCTAGCTCTCTCAGTCTCTCACTGCCTTTCCCATCTCTATCTCTCTCAGTCTCTCACTGCCTTTCCCATCTCTACCTCTCTCAGTCTCTCACTCCCTTTCCCATCTCTAGCTCTCTCAGTCTCTCACTGCCTTTCCCATCTCTAACTCTCTCAGTCTCTCACTCCCTTTCCGATCTCTAGCTCTCTCAGCCTCTCACTGCCTTCCCCATCTCTAACTGTCTCAGTCTCTCACTGCCTTTCCCATCTCTAACTCTCTCAGTCTCTCACTCCCTTTCCCATCTCTAACTCTCTCAGTCTCTCACTGCCTTTCCCATCTCTACCTCTCTCAGTCTCCCACTCCCTTTCCCATCTCTAACTCTCTCAGTCTCTCACTGCCTTTCCCATCTCTAGCTCTCTCAGTCTCTCACTGCCTTTCCCATCTCTAACTCTCTCAGTCTCTCACTGCCTTTCCCATCTCTACCTCTCTCAGTCTCCCACTCCCTTACCCATCTCTAACTCTCTCAGTCTCTCACTGCCTTTCCCATCTCTAACTCTCTCAGTCTCTCACTGCCTTTCCCATCTCTAGCTCTCTCAGTCTCTCACTGCCTTTCCCATCTCTAGCTCTCTCAGTCTCTCTCTGCCTTTCCCATCTCTAGCTCTCTCAGTCTCTCACTGCCTTTCCCATCTCTAGCTCTCTCAGTCTCTCTCTGCCTTTCCCATCTCTCGCTCTCTCAATCTCTCACTGCCTTTCCCATCTCTAACTCTCTCAGTCTCTCACTGCCTTTCCCATCTCCAGCTCTGTCAGTCTCTCACTGCCTTTCCCATCTCTAACTCTCTCAGTCTCTCACTGCCTTTCCCATCTCTAACTCTATGTCTCTCACTGCCTTTCCCATCTCTAACTCTCTGTCTCTCACTGCCTTTCCCATCTCTAGCTCTCTCAGTCTCTCACTGCCTTTCCCATCTCTAACTCTCTCTGTCTCTCACTGCCTTTCCCATCTCCAGCTCTGTCAGTCTCTCACTGCCTTTCCCATCTCTAACTCTCTCAGTCTCTCACTGCCTTTCCCATCTGTAACTCTCAGTCTCTCACTGCCTTTTCTATCTCTAACTCTCTCAGTCTCTCACTGCCTTTCCCATCTCGAACTCTCTGTGTCTCACTGCCTTTCCCATCTCTAACTCTCAGTCTCTCACTGCCTTTCCCATCTCTAACTCTCTCAGTCTCTCACTCCCTTTCCCATCTCTAACTCTCTGTATCTCACTGCCTTTCCCATCTCTAGCTCTCTGTATCTCACTGCCTTTCCCATCTCTATCTCTCTCAGTCTCTCACTGCCTTTCCCATCTCTAGCTCTCTCAGTCTCTCACTCCCTTTCCCATCTCTAGCTCTCTCAGTCTCTCACTCCCTTTCCCATCTCTGGCTCTCTCAGTCTCTTACTGCCTTTCACATCTCTAGCTCGGTCAGTCTCTCACTGCCTTTCCCATCTCTAACTCTCTCAGTCTCTCAATGCCTTTCCCATCTCTAACTCTCTCAGTCTCTCACTCCCTTTCCCATCTCTAACTCTCTCAGTCTCTCACTCCCTTTCCCATCTCTAACTCTCTCTTTCTCTCACTGCCTTTCCCATCTCTACCTCTCTCAGTCTCTCACTCCCTTTCCCATCTCTAACTCTCTCAGTCTCTCACTGCCTTTCCCATCTCTCGCTCTCTCAGTCTCTCACTCCCTTTCCCATCTCTAGCTCTCTCAGTCTCTCACTGCCTTTCCCATCTCTAACTCTCTGTCTCTCACTGCCTTTCCCATCTCTAGCTCTCTCAGTCTCTCACTACCTTTCCCATCTCTAGCAATCTCAGTCTCTCACTCCCTTTCCCATCTCTAGCTCTCTCAGTCTCTCACTGCCTTTCCCATCTCTAACTCTCTCTTTCTCTCACTGCCTTTCCCATCTCTACCTCTCTCAGTCTCTCACTCCCTTTCCCATCTCTAACTCTCTCTGCCTCTCACTGCCTTTCCCATCTCTAACACTCTCAGCCTCTCACTGCCTTTCCCATCTCTATCTCTCTCAGTCTCTCACTGCCTTTCCCATCTCTCGCTCTCTCAGTCTCTCACTGCCTTTCCCATCTCTACCTCTCTCAGTCTCCCACTCCCTTTCCCATCTCTAGCTCTGTCAGTCTCTCACTGCCTTTCCCATCTCTAACTCTCTCTTTCTCTCACTGCCTTTCCCATCTCTACCTCTCTCAGTCTCTCACTCCCTTTCCCATCTCTAACTCTCTCTGCCTCTCACTGCCTTTCCCATCTCTAGCTATCTCAGTCTCTCACTGCCTTTCCCATCTCTAACTCTCAGTCTCTCACTGCCTTTCCCATCTCTAGCTCTCTCAGTCTCTCACTACCTTTCCCATCTCTAGCTCTTTCAGTCTCTCACTCCCTTTCCAATCTCTAACTCTCTCAGTCTCTCACTACCTTTCCCATCTCTAGCTCTCTCAGTCTCTCACTGCCTTTCCCATCTCTAACTCTCTCAGTCTCTCACTCCCTTTCCCATCTCTAGCTCTCTCAGTCTCTCACTGCCTTTCCCATCTCTAACTCTCTCTTTCTCTCACTGCCTTTCCCATCTCTACCTCTCTCAGTCTCTCACTCCCTTTCCCATCTCTAACTCTCTCTGCCTCTCACTGCCTTTCCCATCTCTAACTCTCTGTCTCTCACTGCCTTTCCCATCTCTATCTCTCTCAGTCTCTCACTGCCTTTCCCATCTCTAGCTCTCTAAGTCTCTCACTGCCTTTCCCATCTCTAACTCTCTCAGTCTCTCACTGCCTTTCCCATCTCTAGCTCTCTCAGTGTCTCACTGCCTTTCCCATCTCCAGCTCTCTCAGCCTCTCACTGCCTTTCCCATCTCTAACTCTCTCAGTCTCTCACTGCCTTTCCCATCTCTAACTCTCTCTTTCTCTCACTGCCTTTCCCATCTCTAGCTCTCTCAGCCTCTCACTCCCTTTCCCATCTCTAACTCTCTCAGTCTCTCACTGCCTTTCCCATCTCTAACTCTCTCAGTCTCTCACTGCCTTTCCCATCTCTAGCTCTCTCAGTCTCCCACTGCCTTTCCCATCTCTAACTCTCTCAGTCTCTCACTGCCTTTCCCATCTCTAGCTCTCTCAGTCTCTCAATGCCTTTCCCATCTCTAGCTCTCTCAGTCTCTCACTCCCTTTCCCATCTCTAGCTCTCTCAGTCTCTCACTACCTTTCCCATCTCTAACTCTCTCAGTCTCTCACTGCCTTTCCCATCTCTAGCTCTCTCAGTGTCTCACTACCTTTCCCATCTCTAACTCTCTCAGTCTCTCACTGCCTTTCCCATCTCTAACTCTCTCAGTCTCTCACTCCCTTTCCCATCTCTAACTCTCTCAGTCTCTCCCTGCCTTTTCCATCTCTAACTCTCTCAGTCTCTCACTGCCTTTCCCATCTCTAACTCTCAGTCTCTCACTGCCTTTCCCATCTCTAACTCTCAGTCTCTCACTGCCTTTCCCATCTCTAACTCTCTCAGTCTCTCACTGCCTTTCCCATCTCTAACTCTCTGTCTCTCACTGCCTTTCCCATCTCTAACTCTCTGTCTCTCACTGCCTTTCCCATCTCTAGCTCTCTCAGTCTCTCACTACCTTTCCCATCTCTAGCTATCTCAGTCTCTCACTGCCTTTCCCATCTCTAACTCTCAGTCTCTCACTGCCTTTCCCATCTCTAGCTCTCTCAGTCTCTCACTACCTTTCCCATCTCTAGCTCTCTCAGTCTCTCACTCCCTTTCCAATCTCTAACTCTCTCAGTCTCTCACTACCTTTCCCATCTCTAGCTCTGTCAGTCTCTCACTGCCTTTCCCATCTCTAACTCTCTCAGTCTCTCACTACCTTTCCCATCTCTAGCTCTCTCAGTCTCTCACTACCTTTCCCATTTCTAGCTCTCTCAGTCTCTCACTCCCTTTCCCATCTCCACCTCTCTCAGTCTCTCTCTGCCTTTCCCATCTCTCGCTCTCTCAATCTCTCACTGCCTTTCCCATCTCTAAAATCTCTCAGTCTCTCACTGCCTTTCCCATCTCTAGCTCTCTCAGTCTCTCACTGCCTATCCCATCTCTAGCTCTCTCAGTCTCTCACTGCCTTTCCCATCTCTATCTCTCTCAGTCTCTCACTGCCTTTCCCATCTCTACCTCTCTCAGTCTCTCACTCCCTTTCCCATCTCTAGCTCTCTCAGTCTCTCACTGCCTTTCCCATCTCTAACTCTCTCAGTCTCTCACTCCCTTTCCGATCTCTAGCTCTCTCAGCCTCTCACTGCCTTCCCCATCTCTAACTGTCTCAGTCTCTCACTGCCTTTCCCATCTCTAACTCTCTCAGTCTCTCACTCCCTTTCCCATCTCTAACTCTCTCAGTCTCTCACTGCCTTTCCCATCTCTACCTCTCTCAGTCTCCCACTCCCTTTCCCATCTCTAACTCTCTCAGTCTCTCACTGCCTTTCCCATCTCTAGCTCTCTCAGTGTCTCACTGCCTTTCCCATCTCTAACTCTCTCAGTCTCTCACTGCCTTTCCCATCTCTACCTCTCTCAGTCTCCCACTCCCTTACCCATCTCTAACTCTCTCAGTCTCTCACTGCCTTTCCCATCTCTAACTCTCTCAGTCTCTCACTGCCTTTCCCATCTCGAGCTCTCTCAGTCTCTCACTGCCTTTCCCATCTCTAGCTCTCTCAGTCTCTCTCTGCCTTTCCCATCTCTAGCTCTCTCAGTCTCTCACTGCCTTTCCCATCTCTAGCTCTCTCAGTCTCTCTCTGCCTTTCCCATCTCTCGCTCTCTCAATCTCTCACTGCCTTTCCCATCTCTAACTCTCTCAGTCTCTCACTGCCTTTCCCATCTCCAGCTCTGTCAGTCTCTCACTGCCTTTCCCATCTCTAACTCTCTCAGTCTCTCACTGCCTTTCCCATCTCTAACTCTATGTCTCTCACTGCCTTTCCCATCTCTAACTCTCTGTCTCTCACTGCCTTTCCCATCTCTAGCTCTCTCAGTCTCTCACTGCCTTTCCCATCTCTAACTCTCTCTGTCTCTCACTGCCTTTCCCATCTCCAGCTCTGTCAGTCACTCACTGCCTTTCCCATCTCTAACTCTCTCAGTCTCTCACTGCCTTTCCCATCTGTAACTCTCAGTCTCTCACTGCCTTTTCCATCTCTAACTCTCTCAGTCTCTCACTGCCTTTCCCATCTCGAACTCTCTGTGTCTCACTGCCTTTCCCATCTCTAACTCTCAGTCTCTCACTGCCTTTCCCATCTCTAACTCTCTCAGTCTCTCACTCCCTTTCCCATCTCTAACTCTCTGTATCTCACTGCCTTTCCCATCTCTAGCTCTCTGTATCTCACTGCCTTTCCCATCTCTATCTCTCTCAGTCTCTCACTGCCTTTCCCATCTCTAACTCTCTGTATCTGACTGCCTTTCCCATCTCTAGCTCTCTGTATCTCACTCCCTTTCCCATCTCTAGCTCTCTCAGTCTCTCACTGCCTTTCCCATCTCTAACTCTCTCAGTCTCTCACTCCCTTTCCGATCTCTAGCTCTCTCAGCCTCTCACTGCCTTCCCCATCTCTAACTGTCTCAGTCTCTCACTGCCTTTCCCATCTCTAACTCTCTCAGTCTCTCACTCCCTTTCCCATCTCTAACTCTCTCAGTCTCTCACTGCCTTTCCCATCTCTACCTCTCTCAGTCTCCCACTCCCTTTCCCATCTCTAACTCTCTCAGTCTCTCACTGCCTTTCCCATCTCTAGCTCTCTCAGTGTCTCACTGCCTTTCCCATCTCTAACTCTCTCAGTCTCTCACTGCCTTTCCCATCTCTACCTCTCTCAGTCTCCCACTCCCTTTCCCATCTCTAACTCTCTCAGTCTCTCACTGCCTTTCCCATCTCTAACTCTCTCAGTCTCTCACTGCCTTTCCCATCTCTAGCTCTCTCAGTCTCTCACTGCCTTTCCCATCTCTAGCTCTCTCAGTCTCTCTCTGCCTTTCCCATCTCTAGCTCTCTCAGTCTCTCACTGCCTTTCCCATCTCTAGCTCTCTCAGTCTCTCTCTGCCTTTCCCATCTCTCGCTCTCTCAATCTCTCACTGCCTTTCCCATCTCTAACTCTCTCAGTCTCTCACTGCCTTTCCCATCTCCAGCTCTGTCAGTCTCTCACTGCCTTTCCCATCTCTAACTCTCTCAGTCTCTCACTACCTTTCCCATCTCTAACTCTCTGTCTCTCACTGCCTTTCCCATCTCTAACTCTCAGTCTCTCACTGCCTTTCCCATCTCTAGCTCTCTCAGTCTCTCACTGCCTTTCCCATCTCTAACTCTCTCTGTCTCTCACTGCCTTTCCCATCACCAGCTCTGTCAGTCTCTCACTGCCTTTCCCATCTCTAACTCTCTCAGTCTCTCACTGTCTTTCCCATCTCTAGCTCTCTCAGTCTCTCACTGCCTTTCCCATCTCTAGCTCTCTCAGTCTCTCACTCCCTTTCCCATCTCTGGCTCTCTCAGTCTCTTACTGCCTTTCACATCTCTAGCTCTGTCAGTCTCTCACTGCCTTTCCCATCTCTAACTCTCTCAGTCTCTCACTGCCTTTCCCATCTCTAACTCTCTCAGTCTCTCACTCCCTTTCCCATCTCTTGCTCTCTCAGTCTCTCACTACCTTTCCCATCTCTAGCTCTCTCAGTCTCTCACTGCCTTTCCCATCTCTAACTCTCTCAGTCTCTCACTCCCTTTCCCATCTTTAACTCTCTCAGTCTCTCACTGCCTTTCCCATCTCTAACTATCTGTCTCTCACTGCCTTTCCCATCTCTAGCTCTCTCAGTCTCTCACTACCTTTCCCATCTCTAGCTCTCTCAGTCTCTCACTGCCTTTCCCATCTCTAGCTCTCTCAGTCTCTCACTGCCTTTCCCATCTCTAGCTCTCTCAATCTCTCACTGCCTTTCCCATCTTTAACTCTCTCAGTCTCTCACTACCTTTCCCATCTCTAGCTCTCTCAGTCTCTCACTACCTTTCCCATCTCTAGCTCTCTCAGCCTCTCACTGCCTTTCCGATCTCTAGCTCTCTCAGACTCTCACTGCCTTTCCCATCTCTAACTCTCTCAGTCTCTCACTGCCTTTCCCATCTCTAACTCTATGTCTCTCACTGCCTTTCCCATCTCTAACTCTCTGTCTCTCACTGCCTTTCCCATCTCTAGCTCTCTCAGTCTCTCACTGCCTTTCCCATCTCTAACTCTCTCTGTCTCTCACTGCCTTTCCCATCTCCAGCTCTGTCAGTCTCTCACTGCCTTTCCCATCTCTAACTCTCTCAGTCTCTCACTGCCTTTCCCATCTGTAACTCTCAGTCTCTCACTGCCTTTTCCATCTCTAACTCTCTCAGTCTCTCACTGCCTTTCCCATCTCGAACTCTCTGTGTCTCACTGCCTTTCCCATCTCTAACTCTCAGTCTCTCACTGCCTTTCCCATCTCTAACTCTCTCAGTCTCTCACTCCCTTTCCCATCTCTAACTCTCTGTATCTCACTGCCTTTCCCATCTCTAGCTCTCTGTATCTCACTGCCTTTCCCATCTCTAGCTCTCTCAGTCTCTCACTGCCTTTCCCATCTCTAGCTCTCTCAGTCTCTCACTCCCTTTCCCATCTCTAGCTCTCTCAGTCTCTCACTCCCTTTCCCATCTCTGGCTCTCTCAGTCTCTTACTGCCTTTCACATCTCTAGCTCGGTCAGTCTCTCACTGCCTTTCCCATCTCTAACTCTCTCAGTCTCTCAATGCCTTTCCCATCTCTAACTCTCTCAGTCTCTCACTCCCTTTCCCATCTCTAACTCTCTCAGTCTCTCACTCCCTTTCCCATCTCTAACTCTCTCTTTCTCTCACTGCCTTTCCCATCTCTACCTCTCTCAGTCTCTCACTCCCTTTCCCATCTCTAACTCTCTCAGTCTCTCACTGCCTTTCCCATCTCTCGCTCTCTCAGTCTCTCACTCCCTTTCCCATCTCTAGCTCTCTCAGTCTCTCACTGCCTTTCCCATCTCTAACTCTCTGTCTCTCACTGCCTTTCCCATCTCTAGCTCTCTCAGTCTCTCACTACCTTTCCCATCTCTAGCAATCTCAGTCTCTCACTCCCTTTCCCATCTCTAGCTCTCTCAGTCTCTCACTGCCTTTCCCATCTCTAACTCTCTCTTTCTCTCACTGCCTTTCCCATCTCTACCTCTCTCAGTCTCTCACTCCCTTTCCCATCTCTAACTCTCTCTGCCTCTCACTGCCTTTCCCATCTCTAACACTCTCAGCCTCTCACTGCCTTTCCCATCTCTATCTCTCTCAGTCTCTCACTGCCTTTCCCATCTCTCGCTCTCTCAGTCTCTCACTGCCTTTCCCATCTCTACCTCTCTCAGTCTCCCACTCCCTTTCCCATCTCTAGCTCTGTCAGTCTCTCACTGCCTTTCCCATCTCTAACTCTCTCTTTCTCTCACTGCCTTTCCCATCTCTACCTCTCTCAGTCTCTCACTCCCTTTCCCATCTCTAACTCTCTCTGCCTCTCACTGCCTTTCCCATCTCTAGCTATCTCAGTCTCTCACTGCCTTTCCCATCTCTAACTCTCAGTCTCTCACTGCCTTTCCCATCTCTAGCTCTCTCAGTCTCTCACTACCTTTCCCATCTCTAGCTCTTTCAGTCTCTCACTCCCTTTCCAATCTCTAACTCTCTCAGTCTCTCACTACCTTTCCCATCTCTAGCTCTCTCAGTCTCTCACTGCCTTTCCCATCTCTAACTCTCTCAGTCTCTCACTCCCTTTCCCATCTCTAGCTCTCTCAGTCTCTCACTGCCTTTCCCATCTCTAACTCTCTCTTTCTCTCACTGCCTTTCCCATCTCTACCTCTCTCAGTCTCTCACTCCCTTTCCCATCTCTAACTCTCTCTGCCTCTCACTGCCTTTCCCATCTCTAACTCTCTGTCTCTCACTGCCTTTCCCATCTCTATCTCTCTCAGTCTCTCACTGCCTTTCCCATCTCTAGCTCTCTAAGTCTCTCACTGCCTTTCCCATCTCTAACTCTCTCAGTCTCTCACTGCCTTTCCCATCTCTAGCTCTCTCAGTGTCTCACTGCCTTTCCCATCTCCAGCTCTCTCAGCCTCTCACTGCCTTTCCCATCTCTAACTCTCTCAGTCTCTCACTGCCTTTCCCATCTCTAACTCTCTCTTTCTCTCACTGCCTTTCCCATCTCTAGCTCTCTCAGCCTCTCACTCCCTTTCCCATCTCTAACTCTCTCAGTCTCTCACTGCCTTTCCCATCTCTAACTCTCTCAGTCTCTCACTGCCTTTCCCATCTCTAGCTCTCTCAGTCTCCCACTGCCTTTCCCATCTCTAACTCTCTCAGTCTCTCACTGCCTTTCCCATCTCTAGCTCTCTCAGTCTCTCAATGCCTTTCCCATCTCTAGCTCTCTCAGTCTCTCACTCCCTTTCCCATCTCTAGCTCTCTCAGTCTCTCACTACCTTTCCCATCTCTAACTCTCTCAGTCTCTCACTGCCTTTCCCATCTCTAGCTCTCTCAGTGTCTCACTACCTTTCCCATCTCTAACTCTCTCAGTCTCTCACTGCCTTTCCCATCTCTAACTCTCTCAGTCTCTCACTCCCTTTCCCATCTCTAACTCTCTCAGTCTCTCCCTGCCTTTTCCATCTCTAACTCTCTCAGTCTCTCACTGCCTTTCCCATCTCTAACTCTCAGTCTCTCACTGCCTTTCCCATCTCTAACTCTCAGTCTCTCACTGCCTTTCCCATCTCTAACTCTCTCAGTCTCTCACTGCCTTTCCCATCTCTAACTCTCTGTCTCTCACTGCCTTTCCCATCTCTAACTCTCTGTCTCTCACTGCCTTTCCCATCTCTAGCTCTCTCAGTCTCTCACTACCTTTCCCATCTCTAGCTATCTCAGTCTCTCACTGCCTTTCCCATCTCTAACTCTCAGTCTCTCACTGCCTTTCCCATCTCTAGCTCTCTCAGTCTCTCACTACCTTTCCCATCTCTAGCTCTCTCAGTCTCTCACTCCCTTTCCAATCTCTAACTCTCTCAGTCTCTCACTACCTTTCCCATCTCTAGCTATCTCAGTCTCTCACTGCCTTTCCCATCTCTAACTCTCTCAGTCTCTCACTACCTTTCCCATCTCTTGCTCTCTCAGTCTCTCACTACCTTTCCCATTTCTAGCTCTCTCAGTCTCTCACTCCCTTTCCCATCTCCACCTCTCTCAGTCTCTCTCTGCCTTTCCCATCTCTCGCTCTCTCAATCTCTCACTGCCTTTCCCATCTCTAAAATCTCTCAGTCTCTCACTGCCTTTCCCATCTCTAGCTCTCTCAGTCTCTCACTGCCTATCCCATCTCTAGCTCTCTCAGTCTCTCACTGCCTTTCCCATCTCTATCTCTCTCAGTCTCTCACTGCCTTTCCCATCTCTACCTCTCTCAGTCTCTCACTCCCTTTCCCATCTCTAGCTCTCTCAGTCTCTCACTGCCTTTCCCATCTCTAACTCTCTCAGTCTCTCACTCCCTTTCCGATCTCTAGCTCTCTCAGCCTCTCACTGCCTTCCCCATCTCTAACTGTCTCAGTCTCTCACTGCCTTTCCCATCTCTAACTCTCTCAGTCTCTCACTCCCTTTCCCATCTCTAACTCTCTCAGTCTCTCACTGCCTTTCCCATCTCTACCTCTCTCAGTCTCCCACTCCCTTTCCCATCTCTAACTCTCTCAGTCTCTCACTGCCTTTCCCATCTCTAGCTCTCTCAGTGTCTCACTGCCTTTCCCATCTCTAACTCTCTCAGTCTCTCACTGCCTTTCCCATCTCTACCTCTCTCAGTCTCCCACTCCCTTACCCATCTCTAACTCTCTCAGTCTCTCACTGCCTTTCCCATCTCTAACTCTCTCAGTCTCTCACTGCCTTTCCCATCTCGAGCTCTCTCAGTCTCTCACTGCCTTTCCCATCTCTAGCTCTCTCAGTCTCTCTCTGCCTTTCCCATCTCTAGCTCTCTCAGTCTCTCACTGCCTTTCCCATCTCTAGCTCTCTCAGTCTCTCTCTGCCTTTCCCATCTCTCGCTCTCTCAATCTCTCACTGCCTTTCCCATCTCTAACTCTCTCAGTCTCTCACTGCCTTTCCCATCTCCAGCTCTGTCAGTCTCTCACTGCCTTTCCCATCTCTAACTCTCTCAGTCTCTCACTGCCTTTCCCATCTCTAACTCTATGTCTCTCACTGCCTTTCCCATCTCTAACTCTCTGTCTCTCACTGCCTTTCCCATCTCTAGCTCTCTCAGTCTCTCACTGCCTTTCCCATCTCTAACTCTCTCTGTCTCTCACTGCCTTTCCCATCTCCAGCTCTGTCAGTCTCTCACTGCCTTTCCCATCTCTAACTCTCTCAGTCTCTCACTGCCTTTCCCATCTGTAACTCTCAGTCTCTCACTGCCTTTTCCATCTCTAACTCTCTCAGTCTCTCACTGCCTTTCCCATCTCGAACTCTCTGTGTCTCACTGCCTTTCCCATCTCTAACTCTCAGTCTCTCACTGCCTTTCCCATCTCTAACTCTCTCAGTCTCTCACTCCCTTTCCCATCTCTAACTCTCTGTATCTCACTGCCTTTCCCATCTCTAGCTCTCTGTATCTCACTGCCTTTCCCATCTCTATCTCTCTCAGTCTCTCACTGCCTTTCCCATCTCTAGCTCTCTCAGTCTCTCACTCCCTTTCCCATCTCTAGCTCTCTCAGTCTCTCACTCCCTTTCCCATCTCTGGCTCTCTCAGTCTCTTACTGCCTTTCACATCTCTAGCTCGGTCAGTCTCTCACTGCCTTTCCCATCTCTAACTCTCTCAGTCTCTCAATGCCTTTCCCATCTCTAACTCTCTCAGTCTCTCACTCCCTTTCCCATCTCTAACTCTCTCAGTCTCTCACTCCCTTTCCCATCTCTAACTCTCTCTTTCTCTCACTGCCTTTCCCATCTCTACCTCTCTCAGTCTCTCACTCCCTTTCCCATCTCTAACTCTCTCAGTCTCTCACTGCCTTTCCCATCTCTCGCTCTCTCAGTCTCTCACTCCCTTTCCCATCTCTAGCTCTCTCAGTCTCTCACTGCCTTTCCCATCTCTAACTCTCTGTCTCTCACTGCCTTTCCCATCTCTAGCTCTCTCAGTCTCTCACTACCTTTCCCATCTCTAGCAATCTCAGTCTCTCACTCCCTTTCCCATCTCTAGCTCTCTCAGTCTCTCACTGCCTTTCCCATCTCTAACTCTCTCTTTCTCTCACTGCCTTTCCCATCTCTACCTCTCTCAGTCTCTCACTCCCTTTCCCATCTCTAACTCTCTCTGCCTCTCACTGCCTTTCCCATCTCTAACACTCTCAGCCTCTCACTGCCTTTCCCATCTCTATCTCTCTCAGTCTCTCACTGCCTTTCCCATCTCTCGCTCTCTCAGTCTCTCACTGCCTTTCCCATCTCTACCTCTCTCAGTCTCCCACTCCCTTTCCCATCTCTAGCTCTGTCAGTCTCTCACTGCCTTTCCCATCTCTAACTCTCTCTTTCTCTCACTGCCTTTCCCATCTCTACCTCTCTCAGTCTCTCACTCCCTTTCCCATCTCTAACTCTCTCTGCCTCTCACTGCCTTTCCCATCTCTAGCTATCTCAGTCTCTCACTGCCTTTCCCATCTCTAACTCTCAGTCTCTCACTGCCTTTCCCATCTCTAGCTCTCTCAGTCTCTCACTACCTTTCCCATCTCTAGCTCTTTCAGTCTCTCACTCCCTTTCCAATCTCTAACTCTCTCAGTCTCTCACTACCTTTCCCATCTCTAGCTCTCTCAGTCTCTCACTGCCTTTCCCATCTCTAACTCTCTCAGTCTCTCACTCCCTTTCCCATCTCTAGCTCTCTCAGTCTCTCACTGCCTTTCCCATCTCTAACTCTCTCTTTCTCTCACTGCCTTTCCCATCTCTACCTCTCTCAGTCTCTCACTCCCTTTCCCATCTCTAACTCTCTCTGCCTCTCACTGCCTTTCCCATCTCTAACTCTCTGTCTCTCACTGCCTTTCCCATCTCTATCTCTCTCAGTCTCTCACTGCCTTTCCCATCTCTAGCTCTCTAAGTCTCTCACTGCCTTTCCCATCTCTAACGCTCTCAGTCTCTCACTGCCTTTCCCATCTCTAGCTCTCTCAGTGTCTCACTGCCTTTCCCATCTCCAGCTCTCTCAGCCTCTCACTGCCTTTCCCATCTCTAACTCTCTCAGTCTCTCACTGCCTTTCCCATCTCTAACTCTCTCTTTCTCTCACTGCCTTTCCCATCTCTAGCTCTCTCAGCCTCTCACTCCCTTTCCCATCTCTAACTCTCTCAGTCTCTCACTGCCTTTCCCATCTCTAACTCTCTCAGTCTCTCACTGCCTTTCCCATCTCTAGCTCTCTCAGTCTCCCACTGCCTTTCCCATCTCTAACTCTCTCAGTCTCTCACTGCCTTTCCCATCTCTAGCTCTCTCAGTCTCTCAATGCCTTTCCCATCTCTAGCTCTCTCAGTCTCTCACTCCCTTTCCCATCTCTAGCTCTCTCAGTCTCTCACTACCTTTCCCATCTCTAACTCTCTCAGTCTCTCACTGCCTTTCCCATCTCTAGCTCTCTCAGTGTCTCACTACCTTTCCCATCTCTAACTCTCTCAGTCTCTCACTGCCTTTCCCATCTCTAACTCTCTCAGTCTCTCACTCCCTTTCCCATCTCTAACTCTCTCAGTCTCTCACTGCCTTTTCCATCTCTAACTCTCTCAGTCTCTCACTGCCTTTCCCATCTCTAACTCTCAGTCTCTCACTGCCTTTCCCATCTCTAACTCTCAGTCTCTCACTGCCTTTCCCATCTCTAACTCTCTCAGTCTCTCACTGCCTTTCCCATCTCTAACTCTCTGTCTCTCACTGCCTTTCCCATCTCTAACTCTCTGTCTCTCACTGCCTTTCCCATCTCTAGCTCTCTCAGTCTCTCACTACCTTTCCCATCTCTAGCTATCTCAGTCTCTCACTGCCTTTCCCATCTCTAACTCTCAGTCTCTCACTGCCTTTCCCATCTCTAGCTCTCTCAGTCTCTCACTACCTTTCCCATCTCTAGCTCTCTCAGTCTCTCACTCCCTTTCCAATCTCTAACTCTCTCAGTCTCTCACTACCTTTCCCATCTCTAGCTATCTCAGTCTCTCACTGCCTTTCCCATCTCTAACTCTCTCAGTCTCTCACTACCTTTCCCATCTCTAGCTCTCTCAGTCTCTCACTGCCTTTCCCATCTCTAACTCTCTCAGTCACTCTCTGCCTTTCCCATCTCTAGCTCTGTCAGTCTCTCTCTGCCTTTCCCATCTCTAACTCTCTCAGTCTCTCACTGCCTTTTTCATCTCTAACTCTCTCAGTCTCTCACTGCCTTTCCCATCTCTAACTCTCAGTCTCTCACTGCCTTTCCCATCTCTAACTCTCTCAGTCTCTCACTGCCTTTCCCATCTCTAACTCTCTCAGTCTCTCACTGCCTTTCCCATCTCCAGCTCTGTCAGTCTCTCACTGCCTTTCCCATCTCTAGCTCTCTCAGTCTCTCACTGCCTTTCCCATCTCTAACTCTCTCAGTCTCTCACTGCCTTTCCCATCTCTAACTCTCTCAGTCTCTCACTGCCTTTTCCATCTCTAACTCTCTCAGTCTCTCACTGACTTTCCCATCTCTAACTCTCTGTCTCTCACTGCCTTTCCCATCTCTAACTCTCAGTCTCTCACTGCCTTTCCCATCTCTAACTCTCTCAGTCTCTCACTGCCTTTCCCATCTCTAACTCTCTGTCTCTCACTGCCTTTCCCAACTCTAACTCTCTGTCTCTCACTGCCTTTCCCATCTCTAGCTCTCTCAGTCTCTCACTCCCTTTCCCATCTCTAACTCTCTCAGTCTCTCACTGCCTTTCCCATCTCTAGCTCTCTCAGTCTCTCACTGCCTTTCCCATCTCTAGCTCTCTCAGTCTCTCACTCCCTTTCCCATCTCTAACTCTCTCTGTCTCTCACTGCCTTTCCCATCTCCTGCTCTGTCAGTCTCTCACTGCCTTTCCCATCTGTAACTCTCTGTCTCTCACTGCCTTTCCCATCTCTAGCTCTCTCAGCCTCTCACTACCTTTCCCATCTCTAAATCTCTCAGTCTCTCACTGCCTTTTCCATCTCTAACTCTCTCAGCCTCTCACTGCCTTTCCCATCTCTAACCCTCAGTCTCTCACTGCCTTTCCCATCTTTAACTCTCTCAGTCTCTCACTGCCTTTCCCATCTCTAACTCTCTGTCTCTCACTGCCTTTCCCATCTCTAGCTCTCTCAGTCTCTCACTACCTTTCCCATCTCTAGCTCTCTCAGTCTCTCACTGCCTTTCCCATCTCTAACTCTCTCAGTCTCTCACTCCCTTTCCCATCTTTAACTCTCTCAGTCTCTCACTGCCTTTCCCATCTCTAACTCTCTGTCTCTCACTGCCTTTCCCATCTCTAGCTCTCTCAGTCTCTCACTACCTTTCCCATCTCTAGCTCTCTCAGTCTCTCACTGCCTTTCCCATCTCTAGCTCTCTCAGTCTCTCACTGCCTTTCCCATCTCTAGCTCTCTCAATCTCTCACTGCCTTTCCCATCTTTAACTCTCTCAGTCTCTCACTACCTTTCCCATCTCTAGCTCTCTCAGTCTCTCACTAAGTTCCCATCTCTAGCTCTCTCAGCCTCTCACTGCCTTTCCCATCTCTAGCTCTCTCAGCCTCTCACTGCCTTTCCCATCTCTAACTCTCTCAATCTCTCACTGCCTTTCCCATCTCTAGCTCTCTCAGTCTCTCACTGCATTTCCCATCTCTAACTCTCTCAATCTCTCACTGCCTTTCCCATCTCTAACTCTCTGTCTCTCACTGCCTTTCCCATCTCTAGCTCTCTCAGTCTCTCACTGCCTTTCCCATCTCTAGCTCTCTCAGTCTCTCACTGCCTTTCCCATCTCTAACTCTCTCTGTCTCTCACTGCCTTTCCCATCTCCAGCTCTGTCAGTCTCTCACTGCCTTTCCCATCTCTAAGTATCTCAGTCTCTCACTCCCTTTCCCATCTCTAACTCTCTCAGTCTCTCACTGCATTTCCCATCTCTAGCTCTCTCAGTCTCTCACTACCTTTCTCATCTCTAGCTCTCTCAGTCTCTCACTGCCTTTCCCATCTCTAGCTCTCTCAGTCTCTCACTGCCTTTCCCATCTCTAACTCTCTCAGTCTCTCACTCCCTTTCCCATCTCTAACTCTCTCAGTCTCTCACTGCCTTTTCCATCTCGAACTCTCTCAGTCTCTAACTGCCTTTCCCATCTCTAACTCTCTGTCTCTCACTGCCTTTCCCTTCTCTAACTCTCACAGTCTCTCACTGCCTTTCCCATCTCTAACTCTCTGTCTCTCACTGCCTTTCCCATCTCTAACTCTCTGTCTCTCACTGCCTTTCCCATCTCTAACTCTCTGTCTCTCACTGCCTTTCTCATCTCTAGCTCTCTCAGTCTCTCACTGCCTTTCCCATCTCTAGCTCTCTCAGTCTCTCACTCCCTTTCCCATCTCTAGCTCTCTCAGTCTCTCACTCCCTTTCCCATCTCTAACTCTCTCAGTCTCTCACTGCCTTTCCCATCACTAACTCTCTCAGTCTCTCACTCCCTTTCCCATCTCTCACTCTCTCAGTCTCTCACTCCCTTTCCCATCTCTAGCTCTCTCAGTCTCTCACTGCCTTTCCCATCTCTAACTCTCTCAGTCTCTCACTCCCTTTCCCATCTCTAACTCTCTCAATCTCTCACTGCCTTTCCCATCTCAAACTCTCTCAATCTCTCACTGCCTTTCCCATCTCTATCTCTCTCAGTCTCTCACTGCCTTTCCCATCTCTAACTCTCTGTCTCTCACTGCCTTTCCCATCTCTAGCTCTCTCAGTCTCTCACTACCTTTCCCATCTCTAGCTCTCTCAGACTCTCACTGCCTTTCCCATCTCTAACTCTCTCAGTCTCTCACTCCCTTTCCCATCTCTAACTCTCTCAGTCTCTCACTGCCTTTCCCATCTCTAGCTCTCTCAATCTCTCACTACCTTTCCCATCTCTAGCTCTCTCAGTCTCTCACTGCCTTTCCCATCTCAAACTCTCTCAGTCTCTCACTCCCTTTCCCATCTCTAACTCTCTCAGTCTCTCACTGCCTTTCCCATCTCTAACTCTCTCAATCTCTCACTGCCTTTCCCATCTCTAGCTCTCTCAGTCTCTCACTACCTTTCTCATCTCTAGCTCTCTCAGTCTCTCACTGCCTTTCCCATCTCTAACTCTCTGTCTCTCACTGCCTTTCCCATCTCTAACTCTCTCAGTCTCTCACTGCCTTTCCCATCTCTAGCTCTCTCAATCTCTCACTACCTTTCCCATCTCTAGCTCTCTCAGTCTCTCACTGCCTTTCCCATCTCACACTCTCTCAGTCTCTCACTCCCTTTCCCATCTCTAACTCTCTCAGTCTCTCACTGCCTTTCCCATCTCTAACTCTCTCAATCTCTCACTGCCTTTCCCATCTCTAGCTCTCTCAGTCTCTCACTACCTTTCCCATCTCTAGCTCTCTCAGTCTCTCACTGCCTTTCCCATCTCTAACTCTCTCAGTCTCTCACTCCCTTTCCCATCTCTAACTCTCTCAGTCTCTCACTGCCTTTCCCATCTCTAGCTCTCTCAATCTCTCACTACCTTTCCCATCTCTAGCTCTCTCAGTCTCTCACTGCCTTTCCCATCTCAAACTCTCTCAGTCTCTCACTCCCTTTCCCATCTCTAACTCTCTCAGTCTCTCACTGCCTTTCCCATCTCTAACTCTCTCAATCTCTCACTGCCTTTCCCATCTCTAGCTCTCTCAGTCTCTCACTGCCTTTCCCACCTCCAGCTCTCTCAGCCTCTCACTGCCTTTCCCATCTCTAACTCTCTCAGTCTCTCACTGCCTTTCCCATCTCTAACTCTCTCAGTCTCTCACCGCCTTTCCCATCTCTCGCTCTCTCAGTCTCGCACTGCCTTTTCCATCTCTAGCTCTCTCAGTCTCTCACTCCCTTTCCCATCTCTAGCTCTCTCAGTCTCTCACTGCCTTTCCCATCTCTCGCTCTCTCAGTCTCTCACTCCCTTTCCCATCTCTAGCTCTCTCAGTCTCTCACTGCCTTTCCCATCTCTGGCTCTCTCAGTCTCTTACTGCCTTTCCCATCTCTAGCTCTGTCAGTCTCTCACTGCCTTTCCCGTCTCTAACTCTCTCAGTCTCTCACTGCCTTTCCCATCTCTAACTCTCTCAGTCTCTCACTCCCTTTCCCATCTCTAACTCTCTCAGTCTCTCACTGCATTTCCCATCTCTAGCTCTCTCATTCTCTCACTACCTTTCTCATCTCTAGCTCTCTCAGTCTCTCACTGCCGTTCCCATCTCTAGCTCTCTCAGTCTCTCACTGCCTTTCCCATCTCTAACTCTCTGTCTCTCACTGCCTTTCCCATCTCTAGCTCTCTCAGTCTCTCACTACCTTTCCCATCTCTAGCTCTCTCAGTCTCTCACTCCCTTTCCCATCTCTAGCTCTCTCAGTCTCTCACTGCCTTTCCCATCTCCAGCTCTCTCAGTCTCTCACTCCCTTTTCCATCTCTAACTCTCTCAGTCTCTCACCGCCTTTCCCATCTCTCGCTCTCTCAGTCTCGCACTGCCTTTTCCATCTCTAGCTCTCTCAGTCTCTCACTCCCTTTCCCATCTCTAGCTCTCTAAGTCTCTCACTGCCTTTCCCATCTCTCGCTCTCTCAGTCTCTCACTGCCTTTCCCATCTCTAGCTCTCTCAGCCTCTCACTGCCTTTCCCATCTCTCGCTCTCTCAGTCTCTCACTGCCTTTCCCATCTCTAACTCTCTCAGTCTCTCACTGCCTTTCCCATCTCTGGCTCTCTCAGTCTCTTACTGCATTTCCCATCTCTAGCTCTGTCAGTCTCTCACTGCCTTTCCCATCTCTAACTCTCTCAGTCTCTCACTGCCTTTCCCATCTCTAACTCTCTCAGTCTCTCACTCCCTTTCCCATCTCTAACTCTCTCAGTCTCTCACTGCATTTCCCATCTCTAGCGCTCTCAGTCTCTCACTACCTTTCTCATCTCTAGCTCTCTCAGTCTCTCACTGCCTTTCCCATCTCTAACTCTCTCAGTCTCTCACTCCCTTTCCCATCTCTAACTCTCTCAGTCTCTCACTGCCTTTCCCATCTCGAACTCTCTGTCTCTCACTGCCTTTCCCATCTCTAGCTCTCTCAGTCTCTCACTACCTTTCCCATCTCTAGCTCTCTCAGTCTCTCACTCCCTTTCTCATCTCTAGCTCTCTCAGTCTCTCACTGCCTTTCCCATCTCTAGCTCTCTCAGTCTCTCACTCCCTTTCCCATCTCTAGCTCTCTCAGTCTCTCACTCCCTTTCCCATCTCTAACTCTCTCAGTCTCTCACTGCCTTTCCCATCACTAACTCTCTCAGTCTCTCACTCCCTTTCCCATCTCTCACTCTCTCAGTCTCTCACTCCCTTTCCCATCTCTAGCTCTCTCAGTCTCTCACTGCCTTTCCCATCTCTAACTCTCTCAGTCTCTCACTCCCTTTCCCATCTCTAACTCTCTCAATCTCTCACTGCCTTTCCCATCTCAAACTCTCTCAATCTCTCACTGCCTTTCCCATCACTATCTCTCTCAGTCTCTCACTGCCTTTCCCATCTCTAACTCTCTGTCTCTCACTGCCTTTCCCATCTCTAGCTCTCTCAGTCTCTCACTACCTTTCCCATCTCTAACTCTCTCAGTCTCTCACTGCCTTTCCCATCTCTAACTCTCTCAGTCTCTCACTCCCTTTCCCATCTCTAACTCTCTCAGTCTCTCACTGCCTTTCCCATCTCTAGCTCTCTCAATCTCTCACTACCTTTCCCATCTCTAGCTCTCTCAGTCTCTCACTGCCTTTCCCATCTCAAACTCTCTCAGTCTCTCACTCCCTTTCCCATCTCTAACTCTCTCAGTCTCTCACTGCCTTTCCCATCTCTAACTCTCCCAATCTCTCACTGCCTTTCCCATCTCTAGCTCTCTCAGTCTCTCACTGCCTTTCCCATCTCTAGCTCTCTCAGTCTCTCACTGCCTTTCCCATCTCTAACTCTCTCAGTCTCTCACTTCCTTTCCCATCTCTAACTCTCTCAGTCTCTCACTCCCTTTCCCATCTCTAACTCTCTCAATCTCTCACTGCCTTTCCCATCTCTAGCTCTCTCAGTCTCTCACTCCCTTTCCCATCTCTAACTCTCTCAGTCTCTCTCTGCCTTTCCCATCTCCAGCTGTCTCAGTCTCTCACTGCCTTTCCCATCTCTAGCTCTCTTAGTCTCTCTCTGCTTTTCCCATCTCCAGCTCTCTCAGCCTCTCACTGCCTTTCCCATCTCTAACTCTCGCAGTCTCTCACCGCCTTTCCCATCTCTAGCTCTCTCAGTCTCTCACTGCCTTTCCCATCTCTAGCTCTCTCAGTCTCTCACTGCCTTTCCCATCTCTAACTTTCTCAGTCTCTCACTGCCTTTCCCATCTCTAACTCTCTCAGTCTCTCACTCCCTTTCCCATCTCTAACTCTCTCAGTCTCTCACTGCATTTCCCATCTCTAGCTCTCTCAGTCTCTCACTACCTTTCTCATCTCTAGCTCTCTCAGTCTCTCACTGCCTTTCCCATCTCTAACTCTCTCAGTCTCTCACTCCCTTTCCCATCTCTAACTCTCTCAGTCTCTCACTGCCTTTCCCATCTCTAACTCTCTGTCTCTCACTGCCTTTCCCATCTCTAGCTCTCTCAGTCTCTCACTACCTTTCCCATCTCTAGCTCTCTCAGTCTCTCACTCCCTTTCCCATCTCTAGCTCTCTCAGTCTCTCACTGCCTTTCCCATCTCTGGCTCTCTCAGTCTCTTACTGCCTTTCCCATCTCTAGCTCTGTCAGTCTCTCACTGCCTTTCCCATCTCTAACTCTCTCAGTCTCTCACTGCCTTTCCCATCTCTAAGTCTCTCAGTCTCTCACTCCCTTTCCCATCTCTAACTCTCTCAGTCTCTCACTGCATTTCCCATCTCTAGCTCTCTCAGTCTCTCACTACCTTTCTCATCTCTAGCTCTCTCAGTCTCTCACTGCCTTTCCCATCTCTAGCTCTCTCAGTCTCTCACTGCCTTTCCCATCTCTAACTCTCTCAGTCTCTCACTCCCTTTCCCATCTCTAACTCTCTCAGTCTCTCACTGCCTTTTCCATCTCGAACTCTCTCAGTCTCTAACTGCCTTTCCCATCTCTAACTCTCTGTCTCTCACTGCCTTTCCCTTCTCTAACTCTCACAGTCTCTCACTGCCTTTCCCATCTCTAACTCTCTGTCTCTCACTGCCTTTCCCATCTCTAACTCTCTGTCTCTCACTGCCTTTCCCATCTCTAACTCTCTGTCTCTCACTGCCTTTCTCATCTCTAGCTCTCTCAGTCTCTCACTGCCTTTCCCATCTCTAGCTCTCTCAGTCTCTCACTCCCTTTCCCATCTCTAGCTCTCTCAGTCTCTCACTCCCTTTCCCATCTCTAACTCTCTCAGTCTCTCACTGCCTTTCCCATCACTAACTCTCTCAGTCTCTCACTCCCTTTCCCATCTCTCACTCTCTCAGTCTCTCACTCCCTTTCCCATCTCTAGCTCTCTCAGTCTCTCACTGCCTTTCCCATCTCTAACTCTCTCAGTCTCTCACTCCCTTTCCCATCTCTAACTCTCTCAATCTCTCACTGCCTTTCCCATCTCAAACTCTCTCAATCTCTCACTGCCATTCCCATCTCTATCTCTCTCAGTCTCTCACTGCCTTTCCCATCTCTAACTCTCTGTCTCTCACTGCCTTTCCCATCTCTAGCTCTCTCAGTCTCTCACTACCTTTCCCATCTCTAGCTCTCTCAGTCTCTCACTGCCTTTCCCATCTCTAACTCTCTCAGTCTCTCACTCCCTTTCCCATCTCTAACTCTCTCAGTCTCTCACTGCCTTTCCCATCTCTAGCTCTCTCAATCTCTCACTACCTTTCCCATCTCTAGCTCTCTCAGTCTCTCACTGCCTTTCCCATCTCAAACTCTCTCAGTCTCTCACTCCCTTTCCCATCTCTAACTCTCTCAGTCTCTCACTGCCTTTCCCATCTCTAACTCTCCCAATCTCTCACTGCCTTTCCCATCTCTAGCTCTCTCAGTCTCTCACTGCCTTTCCCATCTCTAGCTCTCTCAGTCTCTCACTGCCTTTCCCATCTCTAACTCTCTCAGTCTCTCACTTCCTTTCCCATCTCTAACTCTCTCAGTCTCTCACTCCCTTTCCCATCTCTAACTCTCTCAATCTCTCACTGCCTTTCCCATCTCTAGCTCTCTCAGTCTCTCACTCCCTTTCCCATCTCTAACTCTCTCAGTCTCTCTCTGCCTTTCCCATCTCCAGCTGTCTCAGTCTCTCACTGCCTTTCCCATCTCTAGCTCTCTCAGTCTCTCTCTGCTTTTCCCATCTCCAGCTCTCTCAGCCTCGCACTGCCTTTCCCATCTCTAACTCTCGCAGTCTCTCACCGCCTGTCCCGTCTCTAGCTCTCTCAGTCTCTCACTGCCTTTCCCATCTCTAGCTCTCTCAGTCTCTCACTGCCTTTCCCATCTCTAACTCTTTCAGTCTCTCTCTGCCTTTCCCATCTCTAACTCTCTCAGTCTCTCACTACCTTTCCCATCTCTAACTCTCTCAGTCTCTCACCGCCTTTCCCATCTCCAGCTCTCTCAGTCTCTCACTCCCTTTCCCATCTCTAACTCTCCCAGTCTCTCACCGCCTTTCCCATCTCACGCTCTCTCAGTCTCGCACTGCCTTTTCCATCTCTAGCTCTCTCAGTCTCTCACTCCCTTTCCCATCTCTAGCTCTCTCAGTCTCTCACTGCCTTTCCCATCTCTAGCTCTCTCAGTCTCTCACTCCCTTTCCCATCTCTAGCTCTCTCAGTCTCTCACTGCCTTTCCCATCTCTGGCTCTCTCAGTCTCTTACTGCCTTTCCCATCTCTAGCTCTTTCAGTCTCTCACTGCCTTTCCCATCTCTAACTCTCTCAGTCTCTCACTCCCTTTCCCATCTCTAACTCTCTCAGTCTCTCACTGCCTTTCCCATCTCTAACTCTCTCAGTCTCTCACTGCCTTTCCCATCTCTAGCTCTCTCAGTCTCTCACTGCCTTTCCCATCTCTAACTCTCTGTCTCTCACTGCCTTTCCCATCTCTAGCTCTCTCAGTCTCTCACTACCTTTCCCATCTCTCGCTCTCTCAGTCTCTCACTGCCTTTCCCATCTCCAGCTCTCTCAGTCTCTCACTCCCTTTCCCATCTCGAACTCACTCAGTCTCTCACCGCCTTTCCCATCTCTCGCTCTCTCAGTCTCGCACTGCCTTTTCCATCACTAGCTCTCTCAGTCTCTCACTCCCTTTCCCATCTCTAGCTCTCTCAGTCTCTCACTGCCTTTCCCATCTCTCGCTCTCTCAGTCTCTCACTGCCTTTCCCATCTCTAGCTCTCTCAGTCTCTCACTACCTTTCTCATCTCTAGCTCTCTCAGTCTCTCACTGCCTTTCCCATCTCTAACTCTCTCAGTCTCTCACTCCCTTTCCCATCTCTAACTCTCTCAGTCTCTCACTGCCTTTCCCATCTCTAACTCTCTCTTTCTCTCACTGCCTTTCCCATCTCTAACTCTCTCAATCTCTCACTGCCTTTCCCATCTCTACCTCTCTCAGTCTCTCACTGCCTTTCCCATCTCTAACTCTCAGTCTCTCACTCCCTTTCCCATCTCTAGCTCTCTCAGTCTCTCACTGCCTTTCCCATCTCTAACTCTATGTCTCTCACTGCCTTTCCCATCTCTAGCTCTCTCAGTCTCTCACTACCTTTCCCACCTCTAGCTCTCTCAGTCTCTCACTCCCTTTCCCATCTCTACCTCTCTCAGTCTCTCACTGCCTTTCCCATCTCTGGCTCTCTCAGTCTCTTACTGCCTTTCCCATCTCTAGCTCTGTCAGTCTCTCACTGCCTTTCCCATCTCTAACTCTCTCAGTCTCTCACTGCCTTTCCCATCTCTAACTCTCTCAGTCTCTCACTCCCTTTCCCATCTCTAACTCTCTCAGTCTCTCACTGCATTTCCCATCTCTAGCTCTCTCAGTCTCTCACTACCTTTCCCATCTCTAACTCTCTCAGTCTCTCACTCCTTTTCCCATCTCTAACTCTCTCAGTCTCTCACTGCATTTCCCATCTCTAGCTCTCTCAGTCTCTCACTACCTTTCCCATCTCTAACTCTCTCAGTCTCTCACTCCCTTTCCCATCTCTAGCTCTCTCTGTCTCTCACTACCTTTCCCATCTCTAGCTCTCTCAGTCTCTCACTGCCTTTCCCATCTCTAACTCTCTCAGTCTCTCACTCCCTTTCCCATCTCTACCTCTCTCAGCCTCTCACTGCCTTTCCCATCTCTCGCTCTCTCAGTCTCTCACTTCCTTTCCCATCTCTAACTCTCTCAGTCTCTCACTGCCTTTCCCATCTCTAACTCACTCAATCTCTCACTGCCTTTGCCATCTCTAGCTCTCTCAGCCTCTCACTGCCTTTCCCATCTCTAACTCTCTCTGTCTCTCACTGCCTTTCCAATCTCTAACTCTCTCAGTCTCTCACTGACTTTCCCATCTCTCGCTCTCTCAGTCTCTCAATGCCTTTCCCATCTCTAACTCTCTCAGTCTCTCATTGCCTTTCCCATCTCTACCTCTCTCAGTCTCCCACTGCCTTTCCCATCTCTAACTCTCTCAGTCTCTCACTGCCTTTCGCATCTCTAACTCTCTCAGTCTCTCACTCCCTTTCCCATCTCTAGCTCTCTCAGCCTCTCACTGCCTTTCCCATCTCTAGCTCTCTCAGTCTCTCACTGCCTTTCCCATCTCTAACTCTCTCAGTCTCTCACTGCCTTTCCCATATCTAGCTCTCTCAGTCTCTCACTGCCTTTCCCATTTCTAGCTCTCTCAGTCTCTCACTGCCTTTCCCATCTCTAGCTCTCTCAGTCTCTCACTGCCTTTCCCATCTCCAGCTCTCTCAGTATCTCACTGCCTTTCCCATCTCTAGCTCTCTCAGTCTCTCACTGCCTTTCCCATCTCTAGCTCTCTCAGTCTCTCAGTGCCTTTCCCATCTCTTTCTCTCTCAGTCTCTCACTGCCTTTCCCATCTCTATCTCTCTCAGTCTCTCACTGCCTTTCCCATCTCTAGCTCTCTAAGTCTCTCACTGCCTTTCCCATCTCTAACTCTCTCAGTCTCTCACTGCCTTTCCCATCTCTAACTCTCTGTCTCTCACTGCCTTTCCCATCTCTAACTCTCTGTCTCTCACTGCCTTTCCCATCTCTAACTCTCTGTCTCTCACTGCCTTTCTCATCTCTAGCTCTCTCAGTCTCTCACTGCCTTTCCCATCTCTAGCTCTCTCAGTCTCTCACTCCCTTTCCCATCTCTAGCTCTCTCAGTCTCTCACTCCCTTTCCCATCTCTAACTCTCTCAGTCTCTCACTGCCTTTCCCATCACTAACTCTCTCAGTCTCTCACTCCCTTTCCCATCTCTCACTCTCTCAGTCTCTCACTCCCTTTCCCATCTCTAACTCTCTCAATCTCTCACTGCCTTTCCCATCTCAAACTCTCTCAATCTCTCACTGCCTTTCCCATCTCTATCTCTCTCAGTCTCTCACTGCCTTTCCCATCTCTAACTCTCTGTCTCTCACTGCCTTTCCCATCTCTAGCTCTCTCAGTCTCTCACTACCTTTCCCATCTCTAGCTCTCTCAGACTCTCACTGCCTTTCCCATCTCTAACTCTCTCAGTCTCTCACTCCCTTTCCCATCTCTAACTCTCTCAGTCTCTCACTGCCTTTCCCATCTCTAGCTCTCTCAATCTCTCACTACCTTTCCCATCTCTAGCTCTCTCAGTCTCTCACTGCCTTTCCCATCTCAAACTCTCTCAGTCTCTCACTCCCTTTCCCATCTCTAACTCTCTCACTCTCTCACTGCCTTTCCCATCTCTAACTCTCTCAATCTCTCACTGCCTTTCCCATCTCTAGCTCTCTCAGTCTCTCACTACCTTTCTCATCTCTAGCTCTCTCAGTCTCTCACTGCCTTTCCCATCTCTAACTCTCTGTCTCTCACTGCCTTTCCCATCTCTAACTCTCTCAGTCTCTCACTGCCTTTCCCATCTCTAGCTCTCTCAATCTCTCACTACCTTTCCCATCTCTAGCTCTCTCAGTCTCTCACTGCCTTTCCCATCTCACACTCTCTCAGTCTCTCACTCCCTTTCCCATCTCTAACTCTCTCAGTCTCTCACTGCCTTTCCCATCTCTAACTCTCTCAATCTCTCACTGCCTTTCCCATCTCTAGCTCTCTCAGTCTCTCACTACCTTTCCCATCTCTCGCTCTCTCAGTCTCTCACTGCCTTTCCCATCTCTAACTCTCTCAGTCTCTCACTCCCTTTCCCATCTCTAACTCTCTCAGTCTCTCACTGCCTTTCCCATCTCTAGCTCTCTCAATCTCTCACTACCTTTCCCATCTCTAGCTCTCTCAGCCTCTCACTGCCTTTCCCATCTCAAACTCTCTCAGTCTCTCACTCCCTTTCCCATCTCTAACTCTCTCAGTCTCTCACTGCCTTTCCCATCTCTAACTCTCTCAATCTCTCACTGCCTTTCCCATCTCTAGCTCTCTCAGTCTCTCACTGCCTTTCCCACCTCCAGCTCTCTCAGCCTCTCACTGCCTTTCCCATCTCTAACTCTCTCAGTCTCTCACTGCCTTTCCCATCTCTAACTCTCTCAGTCTCTCACCGCCTTTCCCATCTCTCGCTCTCTCAGTCTCGCACTGCCTTTTCCATCTCTAGCTCTCTCAGTCTCTCACTCCCTTTCCCATCTCTAGCTCTCTCAGTCTCTCACTGCCTTTCCCATCTCTCGCTCTCTCAGTCTCTCACTCCCTTTCCCATCTCTAGCTCTCTCAGTCTCTCACTGCCTTTCCCATCTCTGGCTCTCTCAGTCTCTTACTGCCTTTCCCATCTCTAGCTCTGTCAGTCTCTCACTGCCTTTCCCGTCTCTAACTCTCTCAGTCTCTCACTGCCTTTCCCATCTCTAACTCTCTCAGTCTCTCACTCCCTTTCCCATCTCTAACTCTCTCAGTCTCTCACTCCCTTTCCCATCTCTAGCTCTCTCAGTCTCTCACTGCCTTTCCCATCTCTAGCTCTCTCAGTCTCTCACTCCCTTTCCCATCTCTAGCTCTCTCAGTCTCTCACTGCCTTTCCCATCTCTGGCTCTCTCAGTCTCTTACTGCCTTTCCCATCTCTAGCTCTTTTAGTCTCTCACTGCCTTTCCCATCTCTAGCTCTCTCAGTCTCTCACTCCCTTTCCCATCTCTAGCTCTCTCAGTCTCTCACTGCCTTTCCCATCTCCAGCTCTCTCAGTCTCTCACTCCCTTTTCCATCTCTAACTCTCTCAGGCTCTCACCGCCTTTCCCATCTCTAACTCTCTGTCTCTCACTGCCTTTCCCATCTCTAGCTCTCTCAGTCTCTCACTACCTTTCCCATCTCTCGCTCTCTCAGTCTCTCACTGCCTTTCCCATCTCCAGCTCTCTCAGTCTCTCACTCCCTTTCCCATCTCTAACTCACTCAGTCTCTCACCGCCTTTCCCATCTCTCGCTCTCTCAGTCTCGCACTGCCTTTTCCATCACTAGCTCTCTCAGTCTCTCACTCCCTTTCCCATCTCTAGCTCTCTCAGTCTCTCACTGCCTTTCCCATCTCTCGCTCTCTCAGTCTCTCACTGCCTTTCCCATCTCTAGCTCTCTCAGTCTCTCACTACCTTTCTCATCTCTAGCTCTCTCAGTCTCTCACTGCCTTTCCCATCTCTAACTCTCTCAGTCTCTCACTCCCTTTCCCATCTCTAACTCTCTCAGTCTCTCACTGTCTTTCCCATCTCTAACTCTCTCTTTCTCTCACTGCCTTTCCCATCTCTAACTCTCTCAGTCTCTCACTCCCTTTCCCATCTCTAACTCTCTCAGTCTATCACTGCCTTTCCCATCTCGAACTCTCTGTCTCTCACTGCCTTTCCCATCTCTAGCTCTCTCAGTCTCTCACTACCTTTCCCATCTCTAGCTCTCTCAGTCTCTCACTCCCTTTCTCATCTCTAGCTCTCTCAGTCTCTCACTGCCTTTCCCATCTCTAGCTCTCTCAGTCTCTCACTCCCTTTCCCATCTCTAGCTCTCTCAGTCTCTCACTCCCTTTCCCATCTCTAACTCTCTCAGTCTCTCACTGCCTTTCCCATCACTAACTCTCTCAGTCTCTCACTCCCTTTCCCATCTCTCACTCTCTCAGTCTCTCACTCCCTTTCCCATCTCTAGCTCTCTCAGTCTCTCACTGCCTTTCCCATCTCTAACTCTCTCAGTCTCTCACTCCCTTTCCCATCTCTAACTCTCTCAATCTCTCACTGCCTTTCCCATCTCAAACTCTCTCAATCTCTCACTGCCTTTCCCATCTCTATCTCTCTCAGTCTCTCACTGCCTTTCCCATCTCTAACTCTCTGTCTCTCACTGCCTTTCCCATCTCTAGCTCTCTCAGTCTCTCACTACCTTTCCCATCTCTAGCTCTCTCAGTCTCTCACTGCCTTTCCCATCTCTAACTCTCTCAGTCTCTCACTCCCTTTCCCATCTCTAACTCTCTCAGTCTCTCACTGCCTTTCCCATCTCTAGCTCTCTCAATCTCTCACTACCTTTCCCATCTCTAGCTCTCTCAGTCTCTCACTGCCTTTCCCATCTCAAACTCTCTCAGTCTCTCACTCCCTTTCCCATCTCTAACTCTCTCAGTCTCTCACTGCCTTTCCCATCTCTAACTCTCCCAATCTCTCACTGCCTTTCCCATCTCTAGCTCTCTCAGTCTCTCACTGCCTTTCCCATCTCTAGCTCTCTCAGTCTCTCACTGCCTTTCCCATCTCTAACTCTCTCAGTCTCTCACTTCCTTTCCCATCTCTAACTCTCTCAGTCTCTCACTCCCTTTCCCATCTCTAACTCTCTCAATCTCTCACTGCCTTTCCCATCTCTAGCTCTCTCAGTCTCTCACTCCCTTTCCCATCTCTAACTCTCTCAGTCTCTCTCTGCCTTTCCCATCTCCAGCTGTCTCAGTCTCTCACTGCCTTTCCCATCTCTAGCTCTCTCAGTCTCTCTCTGCTTTTCCCATCTCCAGCTCTCTCAGCCTCTCACTGCCTTTCCCATCTCTAACTCTCGCAGTCTCTCACCGCCTTTCCCATCTCTAGCTCTCTCAGTCTCTCACTGCCTTTCCCATCTCTAGCTCTCTCAGTCTCTCACTGCCTTTCCCATCTCTAACTCTCTCAGTCTCTCACTGCCTTTCCCATCTCTAACTCTCTCAGTCTCTCACTCCCTTTCCCATCTCTAACTCTCTCAGTCTCTCACTGCATTTCCCATCTCTAGCTCTCTCAGTCTCTCACTACCTTTCTCATCTCTAGCTCTCTCAGTCTCTCACTGCCTTTCCCATCTCTAACTCTCTCAGTCTCTCACTCCCTTTCCCATCTCTAACTCTCTCAGTCTCTCACTGCCTTTCCCATCTCTAACTCTCTGTCTCTCACTGCCTTTCCCATCTCTAGCTCTCTCAGTCTCTCACTACCTTTCCCATCTCTAGCTCTCTCAGTCTCTCACTCCCTTTCCCATCTCTAGCTCTCTCAGTCTCTCACTGCCTTTCCCATCTCTGGCTCTCTCAGTCTCTTACTGCCTTTCCCATCTCTAGCTCTGTCAGTCTCTCACTGCCTTTCCCATCTCTAACTCTCTCAGTCTCTCACTGCCTTTCCCATCTCTAAGTCTCTCAGTCTCTCACTCCCTTTCCCATCTCTAACTCTCTCAGTCTCTCACTGCATTTCCCATCTCTAGCTCTCTCAGTCTCTCACTACCTTTCTCATCTCTAGCTCTCTCAGTCTCTCACTGCCTTTCCCATCTCTAGCTCTCTCAGTCTCTCACTGCCTTTCCCATCTCTAACTCTCTCAGTCTCTCACTCCCTTTCCCATCTCTAACTCTCTCAGTCTCTCACTGCCTTTTCCATCTCGAACTCTCTCAGTCTCTAACTGCCTTTCCCATCTCTAACTCTCTGTCTCTCACTGCCTTTCCCTTCTCTAACTCTCACAGTCTCTCACTGCCTTTCCCATCTCTAACTCTCTGTCTCTCACTGCCTTTCCCATCTCTAACTCTCTGTCTCTCACTGCCTTTCCCATCTCTAACTCTCTGTCTCTCACTGCCTTTCTCATCTCTAGCTCTCTCAGTCTCTCACTGCCTTTCCCATCTCTAGCTCTCTCAGTCTCTCACTCCCTTTCCCATCTCTAGCTCTCTCAGTCTCTCACTCCCTTTCCCATCTCTAACTCTCTCAGTCTCTCACTGCCTTTCCCATCACTAACTCTCTCAGTCTCTCACTCCCTTTCCCATCTCTCACTCTCTGAGTCTCTCACTCCCTTTCCCATCTCTAGCTCTCTCAGTCTCTCACTGCCTTTCCCATCTCTAACTCTCTCAGTCTCTCACTCCCTTTCCCATCTCTAACTCTCTCAATCTCTCACTGCCTTTCCCATCTCAAACTCTCTCAATCTCTCACTGCCTTTCCCATCTCTATCTCTCTCAGTCTCTCACTGCCTTTCCCATCTCTAACTCTCTGTCTCTCACTGCCTTTCCCATCTCTAGCTCTCTCAGTCTCTCACTACCTTTCCCATCTCTAGCTCTCTCAGTCTCTCACTGCCTTTCCCATCTCTAACTCTCTCAGTCTCTCACTCCCTTTCCCATCTCTAACTCTCTCAGTCTCTCACTGCCTTTCCCATCTCTAGCTCTCTCAATCTCTCACTACCTTTCCCATCTCTAGCTCTCTCAGTCTCTCACTGCCTTTCCCATCTCAAACTCTCTCAGTCTCTCACTCCCTTTCCCATCTCTAACTCTCTCACTGCCTTTCCCATCTCTCGCTCTCTCAGTCTCTCACTTCCTTTCCCATCTCTAACTCTCTCAGTCTCTCACTGCCTTTCCCATCTCTAACTCACTCAATCTCTCACTGCCTTTGCCATCTCTAGCTCTCTCAGCCTCTCACTGCCTTTCCCATCTCTAACTCTCTCTGTCTCTCACTGCCTTTCCAATCTCTAACTCTCTCAGTCTCTCACTGACTTTCCCATCTCTCGCTCTCTCAGTCTCTCAATGCCTTTCCCATCTCTAACTCTCTCAGTCTCTCATTGCCTTTCCCATCTCTACCTCTCTCAGTCTCCCACTGCCTTTCCCATCTCTAACTCTCTCAGTCTCTCACTGCCTTTCGCATCTCTAACTCTCTGTCTCTCACTCCCTTTCCCATCTCTAGCTCTCGCAGCCTCTCACTGCCTTTCCCATCTCTAGCTCTCTCAGTCTCTCACTGCCTTTCCCATCTCTAACTCTCTCAGTCTCTCACTGCCTTTCCCATATCTAGCTCTCTCAGTCTCTCACTGCCTTTCCCATTTCTAGCTCTCTCAGTCTCTCACTGCCTTTCCCATCTCTAGCTCTCTCAGTCTCTCACTGCCTTTTCCATCTCCAGCTCTCTCAGTATCTCACTGCCTTTCCCATCTCTAGCTCTCTCAGTCTCTCACTGCCTTTCCCATCTCTAGCTCTCTCAGTCTCTCAGTGCCTTTCCCATCTCTTTCTCTCTCAGTCTCTCACTGCTTTTCCCATCTCTATCTCTCTCAGTCTCTCACTGCCTTTCCCATCTCTAGCTCTCTAAGTCTCTCACTGCCTTTCCCATCTCTAACTCTCTCAGTCTCTCACTGCCTTTCCCATCTCTAACTCTCTGTCTCTCACTGCCTTTCCCATCTCCAGCTCTGTCAGTCTCTCACTGCCTTTCCCATCTCTAGCTCTCTCACTCTCACTGCCTTTCCCATCTCTCGCTCTCTCAGTCTCTCACTCCCTTTCCCATCTCCAGCTCTGTCAGCCCCTCACTGCCTTTCCCATCTCTAACTGTCTCAATCTCTCACTGCCTTTCCCCTCTAACTCTCTCTGTCTCTCATGGCCTTTCCCATCTCTACCTCTCTCAGCCTCTCACTGCCTTTCCTATCTCTAGCTCTCTCAGTCTCTCACTGCCTTTCCCATCTCTAGCTCTCTCAGTCTCTCACTGCCTTTCCCGTCTCCAGCTCTCTCAGTCTCTCACTGCCTTTCCCATCTCTAGCTCTCTCAGTCTCTCACTGCCTTTCCCATCTCTAACTCTCTCAGTCTCTCACTGCCTTTCCCATCTCTAGCTCTCTCAATCTCTCACTGCCTTTCCCATCTCTAACTCTCTCAGTCTCTCACTGCCTTTCCTATCTCTAGCTCTCTCAGTCTCTCACTGCCTTTCCCATCTCTAACTCTCTCAGTCTCTCACTGCCTTTCCCATCTCTAGCTGTCTCAATCTCTCACTGCCTTTCCCATCTCTAACTCTCTCAGCCTCTCACTGCCTTTCCCATCTCTACCTCTCTCAGCCTCTCACTGCCTTTCCCATCTCTAGCTCTCTCAGCCTTTCATGCCTTTCCCATCTCTAACTCTCTCAGTCTCTCACTGCCTTTCCCATCTCTAAGTCTCTGTCTCTCACTGCCTTTCCCATCTCCACCTCTCTCAATCTCTCACTGCCTTTCCCATCTCTAGCTCTCTCAGCCTCTCACTGCCTATCCCATCTCTAACTCTCTCAGTCTCTCACTGCCTTTCCCATCTCTAAGTCTCTGTCTCTCACTGCCTTTCCCATCTCTACCTCTCTCAGCCTCTCACTGCCTTTCTCATCTCTAGCTCTCTCAGCCTCTCACTGCCTATCCCATCTCTAACTCTCTCAGTCTCTCACTGCCTTTCCCATCTCTAACTCTCTCAGTCTCTCACTGCCTTTCCCATCTCGAGCTCTCTCAGTCTCTCACTGCCTTTCCCATCTCTAACTCTCTCAGCCTCTCACTGCCTTTCCCATCTCCAGCTCTCTCTTTCTCTCACTCCCTTTCCCATCTCCAGCTCTCTCAGTCTCTCACGGCCTTTCCCATCTCTAACTCTCTCAGTCTCTCACTGCCTATCCCATCTCTAACTCTCTCAGTCTCTCACTGCCTTTCCCATCTCTAACTCTCTCAGTCTCTCACTGCCTTTCCCATCTCCAGCTCTCTCTTTCTCTCACTCCCTTTCCCATCTGCAGCTCTCTCAGTCTCTCACTGCCTTTCCCATCTCTAGCTCTCTCACTCTCACTGCGTTTCCCATCTCTCGCTCTCTCAGTCTCTCACTCCCTTTCCCAACTCCAGCTCTCTCAGCCCCTCTCTGCCTTTCCCATCTCTAACTGTCTCAATCTCTCACTGCCTTTCCCCTCTAACTCTCTCTGTCTCTCACTGCCTTTCCCATCTCTAACTCTCTCAGCCTCTCACTGCCTTTCCTATCTCTAGCTCTCTCAGTCTCTCACTGCCTTTCCCATCTCTAGCTCTCTCAGTCTCTCACTACCTTTCCCATCTCTAGCTCTCTCAGTCTCTCACTGCCCTTCCCATCTCTAACTCTCTCAGTCTCTCACTGCCTTTCCCATCTCCAGCTCTCTCAGTCTCTCACTCCCTTTCCCATCTCTAGCTCTCTCAGTCTCTCACTGCCTTTCCCATCTCTAACTCTCTCAGTCTCTCACTGCCTTTCCTATCTCTAGCTCTCTCATTCTCTCACTGCCTTTCCCATCTCCAACTCTCTCAGCCTCTCACTGCCTTTCCCATCTCTACCTCTCTCAGCCTCTCACTGCCTTTCCCATCTCTAGCTCTCTCAGCCTCTCACTGCCTTTCCCATCTCTAACTCTCTCAGTCTCTCACTGCCTTTCCCATCTCTAAGTCTCTGTCTCTCACTGCCTATCCCATCTCTAACTCTCTCAGTCTCTCACTGCCTTTCCCATCTCTAACTCTCTCAGTCTCTCACTGCCTTTCCCATCTCGAGCTCTCTCAGTCTCTCACTCCCTTTCCCATCTCTAACTCTCTCAGCCTCTCACTGCCTTTCCCATCTCCAGCTCTCTCTTTCTCTCACTCCCTTTCCCATCTCCAGCTCTCTCAGTCTCTCACGGACTTTCCCATCTCTAACTCTCTCAGTCTCTCACTGCCTATCCCATCTCTAACTCTCTCAGTCTCTCACTGCCTTTCCCATCTCTAACTCTCTCAGTCTCTCACTGCCTTTCCCATCTCGAGCTCCCTCAGTCTCTCACTGCCTTTCCCATCTCTAACTCTCTCAGCCTCTCACTGCCTTTCCCATCTCCAGCTCTCTCTTTCTCTCACTCCCTTTCCCATCTCCAGCTCTCTCAGTCTCTCACTGCCTTTCCCATCTCTAACTGTCTCAGTCTCTCACTGCCTTTCCCATCTCTAACTCTCTCAGTGTCTCGCTGCCTTTCCCATCTCTAACTCTCTCAGTCTCTCACTGACTTTCCCATCTCTAACTCTCTCAGTCTCTCACTGCCTTTCCCATCTCTAGCTCTCTCAGCCTCTCACTGCTTTTCCCATCTCTAGCTCTCTCAGCCTCTCACTGCCTTTCCCATCTCTTGCTCTCTAAGTCTCTCACAGCCTTTCCCATCTCTAACTCTCTCAGTCTCTCACTGACTTTCCCATCTCTAGCTCTCTCAGTCTCTCACTGCCTTTCCCATCTCTAGCTCTCTCACTCTCACTGCCTTTCCCATCTCTCGCTCTCTCAGTCTCTCACTCCCTTTCCCATCTCCAGCTCTCTCAGTCTCTCACTGCCTTTCCCATCTCTAGCTCTCTCAGCCTCTCACTGCCTTTCCCATCTCTAGTTCCCTCACTCTCTCACTACCTTTCCCATCTCTAGCTCTCTAAGCCTCTCACTGCCTTTCCCATCTCTCCCTCTCTCAGTCTCTCACTGCCTTTCCCTTCTCCAGCTCTCTCAGCCTGTCACTGCCTTTCCCATCTCTAACTCTCTCAATCTCTCACTGCCTTTCCCATCTCTAACTCTCTCAGTCTCTCACTGCCTTTCCCATCTCTAACTCTCTCAGCCTCTCACTGCCTTTCCCATCTCTAACTCTCTCAATCTCTCACTGCCTTTACCATCTCTAACTCTCTCAGTCTCTCACTGCCTTTCCCATCTCTAGCTGTCTCAATCTCTCACTGCCTTTCCCATCTCTAACTCTCTCAGTCTCTCTCTGCCTTTCCCATCTCTAGCTCTCTCAGTCTCTCACTGCCTTTCCCATCTCTCGCTCTCTCAGTCTCTCACTGCCTTTCCCATCTCTAACTCTCTCAGTCTCTCACTCCCTTTCCCATCTCTAGCTCTCTCAGTCTCTCACGACCTTTCCCATCTCTAACTCTCTCAGTCTCTCTCTGCCTTTCCCATCTCTAGCTCTCTCAGTCTCTCACTGCCTTTCCCATCTCTAGCTCTCTCAGTCTCTCACTACCTTTCCCATCTCTAGCTCTCTCAGTCTCTCACTGCCTTTCCCATCTCTAACTCTCTCAGTCTCTCACTCCCTTTCCCATCTCTAGCTCTCTCAGTCTCTCACGACCTTTCCCATCTCTAACTCTCTCAGCCTCTCACTGCCTTTCCCATCTCTACCTCTCTCAGTCTCTCACTGCCTTTCCCATCTCTAGCTCTCTCAGTCTCTCACTGCCTTTCCCATCTCTAGCTCTCTCAGTCTCTCACTGCCTTTCCCATCTCTAGCTCTCTCAGTCTCTCTCTGCCTTTCCCATCTCCAGCTCTCTCAGTCTCTCACTCCCTTTCTCATCTCTAACTCTCCCAGCCTCTCACTGCCTTTCCCAACTCTAGCTCTCTCAGTCTCTCACTGCCTTTCCCATCTCTAGCTCTCTCAGTCTCTCACTCCCTTTCCCATCTCTAGCTCTGTCAGTCTCTCACTGCCTTTCCCATCTCTAGCTCTGTCAGTCTCTCACCGCCGTTCCCATCTCTAACTCTCTCAGTCTCTCACTGCCTTTCCTATCTCTAGCTCTCTCAGTCTCTCACTGCCTTTCCCATCTCTAGCTCTCTCAGTCTCTCACTGCCTTTCCCGTCTCCAGCTCTCTCAGTCTCTCACTGCCTTTCCCATCTCTAGCTCTCTCAGTCTCTCACGACCTTTCCCATCTCTAACTCTCTCAGCCTCTCACTGCCTTTCCCATCTCTACCTCTCTCAGTCTCTCACTGCCTTTCCCATCTCTAGCTCTCTCAGTCTCTCACTCCCTTTCCCATCTCCAGCTCTGTCAGCCCCTCACTGCCTTTCCCATCTCTAACTGTCTCAATCTCTCACTGCCTTTCCCCTCTAACTCTCTCTGTCTCTCATGGCCTTTCCCATCTCTACCTCTCTCAGCCTCTCACTGCCTTTCCTATCTCTAGCTCTCTCAGTCTCTCACTGCCTTTCCCATCTCTAGCTCTCTCAGTCTCTCACTGCCTTTCCCGTCTCCAGCTCTCTCAGTCTCTCACTGCCTTTCCCATCTCTAGCTCTCTCAGTCTCTCACTGCCTTTCCCATCTCTAACTCTCTCAGTCTCTCACTGCCTTTCCCATCTCTAGCTCTCTCAATCTCTCACTGCCTTTCCCATCTCTAACTCTCTCAGTCTCTCACTGCCTTTCCTATCTCTAGCTCTCTCAGTCTCTCACTGCCTTTCCCATCTCTAACTCTCTCAGTCTCTCACTGCCTTTCCCATCTCTAGCTGTCTCAATCTCTCACTGCCTTTCCCATCTCTAACTCTCTCAGCCTCTCACTGCCTTTCCCATCTCTACCTCTCTCAGCCTCTCACTGCCTTTCCCATCTCTAGCTCTCTCAGCCTCTCACTGCCTTTCCCATCTCTAACTCTCTCAGTCTCTCACTGCCTTTCCCATCTCTAAGTCTCTGTCTCTCACTGCCTTTCCCATCTCCACCTCTCTCAATCTCTCACTGCCTTTCCCATCTCTAGCTCTCTCAGCCTCTCACTGCTTATCCCATCTCTAACTCTCTCAGTCTCTCACTGCCTTTCCCATCTCTAAGTCTCTGTCTCTCACTGCCTTTCCCATCTCTACCTCTCTCAGCCTCTCACTGCCTTTCTCATCTCTAGCTCTCTCAGCCTCTCACTGCCTATCCCATCTCTAACTCTCTCAGTCTCTCACTGCCTTTCCCATCTCTAACTCTCTCAGTCTCTCACTGCCTTTCCCATCTCGAGCTCTCTCAGTCTCTCACTGCCTTTCCCATCTCTAACTCTCTCAGCCTCTCACTGCCTTTCCCATCTCCAGCTCTCTCTTTCTCTCACTCCCTTTCCCATCTCCAGCTCTCTCAGTCTCTCACGGCCTTTCCCATCTCTAACTCTCTCAGTCTCTCACTGCCTATCCCATCTCTAACTCTCTCAGTCTCTCACTGCCTTTCCCATCTCTAACTCTCTCAGTCTCTCACTGCCTTTCCCATCTCCAGCTCTCTCTTTCTCTCACTCCCTTTCCCATCTGCAGCTCTCTCAGTCTCTCACTGCCTTTCCCATCTCTAGCTCTCTCACTCTCACTGCGTTTCCCATCTCTCGCTCTCTCAGTCTCTCACTCCCTTTCCCAACTCCAGCTCTCTCAGCCCCTCTCTGCCTTTCCCATCTCTAACTGTCTCAATCTCTCACTGCCTTTCCCCTCTAACTCTCTCTGTCTCTCACTGCCTTTCCCATCTCTAACTCTCTCAGCCTCTCACTGCCTTTCCTATCTCTAGCTCTCTCAGTCTCTCACTGCCTTTCCCATCTCTAGCTCTCTCAGTCTCTCACTACCTTTCCCATCTCTAGCTCTCTCAGTCTCTCACTGCCCTTCCCATCTCTAACTCTCTCAGTCTCTCACTGCCTTTCCCATCTCCAGCTCTCTCAGTCTCTCACTCCCTTTCCCATCTCTAGCTCTCTCAGTCTCTCACTGCCTTTCCCATCTCTAACTCTCTCAGTCTCTCACTGCCTTTCCTATCTCTAGCTCTCTCATTCTCTCACTGCCTTTCCCATCTCCAACTCTCTCAGCCTCTCACTGCCTTTCCCATCTCTACCTCTCTCAGCCTCTCACTGCCTTTCCCATCTCTAGCTCTCTCAGCCTCTCACTGCCTTTCCCATCTCTAACTCTCTCAGTCTCTCACTGCCTTTCCCATCTCTAAGTCTCTGTCTCTCACTGCCTATCCCATCTCTAACTCTCTCAGTCTCTCACTGCCTTTCCCATCTCTAACTCTCTCAGTCTCTCACTGCCTTTCCCATCTCGAGCTCTCTCAGTCTCTCACTCCCTTTCCCATCTCTAACTCTCTCAGCCTCTCACTGCCTTTCCCATCTCCAGCTCTCTCTTTCTCTCACTCCCTTTCCCATCTCCAGCTCTCTCAGTCTCTCACGGACTTTCCCATCTCTAACTCTCTCAGTCTCTCACTGCCTATCCCATCTCTAACTCTCTCAGTCTCTCACTGCCTTTCCCATCTCTAACTCTCTCAGTCTCTCACTGCCTTTCCCATCTCGAGCTCCCTCAGTCTCTCACTGCCTTTCCCATCTCTAACTCTCTCAGCCTCTCACTGCCTTTCCCATCTCCAGCTCTCTCTTTCTCTCACTCCCTTTCCCATCTCCAGCTCTCTCAGTCTCTCACTGCCTTTCCCATCTCTAACTGTCTCAGTCTCTCACTGCCTTTCCCATCTCTAACTCTCTCAGTGTCTCGCTGCCTTTCCCATCTCTAACTCTCTCAGTCTCTCACTGACTTTCCCATCTCTAACTCTCTCAGTCTCTCACTGCCTTTCCCATCTCTAGCTCTCTCAGCCTCTCACTGCTTTTCCCATCTCTAGCTCTCTCAGCCTCTCACTGCCTTTCCCATCTCTTGCTCTCTAAGTCTCTCACAGCCTTTCCCATCTCTAACTCTCTCAGTCTCTCACTGACTTTCCCATCTCTAGCTCTCTCAGTCTCTCACTGCCTTTCCCATCTCTAGCTCTCTCACTCTCACTGCCTTTCCCATCTCTCGCTCTCTCAGTCTCTCACTCCCTTTCCCATCTCCAGCTCTCTCAGTCTCTCACTGCCTTTCCCATCTCTAGCTCTCTCAGCCTCTCACTGCCTTTCCCATCTCTAGTTCCCTCACTCTCTCACTACCTTTCCCATCTCTAGCTCTCTAAGCCTCTCACTGCCTTTCCCATCTCTCCCTCTCTCAGTCTCTCACTGCCTTTCCCTTCTCCAGCTCTCTCAGCCTGTCACTGCCTTTCCCATCTCTAACTCTCTCAATCTCTCACTGCCTTTCCCATCTCTAACTCTCTCAGTCTCTCACTGCCTTTCCCATCTCTAACTCTCTCAGCCTCTCACTGCCTTTCCCATCTCTAACTCTCTCAATCTCTCACTGCCTTTACCATCTCTAACTCTCTCAGTCTCTCACTGCCTTTCCCATCTCTAGCTGTCTCAATCTCTCACTGCCTTTCCCATCTCTAACTCTCTCAGTCTCTCTCTGCCTTTCCCATCTCTAGCTCTCTCAGTCTCTCACTGCCTTTCCCATCTCTCGCTCTCTCAGTCTCTCACTGCCTTTCCCATCTCTAACTCTCTCAGTCTCTCACTCCCTTTCCCATCTCTAGCTCTCTCAGTCTCTCACGACCTTTCCCATCTCTAACTCTCTCAGTCTCTCTCTGCCTTTCCCATCTCTAGCTCTCTCAGTCTCTCACTGCCTTTCCCATCTCTAGCTCTCTCAGTCTCTCACTACCTTTCCCATCTCTAGCTCTCTCAGTCTCTCACTGCCTTTCCCATCTCTAACTCTCTCAGTCTCTCACTCCCTTTCCCATCTCTAGCTCTCTCAGTCTCTCACGACCTTTCCCATCTCTAACTCTCTCAGCCTCTCACTGCCTTTCCCATCTCTACCTCTCTCAGTCTCTCACTGCCTTTCCCATCTCTAGCTCTCTCAGTCTCTCACTGCCTTTCCCATCTCTAGCTCTCTCAGTCTCTCACTGCCTTTCCCATCTCTAGCTCTCTCAGTCTCTCTCTGCCTTTCCCATCTCCAGCTCTCTCAGTCTCTCACTCCCTTTCTCATCTCTAACTCTCCCAGCCTCTCACTGCCTTTCCCAACTCTAGCTCTCTCAGTCTCTCACTGCCTTTCCCATCTCTAGCTCTCTCAGTCTCTCACTCCCTTTCCCATCTCTAGCTGTCTCAATCTCTCACTGCCTTTCCCATCTCTAACTCTCTCAGTCTCTCTCTGCCTTTCCCATCTCTAGCTCTCTCAGTCTGTCAGTGCCCTTCCCATCTCTAGCTCTCTCAGTCTCTCACTGCCTTTCCCATCTCTAGCTCTCTCAGTCTCTCAGTGCCCTTCCCATCTCTAACTCTCTCAGTCTCTCACTCCCTTTCCCATCTCTAGCTCTCTCAGTCTCTCAGTGCCCTTCCCATCTCTAGCTCTCTCAGTCTCTCACTGCCTTTCCCATCTCTAACTCTCTCAGTCTCTCACTCCCTTTCCCATCTCTAACTCTCTCAGTCTCTCACTCCCTTTCCCATCTCTAACTCTCTCAGTCTCTCACTGCCTTTCCCATCTCTAACTCTCTCAGTCTCTCACTGCCTTTCCCATCTCTAGCTCTCTCAGTCTCTCAGTGCCCTTCCCATCTCTAACTCTCTCAGTCTCTCACTCCCTTTCCCATCTCTAGCTCTCTCAGTCTCTCACTGCCTTCCCCATCTCTAACTCTCTCAGTCTCTCACTACCTTTCCCATCTCTAACTCTCTCAGTCTCTCACTCCCTTTCCCATCTCTAACTCTCTCAGTCTCTCACTCCCTTTCCCATCTCTAACTCTCTCAGTCTCTCACTGCCTTTCCCATCTCTAACTCTCTCAGTCTCTCACTGCCTTTCCCATCTCTAGCTCTCTCAGTCTCTCACTGCCTTTCCCATCTCTAGCTCTCTCAGTCTCTCACTCCCTTTCCCATCTCTAACTCTCTCAGCCTCTCACTGCCTTTCCCATCTGTAACTGTCTCAGTCTCTCACTGCCTTTGCCATCTCTAGCTCTCTCAGTCTCTCACTGCCTTTCCCATCTCTAGCTCTGTCAGTCTCTCACTGCCTTTCCCATCTCTAACTCTCTCAGTCTCTCACTGCCTTTCCCATCTCTAACTCTCTCAGTCTCTCACTGACTTTCCCATCTCTAACTCTCTCAGTCTCTCACTGCCTTTCCCATCTCTAGCTCTCTCAGCCTCTCACTGCCTTTCCCATCTCTAGCTCTCTCAGCCTCTCACTGCCTTTCCCATCTCTAGCTCTCTAAGTCTCTCACAGCCTTTCCCATCTCTAACTCTCTCAGCCTCTCACTGCCTTTCCCATCTCTAACTCTCTCAGTCTCTCACTGTCATTCCCATCTCCAGCTCTATCAGTCTCTCTCTGCCTTTCCCATCTCGAGCTCTCTCAGTCTCTCACTGCCTTTCCCATCACTAACTCTCTCAGCCTCTCACTGCCTTTCCCATCTCCAGCTCTCTCTTTCTCTCACTCCCTTTCCCATCTCCAGCTCTCTCAGTCTCTCACTGCCTTTCCCATCTCTAACTGTCTCAGTCTCTCACTGCCTTTCCCATCTCTAGCTGTCTCAATCTCTCACTGACTTTCCCATCTCTAGCTCTGTCAGTCTCTCACTGCCTTTCCCATCTCTAACTCTCTCAGTGTCTCGCTGCCTTTCCCATCTCTAACTCTCTCAGTCTCTCACTGACTTTCCCATCTCTTACTCTCTCAGTCTCTCACTGCCTTTCCCATCTCTAGCTCTCTCAGCCTCTCACTGCTTTTCCCATCTCTAGCTCTCTCAGCCTCTCACTTCCTTTCCCATCTCTTGCTCTCTAAGTCTCTCAGTGCCCTTCCCATCTCTAGCTCTCTCAGTCTCTCACTCCCTTTCCCATCTCTAACTCTCTCAGTCTCTCACTGCCTTTCCCATCTCTAGCTCTCTCAGTCTCTCAGTGCCCTTCCCATCTCTAACTCTCTCAGTCTCTCACTCCCTTTCCCATCTCTAGCTCTCTCAGTCTCTCAGTGCCCTTCCCATCTCTAGCTCTCTCAGTCTCTCACTGCCTTTCCCATCTCTAGCTCTCTCAGTCTCTCACTCCCTTTCCCATCTCTAACTCTCTCAGCCTCTCACTGCCTTTCCCATCTGTAACTGTCTCAGTCTCTCACTGCCTTTGCCATCTCTAGCTCTCTCAGTCTCTCACTGCCTTTCCCATCTCTAACTCTCTCAGCCTCTCACTGCCTTTCCCATCTCTAACTCTCTCAGTCTCTCATTGCCTTTCCCATCTCTAACTCTCTCAGTCTCTCACTGACTTTCCCATCTCTAACTCTCTCAGTCTCTCACTGCCTTTCCCATCTCTAGCTCTCTCAGCCTCTCACTGCCTTTCCCATCTCTAGCTCCCTCAGCCTCTCACTGCCTTTCCCATCTCTAGCTCTCTAAGTCTCTCACAGCCTTTCCCATCTCTAACTCTCTCAGTCTCTCACTGCCTTTCCCATCTCTAACTCTCTCAGCCTCTCACTGCCTTTCCCATCTCTAACTCTCTCAGTCTCTCACTCCCTTTCCCATCTCTAACTCTCTCAGTCTCTCACTCCCTTTCCCATCTCTAGCTCTCTCAGTCTCTCACTGCCTTTCCCATCTCTAACTCTCTCAGTCTCTCATTGCCTTTCCCATCTCTAACTCTCTCAGTCTCTCACTGACTTTCCCATCTCTAACTCTCTCAGTCTCTCACTGCCTTTCCCATCTCTAGCTCTCTCAGCCTCTCACTGCCTTTCCCATCTCTAGCTCTCTCAGCCTCTCACTGCCTTTCCCATCTCTAGCTCTCTAAGTCTCTCACAGCCTTTCCCATCTCTAACTCTCTCAGTCTCTCACTGCCTTTCCCATCTCTAACTCTCTCAGCCTCTCACTGCCTTTCCCATCTCTAACTCTCTCAGTCTCTCACTGCCTTTCCCATCTCTAACTCTCTCAGCCTCTCACTGCCTTTCCCATCTCTAACTCTCTCAATCTCTCACTGCCTTTCCCATCTCTAACTCTCTCAGTCTCTCACTGCCTTTCCCATCTCTAGCTGTCTCAATCTCTCACTGCCTTTCCCATCTCTAACTCTCTCAGTCTCTCTCTGCCTTTCCCATCTCTAGCTCTCTCTGTCTCTCACTGCCTTTCCCATCTCTAGCTCTCTCAGTCTCTCACTGCCTTTCCCATCCCTAACTCTCTCAGTCTCTCACTCCCTTTCCCATCTCTAGCTCTCTCAGTCTCTCACGACCTTTCCCATCTCTAACTCTCTCAGCCTCTCACTGCCTTTCCCATCTCTAACTCTCTCAGTCTCTCACTGCCTTTCCCATCTCTAACTCTCTCAGCCTCTCACTGCCTTTCCCATCTCTAACTCTCTCAGTCTCTCACTGCCTTTCCGATCTCTAGCTCTCTCAGTCTCTCACTGCCTTTCCCATCTCTAACTCTCTCAGTCTCTCACTGCCTTTCCCATCTCTAGCTGTCTCAATCTCTCACTGCCTTTCCCATCTCTAACTCTCTCAGTCTCTCTCTGCCTTTCCCATCTGTAGCTCTCTCAGTCTCTCACTGCCTTTCCCATCTCTAGCTCTCTCAGTCTCTCACTCCCTTTCCCATCTCTAACTCTCTCAATCTCTCACTGCCTTTCCCATCTCTAACTCTCTCAGCCTCTCACTGCCTTTCCCATCTCTACCTCTCTCAGTCTCTCACTGCCTTTCCCATCTCTAGCTCTCTCAGTCTCTCTCTGCCTTTCCCATCTCCAGCTCTCTCAGTCTCTCACTCCCTTTCTCATCTCTAACTCTCCCAGCCTCTCACTGCCTTTCCCATCTTTAGCTCTCTCAGTCTCTCACTGCCTTTCCCATCTCTAGCTCTCTCAGTCTCTCACTCCCTTTCCCATCTCTAGCTCTGTCAGTCTCTCACTGCCTTTCCCATCTCTAGCTCTCTCAGTCTCTCTCTGCCTTTCCCATCTCTAGCTCTCTCAGTCTCTCACGACCTTTCCCATCTCTAACTCTCTCAGCCTCTCACTGCCTTTCCCATCTCTAACTCTCTCAGTCTCTCACTGCCTTTCCCATCTCTAACTCTCTCAGCCTCTCACTGCCTTTCCCATCTCTAACTCTCTCAGCCTCTCACTACCTTTCCCATCTCTAGCTCTCTCAGTCTCTCACTGCCTTTCCCATCTCTACCTCTCTCAGTCTCTCACTGCCTTTCCCATCTCTACCTCTCTCAGTCTCTCAGTGCCTTTCCCATCTCTAACTCTCTCAGTCTCTCACTGCCTTTCCCATCTCTCACTCTCTCAGTCTCTCTCTGCCTTTCCCATCTCCAGCTCTCTCAGTCTCTCACTCCCTTTCTCTTCTCTAACTCTCCCAGCCTCTCACTGCCTTTCCCATCTCTAGCTCTCTCAGTCTCTCACTGCCTTTCCCATCTCTAGCTCTCTCAGTCTCTCACTCCCTTTCCCATCTCTAGCTCTGTCAGTCTCTCACAGCCTTTCCCATCTCTAGCTCTGTCAATCTCTCACTGCCTTTCCCATCTCTAACTCTCTCAGTCTCTCACCGCCTTTCCCATCTCTAACTCTCTCAGTCTCTCGCTGCCTTTCCCATCTCCAGCTCTGTCAGTCTATCACTACCTTTCGCATCTCTAGCTCTCTCAGTCTCGCAGTGCCTTTCCCATCTCTAGCTCTCTCAGTCTCTCACTGCCTTTCCCATCTCTCGCTCTCTCAGCCTCTCACTACCTTTCCCATCTAACTGTCTCAGTCTCTCACTCCCTTTCCCATCTGTCGCTCTCTCAGTCTCTCAGTGCCTTTCCCATCTCTAGCTCTCTCAGTCTCTCACTGCCTTTCCCATCTAACTCTCTCAGTCTCTCACTCCCTCTCCCATCTCTACCTCTCTCAGTCTCTCCCTGCCTTTCCCATCTCTAGCTCTCTCAGGCTCTCACTACCTTTCCCATCTCTAGCTCTCTCAGCCTCTCACTACCTTTCACATCTCTAGCTCTCTCAGTCTCTCACTGCCTTTCCCATCTCTAGCTCTCTCAGTCTCTCACTGCCTTTCCCCTCTCCAACTCTCTCAGTCTCTCACTGCCTTTCCCATCTCTAACTCTCACAGTCTCTCACTGCCTTTCCCATCTCTAACTCTCTCAGTCTCTCACTGCCTTTCCCACCTCTAGCTCTCTCAGTCTCTCACTGCCTTTCCCATCTCTAACTCTCTCAGACTCTCACTGCCTTTCCCATCTCTAGCTCTCTCAGTCTCTCACTACTCTTCCCATCTCTTGCTCTCTCAGCCTCTCACTACCTTTCCCATCTAACTGTCTCAGTCTCTCACTCCCTTCCCCATCTCTAGCTCTCTCAGTCTCTCACTGCCTTTCCCATCTCTCGCTCTCTCAGTCTCTCACTGCCTTTCCCATCTCTAACTCTCTCAGTCTCTCACTGCCTTTCCCATCTCTTGCTCTCTCAGTCTCTCACTGCCTTTCCCATCTCTAGCTCTCTCAGTCTCTCACTGCCTTTCCCATCTCCAGCTCTCTCAGTCTCTCACTGCCTTTCCCATCTCTAACTCTCTCAGTCCCTCATTGCCTTTCCCATCTCTAGCTCCCTCAGCCTCTCACTACCTTTCCCATCTATCTCGCAGTCTCTCACTGCCTTTCCCATCTCTAGCTCTCTCAGTCTCTCACTGCCTTTCCCATCTCTAACTCTCTCAGTCTCTCACTGCCTTTCCCATCTCTAGCTCTCTCAGTCTCTCAGTGCCTTTCCCATCTCTAGCTCTCTCAGTCTCTCACTGCCTTTCCCATCTCTAACTCTCTCAGTCTCTCACTGCCTTTCCCATCTCTAGCTCTCTCAGTCTCTCAGTGCCCTTCCCATCTCTAACTCTCTCAGTCTCTCAGTGCCCTTCCCATCTCTAGCTCTCTCAGTCTCTCACTGCCTTTCCCATCTCTAACTCTCTCAGTCTCTCACTCCCTTTCCCATCTCTAACTCTCTCAGTCTCTCACTGCCTTTCCCATCTCTAGCTCTCTCAGTCTCTCAGTGCCCTTCCCATCTCTAACTCTCTCAGTCTCTCACTCCCTTTCCCATCTCTAGCTCTCTCAGTCTCTCAGTGCCCTTCCCATCTCTAGCTCTCTCAGTCTCTCACTGCCTTTCCCATCTCTAGCTCTCTCAGTCTCTCACTCCCTTTCCCATCTCTAACTCTCTCAGCCTCTCACTGCCTTTCCCATCTGTAACTGTCTCAGTCTCTCACTGCCTTTGCCATCTCTAGCTCTCTCAGTCTCTCACTGCCTTTCCCATCTCTAGCTCTGTCAGTCTCTCACTGCCTTTCCCATCTCTAACTCTCTCAGTCTCTCATTGCCTTTCCCATCTCTAACTCTCTCAGTCTCTCACTGATTTTCCCATCTCTAAATCTCTCAGTCTCTCACTGCCTTTCCCATCTCTAGCTCTCTCAGCCTATCACTGCCTTTCCCATCTCTAGCTCTCTCAGCCTCTCACTGCCTTTCCCATCTCTAGCTCTCTAAGTCTCTCACAGCCTTTCCCATCTCTAACTCTCTCAGTCTCTCACTGCCTTTCCCATCTCTAACTCTCTCAGTCTCTCACTGCCTTTCCCATCTCTAACTCTCTCAGCCTCTCACTGCCTTTCCTATCTCTAGGTCTCTCAGTCTCTCACTGCCTTTCCCATCTCTAACTCTCTCAGCCTCTCACTGCCTTTCCCATCTCTAGCTCTCTCAGTCTCTCACTGCCTTTCCCATCTCTAACTCTCTCAGTCTCTCACTGCCTTTCCCATCTCCAGCTCTCAGTCTCTCACTGCCTTTCCCATCTCGAGCTCTCTCAGTCTCTCACTGCCTTTCCCATCTCTAACTCTCTCAGCCTCTCACTGCCTTTCCCATCTCCAGCTCTCTCAGTCTCTCACTGCCTTTCCCATCTCTAACTCTCTCAGTCTCTCACTGCCTTTCCCATCTCTAACTCTCTCAGCCTCTCACTGCCTTTCCCATCTCTAACTCTCTCAATCTCTCACTGCCTTTCCCATCTCTAACTCTCTCAGTCTCTCACTGCCTTTCCCATCTCTAGCTGTCTCAATCTCTCACAGCCTTTCCCATCTCTAACTCTCTCAGTCTCTCACTGCCTTTCCCATCTCTAGCTCTCTCATCCTCTCACTGCCTTTCCCATCTCTAGTTCCCTTACTCTCTCACTACCTTTCCCATCTCTAGCTCTCTAAGCCTCTCACTGCCTTTCCCATCTCTCCCTCTCTCAGTCTCTCACTGCCTTTCCCTTCTCCAGCTCTCTCAGCCTGTCACTGCCTTTCCCATCTCTAACTCTCTCAATCTCTCACTGCCTTTCCCATCTAACTCTCTCAGTCTCTCACAGCCTTTCCCATCTCTAACTCTCTCAGCCTCTCACTGCCTTTCCCATCTCTAACTCTCTCAATCTCTCACTGCCTTTCCCATCTCTAACTCTCTCAGTCTCTCACTGCCTTTCCCATCTCTAGCTGTCACAGTCTCTCACTGCCTTTCCCATCTCTAACTCTCTCAGTCTCTCACTGCCTTTCCCATCTCTAACTCTCTCAGCCTCTCACTGCCTTTCCCATCTCTAACTCTCTCAATCTCTCACTGCCTTTCCCATCTCTAACTCTCTCAGTCTCTCACTGCCTTTCCCATCTCTAGCTGTCTCAATCTCTCACTGCCTTTCCCATCTCTAACTCTCTCAGTCTCTCTCTGCCTTTCCCATCTCTAGCTCTCTCAGTCTCTCACTGCCTTTCCCATCTCTAGCTCTCTCAGTCTCTCACTCCCTTTCCCATCTCTAACTCTCTCAGTCTCTCACTCACTTTCCCATCTCTAGCTCTCTCAGTCTCTCACGACCTTTCCCATCTCTAACTCTCTCAGCCTCTCACTGCCTTTCCCATCTCTAACTCTCTCAGTCTCTCACTGCCTTTCCCATCTCTAACTCTCTCAGCCTCTCACTGCCTTTCCCATCTCTAACTCTCTCAGTCTCTCACTGCCTTTCCCATCTCTAACTCTCTCAGTCTCTCACTGCCTTTCCCATCTCTAGCTGTCTCAATCTCTCACTGCCTTTCCCATCTCTAACTCTCTCAGTCTCTCTCTGCCTTTCCCATCTGTAGCTCTCTCAGTCTCTCACTGCCTTTCCCATCTCTAGCTCTCTCAGTCTCTCACTCCCTTTCCCATCTCTAACTCTCTCAATCTCTCACTGCCTTTCCCATCTCTAACTCTCTCAGCCTCTCACTGCCTTTCCCATCTCTACCTCTCTCAGTCTCTCACTGCCTTTCCCATCTCTAGCTCTCTCAGTCTCTCTCTGCCTTTCCCATCTCCAGCTCTCTCAGTCTCTCACTCCCTTTCTCATCTCTAACTCTCCCAGCCTCTCACTGCCTTTCCCATCTCTAGCTCTCTCAGTCTCTCACTGCCTTTCCCATCTCTAGCTCTGTCAGTCTCTCACTGCCTTTCCCATCTCTAACTCTCTCAGTCTCTCACCACCTTTCCCATCTCTAACTCTCTCAGTCTCTCGCTGCCTTTCCCATCTCCAGCTCTGTCAGTCTATCACTACCTTTCGCATCTCTAGCTCTCTCAGTCTCGCAGTGCATTTCCCATCTCTAGCTCTCTCAGTCTCTCACTGCCTTTCCCATCTCTCGCTCTCTCAGCCTCTCACTACCTTTCCCATCTAACTGTCTCAGTCTCTCACTCCCTTTCCCATCTGTCGCTCTCTCAGTCTCTCAGTGCCTTTCCCATCTCTAGCTCTCTCAGTCTCTCACTGCCTTTCCCATCTCTAGCTCTCTCAGCCTCTCACTGCCTTTCCCATCTAACTCTCTCAGTCTCTCACTCCCTTTCCCATCTCTACCTCTCTCAGTCTCTCACTGCCTTTCCCATCTCTAGCTCTCTCAGTCTCTCACTACCTTTCCCATCTCTAGCTCTCTCAGCCTCTCACTACCTTTCCCATCTCTAGCTCTCTCAGTCTCTCACTGCCTTTCCCATCTCTAGCTCTCTCAGTCTCTCACTGCCTTTCCCCTCTCTAGCTCTCTCAGCCTCTCAGTGCCTTTCCCATCTCTAACTCTCTCAGCCTCTCACTGCCTTTCCCTTCTAACTCTCTCAGTCTCTCACTCCCTTTCCCATCTCTAGCTCTCTCAGTCTCTCACTGCCTTTCCCATCTCTAGCTCTCTCAGCCTCTCACTGCCTTTCCCATCTCTCGCTCTCTCAGTCTCTCACTACCTTTCCCATCTCTCGCTCTCTCAGCCTCTCACTACCTTTCCCATCTATCTCTCAGTCTCTCACTGCCTTTCCCATCTCTAACTCTCACAGTCTCTCACTGCCTTTCCCATCTCTAACTCTCTCAGTCATCACTGCCTTTCCCATCTCTAGCTCTCTCAGTCTCTCACTGCCTTTCCCATCTCTAACTCTCTCAGTCTCTCACTGCCTTTCCCATCTCTAACTCTCTCAGTCTCTCACTGCCTTTCCCATCTCTAGCTCTCTCAGTCTCTCACTGCCTTTCCCATCTCTAGCTCGCTCAGCCTCTCACTGCCTTTCCCATCTCCAGCTCTCTCAGTCTCTCACTACCTTTCCCATCTCTTGCTCTCTCAGCCTCTCACTACCTTTCCCATCTAACTCTCTCAGTCTCTCACTGCGTTTCCCATCTCTAACTCTCTCAGTCTCTCACTGCCTTTCCCATCTCTAGCTCTCTCAGCCTCTCACTGCCTTTCCCATCTCTAGCTCTCTCAGCCTCTCACTACCTTTCCCATCTAACTCTCTCAGTCTCTCACTGCCTTTCCCATCTCTAACTCTCTCAGTCTCTCACTGCCTTTCCCATCTCTAGCTCTCTCACTGCCTTTCCCATTTCTAACTCTCTCAGTCTCTCACTACCTTTCCCATCTTTAGCTCTCTCAGTCTCTCACTGCCTTTCCCATCTCTAACTCTTTCAGTCTCTCACTGACTTTCCCATCTCTAGCTCTCACAGTCTCTCACTGCCTTTCCCATCTCTAACTCTCTCAGTCTCTCACTCCCTTTCCCATCTCCAGCTCTCTCAGTCTCTCACTGCCTTTCCCATCTCTAACTCTCTCAGACTCTCACTGCCTTTCCCATCTCTAACTCTCTTAGTCTCTCACTCCCTTTCCCATCTCTAGCTCTCTCAGTCTCTCAGTGCCTTTCCCATCTCTAGCTCTCTCAGTCTCTCACTGCCTTTCCCATCTCTAACTCTCTAAGTCTCTCACTCCCTTTCCCATCTCTAGCTCTCTCAGTCTCTCACTCCCTTTCCCATCTCTAGCTCTCTCAGTCTCTCACTGCCTTTCCCATCTCTAGCTCTCTAAGTCTCTCACTGCCTTTCCCATCTCTAACTCTCTTAGTCTCTCACTCCCTTTCCCATCTCTAGCTCTCTCAGTCTCTCAGTGCCTTTCCCATCTCTAACTCTCTCAGTCTCTCACTGCCTTTCCCATCTCTAACTCTCTCAGTCTCTCACTGCCTTTCCCATCTCTAACTCTCTCAGTCTCTCACTGCCTTTCCCATCTCTAACTCTCTCTTTCTCTCACTGCCTTTCCCATCTCCAGCTCTCTCAGTCTCTCACTGCCTTTCCCATCTCTAACTCTCTCATTCTCTCACTGCCTTTCCCATCTCTAACTCTCTCAGTCTCTCACTGCCTTTCCCATCTCTAACTCTCTCAGTCTCTCACTGCCTTTCCCATCTCTAACTCTCTCAGTCTCTCACTCCCTTTCCCATCTCTAACTCTCTCAGTCTCTCACTGCCTTTCCCATCTCTAACTCTCTTAGTCTCTCACTCCCTTTCCCATCTCTAACTCTCTCAGTCTCTCACTATCTTTCCCATCTCTAGATCTCTCAGCCTCTCACTGCCTTTCCCATCTCTAACTCTCTCAATCTCTCACTGCCTTTCCCATCTCTAACTCTCTCAGTCTCTCACTGCCTTTCCCATCTCTAACTCTCTCAGTCTCTCACTCCCTTTCCCATCTCTAACTCTCTCAGCCTCTCACTGCCTTTCCCATCTCTAACTCTCTCAATCTCTCACTGCCTTTCCCATCTCTAACTCTCTCAGTCTCTCACTCCCTTTCCCATCTCTAACTCTCTCAGTCTCTCACTGCCTTTCCCATCTCTAACTCTCTCAGTCTCTCACTCCCTTTCCCATCTCTAACTCTCTCAGTCTCTCACTGCCTTTCCCATCTCTTACTCTCTCAGCCTCTCACTGCATTTCCCATCTCTAACTCTCTCAGTCTCTCACTCCCTTTCCCATCTCTAACTCTCTCAGTCTCTCACTGCCTTTCCCATCTCTTACTCTCTCAGCCTCTCACTGCCTTTCCCATCTCTAACTCTCTCAGTCTCTCACTGCCTTTCCCATCTCTTACTCTCTCAGCCTCTCACTGCCTTTCCCATCTCTAGCTCTCTCTTTCTCTCACTCCCTTTCCCATCTCTAACTCTCTCAGTCTCTCACTGCCTTTCCCATCTCTAGCTCTCTCAGTCTCTCACTGCCTTTCCCATCTCTAACTCTCTCAGTCTCTCCCTGCCTTTCCCATCTCTAGCTCTCTCAGTCTCTCACTGCCTTTCCCATCTCCAGCTCCTTTCCCATCTCTAGCTCTCTCAGTCTCTCACTGCCTTTCCCATCTCCAGCTCTCTCAGTCTCTCACTGCCTTTCCCATCTCTAACTCTCTCAATCTCTCACTGCCTTTCCCATCTCGAACTCTCTCAGCCTCTCACTCCCTTGCCCATCTCTACCTCTCTCAGTCTCTCACGGCCTTTCCCATCTCTAACTCTCTCAGTCTCTCACTGCCTTTCCCAGCTCTAACTCTCTCAGTCTCTCACTGCCTTTCCCATCTCTAACTCTCTCAGTCTCTCACTGCCTTTCCCATCTCTAACTCTCTGTCTCTCACTGCCTTTCCCATCTCCAGCTCTCTCTTTCTCTCACTCCCTTTCCCATCTCCAGCTCTCTCAGTCTCTCACTGCCTTTCCCATCTCTAACTCTCTCAGTCTCTCACTGCCTTTCCCATCTCTAACTCTCTTAGTCTCTCACTCCCTTTCCCATCTCTAGCTCTCTCAGTCTCTCAGTGCCTTTCCCATCTCTAGCTCTCTCAGTCTCTCACTGCCTTTCCCATCTCTAATTCTCTCAGTCTCTCACTGCCTTTCCCATCTCTAACTCTCTCAGTCTCTCACTGCCTTTCCCATCTCTAACTCTCTCAGTCTCTCACTCCCTTTCCCATCTCTAACTCTCTCAGTCTCTCACTGCCTTTCCCATCTCTAACTCTCTTAGTCTCTCACTCCCTTTCCCATCTCTAACTCTCTCAGTCTCTCACTCCCTTTCCCATCTCTAACTCTCTCAGTCTCTCACTCCCTTTCCCATCTCCAGCTCTCTCAGTCTCTCACTGCCTTTCCCATCTCTAACTCTCTCAGTCTCTCACTGCCTTTCCCATCTCTAACTCTCTTAGTCTCTCACTCCCTTTCCCATCTCTAGCTCTCTCAGTCTCTCAGTGCCTTTCCCATCTCTAGCTCTCTCAGTCTCTCACTGCCTTTCCCATCTCTAACTCTCTCAGTCTCTCACTGCCTTTCCCATCTCTAACTCCCTCAGTCTCTCACTGCCTTTCCCATCTCTAACTCTCTCAGTCTCTCACTCCCTTTCCCATCTCTAACTCTCTCAGTCTCTCACTGCGTTTCCCATCTCTAACTCTCTTAGTCTCTCACTCCCTTTCCCATCTCTAACTCTCTCAGTCTCTCACTCCCTTTCCCATCTCTAACTCTCTCAGTCTCTCACTCCCTTTCCCATCTCCAGCTCTCTCAGTCTCTCACTCCCTTTCCCATCTCTAACTCTCTCAGTCTCTCACTTCCTTTCCCATCTCTAACTCTCTCAATCTCTCACTGCCTTTCCCATCTCTAACTCTCTCAGTCTCTCACTGCCTTTCCCATCTCTAACTCTCTCAGTCTCTCACTGCCTTTCTCATCTCTAACTCTCTCAGTCTCTCACTGCCTTTCCCATCTCTAACTCTCTCAGTCTCTCACTCCCTTTCCCATCTCTAACTCTCTCAGTCTCTCACTGCCTTTCCCATCTCTAACTCTCTCAGCCTCTCACTGCCTTTCCCATCTCTAACTCTCTCAGTCTCTCACTGCCTTTCCCATCTCTAGCTCTCTCAGCCTCTCACTGCCTTTCCCATCTCTAACTCTCTCAGCCTCTCACTGCCTTTCCCATCTCTAACTCTCTCAATCTCTCACTGACTTTCCCATCTCTAGCTCTCTAAGTCTCTCACTCCCTTTCCCATCTCTCGCTCTCTCAGTCTCTCACTCCCTTTCCCATCTCTAACTCTCTCAGCCTCTCACTGCCTTTCCCTTCTCTAACTCTCTCAATCTCTCACTGCCTTTCCCCTCTAACTCTCTAAGTCTCTCACTCCCTTTCCCATCTCTAGCTCTCTCAGTCTCTCACTCCCTTTCCCATCTCTAACTCTCTCAGCCTCTCACTCCCTTTCCCATCTCCAGCTCTCTCAGTCTCTCACTGCCTTTCCCATCTCTAACTCTCTCAGTCTCTCACTGCCTTTCCCATCTCTAACTCTCTCAGCCTCTCACTGCCTTTCCCATCTCTAGCTCTCTCAGCCTCTCACTACCTTTCCCATCTAACTCTCTCAGTCTCTCACTGCCTTTCCCATCTCTAACTCTCTCAGTCTCTCACTGCCTTTCCCATCTCTAGCTCTCTCACTGCCTTTCCCATTTCTAACTCTCTCAGTCTCTCACTACCTTTCCCATCTTTAGCTCTCTCAGTCTCTCACTGCCTTTCCCATCTCTAACTCTTTCAGTCTCTCACTGACTTTCCCATCTCTAGCTCTCACAGTCTCTCACTGCGTTTCCCATCTCTAACTCTCTCAGTCTCTCACTCCCTTTCCCATCTCCAGCTCTCTCAGTCTCTCACTGCCTTTCCCATCTCTAACTCTCTCAGACTCTCACTGCCTTTCCCATCTCTAACTCTCTTAGTCTCTCACTCCCTTTCCCATCTCTAGCTCTCTCAGTCTCTCAGTGCCTTTCCCATCTCTAGCTCTCTCAGTCTCTCACTGCCTTTCCCATCTCTAACTCTCTAAGTCTCTCACTCCCTTTCCCATCTCTAGCTCTCTCAGTCTCTCACTCCCTTTCCCATCTCTAGCTCTCTCAGTCTCTCACTGCCTTTCCCATCTCTAGCTCTCTAAGTCTCTCACTGCCTTTCCCATCTCTAACTCTCTTAGTCTCTCACTCCCTTTCCCATCTCTAGCTCTCTCAGTCTCTCAGTGCCTTTCCCATCTCTAACTCTCTCAGTCTCTCACTGCCTTTCCCATCTCTAACTCTCTCAGTCTCTCACTGCCTTTCCCATCTCTAACTCTCTCAGTCTCTCACTGCCTTTCCCATCTCTAACTCTCTCTTTCTCTCACTGCCTTTCCCATCTCCAGCTCTCTCAGTCTCTCACTGCCTTTCCCATCTCTAACTCTCTCATTCTCTCACTGCCTTTCCCATCTCTAACTCTCTCAGTCTCTCACTGCCTTTCCCATCTCTAACTCTCTCAGTCTCTCACTGCCTTTCCCATCTCTAACTCTCTCAGTCTCTCACTCCCTTTCCCATCTCTAACTCTCTCAGTCTCTCACTGCCTTTCCCATCTCTTACTCTCTCAGCCTCTCACTGCCTTTCCCATCTCTAACTCTCTCAGTCTCTCTCTGCCTTTCCCATCTCTAACTCTCTCAGTCTCTCACTGCCTTTCCCATCTCTAACTCTCTCAGCCTCTCACTGCCTTTCCCATCTCTAACTCTCTCAGTCTCTCACTGCCTTTCCCATCTCCAGCTCTCAGTCTCTCACTGCCTTTCCCATCTCTAACTCTCTCAGCCTCTCACTGCCTTTCCCATCTCTAACTCTCTGTCTCTCACTGCCTTTCCCATCTCTAACTCTCTTAGTCTCTCACTGCCTTTCCCATCTCTAGCTGTGTCAATCTCTCACTGCGTTTCCCATCTCTAGCTCTCTCACTCTCACTGCCTTTCCCATCTCTAACTCTCTCAGTCTCTCACTGCCTTTCCCATCTCTAGCCCTCTCAATCTCTCACTGCCTTTCCCATCTCTAACTCTCTCAGCCTCTCACTGCCTTTCCCATCTCTACCTCTCTCAGTCTCTCACTGCCTTTCCCATCTCTAACTCTCTTAGTCTCTCACTGCCTTTCCCATCTCTAGCTGTGTCAATCTCTCACTGCGTTTCCCATCTCTAGCTCTCTCACTCTCACTGCCTTTCCCATCTCTCGCTCTCTCAGTCTGTCACTCCCTTTCCCATCTCCAGCTCTCTCAGCCTCTCACTGCCTTTCCCATCTCTCGCTCTCTCAGTCTCTCACTGCCTTTCCCATCTCTAGCTCTCTCTGTCTCTCACTCCCTTTCTCATCTCTAACTCTCCCAGCCTCTCACTGCCTTTCCCATCTCTAGCTCTCTCAGTCTCTCACTGTCTTTCCCATCTCTAGCTCTCTCAGTCTCTCACTGCCTTTCCCCTCTAACTCTCTCAGCCTCTCACTGCCTTTCCCATCTCTCGCTCTCTCAGTCTCTCACTCCCTTTCCCATCTCAAGCTCTGTCAGTCTCTCACTGCCTTTCCCATCTCTCGTTCTCTCAGTCTCTCACTGCCTTTCCCATCTCTAACTCTCTCAGTCTCTCACTGCCTTTCCCATCTCTAGCTCTGTCAGTCTCTCACTGTCTTTCCCATCTCTAGCTCTGTCAGTGTCTCACTGCCTTTCCCATCTCTAACTCTCTCAGTCTCTCACTGCCTTTCCCATCTCTAACTCTCTCAGTCTCTCACTGTCTTTCCCATCTCTAGCTCTGTCAGTCTCTCACTGCCTTTCCCATCTCTAACTCTCTCAGTCTCTCACTGCCTTTCCCATCTCTAACTCTCTTAGTCTCTCACTGCCTTTCCCATCTCTAACTCTCTCAGTCTCTCACTGCCGTTCCCCTCTAACTCTCTCAGCCTCTCACTGTCTTTCCCATCTCCAGCTCTCTCAGTCTCTCACTGCCTTTCCCATCTCTAGCTCTGTCAGTCTCTCACTGCCTTTCCCATCTCCAGCTCTGTCAGTCTCTCACTGCCTTTCCCATCTCTAGCTCTCTCAGCCTCTCACTGCCTTTCCCATCTCTAGCTCTCTCAGTCTCTCACTACCTTTCCCATCTCTAGCTCTCTCAGTCTCTCACCGCCTTTCCCATCTCTAGCTCTCTCAGTCTCTCCCGACCTTTCCCATCTCTAGCTCTCTCAGTCTCTCACTCCCTTTCCCATCTCTAGCTCTCTCAGTCTCTCACTACCTTTCCCATCTCTAGCTCTCTCAGTCTCTCACCGCCTTTCCCATCTCTCGCTCTCTCAGTCTCTCACTACCTTTCCCATCTCTAGCTCTCTCAGCCTCTCACTACCTTTCCCATCTAACTCTCTCAGTCTCTCACTCCCTTTCCCATCTCTAGCTCTGTCAGTCTCTCACTGCCTTTCCCATCTCTAGCTCTGTCAGTCTCTCACTCCCTTTCCCATCTCTAGCTCTCTCAGCCTCTCACTACCTTTCCCATCTAACTCTCTCAGTCTCTCACTCCCTTTCCCATCTCTAGCTCTGTCAGTCTCTCACTGCCTTTCCCATCTCTAGCTCTCTCAGCCCCTCACTGCCTTTCCCGTATCTAGCTCTCTCAGCCTCTCACTGCCTTTCCCATCTCTAACTCTCTCAGTGTCTCACTTACCCTCTCATTTCTCTCTCTCTCTCACAGCCTCTTGTTCTCTCTGTGTCTCTCCCTCTCCCCCTCTCTCTCAGCCTTTCCTTGTCCTTCACCTCTCCCTTTCTTTCTCTTTGTCAGCCACTTGGTGTCCCTCTCTTCACTTCCTGTCTCTCTCAGAGCTTCTTTTTCTCTCTGTCTCTATCTCTCCTTGTCTCAACCTATCGCTGTCATTCTCCTCATCCCCCTCTCACCCTCCCGTCCGGTCCATCTATGGCCTACTTCTGCATCATCGGGTATCTATGATGAGCACATTATCTGTATCTCACATATAAACACAATTGTTCACCATGAATAATCTCCCTGAACTATGACCACATTGGTTAGCAGAGAATTTCGACGGGGTGAATGGCTTACTTTGAGTTCTGCATGTTATGATTCCTATGCTTAAATTATGGGAATATAAATGTAGAACATAGAAGTTTCTAAGAGCATGTAAACATAAAATGATTAGTGAAGATAATGTGTGACCTATACTTTGGGTAAAAACAATGACTGCAGATGCTGGAAACCAGATTCTGGATTAGTTGTGCTGGAAGAGCACAGCAGTTCAGGCAGCATCCAAGTAGCTTCGAAATCGACGTTTCGGGCCAAAGCCCTTCATCAGGAAGGCCTATACATTGGGGAGACAGGCTGCCTACTTGCAGAACGTTTCAGAGAACACCTCTGGGGCACCTGGACCAACCAACCCAACCACCCCGTGGCTCAACACTTTAACTCACTCTCCCACTCTGCCAAGGACATGCAGGTCCTTGGCCTCCTCCATTGCCAGACCATGGCAACACGACGCCTGGAGGAAGAGCGCCTCATCTTCCGCCTCTGAACGTCCAACCACAAGAGATGAATGCTGATTTCTCCAGCTTCCTTATTTCCCCTCCCTCCACCTTATCTCAGTCCCAACCCTCGAGTCAGCACCGCCTTCTTGACCTGCAATCTTCTTCCTTACCTCTCCACCCCCACCCCCCTCCTGCCTATCACCCTCACCTTAACCTCCTTCCACCTATCGCATTCCCAACGCCCCTCCCCCAAGTCCCTCCTCCCTACCTTTTATCTTATCCTGCTTGGCACACCTTCCTCATTCCTGAAGAAGGGCTTATGCCCGAAACGTCGATTCTTCTGCTCCTTGGATGCTGCCTGACCTGCTGTGCTTTTCCAGCAACACATTTTTAAGCATACGATTTAAGGAAATGGCAGTGCAATTAAACGACTTATTTAGCTCTATCTTTACACAAGACGATGCAAATAATTGCCAGTGAACCGAAGGATACTAATGTAGGCGAGAATTGCAGACAATTAACATTAGTTTGCCATAGTCCAGAGAACTTCATTCAAACTAATCCAGGAACTAGGAGATTAATTGAAAATTCATGTCGCTGAAGTGGATATGTGTGTGTAATGTGGTGTAGTGGAGTTGAAATCGGCACATGATGTTGTTACCTTTCCAAAAGCTGCAGGTTCTGAAGAGTGGAGCAACCTGACAGATTCTGGGTCACAGTGCCACTCTAACATGGAAAAATTGCAGAATGGAGAAGACCATGGCACACAGACAGGTTAACGCCAAACCTCACGGAAACATTGAAGTTACTGTGAGAAAGACGTGGAAACGGTATTCGCCAAGTCCACACACACTGATGAAAGTGAAATCATATTTTACAGTCATATAGGAATTCCTTGTCTCAACCTATCGCTGTCATTCTCCTCAACCCCCTCTCACCCTCCCGTCCAGTCCATCGATGGCCTACTTCTGCATCATCGGGTATCTATGATGAGCACATTATCTGTATCTCACACATAAACACAATCGTTCACCATTAATAATCTCCCTGAGTTATGACCACATTGGTTAGCAGAGAGTTTCTGAAGATAACATCAGAAAGTGATAAGGGACATGGAGTGGATCTGGTGCATTTAAGGTTTTGGAGGCTATTTCATAAAGTCTCGTGTCAAAGGTTAGTTTGGCAATATTAAAGCAAATGGTAATGGAACAGTATTCTGCTTTGGTTTGAGAATTTATCAGCGTCAGAAAGCAGAATGTATATTTTTTTGAACCGGGAAATAGTGAACATTGATCTTCCATGCGGATCAATATTTCGATTCCAGCTATTCACAATAGCTTTAGTGATTTCTTTTCCCATTCATGACATGTACTTAACTGGGGCATGTCTCTGGACTGTTAACAGCTGTTTTGTTCATTCATTAACTGGATAATTAACACGATAGGATACTTCATCATCTCCTGGACTTGCTGTCTGAACTGGGACTGGGTTGCCATACAAACAAATTTGTTTGTGCAGCAACTTAAATTCACCAGTGAAAGTCCAACCTTCACAAATATACGTTTTGTATTGTTGCAAAGTCTCAGGTGTTTTTCTCGAATGTTATCATAAAAGAATTCAGTAACATGCGCTGACCAGAGAATTATGAAGGTGCTGAATATGGTGAACAGCAAAATCACAGACTTTCTTCTGCTCTTCATCTCTGAGTTCACTGGGATTCTCTCCTTTGTTCTGACCCTGCAGTCTCTGATGGACGACTACTCACGAAAATGTGTCTTACTGTCAGAGCACTGACCAACAACATTGGAGCAAGTGGAAACAATGGAGGTAAAACCCTATCAAACAAATTAAATCCCACCTAATCCAGGCTCAGTAATGCATTTTGGTTTTTGATAACAGAACCATGCTACAGTGGCAATGGTTTTTTTTTGGTTCATATCAAAATTAAAACAGGATTTTTCAAAACAGAGGAAAGTTTACCATATTGAGAAAATGACATCTGCATTTTTCTTGGGACAATATTTCGTTTTCATGATCAGGAAGCAGATTGTAATAAATCGATTTAATCAGAAGGTGAGTGTGAACTAGACAGAACAGTTCACCGCAGCATGAAGCAGAACATGGTGAATATATATATATATTTAATTTGTCAGAGAATAACTTCAGTGATTCTAACAAATAGATCTGCTGTTCCCATGGCCAGCAGGTAGAGACTGGCACAGTTTGAGGGACCGCAGTTTCCTCAGGGCATGACCGCAATTCCAAGAGAATTAACTGCACAATAAGGGAACAGAAAGTGTAAATTGCAGATTGAATAAATTTGTGCACAGTATTCAACAGTAAGTACAGTTTAAGTACAAATAAGAAGCTCTTGGGTTTAATTTAGTGTATTTTGGGTGGACCGAGACTGGAAAAAACATTGTATGATTGACACATTTTAGAATAGCATTTAATTGGTCTACACTGCCTCAAACCGTCAACAAATGATGCCCCTCCACATTTTCAGTCTCCGTAAATCGACATTGAGTCCATTTCAGCCTCAAACATTCCTTGAAAATATAACCCGCCCAAGACTGGTCCTGTGACCGGATTAGAACCTGGAGAGCTTTGGAAACTGCGCATGACTGGACTAGATCTGGAGATCGCACTTAGCCCAGTAACAGAATCAAACACTTTCTTGTTCGGTTCCACTCACGGATATCAGAATCCATCTCCTTTTGCCCAGTATCTCATTCCCCTCAGAATCAATACTCCTGTCCTAGATCCTATTTCCGAGAAGAAGAAGAGTCAAACCGGACTCGAAACATTAACCCTGTTTCTTTATACCCAGGTTCTGCCAGATCTGCTGAGTTTCTCCAGTGTTCATTGAGCTGGCACGATTACACACAGTTCTGATGAGGTAAGTTGAGACAAGGATCCCATCTCATGGTGCAGAACTTCATCAAGCACTGTAAACCTGTCCTATCAGATTTGGGAATAAGACACTCGTTCCTTAGCAGATGTATACCGTGAGAGCACGAATGTCATTTGTAACAATTCACCGATTACAGCCATTTTCATCAGCCTGTTCAGACACCATCTCAAGTGCTGGTAATACTTGAGTGCAGTTCTTGTATCTCAGAGGTAAGGTCACTACCACTTGCATCATAAGAGCCTGTGCATGTCAATGTTAGAGGACCGAGAATATTCAAAACATCTGGCATAATAAATGACATCATTGATCAAGTGTTCGTACAATGGCGACCAGTAGATCAAATGTCACCGTGAAGGGTTCTTCCTTCCAGACTCACGCACGGTGTGCTGACCCCCAGGTTAAACTCACCACCAGTTGCCCCTCTCTGCTTAGAGAGGGTATGCGGCCCTTTGCGGTTACGTCCCCAAATATATCCAAGACTCCACACTGGGGAATCCAACTGACTCAGCACAAAAGCAAAGCTGAACCTGTTCACAAAACTCTCCAGACAGAAATGCCGAGGGGTTGATTCATCTTGGTCTTCTCTAGTGGGCAAAGGCGGCGGCGCTGACAACATTTCAGCAAGGGCATCGATGGCATGTGCTCCAGAACTTGCCGTGCTCTGAGTCAAGCAGTTGCTGTGGAGCTACAAAACTGGCATCTGCCCGAGAGAGTGGAATTTTGCCCTCTTGTATCCTATGCAATGCACATAAAAGAAGACAAAGCCAAGCTGGTCAATTTCTGCCACATCAGCCTTATCTCGAGCATCAGTACAGTGATGGAAGGTATCGTTATAGGGGTGACACGGTGGTTAGCACTACTGCCTCACAGCGCCAGGTACCCGGGTTCAATTCCCGCCTCAGGCGACTGACTGTGTGGAGTGTGCACATTCTCCCCGTGTCTGCGTGGGTTTCCTCCGGGTGCTCCGGTTTCCTCCCACAGTCCAAAAACGTGTGCAGGTCAGGTGAATTGAAAATAGACAATAGACAATAGACAATAGGTGCAGGAGTAGGCCATTCAGCCCTTCGAGCCTGTACCACCATTCAATATGATCATGGCTAATCATTCCTAATCAGTATCCTCTTCCTGCCTTATCTCCATTACCCTTGATTCCACAATCTTTGAGAGCTCTATCCAACTCTTTCTTAAATGAATCCAGAGACTGGGCCTCCACTGCCCTCTGGGGCAGAGCATTCCACACAGCCACCACTCTCTGGGTGAAGAAGTTTCTCCTCATCTCTGTCCTTAATGGTCTCCCCAGTATTTTTAAGCTGTGTCCTCTGGTTGGGCACTCACCCATCAGTGGAAACATGTTTCCTGCTGCCAGAGTGTCCAATCCTTTCATAATCTTATATGTCTCAATCAGATCCCCTCTCAGTCTTCTAAACTCAAGGGTATACAAGCCCAGTCGCTTCAGTCTTTCAGTGTAAGGTAACCCCGCCATTCCAGGAATTGACCACGTGAACCTACGCTGCACTCCCTCAATAGCCAGAATGTCTTTCCTCAAATTTGGAGATCAGAACTGCACACAGTATTCCAGGTGTGGTCTCACCAGGGCCCTGTACAGCTGCAGAAGCACCTTTTTGCTTCTATACTCAATTCCTCTTGTTATGAAGGCCAGCATGCTATTAGCCTTCTTCACTACCTGCTGTACCTGCATGCTTGCCTTCATTGACTGGTGTACAAGAACACCCAGATCTCTCTGTACTGCCCCTTTACCTACATTGATTCCATTGAGGTAGTAATCTGCCTTCCTATTCTTGCCACCAAAGTGGATAACCATACATTTATCCACATTAAACTGCATCTGCCATGCATCTGCCCACTCACCTAACTTGTCCAGGTCACCGTGTAATCTCCTAACATCCTCATCACGTTTTACCCTGCCATCCAGCTTTGTATCATCAGCAAATTTGCTAATGTTATTGCTGATACCATCTTCTATATCATTAATATATATTGTAAAAAGCTGCAGTCCCAGCACAGATCCCTGCAGTACCCCACTGGTCACTGCTTACCATTCCGAAATGGAGCCGTTTATCACTACCCTTTGTTTCCTATCAGCCAACCAATTTTCAATCCCATCTAGTACTTTGCCCCCAATACCATGTGCCCTAATTGTACTCACTAACCTCCTGTGTGGGACTTTATCAAAAGCTTTCTGAATGTCCAGGTACACGACATCCACTGGATCTCCCTTGTCCATCTTCAGTGTTACATCCTCAAAAAATTCCAGAAGATTAGTCAAGCATGATTTCCCCTTCATAAATCCATGCTGACTATGACCTATCCTGTTACTACTATCCAGATGTGCCGTAATTTCATCCTTTATAATTGACTCCAGCATCTTTCCCACCACTGAGGTCAGACTAACTGGTCTATAATTTCCTGCTTTCTCTCTCCCACCTTTCTTAAAAAGTGGTATAACATTAGCCACCCTCCAATCCTCAGGAACCGACCCCGAATCTATCGAACTCTGGAAAATAATCGCCAACGCATCCACGACTTCTCGAGCCACCTCCTTCAGTACCCTGGAATGTAGACCATCAGGCCCCAGAGACTTATCAACCTTCAGACCTAACCGTCTCTCCAACACCAACTCCTGGCAAATATAAATTCCCGTAAGTTCAGGTCCTTCAGCCAATTGGCCATGCTAAATTGCCCGTAGTGTTAGGTGCAGGGGAATGGGTCTGGGTGGCTTGCTCTTCAGAGGGTCGGTGTGGACTTGTTGGGCCTAGGGCCTGTTTTCACGCTGTAAGTAATGTAATCTAATCTACAAGCAGCACCTGCTCAGCAATAACCTGCTCAGTGACGCCTAGTTTGTGTTCCACTGCGGCCGGTCAGCTCTTGACCCCAGTACACACTTGGTTCTGACATGGACAAAAGAAATGATTCCAGAGTGTGACTCGCTTAACATCAAGACTGCATTATGTGCAGGTTTGTACCTGGGTTTCTAGTGGAGATGGCTTGAGAGACAGACTTTGTCTCATACAAGAGACACTCGTATGTGTGCTCGATTCGTGTGAGAAGTGTGTGTACGACTTTGTGACTGAGTGTTATACTAACTGCGTAGGGCTCCACAGTAGTGTATGTGTGTGTGTCAGTATCTTGTGCATGCGCCTGTAAGCGACTGACAGCATATAGTGTATGATTGAATGTGATTGTGTCTGTTGTTATAATCCTAACTGTTGTTTCTAACTTTTCCTTCTCTTACTACCTTCGAATGTTAAAGTTGTCGATTCATTCCGGAGACCACCCCTGGCTGGAAAATCGACCCTGCGAGGGTGCAGCAAGAATTGGCGCCCAATGCGGCAGAATGCCAAACAAAGATTCGGAGGAATTTAACGAAATCACCTCTTTACAGTAATATAGAAATCAGTATGACATATGTATTGTTAAAATAAAGTCTGATATTAGCCGAAAAGCGGGTTTTATTTGCTTCATTCTATTCCTTCATAAATGAACTGAACTGATGAATTCCCACTTACATAGTTTTGCAAAGTTGTATTGCAATTTTAACTGACTTCTAAATCTGCTTCTCTGACCCCACCTTTGCAGATCTACTGAATTCACATCCTTACTTTCTAAGCAGTACAGGCAGGGTCCCCGTTAGGAATTTGTACTATTCTTTTTAGTCCATTCACAAGTCGATTAGTGTACAAACTGAAAAAGAATACAGGACAATACATATATATATATTTTGAAGACAAGCTTCCATTTAGTCAATGCAACAGCAACGACTATTTAAAGCTAAATCTAAAAATAAAAGGATAAAATTAGAAATCTTGGTATGAGACAGCTGGCCATCCCCAGTCAGGCTGCTTCTCCCGTTCCAACCGTTAAAATAAACCAAGACCTCACAAACTGTTTAATCTATTGACTTGCCGAGTAGACAGCTCCTCGCCTCTCTCATAAACCCACACTTTTGAAAAAAAGAACAAAATAAACTCTTAAACCAACAGCCTTATCACAATACACAGGGAATGAATTGAAGGATTGTGAACCAACAGAAATTAAGGAACTCCGATATAGTTCCAAATCGGGATGGTGAGTGGCTTGGAGGACAACTTGCAAGGGGTTTTGTTTTCATTTATTTGCTATCTTTGTCCTTCTGGATGGTTGTGTTCGTGAGTTCAGAGGTGCTTTCTGAGGAAACTTTGTTGAATTGCTGCAGTGCGTCTTGTAGATAGCACACATGTCTGCTACTGAGATTCGGTGGTGGAGGGAATGGATGCTTGTGGATGTGGTGTCAGTCAAAAGGGTGCTGCTTTATTCTGGATGGTGTCAAGCCTTTTGAGAGTGTTGTTGGAACTTCACCCATCCAGGTACGTGCGGAGTATTCCATCACACTCCTGATTTGTGCCTCGTAGATGGTGGGAAGTCTTATTATGGTTGGGGGCTGGGGTGGGGAATGTGCAGTTAGGGGGGTTGAGTTTCTCACTGCAGGACTCCTAATCTCTGACCTGATGTTATTTCTCCAGACTCCAAATAGATTGGGTTTCACCACCCCAACTGTGGGACTCAAGATTGAAGGCTGGATCCGATTACTCTTGAGAAGCCAAACTGTGACAAACTTGGATGCGTCCAAATGATGCCACCATTCTTGGAAGGGATACGATAGCTGACAGTTTACAACTTCACCTACAGATTGGAGCAATTCCTCTCGTGCTTCACATCTCGCCTTTTAATAACGCCACCATTACCATCTTGCTTCTAATTCCATCTTGTCAAATATCTAAATGAAAGGGAAGGAGAGATAATCAGAGGGTGTGTGCATTGACCCTCTGCACAAGGTATATGATCTGTATTTTGGCTATGTTCAAAGACAAGCCATGGATGAGTTCAGGACGTGTTGTGGTGCATGGATTAAGGAGTAGAAATGAGAAAATGAATTAATCACAAATACGTACTTCTTTCTGGGTTGTGGGTTCTGCTGGGGGAAAATACTCAGCAGACTTAATCCTGTGAGATTGTTTCCTAAAGAGACTTGCAACTTATCAAGCCTTTCAAACTGGCAGCCCATCTCTGAGTTATCATCCCAACCCTTGTTCTGATTCCATAGAAAGATGGTTGTGTGGAGCCACGTTGAATCAGGTTGACATTTTCCAATATCATATCAACTCCAACCAACCTACTGAGTCAACCCCCTTATTCTTGAGTCAGGCGGTAACTCGATCAGTAAATTTGCAGGCTCTTTTCCTTTCTCTGTCTTGCAGATAATTTAGGGGCGATTGTCATTCCGACCAAGAGAAAATGTGCCCCTCACTCCTTGCACAATGTGTGACCTGGTGGTCGTGGCAATATCTGACCTAAAGGCCATTATCACTGATGTCAAACTCTATGGGATATATTATTATTATTTTCTGGAATCTCTCCAGAATACCAACCCTGTATAAAGTGTCATCACCGTCCTGCTGTAAGGAGTATGAGACTGTTCATTCTGGTTCACTCTCAGCTTCTCTTGTGATTGGCTTGCAGCTATTTTTTGCTAGAAGCTGAAAGATATTGCACCCAGAGAACTGCAACTTCAGTACTCGCTACAACCTGAATTCTGATTTGCTGAAAAAATAACGCCATGCTCCACTTTATATATGAACCTGGTTTGATCATTAATAGCATTCCATGGGAATGATATGCAAAACCAAACTATTACACTGATTCTGCACGGGCTTAGCAAGATTTTCACAATTTTGGTTCCATTTGCCTTAATCCTGCAGCTCAACACTCTGAAAGGCAGACACATTTTAGTGGCCAATGGAGTCAACAACGGACTGAAGAGTCAGAGCAAAGGAGAGTCCCAATGAGCCTGAGATGGAGGACAGGAGGTGGTCTCTGAATTTACTCTTCGCCATAGCTGGCAAATTCTTACGTCTGTGGCAAGTGGATGTTATAAAATTCATATGTTACAGTCTGAGAAGAACAGATGACACAGGACTGGAGTATGTCTTTCATCAAGTCGGATGGCTGCTGCGAAGTTTAATTTGCTGCGCAAACGTATTTATTTATTCGTTGACTCAGTGTAAGTTCAGAACGCAGTTCATGAGTGCGGTGAAATGTCCATCCACATTAATTGGTCAGTTAAGTTCTGCAGAAAATCACTGATAGTAGCTCCGAGCCGGGCCCCAGTTTCACCTGTTAATGAATAGAAACAACAATTCTTTGACTCCCAAAGGAGAAGAGCAAAGGACAGGGCAGTATGCAGAAAGTGGTTCTGCTGGAGAAGAGAACATGAAGGGAGTTTTCAGGAAGGCCAGTGCACTCTCTCCATGTCAGAAGAGACAACAATCGCAGTTTCTCCTCCACTGCCAATTGTTTGAACCTCAATTCTTCAACTTCGCTCAGGATGGAATTCTATTCGAACTTACAAAAGACAAAATTGTGTCTCTTTTTTTGGAATTCCCAAACATTACTTACTTGTTGAAGTATCTGACCTCTTGTACTTACATTGATTCCAAATTCTTTGACAAGGTTTCAATTCCCTCACTGGTCTTGACTCTGTCAGACAATCCCTGTAACCTTCATTTCCCATGGCCAATCCAGCTAACCTTCATATCCATGGACACTATGGACAAGTTAGCATGGCCAACCCAGCTAACCTGCACACAGTGGAATTTAACCATGAATGGTCTGTTTCTCAATCCCAGACTCTTGCATTGTCCCCACAACGTTTGATCCCCTTCCCAATCACTGATTCAAAAAAAACTCTGTCCTAAATATGCTCAATGTCTTCGTCCCCACAGCCCTCTGTGGTAATGATTTCTAAAGATTATCCATAATTAGACTGAAGAAATTCATCCTCAAATCCATTCCAAAGGTTGTTCCTTCACCCTGTGGCTGTGCTCTCCGGTCCTAGTCTCTCCTACATGTGGAAACAGCTGACGGGCAGAAGGCGAAATGGGAGTATTCTTCACAAAAGGAAGTACAATGCTGGTCTGATGCTTTTGGAATACTCTCTCAGGACTGATTGGAATCGGTGGACTGGACCAGGTTCGAGAACTCAGCACTTTGGGATGGATCTGCAGTCCCAGCGGCAGCACAGAGTAACGGCGATCACACGCTCATGGTTGTGGTGAATGATGAGGCTGGGACACCCAGTCTCTCATTATTCTGGCGCAGAACATATATTCTGGAAGGGGTGTGAACGAGACAGTAATTGAAGAGCACTGGGAAAAGAAAGAGGGCTAAATACCGATAGAGAGAGGGTTAACAATTGTAGTTGATAGAGAATTTAATCACGAATAATGGGGAGATTATTAAAATACAATTGGAGGGTTAAATAGGGAGACAGCTGAACACAAAAAATGGCAGCAGGATGTTAAAGACAAAACAGGGAGAAGATTTCATTGAAAGTAATAGTGGGAGAAGTACATAGAGAGTAAGAGTATTGATTACAGGGGCACAGGTCGAGGGTTAATACAGGGGAAAATATAACGAATATAATGAGGTAAGCCAGACAGATATCAGAGAATATGAGTTCCATGATTGGGCCTGTTAACCTGCTCTAATCAGGGAGTCCTGGCTGACAGCTGTAAACAGGAAGGTCAGGGGTTCTGCTCACTCAAAGAGTGCTAGCTGGGTCAGTGTGAATACTGTGTAAGCATAAAATCGTTAACTTGATGACTGGTTAGCAAACTTTGTGGAACGTGAGAAGATTTAATACAGAGTAACAGAGAGGATGTTGAATAGAGTGGAGTCGAGTGAGGATTACGTTAAGGGGAAAGAAAGTGGAGTTAATCCAGTGTAATAGAGAAAGAACTAAATATAGACTCATGAGAAGAGAGTTAAATGCAGGATAATTGGGAAAGTCTTAAATACAGGAAAAATGAGAGCGATAAATACAGAATGGAGAGGATTAAATGGAGACTAATAATGAGAAGGTGAATTAGTGAGCAATAGGGAGAAAACTGAATACAGAGACAGAGTCAAACAGTGTAGTCTCAAACATCAGTTTCAATAGAGCGGAAGATTATCGTGAGATGGTTAAATATAAAATAATAGGGACAGTCGTAAACAGAGAGTCATAGGGGGAGTGTTGAACTGAGCAGAAGTGAGAGAGATGGTTAACTACAATGGAACATACAGGATCAAATATAGGTAAAGGTAGGATTAGGTAAAGGGTAATAGAGGATGAGTAAATACAGGCTAATAAAGGGAAGATGAAATGCGATCAATTGATAGAGATGACTGAATACTGATATTGGCTTAAATGTTGATTCATTGGGAGAAGCTACCACAAAAAAGAGTTTCATCCCGTCAAGTATCCAAACCTTAATATTAAGCCCTGGCTCTCCTTCCGTCTATTTTACCTTGCCTCCCAGGATCACCTCTCTCTGCCTCACCTAGTTTCCCTCATTCCCCACGCAGTCGCCATTGAATGTCACACACACCCACACTCCTCACACACCCACACTCCTCACATCTTCCCTTTCCCTCCTGCCTTCGCTTTTTCAGATAGAACATTGTGGATTGACGTAATGCCTTTGTAAGCATAAAATCGTTCACGCGATGACTGGTTAGCAAACCAGTCACATGAGAGGGGATGCATGGCCTTCAACCTCTCCTCTTTACCACCTCAAAATGAGCTCAATTGCCTCCTCCTCTTCCTCTCTATCTGTCTCCAAACGGGGCTTTTTCATTCAATCATTGGGTGAGGGCATGGCTGACGAACGCCAGCATTTTTGCCCATCTCAAATTGCCTAGAGGGCAGTTAAGTGTCAACCACATTTTTGTGGGTCTGGAATCACACGAGCTCCTGACCATTTAAGGATGGAGATTTCCCTCTCGAAAAGACAAGAGCAGATAAATAATTAATATTGGATTTGTGGTCATCATTAGCCTCTTTAATTCCTGAATTCAAGTTGCACAATCTGCTGTATTGGGATTGAACTTGGGTCCCCAGACCATTACCCAGGTCTCTTGATTAGCAGTCCAGCAATAATTCCATGAAGCCATCTCCTCCAACTACTAAATAGTTTCCTTTTGGTAATAGGCTGGAGAACGGGCTGAATACCAACAGAGAGAACTGCAGATACTGTCAATCGGAAACAAAACCAGAAATTGCTGGATAAACTCAGCAAGTCTGCCAGCATCTGTCAAGAGTAATCAGAGCTGAATGGCCTCCTGTTCCAGTGTAACAAAGTGGAGAATAAAGTGAATGGCCTTCTCTTATTCTAGTGTTGCTGGGTGTGTCTATGGCAATAGCACACTCATCCAGTGATTAAAAATGAAGCAATGCTTTGTCCATTGAATTAAAAATAAAATCTGTCGGTGAAACTTGCAAGTCTCTGTCTATCTGTTCTCCTGTTAGGGACTATCTTAAATAAAGGTTCCGTGCAGTATTCTAAATACTTCAGCTTCACAGTCAGTTAGTGTGATATTTCTAAGTATAGTTCAATCATTAACAAGGGAAAGGGGCCGGCAAATAGTGAATAATGTAGGACGTGAGAATTGTTTGATCTTTTTGGTAAAGAGAGACACTATAAATTAACCGGCCCAAGTCTGGAGGGGGTGTCATGAGGTCAAGTCTCGGAGGTGTACTTATTTTTTGGAAAGTGACTGAGCAGATTGGGCAAACTTTTAAACATCCATACAATATTCAGTTAGAGTATAAATGTGAGGGAAATGTTGCTAAAAAAATTATAATTCACTGTTTCAGCCACGGTTGAAGGAAACAGACCAGCTTTGAACCATTGAAATGTGAAAGTCTTGTAATGAGTCCAGCTCAGCAACTGTCCCCATGACCTGTCCTACCTACCTATCTTCTTTTCCACCTATCCACTCCACCCTCTCCTCCTTGACCTATCACCTCCATCCCCTCCCCCACTCACCCATTGTACTCTATGCTACTTTCTCCCCACCCTCACCCTCGTCTCACTTACCTCTCCACGCTTCAGGCTCTCTATCTTTATTCCTGATGAAGGGCTTTTGCCCGAAACGTCGATATTGCTGCTCCTCGGATGCTGCCTGAACTGCTGTGCTCTTCCAGCACCACTAATCCAAAATCTGGTTTCCAGCATCTGCAGTCATTGTTTTTAACCTACAAAATTGATTTCTGCCCATTTCTCAATACCACACTTTAGGAAAAAAAATTGTCAATACCTTGGATCATTCTGGGAAGAGATTACTAGTCACAGGGACATAGCAACAGGCCATACAGCCCCCTCAAGCGTATTCTGCCATTCAATGCCAGATCTGCAAGGTAACTTCATACACCCCTGTGTTTGTGACTTACTCCTTAATATGTAGGCATAACAAAGACAAAGTCTAGCTCAGATTTAAAATTAACAACTGGCCCAGCATTAAATGTTGTTTGTGGAAGAGACTTCCAAATTTCCATAAGCTTTCCTGTGCAGAAATGCTTCTTAACATTTCTCCTGAACGTGCTGACCCAATTCACAGACTATGTCCCTTTGTCCGAGAATCCCCAACCAGGGGGTATAGTTTATCTTTATCTACCCTGTCTTCGAATCTCGAGCGGGAGCAGGCTTAATGTATGCAGTCTGTCCTCATACCTAAACCCCGAAAGGAGAGATATCATTCTTGCAAATCTACTCTGCATTTCTTCCAAGGCCAATATATCCTTCCAAAGGTGTGGTGCTTGGAGCTGCTTCCAGTACTCCCAGTGAGATCTAACCAAGGGTTTTCTGACCTGCAGCAAACCATCTGTGGTCTTACATGGGATGAGCTCCTCACCATTTAGGAGAGCAATTATTGCCCTTCCCAGAGGCCAGCGAAGAGCCAAACACATTGTTGTGGGTCTTGAGTCACATATCGGCCAGACCAAGTAAGGATGGCAATTTCCTTCACTACAGGACACGAGTGAAACTTTACTTATTGATTTATTTTCTTCAAAAAAAATGAAGGCAAAATGATTAATTTAGGAGTTGACCATTTCCCTGTAGACATTGACAATATCCACTGTAGGGTTCGTTTTCATATAATCTGACCTATTGCAAAATTAGTAGGCCATTTTTACACCAATAATCACATTTGGTTAATTATTATTGAAATAGAAGATAGATAAATATGTAACTTTACAAAACCAGTTTTTCCCTCTAATATCCCGAGTAACATAACAGTTCTGAAGTATCTATGCCCGCAAACTCGCTGAAATTGCGCGATTACTGCTTGTCGAACTGGCGTTGGGCTGTTCTTCCTTCTCACAAGGTTCCTGCTTCGTTGTCCTGATGTTCTCTGTGGCATCTCTCTGATTTGAGTGATTTCTTTTAGCTTTAATGTGGAGGTGCCCGTGTTGGACTTGGGAAGAACAATGTCAGACATCACACGACACCAGGTTATCGTCCAATAGATTAATTTGAAATCACAAGCGTTAGTGGGACGTCTGACCTGCTTTTATCTCGTTATCTTGGCCATTTCTGACTGCAGTGGTTAAACAGTATGGTCATGTAACAACATAGTTGTCATATTTTAAATTCAGTTTCTATTTCAGGATGGGTGTTACATAAAACCTTTATTGTATATTTTATATTCCTCTTTTTAATTGACCCGTTTCAAAAAAATAGTTCTACTGAAACTCGGGTCTATTGTTCCACCGGAAACCTTGTTGCAATTTCTCATTGACAATAAATTAAATGTTCAGTCAAATTGAAGCCTTGCATATCTCACTGGATTGACTGAAGTTGACAATGAATGCCGCACACTTCTTGGTTTAATATCTCAGTTCTATTGTCTCATTAACACCCTTTCAATGTCATCAAACAAGATAATGGGTTTGCTACCTGGGCTGACCACACCAATGCCATTACTGACACCAGAATTCCTGTTCCAGGTTCACAACCCTACTGCTGTAGACACCACTGATGCCATCTTCCTCTACCGTCACCGCCACGAGGAAGAGAAGATAAAGATGAAGACAAGAAAGAAAATAAGACAGAAGGATGTGACTGGTCTGGCGATCGGAATCAAATGGGTTCAGAATACTGAACGCTGCCTACCCCGTCAACGCCTGGCAGCTTAAAACAAAATTTCACGAGGAAGTGGATGAGGGATGTTCACCAAGGCTCCAGTGGTTCTCCTGCGAAGTGAGACTAGAGAGGTTCGGATTTGTTTTGGTCAAATCCACCAGCATGAAGTCAAGAGAACATGGAATCTGAACGTGTAACTGCTGATCCCAGAAAACATGGAGGAGCTTAAAAGGGAGAACCACGAAGGGAACTTCAAGACGGTCTTTATTCCCAAAGGTCTTCTGAAACGGAGTGAACTGTCCAAACTCCTTAAAAACGTGCAGCACCTACACCTGCTGCAGGGGATCAGGGTTGATGTCATGGAGGATCACCAGGAGGTGAAGAACAGCGAGCCGCACTCTACATCAGAAGCCAGCAAGATAATCTCAACGTCCACACCATAGAACATAGAAACATAGAACATAGAACATAGAAAAAATACAGCGCAGTACAGGCCCTTTGGCCCTCGATGTTGCACCGATCCAAGCCCACCTAACCTACACTAGCCCACGATCCTCCATATGCCTATCCAATGCCCGTTTAAATGCCCATAAAGAGGGAGAGTCCACCACTGCTACTGGAGGGCATTCCATGAACTCACGACTCGCTGAGGAAAGAATCTATCCCTAACATCTGTCCTATACCTACCAGCCCTGAATTTAAAGCTATGCCCCCTCGTAATAGCTGACTCCATACGTGGAAAAAGGTTCTCATGGTCAACCCTATCTAAACCCCTAATCATCTTGTACACCTCTATCAAGTCACCCCTAAACCTTCTTTTCTCGAATGAAAACAGCCCCAAGTGCCTCAGCTTTTCCTCATACGATCTTCCTACTATACCAGGCAACATCCTGGTAAACCTCCTCTGCACCCATTCCAGTGCCTCCACATCCTTCCTATAGTATGGCGACCAAAACTGCACACAATACTCCAGATGCAGCCGCACCAGATTCTTATACAACTGCAACATGACCTCAGGACTCCGGAACTCAATTCCTCTACCAATAAAAGCCAGTACGCCATATGCCTTCTTCACCGCACTATTTACCTGGGTGGCAACTTTCAGAGATCTGTGTACATGGACACCAAGATTCCTCTGCTCATCCACGCTACCAAGTATCCGACCATTAGCCCAGTACCCCATCTTTTTGTTATTCATACCAAAGTGAATCATCTCACACTTACCCACATTGAACTCCATTTTCCACCTTTCTGCCCAGCTCTGCAGCTTATCTATATCCCGCTGTAACTTGAGACATCCTTCCTCACTGTCAACAACTCCACCGACTTTCGTATCATCCGCAAACTTGCTCACCCAACCTTCTAGCCCCTCCTCCAGGTCATTTATAAAAGTGACAAACAGCAATGGTCCCAAAACAGATCCTTGTGGAACACCGCTAGTAACTGTACTCCAAGATGAACCTTTACCATCAACTACTACCCTCTGTCTTCTTCCAGCCAGCCAATTCCGAATCCAAACCTCGAATGCACCCTCAATGCCATACCTTCGTAATTTTTGCAGTGGCCTACCATGGGGTACCTTATCGAATGCCTTACTAAAATCCATATACAACACATCTACCGCTTTACCCTCATCCACCTCCTTAGTCACCTTCTCAAAGAATTCAATAAGGTTTGTGAGGCACGACCTGCCCTTCACAAAACCATGCTGACTATCCTTGATCACATTATTCCTATCCAGATGTTCATAAATCCTATCCCTTACAATTCTCTCTAAGACTTTGCCCACAACAGAAATGAGACTCACAGGCCTATAGTTACTAGGGTTATCCCTACTCCCCTTCTTGAACAACATTTGCTATCCTCCAGTCTTCTGGCATTATTCCTGTCGACAACGAGGACAAAAAAATCAAGGCCAATGGCTCTGCAATCTCCTCCCTTGCTTCCCAGAGAATCCTAGGATAAATGCCATCAGGCCCAGGGAATTTATCTATTTTCACCCTTTCCAGAATTTCCAATACCTCTTCCCTACATACCTCAAAGCCATCCATTCTAATTAATTGTGACTCAATATTCACATTGGCAACAATGTCCTGTTCCTGAGTGAATACTGAAGGGTTCACTTCCAGACATTTCTTTACCCTACTCGGTAACATCTTCAGTGGGCCTCAGGCGAAGCAATGCTGAAAATTCCTACTTTCTATTTACATGTTTGGATATACCCAAAGAAACCCAAACATATAAATATAAAGCAGGAATTTTCAGCATCACTTCGCCTGAGGCCCACAGATGATGTTACCCACGAGGGTAATGAAACGTCTCAAAATGAAACTTGCGGCCCTGCGAGAAAACCTACATCCAGTGTTAAAGTGAATTCACTTGGTCGGCAGAATGGGTTGTTTCTGCGTTGTCCATTTCCAATATTGGAACACTGTAGAGAGTTACACTGAATTCCAGATCACTATGGTTAATTTCTCGTTGTTGCCTGAAGACATTTTTGGTTTCATATTGTTACAATGCATGAAGCAATTTTGCATAACGAGGAATAGTATTCACTAAGTTTAGAATATAATAATTAATCAATCCATTAGGTTAATATTGTTTACCTTATTTAGGTATTCTCACGACAAAATAAAGTTTTTTTTTTAAAAAGACGTGTTGTGAAGTCTTGTTCTATCTAGGAACTGCTGAGAATTTGGATTATCACCTCCCATGTTAATTGCAACTGACATGATTAGAACACAATAGAGAGTCAGAGTAAACTGATTTTTTTTTGTTTTGTATATATTTTATTACACAATGGATTGGAGCCTCCAAATTCAGTATTTGCAGGAGTGACCTGTTTGTTTTGTTGTGCATTATGTAGCTTACTCAAAAAAGTTTCAACAAGCCCATTCCCAAGACTATTTCAGTCAGACAATGCAGAGAACGCTATAAAATAGTCACATCTACTGATTCGCATTTGGCATTGTCTGTTCACTGAATGTACAAGCAAAATTAGAACATGTTCTAACTATGACAAGGAATTGTTCACCTCCCAAAACAAACTCTCCAGGATTCAGTGAGTTAACAGATCCTCACTTTATCATCACGGATTGTGGTTTGTCTCTTCAATGATGAGACCAAACTTTCTCGGCTCTGTTAGCATCCTCCGTCAAATCATTCCATCTTCTCAAGTGCAACAACTCATGCTTTTGTAATATATTGATCAGAACATTCCAGGCAAAACTATGTGGAGGACAGGAAAAGAGTGTGGCTGTAATAGCTGCTCCCTTAGTTGTGGTATTTTACGTGTCAGAGCGGACTTTCACGAATGTCTGGAAAACTTTTGTTTTATAAGTTGGACCATTATTTTGGAAATTTGGGGAAAAGAACTATCAATGCAAGGCAATTTGAAAAGGAGGAAGATCGACAAAGTTGGAGACCACATGGTCAGCGAGAAAGATAGAGAGAGAGAGAAAGAAACCATTACTGCTGTCTGACACCGCAGTGAATCTGCACAGCTACTGCCTTTGCTGTTTGGGTCCATGCGTTTCTGGCCATCGGAGAGCATCTGGGAAAAAAACCCAGCAAAAATCAATACTTCCCTTGGAGGAACTTGTGTGAGAGAGCTTACAGCACAGGAGCAGATAAGTGCATGGTTTTTAAGTGTAACGTTGCTGGTTTTTTGCGTAAGTCCACAGTAGTGAATCGACCGAGTTATTTTTAGTGATTTGTTATATTGAGATCTGTCTCTTGATTAAAGTGTAAGAGTATAAGGTATTGGCAATAAGTTAGCACGGAGAGGTGTCTTTCAGATCGATAGGGTTGTGGTAATTTCTGGGTGTGTAGATTATTGAGGTGCAAAGATGATTTTAGTGGACTGATAAACTTTTCCTGAGGATGTGGGAGGTTCGGGAAAGCTTCCATTTACTGAAGATTATACCTACAGTAAGTGTGTTTGGTTGTGAATCCTATCAAGTCGCCATGGATCAATTGGAGAAGCAGTTAGAGGTAAAGAGAAATTTACAGGAGGTAGGGAGTGGAATGGCAAGCATTTACAGGAAGAAGGGAAAACAGCAGATATAATCATGTAGATGGGACACCTCCAGGAAAGGTTGGACAGGGAGGTGGATAGTGCAGAAGTCTCGGTTGGCTATTGCCATCTTAAATAAGTATGCTGCTTTGGAAAATGTCACGGGTGATGGACTCTCAGAGAATGTGGCATGAACTGCCAGGTTTCTGACACCAATACTGGCTCTAATGTGTACCAGGGGCACGTGGTCAGCTGTGATAAGGTACTGTCCGTTCAGAGGCATAAACAAGGATATCTACAACAAACATTGAGAAACCAGAATGGAATGTTGCGTCGCTGGTGCCAAGATCAAGGATATCGCAGAGAGGGTGCAGAATGTTCTTATCGGGGAGAGGGACCAACAGGGGGTCATGTGCACAGTGGAACTAATGATATACGAAGGCAAAAGGATAAAATTCAGAATGTGGAATATAAGAGGTTCGTCAGTAATTTAAAAGGAGGAGCTTGTGGGGAGTGATTTTGGATTACTCTCGGTGCCACGAGCTAGTGAGTAGAGGAATTGGAGGATAGAGGCTGAAGAGCTGGTGTCACAGAGAAGGATACACACTTTGGTATTATTGGAATCTCTGCTGGAGTAGAAGTGACCTGTATAAGGAGGACGCATTGAAGCTGAATTGAAAGGGGACTAATACACTGGCAGGGAGATTTGGTCGAGATGCCCAGGAAGATTGAAACGAATAAGGTTGTGGAGTGTTGGGAATGCGGGCAGTGTGTGGGACCCAGGGAGGTAGTGAGGATAGAGGTGAGTCTGACATTGATGCATTTGCAAAATGGGGGAGGTCAAACAGTCAGGGCAGGCAAGCGCAAAGCAGCGAACGAGATAGGACTGAGAAATTAAACTGACTTTATTGCAATACAAGCGGACCAACAGGGAAGGCAGGTGAACTTCGAGATGGTTAGGAAGATGGAATACGGATATCATAGCATTTAGAAAGACATGGCTCAGGGGAGGACAGGACTGGCAGCTTACTGCTGTAGAGTACAAAGGCTATCGTAAGGAAAGAAAGGGAGCTAAGAGAAGAGGGAATGTGTGTTTTTGATAATAGTTAACACTACATCTGTAATTAGACAGGATATTCCTGCGATTCTGTCCAGGGAAGATATTTGTGTGGATCTGAGAAAGAAGTAAAGATGTTCACCTTATTGGGATTATATTATTGACCCGCGAATGGTAAGTGGGAAGTCGAAAAAAAATTGTAAGGAGATATCAATTATCTGTAGGAATAATAGAATACTAATAGTAGGGAATTTTAACGTTTCAAACACAGTCGAGGACAGCCAAAGTGTTAAGGGTTGAGATGGAGAGGAAATTGTTAAGTGTGTACAAGAAAGGTTTCTGATTCAGTATGCAGATGTAGGTACATGCAGGCTCAAAACCTGACTTACTCTTAGGAAATAAGGCAGGCCAGGTGACTGAGGTGTCAGTGGGGGGCACTTTGTGGCCAGCAAACATAAATGTATTAGTTTAAAAATTGGCCAATTTTGAAAGTACCTGGCAAGAACTTTCAAAAGTTGTCTGCAGGGAAATGTTTTGTAGGTGAAGCGATGGTTAGAAAATGGGAAGCTTTCTAAAATGAGATAACAAGGGTCCAGAGACGGTATGTTCCTGTTCGGCTGAAAGGCAAGACTGGTAGGTGCAGGAAAGCTGGATGATGGGAAAAATTGAGGTTTTGGTAAAAAGAAGGATGCATATGTCAGGGATAGACAGCAGAGATCGAGTCAATACGTATAAGACTATGAGGGGAGTTGGAGTATACTTAAGAGGGAATGGATGTAGGTTTGCTTGCTGAGCTGGAAGGTTCATTTTCAGACATTTCGTCACCATACAAGGTAGCATATTCAGTGAGCCTCCGAATGAAGCACTGGTGTTTTTGCATTGGTGTTTTCGCTGACTTTCGAATTTGTTTGAGTTTCCTTGGACGGGTGATGTCATTTCCTGTGGTGACATCATTTCCGATAGTGATGTCACTTCCTGTTCTTTTTTAAAAGTTTGGTCAATCTTCTCAAAACTTGTTAACTGAAGAGGGATATCGGCAGGGCAAAAAGTGGACGTGAGATATCTTTGGCAAAAAAGGGTTAAGGAGAATCCGAACGGATTTGGCAAATATATTAAGGACAGAATTGTAATGCAGGAGAAAATAGGACTCCTGAAGCATCATGTGGCAGCCTGTGTGTGGAAATGCAGGAGATGTGAGCAATAGTAAACAAGCATTTTGTATCTTTGGTTACTACGCAGAAAGGCATGATATCTTCAGAATGTAGGGAAACAGATGCTGACATCTTGAAAAATGCCCAGATTGCATCAGAAGTGATGCCGGATATCTTAAAAATCATGAGGTTTGATAAATCCCCCGCACCTAATGAGGTGTCCTCCCAATCTCTTTGGGAAGCTAGGGAACTGATTGCCGGGGGACTTGCTGAGATATTTGTATCATTGACAGTAGGTGAGGTTCTGGATGACTGGAGGTTGGCGAACATGGAGCCAGTATATAAGAAAGGTGAGAAGGGAAAGCCAGGGCAGTATAGACTCATGAGCCTGATCTTAGTGGTGGGCAAGCTGTGCGAGTGAATCTGCAGAGACAGGATTTCCATGTATTTGGTGTGGCAAGGACTGATTAGGTGCAGGTGACATGCCTTTGTACACGCGCTATCATGTCTCACCAACTTAAATGAGTTTTTTGAAGAAATGTCAAAGAGGATTGATGAGGCAGAACAGTGGATGTGATCGATATGGACTTCAGGAAGGTGTTCAAACTGGTTTGTCATGAAAGACAAATTCATAAAGTTAGCTGGCATTGAACTCAGGGAGACCCAGCTATTTGGATACAAAACTGGCTTGTAGGTGGAAGACAGAGGGTGGTGGTGTCGACTCGCTTTTCAGACTGGAGGGCTGTGACCAGTGGTGTGTGAGTGGAATTGATGCTGGATCCACAGCTTTTTGCCATTGATATAAACGATTTGAAATTGACAATTTACATTCTCGTTCGTAAGTTTGCAGATGACACCAAATATAAAGTGAGATTTGACAGGGAAGAAGGTTGATCACATGGGCCAATGATCCGAGGAGTCGAGGATAGAGTTTAATTTAGATGAATGTGAGTTGCTGCACTTTGAAAGACAAATCAGAGCAGGACATACACAGTTATTGATAAGATCCTGGACATTGTTGCTGTACAAGGACAGCTTGGAGTGCAAGATAATAGATCCTTGAAAATGATTTCTGAGATAAAGAGGTTGGTCAAGGCAATGTTTTGTATACTTTGCTTTAGTGATCAGAGCGTTGAGTGTAGGAATTGGGCGATCATGTTGTGGCTGTGCAGGACATTGTTTAGGACACATTTAGAGTATTGTGTGCAGTTCTAGTCTCCCTCCAAGAATGTTAGAAAATTTGAAAAGTTTCAGCAGAGATGTTGCCAGGTTTGGAATATTTGAAGTATTTTAATTTAGGCTGAATATGCTGGGACTGTTTTCCCTGGAGGGTCGTAGGCTGAGGTGTAACCTTATGCAAGTTTATGAAATCATGAGAGGCATTGAAAAAAAAATAGAGGGTCTTTTCTCTGTTATGGAGGAGTCTAGAACTACAGGGGATAGTTTTACGGTGAGAGGGGATAAATTTAAAATGAACTGAATGGGCACCCATTTCATGGTGCGGTTGTGGAATGAATTACCAGAAGTGGTGGTGGTTGGGACAATTACATAATTTAAAAGATATCTGGATGGGTAGATAAATAGAAAGGGTTGAGAGGGATTCGTGGGCAAATGAGACTGGGTTAATTTAGGATATGCATTCGGCATGGATTATTTTGACTGAAATGTGTGTTTCCATACTATATTACTCCATGTGTCTATCCATGGCCAGAGTGCTAAAGAACAATCGAACAAATGTTCCATAGAAGCTGAATTAATTTCAATCTGACTTCACTTTTTGGAATGATTCCCTGCTTTTTTGTTGTAATGATCGGGTTTTGTGTGTAGGGAGAAATCTGAGATGATGTTTTGAGTTCAGTGACCCATGTTCAGATGAAGATGGTTCTGATGTCGTGTGATTTCATTCACTCTGCTTCTCTCTCCACAGATGCTGCCATACTTGTTGGATTTGTTCGGTTTCATGTTTTCAGCGTTCAAAGCCTTAATTTCTTTCATTACAATACTTCACATCCAATCCTGCCTCTCAGAACTAATTCTTAGAACCATAGAATCAGACTGTATAGGAGAGGGGCTTCGGGTCGTTACAGTTTGTGCTCACAAAACTACACAAACTCTACTGTCATCCCAGCTTCCAACACTATACTCACAGTCTCGAATATTATGATGCCTGAAGCGTTCATCCAGGTGGTTTTTAAAGTTTATGACATTTCCTGCTTCCACAACTCTCCCAGGCACTGAATTATCAGGCACCCACCACTCTCTGGGTGAACGCCTCTTCCTCAAATCCCCTGAACCTCTTCCCTTTCACCTTAAAAATATGCCCCCCTGCCATCTGACAATTCCCTGCCAACCCTTAGTTAAACACAGGAGTGAGCAGCTTCTAAATGGGTCAGGCCATTGGAGCTGTCTTGTTCAAACTTGACATCTGAACCTTCCCAACTGCCCCAGTTATGTGCTAAGATCTTATATTGCTATCTGCGCCGACGTAGAGAAGCTTGATGATGAATTTCCAATTTGCATTTTACTTCCTACTTCTTTCAGTTAATTGCCTGGTGATTTTGGTTGTCTCACGGGGAAAATGTGGAGTCTCTAACAGCACAACGCGCTGCCTGTTGGCTATGGCAATGTCGGATCTACTGTTTGTTCTCACTGACATCATTCTGTGGAAACTCAAATTCTTTAGCATGCCAATGTGTTTCCTGGATCTCACCTCTGTGTGCCGTCCTACCTATGTCATGGCTCGTGCGGCCACAGACTGTTCCGTCTGGTTCACTGTCCTTTTCACCTTTGATCGTTTTGTGGCCATTTGCTGCCTGAAAATGAAGAGAGATTATTGGACAGAAAAGGCCTTGACTGTGGCTATGGGTGCAACTGGAATTCTTCTCATTTCAAAAAGCATTCCCTTTTATTTTCGGTTTGAACCTGGGAGTATAATTAACAATGTTCTGTGGCACTGCCAAATAAAGTCAAGTTATTTTACTGACCCCAGGTGGCTGGGATTCAGGTGGTTTGATATCATTTTCACCCCTTTCATCCCATTCGTGTTAATTCTGTTGATGAATACTCTGATGGTCAGACACATTTTATTGATCAGTCGAATCCGCAAGAGCCTGAGGAGTCAGAGGAAGGGAGGGAGGCACAAAGACACAGAGATGGAGAATCGGAGGAGGGCAGTGATTTCCCTCTTCACCATATCCATTAGCTTCATACTTCTGTGGACAGTGCACGGTTCAAACGTCTTGTACTTTAGCTTTAAAGGAAAAAATTGCTGTAACAAGGATTTTACATACATTGCAGAAATGTTGAGGGGTTTAAGCTGTAGCACGAACACGTTATTTTGTGCAGTGACTCTGTCCAAGTTTAGAGCAAAGTTCAAGAATGCGATGCAAAAACTGCTTACATAAATTATTTGCTTAATGACTCATCAGAAGAACTGGGAGAGGTCCCCAGGCATCTGCAGTGTTGGCAGTGTAAGGAATTGCAAACGTGCAGATTGAATTTCATGACAACAGTCACATGGATTGAGTTGAACATCCTGCAGTGGATGGCGGGGGGCGAAGCAAGACGGGTCATCATTCACCACGCTCAGGTACACGCTGCTATCCCTCATTGACTGATGGATTGACACACATGGAGACACACAGACAATGAGGAGCAGTAGGCCATTCAGTCCTTCGAAACTGGTCCACCCGTCGTTCCAGAAGATCGCGGCTCATACAATTCTAAAGTGTAATCCACATCCCTGTCTGCCCCGGATAATGATGCCAATCTCCCAGGCTTAACAAGAATCCATCCACTTTAAGGAGTATGAGAAGACATAACAAAGGGACAGCAGGTAAGGGAACAAGAGGTGACTGTCAGGGGCAGGGGAGGTTGGAAAGAGGCTGGAGGAGTGATTCCAAATGATGGACTGGCTTTGAGCGATGGACTCATCTAGAACATTGATTCTTCACAGACAACCCTGAGAATGAGTGATAAAGTCCGGCAGGAGGGGTTTCTGCATTTCCCCTGCAGGGGAGGAGAGGGAGGGACAGGAACATGTCATTCCTGCACCATGATCATTGTCAGTATCTGTCTGTTCGCTGGCAATAAACATTTTATTCCAACAAAAGAAAGTCTCGGTCTGCTGGTGATCCCTATATCTGAACTGTTTCTTGCTCCATTCACAGTTGTTCAGTTTTGACAGGGTTTCTCGAGTCCCTCTCATGTTTACTTCCACCACAGGAATATTGCCTTCTCTCTCTCTCTCTCTCCGCCTCTTTCTGCATGTCGTTGTCTCTGTCCCTCTCCTCCTCTCTTTCTCACTGTCTTTTGCTATGTCTGCATCTCTCTCTCCATCTCTAAATTTCTTGACGTCAGTCTCTCTCTGACTCTCTCCCTCTACCTCTGTCTTTGCCTTTGTCTGTCTTTGCCTTTGTCTGCCTCATGTTTTTTTTTCCTCTCTCTGTCTGTCTTTGCCTCACGCTCTGTTTCCTTTTCTCACATTGACCACAACAGACACGTGTTATTTCAGTTTAACATTTGCTCACATGAATTGACTTAAGGCACTTCGATATCTCTTCTTTCACTGAGTTTATCTGAGGAGGTGATTTTGGAAAATACAAAATGCACTGGCGCATTCAACAATATCGTGGCATAATATTAGTTACATTTCTGTAAATGTAGTGTCCCTTCATCTTCTGCACTTTGACTGTCTCCCTCTCTCTCCCTGTCAATGTGAGGGAGTTTGTGTTTAAGTGTTTCACTGTCAGGGTCTGTCAGGGTCTCTGTGTGTATCTATGTTTCACTGCCTTTGTGGGAATGTCACTCTGTGTGTGCTTTCACAGATTTTGTCTTTGGATATGTCCATGTGACACATTGTGAGTTCATTTCTGCTCCCGTGTGTTGGTTTCCCTCTGTGTGTGAACCTGGAGAAGTATTTTGATGACTACATCTTGCGGTGCTTATGTGTTTGGGTATGTTATTCAGTCTATGTGGGAGTGTTTCTGTGACAGTGAGTATGTTCATGTGGCTGTTTGTTATTGTGCCAATGTGAATGTGTATCTGTGTGTGTTTTGATACTGTATCTGCTGTGTTTGTGTCTGTGTGTATGCTGTGTGTATGTGTGTGTGTGTGGTTACATTCCTATGACGGTGATTTTTTTTGTGCGTTTGTGTGTGTGTGTGTTACTGGCAGCATGTTATGATGGTTGCTGACTCTATGTGTGTGTCTCTGACTTTCAGTGCATTATTGTGGGAGTGGGACTGTGTCTCTCGCCGCCCGTGCTGCTGTTTAAGCAGCTGTGTGTGTTAGTCAGACTGTGTTTTCCTCCCTGTCCATGTGTCAGGATCTTTCTGTGGTCCCAGCAGGAAGGATCTCTCTGTGGGCGTGTCTATGTTCGCTTCCGTGTGTCACTCGATGTCTATATATAATTGTGGGTGTGGTTCTGTAACTGTGTTTTACTGTGCTCATGTGCGCACAAATATTTCTGTAAGTTCTTGCATGTTGATGTGTAATGTCTCTCAGTATGACTTCAGTTCTATATGTATGTGGGGATGTCTGTGTGATTATGTGTCTGTGTGTAAATGTGTTTCTTTATTTGGAATGACTTTTTATGTGTGCAGGTGTGTGTTCTGTATCTTTGTTGGTCTGTTTGTATTTCTCAGCATGACTGTATTTCTGTCTGTGGATGTGTGTGCATTCTTTGTCTCTGTGTCGGCGTGTTCCCATGTCTCTCAGTGTGGTGGTATTTCTGTGTGGGCGTGTGTATGCAAAGTTTGGGTGTGTTAATGTATCAGTGTGTAGGCATAGTCACGCACTTTAGTCTGATTGTATTCCTCTGTGAGTTTGTGAGGGTGAGAGTGTGTTTCTATGACCCTCCGGCTCAGGTAATGTTTCTGGCTGGAGTTGGTTTCCCACATCTCTGTTTGACTGTTTCTGTGTATGTTCGTGTGTTGTAGGTGGAGAAGGGATGTGTTCCTGTTTTTGTTTATCAGTATCTTCCTATGTCTCAACTTGAGTGTATTTGGGGCATGTGGGTGTACTTTTGTGTCTGAGTGGCAAATCTTTGCGAGTGTGTGCATGTGGGTGTGCTTCTGTGTCTCTCAGAACCTAGTTATATTTCTGTCTCGTCACAACACTCCCTCTCCTGTAGGTCACGGTACACAGATTGCTCTCAATGGACTATACGTGGGAACTTGGGAGAAATCCAAACATCAGTCTCTCCACCTCATAACTACTGAAACTTGAAACGTTACTTCGGTTTCTGGACCCATTGCATAACTGGCAAAACAAGGCAAGTTCATACTTAATGAGATGCAACACACTAGGAATCTCAAAGGACCAGTGGGAACTTGGGATGCTTGCCCACTGATCCCTGAATTTTGGAGGACAGGTTAATACAATAATGAAGGTGGGATATCATACACCTCATGCCTCGATCAATTGCAGTGCAGATTGTAGGGGTAGGGAGGTCTTTCTGGCCTTTTGTAGGACTCTATACACTCACATGAACACAGAAATCTTCAAAAAGCTGATGAGAGGTGGAGAGGGTGACAGCGTTTAATAAGTGAAACTGATCAGTTGGGCGAGAGTGGAGACAATCCCTTGTAGATAAAGACCCAGAAATGGTTCCCTCCAAAAACACGTCAATCTCCTCTTATCATTGGAGAAAAAAAGCTGTTCAGAGTACGGTGTCAGCAGCAGAGCTGATGAACTGAGCATTGACACTCTCTAATGAACCTTGATGTTTGTCTTTGGCGCATTTTGTGTTTGTGACAATTTCTGCTACTGAGTGTCAGTGGTGGAGGAAGTGTATGTTTGGAGTTGTGATGTCAATCAAGCAAGCTGCTTCGACCTGGGTGGTGTCAAGTTTTCTGAGTGTTGATGGAACTGCACCCAAACCAGAAACTGGGGAGTATTTTGTGACACTTCTTACTTTTGCTTTGACTTTGTGGAGTCAGGATGTGAGTTACTCGCCATGGTCTTCCTGGCCTCTGACCTCCTCTTGTAGCAATAATATTGAAATTAATTATGAGCAGCTATTTATTGATGAAGGAGCTGAAGCTGTTTTGTCCGAGGACAGTACACCGTGGAATTTCGGCAGAGATGTTCTAGAGCTGAGCTGACTCTCCTCTAACAACGACAACCATCTTCCTTTGTGACAGTTATGACAGGTACGACCAGGGATTGTGCCCCCGATTGTCCTTCAAGTGTATTTTGACCGTGCCACAGGGATGTCAGGGTGTGTCACTCTCACCTCCCCTCTGTAGACATTTCTGGATTGCTCAGCATGACTGGCAGCATCCATGGAGAGAAATCAGAGTTCACACTTCAGGACTTGTGATGCTTTCTCAGAACATGTCGCAACTTGCCTTCTCAACTATTTTTGTGTCAGCTGCAAATTTGGAAAAACACATTTTTCACCTTTCTCCAACTCATCCATATACAGAATATTGCATTCTTCATATGTGCAGCATATAAAGTATTCAGTATTGTTATGTGTTGGACCTGAGTGCCTGTACAAATATTGCTGTGTATAGGAGTTAATCATGTTTGCATGTAAATATTATTGTGCATTGTATCTGTTTGTGTTTATCAATAAACATTGTTATGCTTTGGAGTTGTTCTAGATTAAACGTAAATATCATGAAACTTTAGAACTGCTCATTTGTAAATATAAGCATGGTTGTGTCTGTAAATGGTTCCTGCTCATATTTGCTTCCTCTTTTCTTTTTGAGTTGTTCATGCTTGTATATAAATATTGTTATGTCTTAGTTGTGTTCCCTATTATATATTAATTTCGTGGTGTGTTGCAGCTGCACATGTAAATGTTTGAATATTTTTGCGGTTTTGAAGTGTTTACGTATGTACATAAACCTTGTTGCATAATGAACTTGGAATGAAACTGTTCATGTTTCTGCACATCAATTGTATTTTAGATCTGTTCTGGTTCATTTTTAAATATTGTAAATGAGAACTGTTCACGTCTGTATGTAAATATTTCTGTGTACTGGAGCTGTTTCAGTTTATATATCAAAGTTGTGAATTGGATCTGTTCCAGTTTGTATTTCAAAGTTGTGAATTGGAGCTGATCCAGTTTATATATCAAAGTTGTGAATTGGAGCTGTTTCAGTTTATATATCAAAGTTTTGAATTGGATCTGTTTCAGTTTATGTGTGTAGACATTATTTTGTTTTGGAGCTGCTCCTGTTGGTATATAAATATTGTCGTGTACTGGAGCCGTTGCTGTTTATATGAAAATATTAGCATATTTGGAAGTTGTGCCTGCCTCCTTCTTGGCGGCAATACTGTATCCGATAAGTGGATCGGCTGCTGAGCCCCTCCAGTGCTGTGGGATGAATTTGCAGTTCCAGCGCCCGGCAGTGGGACGGCAACAAAGAGCAGCAGGATACACGTGTTTGTGGTTGACGGAATGCTTTGGACAGTACAGTCGGTCTCTGGTTATTGTGGGGAAGCACGCACATTCTGAAGAGCATCAGGGAAGATAGACAGAGTGAGATAGAGAGCTGAAGATTGTAATAGGGAGAGAATTCAACAGAGATTGAATGGTATCGGATTAAATAGACAATAATTAGTAGAGGGTGAAACAGAGAGTAATAACGGGAGGGTACCATAGCCGATAAGGGAATCAGCTTTTGTACAACGTAATCGAAAAGGTTCAAATGGAGTTTTTCCAGAAAAGGAATCGAATATAACTGAGCGAGGAAAGTGTTAATTACAGGAAAAGGGAGAGGAATTCTTATCAAGTTGCAGGGAGAGGATTAGATAGAGAGTAATGCGAAGAGAGTTCAATATAAGGCAATAGAGAGGGAGAAATGGAGTGTAATAGAGAGAAAAGTGACAACAAAGCAACTGGGAGACAGTTGAACGCAGAAAAAGGAAAGAACCTTAGTTAAAGAAATAGGGGGAGAACTAAGTAGAGAGAGTAGAGGTGAGGGTTGAACACAGGATAGCAGGAAGAGGCTTCAGTACAGGGGAAGAGGAGAAGTTAAATATAGAACATACCGTATTAAATAGAAAGCAGTGGTGAGAGGGTTAATTAGAGAACAATGGGGAGTAAACTGAATACAGAGATAGTTCAAGATTGTGATAGGCAGAGTTTAAATTTAGCGGGTTCAGTGGAGAGTAGTTATGAGAGCATTAAATGTGAAGTAATAGGGACATAATTAAATAGCGAGTAATGGAGAGGATTGAAAACAGGGTAAGAGAGAGGAGGTTGGATACAGGGGAATAGAGAGGATTAAATGTAGGTAAAGACAGGATTAAGTGAAGAGTAGTATGGTCGGAGCTATGTCAGACTAAGAGGAAGAGGATTAATTACAACGCAGGGAATAGAGAGGACTGAATGTAGAAAAAGTCTTAAATACAGAGTAACAGGGAGTGTCTCAAATTCAGAGAGACAAGGTGAAAGAGAAATCAGGAGAAAATTAAACAATGGGGAAGAGTGTGGGTTACATACAAGGGAATTCGAGACAAGTCAATGCAAATGAGCAGGGAGAGGTTTGCATACACGGAAATATAAATGCTTAAATATAGGGACATAGACTGTCAAAATACCGGGCAATAGCTTTGAATAAATATAGGGTAAGAGAGACAGTGTTGGCTTTACTCAATTTGGGGGCAGCGGTGGTGATGGGCACAGTCCTCTCTTCCAATTTCCAGACATCAATATTGAACTTTGGCTCTCAGAGCCTCCATTCCCACAATCATTTGCCTCCATGTTGCACTGCTTCCCGGGACTACCTCTTCCCACCTCACCGACAGCTCCCTCATTCCTACTCCACTTGTCATTACACCCCATGCAACCCTGCTCCTCATGCCTTCCCTTTGCCTCCTGCCTTTGCTTTGTCATGCAGATCAGTGTGGACTGACGTTGTGCCCTTCTGCCATTCTTGTGCTCAGCAGTGGGAATGAAAGGGCTTCTGCTCTTCTTCTTTACCAATTCCGATTGAGCAAACGTGCCTCCCCCACTTCCTTTGTATCATTCTCAAGCAGGGTTTTCTTTTTAACTCATTCACAGGATGAGGGCATCGCTGACCTGCACCAGCATTTATCGCCCATCCCGAATTGCCTCCAGGGCTGTTAAGTGACAACCACAGTGTTGTACGTCTGTAGTCATGTGTAGTCCTGACCTGGAAAGGTAGCAGTTTCCTCTCTGAAAAGCATGAGCTAATCGACAAGCGACCTAGGGTCATCATTCGACTCTTAAATTTTAGATAGTCATTGTATTTAAACGTCATCATCTTCCACAGTGGGATTTGAGCTTGAGGGCCCAGAACATGACTTGGCTGCCTGCCTTAATAGAGCAGCGATAATACCGCTAAGCCATCGCCTCTACCCTGGTTATGACCTCGCCCTGTGAAACAGGCTGGAGAAGGGGCTGAATAAGAGCAGAAAGAACTGTTAATGCTCTTAATCAGAAAGAAAAACAAATTCCTGGAAGAAATCAGCACATCTGTCAGATTCGATGCAGAGAACTCAGAGCTGAATGGCCTCCTGTACCAGAGTAACAGACCAGAGAGGAGTTGAATGACCTCCCCCTGTTCCTGTGGGACAGACTGGAGAAGGGGATGAATGGCTTCCTTCGAATCCAATATTGTTGGGTATGTTCATGCCAACAGCAGACTCATTCACCATTTAAAATTTAGCAATGCTTTATCCCCTGAATTAAAAAAAGTCAAGCCGTGAAATTTCCAAGTCTCTGCTCATTTGTTCTCCATATTTTAAATAAAGGCTGATTTCAGTGTTCCAAATATTAACTCTGTTCACCGTTAGTTAGTCGGATATGTTCATGTGCATTTTACCCCTTTAACTAGTGAAATGGACAGGCAAATGGCAGATAATATTGAAAGTAAGAAAGATTCATTCTTTTCGGTAGAGGTGATATAAGTTAAGAGGCTGAATTCTAGTGGGGACTTAACATCAAGAGTTAGAGGTGTATACTTCTTTTTTCGGAAAGTGACTGGGAACGTTGAGTAGATTTGTAAAAAATAAGTTGTCCAAAGTCGAATGGAATGCAAAGGAAAGGGGAATGTTACTTTACCTGTATAAATCACCGCTTTAGACACAGTTGGGGGAAACAGCCCAGATTTGAACTCTTGAATATCATATGACTTCCATTGGTTTAAACCTGAACTCCGCCCAATACATTGGGTAAGTATAGGGCAGGGGAATGTGGCTGGGTGGATTACTCTTCAGAGGGTCGGCATGGATTTGTTGGGATGAAGGGCCTAATTCCACACTTTAGGGATCGTATTCTAGGCTGTGGGAGGCGGTTAATAGTCATGGAACTAAATAACAGGACATTCAGCCCCCGTGAGCTTGTCACAGCATTCAATGCCAGATTTGAAGCAAAACTCCATATAGCTGTGTTTGTGCCTTATTCCTTACGAACTATGCTTAAGAAAAAGAAATCTACCTCAGATATAAAATTAACATCTAATCCAGCTTCCACTACACTTTGTGGAAGAGTGTTCCCACCAACCAACACCCTTTCTGTGTGGCAGTGCTTCCGAACATCTCTCCTGAACACATTAGCCCGACATCGCAGACTCTGTCCCTTTTTCTTTGAATCCACAAACAGTGGAAATTGGTTATCTTTGGAAACCCTATCTTCTGAGTTCTGGAGAAAGGTGGCCTAACTTTTAGTCTCCCACATTAATGGTTGGAGAATCGTGAAGACCCTCTTTGAGGCTCCCTCAGACTTGCAGTGAAGAGTCAAGGGGAACACCAGCCGGATCTTTATTCTCAAAGGTCCTCAGAATGTGACGGAGAAATGGGTACAACTGTCCAAACTACAGAAAAGCGTGCAGAATCTTCTCCTGGTGCAGACGATTGGTGTCGATATCACAGAGGATTTTCAGGGCGTGAAGAGCCAGAAAGCCTCACTCTTTACCTCAGAAGGCACAAAGATAATCTCCTGGTCCGGGTTCTGCACTGTGGAGCAGGACGGGGCGCGCTCATGTTTGGTCTCGACAAATTGCACAGGGAGATCTCGTAGCTCAGCATCCCGAAAGGGAGAAAAATCAGTGCATAACGTTATCTCAGCCTGACATCCTGAGGATAAGCAAAACCCTTTGCACCACATTACATGACATGAATCTCACAAATAGCGCAGCCTCCCGGTCATTACTTTCGATTGTGTAGGTTTTACCTGACACCATATGGGAGACGCTGGACCAGCCGCTATCTCTGGAGGTGCTGACAAAGGCTCTCGACTCCTTCAAAAAGAATAAGCCTCACAGAAGTGATAGCTTATCAGCCGTGTTGGATTCGACTCTGTGAGAGTTGATTGGCCAGGGACTGGTGAAAGTGGACAACAGGGAAATTGAGATGTTGAATATCTGACTCAGTGACAGGCCACTGTCAAAACATGTGCATTTGTAGATAAAGGGTGATTAATGACAAGATGCGTGAAGATGAGCATTGATCTTACTCCCAGACATTGTTGCTGCCAATGTGCATCTGGATAATAGGTTCTGCATGCTCCACACATTCCCACTCCAACCCCTGTCTCACCCGAGCAAACCCCACACCACAAGATGTCCTGAAGTTGTTCTGTGACATTCTTGACCTACGGCACTGTTGAGACAATATACCATACTGGACTCTAGCTAGTCAGAACTGATGGTTTTGAAAGAGTCAGTCAGTCATGTTAGCTTTGTGCATGCTGCCATTTGAAGTTAACATAGCACCGCATTAACTTTTCAATGAGGAAAAAAAAAACAGTAACGAAATACTGGAGAGTTGGTGCTCAATGTCCATTTGAGTGAGACATTTATTCAACAGATTGATAGCTGGACAAGAGTTCAATTGTGAGGGACTGCGATGACGCAAACCCATGGTTCAATTCCTCGAATTTAGAAGGGTCTGAGATGAGTAAAGTTTTCCAGAAAATAATCTAAACGTCTGGCGATAAGTGGACCGAAAGGCATCTTGTTGCCTCTTGCTTTAAGGTGAGAAAAATCACCTGAAAGTTTGTCGATAGCCTAAAACCTTTCCAAGAGTGAAATGAATGAACAATGCCTCACATTTCTCGACAGAATATTTGGTCCTTGTTTACTCACTGAACCTGCCCTTTCCCTTCTCAGTGCTGCTACGTCCTCCTTGCCGATAACTGACAACTTAATATTGTGTTATGATCAAAGGAAATGAATGATCCCATTATCTAAGTCATTGATAGAAATTATGGTGGTATCGCGAGAAATATTCCTTTTTTCACTCACTAATACCAGTCTGACATTATGGTCATGACATATTTACCCCTGCTCTCAGTTTTTGTCCTCTATCAGTCAATCCAAGTCCCATTTCCCCATTTTGACAGGCCTCATTGACAACATTTAACCCCCTCCCCCCCCATTCATTTCCAGAATTGGACATTTCTGCATATTTGAGCGAGCAAACCCCTCTCTGACCTCAGTCCTCCATCTCGCTTGGAACTGTTCTATCTCATTATCCGTCAGATATTTTAGGTTTCTTCTCTCCATGTGCAGTACACTGCAGGTGAACAGGGAATATCTCACCCTCTGTCTTGCTGTGGGGATCATGTGTGATTCAGAGTCAGCTCTGAGATATTTCCATGGCGCTGTTCCCCTGGTAGGAAGTTCTGTATTGATTGGAGCTTATGTAACCATGAGGGCATTTTTCAGTAAATTATTTTTACGTGTTTCAATTATTGCCTGGAGTGGAGAAATTATGTTCGGATCAGACAATGTCTGTGCACAAGGTGAGGAATTGCATTGCCATGATGTATTCATTAAAAATGACAGTGTGTCGTCACCAATAACCAACGATGCTCCCTGCACAGAATAGTCGCTGATAACCATGGAAAACACATCCCAGAGTTGAGGAGAATGTTTCTCAGAGAGAAACTCAACAACTGGAATTTAATTTCCAAATGATCAAAGTCAAGGGAATGTCGAAACTGAAATGACATGAGAGTTTCAAGTTCGGTAGATGGTGTAGTGCTGTCAATGCTGGTCTAGAGGGTGGCACAGTGGCTCAGTGGTTAGCCCTGCTGCCTCACAGAGAGAGAGCGGGTGCGTCTGGTTGGGATGCACCTTGCATGGTCAGTGTGGACTTGATGGGCCCATTGGCCGGCTTCCACGTTGTAAGGATTCTATTAAGTCATTCAATAAACATTTTCCTCTGTTTGGTCCTGACCGATTGAGATTTGTACAATCATATAAACCACAGTTGTAAAAATAATCTGTGTCCACTGGGAGTTCACTCACAGCTGCCACCTGTCCGTTCAAATTCTTAAATAAATTTAGATAAACACATTGTAATGTAACAGCCCCCCAAACGAAGCCAACAGGTATAAATAAAAGGCTTTGAGATTACATCACCTCGGCATTGAGTACAGAGAGATTGCCTGCGCTCAGAGATTCAGGCAGAAAATGACATTTTCGTTTAGTTACTTGCGGACATTATTTTACATAACCCTTCCGATTGTAACAATCCCTGGTAAGTGCGGTACACCATTGACATTGTGTCAATCTGTCTGATGGTGGGCTTCGGGTTCAGTCTGTCACTGACAATGATATATAGATAGGTTGTGCCCAAAATTCACACAGTGGCAGGAGCTCGGTAATTTATCGTCAGATTACAGGGACCCTGTGCAATCTGTGTCATCACAGATTCCACAGGAATTGCCTGGGAAATTATTGATCTCTTCTGAGAACCTTCCAGAAATGTGCATTTCAATCGGAGATTACGTAGAGTTTCAATGGAACTAAGGCAAGGAATCACTTTGGAAATAGAGAGCGGTGATATTCTATGTAGAGAGTGCAATATTAGTGAGTTTGTGTTTGGTTCTGGTGTTGAAGTGAATAAGCAGTGGGCTTCTCTGTGCATCTAAAGTTTAGAGTTAACTTGGATTTATTTGTGTAATTGCAGCAGTTTGTTTTAAAAATTGCGTTTAAAGTTTGGTGATGGGGTGAATGGCTTTGTGCACGAATGATCTGTTGTTTAGTTTTGATGGTTGCAAACGAGCATGGCATTAATGGGTCGTCAAAACTTTGTAGGTGAGTTCTGGAATTTTCAAATAGAGAAGAAACCCTTACTGAGAAAGCTTTACTTTCAATTTTATCATTTTTGTCAGTTAGTTTTGTTCCTGTACGACCCTGGATATGAGTGGATGCATGGATCTGTGCTCATGCAAATGAAATGAGAGTTTTAGCAAATGAGATTATCTTGTATGTTGATCACAGATAGTCGTGTTGGGACAGTATAAAATCTCGGAAGAAACTGTTTCAAGCTGTGTATATTGATGCTCAGATGTGCGGTATCTCCAGGAAGAAATTGACTGCAATTCCAATTGAGAATTGGCAGTGAAAAGTCATTTAACCAAGTGATAGATACAGGGATTCTGGTGTGAATAATTTTTGAGGGCTGTTTTGTTCGGAACGGCATTGTTGGGAATCGGGTTTTGTGTAATATATGAAAGTCGTAGCGTTTCGTTTCATTCATGCATTGTTTGAGATTAACAAGAATTATACTTCTGCTGCGTGTTCATTGTCTTTCAATCTGCTTTATAAGCACGTGGTTTGAATTATTCTGTTTTATCATCATTACTTTCGCAACAGATTTCATTTTTTACTGGATGCAGAGCAGGTAGCCAGTTTACTCAATTGATGTAGACATGAATATGCTCTTTCAGTGCCATAACTTTCCTGCAGTTCTGCGGGATTGAAGAAAGACTGAGAAGTTTTAAAGTGGATTCACTCAGTGGGCAGAATGGGCTGTTTCTGCGTTGTCCATTTCCAACATGTTAACACTGAGAAGTGTTAAATTGAATTTCAGATGACTGTGGCTAATTTCCAGTTGTTGTTCTGAAGAAGTCTTCGTGGCTTCATAGTTTTACACTGCCTGAAGCAGTGTCACTTCGGGAGGAATATTACTAACTAAGTTTAGAAGATAAGAATTAATCAATTCCTACGATTGATATGCTTACCGTATTTAGGTATTCTCATTTCCAAAATAATTTTTTTTTAAAAAAAAAGACGTGTTGTGAAATCTTGTTCTGTCTATGAACTGTTGAGTATTTGTATTATCACTTTCCATGTTAATTGCATCTGACATTATTAGAGCACAATAGAGAGTCAGAGAGACTTGATTAGTTTGTAACGTCATATTTTCTGACACAATGGATTGGAGCCGCAAAATTCAGTGTTTGTAGTAATAACCTGCCTGTTTCATTTTGCATTATGTCGCTGATTCGAAAAGTTTCAACAAGCCTATCCTCAAGAGTATTTCAGTCAGACAATGCAGAGAACGCAATAAAATAGCCACACCTACGGATTTGGATTTGTCATTATCTGTTCACTGAATTCACAAGCGAAAATGGAACATTTTCTAAATATGACAAGGAATTGTTCACTTCTCAAAACAAATTCTGTGGGATTCCATGAATTAACAGATCCTCACTTTATCATCACAGATAGTGGTTTGTCCTTTCAATGATGAAACCAAACTGTTAGCATCCCCCGTCGAATTATTCCATCTTCTCAAGTTTTTTTTTGTAATCTATTGATCAGAACATTCCAGACAAACGTATATGGAGGACGGGAAAGACTGTGGCTGTAAGAGATGTTCCCCTCGTCAGAGCTGACTTTCACGAATTCCTGGAAAACTATTGTTTTACAAGTTAGTGCATTGTTTTGGAAATTTGGGGAAAAGAAATATCAAAGCGAGGCAATTTAAAAAGGAGGAAGATAGACAAAGTTGGACATCACCTGGTAAGCCAGAGAGAAATAGAGGGAGAGAGGGAGATAAACTATTACTGCTTTCTGACACCGCAGTGAATCTGCACAGCTACTGCCTTTGCTGTTTGAGTCCATGCGTTTCTGGCCATCGGAGAGCATCTGGGAAAAAAAAGTAGCAAAAATCACAGCTGCCCTTGGAGGAACTTGTGTGTAAGAGTTCACAACAGAGGAGCAGATAAGTGCATGGCGTTTAGGTGGAACCTTGATGCCTTTTTTTGTGTTAGTCTACAACAGCGAGTCGAGCGAGTGGATTCTTGGGTATTTGTTTTATTGATGTCTTTCTCTTGATTAAATTGTAAAGGTAGAAGACCTTGGGAATAAGTTAGCCCGGAGAAGTCCCTTTTAGAGCTCGAGGGCTGTGGTATTTTCTGGGTCTGTAGATTAATGAGGTGAAAAGATGACTTTTAGTGGACTTGATAATCTCTTCCTGTCAGATGTGGGAGGTTAGAGAAAGCTCCCATTTACTGAAGATTATGTCTACAGTAAGTGTGTTTGGTTGTGAATCCTATCAAGTCGCCATGGATCGATTGGAGAAGCTGTTAGAGGTAGAGAGGTATTTACAGGAGGGAAGGAGTGGGATGGCAAGCATTTACAGGAAGAAAGGAAAACCGCAGATATAATCATGTAGATGGGACACCTCCAGGAAAGGTTGTGCAGGGAGATGGAGAGTGCAGGAGTCTCCAGTGGCTATCTCCATGTTAAACATGTATGCTGCTTTGGAAAATGTCGGAGGTGATAGAACTCTTAGAGAATGTGGCATGAACTGCCAGGTTTCTGACACCAATACTGGCTCTAATGTGTACCAGGGGCACGTCAGGTTCCAAGTGATCAGTTGTGATAAGGTACTGTCCGTTCAGAGGCACAAACAAGGATATCTACAACAAACATTGAGAAACCAGAATGGAATGTTGCATCGCTGGTGCCAAGATCAAGGATATCGCGGAGAGGGTGCAGATTGTTCTCAACGGGGAGAGGGACCAACAGAAGGTCATGTACACAGTGGAAATAATGACATACGAAGGCAAAAGGATAAAATTCAGAATGTGCAGTATAAGAAGTTCGGCAGTAATTTAAAAGGAGGTGGTGGGGGGAGTGATTTTGCATTATGCTTGGTACAATACAAGTGGACCAACAGGGAAGGCAGATGAACTTCCGGATGTCGGATGTAAGTTGAATCAGGAGCTGAAATTGGCTTGTCGCAAAGATGTTACTACAGTTGTTATGTTAACATGCAGGTTGACTGGGAGAATCAGGATGGTATCGGGCCTCAAGAAAGAGACTTTGTGGAGTGCCTCAGAGATGGATTTTTAGAGCAGTTGGTGCTGGAGCCGACCAGGGATAAGGCGAATCTGGATCTGGTATTGTGTAACGAACCAGAATTGGTCAGTGACCTCGAAGTGAAGGAGCCATTGGGAAGTAGTGACCATAATACAATAAGCTTCAATCTGCAATTTGAGAGGGTGTGGGTACAATCGGAATTGACAATATTTCAGTTGAATAAAGGGAAATATGGAGCTATGAGGGAGCAACTGGCCAAAGTTCAATGGTGCAATACCTTAACAGGGAAGACCGTGGAGGAACAATGGCGGATATTTCTGTGTATAATGCAGAAGTTGCAGGATCAGTTCATTCCTAAAAGGAAGAAAGATCCCAGGAGGAGACATGGGCGGCCGTGGCTGACGAGGGAAGTAAAGAAACATATAAAGTTAAAAGAGAAAAAGTATAACTTAGCGAAGATAAGTGGGAAGACTGAGGACTGGGAAGCTTTTAAAGAACAACAGAGGATTAGTAAGAAGGAAATACGCAGAGAAAAAATGAGGTACGAAGGTAAACTGGCCAAGAATATAAAGGAGGATAGTAAAAGCTTTTTTAGGTATGTCCAAGGCAAAAAAATGGTTAGGACAAAAATTGGGCCCTTGAAGGCAGAAACAGGGGAATATATTACTGGGAACAAAGAAATGGCAGAGGAATTAAATGGGTACTTCAGATCTGTGTTCACCGGGAAAGACACAAGCAATCTCCCTGAGGTAACAGTGGCTGAAGGACCTGAACTTAAGGGAATTTATATTTGCCAGGATTTGGTGTTGGAGAGACTGTTAGGTCTGAAGGTTGATAAGTCTCCGGGACCTGATGGCCTGCATCCCAGGGTACTGACGGAGGTGGCTCTGGAAATCGTGGATGCGCTGGTGATTATTTTCCAGAGTTCAATAGAATCGGGGTCGGTTCCTGAGGATTGGAGGGCGGCTAATGTTGTGCCACTTTTTAAGAAGGGTGGGCGGGAGAAAGCAGGAAATTATAGACCAGTTAGTCTGACCTCAGTGGTGGGAAAGATGCTGGAGTCTATTATAAAGGATGAAATTACGGCACATCTGGATAATATTAACAGGATAGGACAGAGTCAGCATGGATCTATGAAGGGGAAATCATGCTTGACTAATCTTCTTGAATTTTTTGAGGATGTAACTCGGAAGATGGACGAGGGAGATCCAGTGGATGTAGTGTACCTGGACTTTCAGAAAGCTTTTGATAAAGTCCCACACAAGAGGTTAGTGAGTAAAATTAGGGCGCACGGTATTGGGGTCAAAGTACTAGATTGGATAGAGAATTGGTTGGCTATTAGGAAACAAAGGGTAGTGATTAACGGCTCCATTTTGGAATGGCAGGCAGTCACCAGTGGGGTACCGCAGGGATCCGTGCTGGGACCGCAGCTTTTTACAATATATGTTAATGATATAGAAGATGGTATCAGCAATAACATTAGCAAATTTGCTGATGATACAAAGCTGGGTGCGAGGGTGAAATGTGATGAGGATGTTAGGAGATTACAGGGTGACCTGGACAAGTTAGGTGAGTGGGCAGATGCATGGCCGATGCAGTTTAATGTGGATAAATGTCTGGTTATCCACTCTGGTGGCAAGAACAGGAAGGCAGATTACTACCTCAATGGTATCAAATTAGGTAAAGGGGCTGCTCAGAGAGATCTGGGTGTTCTTGTCCAGCAGTCAATGAAGGCAAGCATGCAGGTACAGCAGGTCGTGAAGAAGGCTAATAGCATGCTGGCCTTCATAACAAGAGGAATTGAGTATAGAAGCAAAGAGGTGGTTCTGCAGCTGTACAGGGCCCTGGTGAGACCACACCTGGAGTACCAGAGGACACAACTTAAAAATACGGGGTAGACCATTTAGGACAGAGATGAGGAGAAACTACTTCACCCAGAGAGTGGTGGCTGTGTGGAATGCTCTGCCCCAGAGGGCAGTGGAGGCCGAGTCTCTGGATTCATTTAAGAAAGAATTGGATAGAGCTCTTAAAGATAGTGGAGTCAAGGGGTATGGAGATAAGGCTGGAACAGGATACTGATTAGGAATGATCAGCCATGATCATATTGAATGGCGGTGCAGGCTCGAAGGGCAGAATGGCCTACTCCTGCATCTATTGTCTATTGTCTATTGTCTATTGTCAACTGTGTACAGTTCTGGTCTCCAAATTTGAGGAAAGACATTCTGGCTATTGAGGGAGTGCAGCATAGGTGCACGAGGTCAATTTCTGGAATGGCAGGATTGCCTTACACGGAAAGACTGAAGCGACTGGGCTTGTATACCATTGAGTTTAGAAGACTGAGAGGGGATCTGATTGAAACGTATAGGATAATGAAAGGATTGGACACTCTGGCAGGAGGAAAAATATTTCCGCTGATGGGGGAGTGCCGAACCAGAGGACACAACTTAAAAATACGGGGTACGACAGAGATGAGGAGAAACTACTTCACCCAGAGAGTGGTGGCTGTGTGGAATGCTCTGCCCCTGAGGGCAGTGGAGGCCCAGTCTCTGGATTCATTTAAGAAAAAATTGGATAGAGCTCTTAAAGATAGAGGAGTCAAGGGTTATGGAGATAAGGCTTGAACAGGATACTGATTGGGAATGATCAGCCATGATCATATTGAATGGCGGTGCAGGCTCGAAGGGCTGAATGGCCTACTCCTGCATCTATTGTCTATTGTCTATTGTCTATTGGTTAGGAAGATGGTATAGGGATATCGTAGCAATTAGAAAGACTTGGCTCAGGGGAGGACAGGACTGGCAGCCTAATGCTGTAGAATACAAAGGCTGATGTAAAGACAGAAAGGGAGCTAAGAGAAGACGGAATTTGTGTGCTTGATAATGGATAACATTAAGCTGTAATTAGACAGGATAGTCCTGGCATTATGTCCAGGGAAGATATTTGCGTGGAACTGAGAAATAAGAAAGAAAGATCACTTTATTGGGATTGTATTATTGACCCGTGAATGGTAAGTGGAGAGTCGAGAAAAAATTTTGTAAGGAGATTTCAGTTATGTGTAAGAATAATAGGGTGATAATTTTAGGAAACATAGTCTGGGACTGCCAGTGTTAAGTGTTGAGATGGAGAGGAAGTTGTTAAGTGTGTCCACGAAAATTTTCTGATTCAGTATGCAGGCCAGGTGGCTGAGGCGTCACTGGAGAGCACTTTGTGGCCAGCGAACATAATTCAATCACTTTAAACAGTGGCCAATTTTGAAAGTACCTGGCAAGACCTTTCAAAAGCTGACTGCAGGGAAATGTTTGTCAGTCAAACGATGGTTAGAAAATGGGAAGAATTCTAAAATGAAATAACAAGGGTCCAGAGAGAGTATGTTCCTGTTTGGCCGAAAGGCAAGACAGGTAGGTGCAGGAATGCTGGATGATGGGAAGAATTGAGGTTTTGGTAATAAGAAGGACGCATATGTCAGGGATAGACAGCAGAGATCGAGTCAATTCTTCCAAGAGCATGAGGGAACTAGGAGCAGACATAAGAAGGGATGGACGTAGGTTTACCCGATGAGCTGGAAGGTTCAGTTTCAAACATAGAGTCACGCTTAGTTTGGATAAATTAGATTAGATTACTGACAGTGTGGAAACAGGCCCTTCGGCCCAGTAAGTCACCACCGACCTACAACCCACCCATACACCTACATTTACCCCTTCACATAACACTACGAGCAATTTGCATGGCCAATTCACCTGCCATGCGCATCTTTTGATTGTGGGAGGAAACTGGAGCACCGGGAGGAAACCCACGCAGACACGGGGAGAATGTGCAAACTTCACACAGTCAGTTGCCTGAGGCAGGAATTGAAGCTGGGTTTCTGGCACTGTGAAGTAACATTGCTAACCACTGTGCCACCGGGCCGTCCATGTGCATCATGGAAACAGTCCCTTCGGTCCAAGCTGTCCACGCCGACCAGATATCCCAACCCAATCTAGTCCCACCTGCCAGCATCCAGCCCATATCCGTCCAAACCCATCCTATTCATGTGCCCATCCAAATGCATCTGAAATGTTGCAATTGTACCAGCCTCCACCACATCCTCTGGCAGCTCATTCCATACACGTACCAAACCCTGTGTGAAAATGTTGTCCTTTAGGTCTCTTTTATGTCTTTCCCCTCTCAACCTAAACCTATGCCCTCCAGTTCTGGATTCCCTGATCCCAGGAAAAGACTTTGTCTATTTATCCTATCCATGATGCTCATATTCTTGTAAACCTCTAAAAGGACACCCCTCAGCCTCCGACGCTCGAGGGAAAACATCCCCAGCCTGTTCAGCCTCTCCCCGTAGCTCAGATATCCAACTATGGCAACATCCTTGCAAATGTTTTCTGAACCTTTTAAAATTTCACAAGATCTTTCTGATAGGAAGGAGACCAGAATTGCACGCAATATTCCAACATTGGCTTAACCAATGTTGTGTGCAGCCGCAACATGACCTCTCAACTCCTGTACTCAATACTCTGACCAATAAAGGAAAGCATACCAAACGCCTTCTTCACTATCCTAACTACCTGCGACTTCACTTTCAAGGAGCTATGAACCTGCACTCCAAGGTATCTTTGTTCAGCAACACTCCCTAGAACCTTACCATTAAGTATATAAGTCCTGCTCAGATTTGCTTTCCTAAAATGCAGCGCCTCACATTTATCGGAATTAAACTCCATCTGCCCCTTCTAAGCCCATTAGCCCATCTGATCCATATAGTGCTGTAATGTGAGATAACCCACTTCGCTGTTCACTATGTAAATGACAAAATGTCGCAGAACCAGCATCGAACCTTGTGGCACTCCACTGGTCACAGGCCTCCAGTCTGAAAAACAAATCTCCACCACCACCCTCTGTCTTCTACCTTTGAGTCAGTTCTGTATTCAAATGGCTAGTTCTGCCTTTATTCCATGAGATCTAACCTTGCTCATCAGTCTCCCATGGGGAAGCCTGTCAAGCGCCTTACTGACATCCATACGTATCAGATCTACTGCTCTGCCCTCATCAATCTTCCTTGTTACTTATTTGAAAACATCTCATTATAAAGTAACATATTCAGTGAGCCTCCGAATGAATCATTGGTGTTGTCGCCGGTTTCCTATTTATATGCTTGAGTTACCTCGGGTGGATGTTGTCATTTCCTGTGGTGACATAATTTCCTATAGTGATGTTATTTCCTTTATTTAAAGAGTTTGTAAATCTTCTCAAAACTCTTTAACTTAAGAGGGAAATCGACAGGGCAAAGAGCGGACATGAGATAACTTTGCCCAAAACGGTTAAGGAGAATCCAAATGCATTTCATAAATATATTAAGGACAGAATTGTAACACAGGAAAAAATAGGACTCCTGAAGCATCATGTGGCAGCCTGTGTGTGAGCAATAGTAAACAAGCATTTTGCATCTTTGGTTACTACGCAGAAAGACATGATACATACAGAATGTAGGGAAACAGATGCTGACATCTTGAAAAATGCCCTTATTACATCAGAAGTGATGCTGGGTATGTTAAAATCATGAGGTTGGATAAATTCCCAGGACCTGAAAAGGTGTCGTCTCAATCTCTTCGGAAGCAAGGGAAGTGATTGCTGTGGGACTTGCTGAGATATTTGTATCATTGACAGTAGGTGAGGCGCTGGAAGACTGGAGGGTGGCGAATATGGTGCCAGTATTTAAGAAAGGTGAGAAGGGAAAGCCAGGGCAGTGTAGACTGGTGAGCCTGACATTAGTGGTGGGTAAGCTGTGAGAGTGAATCTGCAGAGACAGGATTTACATGTATTTGGAGTGGCACGGACTGATCAGGGGCAGTTGACATGCCTTTGTTCATGCGCTATCATGTCTCACCAACCCAACTGAGTTTTGTGAAGACGTATCAAAGAGGATTGACGAGTCAGAACAGTGGATGTGATCAATGTAGACTTCAGGAAAGTGTAAAAACTGATTTGTCATGGTAGACAACTTCGTAAGGCTAGCTGGCATTGAACTCAGGGAGACTCAGCTATTTGGGTACAAAACTGGCTTTTATGTGGAAGACAGAGGATGGTGGTGTTGGCTTGCTTTTCAGACTGGAGGGCTGTGACCAGTGGTGTGTGAGTGCAATTGATGCTGGATCCACAGCTTTTTGCCATTGATATAAATGATTTGAAATTGATAATTTAAATTCTAGTTCGCAAGTTTGCAGATGACACTAAATTTAAAGTGGGATTTGAAAGGGAAGAAGGTTGATCACATGGGCCAATGATCTGGGGAGTCTCAGATAGAGTTTAATTTAGATGAATGTGAGGTGCTGCACTTTGAAAGGCAAATCAGAGCAGGACATACACAGTTATTGATAAGATCCTGTGCAAGGACAGCTTTGAATGCAAGATCATAGATCCTTGGAAATGATTTCTGAGATAGAGAGGTTGGTGTGGACGATGTTTTGTATGCTTTACTTGACTGATCAGAGCTTTGAGTGAAGGAATTGGGAGATCATGTTGTGGCTGTGCAGGACATTGTTTCGGACACGTTTAGAGTATTGTGTGCAGTTCTAGTCTCCCTCCAAGAATGTCAGAAAATTTAAAAGTTTTAGAAAAGATGTTGCCAGGATTGGAATATTTGAAGTATATGGATAGGCTGAATGTACTGGGTCTGTTTTCCCTGCAGTGTCGTAGGCTGAGGTGTAACCTTATGCAGGTTTATGAAAGCATGAGGGGCATTGAAAGTAGTAACAGAGAGGGTCTTTTCTCTATTATGGGGAAGTCGAGAAAGAGAGGGGATAAGTTTAAGGTGAGAGGGCATGAAATTAAAAGGAACTTAAGTGGCACCTACTTCACAGAGGTCGTGGTGCGGCTATGGAATGAATTATCAGAAGAAGTGGTGGTGGCTGGGACAGTTATAAAATTTAAAAGATATCTGGATGTAGAGATAAATGGAAAGGGTTGAGAGGGATTCATGGGCAAATGAGACTGGGTTACTTTAGGATATGCATTCGGCATGGATAATTTGGACTGAAATGTGTGTTTCCATGCTATATTACTCTATGTGTCTAACCATGGCCAGAGTGTTAAAGAACAATCGAACAAATGTTCCATCGTAGTTGAATTGATTTCAATCTGACTTCACTTTTTGGAATGATTCCCTGCTTTTTTGTGGCAATGATCGGGTTTTGTGTGTAGGGAGAAATCTGAGATGATGTTTTGAGTTCAGTGACCCATGTTCAGATGAAGATGGTTCTGATGTAGTGTGATTTCATTCACTCTGCTTCTCTCTCCACAGATGCTGCCATACTTGTTGGATTTGTTCTGTTTCATGTTTTCAGCGTTCAAAGCCTTAATGTTTTTCATTTCAATGCTTCACATCCAATCCTGCCTCTCAGAACTAATTCTTAGAACCATAGAATCAGACTGTATAGGAGAGGGGCTTCGGGTCATTCCAGTTTGTGCTCACAAAACTACATAAACTCTACTGTCATCCCGGCTTCCAACACTATACTCACAGTCCCGAATATTATGATGCCTTAAGCGTTCATCCAGGTGGTTTTTAAAGTTTCTGACATTTCCTGCTTCCACAACTCTCCCAGGCACTGAATTAGCAGACAGCCACCAATCTCTGGGTGAATGCCTCTTCCTCAGATCCCGCACAAGCTCTTCCCTTTCACCTTAAAGGTATGTCCACACCTCCCACCCGCCATCTGACAATTCCCAGCCCACCCTTTGTTCAACACAGGAGTAAGCAGCTTGTAAATGGTTCAGGCCATTGGAGCTGTCATGTTCAAACTCGACACCTGAACCTTCCCAACTGCCCCAGTTATGTGCTGAGATCTTATATTGCTATCTGCGCCAACGTAGACAAGCTTCATCATTAATTTCCAAATTTCATTTTACTTCCTGTTTCTTTCAGTTAATTACCTGGTGATTTTGGTTCTTACACGGGGAAAATGTGGTCTCTCTAACAGCACAACGCGCTGCCTGTTGGCTATGGCTATGTCGGATCTGCTGTTTGTTCTCACTGACATCATACTGTGGAAACTCAAATTCTTTGGCATGCCAACATGTTTCCTGGATCTCACCTCTGTGTGCCGTCTTGTCTTTGTCATGCTTCGTGCAGCCACAGAATGTTCCGTCTGGTTCACTGTCCTTTTCACCTTTGATCGTTTTGTGGCCATTTGCTGCCTGAGAATGAAGAGAGATTATTGGACAGAAAAGGCCTTAACTGTGGCTATGGCTGCAACTGGAATTCTTCTCATTTCAAAAAGTATTCCCTTCTATTTCCGATTTGAACCTGGGAGTATAATTAACAATGTTCTGTGGCACTGCCAAATAAAGTCAAGTTATTTTAAAGATCCCAGGTGGCTGGGATTCAGGTGGTTTGATATCATTTTAACCCCTTTCATCACATTCGTGTTAATTCTGCTGATGAATACTCTGATGGTCAGACACATTTTATTGATCAGTCGAGTCCGCAAGAGTCTGAGGGGTCAGAGGAAGGGAGAGAGGCACAAAGACACAGAGATGGAGAATCGGAGGAGGTCAGTGATTTCCCTCTTCACCATATCCATTAGCTTCATACTTCTGTGGACAGTGCACGGTTCAAACGTCTTGTACTTTAGCTTTAAAGGAAAGTACCGTTGGGACTACAGTTCTATTTCGGATTTTACATACATTGCAGAATTGTTGAGGGTTTTAAGCTGCAGCACGAACACATTATTTTGCGCAGTGACTCTGTCCAAGTTCAGAGCGAAGTTCAAGAATGCGATGCAAAAACTGGTTACATAAATCCTGCGCTTGATGACTCAGCAAAAGAACTGGGAGAGGTCCCCAGGCATCTGCAGTGTTGCCAGTTCAGGAATTGCATCTGTGCAGATCGAATTTCATCACAACAATCACATGGATTGGGTTGAACACCCTGCAGTGGATGGTGGGTGGGGGGGTGGGGGTGAGGGGAGGGGTGGGGTGGGGGTGAAGCAAGATGGGTGACCATTCACCATGCTCAGGCACACTCTGCTATCCCTGATTGACTGATGGATTGACACACATGGAGGCCCACAGACAATGAGGAGCAGTAGGCCATTCAGCCCTTCGAACCTGGTCCACCCGTCATTCTCGAACATCACGGTTGATCGAATTTTAATGTTTAATCCACATTCCTCTCTGTCCCTGAAATGATACCAATCTCCCAGGCTTAAAATAATCCATCCACCTCCACTTTAAGAAATATCGGAAGACGCAACAACGGGACAGCAGTGAATGGAAAAAGAAGTAACTGTCAGGGGCAGTGAAGGAGGGAAAGAGGCGAGAGGAGTGATTCCAAATGATGTCTTCACGGAGAGCCCTGTGAATGAGTGATAAAGTCCGGCAGCAGGGGTTTCTGCATTTCCCCTGCAGGGAAGGAGAGGGAGGGACAGGAACTTCTCCTCCTGTGCCATGATCAATGTCAGTCTCTGTCTGTTAGCTCGAAATAAACATTTTTAAAAAACTAGACAAAGTCTCCGTGTGGTGGTGATTGCCTGATCTGAATTGTTTCTTGCTCCATGCACATTTGTGCAGTTTTCACAGTGTTCCATGAGCCCTCTTATGCTTACTTCCATCACTGGAATATTGCCTTTTCTCTCTTTCTGCCTCTTTCTGCATGTCATTTTCTCTGTCACTCTCTTCCTCTCCTTCTCACTCTCTTTCGCGATGTCTGCATCTCTCTCTCCCCATCTCTAAATTTCTTGCTGTCTGTCTCTCTCTGACTCTATTCCTCTACCTCTGTCTCTCTCTCTCTGTCTGTCTCTGTGTCACATGGTCTCTCTCTCTCTCTCTGCCTCATGCTCTGTTTCTTTCTCACACATTGAGCATATCAGACTCATGTTCACTCAGTTTAACACCTGCTCCCGTGAATTGGCTCGAACCACTTCTATATCTCTTCTTTCACTGAGTTTATCTGGGGAGGTGATTTTAGAAAATACAAAATGCACAGGCGCGTTCAACAATACCATGGCATAATGTTAGTTACATTTCTGTAAATGTTGTGTACCTTCGTCTTCTGCATTTTGACTGTCTCCCTTTCTCTCCCTGTCAATGTGACGGAGCTTGTGTTTAAGTGTTTCACTTTCCGTTGTGAGGTTTGTGTTTGTATGTATGTTTCACTGCCCTTGTGGGAGTGTCACGCCGTCTGTGTGTGTCCACAGGTTTTGTCTTTGGACAATTCCATGTGACATATTGTGACTTAATTTCTGCCCCCATGCGTTGGTTTCCCTCTGTGTGTGAACCTGGATAAGTACTTTGGTGACGACATATTTTGGTGTTTATGTGTTTGGGTAGGTTGGGAGTGTTTCTGTGACAGTGAGTATGTTCGTTTGGCTGTTTGTTACTGTGCCAGTGTGAATGTGTATTTGTGTATTTTGACAATGTATCTGCTCTGTTTGTGTCTGTTAATATGCTGTGTGTATGTGTGGTTACATTCCTATGACAGTGAATTTTTTATGTGTTTGTGTGTTACTGTTAGCATGTTATGATGGTTGCTGACTCTATATGTGTGTGTCTCTGACTTTCAGTGCATTATTGTGCGAGTGGGGCTGTGTCTCTCGCCGCCCGTGCTGCTGTTTAAGCAGCTGTGTGTGTTGGTCAGACTGTGTTTTTCTCCCTGTCCATGTGTCAGGATCTTTCTGTGGTCCCAGCCGGAAGGATCTGTTTGCCTCTCTGTGGGCGTGTCTCTGTTCGCTTCTGAGTGTCACTCGATGTCTATATATAATTGCAGGTGTGGTTCTGTAACTGTGTTTTACTGTGCTCATGTGCGCACAAATGTTCCTGTAAGTTCTTGCATGTTGATGTGTAATGTCTCTCAGTGTGACTTCACTTTATATATGTGTGGGGATGTGTATGATTATGTATCTGTGTGTAAAGGTGTTTCTTTATAGGGAATGACTTTTTATGTGTGCATGTGTGTGTTCTGTATCTTTGTTGGTCTGTTTGCATATCTCAGCATGACTATTTCTGTCTGCGTGCATTCTTTGTCTCTATGTAGGCGTGTTCCTCTGTCTCTCAGTATGGTGGTATTTTTGTGTGGGCCCGTGTATGCAAAGTTTGGGTGTGTTAATGTATCAGTGTGTAGGCATAGTCACACACTTTAGTCTGATTGTATTCCTCTGTGAGTTTGTGAAGGTGAGGATGTGTTTCTATGTCCCCCAGGATCAGGTAATGTTTCTGGCTGGACTTGGTTTCCCGCATCTCCGTTTGACTGTTTCTGTGTATGTTCGTGTGTTGTGGGTTGAGGATGGGATGTGTTCCTGCTTTTGTTTATCAGTATCTTCCCATGTCTCAACTTGAGTATTTGGGCGTGTGGGTGTACTTGTGTGTCTGAGTGACATGTTTTTGCGAGTGTGTGCATTCGATGTGTTTCTGTGTCTCTCAGGAACTGATTATATTTCTGTCTGGTCACAACACTCCCTCTCCTGAAAAAGGACGAGTGTGCCCTACAGCAGGTCACGGTGCTCAGATTGCTCTCAATGGACTAGACGTGGGAACCTGGGAGAAATCCAAACATCAGTCTCTCCACCTCAAAACGACTGACACCTGAACTGTTACTTCGGTTTCTAGATCTATTGTTTAGCTAACGAAACAAGGCAAGGTAATATTTAATGAGATGCAAGACAGTAGGAATCTCAAAGGACCAGTGGGAACTTGGGATGCTTGCCCACTGATCCCTGAATTTTGGAGGACAGGTTAATACAATAATTAAGGTGGCACATCATACACCACATGCCTCGATCAGTCGCGGTGCAGATCATAGGGGTAGGGAGGTCTTTCTGGCCTTTTGTACGACTCTATACACTCACATGAACACAGAAATCTTCAAATGCTGATGAGAGGTGGAGAGGGTGACAGCGTATAATAAGTGAAACTGATCAGTGCGCGAGAGTGGAGACAATCCCTTGTAGATAAAGATCCAGAAATGGTTCCCTCTAAAAACATGTCAATCTCCTCTTATCACTGGAGAAAAAAAGCTGTTCAGAGTACGGTGTCACCAGCAGAGCTGATGAACTGAGCATTGACACTCTCTAATGAACCTTGATGCTTCTCTTTGGTGCATTTTGTGTTTGTGACACATTTCTGCCACTGAGTGTCAGTGGTGGAGGAAGTGTATGTTTGGAGTTGTGATGTCAATCACACCTTTGTCCTGCTTTTTCCTGGGTGGTGTCAGGTTTCCTGAGTGTTGATGGAACTGCATCCAAACAAGAAACTGGGGAGTATTTTGTGACACTTCTTACTTTTCTTTGACTTTGAGGAGTCAGGAGGTGAGTTACTAACAATGGTCTTTCTGGCCTCTGACCTCATCTTGGAGCAAAAATATTGAAATTAATTATGAGCAGGTATTTATTGATGAAGTAGCGGAAACTGTTTTGTCCGAGTACAGTACACCGTGGAATTTCGGCAGAGATGTTCTGGAGCTGAGCTGACCCTCCTCTAAAAACGACAACCATCTTCCTATGTGTCAGATATGACAGGTACGAGTGTGCCCCCAATTGTCCTACAAGTGAATTTTGAGCGAGCCACAGGGATATCACGGTGTGTCACTGTCACCTCCCCTCTGGGATTCAGCTCTTGGCCCATGTTTGAAGCAAGAATGTCATACATAAACAAAAGCAGACATTTCTGGATTGCTCAGCATGACTGGCAGCATCCATGGAGAGAAATCAGAGTTAACACTTCAGGACTTGTGATGCTTTCTCAGAACATGTCGCAACTTGCCTTCCCAACTATTTTTGTGTCAACTGAAAATTTGTCAACAGCACATTTTAAACCTTTCTCGAAATCATTCACATATACAGTATTGCATTCTTCATGTGTATATCATATAAAGTATTCAGTATTGTGATACGTTGGAGCTCAGTGTGCCTGTGCAAATATTGCTGTGTACAGGAGTTAATCATGTTTGCATGTAAATATTATTCTGCATTGAATCTGTTTGTGTCTATAAATAAACATTGTTTTGCTTTGGAGTTGTTCTCGTTTAAACGTAAATATCATGAAACATTAGGACTGCTCATTTGTCAATATAAACATGGTTGTGTGTGCAAACGGTTCCTGCTCATATTTGCTTCCTGTTTTCTTTTTGAGTTGTTCTTGCCTGCAAGTAAGTATTGTTTTATCTCAGTAGTGTTCTCTAGTATATATTAATTTCGTGGTGCGTTGCAGCTGCACATGTAAATGTTTGAATATTTTTGCGTTTTTGAATTGTTTACATTTGTACATAAACATTGTTGCATAATGAACTTGGAATGAAAATGTTCATGTTTCTGCACATCAATTGTATTTTAGATTTGTTCACGTTCATTTTTAAATATTGTAAATGAGAACTGTTCACGTCTGTATGTAAATATTTCTGTGTACTGGAGCTGTTTCAGTTTATATATCAAAGTTGTGAATTGGAGTTGATCCAGTTTATGTGTACAGATATTATTTTGTGTTGGAGCTGCTCCTGTTGGGATATAAATATTTTAGTGTACTGGAGTCGTTGCTGTTTTTATAAAAATATTCCCATATTTTGAGGTTGTGCCTGTAATAGGGAGAGAATTCAACAGAGAATAAATGGTATTGGATAAAGTAGACAATAATTATTCGAGGTTGAAACAGAGAGTAATAACGGGAGGGTAACATAGACGATAAGGGAATCGGCTTTTGTACAACGTAATTGAAAAGGTTCAAATGGAGTTTTACCAGAAAAGAAATCGAATATAACTGAGCGAGGAAAGTGTTAATTACAGTGAAAGGGAGAGGAATTATTATCAAGTTGCAGGGAGATGTTTAAATAGAGAGTAACGCGAAGAGAGTTCAATATAAGGCAATAGAGAGGGTGAAATGGAGTGCAATAGAGAGAAAAGTGACAACAAAGCAACTGGGAGATGGTTGAACGCAGAAAAGGGAAAGAATCTTACATGAAGAAACAAGGAGAGAACTAAGTAGAGAGAATAGAGGTGAGGGTTGAACACAGGAGAGCAAGAAGAGGATTCAGTACAGGGGTAGAGGAGAGGTTAAATACAGAACATACCGTATTAAATAGAAAACAGTGGTGAGAGGGTTTATTAGAGAACAATAGGGAGTAAACTGAATACAGAGATAGTTAAAGATTGTGATAGGCAGAGTTTAAATTTAGCGGGTTCAGTGGAGAGTAGTTATGAGAGCATTAAATGTGAAGTAATAGGGAAATAATTAAATAGCGAATAATGGAGAGGATTGAAAACAGGGTAAGAGAGAGGTGGTTGGATACAGGGGAATAGAGAAGATTAAATGTAGGTAAAGACAGGATTAAGTGAAAAGTAGTAGGGTCTGACTTATGTCAGACTAAGAGGAAGAGGATTAATTACAACGCAGGGAATAGAGAGGACTTAATGCAGAAAAAGTCATAATTATAGAGGAATAAGGAGAGTCTCATATTCAGAGAGACAAGGTGAAAGAGAAATCAGGAAAAAATTAAACAATGGGGAAGAGTGTGGGTAACATACAAGGGAATTCGATACAAGTCAATGCACATTAGCAGGGAGAGGTTTGCATACAGGGAAATATAAATGCTTAAATATAGGGAAATAGACTGTCAAAATACCGGGCAATAGCTTTGAATAAATATGGGGTAAGAGAGACAGTGTTGGCTTTACTCAATTTGGGGGCAGCGGTGGTGATGGGCACAGTCCTCTCTTCCAATTTCCAGACATCAATATTGGACTTTGGCTCTCAGAGCCTCCATTCCCACAATCAGTTGCCTCCATGTTGCACTGCTTCCCGGGACTACCTCTTCCCACCTCACCGACAGCTCCCTCATTCCTACTCCACTTGTCATTACACCCCATGCAACCCTGCTCCTCATGCCTTCCCTTTCCCTCCTGCCTTTGCTTTGTCATGTAGATCAGTGTGGACTGACGCTCTGCCCTTCTGCCATTCTTGTGCTCAGCAGTGTGAATGAAAGGGCTTCTGCTCTTCTTCTTCACCAATTCCGATTGAGCAAACGTGCCTCCCCCACTTCCTTTGTATCATTCTCAAGCAGGGTTTTCTTTTTAATTCATTCACAGGATGAGGGCATCGCTGACCAGCACCAGCATTTATCGCCCATCCCGAATTGCCTCGAGGGCTGTTAAGTGGCAACCACAGTGTTGTACGTCTGGAGTCACGTGTCGTCCTGACCTGGTAAGGATGCAGTTTCCTCTCTGAAAAGCATGAGCTAATCGACAAGAGACCTGGGTTCATCATTCGACTCTTAAATTTTAGATAGTCATTGTATTTAAACGTTATCATCTTCCACAGTGGGATTTGAGCTTGAGGGCCCAGAACATGACTTGGTTGCCTGCCTTAATAGAGCAGCGATAACACTGCTAAGCCATCGCCTCTACCCCAGTTATGATCTGGTCCTGTGAAACAGGCTGGAGAAGGGGCTGAATAAGAGCAGAAAGAACTGTTAATGCTCTTAATCATAAACAAAATCAAATTCCTGGAAGAAATCAGCACATCTGCCAGATTCGATGCCGAGAACTCAGAGCTGAATGGCCTCCTGTACCAGAGTGACAGACCGGAGAGGAGCTGAATGTCCTCCTTTCACAGGGATCAGGTTGTAGATTGATCTGATTGTTCTCTTGTACCAGAGTGACAGACCGGAGAGGAGCTGAATGTCCTCCTTTCACAGGGATCAGGTTGTAGAACGATCTGATTGTTCTCTTGTACCAGAATAACAGGCCGGAGAGGAGCTGAATGGCCGATTTCTTTGCCGTGTGGTAGGCTGGAGAATGGGCTGAATAGCCTCACCCTGTTCCTGTGGGACAGAGTAGAGAAGGATTTGAATGGCCTCCTCCTGTTCCTGTGGGACAGACAGGAGAAGGGGATGAATGGCCTCCTTCTAATTCAATATTGTTGGGTGTTTTCATGCCAACAGCAGACTCATTCACCATTGAAAATTAAGCAATGCTTGATCCCCTGAATTAAAACCAAGTCAAGCCGTGAAATTTCCAAGTCTCTGCTCATTTGTGCTCCATATTTTAAATAAAGGCTGATTTCAGTGTTCCAAATATTAACTCTATTCACTGTTAGTTAGTCGGATATGTTCATGTGCATTTTACCCCTTTAACTCGTGAAATGGGCAGGCAAACGGCAGATAATATTGGAAGTAAGAAAGATTAATCCTTTTTTGTCGAGATAATATAAGTTAAGAGGCTGAATTCTAGTGGGGACTTAACATCAAGACTTGGAGGTGTATACTTCTTTTTTGAAAAGTGACTGGGAACGTTGAGCAGATTTGTCAAAAATAACTTATCCAAAGTCGAATGGAATACAAAGGAAAGGGGAATGTTAATTAAACTGTATAAATCACCGCTTCAGACCATGTTATGGTAAACAGCCCAGATTTGAACTTTTGATTATCATATGACTTCCATTGGGTTAAACCTGAGCTCCGCCCACTACAGCACACCGCACTTTAGGAAGTATGTCAATGCAGTGTAAGCTTTGAAATGGCATGTTTTCTCAGTGTTTCGCATTGCTGTTTCACAGCACCAGGGACTGGGCTTTGATTCTAATCTCGGGTGACTATCTGTGTACATTCTCTCTGTGACTGCGTTGGTTTTCTCCAGGTGTTCTGGTTTCCTCCCACAATCCAAAATATACATGTCAGAAAAATGAGCCAGGCTGAGCTGCTCATGGTGTTCAAGGATGTGGAGGTTAGGTGCTTTCGTCATGGGTAAGTATAGGGAAGGGGAATGTGGCTGGGTGGTTTACTCTTCAGAGGGTAGGCATGGACTTGTTGTGATGAAGGGCCTAATTCCACACTTTAGGGATCGTATTCTAGGCTGTGGGAGGCGGTTAATAGTCATGGGAACTAAATAACAGGACATTCAGACCCCGTGAGCTTGTCACAGCATTCAGTGCCTGATTTGTCGCAAAACTCCATATAGCTGTGTTTGTGCCTTAGCCCTTACTAACTATGCTTAAGAAAAAGAAATCTATCTCAGATATAAAATTAACATTTAATCCAGCATCCACTCCCCTTTGTGGAAGAGAGTTCCCACCATCCAACACCCTTTCTGTGTGGCAGTGCTTCCTAACATCTCTCCTGAACACATCAGCCCGACATTGCAGACTCTGTCCCTTTGTCTTTGAATTTTAAAACAGTGGAAATGGGTTATCTTTATAAACCCTATCTTCTGAGTTCTGGAGAAAGGTGGCCTAATTTGTAATCTCCCACATTAATGGTTGGAGAACCGTGAAGACCCTCTTTGAGGCTCCCTCAGACTTGCAGTGAAGAGTTAAGGGGGACAACAAGCGCATCTCTGTTCTCAAAGGTCCTCAGAATGTGACAGAGAAATGGGTACAACTGTCCAACCTACAGAAAAGCGTGCAGAATCTACTCCTGGTGCAGACAATGGGTGTCGATGTCACAGAGGATTTCCAGGAGGTGAAGAGCCAGAAAGCCTCACTCTTTACCTCCGAAGGCACCAAGATAATCTTCCGGTCTGGGGTGCACACTGTGGAGCAGGACGGGACGCGCTTACGTTCGGTCTCCGACAAATTGCACAGGGAGAGCTCGTACTCAGCATCCTGAAAGGGAAAAAATATCACTCTGTAACGTTATCTCAGCCTGACAACCTGAGGATAAGCAAAACCCTTTGCACCATATTACATGACATGAATCTCCCAGAGAGCGCAGCCTCCCGGTCATTACTTTCTATTGTGTAGGTTTTAAATGACAACATATGGAAGAGGTTGGACCAGCCGCTATCTCTGGAGGTGCTGACCAAGGCTCTCGAATCCTTCAAAAAGAATAAGCCTCGCGGAAGTGATAGTTTATCTGCCGTGTTGTATTTGACTCTGTGAGAGTTGATTGGCCAGGACCTGGTGAAAGTGGACAACAGGGAAATTGAGATATTGAACATCTGACTCAGTGACCCAGTGTCAAAAACTGTGCATTTGTAAATAAAGGCTGGTTAATGACAAGATGCGAGAATATGAGCATTGATTTTACTCCCAGACATTGCTGGTGCTAATGCTAAGCAAGACCTTGGGTTCTTCATGTTCCACAAATTCTATCTCCAACCCCTGTCCCACCCCAGCAAACCCTACGCCACAAGATGTCCTGAAGTTGTTCTGTGACAATCTTGACCCTCGGCACTGTTGAGACAATATACCATCCTGGACTCTGGCTAGTCAGAACTGATGATTTTGAAAGAGTCAGTCAGCCATGTTAGCTTTGTGCATGCTGCCATTTGAAGTTAACATAACACCGCATTAACTTTATAAATAAGGGAAAAAAAAGAAACGGTAATACTGGAGAGTTGGTGCTCAATGTCCGTTTGAGTGAGGCATTTATTCACCAGATTGATAGCTGGACAACAAGGGTTCAATTGTGAGGGACTGCGATGACGCAAACCCATGGTTCAATTCCTCGAATTTAGAAGGGTCTGTGATGAGTTAAGTTTTCCAGAGAATAATGGAAACGTCTGTCGATAAATGGACCAAAAGGCTTCTTGTTGCCTCTTGCTTTTGGTTTAGGAAAATGAGTTGAAATTTTGTTGATGGTCTAAACCTTTCCAAGAGTGAAATGAATGAACAATGCCTCACATTTCTCTACATTATACTGCACAGAGTATTTGGTCCTTGTTTACTCACTGAACTTGCCCTTTCCCTTCCCGGCGCTCCTACCTCCTCCTTGCCTATTACTGTCAACTTAATATTGTGTTCTGATCAAAGGTAATGCATGTTCCCATTATCTAAGTCATTGATAGAAATTATGGTGGTATCACGAGAAATGATCCTTCTGTCACTCACTAATACCAGAGTGATATTATGGTAATGACATATTGACTTCTGCTCTCTGTTGTTTGTCCTTTCACTGTCCTCAAGCTAAGTCCCATTTCCCCATTTCGACAGGCCTCATTGACAACATTGACCCCCCTCTCAATCATTTCCAGAATTGGATATTTCTGTATCCTTGTGTGTGCAAATCTCTCTCTGACCTCAGTCCTCCATCTCACTTGAAACTGTTCTATCCCATCATCCGTCAAATGTTTTAGGTTTCTTCTCTGAACATGTGCAGTACACTGCAGGTGAACAGGGAATATCTCATCCCGATGTCTTGCTGTAGGGATCATGTGTGATTCAGAGTCAGGTCTGAGTCATGTCCAGGGCGCTGTTACCCTGGTAAGAGGTTCTGTATTGATTGGAGCTTACGTAACCATTGAGGGCATTTTTCAGTGAGTTATTTTTACGTTTTTCAATTATTGCCTGGAGTGGAGAAATTATGTTCGAATCGGACATTGTCTGTGCACAAGGTGAGGAAATGCATTGCATTCCAAATGAACAAAGTCAATGGGAGGACGACACTTAAATGAAATGAGAGTCGGATAGATGGTGTAGTGCTGTCAATGCTGGTAGAGAGGGCGGGACAGTGGCTCAGTGGTTAGCCCTGCTGCCTCACAGAGAGGCAGCGGGTGGGTATGGGTGGGATACCCTTTGCAGGGTCAGTGTGGACTTGATGGGCCCATTGGCCGGCTTTCACGTTGTGAGGATTCTATTATGTCATTCAATATACACTTTCCTCTGTTTGCTCCTGACCGATTGAGATTTGTACAATCGTATAAACCGCAGTTGCAAAAATAATCTGTGTCCACTGGGAGTTCACTCACAGCTGCCACCTGTTTTTTCAAATTCTTAAATAAATGAGTTGAACCACATTGTTATGTAACCGTCCCTCAGGCGATGCCAGCATGTATAAATGAAACGCTTTGAGATTACATCACCTCGGCATTGAGTACAGAGAGATTGCCTGCGCACAGAGATTCAGGCAGAAAATGAAGTTTTCACTTTTCTATTTGCAGAAATTATTTTACATAACCCTTCCGATTGTAACAATCCCCGGTAAGTGCGGTACACCATTGAAATTGTGTCAATCTGTCTGATGGTGGGCATCGGGTTCACTCTGTCACTGACAATGATATATAGATAGGTTGTGCCCAAAATTCACACAGTGGCAGGAGCTCGGTAATTTATCGTCAGATTACAGGGACCCTGTGCAATCTGTGTCATCGCAGGTTCCACAGAAATTGCCTGGGAAATTATTCATCTCTTCTGACAACTTTCCAGAAATGCACATTTCAATCGGAGATTACGGAGCGTTTCAATGGAATTAAGGCAAGGAATCACTTTGGAAACAGAGAGCGGTGATATTCTGTGTAGAGAGGACAATATTAGTGAGTTTGTTTTTGGTTCTGGTGTTAAAGTGAATAAGCAGTGGGCTTCTCTGTGCATCTAAAGTTTAGAGTTAACTTGGATTTATTTGTGTAATTGCAGCAGTTTGTTTTAAAGATTGCATTTGAAGTTTGGCGATGGGCTGAATGGCTATGTGCACGAATGATCTGTTGTTTAGTTTTGATGGTTGCAACCGAGCATGGCATGAATGGGTCGTCAAAACTTTGGAGGAGAGTTCTGGAATTTTCAATTAAAGAAGAAACCCTTACTGAGAAAGGTTTACTTTCAATTTTATCATTTTTTCATTTAGTTTTGTTCCTGTACGACCCTGGTTATGAGTGGATGCATAGATCTGTACTCATGCAAATGAAATGAGACTTTTAGTGATCGACATTACCTTGGAGCGAAAGTTTTGTGTTAATCACAGACAGTTTTGTTGGGACAACAGAAAAACTCTGAAGAAATCTTTTAAAGCTGTGAATATTGATGCTCCGATGTTTGGTAGCTCCAGGAAGAAATTGACTGCAATTCCAGTTGAGAATTGGCAGTCAAAACTCATTTAACCAAGTGATAGGTACAAAGATTCTGGTGTGAATATGTTTAGAGGGCTGTTTTGTTTGGAACGGAACTGGGAGTCGGGTTTTGTGCAATACATAAATGTCGTGGCCTTTCGTTTCATGTCTGCGTTGTTTTGAGATTAATGAGAATTATACTTCTGCTGTGTGTTCATTGCCTTTGAATCTGCTTTATAAGCACGTAGTTTCGTTTATTCTGTTTTAACGTCATTTCTTTAGCAATAAACTTCATTTTTTTAATGGTTGCAATATTTACCGCATTGTGTATTTACAATACAGCAAGAGATCACTTTGTTAAATAAACACAAACAAGATAATGTGTCATCAGCTTGGATTTCTGTCAAGGATCTAGGCATGTTCTGTAATTAATCACCTGGTATCAAAACAGAAGTGAGTCTGTTAAACACTTGGACTGTCAAAACTGATAAACTGCACCCAAACCTCAAATAGATTGTGCCCAAACTATACCCGTTCAGGTCCATCATATGCCACAGACGCCGATCAGAGATTCACACTGAGATGTAATTCCATCGTATTCCTCCCAACATTACTACTCTCTCACTGTGCACGAGCGCGAACATAAACAAAAACAAATTCCCTCGCACCCTGCCAGACCTGTAACACGGACTACTTGAGGCACTGGCTGGCTCCCCGCTGTGGTTGTGTGCACAGTCCTGGTTATCAGCCTCCAGTGAGAACGGAATTGCACTGAGGAGAGCATAGAAAAGATTTAAAAGAAGAAAAATGGATAGTGTTTGGGTCAGCTCTTAAACAGAGTTGAATGAGAATTGAAGTGATTGAGATGTACAAAAGAAGGAGGCTCTTAAGTGGGGACTAATCTCCCCAAACACAGGACCATATATCAGGAGACGCAGAGAGTGAATAATTGATGGAAGCTATGTAGGGGACATGAGGCGTACCCTTTCATTCAGAAGGTGACGGTGCATTTGCAATTCACTTCCCAGTTTGGATAGTGGCTTGAAGTGGGAACCCTCAATCATTTAAAGGGAACTTGGATCTGCCCTGAGGCGGAGAAACTTTCAACGCTGTGGACGAGGTGCTGGAAAATGGGATCAGAGCAGGTCGTCAGTTTACTCAATTGATGCAGACATGAATAAGCTCTTTCGGTGCCATAACTTCCCTGCAGTTCTGTGGGATTGAAAAAAGACTGAGGAGTGTTAAAGTGGATTCACTCAGTGGGCAGAATGGGCTGTTTCTGCATTGTCCATTTCCATCATTTAACATTGCGAAGTGTTAAATTGAATTTCAGATGACTGTGGCTAATTTTTAGTTGTTTTACTGAAGAAGTTTTTGTGGCTTCATATTTTTACAGTGCATGAAGCAGTTTCGCTTCGGGAGGAATATTACAAACTAGGTTTAGAAGATAAGAATTAGTCAGTTCATTAGGTTAATATTGCTTATCTTATTTAGGTGTTCTCATTACAAAATAAAGCATTTTAAAAAAAAAGACGTTTTGTGAAATCTTGTTCTGTCTACGAACTGCTGAGTATCTGTATTATCACTTTCCATGTTAATTGCAACTGACATGATTAGACCACAATAGAGAGTCAGAGAGACCTGATTATTTTATAATGTCACATTTTATTACACAATGGATTGGAGCCGCAAAATTCAGAATTTGTAGTAGTCCATTTTGCATTAAGTCGCTTATTCAAAAAGTTTCAAAAAAGCATATCCCCAAAACTATTTCAGTCAGACAATGCAGACAACGCAAAAAAAAAAGTCACATCTAGTGATTTGCATTTGGCATTATCTGTTCACTGAATTTACAAGCAAAAATCGAACACTTTCTCAATATAACAAGGAATTATTCACCTCCCAAAACAAACTCTACAGGATTCAGTGAGTTAACAAATCCTCACTTTATCATCACGGATTGTCGTTTGTCCCTTCAATGATGAGACCAAACTTTCTCGGCTCTGTTAGCAACCTCCGTCAAATCATTCCATTTTCTCAAGTGCAACAACTCATGTTTTTGTAATATATTGATTAGAACATTCCAGGCAAACCTATGTGGAGGAAGGGAAAAGACTGTCCTGGAAGAGCTGCTCCCTTAGTTGTGGTATTTTACGTGTCAGAGCTGACTTTGATGAATTCCTGGAAGACCATTATTTTGTAAGTTGGTGCATTGTTTTGGAAAATTGGGGAATAGAAATATCAAAGCAAGGCAATTTAGTAAGGAGGAAGTTAGACAAAGTTGGAGAACACATGGTCAGCCAGAGAGAAATAGAGAGAGAGAGAAAGAGAGAAACTATTACTGCTGTCTGACACCGCAGTGAATCTGCACAGCTAATGCCTTTGATGTTTGGGTCCATGCATTTCTGGCCATCGGAGAGCATCTGGGAAAAAAAACCCAGTAAAAATCACAGCTGCCCTTGGAGGAACTTGTGTGTAAGTGTTCACAGCACAGGAGCAGATAAGTGCATAATTTTGGGTGTAACCTTGCTGTCCTTTTTTGTATCAGTCTACAACAGCGAGTCGAGCTAGTTCATTCTTGGGTATTTGTTTTATTGAGGTCTGTCTCTTGATTAAATTGTAAAGGTAGAAGTCATTGGGAATACGTTAGCCCGGAGAAGTGTGTTTTAGAGGTCTAAGGCTGTGGCATTTTCTGGGTCTGTAGATTATTGAGGTGCAAAGGTGACTTTTATTGGACTGATAATCTCTTCCTGTCTGATGTGGGAGGTGAGAGAAAGCTTCCATTTACTGAAGATTATGTCTACAGTAAGTGTGTTTGGTTGTGAATCCTATCAAGTCGCCATGGATCGATTGGAGAAGCTGTTCGAGGTAGAGAGGTATTTACAGGAGGTAGGGAGTGTGATGGCTAGCATTTACAGAAAGAGGGGAAAACCGCAGATATAATCATATAGATGGGACACCTCCAGGAAAGATTTGACAGGGAGGTGGATAGTGCCAGAGTCTCTGGAGGGTATCGCCATCTTAAACAAGTATGTTGCATTGGAAAATGTCGGAGGTGATGGACTCTTTGAGAATGTGCCATGAACTGCCAGGTTGCTGACACCAAGACTGGCTCTAATGTGTACCAGGGGCACGTCAGGTTCCAAGTGATCAGTTGTGATAAGGCACTGTCTAGTCCGAGGCATAAACAGACATTTCTACGACAAACATTGAGAAACCAGAATGGAATGTTGCCTTGCTGGTGCCAAGATCAAGGATATATCGGAGAGGATGTTGAATATTCTCAAAGTGGAGAGGGCCAACAGGAGGTCATGTACACAGTGGAACTAATGATATACGAAGGCAAAAGGATAAAATTCAGAATGTGGAATCTAAGAAGCTCTACATTAATTTAAAAGGAGGTGCTTGGGGAGAGTGATACAAGCAATACAAGCGGGCCAAGAGGGGAGGCAGATGAACTTCGGGATGATTAGGAAGATGGAATTGGGATATCATAGTAATTAGAAAGACGTGGATCAGGGGAGGACAGTAATGGCAGCTTAATGGTGTAGAATACAAAGGCTGTCGAAAGGAAAGAAAGGAACCTAAGAGTAGAGGGAATTTGTGTTTTCGAGAATGGATAACATTACAGCTGTAATGAGACAGGATATTCCTGCGATTATGTCCAGGGAAGATATTTGTGTGGAACTGAAAACTAAGAAAAAGTTTATCAGATTATTGGGATTGTATTATTGACCCATGAATGGTAAGTGGGAAGTCGGAAAAAAATTCGTAAGGAGATATCAGTTAAGAATAGTAGAGTGGTAATAGTAGGGAATTTCAACGTTTCAAACATATTCTGGGACAGCCAGAGTGTTAAGGGTTGAGATGGAGAGGAAATTGTTCAGTGTGTACAAGAACATTTTCTGAGTCGCTATGCAGATGTAGGTACTGTTGCAAGCTCAAATGTTGACTTACTCTCAGGGAATAAGGCAGGCCAGGTGACTGAGGCGTCATTGGAGAGCACTTTGTGGCAAGCGATCGTCAATCTATCAGTTTAAAAAGTGGCCAATTTTTAAAGTACCTGGCAAGAACTTTCAAAAGCTGACTGCAGGGAAATGTTCGGAGGTGAAGCGATGGTTAGAAAATGAGACGCCTTCAAAAATGAGATAACAAGGGTCCAGAGACAGTATGTTCTTGTTCGGCTGAAAGGCAAGACTGGGAGGTGCAGGAATGTTGGATGATGGGAAAAATTAAGGTTTTGGTAAAAAGATGGACGCATATGTCAGGGATAGACAGCATAGATCGAGTCAATACTTACAAGAGCATGAGGGGAGTAGGAGTATACTTAAGAGGGTATGGGTGCAGGTTTGCTCGCTGAGATGGAAGATTCATTTTCAGACATAGAGTCAGAGAGTCATAGAGATGTACAGCATGGAAACAGACCCTTCAGTCCAACCTGTCCACGTCGACCAGATATCCCAACCCAATCTAGTCCCACCTGCCTGTACCCGGCCCATATCCCTCCAAAACCTTCCTATTCATATACCCATCCTCTTAAATGTTGCAACTGTCCCAGCCTCCACCACATCCTCTGGCAGCTCATTCCATACACGTACCATCCTCTGTGTGAAAAGGTTGCCCCTGAGGTCTCTTTTATATCTTCCCCCTCTCACCCTAAACCTATGCCCTCTAGTTCTGGACTCCCCGATCCCAGGGAAAATACTTTTTCTATTTATGCTATCCATGACCTTCATAATTTTGTAAACCTGTATAAGGTCACCCCTCAGCCTCCGATGCTCCAGGTAAAACAGCCTCAGCCTGTTCAAACCTCTCCCTACAGCTCAAATCCTCCAACCCTGGCAACATCCTTGCAAATCTTTTCTGAACCCTTTCAAGTTTCACAGCATCTTTCCGAGAGGAAGGAGAACAGAATTGCACACAATATTCCAACAATGGCCTAACCAATGTCCTGTACAGCCACAACATGACCTCCCAAATCCTGTACTCAATACTCTGACCAATAAAGGAAAGCATACAAAATGCCTTCTTCTCTATCCTATCTACCTGCGACTCCAGTTTCAAGGAGCAATGAACCTGCACTCCAAGTTTCTTTGTTCAGCAACACTCCCTCGGACCTTAGCATTAAGTGTAAAAGTCCTGCTAAGACTTGCTTTCCTGAAATGCAGCATCTTGCATTTATCTGAATTAAACTCCATCTGCCACTTCTCAGCCCATTGGCCCATCTGGTCAAGGTCCTATTGCAGCCTGAGGTAATCCTCTTTGCTGTCCACTACACGTCCAATTTTGGTGTCATCTGCATACTTACTAACTATGCCTCATATGCTCGCATCCAAATTATTTACCTCAATGTCAAAAAGTAGAGGACCCAGCACCGAGCCTTGTGGCACTCCATTGGTTACAGGCCTCCAGTCCGAAAAACAACCCTCCACCACCACCCTCTGACTTCTACCTTTGAGTCAGTTCTGTATCCAAATGGCTAGTTCTCCCTGTATTCCATGAGATCTAACCTTGCTAATCAGTCTCCCAAGGGGAACCTTGTCTTATGCCTTACTGAAGTCCATATAGATCACATCTACTCCTCTGCCCGCGTCACTCTTCTTTGTTACTTATTCAAAAAAATGAGGACAAGGTAACATATTCAGCGAGCCTTCGAATGAAGCGCTGGTGTCCTCGCTGGCGTCCGATTTACATGTTTGAGTTTCCTTGGATGTCATTTCCTGTGTTGATATCATTTCCTATAGTGATGTTTTTACTGTATTTTAAGGGTTTGTAAATCTGCTCAAAACTCGTTAACTTAAGAGGGAAATTGGCAGGGCAAAAAGTGGACATGAGATAGCTTTGCCCAAAAAGGTTTAAGGAGAATCCGAACGGATTTCATAAATATATTAAGGACAGAATTGTAACACAGGAGAAAATAGGACTCCTGAAGCATCATGTGGCAGCCTGTGCGTGGAAATGTAGGAGATATGAGCAAGCTTTTTGCATCTTTGGTTACGACGCAGCAAGGCATGATAGATACAGAATGTAGGGAATCACATGCTGACATCTTGAAAAATGCCCCTATTACATCAGAAGCGATGTTGGATATCTTAAAAATCATGAGGTTGGATAAATCCCCAGGAGCTGATGAGGTGTCCTCTCTATCTCTTTGGGAAGCAAGGGAAGTGATTGCTGTGGGACCTGCTGAGATGTTATTATCATTGACAGTAGGCGAGGTGCTGGAAGACTGGAGGGTCGCGAACATAGTGCCAGTATTTAAGAAAGGTGAGAAGGAAAAGCCAGGGCAGTATAGACTGGTGAGCCTGACATTAGTGGTGGGCAAGTTGTGAGAGTGAATCTGCAGGGACAGGATTTACATGTATTTGGAGTGGCACGGACTGATTGGGGCAGTGACATGCCTTTGTACATGCGCTATCATGTCTCACCAACTGAACTGAGTTTTGTAAAGAAGTGTCAAAGAGGTTTGATGAGTCAGAACAGTGGATGTGATCTGTGTGGACTTCAGGAAGGTGTTAAAACTGGTTTGTCATGGTAGACAAATTCGTAAGTGTTTGCTGGCATTGAACTCAGGGAGACCCAGCTATTTGGTCCAAAACTGGCTTGTCGGTGGAAGACAGAGGGTGGTGGTGTCGACTCGCATTTCAGACTGGAGGCCTGTAACCAGTGGTGTGTGAGTGGAATTGATGCTGGATCCACAGCTTTTTGCCATTGATATAAACAATTTGAAACTGACAATTTACATTCTAGTTCGTGAGTTTGCAGATGACACTAAATTTAAAGTGGGATTTGACAAGGAAGAAGGTTTATCAGATGGGCCAATGTTCGGAGGAGTCGCAGATAGAGTTTAGTTTAGATGAATGGGAGGTCCTGCTCTTTGAAAGGCAAATCAGAGCAGGGCATACACAGTTATTGGCATGGTCCTGGGCATTGTTGCTGAACAAGGAGACCTTGGAGTGCAAGATCATAGATCCTTGAAAATGTTTTCTGAAGTAGAGAGGTTGGTGAAAACGATGTTTGGTTTCCTTTCCTTTATTGGTCAGAGGATTGAGTATAGGAATTGGGAGATCATGTTGTGGCTGTGCAGGACATTGGTGAGGCGACATTTAGAATACTCTGTGCCACTCGAGTCTCTCTCCAAGAATGTTGGAAAATCTGAAAAAGTTCAGAATAAATGTTTCCAGGGTTGGAATATTTGAAGTATCGGGACAGGCTGAATACGCTGGGGCTGTTTTCCCTGCAGTGTCTTAGGCTGAGGTGTAACCTTATGCAGGTTTATGAAATCATGAGGGGCATTGAAAGTAGTAACAGACAGGTTCTTTTCTCTGTTATGGGGGAGTCTCGAATGAGAGGGGATAGGTTTACAGTGAGATGGCATGATCTTAAAAGGAACTCAAGTGGCACCTATTTCACACAAGGCATGGTGCGGCTATGGAATGAATTAGGAGAAGAAGTAGTGGTGACTGGGACAATTACAAAATTTAAAAGATATCTTGATGGGTAGATATATAGAAAGGGTTAAGAAGGATACATGGGCAAATGAGACTGGATTAACTTAGGATATGCATTCGGCATGGATAATTTAGACTAAAGTGTGTGTTTCCATGCTATATTACTCCATGTATCTCACCATGGCCTGAATGCTAAGAGCAAGAGAACAAATGTTCCATATTAATTGAATTTATTTAAATCTGACATCGCTTTTTGAAATGATTCCTTGCCTTTTTGTTACAATGTTAGGGTTTTGTGTGCGGGGACAAATCTGAGATGATGTCTTGAGTTCCATGACCCATGTTCAGACGAAGATGGTTCTGATGTAGTGTGATTTCATTGACCCTGCCTCTCTCTCCACAGATGCTGCCATACTTGTTGGATTTGTTCTGTTTCATGTTTTCAGCATTCAAAGCCTAAATGTTTTTCATTACAATACTTCACATCCAAACCTGCCTCTCAGAACTAATTCTTAGAACCATAGAATCAGACTGTATCGGAGAGGGGCTTCGGGTCGTTCCAGTTTGTGCCAACAAAACTACACAAACTCGACTCTCATCCCAGCTTCCAACACTATACTCACAGTCTCGAATATTATGATGCCTGAAGCGTTCATCCAGGTGGTTTTTAAAGTTTCTGATATTTCCTGCTTCCACAACTCTCCCAGGCACTGAATTAACAGACACCCACCGCTCTCTGGGTGAATGCCTCTTCCTCACATCCCGCAAAACCTCTTCCCTTCCACCTTCAAGATATGCCCACACCCCATCCCTCGCCATCTGAGAATTGCCTGCCCACCCTTTGTTAAACACAGGGGTGAGCAGCATCAAAATGCTTCAGGCCATTGGAGCTGTCATGTTCAAACTCGACATCTGAACCTTTCCAACTGCCCCAGTTATGTGCTCAGATCTTATATTGCTATCTGCGCCGGCGTAGACAAGCTTGATGAGTAATTTCCAATTTGCATTTTACTTCCTACTTCTTTCAGTTAATTGCCTGGTGATTTTGGTTGTCTCACGGCGAAAATGTGGTCTCTCGAACAGCACAACGCGCTGCCTGTTGGCTATGGCAATGTCGGATCTACTGTTTGTTCTCACTGACATCTTACTGTGGAAACTCAAACTCTTTGGCATGCCAAAGTGTTTCCTGCATCTCACCGCAATGTGCCGTCCTGTCAGTGTCATGGCTCGTGCAGCCACAGACTGTTCCATCTGGTTCACTGTCCTTTTCACCTTTGATCGTATTGTGGCCATTTGCTGCCGGAAAATGAAAAGAAAAGTTTGGATTATAAAATCTTTGACTATGGCTTTGTCTGCAACTGGCATTCTGCTCTTTTCAAAAAACATTCCCTTCTATTTTATGTTTGAACCTTGGAGTATAATTAACAATGTTCCGTGGCACTGCCGAATAAAGTCAATTTATTTTACAGATCCCAGGTGGCTGGGATTCAGGTGGTTTGATATCATTTTAACCCCTTTCATCCCATTCGTGTTAATTCTGTTGATGAATACTCTGATGGTCAGACACATTTTATTGATCTGTCGAGTCCTCAAGAGCCTGAGGGGTCAGAGGAAGGGAGAGATGCACAAAGACACAGAGATGGAGAATCGGAGGAGGGCAGTGATTTCCCTCTTCACCATATCCATGAGCTTCATACTTCTGTGGATAGTGCACGGTTTTAACGTCTTGTACTTGAACATTAAAGAAACATACCGTTCGAACTACAGTTCTATAAACTATTTTACATACATTGCAGAAATGCTGAGGGTTTTAAGCTGTAGCACAAACACATTACTTTGTGCAGTGACTCTGTCCAAGTTCAGAGCGAAGGTCAAGAACGCAATGCAAAAACTGGTAACCTAAGTTATTTGCTTAATGACTCATCAAAAGAACTGGGAGAGGTCCGCAGGCACTTGGAGAGTTCCCAGTGCTGGAATTGCATATGTGCAGATAGAATTTCATCACAACAGTCACATGTATTGAGTTGAACATCCTGCAGTGGATGGCGGGGGGCGAACCATGATGGGTCACCATTCACCACGCTCAGATACACGCGGCTATCCCTGATTGACTGATGGTTTGACACGCAGACAATGAGGAGCTGTGGTCCATTCACCCTTCGAATCTGGTCCATCCGTCATTCCAGAACATCAAGGTTCACCCAATTCGAAGGTGTAATCCACCTTCCTGTCTCTCCCTGACAATGATACCAATCTCCCAGGATTAACATAATCCATCCACCTCCACTTTAAGAAATATTGGAAGACGCAACAACAGGGCAGCAGTGAAGGGAAAAAGAAGTAACTGTCAGGGGCAGTGTAGGAGGGAAAGAGGCTCGAGGATTGATTCCAAATGATGGATCGTCTGTGACTGATGGAATTAGCTGGAACGTTGTGTCTTCACGGGCAGACCTGTGAATGAGTGATAAAGACCGGCAGCAGGGGTTTCTGCATTTCCCCTGCAGGGGAGGAGACAGAGGGACAGAAACAGACCCTATTGCACCATGATCAATGTTAGTCTGTGTCTGTTAGCTTGCAATAAACATTTTTTTACAACAAGAGAAAGTCTCCATGTGCTGGTGATCCCTGATCTGAATTGTTTCTTGCACCAGGCACATTTGTTCAGATTTGACAGTACTCCATGAGCCCTCTTATGCTTACTTCCACACAGGAATATTGCCTTCTCTCTCTTTCCACCTCTTTCTGCACGTCGTTTTTTCTGTCGCTCTCTTCCTCTCTTTCGCTCTGTCTGTTCCTCTCTCTCTCTCTCCCCACCTCTAAACTTCTTGCTGTAAGTCTTTCTCTGGCTCTATCCCTCTACCTCTGTCTCTCTGTCTGTGTTTGTCTCTGTGTATCATGTTCTCTCTCTCTGCCTCTGCCTTATGCTCTGTTTCGTTTTCTCACATTGACCACATCAGACACATGTTTTCAGTTTAATACTTGCTCCCGTGAATTGGCTCAAACCACTTCTGTATCTCTTCTTTCACTGAGTGTATCTGAGAAAGTGATTGTGGAAAATACAAAATGCACTGGCGCATCCAACAATATCTTGGCATAATATTAGTTTCATTTCTGTAAATGTAGTGTCCCTTCATCTTCTGCACTTTGACTGTCTCCCTCTCTCTCCCTGTCAATGTGAGGGAGTTTGCGCTGAAGTGTTTCACTGTCAGGGTCTGTCAGGGTCTCTGTGTGTATGCATGTTTCACTGCCTTTGCGGGAATGTCACTCTGTATGTGCTTTCACAGATTTTGTCTTTGGATATGTCCATGTGACACATTGTGAGTTCATTTCTGCTCCCGTGTGTTCGTGTGTGTAAACCTGGAGTAGGATTTTGATGACTACATATTTCGGTTTATATGTGTTTGGAATGTTATTCAGTCTATGTGGGAGTGTTTCTGTGACAGTGAGTATGTTCCTGTGTCTGTTTGTTACTGTGCCAGCGTGAATGTGTATCTGTGTGTGTTTTGACATTGTATCTGTTTTGTTTGTGTCTGTGTGTATGCTGTGTTTGTGTGTGGTTACATTCCTATGACAGTGAATTTTTTTGTGCGTTTGTGTGTGTGTGTTACTGTTAGCATGTTATGATGGTTGCTGACTCTATATGTGTGTGTCTCTGACTTTCAGTGCATTATTGTGGGAGTGGGGCTGTGTCTGTCGCCGCCTGTGCTGCTGTTTAAGCAGCTGCGTGTGTTGTTCAGACTGTGTTTTCCTCCCTGTCCATGTGTCAGGATCTTCCTGTGGCCCCAGCAGGAAGGATCACTCTGTGGGCGTGTCTCTGTTCGCTGCTGTGTGTCGCTCGATGTCTATATATAATTGTATGTGTGGTTCTGTAACTGTGTTTTACTGTGCTCATGTGTGTCCAAATGTTTCTGTAAGTTCTTGCATGTTGATGTGCAAGATCTCTCAGTATGACTTCATTTCTATATGTGTGTGGGGATATGGGTGAGATTATGTGTCTGTGTCTAAATGTGTTTCTTTATTTGGAAAGATTTTTTACGTGTGCATGTGCGTGCTCTGTCTCTCTGTTGGTCTGCTTGCATATCTCAGTATGACCGTATTACTGTCTGTGGATGTCTGTGCATTGTTTGTCTCTACGTAAGTGTGTTCTTATATCTCTCATTATGGCGTTATTTCTGTGTGGGCGTGTGTGTGTAACGTTTGGGTGTGTTAATATATCAGTGTGTAGGTATAATCACATACTTTAGTCTGATAACATAGAACATAGAACAATACAGCACAGTACAGGCCCTTCGGCCCACGATGTTGTGCCGAACATTTGTCCTAGCTGAAGCACCTATCCATGTACCTATCCAATTGCCGCTTAAAGGTCACCAATGATTCTGCTTCTGCCACTCCCACAGGTAGCGCTTTCCATGCCCCCACCATTCTCTGGGTAAAGAACCTACCCCTGACATCCCACTATACCTACCACCCTTCACCTTAAATTTATGTCCCCTCGTAACACTCTGTTGTACCCGGACTGACTACTCTATCTATTCCCCTGATCATCTTATAAACCTCTACCAAGTCATCTCTCATCTTTCTCCGTTCCAATGAGAAAAGGCCTAGCACTCTCAACCTATCCTCGTCCGACCTATTCTACATTCCAGGCAACATCCTGGTAAATCTCCTCTGCACCCTCTCCAAAGCTTCCACATCTTTCCGAAAATGAGGCAACCAGAACTGCACACAGTACTCCAAATGTGGCCTTATGAAGGTCCTATACAGCTGGACATCACCTCACGACTCCTGAATTCAATCCCCCTGCTAAAGAACGCGAATACACCATAGGCCTTCTTACAAGCTCTATCCATGTGTGGGTTTACTTCTGTGTCTGAGCGGCTAGTTTTTGCGAATGTGTGCGCTTGGATGTGTTTCTGTGTCTCTCAGGACATGGTTATATTCCTGTCTCGTCATAACACTCCCTCTCCTGCAAAGGGACGAGTGAAGCCTCCAGCAGGTCACGGTGCACAGATTGCTCTCAATGGAGTATACGTGGGAACCTGGGAAAAATGCACCTCATAACTACTAAAACCTGAACTGTTTCTTCGGTTTCTAGATCTATTGTTTCACTAAAGAAACAAAGCAAGGTAATATTTAATGAGATGCAAGACTCTAGGAATCTCAAAGGCCCAGTGGGAACTTGGGATGCTTGCCCACTGATCCCTGAATATCGGAGGGCAGCTTAATACAATATGTAAGGTGGCACATCATACACCACATGCCTCGATCAGTCACGGTGCAGATTATAGGGGTCGGGCAGTCTTTCTGGAGTCTTGTTGGATTGTATACACTCAAATGAACACAGAAATCTTCAAAAGCTGATGAGAGGTGGAAAGAATGACAGCGTTTAATAAGTGTAACTGCTCAGTTGGGCGAGAGTGGAGACAATCCCTTGTCGATAAAGACCCAGAAATGGTTCCTTCCAAAAACACGTCAATCTCCTCTCATCATTGGAGAAAAAAAAGCTGTTCAGTGTACGGTGTCACCAGCAGAGCTGATGAACTGAGCAGTGACACTCTCTAATGAACCTTGATGTTTCTCTTTGGTGCATTTTATGTTTGTGACACATTTCTGCTACTGAGTGTCATTGGTGGAGGAAGTGTATGTTTGGAGTTGTGATGTCAATCAAGCAAGCTGCTTTGTCCTGGGTGGTGTCAGGTTTTCTGAGTGTTGATGGAACTGCATCCAAACAAGAAACTGGGGGGTATTTCGTTACACTTGTTACTTTTGCTTGGACTTTGGGGAGTCAGGAGGTGAGTTACTCGCCGTGGTCTTCCTGGCCTCTGACCTCTTCTTGTAGCAATAATATTCAAATTAATTATGATCAGCTATTTATTGATGAAATAGCTGAAGCAGTTTTGTCCGAGGACAGTACACCGTGGAATTTCTGCAGAGATGTTCTGGAGCTGAGCTGACCCTCCTCTAACAACGACAACCAATCTCCTATGTGTCAGATATGACAGGTACGAACAGGGATTGTGCCCCAATTGTCTTTCAAGTGAATTTCGAGCGTGCCACAGGGATGTCAGGGTGTGTCACTCTCACCTCCCCTCTGGGATTCATCTCTTGGCTAATGTTGGAAGCAAGAATGTCATACAGAAACAAAAGCAGAACTTTCTGGATTGCTCTGCATGACTGGCAGCATCCGTGGAGACAAATCAGATTTAACAGTATTTCATGCTTCATATGTACAACATATAAAGTATTCAGTATTGTTGCATGTTGGAGCTGAGTGTGCCTGTACAAAAATTGCTTTGTATAGTAGTTAATCATGTTTGCATGTAAATATTATTGTGCGTTGTATCTGTTTGTGTTTATAAATAAACATTGTTTTGCTTTGGTATTGTTCCCATTTAAGCGTAAATATCATGAAACATTAGAACTGCAGTTCCAGCGGCCAGCAGTGGGACTGCAACAAAGAGCAGCAGTTTACACGTGTTTGTGGTTGATGGAATGCTCTGGCCAGTACAGCCGGTCTCTGGTTATTGTGGGGAAGCACACACATTCTGAAGAGCATCAGGGAAGTTAGACAGAGTGAGATAGGGCTGAAGATTGTCATAGGGAGAGAATTCAACAGAAAATAAATGGTATCCGATTAAATAGACAATAATTAGTAAAGGATTCGACAGAGATTAATAACGGGATGGTTACATGGCTTTGGTACAACGTCATCGAAAATGTTAAAACTGAGTTTCGTATATAACTGAGGGAGGAAAAGTGTCAATTACAGGGAAATGGAGAGGTATTATTTTCAAGTAGCAGGGAGAGGGTTAAATAGAGAGTTCAATACAAGGTAATAGAGAGGGTGAAATGGAGTGTAATAGAGAGAAAATTGAAAACAAAGCAACTGGGAGATGGTTGAACGCAGAAAAGGGACCGAATCTTATATAAAGGAATAGGGGAAGAACTAAGTAGAGAGAATACAGGTGAGGGTTGAACATGGGAGAGCAGGAAGATGATTCAGTGCAGGGGAAGAGAAGAGGTTAAATACAAAACACACCGTATTAAATAGAAAGCAGTGGTGAGAGGGTTAATTGGAGAACAGTAGGGAGTAAACTGAATACAGAGATAGTTAAAGATTGTGATGGGCAGGGTTTAAATTTAGCGGGTTCAGTGGAGAGTAGTTATGAGAGCTTTAAATGTGAAGTAATAGGGACATAATTAATCCTCTCTATTAAATAACGAGTAATGGAGAGGATTGAAACCGGGATAAGAGAGAGGAGGTTTGAAACAGGAGAATAGAGAGGATTAAATGTAGGTAAAGACAGGATTAAGTAAAGAGTAGTAGGGTCGGATTAGTGGCAGACTAAGAGGAAGAGCATTAATTACAGCGCACGGAATAGAGATGACTGAATGCAATAAATGCTTAAATATAGAGTAATAGGGAGAGTCTCAAATTCAGAGAGACAAGGTGAAAGAGAAATCAGGAGAAAATTAAACAATGGGGAAGAGTGTGGGTTACATACAAGGGAACAGCAATATAAGTAAATGCAGATTAACAGGGAGAAGTTTGCATACAGGGAAATATAAATGCTTAGATATAGGGACATTGAGTGGCAAAATGCAGGGCAAAAGTAATGAATAAATACAGGGAAAGAGAGACTATTTCTAGCTTTAATCAATTTGGCGAAGTGGTGGTGATGGACACAGTCCTCTGTTCAAATTTCCAGACATCAACATTGAACCTTGGCTCTCACTGCGTCCATTCCAACAATCAGTTGCCTCCATGTTGCACTGTCTCCCGGGACAACCTCTTCCCACCTCACCGACAGCTCCCTCATTCCTACTCCACTTGTCATTACACCCCATGCAACCCTTCTCCTCATGCCTTCCCTTTCCCTCCTGCCTGTGCTTTGTCATGTAGATCAGTGTGGACTGACGTTATGACCTTCTGCTATTCTTGTGCTCAGGAGTGGGAATGAAAGGCCTTCTGCTCTTCTTCTTTACCAATTCCGAATGAGCAAAAGTGCCTCCCTCACTTCCTCTGTATCATTCACAAGAAGAGTTTTTTTATATTTCGTCACAGGATGAGGGCATCACTGGCCAGCACCAGCATGTATTACCCATCCAGAATCGCCTCGAGGGCTGTTAAGTGTCAACCACATTGTTGTACGTCTGGAGTCACGTGTACTCCTGACCTGGTAAGGATGCAGTTTCCTCTCTGAAAAGCATGATCTAATTGACAAGCGACTTGGATTCATCATTCGACTCTTAAATTTTAGATCGTCATTGTATTCAAACTTCATCATCTACCACAGTGATAATTGAACTTGAGTACCTAGAACATGACTTGGTTGCCTGCCTTAATAGAGCAGCGATAATTTTGCTAAGCCATCAGCTCTACCTCAGTTAAGATCTCCTCCTGTGTAACAGGCTGGAGAAGGGGCTGAATAAAAGTTGAAAGAACTGTTAATGCTCTTAATCAGAAGCAAAAGCAAATTCCTGGAAGAAATCAGCACTTCTGCCAGCATCTATGCAAAGACACCAGAGCTGAATTGCCTCCTGTACCAGAGTAACAGGCCGGAGAGGAGATGAATGGCCGACCTTTTCCAGTGGGGTAGGCTGTAGAAGGGGCTGAATAGCCTCATCCTGTTCCTGCGGGACTGAGTAGAGAAGGAGTTGAATGGCCCCCTGTTCCTGTGGGACAGACCGGAGAAGGGGATGAATGGCCTCTTTCCAATCCAACATTGTTGGGTATGTTCATGCCAACAGCAGACTCATTCATCACTGAAAACTGAGCAATGCTTTATCCCCTGAACTTTAAGAAAAAATCAGTCCGTGAAAGGTCCAAGTCTCTGCCTATTTGTTCTCCAGATGTTCATGGTCATTTTACCCCTTGAAGTAGTGAAATGGGCAGGCAAACGGCAGATAAGAGTGGAAATAAGAAAGCTTCATTCTTTTTGGTAGAGATAATATAAATTGTGTGGCTGAATTCTAGTGGGGATTTCACATCAAGAGTTGGAGGTGTCTGCTTCTTTTTTGGAAAGTGACTGGGAACATTGAGCAAATTTGTCAAAAATAAGTTATCCAAAGTCGAATGGAATGCAAAGGAAAGGAGAATGTTTTTTTAACTTGTATAAATCACCGCTTCAGACACAGTTGGGGGAAACAGCCCAGATTTGAACTCTTGAATATCATATGATATGCATTGTATTAAACCTGAGCTGTGCCCATTCCTGCACAATGAATTTTAGGAAGGATGACAATGCAGTGGATACTTTGAAATGACATGTTTTCTCAATGGTTCGCACTGCTGTTTCTCAGCATCAGTGACCGGGGTTTAATTCTAACCTCGGGAGACGATCAGTGCACGTTCTCCCCGTGTCTGCGTGGGGTTTCTCCGAGTGTTCTGGTTTCCTCCCACAATGCAAAGTATATGCAGGTCCGAAAAATGAGCCAGGCTGAGCTGCTATGGTGTTCGAGGATGTGTATGTTAGACGTATTTGTCATGTGTAAGTATAGGGCAGGGGAATGTGGCTGGGTGGTTTACTCTTCAGAGGGTAGGCATGGACTTGTTGGGCTGAATGGCCTACTTCCACACTTTAGTGATCGTATTCTAGGCTGTGGGAGGCGGTTAATAGTAATAGAACTAAATAACAGGACATTTAGCCCCCATGAACTTGTCACAGTATTCAGTGTCTGATTTGTAGCCAAACTCCATACAGCTGTGTTTGTTCCTTATCCCTTACTTACTATGCTTAAGAAAAATAAATATATCTCAGATATAAAATTAACATCGAATCCAGCACACACTGCCCTGTATGGAAGAGAATTCCCACCATCCAACACCCTTTCTGTGTGGCAGTGCTTCCTAACATCTCTCCTGAACACATCAGCCCGACGTCGCAGACTATGTCCCTTTGTGTTCGAATCCTCAAGCAGTGGAAATGGGTAATCTTTCTAAACCCTATCTTCTGAGTTCTGGAGAAAGGTGGCCTAATTTGTAGTTTCCCACATTAATGATTGGAGAACCGTAAAGGCCGTATTTGAGGCTCCCTCAGAATTGCAGTAAAGAGTCAAGGGGGACACCAAGCGGATCTTTATTCTCAAAGGTTCTCAGAATGTGACAGAGAAATGGGTACAACTGTCCAAACTACAGAAAAGCTTGCAGAATCTACTCCTGGTGCAGACAATGGGTGTCGATGTCACAGAGGATTTTCAGGGGGTGAAGTACCAGAACGCCTCACTCTTTACCTCCGAAGCCACCAAGATAATCACCCTGTCTGGGCTCCACACTGTGGAGCAGGACGGGAGGCGCTCACTTTTTTTCTTCGACAAATTGCACAGGGAGAGCTGGATGCTCAGCATCCTGAAAGGGAGAAAAATAAATCTGTAACGTTATCTCAGCCTGACATCCTGAGGATAAGCAAAACCCTTTGCACCATATTACATGACATGAATCTCCCAGAGAGCGCAGCCTCCCGGTCATTACTTTGTATTGTGTAGGTTTTACCTGACACCATATGGGAGAGGCTGGAACAGCCGCTATCTCTGGAGGTGCTGACCAAGGCTCTCGACTCCTTAGAAAAGAGAAAACCTCGCAGACGTGATAGCTTATCAGCTGTGTTGTATTCGACTCTGTGGGAGTTGATTGGACAGGACCTGGTGAAAGTCGACAACAAGGAAATTGAGATGTTGAATATCTGAGTCAGTGACAGGCTACTGTCAAAAACTGTGCATTTGTAAATAAAGGGTGATTAATGACAAGATGCTAGAATATGAGCATTGATTTTACTCCCAAACATTGTTGGTGCCAATGTGCATCAAGATCTTGGGTTCTTCATATTCCAAACATTCCCACTCTAACCCCTGTCCCACCCCAGCAAACCTCATAGCACAAGATGTCCTGCAGTTGTTCTGTGACATTCTTGATCCTCGGCACTGTTGAGACAATATACCATTCTGGACTCTGGCTAGTCAGAACTGATGGTTTTGAAATAGTCAGTCAGTCATGTTAGCTTTGTGCATGCTGCCATTTGAAGTTAACATAACACCGCATTAACTTTATAAATGCGGTCGAAAAAAAGAAACAAAATACTGGAGAGTTGGTGCTTAATGTCCATTTGAGTGAGGCATTTATTCACCAGATTGTTAGCTGGACAACAAGGGTTCAATTGTGAGGGACTGCGATGACGCAAACCCATGGTTCAATTCCTCAAATTAAGAAGGCTCTGAGATGAGTAAAGCTTTTCAGAGAAAGACCAAAAGGCATCTTGTTGCCTCTTGCTTTAGGGTGAGAAAAATCATCTGAAATTTTGTCGATGGCCTAAAACCTTTCCAAGAGCGAAATCAATGAACAATGCCTCACATTTCTCTACATCATACTGCACAGAGTATTTGGTCCTTGTTTACTCACTGAACCTGCCCTTTCCCTTCTCAGTGCTGCTACGTCCTCCTTGCCTATTACTGTCAACTAAATATTGTGTTATGACCAAAGGTAATGCATGATCCCATTATCCCATTAATGGGCAGCACGGTGGCACAGTGGTTAGTACTGCTGCCTCACAGCGCCAGAGACTCGGGTTCAATTCCCGCCTCAGGTGACTGACTGTGTGGAGTTTGCACGTTCTCCCCGTGTCTGCGTGGGTTTCCTCCGGGTGCTCCGGTTTCCTCCAACAGTCCAAAGATGTGCAGGTTAGGTGAATTGGCCATGCTAAATTGCCCGTAGTGTCAGGTAAGGGGTCGATGTAGATGTAGCGGTATGGGTGGGTACGCTTCGGCGGGGCGGTGTGGACTTGTTGGGCCGAAGGGCCTGTTTCCACACTGTAAGTAATTGCTCGAAATTATGGTGGTATCGCGAGAAATGATCCTTTTGTCACTCACTAATACCAGTCTGACATTATGGTAATGACATATTTACTCCTGCTCTCTGGTTTTTATCCTCTATCTGTCCCCAAGCCAAGTCCCATTTCCCCATTTCGACGGCTGTCATTGACAACATTGACCCCCCTCTCAATCATTTCCAGAATTGGACATTTCTGCATCCTTGTGTTTGCAAATCCCTCGAAGTCCTCACTCGTCAATCTCGCTTGAAACTGTTCTATCCCATCATCTGTCGGGTGTTTTAGGTTCCTTCTCTGTACATATACAGTACACTGCAGGTGAACAGAGAATATCTCACCCTCTGTCTTGCTGTAGGGATCATGTGTGATTCAGAGTCAGCTCTGAGACATGTCCAGGGCGCTGTTACCCTGGTCGGAGGTTGTGTATTGATTGGAGCTTATGTAACCATTGAGGGCATTTTTCAGTGAGTTATTTTTACCTGTTTCAATTATTACCTGAAGTGGAGTAATTACGTTCGATTCAGACACTGTCTATGCACAACGTGAGGAATTGCATGCGATGATGTATTCATTAAAAGCGACAGTGTGTCTTCACCAATAACCAACGATGCTCCCTGCACAGAATAGTCGCTGACAACCATGGAAAGCACATCCCAGAGTTGAGGAGAATGTTTCTCAGAGAGAAACTCAACAACTGGATTTTAATTTCCAAATGATCAAAGTCAACGGAACGATGGAACTGAAATGACATGAGAGTTTAAAGTTCGATAGATGGTGTTGTGCTGTCAATGCTGGTCTAGAGGGCGGCACAGTGGCTCAGTGGTTAGTCCTGCTGCCTCACAGAGAGAGAGCGGGTGGGTCTGGGTGGGATACCCTTTGCAGGGTCAGTGTGGACCTGATGGGCCCATTGGCCGGCTTCCACGTTGTAAGGATTCTATTATGTCATTTAATACACATTTTCCTCTGTTTGGCCCTGACAGATTGAGATTTGTACAATCATAATTTGTACAATCACAGTTGTAAAAATAACGAATGGCCACTGGGAGTTCACCTTTTTGTTCAAATTCTTAAATGAATGAAGTGAGCCACATTGTAATGTACATTATAATGTAATTGTTCCCAGGCCATGCCAACAGGTATACATGAAAGGCTTTGAGATTACATCACCTCGATATTGAGTACGGAGAGATTGTCTGCGCCCAGAGATTCAGGCAGAAAATGACATTTTCACTTTATTACTTGCGGAAATTATTTTACATGACCCTTCCAATTGCAACAATCCCCGTTACTTGCGGTACACCATTAGAATTGTGTCAATCTGTCTGATGGTTGGCTGTGGGTTCATTTTGTCACTGACGATGATATATAGATAGGTTTTGCACAAAATTCACACAGTGGCAGGAGCTCGGTAATTTATCGTCAGTTTACAGGGACCCTGTGGAATCTTTTTCATCGCAGGTTCCACAGGAATTGCCTGGGAAATTATTCATAGACAGAAATTTCGGAGAAACTTCCAGAAATGCCGATTTCAATCGGAGACTACGGAGAACTTCAAAGGAATTAAGGCAAGGAATCACTTTGAAAACAGAGAGCAGTGATATTCGATGTAGAGAGTGCAATATTAGTGAGTTGGTGTTTGGTTCTGGTGTTGAAGTGAAGAAGCAGTGGCTTCACTGTGCATCTAAAATTTATAGTTAACTTGGATATATTTGTGTAATTGCAGCAGTTTGTTTTAATAGTTGCGTTTGAAGTTTGACGATGGGTTGAATGGCTTTGTGCACGAATGAGCTGTTGTTTAGTTTTGATGGTTGCCACCGAGCATGGCATTAATGGGCCTCAAAACTTTGTAGGTGAGTTCTGGAATTTTAAATTAAGGAAGAATCCCTTACAGAGAAAGGTTGACTTTCAATTTTATCATTTTTGTCATTTAGTTTTGTTCCTGTAGGACCCGGGATATGAGTGGATGCATAGATCTGTGCTCATGCAAATGAAATGAGAGTTTTAGCAAATGACATTATCTTGTATGTTCATCACAGATAGTAGTGTTGGGAAAGAAGAAAATCTCTGAAGAAACTGTTTCAAGCTGTGCATATTGATGCTCAGATTTGCGGTATCTCCAGGAAGAAATTGACTGCAATTCCAATTGAGAATTGGCAGTGAAAAGTCATTTAACCAAGTGATAGATACAGGGATTCTGGTGTGAATAGTTTTTGAGGGCTGTTTTGTTTTGAACGGCATTGTTGGGAATCGGGTTTTGTGTAATACATGAAAGTCGTAGTGTTTCGTTTCATGCATGCATTGTTTGAGATGAACAAGAATTATACTTCTGCTGCGTGTTCATTGTCTTTGAATCTGCTTTATAAGCACGTAGTTTGATTTATTCTGTTTTATCATCATTACTTTCGCAATATATTTCATGTTTTTAATGGATGCAGAGCAGGTAGCCAGTTTACTCAATTGATGTAGACATGAATAAGCTCTTTCAGTGCCATAACATTCCTGTAGTTCTGCGGGATTGAAGAAAGACTGATAAGTTTTAAAGTGGATTCACTCAGTGGACAGAATGGGCTGTTTCTGCGTTGTCCATTTCCAACATTTTAACACTGAGAAGTGTTAAATTGAATTTCAGATGATTGTGGCTAATTTCAATTGTTTTTCTGAAGAAGTGTTCGTAGCTTCATATTTTCACACTGCACGAAGCAGTTTCGCTTCAGGAGGAATATTACTAACTAAGTTTAGAATGTCAGAATTAGTAAATTCCTTAGGTTAATATGATTACCATATGTAGGTATTCTCATTACAAAGTAAAGTTCATTTTTTAAAAAGACTTGTTGTGAAATCTTGTTCTGTCTATGAACTGTTGAGTATTATCAATTTCCATGTTAATTGCATTTGACATTATTCGAGCACAATAGAGTCAGAGAGACTTGATTATTTTGTAACGTCATATTTTCTGACACAATGGATTTCTGACACAAATTTCAGTGTTTGTAGTAATGAGCTGTCTGTTTCATTTTGCATTATGTCGCTTAATCGAAAAGTTTTAACAAGCCGCTCCTCAAGAGTATTTCAGTCAGACAATGCAGAGAACGCAACAAAATAGTCACACCTACGGACTTGCATTTGGCATTATCTGTTCACTGAATTTACAAGCGAAAATGGAACATTTTCGAAATATGGCAAGGAATTATTCACGTCCCAAAAACAAATTCTGTGGGATTCCATGAATTAATAGATCCTCAATTTATCATCACAGATAGTGGTTTGTACCTTCAATGATGAAACCAAACTGTTAGCATCCCGCGTCGAATTATTCCATCTTCTCATGTTTGTTTTGTAATATATTGATCAGAACATTCCAGACAAACGTATATGGAGGACGGGAAAGACTGTGGCTGTAAGAGATGTTCCCCTCGTCAGAGCTGACTTTCACGAATTCCTGGAAAACTATTGTTTTATAAGTTGGTGCATTGTTTTGCAAATTTGGGGGAAAAATATCAATGCAAGCCAATTTAACAAGGAGGAAGATAGACAAAGTTGGACATCACATGGTAAGCCAGAGAGAAATAGAGGGAGAGAGGGAGATAAACTATTACTGCTGTTTGACACCGCAGTGAATCTGCACAGTTGCTGCCTTTGCTGTTTGTGTCCATGTGTTTCTGGCCATCGGAGAGCATCTGGGAAAAAAAATAGCAAAAATCACAGCTGCCCTTGGAGGAACTTGTGTGTAAGAGTTCACAACATAGGAGCAGATAAATGCATGGCGTTTCGTTGGAACCTTGCTGACTTTTGTTGTGTCAGTCGACAACAGCGAGTCGAACGATTTGATTCTTGGGTATTTGTTTTATTGAGGTCTGTCTCTTGATTAAATTGTAAAGGTAGAAGTCCTTGGGAATAAGTTAGCCCGGAGTAGTGCCTTTTAGAGCTCGAGGGCTGTGGCATTTTCTGGGTCTGTAGATTAATGAGGTGCAAAGATGACTTTTGGTGGACTGATAATCACTTCCTGTCAGATGTGGGAGGTTAGCGAAAGCTTCCATTTTCTGAAGATTATGTCTACAGTAAGTGTGTTTGGTTGTGAATCCTATCAAGTCGCCATGGATCGATTGGAGAAACTGTTGGAGGTAGAGAGGTATTTACAGGAGGTAGGGAGTGTGATGGCTAGCATTTACAGGAAGAAAGGAAAACCGCAGATATCGTCATGTAGATGGGACACCTCCAGGAAAGGTTGGGCAGGGAGATGGAGAGTGCAGGAGTCTCCAGTGGCTATCGCCATGTTAAACATGTATGCTGCTTTGGAAAATGTCGGAGGTGATAGAACTCTTAGAGAATGTGGCATGAACTGACAGGTTTCTGACACCAATATTGGCTCTAATGTGCACCAGGGACACGTCAGATTCCAAGTGATCAGTTGTGATAAGTTACTGTCTAATCAGAGGCACAAACAAGGATATCTACAACAAACATTGAGAAACCAGAATGGAATGTTGCCTCGCTGGTGCCAAGATCAAGGATATCGCAGAGAGGGTGCAGAATGTTCTCAACGGGGAGAGGGACCAACAGGGGGTCATGTACACAGTGGAACTATTGACATACGAAGGCAAAAGGATCAAATTCAGAATGTGGAGTATAACAAGTTCGGCAGTAATTTTTAAGGAGGTGCTTGGGGGGAGTGATTTTGGATTACGTTTGGTGCAATATAAGTGGACCAACAGGGAAGGCAGATGAACCTCCGGAGGGTTAGGAAGATGCTATAGGGATATCGTAGCAATTAGAAAGACTTGGCTCAGGGGAGGACAGGGCTGGCAGCTTAATGCTGTAGAATACAAAGGCTGATGTAAAGACAGAAAGGGAGCTAAGTGAAGAGGGAATTTGTGTGATTGATAATGGATAACATTAAGCTGTAATTAGACAGGATATTCCTGCGATTATGTCCAGGGAAGATATTAGTGTGGAACTGAGAAATAAGAAAAAAAGATCACTTTATTGGGATTTTATTATTGATCCGCGAATGGTTGTGGGGAGTCGAGAAAAAATTCGAAAGGAGATATCAGTTATGTGTAAGAATTATAGGGTGATAATAGTAGGGAATCGTAACGTTTCAAACATATTCTGGGACATAGTGTGTAGCGTTGAGATGGAGAGGAAGTTGTTAAGTGTGTACAAGAAAGTTTTCTGATTCAGTATGCAGATGTCGGTATTCGTGCATGCTCAAAACATGACTTCCTCTCAGGAAATAAGGCAGGCCAGGTGACTGAGGCATCACTGGAGAGCACTTTGTTTCCAACGAACATAATTCGATCAGTTTCAACAGTGGCCAATTTTTAAAGTACGAAGCAAGAACTTTCAAAAGCAGAATGCAGGGAAATGTTCGTCAGTGAAGCGATGGTTAGACAATGGGAAGCCTTCTAAAATGAAATAACAAGGGTCCAAAGACGGTATGTTCCTGTTCGGCTGAAAGGCAAGACAGGTAGGTGCAGGAAAGCTGGATGATGGGAAGAATTGAGGTTTTGGCAATAAGAAGGACGCATATGTCAGGGATAGACAGCAGAGATCGAGTCAATTCTACCAAGAGCATGAGAGAACTCGGAGCAGACATAAGAAGGGATGGATGTAGGTTTACTCGATGAGCTGGAAGGTTCAGTTTAAAACATACAGTCATGCTTATTTTGGATAGATTATATTAGATTACTTAGAGTGTGGAACCAGGCCCTTCGGCCCAACAAGTCCACACCGACCTACAACCCACCCATACACCTACATTTACCCCTTCACATAACACTACAAGCAATTTGCATGCCCAATTTACCTGCCATGCGCATCTTTTGACTGTGGGAGGAAACTGGAGCACCGGGAGGAAACCCACGCAGACACGGGGAGAATGTGCAAACTTCACAGAGCCAGCCGCCTGATGCAGGATTTGAACCTGGGTTTCTGGTACTGTGAGGTAACATTGCTAACCACTGTGCCACCGTGCCATCCATGTGCATCATGGAAACAGTCCCTTCGGTCCAAGCTCTCCACGCCGACCAGATATCCCAACCCAATCTAGTCCCACTGCCAGCATCCGGCCCATATCCTTCCAAACCCTTCCTATTCATGTGCTCATCCAAATGCCTCTTTGATGTTGCAATTATAACGGCCTCCACCACATCCTGTGGCAGCTCATTCCATACACGTACCAACCTGTGTGTGAAAATGTTGCCCTTAAGGTCTCTTTTATGTCTTTCCCCTCTCACCCTAAACCTATGCCCTCCAGTTCTGGATTCCCTGATGTCAGGAAAAGACTTTGTCTATTTATCCTATCCATGATCCTCATATTTTGGTAAACCTCTATCAGGACACCCCTCAGCCTCCGACGCTCCAGGCAAAACAGCCCCAGCCTGTTCAGCCTCTCCCTGTAGCTCAGATATCCAAGTCTGGCAACATCCTTGTAAATCTTTTCTGAACCTTTTCAAGTTTCACAAGATCTTTCTGATAGGAAGGAAACCAGAGTTGCACGCAATATTCCAACATTGGCTTAACCAATGTTGTGTGCAGCCACAACATGACCTCCCAACTCCTGTACTCAATACTTTGACCTATAACGGAAAGCATACCAAACGCCTTATTCACTATCCTATCTACCCGTGACTCCACTTTCAAGGAGCTAGGAACCTGCACTCCAACGTCTCTTTGTTCAGCAACAATCCTTAAGGCCTTACTATTAATTGTATAAAGACTGCTCAGATTTGCTTTCATAAAATGCAGCACCTCACATTTATCGGAATTAAACTACATCTGCCACTTCTAAGCCCATTGGCCAATATGATCCATATCCTGCTGGAATGTGAGGTAACCCTCTTCACTGTCCACTGCACCTCCAATTTTGATGTTATCTGCAGACTTACTAACTGTAACTCTTATGCACACATCCAAATCATTTATGTAAATGACAACAAGTAGAGGAACCAGCATCGAGCCTTGGGGCACTCCACTGGTCACAGGCCTCCAGTTTGAAAAACCACCCTCCAACACGACCCTCTGTCTTCTAGCTTTGAGTCAGTTCTGTATTCAAATGTCTAGTTCTACCTTTATTCAATGAGATCTAACCTTTCTAATCAGTCTCCCATGGGGAAGCCTGTCGAACGCCTTACTGACGTCCATACGGATCACATCTACTGCTCTGCCCTCATCAATCTTCCTTGTTTCTTAGTTTTTAAAAAAACTCAATATAAGGTAACATATTCAGTGTGCCTCCGAATGAAGCATTGGTTTTGTCGCCGGTTTCATATTTACATGTTTGAGTTACCTAGGGTGAATGTTGTCATTTCCTGTGGTGACATAATTTCCTATAGTGATATTATTTCCTTTTCTTTAAGAGTTTGTAAATCTTCTCAAAACTCTTTAACTTAAGAGGAAAATCGGCTGGTCAAAAAGCGGACATGAGATAACTTTGCCCAAAAGGATCAAGGAGAATTGAAATGCATTTCATAAATATATTAAGGACAGAATTGTAACAAAGAATAAAATAGGTCTCCTGAAGCATCATGTGGCAGCCTTTGTGTGGAAATGCAGGCGATGTGAGCAGTAGGAAACAAGCATTTTGCATCTTTGGTTACTACGCAGAAAGACATGATATATACAGAATGTAGGGAAACAGATGCTGACGTCTTGAAAACTGTCCATATTATTTCAGAAGTGATGCTGGGTATCTTAAAATCGTGAGGTTGGATAAATTCCCAGGACCTGATGAGGTGTCGTCTCAATCTCTTCGGGAAGCAAGGGAAGTGATTGCTGTGGGACTTGCTGAGATATTTGTATCATTGACAGTAGGTGAGGCGCTGGAAGACTGGAGGGTGGCGAATATGGTGCCAGTATTTAAGAAAGGTGAGAAGGGAAAGCCAGAGCAGTATAGACTGGTGAGCCTGACATTAGTGGTGGGCAAGCTGTGAGAGTGAATCTGCAGAGACAGGATTTACATGTATTTGGAGTGGCACGGACTGATCAGGGGCAGTTGACATGCCTTTGTACATGCGCTATCATGTCTCACCAACTCAACTGAGTTTGTAAAGAAGTATCAAAGAGGATTGATGTGTCAAAACAGTGCATGTGATCTATGTGGACTTCAGGAAGGTGTTCAAACTGGTTTGTCATGGTAGACAAATTCGTAAGGCAAGCTGGCATTGACCTCAGGAAGACCCAGCTATTTGGGTGCAAAACTGTCTTGTAGGTGGAAGACAAAGGATGGTTATGTTGGCTCGCTTTTCAGACTGGAGGGCTGTGACCAGTGGTGTGTGAGTGGATCCACAGCTTTTTGCTATTGATATAAACGATTTGAAATTGACAATTTACATTCTAGTTCTCAAGTTTGCAGATGACACTAAATTTAAAGTGGGATTTGACAGGGAAGAAGGTTGCCCACATGGACCAATGATCTAAGGAGTCGCAGATAGAGTTTAATTTAGATGAATATGAGGTGCTGCACTTTGAAAGGCAACTCAGAGCAGGACATACACAGTTATTGATAAGATCCTGGACATTGTTGCTGTACAAGGACAGCTTGGAGTGCAAGATCATCGATCCTTGGAAATAATTTCTGAGATAGAGAGGTTGGTGAAGACGATGTTTTGTATACTTTGCTTGACTGATCAGAGCTTTGAGTGTAGGAATTGGGACATCATGTTGTGGCTGTGCAGGACATTGTTTCGGACACGTTTAGAGTATTGTGTGCAGTTCTAGTCTCCCTCCAAGAGTGTCAGAAAATTAAAAATTTTCAGAAAAGATGTTGCCAGGGTTGGAATATTTGAAGTATCGGGATAGGCTGAATATACTGGGTCTGGTTTCCCTGGAGTGTCGTAGGCTGAGGTGTAACCTTATGCAGGTTTATGAAATCATGAGTGGCATTGAAAGTAGTAACAGAGAGGGTCTTTTCTCTATTATGGGGAAGTCGAGAAAGAGAGGGGATAAGTTTAAGGTGAGAGGGCATGAAATTAAAAGGAACTTAAGTGGCACCTACTTCACAGAGGTCGTGGTGCGGCTATGGAATGAATTATCAGAAGAAGTGGTGGTGGCTGGGACATTTATAAAATTTAAAGATATCTGGATGGGGAGATAAATAGAAAGGGTAGAGATGGATTTATGGGCAAATGAGATTGGGTTAATTTAGGATATGCATTCGGCATGGATAATTTGGACTGAAATGTGTGTTTCCATACTATATTACTCCATGTGTCTAACCATGGCCAGAGTGTTAAAGAACAATCGAACAAATGTTCCATAGTAGTTGAATTGATTTAAATCTGACTCACTTTTTGGAATGATTCCCTGCCTTTTTGTTGCAATGATAACATTTTGTGTGTAGGGAGAAATCTGAGATGATGTTTTGAGTTCAGTGACCCATGTTCAGATGAAGATGTTCTGATGAAGCGTTGACTTGCCTTTGTACATGCGCGATCATGTATCACCAACTTAACTGAGTTTTGTAAAGAAGGATCAAAGAGGATTGATGGGGCAGATCAGTGGATGTGATCTATGTGGACTTCAGGAAGGTGTTCAAACTGATTTGTCATGGTAGACAAATTCGGATGACTTCTCTCTCCACAGATGCTGCCATACTTGTTGGATTTGTTCTGTTTCATGTTTACAGCATTCAAAGACTAATGTTATTTCATTACAATGCTTCACATCTAATCCCTCTCAGAACTAATTCTTAGAACCATAGAATCAGACTGTATATGTGAGGAGCTTTGGTCGTTCCCGTTTGTACTAACAAAGCTACACAAAATCTACTCTTGACCCTGCACCCAGCATTATCCACATAGTCTCGAATATGATGATGCTTCAAGCGTTCATCGGTAGTTTTTAAAGTTTGTGACATTTCCTGCTTCCTCAACTCTCCCAGGCACTGAATTAGCAGACACCCACCGCTCTCTGGGTGAATGCCTCTTCCTCAGATCCCGCACAAGCTCTTCCCTTTCACCTTAAAGGTAGGCCCACACCTCCCACCCACCATCTGACAATTGCCAGCCCACCCTTTTTTAAACACAGGAGTAAGCAGCTTCTAAATGGGTCAGGCCATTGGAGCTGTCATGTTCAATCTCGACATCTGAACCTTCCCAACTGCCCCAGTTATGTGCGAACATCTTATATTGCTATCTGCACCGACGTAGACAAACTTGATCATTAATTTCCAATTTGCATTTTACTTCCTGTTTCTTTCAGGTAATTGCCTGGTGATTTTGGTTCTCGCACGAGGAAAATGTGGTCTCTCTAACAGCACAACGCGCTGCCTGTTGGCAATGGCAATGTCAGATCTACTGTTTGTTCTCACTGACATCATACTCTGGAAACTCAAATTCTTTACAATGCCAATGTGTTTCCTGGATCTCACCTCTGTGTGCCGTCCTGTCTATGTCATGCTTCGTGCAGCCACAGACTGTTCCATCTGGTTCACTGTCCTTTTCACCTTTGATCGTTTTATGACCATTTGCTGCCTGAGAATGAAGAGAGAATATTGGACAGAAAAGTCCTTGACTGTGGCTATGGCTGCAACTGGAATTCTTCTCATTTCAAAATGCATTCCCTTTTATTTTCGGTTTGAACCTGGGCGTATAATTAATAATGTTCTGTGGTACTGCCAAATAAAGTCAAGGTATTTTTCAGATCCCAGGTGGCTGGGATTCAGGTGGTTTGATATCATTTTAACCCCTTTCATCCCATTCGTGTTAATTCTGTTGATGAATACTCTGATGGTCAGACACATTTTATTGATCAGTCGAGTCCGCAAGAGCCTGAGGGGTCAGAGGAAGGGAGAGAGGCACAAAGACACAGAGATGGAGAATCGGAGGAGGTCAGTGATTTCCCTCTTCACCATATCCATTAGCTTCATAATTCTGTGGACAGTGCACAGTTCAAACGTCTTGTACTGTAGCATTAAAGGAACATATCATTGGAACTGCAGTTCTATAAAGGATTTTACGCATATTGCAGAAATGTTGAGGGTTTTAAGATGTAGCACGAACACATTACTTTGTGCAGTGACTCTGTCCAAGTTCAGAGCGAAGTTCAAGAATGCGATGCAAAAACTGCTTCCATAAGTTCTTTGCTTAATGACTCATCAGAAGAACTGGGAGAGGTCCCCAGGCATCTGCAGTGTTGCCAGTGCAGGAATTGCATATGTTCAGATAGAATTTCATGACAACAGTCACATGGACTGAGTTGAACATCCTGCAGTGAATGGCAGGGTACGAAGCAAGATGGGTCACCATTCACCACGCTCAGGTACACGCTGCTGTCCCTCATTGACTGAAGGATTGACACACAGAGAATGAGGAGCAGTAGTCCATTCAGCCCTTCGAACCTGGCCCACCCATCATTCCACAACATCACGTTTCATCCAATTCTAAGGTGTAATCCACATTCCTGTCTGTCCCTGACAATGGTACCAATCTCCCAGATTTAATAAGAATCCATCCAATTCCACTTTAAGAAATATTGGAAGACGCAACAAACGGAAAGCAGTAAAGGGAAAAATAAGTAAGTCTCAGGGGCAGGGTGGGAGAGAAAATGGCTGGAGGAGTGATTCCAAATAATGGATTGTCTGTGAGTGATGGAATCAGCTGGAACATCGTGTCTTCACGGGCAGACCTGTGAATGAGTGATAAAGTCCGGCAGCAGGGGTTTCTGCATTTCCCCTGCAGGGGACGAGAGGGAGGGACAGGAACTTCTCCTTCTGTACCATGATCAATGTCAGTCTCTGTCTGTTAGCTCGAAATTAACAATTTTTTCCAACAAGAGAAAGTCTCCGTGTGCTGGTGATCCCCTGATCTGAATTGTTTCTTGCTCCGTGCACATTTGGTCAGATTAGACAGTGTTCCATGAGCCCTCTTATGCTTACTTCCACCACAGGAATATTGCCTTCTCTCTCTTTCCACCTCTTTCTGCATGTCGTTTTCTCTGTCGCTCTCTTCCTCTCTTTCTCACTTTCTTTCGCTATGTCTGCATCTCTCTCTCCCCGCCTCAAAGTTTCTTGCTGTCAGTCTCTGTGTGACTCTATCCCTCTACCTCTGTCTCTCTGTCTGTGTTTGTCTCTGTGTCTCATGCTCTCTCTCTCTCTGCCTCACGCTCTGTTTCTTTCTCACACATTGACCATATCAGACTCATGTTCACTCAGTTTAACACTTGCTCCTGTGAATTGTCTCAAACCACTTCTATATCTCCTCTTTCACTGAGTTTATCTGAGGAGGTGATTTTGGAAAATACAAAATGCACTGGCGTATCCAACAATATCGTGGCATAATATTAGTTACTTTTTTATAAATGTTGTGTCCCTTCATTTTCTGCACTTTGACTGTCTCCCTCTCTCTCCCTGTCCATGTGAGGGAGTTTGTGTTGAAGTGTTTCACTGTCAGGGTCTCTGTGTGTATCTCTGTTTCACTGCCTTTGTGGGAATGTCACTCTGTGTGTGTTTTCACAGATTTTGTCTTTGGATATGTCCATGTGACACATTGTGAGTTCATTTCTGCCCCCGTGCGTTCGTTTCCCATGTGTGTGGACCTGGAGAAGTATTTTGCTGACTACATATTGCGGTGCTTATGTGTTTGGGTATGTTATTCAGTCTATGTGGGAGTGTTTCTGTGACAGTGAGTATGTTCGTGTGGCTGTTGGTTACTGTGCCAGTCTGAATGTGTTTCTGCGTGTGTTTTGACAATGTATCAGCTGTGTTTGTGTCTGTTAATATGCTGTGTGTGTGTGTGGTTACATGCCTATGACAGTCAATGTTTTTGTGTGTTCATGTGTGTGTTACTGTTAGCATGTTATGATGGTTACTGCCTCTATATGAACACAAATGTTCCTGTAAGTTCTTGCATGTTGATATGTAATGTTTCTCAGTATGACTTCACTTCTATCTGTCTGTGGGGATGTGTGTGTGATTATGTGTCTGTGTATAAATGTGTTTCGTTATTTGGAATGACTTTTTATGTGTGCAGGTGTGTGTTCTGTATCTTTGTTGGTCTGTTTGCATATCTCAGTATGACTGTATTTCTGTCTGTGGATGTGTGTGCATTCTTTGTCTCTATGTCGGCGTGTTCACATGTCTCTCAGTATGGTGGTATTTTCGTGTGGGCGCGTGTATGCAAAGTTTGGGTGTGTTAATGTATCAGTGTGTAGGCATAGTCACGCACTTTAGTCTGATTGTATTCCTCTGTGAGTTTGCGAGGGTGAGGGTGTGTTTCTATGTCCCTCAGGATCAGGTAATGTTTCTGGCTGGAGTTGGTTTCCCACATCTCCGTTTGACTGTTTCTGTGCATGTTCGTGTGTTGCGGGTGGAGGATGGGATGTGTTCCTGTTTTTGTTTATCAGTATCTTCCTATGTCTCAACTTGAGTGTATTTGGGCGTGTGGGTGTACTTCCGTGTCTGAGTGTCATGTTTTTGCGAGTGTGTGCATGTGGGTGTGTTTCTGTGTCTCCCAGGACCTGATTACATTTCTCTGTCGTCACAACACTCCCTCTCCTGAAAAAGGTCACGGTGCACAGATTGCTCTCAATGGATTATACGTGGGAACCTGGGAGAAATCCAAACATCAGTCTCTCCACCTCATAACTCCTGAAACCTGAACTGTTACTTCGGTTTCTAGACCTATTGTTGAGCTAACGAAACAAGGCAAAGTAATATTTAATGAGGTGCAAGACACTAGGAATCTCAAAGGACCAGTGGGAACTTGGGATGCTTGCCCACTGATCCCGGAATGTTGGAGGACAGGTTAATACAATAGCTAAGGTGGCATATCATACACCACATGCCTTGATCAATTGCAGTGCAGAATATAGGGGTAGGGAGATCTTTCTGGCCTTTTGTAGGACTCTATACACTCACATGAACACAGAAATGTTCAAAAAGCTGATGAGAGGTGGAAAGGGTGACAGCGTTTAATAAGTGAAACTGATCAGTTGGGCGAGAGTGGAGACAATCTCTTGTAGATAAAGATCCAGAAATGGTTCCCTCCAAACACACGTCAATCTCCTCTTATCATTGGAGAAAAAAAGCTGTTCAGTGTACGGTGTCAGCAGCAGAGCTGATGAACTGAGCACTGACACTCTCGAATGAACCTTGATGTTTCTCTTTGGTGCATTTGGTGTTTGTGACATATTTCTGCTACTGAGCGTCAGTGATGGAGGAAGTGTATGTTTGGAGTTGTGATGTCGATCACAACTTTGCCCTGCTTTTTCCTGGGTGGTGTCAGGTTTTCTGAGTGTTGATGGAACTGCATCCAAACAAGAAACTGGCGAGTATTTTGTTACACTTCTTACTTTTCTTTGACTTTGGGGTGTCAGGAGGTGAGTTACTAGCCATGGTCTTCCTGGCCTCTGACCTCCTCTTGTAGCAAAAATATTCAAATTAATTATGAGCAGCTATTTATTGATGAAGTAGCTGAAACTGTTTTGTCCGAGTACAGTACACCGTGGAATTTCGGCAGAGATGTTGTGGAGCTGAGCTGACCCTCCTCTAAAAACGACAACCATCTTCCTATGTGTCGATATGACAGGTACGAGTGTGCCTCCAATTGTCCTTCAAGTGAATTTTGAGCGACCCACAGGGATATCACAGTGTGTCACTGTCACCTCCCCTCTGGGATTCAGCTCTTGGCCCATGTTTGAAGCAAGAATGTCATACAGAAACAAAAGCAGACATTTCTGGATTGCTCAGCATGACTGGCAGCATCCATGGAGAGAAATCAGAGTTAACACTTCGGGACTTGTGCTGCTTTCTCAGAACATGTCGCAAATTGCCTTCCCAACTATTTTTGTGTCAACTGCAAATTTGTCAACAGCACATTGTTTTCCTTTCTCGAAATCATTCACATATACAGTATTGCATTCTTCATGTGTACATCATATAAAGTATTCAGTATTGTTATATGTTGGAGCTCAGTGTGCCTGTGCAAATATTGCTGTGTACAGGAGTTAATCATGTTTGCATGTAAATATTATTCTGCATTGAATCTGTTTGTGTTTATAAATAAACATTGTTTTGCTTTGGAGTTGTTCTCGTTTAAACGTAAATATCATGAAACATTAGGACTGCTCATTTGTCAATATAAACATGGTTGTGTGTACAAACGGTGCCTGCTCATATTTGCTTCCTGTTTTCTTTTTGAGTTGTTCTTGCCTGCAAGTAAGTATTGTTGTATCTTAGTTGTGTTCTCTATTATATATTACTTTCCTGGTGTGTTGCAGCTGCACGTGTAAATGTTTGAATATTTTTGCGTTTTTGAAGTGTTTACATTTGTACATAAACATTGTTGCATAATGAACTTGGAATGAAACTGTTCATGTTTCTGCACATCAATTGTATTTTAGAATTGTTCACGTTCATTTTTAAATATTGTAAATGAGAACTGTTCACGTCTGTATGTAAATATTTCTGTGTACTGGAGCTGTTTCAGTTTATATATCAAAGTTGTGAATTGGAGTTGATCCAGTTTATGTGTACAGATATTATTTTGTGTTGGAGCTGCTCCTGTTGGTATATAAATATTTTCGTGTACTGGAGTCGTTGCTGTTTTTATAAAAATAATACCATATTTTGAAGTTGTGCCTGTAATAGGGAGAGAATTCAACAGAGAATAAATGGTATTGGATAAAGTAGACAATAATTATTAGAGGTTGAAACAGAGAGTAATAACGGGAGGGTAACATAGACTATAAGGGAATCGGCTTTTGTACAACGTAAATGAAAAGGTTCAAATGGAGTTTTACCAGAAAAGAAATCGAATATAACTGAGCGAGGAAAGTGCTAATTACAGTGAAAGGGAGAGGAATTATTATCAAGTTGCAGGAAGAGGTTTAAATAGAGAGTAACGCAAAGAGAGTCCAATATAAAGCAATAGAGAGGGTGAAATGGAGTGGAATAGAGAGAAAAGTGACAACAAAGCAACTGGGAGATGGTTGAACGCAGAAAAGCGAAAGAATCTTACATGAAGAAACAAGGAGAGAACTAAGTAGAGAGAATAGAGGTGAGGGTTGAACACAGGAGAGCAAGAAGAGGATTCAGTACAGGGGAAGAGGAGAGGTTAAATACAGAACATAGCGTATTAAATAGAAAGCAGTGGTGAGAGGGTTAATTAGAGAACAATGGGGAGTAACCCGAATACAGAGATAGTTAAAGATTGTGATAGGCAGAGTTTAAATTTAGCGGGTTCAGTGGAGAGTAGTTATGAGAGCATTAAATGTGAAGTAATAGGGACATAATTAAATAGCGAGTAATGGAGAGGATTGAAAACAGGGTAAGAGAGAGGTGGTTGGATACAGGGGAATAGAGAGGATTAAATGTAGATAAAGACAGGATTAAGTGAAGAGTAGTATGGTCGGACTTATGTCAGACTAAGAGGAAGAGGATTAATTACAACGCAGGGAATAGAGAGGACTTAATGCAGAAAAAGTCTTAAATACAGAGTGACAGGGAGTGTCTCAAATTCAGAGAGACAAGGTGAAAGAGAAATCAGGAAAAAATTAAACAATGGGGAAGAGTGTGGGTTACATACAAGGGAACAGCGAGACAAGTCAATGCAGATTAGCAGGGAGAGGTTTGCATACACGGAAATATAAATACTTAAATATAGGGACATTGACTGGCAAAATACCGGACAATAGCGTTGAATAAATATAGGGGAAGAGAGACAGTTTTAGCTTTACTCAAATTGGGGGCAGCAGTGGTGATGGGCACAGTCCTCTCTTCCAATTTCCAGACATCAACATGGAACTTTGGCTCTCAGAGCCTCCATTCCCACAATCATTGGCCTCCATGTTGCACTGCTTCCCGGGACTACCTCTTCCCACCTCACCGACAGCTCCCTCATTCCTACTCCAGTTGTCATTACACCCCATGCAACCCTGCTCCTCATGCCTTCCCTTTCCCTCCTGCCTTTGCTTTGTCATGTCGATCAGTGTAGACTGACGCTCTGCCCTTCTGCCATTCTTGTGCTCAGCAGTGGGAATGAAAGGGCTTCTGCTCTTCTTCTTCACCAATTCCGATTGAGCAAACGTGCCTCCCCCACTTCCTTTGTATCATTCTCAAGCAGGGTTTTCTTTTTAATTCATTCACAGGATGAGGGCATCGCTGATCAGCACCAGCATTTATCGCCCATCCCGAATTGCCTCTAGGGCTGTTAAGTGGCAACCACAGTGTTGTACGTCTGGAGTCACGTGTAGTCCTGACCTGGAAAGGATGCAGTTTCCTCTCTGAAAAGCATGAGCTAATCGACAAGCGACCTGGGGTCATCATTCGACTCTTAAATTTTAGATAGTCATTGTATTTAAACGTCATCATCTTCCACAGTGGGATTTGAGCTTGAGGGCCCAGAACATGACTTGGTTGCCTGCCTTAATAGAGCAGCGATAATACTGCTAAGCCATCGCCTCTACCCTGGTTATGACCTCGCCCTGTGAAACAGGCTGGAGAAGGGGCTGAATAAGAGCAGAAAGAACTGTTAATGCTCTTAATCAGAAACAAAAACAAATTCCTGGAAGAAATCAGCACATCTGTCAGATTCTATGCAGAGGGCTCAGAGCTGAATGGCCTCCTGTACCAGAGTAACAGACCAGAGAGGAGCTGAATGTCCTCCTTTCACAGGGATCGGGTTGTAGAAGGATCTGATTGTTCTCTTGTACCAGAATAACAGGCCGGAGAGGAGCTGAATGGCCGATTTTTATTCCCGTGGGGTAGGCTGGAGATTGCGCTGAATAGCCTCACCCTGTTCCTGTGGGACAGAGTAGAGAAGGAGTTGAATGACCTCCTCCTGTTCCTGTGTGACAGACCGGAGAAGGGGATGAATGGCCTCCTTCGAATCCAATATTGTTGGGTATGTTCATGCCAACAGCAGACTCATTCACCATTTAAAATTTAGCAATGCTTTATCTTCTGAATTAAAAAAAGTCAAGCCGTGAAATTTCCAAGTGTCTGCCCATTTGTTCTCCATATTTTAAATAAAGGCTGATTTCAGTGTTCCAAATATTAACTCTGTTCACCGTTAGTTAGTCGGATATGTTCATGTGCATTTTACCCCTTTAACTAGTGAAATGGACAGGAAAATGGCAGATAATATTGAAAGTAAGAAAGATTCGTTCTTTTTTGTCGAGATAATATAAATTGTGTGGCTGAATTCTAGTGGGGACTTAACATCAAGAGTTAGAGGTGTAGACTTCTTTTTCGGAAAATGACTGGGAACGTTGAGTAGATTTGTTAAAAATAAGTTGTCCAAAGTCGAATGGAATGCAAAAGAAAGGGGAATGTTACTTTACCTGTATAAATCACCGCTGTAGACACAGTTGGGGGACACAGCCCAGATTTGAACTCTTGAATATCATATCTCTTCCATTGGTTTAAACCTGAACTCCGCCCAATACATTGGTGAAGTATAGGGCAGGGGAATGTGGCTGGGTGGTTTACTCTTCAGATGGTAGGCATGGATTTGTTGGGATGAAGGGCCTAATTCCACATTTTAGGGATCGTATTCTCGGGCTGTGGGAGGCGGTTAATAGTCATGGAACTAAATAAGAGGACATTCAGCCCCCGTGAGCTTGTCATAGCATTCAGTGCCTGATTTGAAGCAAAACTCCATATAGCTGTGTTTGTGCCTTATTCCTTACTAACTATGCTAAAGAAAACGAAATCTATCTCAGATATAAAATTAACATCTAATCCAGCATCCACTCCCCTTTGTGGAATAGATTTCTCACCATCCAACACCCTTTCTGTGTGGCTGTGCTTCCTAACATCTCTCCTGAACACATTAGCCCGACATCGCAGACTCTGTCCCTTTTTCTTTGAATCCACAAACAGTGGAAATTGGTTATCTTTAGAAACCCTATCTTCTGACTTCTGTAGAAAGGTGGCCTAACTTTTAGTCTCCCACATTAATGTTTGGAGAACCGTGAAGACCCTCTTTAAGGCTCCCTCAGACTTGCAGTGAAGGGTCAAGGGGAACACCAACCGGATCTTTATTCTCAAAGGTCCTCAGAATGTGACAGAGAAATGGGTACAACTGTCCAAAGTACAGAAAAGCGTGCAGAATCTTCTCCTGGTGCAGACGATGGGTGTCGATGTCACAGAGGATTTCCAGGAGGTGAAGAGCCAGAAAGCCTCACTCTTTATCTCCGAAGGCACCAAGATAATCAACCGGTCTGGGGTCCACACTGTGGAGCAGGACGGGGCGCGCTCACGTGTGGTCTTCGACAAATTGCACAGGGAGAGCTCGTAGCTCAGCATCCCGAAAGGGAGAAAAATCAGTCCATAACGTTATCTCAGCCTGACATCCTGACGATAAGCAAAACCCTTTGCACCACATTACATGACATGAATCTCCCAGATAGCGCAGCCTCCCTGTCATTACTTTGTATTGTGTAGGTTTTACCTGACACCATATGGGAGAGGCTGGACCAGCCGCTATCTCTGGAGGTGCTGAGCAAGGCTCTCGACTCCTTCAAAAAGAATAAGTCTCGCGGAAGTGATAGCTTATCAGCCGTGTTGGATTCGACTCTGTGAGAGTTGATTGGCCAGGGCCTGGTGAAAGTGGACAACAGGGAAATTGAGATGTTGAATATCTGACTCAGTGACAGGCCACTGTCAAAACCTGTGCATTTGGAAATAAAGGGTGATTAATGACAAGATGCGAGAAGATGAGCATTGATCTTACTCCCAGACATTGTTGCTGCCAATGTGCATCGGGATATTGGGTTCTGCATGCTCCACACATTCCCACTCCAACCCCTGTCTCACCCTAGCAAACCCCACACCACAAGATGTCCTGAAGTTGTTCTGTGACATTCTTGACCCACGGCACTGTTGAGACAATATACCATTCTCGACTCTTGCTAGTCAGAACTGATGGTTTTGAAAGAGTCAGTCAGTCATGTTAGCTTTGTGCATGCTGCCATTTGAAGTTAACATAGCACCGCATTAACTTTGTCAATGAGGAAAAAAAACAGTAACGAAATACTGGAGAGTTGGGGCTCAATGTCCATTTGAGTGAGACATTTATTCAACAGATTGATAGCTGGACAAGAGTTCAATTGTGAGGGACTGCGATGACGCAAACCCATGGTTCAATTCCTCGAATTTATTAGGGTCTGAGATGAGTAAAGTTTTCCAGAAAATAATCTAAACGTCTGGCGATAAGTGGACTGAAAGGCATCTTGTTGCCTCTTGCTTTAAGGTGAGAAAAATCACCTGAAAGTTTGTCGATAGCCTAAAACCTTTCCAAGAGTGAAATGAATGAACAATGCCTCACATTTCTCGACACTATACTGCACAGAATATTTGGTCCTTGTTTACTCACTGAACCTGCCCTTTCCCTTCTCAGTGCTGCTACGTCCTCCTTGCTGATAACTGAGAACTTAATATTGTGTTATGATCAAAGGAAGTGCATGATCCCATTATCTAAGTCATTGATAGAAATTATGGTGGTATCGCGAGGAATGATCCTTGTTTCACTCACTAATACCAGTCTGACATTATGGTCATGACATATTTACCCCTGCTCTCAGTTTTTGTCCTCTATCAGTCAATCCAAGTCCCATTTCCCCATTTCGACAGGCCTCATTGACAACATTTAACCCCCCCCACCATTCATTTCCAGAATTGGACATTTCTGCATCTTTGAGCGAGCAAACCCCTCTCTGACCTCAGTCCTCCATCTCGCTTGGAACTGTTCTATCTCATTATCCGTCAGATATTTTAGGTTTCTTCTCTCCATGTGCAGTACACTGCAGGTGAACAGGGAATATCACACCCTCTGTCTTGCTGTGGGGATCATGTGTGATTCAGAGTCAGCTCTGAGATATGTCCATGGCGCTGTTACCCTGGTAGGAAGTTCTGTATCGATTGGAGCTTATGTAACCATGAGGGCATTTTTCAGTAAATTATTTTTACGTGTTTCAATTATTGCCTGGAGTGGAGAAATTGTGTTCGGATCAGACAATGTCTGTGCACAACGTGAGGAATTGCATTGCCATGATGTATTCATTAAAACCGACAGTGTGTCGTCACCAATAACCAACGATGCTCCCTGCACAGAATAGTCGCTGATAACCATGGAAAACACATCCCAGAGTTGAGGAGAATGTTTCTCAGAGAGAAACTCAACAACTGGAATTTAATTTCCAAATGATCAAAGTCAAGGGAATGTCGAAACTGAAATGACATGAGAGTTTCAAGTTCGTTAGATGGTGTAGTGCTGTCAATGCTGGTCTCGTGGGTGGCACAGTGGCTCAGTGGTTAGCCCTGCTGCCTCACAGACAGAGAGCGGGTGCGTCTGGGTGGGATGCACATTGCATGGTCAGTGTGGACTTGATGGGCCCATTGGCCGGCTTCCACGTTGTAAGGATTCTATGAAGTCATTCAATAAACATTTTCCTCTGTTTGGTCCTGACCGATTGAGATTTGTACAATCATATAAACCACAGTTGTAAAAATAATCTGTGTCCACTGGGAGTTCACTCACAGCTGCCACCTGTCCGTTCAAATTCTTAAATAAATTTAGATAAACACATTGTAATGTAACAGCCCCCCAGACGAAGCCAACAGGTATAAATAAAAGGCTTTGAGATTACATCACTTCGGCATTGAGTACAGAGAGATTGCCTGCGCTCAGAGATTCAGGCAGAAAATGACATTTTCGTTTAGTTACTTGCGGACATTATTTTACATAACCCTTCCGATTGTAACAATCCCTGGTAAGTGCGGTACACCATTGAAATTGTGTCAATCTGTCTGATGGTGGGCTTCGGGTTCACTCTGTCACTGACAATGATATATAGATAGGTTGTGCCCAAAATTCACACAGTGGCAGGAGCTCGGTAATTCATCGTCAGATGTCAGGGACCCTGTGCAATCTGTGTCATCGCAGATTCCACAGGAATTGCCTGGGAAATTATTGATCTCTTCTGAGAACCTTCCAGAAATGCGCATTTCAATCGGAGATTACGGAGAGTTTCAATGGAACTAAGGCAAGGAATCACTTTGGAAACAGAGAGCGGTGATGTTCTATGAAGAGAGTGCAATATTAGTGAGTTTGTGTTTGGTTCTGGTGTTGAAGTGAAGAAGCAGTGGGCTTCTCTGTGCATCTAAAGTTTATAGTTAACTTGGATTTATTTGTGTAATTGCAGCAGTTTGTTTTAAAAATTGCGTTTGAAGTTTGGTGATGGGGTGAATGGCTTTGTGCACGAATGATCTGTTGTTTAGTTTTGATGGTTGCAAACGAGCATGGCATTAATAGGTCGTCAAAACGTTGTAGATGAGTTCTGGAATTTTCAAATAGAGAAGAAACCCTTACTGAGAAAGGTTTACTTTCAATTTTATCATTTTTGTCATTTAGTTTTGTTCCTGTACGACCCTGGATATGAGTGGACGCATGGATCTATGCTCATGCAAATGAAATGAGAGTTTTAGCAAATGAGATTATCTTGTATGTTGATCACAGATCGTCGTGTTGGGACAGAATAAAATCTCTGAAGAAACTGTTTCAAGCTGTGTATATTGATGCTCAGATGTGCGGTATCTCCAGGAAGAAATTGACTGCAATTCCAATCGAGAATTGGCAGTGAAAAGTCATTTAACCAAGTGATAGATACAGGGATTCTGGTGTGAATAGATTTTGAGGGCTGTTTTGTTTGGAACGGCATTGTTGGGAATCGGGTTTTGTGTAATATATGAAAGTCGTAGCGTTTCGTTTCATTCATGCATTGTTTGAGATTAACAAGAATTATACTTCTGCTGCGTGTTCATTGTCTTTGAATCTGCTTTATAAGCACGTAGTTTGATCTATTCTGTTTTATCATCATTACTTTCGCAATACATTTCATTTTTTTAATGGATACAGAGCAGGTAGCCAGTTTACTCAATTGATGTAGACATGAATAAGTTCTTTCAGTGCCATAACTTTCCCGTAGTTCTGCGGGATTGAAGAAAGACTGCGAAGTTTTAAAGTGGATTCACTCAGTGGGCAGAATGGGCTGTTTCTGCGTTGTCCATTTCCAACATTTTAACACTGAGAAGTGATAAATGGCATTTCAGATGATTGTGGCTCATTTCCAGTTGTTTTACTGAAGAAGTCTTCGTGGCTTCATAGTTTTACACTGCCTGAAACAGTGTCACTTCGGGAGGAATATTACTAACTAAGTTTAGAATGTCAGAATTAATCAATTCCTTCGGTTAATTTGCTTACCGTCTTGAGGTATTCTCATTTCCAAAATAATTCTTTTTTAAGAAAAAAGACGTGTTGTGAAATCTTGTTCTGTCTTTGAGCTGTTGAGTATTTGTATTATCACTTTCCATGTTAATTGCATCTGACATTATTAGAGCACAATAGAGAGTCAGAGAGACTTGATTAGTTCGTAACGTCATATTTTCTGACACAATGGATTGGAGCCGCAAACTTCAGTGTTTGTAGTAATGACCTGTCTGTTTCATTTTGCATTATGTCGCTGATTCGAAAAGTTTCAACAAGCCTATCCTCAAGAGTATTTCAGTCAGACAATGCAGAGAACGCAATAAAATAGTCACACCTACGGATTTGCAGTTGGCATTATCTGCTCACTGAATTCACAAGCGAAAATGGAACATTTTCGAAATATGACAAGGAATTGTTCACTTCTCAACACAAATTCTGTGGGATTCCATGAATTAACAGATCCTCCATTTATCATCACAGATAGTGGTTTGTCCCTTCAATGATGAAACCAAACTGTTAGCATCCCTCGTCGAATTATTCCATCTTCTCAAGTTTTTTTTTGTAATATATTGATCAGAACATTCCAGACAAACGTATATGGAGGACGGGAAAGACTGTGGCTGTAAGAGATGTTCCCCTCGTCAGAGCAGACTTTCACGAATTCCCGGAAAACTATTGTTTTACAAGTTAGTGCATTGTTTTGGAAATTTGGGGAAAAGAAATATCAAAGCAAGGCAATTTAAAAAGGAGGAAGATAGACAAGGTTGGACATCACCTGGTAAGCCAGAGAGAAATAGAGGGAGAGAGGGAGATAAACTATTACTGCTGTCTGACACCGCAGTGAATCTGCACAGCTACTGCCTTTGCTGTTTGAGTCCATGCGTTTCTGGCCATCGGAGAGCATCTGGGAAAAAAAAACTAGCAAAAATCACAGCTGCCCTTGGAGGAACTTGTGTGTAAGAGTTCACAACAGAGGAGCAGATAAGTGCATGGCGTTTAGGTGGAACCTTGATGCCTTTTTTTGTGTTAGTCTCCAACAGCGAGTCGAGCGAGTGGATTCTTGGGTATTTGTTTTATTGATGTCTTTCTCTTGATTAAATTGTAAAGGTAGAAGACCTTGGGAATAAGTTAGCCCGGAGAAGTCCCTTTTAGAGCTCGAGGGCTGTGGTATTTTCTGGGTCTGGAGATTAATGAGGTGAAAAGATGACTTTTCGTGGACTTGATAATCTCTTCCTGTCAGATGTGGGAGGTTAGAGAAAGCTCCCATTTACTGAAGACTAGTCTACAGTAAGTGTGTTTGGTTGTGAATCCTATCAAGTCGCCATGGATCGATTGGAGAAGCTGTTAGAGGTAGAGAGGTATTTACAGGAGGCAAGGAGTGGGATGGCAAGCATTTACTGGAACAAGGGAAAACCAGAGATATAATCATGTAGATGGGACACCTCCAGGAAAGGTTGTGCAGGGAGAGTGCAGGAGTCTCCAGTGGCTTTCGCCATGTTAAACATGTATGCTGCTTTGGAAAATGTCGGAGGTGATAGAACTCTTAGAGAATGTGGCATGAACTGCCAGGCTTCTGACACCAATACTGGCTCTAATGTGTACCAGGGGCACGTCAGGTTCCAAGTGATCAGTTGTGATAAGGTACTGTCCGTTCAGAGGCACAAACAAGGATATCTACAACAAACATTGAGAAACCAGAATGGAATGTTGCATCGCTGGTGCCAAGATCAAGGATATCGCGGAGAGGGTGCAGATTGTTCTCAACGGGGAGAGGGACCAACAGAAGGTCATGTACACAGTGGAACTAATGACATACGAAGGCAAAAGGATAAAATTCAGAATGTGCAGGATAAGAAGTTCGGCAGTAATTTAAAAGGAGGTGGTGGGGGGAGTGATTTTGCATTATGCTTGGTACAATACAAGTGGACCAACAGGGAAGGCAGATGAACTTCCGGATGTCGGATGTAAGTTGAATCAGGAGCTGAAATTGGCTTGTCGCAAAGATGTTACTACAGTTGTTATGGGGGATTTTAACATGCAGGAAGACTGGGAGAATCAGGATGGTATCGGGCCTCAAGAAAGAGACTTTGTGGAGTGCCTCAGAGATGGATTTTTAGAGCAGCTGGTGCTGGAGCCGACCAGGGATAAGGCGAATCTGGATCTGGTATTGTGTAACGAACCAGAATTGGTCAGTGACCTCGAAGTGAAGGAGCCATTGGGAAGTAGTGACCATAATACAATAAGCTTCAATCTGCAATTTGAGAGGGTGTGGGTACAATCGGAAGTGACAATATTTCAGTTGAATAAAGGGAAATATGGAGCTATGAGGGAGCAACTGGCCAAAGTTCAATGGTGCAATACCTTAACAGGGAAGACCGTGGAGGAACAATGGCGGATATTTCTGTGTATAATGCAGAAGTTGCAGGATCAGTTCATTCCTAAAAGGAAGAAAGATCCCAGGAGGAGACATGGGCGGCCGTGGCTGACGAGGGAAGTAAAGAAACATATAAAGTTAAAAGAGAAAAAGTATAACTTAGCGAAGATAAGTGGGAAAACTGAGGACTGGGAAGCTTTTAAAGAACAACAGAGGATTAGTAAGAAGGAAATACGCAGAGAAAAAAATGAGGTACGAAGGTAAACTGGCCAAGAATATAAAGGAGGATAGTAAAAGCTTTTTTAGGTATGTCCAAGGCAAAAAAATGGTTAGGACAAAAATTGGGCCCTTGAAGGCAGAAACAGGGGAATATATTACTGGGAACAAAGAAATGGCAGAGGAATTAGATGGGTACTTCAGATCTGTGTTCACCGGGGAAGACACAAGCAATCTCCCTGAGGTAACAGTGGCTGAAGGACCTGAACTTAAGGGAATTTATATTTGCCAGGATTTGGTGTTGGAGAGACTGTTAGGTCTGAAGGTTGATAAGTCTCCGGGACCTGATGGCCTGCATCCCAGGGTACTGACGGAGGTGGCTCGGGAAATCGTGGATGCGCTGGTGATTATTTTCCAGAGTTCAATAGAATCGGGGTCGGTTCCTGAGGATTGGAGGGCGGCTAATGTTGTGCCACTTTTTAAGAAGGGTGGGCGGGAGAAAGCAGGAAATTATAGACCAGTTAGTCTGACCTCAGTGGTGGGAAAGATGCTGGAGTCTATTATAAAGGATGAAATTACGGCACATCTGGATAATATTAACAGGATAGGACAGAGTCAGCATGGATCTATGAAGGGGAAATCATGCTTGACTAATCTTCTTGAATTTTTTGAGGATGTAACTCGGAAGATGGACGAGGGAGATCCAGTGGATGTAGTGTACCTGGACTTTCAGAAAGCTTTTGATAAAGTCCCACACAAGAGATTAGTGAGTAAAATTAGGGCGCACGGTATTAGGGTCAAAGTACTAGATTGGATAGAGAATTGGTTGGCTAATAGGAAACAAAGGGTAGTGATTAACGGCTCCATTTTGGAATGGCAGGCAGTGACCAGTGGGGTACCGCAGGGATCCGTGCTGGGACCGCAGCTTTTTACAATATATGTTAATGATATAGAAGATGGTATCAGCAATAACATTAGCAAATTTGCTGATGATACAAAGCTGGGTGCGATGGTGAAATGTGATGAGGATGTTAGGAGATTACAGGGTGACCTGGACAAGTTAGGTGAGTGGGCAGATGCATGGCCGATGCAGTTTAATGTGGATAAATGTCTGGTTATCCACTCTGGTGGCAAGAACAGGAAGGCAGATTACTACCTCAATGGTATCAAATTAGGCAAAGGGGCTGCTCAGAGAGATCTGGGTGTTCTTGTCCAGCAGTCAATGAAGGCAAGCATGCAGGTACAGCAGGTCGTGAAGAAGGCTAATAGCATGCTGGCCTTCATAACAAGAGGAATTGAGTATAGAAGCAAAGAGGTGCTTCTGCAGCTGTACAGGGCCCTGGTGAGACCACACCTGGAGTACCAGAGGACACAACTTAAAAATACGGGGTAGACCATTTAGGACAGAGATGAGGAGAAACTACTTCACCCAGAGACTGGTGGCTGTGTGGAATGCTCTGCCCCAGAGGGCAGTGGAGGCCCAGTCTCTGGTTTCATTTAAGAAAGAATTGGATAGAGCTCTTAAAGATAATGGAGTCAAGGGGTATGGAGATAAGGCTGGAACAGGATACTGATTAGGAATGATCAGCCATGGTCATATTGAATGGCGGTGCAGGCTCGAAGGGCAGAATGGCCTACTCCTGCATCTATTGTCTATTGTCTATTGTCTATTGTATACTGTGTACAGTTCTGGTCTCCAAATTTGAGGAAAGACATTCTGGCTATTGAGGGAGTGCAGTATAGGTGCACGAGGTCAATTTCTGGAATGGCAGGATTGCCTTACATGGAAAGACTGAAGCGACTGGGCTTGTATACCATTGAGTTTAGAAGACTGAGAGGGGATCTGATTGAAACGTATAGGATAATGAAAGGATTGGACACTCTGGCAGGAGGAAAAATATTTCCGCTGATGGGGGAGTGCCGAACCAGAGGACACAACTTAAAAATACGGGGTAGACCATTTAGGACAGAGATGAGGAGAAACTACTTCACCCAGAGAGTGGTGGCTGTGTGGAATGCTCTGCCCCTGAGGGCAGTGGAGGCCCAGTCTCTGGATTCATTTAAGAAAAAATTGGATAGAGCTCTTAAAGATAGCGGAGTCAAGGGTTATGGAGATAAGGCATGAACAGGATACTGATTGGGAATGATCAGCCATGGTCATATTGAATGGCGGTGCAGGCTCGAAGGGCTGAATGGCCTACTCCTGCATCTATTGTCTATTGTCTATTGTGTATTGGTTAGGAAGATGGTATAGGGATATCGTCGCAATTAGAAAGACTTGGCTCAGGGGAGGACAGGACTGGCAGCCTAATGCTGTAGATGACAAAGGCTGATGTAAAGACAGAAAGGGAGCTAAGAGAAGAGGGAATTTGTGTGCTTGATAATGGATAACATTAAGCTGTAATTAGACAGGATAGTCCTGGCATTATGTCCAGGGAAGATATTTGCATGGAACTGAGAAATAAGAAAGAAAGATCACTTTATTGGGATTGTATTATTGACCCGTGAATGGTAAGTGGAGAGTCGAGAAAAAAATTCGTAAGGAGATTTCAGTTATGTGTAAGAATAATAGGGTGATAATTTTAGGAAACATAGTCTGGGACTGCTAGTGTTAAGTGTTGAGATGGAGAGGAAGTTATTAAGTGTGTACACGAAAATTTTCTGATTCAGTATGCAGGCCAGGTGGCTGAGGCGTCACTGGAGAGCACTTTGTGGCCAGCGAACATAATTCAATCACTTTAAACAGTGGCCAATTTTGAAAGTACCTGGCAAGACCTTTCAAAAGCTGACTGCAGGGAAATGTTTGTCAGTGAAACGATGGTTAGAAAATGGGAAGAATTCTAAAATGAAATAACAAGGGTCCAGAGAGAGTATGTTCCTGTTTGGCCGAAAGGCAAGACAGGTAGCTGCAGGAATGCTGGATGATGGGAAGAATTGAGGTTTTGGTAATAAGAAGGACGCATATGTCAGGGATAGACAGCAGAGATCGAGTCAATTCTTCCAAGAGCATGAGGGAACTAGGAGCAGACATAAGAAGGGATGGATGTAGGTTTACCCGATGAGCTGGAAGGTTCAGTTTCAAACATAGAGTCACGCTTAGTTTGGATAAATTAGATTAGATTACTGACAGTGTGGAAACAGGCCCTTCGGCCCAGTAAGTCACCACCGACCTACAACCCACCCATACACCTACATTTACCCCTTCACATAACACGACGAACAATTTGCATGGCCAATTCACCTGCCATGCGCATCTTTTGACTGTGGGAGGAAACTGGAGCAGCGGGAGGAAACCCACGCAGACACGGGGAGAATGTGCAAACTTCACACAGTCAGTTGCCTGAGGCAGGAATTGAAGCTGGGTTTCTGGCACTGTGAGTTAACATTGCTAACCACTGTGCCACCGGGCCGTCCATGTGCATCATGGAAACAGTCCCTTCGGTCCAAGCTGTCCACGCCGACCAGATATCCCAACCCAATCTAGTCTCACCTGCCAGCATCCGGCCCATATCCGTCCAAAGACATCCTATTCATGTGCCCATCCAAATGCCTCTGAAATGTTGCAATTGTACCAGCCTCCACCACATCCTCTGGTAGCTCATTCCATACACGTACCAAACCCTGTGTGAAAATGTTGTCCTTTAGGTCTCTTTTATGTCTTTCCCCTCTCAACCGAAACCTATGCCCTCCAGTTCTGGATTCCCTGATCTCAGGAAAAGACTTTGTCTATTTATCCTATCCATGATGCTCATATTCTTGTAAACCTCTAAAAGGACACCCCTCAGCCTCCGACGCTCCAGGGAAAACAGCCCCAGCCTGTTCAGCCTCTCCCTGTAGCTCAGATATCCAACTATGGCAACATCCTTGCAAATCTTTTCTGAACCTTTTCAAATTTCACAAGATCTTTCTGACAAGAAGGAGACCAGAATTGCACGCAATATTCCAACATTGGCTTAACCAATGTTGTGTGCAGCCACAACATGACGTCCCAACTCCTGTACTCAATACTCTGACCAATAACGTAAAGCATACCAAATGCCTTATTCACTATCCTATCTACCTGCGACTCCACTTTCAAGGAGCTATGAACCTGCACTCCAAGGTATCTTTGTTCAGCAACACTCCCTAGAACCTTACCATTAAGTATATAAGTCCTGCTCAGATTTGCTGTCCTAAAATGCAGCGCCTCACATTTATTGGAATTAAACTGCATCTGCCACTTCTAAGCCCATTAGCCCATCTGATCCATATAGTGCTGTAATGTGAGGTAACCCTCTTCGCTGTTCACTACACCTCCAATTTTGGTGTCATCTGCAAACTTACTAACTGTACCTCTTCAGCTTGCATGTAAATCATTTATGTAAATTACAAAATGTAGCAGAATCAGCATCGAATCTTGTGGCACTCCACTGGTCACAGGCCTCCAGTCTGAAAAACAACTCTCCACCACCACCCTCTGTCTTCTACCTTTGAGTCAGTTCTGTATTCAAATGGCTCGTTCTGCCTTTATCCCATGAGATCTAACCTTGCTAATCAGTCTCCCATGGGGAAGCCTGTCAAGCGCCTTACTGACGTCCATACGTATCAGATATACTGCTCTGCCCTCATCAATCTTCCTTGTTACTTATTTAAAAACAACTCATTATAAAGTAACATATTCAGTGAGCCTCCGAATGAATCATTGGTGTTGTCGCCGGTTTCCTATTTATATGCTTGAGTTACCTCGGGTGGATGTTGTCATTTCCTGTGGTGACATAATTTCCTATAGTGATGTTATTTCCTTTATTTAAAGAGTTTATAAATCTTCTCAAAACTCTTTAACTTAAGAGGGAAATCGGCAGGGCAAAGAGCGGACATGAGATAACTTTGCCCAAAACGGTTAAGGAGAATCCAAATGCATTTCATAAATATATTAAGGACAGAATTGTAACACAGGAAAAAATAGGACTGCTGAAGCATCATGTGGCAGCCTGTGTGTGAGCAATAGTAAACAAGCATTTTGCATCTTTGGTTACTACGCAGAAAGACATGATACATACAGAATGTAGGGAAACAGATGCTGACATCTTGAAAAATGCCCTTATTACATCAGAAGTGATGCTGGGTATCTTAAAATCATGAGGGTGGATAAATTCCCAGGACCTGTTGAGGTGTCGTCTCAATCTTTTCGGGAAGCAAGGGAAGTGATTGCTGTGGGACTTGCTGAGATATTTGTATCATTCACAGTAGGTGAGGCGCTGGAAGACTGGAGGGTGGTGAATATGGTGCCAGTATTTAAGAAAGGTGAGAAGGGAAAGCCAGGGCAGTGTAGACTGGTGAGCCTGACATTAGTGGTGGGTAAGCTGTGAGAGTGAATCTGCAGAGACTGGATTTACATGTATTTGGAGTGGCACGGACTGATTAGGGGCAGTTGACATGCCTTTGTACATGCGCTATCATGTCTCACCAACCCAACTGAGTTTTGTGAAGACGTATCAAAGAGGATTGACGAGTCAGAACAGTGGATGTGATCAATGTGGGCTTCAGGAAGGTGTAAAAACTGATTTGTCATGGTAGACAAATTCGTTAGGCTAGCTGGCATTGAACTCAGGGAGACTCAGCTATTTGGGTACAAAACTGGCTTGTAGGTGGAAGACAGAGGATGGTGGTGTTGGCTTGCTTTTCAGACTGGAGGGCTGTGACCAGTGGTGTGTGAGTGGAATTGATGCTGGATCCACAGCTTTTTGCCATTGATATAAATGATTTGAAATTGATAATTTAAATTCTAGTTCGCAAGTTTGCAGATGACACTAAATTTAAAGTGGGATTTGAAAGGGAAGAAGGTTGATCACATGGGCCAATGATCTGGGGAGTCTCAGATAGAGTTTAATTTAGATGAATGTGAGGTGCTGCACTTTGAAAGGCAACTCAGAGCAGGACATACACAGTTATTGATAAGATCCTGTGCAAGGACAGCTTGGAATGCAAGATCATAGATCCTTGGAAATGATTTCTGAGATAGAGAGGTTGGTGTGGACGATGTTTTGTATGCTTTACTTGACTGATCAGAGCTTTGAGTGAAGGAATTGGGAGATCATGTTGTGGCTGTGCAGGACATTGTTTCGGACACGTTTAGAGTATTGTGTGCAGTTCTAGTCTCCCTCCAAGAATGTCAGAAAATTTAAAAGTTTTAGAAAAGATGTTGCCAGGATTGGAATATTTGAAGTATATGGATAGGCTGAATGTACTGGGTCTGTTTTCCCTGGAGTGTCGTAGGCTGAGGTGTAACCTTATGCAGGTTTATGAAAGCATGAGGGGCATTGAAAGTAGTAACAGAGAGGGTCTTTTCTCTATTATGGGGAAGTCGAGAAAGAGAGGGGATAAGTTTAAGGTGAGAGGGCATGAAATTAAAAAGAACTCAAGTGGCACCTACTTCACAGAGGTCGTGGTGCGGCTATGGAATGAATTATCAGAAGAAGTGGTGGTGGCTGGGACAGTTATAAAATTTAAAAGATATCTGGATGGGAAGATAAATGGAAAGGGTAGAGATGGATTCATGGGCAAATGAGACTGGGTTAATTTAGGATATGCATTCGGCATGGATAATTTGGACTGAAATGTGTGTTTCCATTCTATATTACTCCATGTGTCTAACCATGGCCAGAGTGTTAAAGAACAATCGAACAAATGTTCCATAGTAGTTGAATTAATTTCAATCTGACTTCACTTTTTGGAATGATACCCTGCTTTTTTGTTGCAATGATCGGGTTTTGTGTGTAGGGAGAAATCTGAGATGATGTTTTGAGTTCAGTGACCCATGTTCAGATGATGATGGTTATGATGTCGTGTGATTTCATTCACTCTGCTTCTCTCTCCACAGATGCTGCCATACTTGTTGGATTTGTTCTGTTTCATGTTTTCAGCGTTCAAAGCCTTAATGGTTTTCATTACAATGCTTCACATCCAATCCTGCCTCTCAGAACTAATTCTTAGAACCATAGAATCAGACTGTATTGGAGAGGGGCTTCGGGTCATTCCAGTTTGTGCTCAAAAAACTACATAAACTCTACTGTCATCCCAGCTTCCAACACTATACTCACAGTCTCGAATATTATGATGCCTTAAGCGTTCATCCAGGTGGTTTTTAAAGTTTCTGACATTTCCTGCTTCCACAACTCTCCCAGGCACTGAATTAGCAGACAGCCACCAATCTCTGGGTGAATGCCTCTTCCTCAGATCCCGCACAAGCTCTTCCCTTTCACCTTAAAGGTATGTCCACACCTCCCACCCGCCATCTGACAATTACCAGCCCACCCTTTGTTAAACACAGGAGTAAGCAGCTTGTAAATGGTTCAGGCCATTGGAGCTGTCATGTTCAAACTCGACACCTGAACCTTCCCAACTGCCCCAGTTATGTGCTAAGATCTTATATTGCTATCTGCGCCAACGTAGACAAGCTTCATCATTAATTTCCAAATTTCATTTTACTTCCTGTTTCTTTCAGTTAATGGCCTGGTGATTTTGGTTCTTACACGGGGAAAATGTGGTCTCTCTAACAGCACAACGCGCTGCCTGTTGGCTATGGCAATGTCGGATCTGCTGTTTGTTCTCACTGACATCATACTGTGGAAACTCAAATTCTTTGGCATGCCAACATGTTTCCTGGATCTCACCTCTGTGTGCCGTCTTGTCTTTGTCATGCTTCGTGCAGCCACAGACTGTTCCGTCTGGTTCACTGTCCTTTTCACCTTTGATCGTTTTGTGACCATTTGCTGCCTGAGAATGAAGAGAGATTATTGGACAGAAAAGGCCTTGACTGTGGCTATGGCTGCAACTGGAATTCTTCTCATTTCAAAAAGTATTCCCTTCTATTTCCGATTTGATCCTGGGAGTATAATTAACAATGTTCTGTGGCACTGCCAAATAAAGTCAAGTTATTTTAAAGATCCCAGGTGGCTGGGATTCAGGTGGTTTGATATCATTTTAACCCCTTTCATCCCATTCGTGTTAATTCTGTTGATGAATACTCTGATGGTCAGACACATTTTATTGATCAGTCGGGTCCGCAAGAGTCTGAGGGGTCAGAGGAAGGGAGAGAGGCACAAAGACACAGAGATGGAGAATCGGAGGAGGTCAGTGATTTCCCTCTTCACCATATCCATAAGCTTCATACTTCTGTGGACAGTGCACGGTTCAAACGTCTTGTACTTTAGCTTTAAAGGAAAGTACCGCTGGGACTACAGTTCTATTAAGGATTTTACATACATTGCAGAATTGTTGAGGGTTTTAAGCTGCAGCACGAACACATTATTTTGCGCAGTGACTCTGTCCAAGTTCAGAGCGAAGTTCAAGAATGCGATGCAAATACTGGTTACATAAATCCGGCGCTTAATGACTCGGCAAAAGAACTGGGAGAGGTCCCCAGGCATCTGCAGTGTTCCCAGTTCAGGAATTGCATCTGTGCAGATCGAATTTCATCACAACAATCACATGGATTGAGTTGAACACCCGACAGTGGATGGCGGGTGGGGGGGGGGGAGTGGGGGAGGGGTGGGGTAGTGGTGGAGCAAGATGGGTGACCATTCACCATGCTCAGGCACACTCTGCTATCCCTGATTGACTGATGGATTGACACACATGGAGGCACACAGACAATGAGGAGCAGTAGGCCATTCAGCCCTTCGAACCTGGTCCACCCGTCATTCTCGAACATCACGGTTGATCGAATTTTAATGTTTAATCCACATTCCTCTCTGTCCCTGAAATGATACCAATTTCCCAGGCTTAACATAATCCATCCACCTCTTCTTTAGGAAATATTGGAAGACGCAACAAAGGGACAGCAGTGAAAGGAAAATGAAGTAACTGTCAGGGGCAGTGTAGGAGGGAAAGAGGCGAGAGGAGTGATTCCAAATGATGTCTTCCTGGAGAGCCCTGTGAATGAGTGATAAAGTCCGGCAGCAGGGGTTTCTGCATTTCCCCTGCAGTGGAGGAGAGGGAGGGACAGAAACTTCTCCTCCTGTGCCATGATCAATGTCAGTCTCTGTCTGTTAGCTTGAAATAAACAATTTAATCCAACAAGAGAAAGCCTCCGTGTGCTGGTGATCCCCTGATCTGAATTGTTTCTTGCTCCATGCACAGTTGTTCAGATTTGACAGTGTTCCATGAGCCCTCTTATGCTTACTTCCATCACTGGATATTGCCTTCTCTCTCTTTCCGCCTCTTTCTGCATGTCGTTTTCTCTGTCGCTCTCTTCCTCTCTTTCTCACTCTCTTTCGATATGTCTGCATCTCTCTCTCCCCGCCTCTAAATTTCTTGCTGTCAGTCTTTCTGTGACGCTATCCCTCTACCTCTGTCTCTCTGTGTGTCTTTGTCTCTGTGTCTCATGCTCTGTCTCTCTGCCTCACGCTCTGTTTCATTCTCACACATTGACCAAATCAGACTCATGTTCACTCAGTTTAACACTTGCTCCTGTGAATGGTCTCAAACCACTTCTATATCACTTCTTTCACTGAGTTTATCTGAGGAGGTGATTTTGGAAAATACAAAATGCACTGGTGCATCCAACAATATCTTGGCATTATATTAGTTGCATTTCTGTAAATGTTGTGTCCCTTCCTCTTCTGCACTTTGACTGTCTCCCTCTCTCTCCCTGTCCGTGTGAGGGAGTTTGTGTTTTAAGTGTTTCACTGTCAGGGTCTCTGTGTGTATCCATGTTCCACTGCCTTTGCGGGAATGTCACTCTGTGTGTGTTTTCACAGATTTTGTCTTTGGATATGTCCATGTGACACATTGTGAGTTCATTTCTGTCCCTGTGCGTTCGTTTCCTCTGTGTGTAGACCTGAAGAAGTATTTTGCTGACTACATATTGCGGTGCTTATGTGTTTGGGTATGTTATTCAGTCTATGTGGGAGTGTTTCTGTGACAGTGAGTATGTTCGTGTGGCTGATGGTTACTGTGTCAGTCTGAATGTGTATCTGCGTGTGTTTTGACATTGTATCTGCTGTGTTTGTGTCTGTTAATATGCTGTGCGTGTGTGTGGTTACATTCCGATGACAGTGAATTTTTTTTGTGTTTGTGTGTATGTTACTGTTAGCATGTTATGATGGTTCCTGCCTCTACATGTACACAAATGTTCCTGTAAGTTCTTGCATGTTGATGTGTAATGTTTCTCAGTATGACTTCACTTCTATACGTGTGTGGGGATGTGTGTGTGATTATGTGTCTGTGTGTAAATGTGTTTCTTTATTTGGAATGACTTTTTATGTATGCACTTGTGTGTTCTGTATCTTTGTTGGTCTGTTTGCATATCTCAGCATGACTGTATTTCTGTCTGTGGATGTGTGCGCATTCTTTGTCTCTATGTCGGCATGTTCTCATGTCTCTCAGTATGGTGGTATTTTTGTGTGGGCGCGTGTATGCAAAGTTTGGGTGTGTTAATGTATCAGTGTGTAGACATAGTCACGCACTTTTGTCTGATTGCATTCCTCTGTGAGTTTGTGAGGGTGAGGGTGTGTTTCTATGTCCCTCAGGATCAGGTAATGCTTCTGGCTGGAGTTGGTTTCTCACATCTGCGTTTGACTGTATCTGTGTATGTTTGTGTGTTGTGGGTGGAGGATGGGATGTGTTCCTGTTTTTGTTTATCAGTATCTTCCTATGTCTCCACTTGAGTGTATTTGGGCGTGTGGGTGTACTTCTGTGTCTGAGTGTCATGTTTTTGCGAGTGTGTGCATGTGCGAGTGTTTCTGTGTCTCTCAGGACCTGATTACATTCCTGTCTCGTCACAACACTCCCTCTCCTGAAAAAGGTCACGGTGCACAGATTGCTCGGAATGGAGTATACATGTGAACCTGGGAGAAATCCAAACATCAGTCTCTCCACCTCATAACTACTGAAACCTGAACTGTTACTTCGGTTTCTAGACCTATTTTTGAGCTAACAAAACAAGGCAAAGTAATATTTACTGAGATGCAAGACAGTAGGAATCTCAAAGGACCAGTGAGAACTTGGGCTGCTTGTCCACTGCTCCCTGAATGTTGGACGACAGGTTAATACAATAATTAAGGTGGGATATCATACACCACATTCCTCGATCAATCGCGGTGCAGATTATAGCGGTAGGCAGGACTTACTTTCCTTTTGTAGGACTCTATACACTCACATGAACACTGAAATCTTCAAAAGGCTGATGAGAGGTGGGAAGGGTGACAGCGTTTAATTAGTGTATCTGGTCAGTTGGGCGAGCGTGGAGACAATCCCAAGATCCAGAAATGGTTCCCTCCAAAAACACGTCAATCTCCTCTTATCATTGGAGAAAAAAAGCTTTTCAGAGTACGGTGTCACCAACAGAGCTGATGAACGGAGCATTTACAATCTCTAATGAACCTTGATGTTTCACTTCGGTGCCTTTTATGTTTGTGACAATTTCTGCTACTGAGTGTCATTGGTGGAGGAAGTGTATGTTTGGAGTTGTGATGTCAATCAAGCAAGCTGCTTTGTCGTGGGTGGTGTCAAGTTTTTAGTTTTGATGGAACTGCATCCAAACAAGAAACTGGGGAGTATTTCGTTACACTTGTTAATATTGTTTTGACTTTGGGGATTCAGGAGGTGAGTTACTCGCCATGGTCTTCCTGGCCTCTGACCTCTTCTTGTAGCATTAATTTACAAATTAATTATGAACAGGTATTTATTGATGAAGTAGCTGAAGCTGTTTTGTCCGAGGACAGTACACCGTGGAATTTCTGCAGAGATGTTCTGCAGCTGAGATGACTCTCCTCTGACAACGACAACCATCTTCCAATGTGTCAGATATGACAGGTACGAACAGGGAGTATCCCCCCGATTGTCCTTCAAGTGTATTTTGAGCGTGCCACAGGGATGTCAGGGTGTGTCACTCTCACCTCCCCTCTGGGATTGAACTCTTGGCCCATGTTTGAAGTAAGAATTTCATACATAAACAAAAGCAGACATTTCTGGATTGCTCAGCATGACTGTCAGCATCCATGGAGAGAAATCAGAGTCAACACTTCGGGACTTGTGACGCTTTCTCAGAACATGTCACTACTTGCCTTCCGAACTATTTTTGTGTCAACTGCAAATTTGTCAACAGCACATTTTTTCCTTTCTCCAACTCATTCACATACACATTATTGCATTCTTCATATGTACAGCATATCAAGTATTCAGGATTGTTATATGTTGGAGCTGAGCGTGCCTGTACAAATATTGCTTTGTAATGGAGTTAATCATGTTTCCAAGTAAATATTAGTGTGCATTGTATCTGTTTGTGTCTATATCTAAACATTGTTTTGCCCTGGAGATGTTCCAGTTTAAACATAAATATCGTATATCATTAGAACTGCTGATTTGTAAATATAAATATGGTTGTGTCTGGAAAACGTTACTGGTCATATTTGTTTTCTGTTTTGTATTTGAGTTGTTCTTGGTTTTATATTAATATTGTTGTATCTCAGTTCTGTTCTCTTTTTTTTATAAATACCGTGGTGTGTTGTGGCTGCACATCTGATTAACTTATTTGATTCTGTGCTATGAATTTCGCCCAACAGTTCCTCCAAGATCAGTATGAATTTCATTGTTTGTTAATTTTCCCAGATGCACACCGATGTTCAACGATACATGAATTCAAACATCAAAGGCAGTAACTGTGCACTTTTTCTCTCTCTGTCTCTCCTGTAATGGCCTCACCATGTGCTTCCATTGTCTGTTCTTCTCCCTTTTAAAACTGCGGTTGCTTTGACTTTTTTACCCAAAGTTCCAAAACAGTGCAACAGCACATGGATCCAATTGCTGCTCCTGGAATTCGAGGAAATCACCTCCAGCACTTAAAATACCTCAAAAAAGGAGCAACTGTTAGAGGCAGAAAATTTTCCCGTCCTCCATCTTGGATTACCCCGAATCCTCTTGGGAAATAAGGCAGGGCAGGTGACTGAGTGTCAGTGGAAGAACACGTTTGGACCAGCGACCATAATTCTCTTCGATTTAAAATAATGATGGAAAAGGATAGACCACATCTAAAAGTTGAAGTTCTAAATTGGAGGAAGACCAATTTTGACGGTATTAGGCAAGAACTTTCGAAAGCTGATTGGAGGCAGAGGTTCACAGGTAAAGGGTCGGCTGGAAAATGGGAATCCTTCAGAAATAATGTAACGAGAATCCAGAGAAAGTCTATTTCTGTTCGGATGAAAGGAAAGTCTGTTAGTTATAGGGAATGCTGGATGACTGAAGAAACTGAGGGTTTGGTTCAGAAGAAGAAGGGAACATATGTAAAGTATAGACAGGATAGATCGAGTGAATCCTTAGAAGAGTACAAAGGAAGTAGGAGTATACTTAAGAGGGGAATCAGAAGGGCAAAAAGGGGGCATGAGATAGATTTGGAAAAAGGAATTCAGAAGGTTTTACAAAGACATTAAGGATAAAATGGTAACGAGGGAGAAAATAGGGCCCCTCAAAGATCAGCATTGTGGCATTTGTGTGGAGCCACAGACAATGGGGAGATTCTAAATGAGGATTTTGCATCAGTATTTACTGTGGAAATGGATATGGAAGATATCGACTGTTGGGAAATAGATGGTGATATCTTGCAAAATTTCGACATTACAGTGGGAGAAGTGCTGGATATTTTGAAACGGGAAAAGGTGGATAAATCCCCAGGACCTGATCAGGTGTACCCGAGAACTCTGTGGGATGCTAGAGAAGTGACTGCTGGGCCTCTTGCAAAGATAGTTGTATCATAGATAGTCACAGGTGAGGTGCTGGAAGACAGGAGGTTGGCTAACGTGGTGCCACTGTTTAGGAAGGGTGGTAAGGACAAGCTAGGGAACTATAGACGAGTGAACCTGATGGGCAGTTTGTTGGAGGGAATCCTGAGGGACAGGATATACATTTATTTGGAAAGGCAAGGACTTATTAGGGATAGTCAACATGGCTTTGTGATTCGGAAATCATGTCTCACAAACTTGATTGAGTTTTCTGCATGAGCCTACCATGGGGAACCTTATCAAATGCTTTACTAAAATCCAAGTACACTACATCCACTGCTCTACCCTCATCCACATGCTTGGTCACCTCCTCAAAGAATTCAATAAGACTTGTAAGGCAAGTCTCCACAAATCCATGCTGGCTGTCCCTAATCAAGCAGTGTCTTTCAGATACTCATAAATCCTATCCTTCAGTACCCTTTCCATTACTTTGCCTACCACCGAAGTAAGACTAACTGGCCTGTAATTCCCTTTTTGAACAGGGGCACAATATTCGCCACTCTCCTTGCCCCTGGTACCACCCCCGTTGAAAGTGAAGACGAAAATATCACTGCCAACGGCTCTGCAATTACGTCTGTTGTTACCACATAATCCTAGGATATATCCCGTCAGGCCCGGGAGACTTGTCGATCCTCAAGTTGTTCAAAATGCCCAACACATCTCACTTCCTAACAAGTATCTCTTCGAACTTACCAGTCCGTTTCACACTCTCCTCTTCAACAATCCGGTCCCTCTCGTTTGGAAATACTGAAGAAAAGTACTCATTCAAGACCTCTCCTATCTCTTCAGAATCATTTCGCAGTCTCCCACTACTGTCCTTGATCGGACCTACCTTCGTTCTCGTCATTCTCATGTTTCTCACATACGCATAAAATGCCTTGCGATTATCTTTGATCCTATCCGCCAAAGATTTTTCACGCCCTCTCTTAGCTCTCCTAATCTCTTTCTTCAGCTCCCTTCTGGCTATCCTGTATCCCTCAAATCTCTGTCTGAATCTTGTTTCCTCAACCTAATGTAAACCTCTTTTCTCCTCTTTACAAGACATTCAACTTCCCACGTCCACCAAGGTTCTCTCACACGACCATCTCTTTCCTGCCTGACAGGTACATACATATCAAGGACACGTCGTATCTGTTCCTTGAAAAGTTCCACATTTCCACAACATCCTTCCCTGACAGCCTATGCTCCCAACTTATGCTCCTCAGATCCTGTCTTACAGCATCGTATTTACCCTTCCCCCAATTGTAAACCTTACCCTGTTGCAAGCACTTATCTCTCTCCATAACCAAGGTGAAAGTCACAGAATCGTGGTCGCCATCACCAAAATGTTCACCCACTAACAAGCCCATCACTTGTCCCGGTTCGTTACCAAGTACCAAATCAAATATGGCCTCCCCTCTAGTCGGACAATCTACATACTGAGTTAGAAAAAACTTCCTAGACACACTGCAAAACACTGCCCCGTCCAATCTCCTTGATCTAAAGAGCTTCCTATCAATATTTGAGAAGTTGAAATCACCCATGACTACTACCCTGTGGCTTCTGCACCTTCCCAAAATCTGTTTCCCAATCTGTTTCTCCACATCTCTGCTGCTATTGAGGGCCCTATAGTAAACACCCAACAAGGTGACAGCACCTTTCCTATTTCTGACTTCAACCCATACTACCTCCAAAGGCAGATCCCCCTCGAACTGCCTTTCTGCAGCCGTTATACCATTTCTAATTCGCAACGCCACCCCGTCTCCTTTTTTACCACCCTCACTAATCTTCGTGAAACATCTGTCACCAGGAACCTCCAACAACCATTCCTGTCCCTCTTCGATCCACGTTTCCGTGATGGCCACACCATCGTACTCCCAGGTGCCGATCCACGCCTGAAGTTCACCCACCTTATTTCTGATCCTTTTTGCATTGAAGTATATACACTTGAATCCATCTCTGTGTCCACAAGTATTCCCTGTCAGTGCTACCTTCTCCACAGCCTCCCTACATTCTTGGACATCCTGAAAAACAGCCCACCTACTTGATGGACTGCAAGTCCGGATTCCATCCCCCTGCCAAATTAGTTTAAACACCCCCCCGAAATGTGCGAGCAAACCTACCTCCCAGGATATTGGTGCCCTTCTGGTTCAGGTGCAACCCGTCCTGCTTGAACAGGTCCCACCTTCCCAAGAATGCAGTCCAATTGTCCAAATACCTGAAGCCCTCCTTCCGACACCATCCTTGCAGCCACGTGATCAACTGCACTCTCTCCCTATTCCTTGCCTCACTGTCACATGGCACCGGCAACAACCCAGAGATGACGAATCTGTCCGTACCAGCTTTTAGATTCCAGCCTAACTCCCAGAGGTCCTGAATGACATCCCCACCCCTCTTCCTACCTATGTCGTTGGTACCAACTTGCACCACGACTTCTGGCTGCATGCTCTCCCTCTTAAGGATTCTGAAGACACAGTCCGAGACGTCTCAGACCCTGGCACCCGGTAGTCAACAAACCATCCGAGAGTCTCGCCCATGTCCACAGAACCGCCTGTCCGTCCCTCTAACTATAGAGTCTCCAATAACTAACACTCTCTTCCTCTCCCCCTTTCCCTTCTGAGCCTTAGAGCCGGACCTCGTGCCAGAGACCCGGTCACTGCAGCTTACCCCTGCTAGGCCTTCCCCCCTAACAGTATCGAAAACGGTATACTTATTGTTGAGGGGAACGACCACAGGGGATCCCTGCACTGCCTGCTTCCTCCCCTTCCCACCTCTAACTGTTACCCAGCTACCTCTGTTCTCTGGCGTAACTATGTCGCTGTAGCTTCTATCTATCACCCTCTCAGCCTCTCCTATATGTCAAAGCCTCTCTGCAAACCTATATATCAAAGTTGTCAATTGGAGCTGTTTCAGTTTATGTGTATAGATGTTATTTTGTGTTGGAGTTGCTTCAGTTGGTATATAAATATAATTGTGTATTGGAGCCGTTGCCGTTTCTATGTAAGTATTAGTGTATGTTGAAGTTGTGGCTGCCTCCTTCTTCTCAGCAATACTATATCTGATGTTCGGCTGCTGAGCCCCTCCAGTGCCCGGCAGTGGGACGGCAACAAAGAGCAGCACCTCACACGTGTCTGCAGTTGATGGAATGCTCTGGACATAACATCTGGTCTCTGGTTATTGTGGGGCAGAACACACATTGTGGAAGGGGGAACAAGAACTGAAGAGCATCGGGGAATATAGAGAGATGGTTAAAGATTGTAAAACGGATAGAGTTCAACAGACAGTAGTGGGGGTAGGATTAAATAGACATTAATGATGAGAAGGTTAAATAGATAGGAACAGAGATGTTTACATAGAGGATAAGGGAATGGGATTTAATGCAAAGTAATAGGGAAAGGTGTAAGTTGAGTTTTATATTAAAAAAACTGAATTTAGTGTGGGAGGAAAGGGTCATTTACAGGAAAAGTGGCAGGAATTAGTATCAAGCAGCGGGGAAGAGGGTTAAGTCGAGTAATGTGAAGTGCATTCAATATAAGGGAATAAAGTTGTTGAAATGGAATGTAATAGAAATAAAATTGTAAACAGGGCAATTGGGATATGGTTGAACACAGAAAAGGGAAAGAATCTAATATAAAGAAATGCGGGAATACTAAATAGAGAGTAATGAGGTGAGGATTCAGTGCAGGAGGTCAGGGAGAGGTTAAAGTTCAGGGGAAGAGGGGAGGGTTAAATACAGAGTGTACGAGATTGAATAGAAATTAGGAGGGAGAGGGTTAATTAGAGAACAATGGTGAGTAAACTGAATACAGAGATGGTTAAAGATTGTGATGGTCAGAGTTTAAACTTAGCAGGTTCAGTGGGAAATAGTTACGAGAGGATTAAATGTAAACTAATAAGAATATGATAAAATCACAAATAACAGAGAGGATTGAAAACAGGGTAAGAGAGAAGTGGTTAGATACAGGGGAATAGGAAGGATTGAACGTAGATAACACAGGATTAAGGAAAGAGTAATGGCTGAGGACTAATGGCAGACTAAGAGGAAGAGGATTAAATACAGGGCAGGGAATAGAGAGAACTGAATTCAGATCACGGCTTAAATACAGAATAACAGGGATTGTCTCAAATACAGAGAGAGCAAGAAGGTGAAAGACACAGTAATCAGCAGAGAATTAAACACTGGGAAAAAGTGTGGGTTACATACAAGGGAAGAGCAATACAAGTAAATACAGATTAACAGGGAGTGGTTTGGATACAGGGAAACATAAATACTTAAATACAGGGACATAGAGTGGCAAAATACAGGGCAATAGCAATGAATAAGTACAGAGTAAAGGAGACTCTTTTGAGCTTTAATCAATTTGGGGGCGGTGATGGTGATGGTCACAGTCCTGTCTTCAAATTTCCAGACATCATCATTGAACGTTTGATGCTCACTGTGTCCATTCACACAATCAGGTGCATCCATGTTGCACTGTCTCCCGGGACTATCTCTTCCCACCTCACCGACTGCTCCCTCATTCACATTCCAGTTGTCATTACACTTCATAAAACCCTACTCCACATGCCTTCCCTTTCCCTCCTGCCTGTGCTTTGTCATGTAGAACAGTGTGGACTGACGTTATGCCCTTTTGCTATTCTTGTGCTCAGGAGTGGGAATGAAAGGACTTCTGCTCTTCTTCTTGACCAATTCAGAATGGGCGAAAGTGCTTCTTCCATTTCCTCTTTATCGTTCTCAAAAATGTTTCTTTTTCTCATTCAGTCACAGGATGAGGGCATCGCCAGCCAGCATCAGCATTTATTGCCCATCCTAAATTGCCTCGAGGGCTGTTAAGTGTCAAACACATTGTTGTACGTCTGGAGTCACGTGTCGGCCTGACCTCTCTAAAAGGCATTAGTGAATGGACAAGCGACTGGGGTTTCATCATTAGACTCTTTAATTGTAGACGGATGTTGAATTAAAACTTCACCATCTGCCACAGTGGGAATTGAACTGGGGTCCCGAGAACATGAGAAGGTTACTTGGCGAACCAGTTCAGCAATAATTCTCTCGACCTCTGAAAGAGGCTCCTCCTGTGTCACAGGCGAGACAATGGGCTGAGGCAAAGCTGTTCGAACTGTTGATGCACTTAATCAGAAACAAAAACAAATTCCAGGAAGAAATCAACACATCTGCCAGCATCTATGCAGAGAAATCAGAGCTGAATGGCCTCCTGTACCAAATTATTAGGCCAGAAAGGAGCTCAATGGCCTCGTTTTCCCAGGGATCATGCTGGAGAAGGAGTTGAATGGCCTCCTCCTGTTCCTGTAGGACAGACAGGATGAATGGCCTCCTTCTAATCCAATATTGTTGTGTGTGTACATGCCAACAGCAGACTCATTCATCATTGAAAACGAAGCAATGCTTTATCCCCTGAATTTAAAATAAAATTAGCCCGTGAAATGTCCAAGTCTCTGCCTATTTTTTCTCCAAATTTTAAATGAAGGATGATTTCAGTGTTCCAAATGTTACCCCTATTCACAGTCAATTAGTGGGATATGTTCGTGTGCATTTTACCCCTTTAACTAGTGAAATGGGCAGGCAAACGGCAGATAATATTGCAAGTAAGAAAGCTTCATTCTTTTTGGTAGAGATAATATAAATTAAGTGGCTGAATTCTAGTGGGGACTTAACATCAAGAGTTGGCGGTGGATACTTCTTTTTTGGAAAGTGACTGGGAACGTTGAGCAGGTTTGTCAAAAATAAGCGGTCCAAAGTCGAATGGAATGCAAAGGAAAGGGGAATATTATTTAACCTGTATAAATCACCGCTTCAGACACAGTTTGGGGAAACATCCCAGATTTGAACTCTTGAATATCATATGACTTGCATTGGGTTAAACCTGAGCTCTGCCCACTCCAGCACACAGAAATTTAGCCAGGATGCCAATGCAATGGATAGTTTGAAATGGCATGTTTTCTCAGTGGTTCGCACTGCTGTTTCACAGCACCATGGACTGGGCTTTGATTCTCATCTCGGGTGACTATCTGTGTACATTCTCTCCATGCCTGCGTTGGTTTTCTCCGGGAGTTCTGCTATCCTCCCACAATCCAAAATATATGCAGGACAGAAAAATGAGTCAGGCTGAGCTGCTCTTGGTGTTCAAGGATGTGTAGGTTAGGTGCATTCGTCATGGGTAAGTATAGGGAATGGGAATGTGGCTGGGTGGTTTACGCTTCAGAGGGTAGGCATGGATTTGTTGTGATGAAGAGCCTAATTCCACACTTTAGGGATCGTATTCTAGGCTGTGGGAGGCGGTTAATAGTCATGGGAACTAGATAACTGGACATTCAGCCCCCTTGAGCTTGTCACAGCATTCAGTGCCTGATTTGTAGCAAAACTCCATATAGCTGTGTTTGTGCCTTATCCCTGACTAAGTATGATTAAGAAAAAGAAATCTATCTCAGATATAAAATTAACATCTAATGCAGCATCCACTCCCTTTGTGGCAGAGAGTTCCCACCATTCAACGCCCTTTCTGTGTGGCAGTGCTTCCTAACATCTCTCCTGAACACATTAGCCCGACATTGCAGACTATGTCCCTTTGTGCTCGAATCCCCAAACAGTGGGAGTGGGTTACCTTTCTAAACCATATCTTCTGAGTTCTGGAGAAAGGTGGCCTAACTTTTACACTCCCACATTAATGGTTGGAGAACTGTGAAGACCCTCTTTGAGGCTCCCGCTGACTTGCAATAAAGAGTCAAGGAGAACACCAAGCGGATCTTTATTCTCAAAGGTCCTCAGAATGTGACAGAGAAATGGGTACAACTGTCCAAACTACAGAAAAGCGTGCAGAATCTACTCCTGGTGCAGACGATGGGTGTCGATGTCACAGAGGATTTTCAGGAGGTGAAGAGCCAGAACGCCTCACTCTTTACCTCTGAAGCCAACAAGATAATCACCCGGTCTGGGGTCCACACTGTGGAGCAGGACGGGACGAGCTCACGTTGTCTTCGACAGATTGCACAGGGAGAGCTCGTAGCTCAGCATCCTGAAAGGGAGAAAAATCAGTCCATAACGTTATCTCAGCCTGACATCCTGAGGATAAGCAAAACCTTTGCACCATATTAAATGACATGAATCTCACAGATAGCGCAGCCTCCCGGTCATTACCTTGTATTGTGCAGGTTTTACCTGGCTCCATATGGGAGAGGCTGGACCAACCGCTATCTCTGGAGGTGCTGATCAAGGCTCATGACTCCTTCAAAAAGATTAAGACGCGCGGAAGTGATAGCTTATCAGCCGTGTTGGATTCGACTCTGTGAGGGTTGATTGGCCAGGACCTGGTGAAAGTAGACAACCGGGAAATTGAGATGTTGAATATCTGACTCATTGACAGGCCACTGACAAAAACTGTGCATTTGTAGATAAAGGGTGATTCATGAAAAGGTGCGAGACTCCGAGCATTGATTTTACTCCCAGACATTTTTGGTGCTAATGCTTATCAAGATCTTGGGTTCTTCATGTTCCACACATTCTATCTCCAACCCCTGTCCCACCCCAGCAAACCCCACAGCACAAGATGTCCTGAGGTTGTTCTGTGACATTCTTGACCCTCGGCACTGTTGAGACAATTTTCCATCCTGGACACTGACTAGTCAGAACTGATGATTTTGAAAGAGTCAGTCAGTCATGTTAGCTTTGTGCATGCTGCCATTTGAAGTTAACATAACACCGCATTAACTTTATAAATAAGGAAAAAAACAGAAACGTAATACTGGACAGTTGGGGCTCAATGTCCATTTGAGTGAGGCATTTATTCACCAGATTGATTGCTGGACAAGGGTTCATTGTGAGGGAATGCGATGACGCAAACCCATGATTCAATTCCTCGAATTTAGAAGGGTCTCTGATGAGTTAGGTTTTCCAGAGAATAATTGAAACGTCTGGCGAGAAATGGACCGAAAGGCATCTTGATGCCTCTTGCCTTAAAGTGAGAAAAATCATCTGAAATTTTGTCGAAGGCCTAAAACCTTTCCAAGAGTGAAATGAATGAACAATGCCTCACATTTCTCTACATCATACTGCACAGAGTATTTGGTGCTTGTTTACTCACTGAATCTGCCCTTTCCCTTCCCAGTGCTGCTACGTCCTCCTTTCCTATTACTGTCAACTTAATATTGTGTTATGATCAAAGGTAATGCATGATCCCATTATCGAAGCCATTGCTAGATATTAAGGTGGTATCGCGAGAAATGATCCTTGTGTCATTCACTAAGCCAGTCCAACATTATGGTAATGACATATTTACTCCTGCTCTCCGTTTTTTGTCCTCTATCAGTCCTCAAGCCAAGTCCCATTTCCCCGTTTCGACGGGCCTCATTGACAACATTGACCCCCACCCCCATTCTTTCCCAGAATTGGACATTTCTGCATCCTTGTGCGAGTAAATCCCTTCCTGACCTCAGTCCTCCATCTCGCTTGAAACTGTTCTTTCCCATCATTCGTCTGATGTTTCAGGTTTCTTCTCTGTGCAGTACACTGCAGGTGAACAGAGAATGTCTCATCCCGATGTTTTGCTGTAGGGATCGTGTGTAATTCAGAATCAGCTCTGAGACATGTCCAGGGTGCAGTTACCCTGGTAGGAAGTTCTGTATTGATTGGAGCTTATGTAACCATTGAGGGCATTTTCAGTAAGTTAATTTTACCTGCTTCAATTTTTGCCTTGTGTGGAGAAATTATGTTTGGATCAGGCACTGTCAATGCACAAGGTGAGGAATTGCATTGCGATGATGTTTTCATTAAAACCGACAGTGTGTCGTCACCAATAACCAACGATGCTCCCTGCACAGAATAGTCACCGATAACCATGGAAAACACATCCCAGAGTTGAGGAGAATGTTTCTCAGAGAGAAACTCAACAACTGGATTTTAATTTCCAAATGATCAAAGTCAATGGGAGGACGACACTGGAATGAAATGAGAGTCTGATAGATGGTGTTGTGGTGTCAATGCTGGTATAGAGGGTGGCACAGTGGCTCCGTGGTTAGCCCTGCTGCCTCACAGAGAGCGCGGGTGGGGCTGGATGGGATACCCTTTGCAGGGTCAGTGTGGACTTGATGGGCCCATTGGACTGCTTCCACGTTGTCAGGATTCGATTATGTCATTCAATACACATTTTCCTCTGTTCGCTCCTGACCGGCTGAGATTCGCACAATCGTATAAACTGCATTTGGAAAAATAATCTGTGTCCACTGGGAGTTCACTCACAGCTGCCACCTGTCCGTTCAAATTCTTAGATAAATGAAGTGAACCACATTGTAATATAACAGCCCCCCAGGCGATGCCAGCAGGTATAAATGAAAGGCTTTGAGATTACAACACCTCGGCATTGAGTACAGAGAGATTGCCTGCGCACAGAGATTCAGGCAGAAAATGACATTTTCATTTTACTATTTGCGTTTAGTATTTTACATGACCCTTCCGATTGTAACAATCCCTGGTAAGTGCGGTACACCATTGAAATTGTGTCAATCTGTCTGATGGTGGGCTTCGGATCCACTCTATCACTGACAATGATATATAGATAGGTTGTGCCCGAAATTCACACAGTGGCAGGAGCTCGGTAATTTATCGTCAGATTACAGGGACCCTGTGCAATCTGTGTCATCGCAGGTTCCACAGGAATTGTCTGGGAAACTATTCATCTCTTCTGAGAACTTCCCCGAAATGCGCATTTCAATCGGAGATTACGGAGAGTTTCAATGGAATTAAGGCAAGAAATCACTTTGGAAAGAGAACGGTGACATTCTATGTAGAGAGTTTGATATTAGTGAGTTTGTGTTTGGTTCTGGTGTTGAAGTGAATAAGCAGTGGGCTTCTCTGTGCATCTAAAGTTTATAGTTAACTTGGATTTATTTGTGTAATTGCAGCAGTTTGTTTTAAAGATTGCGTTTGAAGTTTGGCGATGGGCTGAATGGCTTTGTGCACGAATGAGCTTTTGTTTAGTTTTGATGGTTGCAACCGAGCATGGCATTCATGGGTCGTGAAATCTTTGTAGGTTAGTTCTGGAATTTTCAATTAAGGAAGAAACCCTTACTGAGAAAGGTTTACTTTCAATTTTATCATTTTTGTCATTGAGTTTTGTTCCTGTTAGACCCTGGAACTGAATGGATATACAGATCTTTGCTCATGCAAATGAATTGAGACTTTTAGTGAACGACATTAGCTTGGAGCGAAAGTTTTGTGTTAATCACAGACTGTTGTGTTGGGACAACAGAAAAACTCTGAAGAAACTGTTTAAAGCTGAGTGTATTGATGCTCAGATGTGCGGTAGCTCCAGGAAGAAATTGACTGCAATTCCTGTTGAGAATTGGCAGTTAGTAGTCCTTTAACCAAGTGATAGGTACAGGGATTCTGGTGTGAATATTTTTGGAGGGCTGTTTCGTTTTGAACAGCTTTGGGAGTCGGGTTTTGTGCAATACATGAAAGTCGTAGCCTTTCGTTTCATGTCTGCATTGTTTTGAGATGGAGGAGAATTATACTTCTGCTGTGTGTTCATTGCCTTTGAATCTGCTTTATAAGTACGTAGTTTAGTTTACTCTGTTTTACCGTCATTTCTTTAGCAATAAACTTCACTTTTTAAATGGATGCAATATTTGCAGCATTGTGTGTTTACGATACAGCAAGAGATCACTTTGTTAAATAAACAGAAACAAGGTAATGTGTCATCAGCTTGGATTTCTGTCAAGGATCTCGGCATGTTCTGTAATTAATCACCTGCTATCAAAAGAGAAGTGAGTCTGTTAAACACTTAGACTGTCTAAAACTGATAAACTACACCCAAATCTCAACTACATTGTGGCCAAACTATATCCGTTCAGGTCCATCATATGCCACAGATCCCGATCAGAGATTCACACTGCGACATAATTCCATATTATTTCTCCCAAAATGACGACTATCCCACTGTGCACCAGCGCTGACAACAAAAAAAAAACAAATTCCCTAACACCCTGCCACACCTGTAACAGTGGGACTACATGAGGCACTGACTGGCTTCAAGCTGCAGTTATGTGCACCGTCCTGGTTATCAGCCTACAGTGAGAGCGGAATTGCACAGAGGAGAGCATAGAAGAGATTTACAAGAAGAAAAATGAATAGATGAGAATTGAGGTGATTGAGATGTACAAAATAAGGAGGCTCTTAAATGGGGACTAATCTCGCCAAACGCAGGGCCATGATCAGGAATCGCAGAGAGTGAATAATTGATGGAAGCTATGTAGGGGACATGAGGCGTACCCTTTCATTCAGAAGGTGACGGTGCATCTGGAATTCACTTCCCAGTTTGGACAGTGGCTTGAAGTGGCAACCCTCAATCATTTAAAGGGAACGTGGATCTGCACCTGAGGTATAGAAACCTTCAACGCTGTGGACCAGGTGCTGGCAAATGGGATCATAGCAGGTAGTCAGTTTACTCAATTGATGAATACATGAAGAATCTCTTTCAGTGCCATAACTTTCCTGTAGTTCTGTGGGATTGAAGAAAGACTGAGGAGTGTTAAAGTGGATTCAATCGGTGGGCAGAATGGGCTGTTTCTGCATTGTCCATTTCCATCATTTTAACATTGCGAAGTGTTCAATTGAATTTCAGATGACTGTGGCTAATTTCCAGTTGTTTTTCTGAAAAAGTTTTCGTGGCTTCATATTTTTTACACCATGAAGCAGTTTCGCTTGGGGAGGAATATTACAAACTAAGTTTAGAAGATAAGAATTAATTAATTCATTAGTTGCACATCTACTGCCTTTGCTGTTTGAATCCATGCGTTTCTGGCCATCGGAGAGCATCTGGGCAAAAAACAGCAAAGATCACAGCTGCCCTTGGAGGAACTTGTGTGTAAGAGTTCACAGCATAGGAGCAGATAAGTGCATGGTTTTTAAGTGTAACCTTGCTGCCTTTTTTTGGGTCAGTCTACAACAGCGAGTTCATTCTTGGGTATTTGTTTTATTGAGGTCTGTCTCTTTATGAAATTGTAAAGGTAGAAGTCATGGCAATAAGTTAGCCCGGAGAAGTGTCTTTTAGAGCTCTAGAGCTGTGGCATTTTCTGGTTCTGTAGATTATTGAGGTGTAAAGATGACTTTTAGTGGACTGATAAACGCTTCCTGTCAGATGTGGGAGGTTAGGGAAATCTTCCATTTACTGAAGATTATACCTACGGTAAGTGTGTTTGGTTGTGAATCCTATCAAGTCGCCATAGATCGTTTGGAGAAACAGTGAGAGGTAAAGAGAAATTTACAGGAGGTAGGGAGTGGGATGGCAAGCATTTACAGGAAGAAGGGAAAACCGCAGATATAATCATGTAGGTGGGACACCTCCACGAAAGGTTGGGCAGGGAGGTGGATCGTGCGGAAGTCTCGTTTGGCTATTGCCATCTTAAACAAGTATGCTGCTTTGGAAAATGTCACGGGTGATGGACTCTCAGAGAATGTGGCATGAACAGTCAGTTTTCTTACACCAAGCCTAGCTCTAAAGTATACCAGGGGTACGTCAGGTTCCAAGTGATCAGCTGTGATATGGCACTGTCCATTCAGAGGCATAAACAGAGGTTGCTACAACAAACATTGAGAAACCAGAATGGAATGTTGCGTCGATGGTGCCAAGATCAAGGATATCGCGGAGAGTGTGCAGAATGTTCTCAAAGGGGAGAGGGACCAACCGAAGGTCATGTACACAGTGGAACTAATGACATACGAAGGCAAAAGGATAAAATTCAGAATGTGGAGTATAAGAAGTTCGGCAGTAATTTAAAAGGAGGTGCTTGTAGGGAGTGATTTTGGATTACGCTTGGTGCAATACAAGTGGACCAACAGGGAAGGCAGATGAACTTCGGGATGGTTAGAAAGATGGAATATGGATATCATAGCAATTAGAAAGACTTGGCTCAGGGGAGGACAGGACTGGCAGCTTAATGCTGTAGAATACAAAGGCTGATATAAAGACAGAAAGGGAGCTAAGAGAAGAGGGAATTGGTGTGTTTGATAATGGATAACATTAACCTGTAATTAGACAGAATATTCCTGCGATTATGTCCAGGGAAGATATTTGGGTAGAACTGAGAAATATGAAAAAATCACCTTTTTGGGAGTGTATTATTGACCCGTGAATGGTAAGTCGGAAGTCGAGAAAAAATTCTTTTGGAGATATCAGTTAGCTGTAAGAATTATAGGATGGTAATAGAAGAGAATTTTAACATTTCAAACATAGTCTGGGACTGCCAGAGTGTTAAGCGTTGAGATGGAGAGGAAATTGTTAAGTGTGTACAAGAAAATGTGCTGATTCAGTATGCAGATGTAGGTACACGTGCCGGCTCAAAACTTGACCTACTCTCAGGAAATCAGGCAGGCCAGGTGACTGAGGTGTCAGTGGGGTGTGCTTTGTGGCCAGCGAACATAAATCGATCAGTTTAAACAGTGGCCAATTTTGAAAGTACCTGGCAAGAACTTTCAAAATCTGACGACAGGGTAATGTTTGTTGGTGAAGCGATGGTTAGAAAATGGGAAGCCTTCTGAAATCAAATAAGAAGGGTCCAGAGACAGTATGTTCCTATTCGGCTGAAAGGCAATGCTGGATGATGGGAAGAATTGAGGTTTTGGTCATAAGAAGGACGCATATGTCAGGGAAAGACAGCAGCGATCGAGTCAATTCTTCCAAGAGCATGAGGGAAGTCGGAGTATACTTAAGAGGGAATGGATGCAGGTTTGCTCGCTCAACTGGAAGATTCAGTTTCAAATATAGAGTCTTGCTTGTTTTGGAGAAATTAGATTACTTACAGTGTGGAAACAGGCCCAACAAGTTCACACCGACCCGCAACCCACCCATACCCCTACGTTTACCCCATCACCTAACACTAAGGGCAATATACCGCCGCCAATTCACCTGACCTGCACATCTTTTGACTGTGGGTGGAAACCGGAGCAAACCCAAGCAGGCACAGGAAGAATGTACAAACTTAACACAGTCAGTCGCCTGAGGCGGGGATTGAACCATGTCTCTAGCGCTGTGAGGCAACAGTGCTAACCACTGTGCCACTGTGCCACCCATGTGCCGCCTGTAAACAAACCCTTCGTTCCAACCTGTCCATGCCGACCAGATATCCCAACCCAATCTAGTCCCACCTGCCAACACAGGGCCCATATCCCTCCAAACCCTTCCTATTCATATACCCATCCAAATGCCTCTTAAATGTTGCAATTGGAGCAGCTTCCACCACATCCTCTGGCAGCTCATTCCATACACGCACCAAAGTCTGTGTGAAAACGATGCCCCTTAGGTCTCTTTTATGTCTTTCCCCTCTCACCCTAAACCTATGCCGTCCAATTCTGGACTCCCCGATCCCAGGAAAAGACTTTGTCCATTTATCCAATGCATGATCCTCATAATTTTGTAAACCTCTATCCGGTCACCCCTCAGCCTCCGATTCTCCAGGGCAAAAATCCCCAGCCTGTTCAGTCTCTCCCTGTAGCTCAGATCCTCAACCCTGGCAACATCCTTGTAAATCTTTTCTGAACCCTTTCAAGTTTCACAACATCTTTCCTATCGGCAGGAGACCAGAATTGCACGCAATATAACAACAGTGGCCTAACCAATGTCCTGTACAGCTGCAACATGACCTCCCAACTTCTGTACTCAAAACTCTGACCAATTAAGGAAAGCATACCAAACGCTTTCTTCACTATCCTATCTACCTGCGACTCCACCTTCAAGAAGCTATGAACCAAGATTTCTTTGTTCAGCAACACTCCCGAGGACATTACCATTAAGTGTATCAGTCCTGCTCTGATTTGCTTTCCAAAAATGCAGCGCCACGTATTTATCCGAACTAAACTCCATCTGCCACTTCTCAGCCCATTAGCCCATCTGGTCCATATCTTGTTGTAATCTGAGGTAACCCTCTTTGCTGTTCACTATACCTCCAATTTTGGTGTTATCTGCAATCTTATTATCTGTACCTCTTATGCTCACATCCAAATCATTTATGCAAATGAAAAAATGTAGAGGACCCAGCACAGATCCTTGCGGCACTCCACTGGTCACAGACTTCCATTGTGAAAAACAACCCTCCACCACGAGCCTCTGTCTTCTAACTTTCAGCCACTTCTGTGTCCAAATACTAGTTCTCCCTTTATTCCATGAGATTTTACCTTGCTAATCAGTCTCATGGGGAACGTCTTACTGACGTCCATGTGGATCACATCTACTGCTCTGACCTCATCAATCTTCCTTGTTACTTACGAAAAAAACTCAAAGCAAGGTCAGATATTCAGTGAGCATCCGAATGATGCATTGCTGTTGTTGACGGTTTCCTATTTATATGTTTGAGTTATTTAGGGTGGATGTTGTCCTTTCCTGTGGTGACATCATTTCCAATAGTGATTTCACTTCCTGTTTTTTGTTAATGGTTTGGAAATCTTCTCAAAAGTCTTATACTGAAGAGGCAAATCGGCAGGGCAAAAAGCGGACATGAGATAGCTTTGCCAAAAAGGGTTAAGGAGAATCCGAACGGATTTCATAAATATATTAAGGACAGAATTGTAACACAGGGAAAAAATAGGTCTCCTGAAGCATCATGTGGCAGCCTGTGTGTGGAAATGCAGGAGATGTGAGCAATAGTAAACAAGCATTTTGCGTCTTTGGCTACTACGCAGAAAGGCATGATATCTTCAGAATGAAGGGAAACAGATGCTGACATCTTGAAAAATGCCCATATTACATCAGAAGCGATGCTGGGTATCTTAAAAATCATGAGGTTGGATAAATCCCCAGGACCTGATGAGGTGATCTGTCAATCTCTTTGGGAATCTAGGGAAGTGATTACTGTGGGACTTGCTGACATGTTATTGTCATTGACAGTAGGTGAGGCTCTGGATTACTGGAGGTTGGCGAACATGGAGCCAGTATTTAAAAAAGGTGAGAAGGGAAAGCCAGGGCAGTATAGACTCATGAGCCTGATCTTAGTGGTGGGCAAGCTGTGCGAGTGAATCTGCAGAGACAGGATTTACATGTATTTGGTGTGGCAAGGACTGATTAGGTGCAGGTGACATGCCTTTGTACATGCGCTAACATGTCTCACCAACTTAAATGAGTTTTTTGAAGAAATGTCAAAGAGGATTGATGAGGCAGAACAGTGGATGTGATCGATATGGACTTCAGGAAGCTGTTAAAACTGGTTTGTCATGAAACACAAATTCGTAAGGGTTAACTGGCATTGAACTCAGGGAGACCCAGCTATTTGGATACAAAACTGGCTTGTAGGTGGAAGACAGAGGGTGGTGGTGTCGACTCGCTTTTCAGACTGGAGGGCTGTGACCAGTGGTGTGTGAGTGGAATTGATGCTGGATCCACAGCTTTTTGTCATTGACATAAACATTTTGAAATTGACAATTTGCATTCTTGTTTGTAAGTTTGCAGATGGCACTAAATTTAATGTGGGTTTTGACAGTGAAGAAGGTTTATCAGATGAGTCAATGATCCGAGGAGTCGCAGATAGAGTTAAATCTAGATGAATGTGACATGCTGCACTTTGAAAGGCAAATCAGAGCAGGACATACACAGTTATTGATAAGATCCTGGACATTGTGGCTGTACAAGTACAGCTTGGAGTGCAAGATCATACATCCTTGAAAATGATTTCTGAGATAGAGAGGTTGGTGAAGACGATGTGTTGTATACTTTGCTTTACTGATCAGAGCATTGAGTATAGGAATTGGGAGATCATGTTGTGGCTGTGCAGGACATTGTTTCGGACACGTTTAGAGTATTGTGTGCAGTTCTAGTCTCTTTCCAAGAATGTCGGAAATTTAAAATTTTCAGAAAAGATGTTGCCAGGTTTGGAATATTTGAAGTATCGGGATAGGCTGAATATACTGGGTCTGTTTTCCCTGCAGTGTCATAGGCTGAGGTGTAACCTTATGCAGGTTTATGAAATCATGAGGGGCATTGAAAGTAGTAACAGAGAGGATCTTTTCTCTGTTATGGCGGAATGTAGAATTAGAGGAGATATGTTTACGGTGAAAGTGCATGAATTTAAAAGGAACTCAAGTGGCACCTACTTCACAGAGGTCGTGGTGCGGATTTGGAAAGAATTATCAGAAGAAGTGGTGCTGGCTGGGACAATTACAAAATGTAAAAGATATCTGGATGGGTAGATAAATAGAAAGGGTTGAGAGGGATTCATGGGCAAATGAGACTGGGTTAATTTAGGATATGCATTCGGCATGGATAATTTGGACTGAAATGTGTTTTTCCATTCTATATTACTCCATGTGTCTAACCATGGCCAGAGTGCTAAGAACAATCGAACAAATTTTCCATAGTAGTTGAATTGATTTCAATCTGACTTCACTTTTTGGAATGATTCCCTGCTTTTTTGTTGCAATGATCGGGTTTTGTGTGTAGGGAGAAATCTGAGATGATGTTTTGAGTTCAGTGATCCATGTTCAGATGAAGATGGTTCTGATGTAGTGTGATTTCATTCACTCTGCTTCTCTCTCCACAGATGCTGCCATACTTGTTGGATTTGTTCGGTTTCATGTTTTCAGCATTCAAAGCCTTAATTTATTTCATTACAATACTTCACATCAAAACCTGCCTCTCAGAACTAATTCTTAGAACCATAGAATCAGACTGTATAGGAGAGGGCGTTCGGGTCGTTACAGTTTGTGCAAACAAAACTACACAAACTCTGCTGTCATCCCAGCTTCCAACACTATACTCACAGTCTCGAATATGATGATGCCTGAAGCGTTCATCCAGGTGGTTTTTAAAGTTTGTGACATTTCCTGCTTCCACAACTCTCCCAGTCACTGAATTAGCAGACACCCACCACTCTCTGGGTGAACATCTCTTCCTCAGATCCCGCACAAGCTCTTCTCTTTCACCTTAAAGGTATGTCCACACCTCCCACCTGCCATCTGACAATTGCCTGCCCATCCTTAGTTAAACACAGGAGTAGGCAGCTTCTAAATGGGTCAGGCCATTGGAGCTGTCATGTTCAAACTCGACATCTGAACCTTCCCAACAGCCCCAGTTATGTGCTCAGATCTTTTATTGCTATCTGCGCCGACGTAGAGAAGCTTGATGATTAATTTCCAATTTGCATTTTACTTCCTGTTTCTTTCAGTTAATTGCCTGGTGATTTTGGTTGTCTCACGGGGAAAATGTGGTGTCTCTAACAGCACAACGCGATGCCTGTTGGCTATGGCAATGTCAGATCTACTGTTTGTTCTCACTGACATCATACTTTGGAAACTCAAATTCTTTGGCCTACCAATGATTTTCCTGAGTCTCACCTCTGTGTGCCGTCCTCTCTATGTTATCGCTCGTGCGGCCACAGACTGTTCCGTCTGGTTCACTGTCCTTTTCACCTTTGATCGTTTTGTGACCATTTGCTGCCTGAAAATGAAGAGAGAATATTGGACAGAAAAGGCCTTGACTGTGGCTATGGCTACAACTGGAATTCTTCTCATTGCAAAAAGCATTCCCTTTTATTTTCGGTTTGTACCTGGGCGTATAATTAATAATGTTCTGTGGCACTGCTTTATAAAATCAAGTTATTTTAAAGATCCCAGGTGGCTGGGATTCAGGTGGTTTGATATCAGTTTAACCCCTTTCATCCCATTCGTGTTAATTCTGTTGATGAATACTCTGATGGTCAGACACATTTTCTTGATCAGTCGAGTCCGCAAGAGTCTGAGGGGTCAGAGGAAGGGAGTGAGTCACAAAGACACAGAGATGGAGAATCGGAGGAGGGCAGTGATTTCCCTATTCACCATATCCATTAGCTTCATACTTCTGTGGTCAGTGCACGGTTCAAATGTCTTGTACTTTAGCATTAAAGGTACATACCGTTGGGACTACAGTTCTATAAAGGATTTCACATACATTGCAGAAATGCTGAGGGATATAAGCTGTAGCACAAACACATTATTTTGTGCAGTGACTCTGTCCAAGTTCAGAGCGAAGTTCAAAAGTGCAGTGCAAAAACTGGTTACATAAATTCTTCACTTAGCGTCTCAGCAAAAGAACTGGGAGTCGTCCCCAGGCATCTGCAGTGTTCCCAGTGCAGGAATTGCATATGTGCCGACAGAAGTTCATCACAACAATCACATGGATTGAGTTGAACATCCTGCAGTGGATGGCGGGGGGCGAAGCAAGATGGGTCACCATTCACCACGCTCAGGTACACGCTGCTATCCCTGATTGACTGACGGATTGACACACATAGAGTCAGACAGATAATGAGGAAACGTAGTCCATTCAGTCCTTTGAATCTGGTTCACTTGTCATTCCAAAACATCATGGTTCATCCAATTCTCAAGTGTAATACACATTCCTGCCTGTCCCTGACATTGATACCAATCGCTCAGGCTTCACAAGAATCCATCTTGAAGAAATATTGGAAGATGTAACAAAGGGACACCAGTGAAGGGGAAAAGAGGTAACTGTCAGGGGCAGGCTGGAAAGAGGCTAGAGCAGTGATTTCAAATGATGAACTGTCTGTGAGTGATGGACTCAACTGGAACATTGAGTCTTCACGGGCAGCCCTGTGAATGAGTGATAAAGTCCGGCAGCAGGGGTTTCTGCATTTCCCCTGCTGGGGAGGAGAGGGAGGGACAGAAACAGTCCGTTCTGCACCATGATCAATGTCAGTGTCTGTCTGTTAGCTCGAAATAAACATTTTTTTCCAACAAGAGAAAGTCTCCGTGTGCTGGTGATCCCCTGATCTGAATTGTTTCTTGCTCCATGCACATTTGTTCAGTTTTGATAGTGTTGCATGAGCCCTCTAAAGTTTACTTCCACCACAGGAATATTGCCTTCTCTCTCTTTCTGCCTCCTTCTGCAGATCGTTTTCTCTGTCGCTCTCTTCCTCTCTTTCTCATTCTCTTTCGCTATGTCTGCATCTCTCTCTCCCCATCTCTAAATGTCTTGCTGTCAGTCTTTCTTTGGCTTTATCTCTCTACCTCTGTCTCTCAGTCTGTCTTTGTCTCTGTGTCTCATGTTCTCTCTCTCTCTGCTTCTGCCTCACACTCTGTTTCTTTTTCTCACATTGACCACATCAGACATGTGTTCTCTGAGTTTAACATTTGCTCACATAAATTAGTTCAAACCACTTCTATATCTTTTCTTTCACTGAGCTTATCTGAGGAGGTGATTTTGGAAAATACAAAATTCACAGGCGCGTCCAACAATATCTTCGCATAATATTAGTTACATTTCTATAAATGAAGTGTCCATTCATCTTCTGCACTTTGACTTTCTCCCTTTTTCTCCCTGTCAATGTGAGGGAGTTTGTGTTTACGTGTTTCACTTTCCGTCTGTGAGGGTCTCTGTGTGTAACAATGTTTCACGACTTTTGTGGGAATGTCACTCTGTGTGTGTCCACAGATTTTGTGTTTGGATATATCCATGTGTCACATTGTGGATGCCTTTTTGCCCCCGTGTGTTGGTTTCCCTTTGTGTGTGGACCTGGAGAATTTATTTTGGGACAACATATTGCGGTGTATATGCGTTTGGGCATGTTACTCAGTTTATGTGGGAGTGTTTCTGTGACAGTGAGTATATTTGTGAGGCTGTTTGTTACTGTGCCAGTGTGAATGTGTATCTGTGTGTGTTTTGCCATTGTATCTGTTGTGTCTGTGTGTGTATATATGCTGTGTGTGTGTGTGTGTGTTACTGGCAGCATGTTATGATTGTTGCTGACTCTATATGTGTGTGTCTCTGACTTTCAGGGCATAATTGTGGGAGTGGGGCTGTGTCTCTCGCCGCCTGTGCTGCTGTTTAAGCAGCTGCGTGTGTTGTTCAGACTGTGTTTTCCTCCCTGTCCATGTGTCAGGATCTTTCTGTGGCCCCAGCAGAAAGGATCTCTCTGTGGGCGTGTCTCTGTTCGCTTCTGTGTGTTGCTCGATGTCTATATATAATTGTATGTGTGGGTCTGTAACTGTGTTTTACTATGCTCATGTGTGTACAAATGTTTCTGTAAGTTCTTGCATGTTGATGTGCAATATCTCTCAGTATGATTTCACTTCTATATGTGTGTGGGAATGTGTGTGTGATTATGTGTCTTTGTGTAAATGTGCTTCTTTATTTGGAATGACTTTTTATGCGTGTATGTGTGTGTTCTGTATCTTTGTTGGTCTGTTTGCATATCTCAGTATGACTGTATTTCTGTATGTGGATGTGTGTACATTCTTTAACTCTATAAAAGCATGTTCCAATATCTCTCAGTATGGTGGTATTTCTGTGTGAGTGCGTGTATGCAAAGTTTGGGTGTATTAATGTATCAGTGTGTTGGTGTAGACACACACTTTAGTTTGATTGTATCCCTCTGTGTACTTGTGAGGGTGAGGGTGTGTGTATATGTCCCCCTGGATCAGATAATGTTTCTGTCTGGAGTTGGTTTCGCATACCTCCGTTTGACTGTATCTGTGTATGTTCCTGTGTTGTGGGTGGAGGGACGGGATGTGTTCCTGTTTTTGTTTATCAGTATCTTCCTATGTCCCAACTTGAGCGTATTTGGGCGTGTGTGTGCACGTCTGTGTCTGAGTAGTATGTTTTTTTGCGAGCGTGTGCGTGTGGGTGTGTTTCTGTGTCTCTCAGGACCATTAGACCATCCCCACTGTGTTTCTGTCATTGACCCAGTCACAATTGCCGTGGAAGGTCACTCTCTCACTGTGGAGAGGCAACTGGTGGTGAGTTTGAACTTGGGGGCCCCCACAGTCGTTGGGATTGCAGGACCTTCGGGTGACCTCGTCTGGTATGAGTAACACTGCCCCTGCTCTTAGCTCTATATCACAAAGCAGCCGACCAGCTAACTTAGAATCAGAGAATCTCTGCAGTGCAGATGGAGACCATTTGCACTATTGAGTCTGCACTGCCCCTCGGAGGATCATCCCACCCAAACCAACCCCCTACCCTGTCCCTGTTCCCATGGCAACCCGCACTCCAACCCGCACCTCCCTGGACTCTAAGGATAAATATGTTAAGTTATCCTTCTGTCGTTCGTAACAGTTACACTTCTCCTGAATTATTATATTCTCGTCACGATTTGGAGTTGCCGGCGTTGGACTGGGGTGCACAAAGTTAAAAATCACACAACATTAGGCTATAACCTGGTGTTGTGTGTTTTTCAATTTTATTGTACTGTCGTAACTCATGTTGGTATTTCAGGGGATGGGTGCAGATTGTTTCGTTCAGTTCAGACAGTGGCTGCTGATTCCTCCTCCTGGCTGATGCAGCCCCTTGTGCCTTTACGTTTTTCAGTTCATTGTGAGACTGTCAGAAATAACAGAATGAATAGGAACAGGAGCAAGTTGTCCCAGAAACAAAAATCTGCCACTTGTGCAGTGGCGCGTGCTGGCCAGCAGAGCGTGGCATTGCATCACTTTAAACACAAGAGGGACAGACACAGAGAGTCAGTAACATTAGTTCATAAGGTTTTAATTAATTAATTAATTCAAGCTTGTCTCCAGGACAAACGGTGTCCCATTGCAGACAGAGGTGGGAACACAGACACATCAGCATTGTATCACTTTAATCACAAGAAGAACAGAGAGACAGACAGGCAGAGGAGGGATTGAACCCCATTTCAAGTGATGCAGCCCCCAAGACAACAGGGAGCCCATTGCACAGAGATAAAAATACACAGACACACACTGACACACATAACACGCACTTACATATGAACAGATAAAGAGGCAGAAACACAGGCAACACTCGCTTCTATCGTCGGGAAGAAGTTGACCTTTTTAATTTATTTTCATTTCTTTCAATAAACTGCTGTCAATTTGAACAATCGACCTGTAGAATCACTTGACCATTTGTAAAATGTATTGAAGCATTTACTGAGGAAATGTTGAGAAATTGGTATAGTCATGTGATGCCTCTCATTACATGACACCAAGTTATAGTCCAACGGGTTTATTTAAAATCACAAGCTTTCAGAGCACTGCTGCTTTGTCAGGTCAGGGGGAGGCGATCGATGTGATGGGGGACTGATCCCACCCCCCTGGAGGACTGGGCGATCAATGTGATGGGGGATTGATCCACCCCGCTGGCGGACTGGGCAACCTTGTTTCTGAGGGAGGTAACTACTGCCTCCCAATTCTGCTGTTGCTAGGCAAGGTTGGTAAACGTGAAAGCCTGAGCTATGTGGGGCTCAACACAATTCAACAGAGTCTGTACGGGCAAAGGATTGTTTCCTTCTGGAGGCACTTCCACAGATGATTCCCACGTGTCCTTAAGACGGGTGACGACATCAAGAAGGAGTTCCCGTTTCTTTTGAACACATCAATTGACCTGCCCAAAGTCACTGTGCTGCCTGGCCCCAGTTGAGATGACCTGCATAGCTCAGTTCTGGAGCCACTCGTCCCGGGGGGATTTTTCCCTGACCCCGCTGCGACTCTGTGAGTTCCTTCATCCAATCCCCATTTTCTTGGCAAGGACTGAAATGGAATCTTGAACAGCTGTCCAGGAGGTGCCATGAGCAACTCTGGGTCTGAGAGGAACATCCCCGAGTAACGGCTCATAAACCTGGCAGTTTTGGACCAGCCAGTTATGGAAGGGAATAGGCTTGTTCATTGAGTTTGGATCCCCATTGATCATGCTTCTAACCTCAGAGGGGGACCAAGGCTTCAGGACAGCCATATTACCGACCATCCGTTGGGTGATAGGAGGTGTGGAACGATAAGGTTTGTTTGCCTCAGAGGCAGTGGAGAGCACTCTCTATGCCATATCCAGATGTTGCATTCCAGTCTGACTGCCAGCTGTATCAAAGCGAGTTGGGTAGAATCAGGTGGGGCTGAATGCAGAGCAGTGGTGCGGTCTACACCCTGGCATTCTGAAGGGTGGAGAATCCAGGCCTGCTGTTCTCACACAGAAGGCCAGGAGGATGTTCTCTATAACTATATCCTCCTGAGATTCAAGCCACATGGGGATACAGCCCCATCGAAGCTCTGGAAGGTGCCTCCTCCTGTGCACCAACATTTTCCTTTGGTTTAGATTTGGGAGGTTAATGATGCTTGACAATCTCTAACCGTTTAATGAAACAATGGATCATATAACATTTGCTCCAAGTGGGATGACTATCTCCTTCCTGAGGAATTTCTTGCCATTTCTTAATTTAAGTCAGAAGAGCCTCCAAAGAGCCAACAGCCTTGGAAATATCCATGAAAATTACTGCAAAAAGGAGTGACATACTGGGAACCACATGTCACACAGAGCACCATATTCGTCTGTGATCCTGGTGGAACGATGGGTATTCTAACTGTTGCCGTGATCTTATCACCTTTCAATGTCTTTGTTTTATTAGCTTTTCCATCTTTGGGCGTACTTCTGGGTGCCTCAAATCTGCATCTGCAGAGAGGCACTGACTGCTGCCTCGATTTCCCATTTCTGTAATCGACAGAGCCGTCACCCACCAAGAATGTAAAAGTGGAAACTGACTTTTCCCTGCTCCCACATGCACTCATCGACAATAAGCGATCATTGGCATTTCTCTTCCATCCACAAGGTTTTCAAGTCTCAAGTCAATTTCATGCCTGAACTGCTGTGCTCTTCTAGCACCACTAATCCAGTATTCATTTGGGTAGCGACCAGTTCTTAGTCCCTCTCACTGATCTGGTAAGCTCAGTCTTCTCCATGATCTTGCCTGACCGATCACTAGTCTTGGCAAAGCTGGAGCGACTTGCCAGATGCCAGATGGTCTCTGTACTACACCTCCGTGAGGGGAACACCAGGCCTAGGCCCCTTTCAGCGAGGAATGCCCGGCCACTAGTTCCACTATTTCCTACTTTGGTTTTTTTTCGGATCCATATTAATTGGGAACATGCCTGACTATGCCAGATTCTGTCGAGTAAGTTACTTCGTCTAAGACTTCCTCTTGTTTGAAGAGGCTTTGTTTTTCGTGAATTCATGGAGATGCTGCTCCAGTCTCCACTCTCTGAGCTGAACAGTCAGCCTATATTTCTGCAATGATACAAACAACTTTTCTTACATTCTGCACTTTACGATAATTCGAGATAAAGATAAGCACAGTGCAAGCTATCACCTTGTTGCTCAAGGAAGGAGAAGCTAACGAGCTCAAGAAGCACTCCCACTTGTGAAATCCTGTAATGTACTCCCGAAATGTCGTCAAATTATCATTACACAACCTCATTATTTTTCTCCAGTAGTATTTTCCTAATATGAGGCATTCTTAATACTAAATTGAAAAGCTGAGAGCCAAGATAGCTTTTATCTTGGTCAAGTATGCCGTCAATCATATATTTTCCTTCCCTGACAAAATACCTTTTGAGCATATTCACATGATATACTCTGTGAGATTTCTTTCTGTCTGGAGTCTCGATCAAGTAGTTCACTTCACTCAATCGACTTTTAACTTGATAAGGTTCAATAAGTTAGTAGTCCGTATGTCGTGAAAAGTTGGAGTAATCCTTCTGCAATCCTTTTAGCTGTGATATTGCATAATGGAATGGTCTATGGAAATCGAGCCGACACATCCATCATTGTTAACAAATACTGATTCCCACTTTTTTATTTGAGGTAGTGGACCTACACAATCAATTAAGACTCTTATAAATGGTTCTGCAAATGCGGGAATAGGTATTAAAGGTGCGGGTTTTATTACTGCATGGGGTTTTACAATTACCTGACATGTCTTACACATCTGGCAAAATTCAACTGCATCGTTGTGCAGTCCAGGCCAGTAAAAATGACTGAGTATTTTAACTTGTGTTTTCCTCACTCCTAAAAAGCCCCCACATAGTAGCTCATGTCTCAATCGCAGCACCTCCTTCCTATACCCCACTGGCAATGCGATTTGATGAACTTCTGCCCATTTTTCTCATCTGGCTGAATATATGATGTTCTCCATTTCCTCATTAAGCCATGAGTTTTAAGGTAATAACATTCAGGGATATACCCAGACTCCTTTTCATGGTATGCCTTTTTGTTGCAACTTCTTTAAGTTTTCATCTTTCTGCTGTAACTCAGTTAATTTATCTGAGCTAAAGATGTCTGCATTGTCACCTATCTTCTCCTGGTTTGTCTCAGCCATCAGATTAAACAGGAGCTCTGCTAAATTCACTTCAACTTTCTTATCTGTACTGATTGATACTGGTGACTTGTAACCTCGTTACCACACAGTCAGGAAAAATTCCAGGATATATGTCCTGTGACAATTCTGTTGGCTGAGTTTCCACTGGCTTTTCAACTACAGTATCGGTGGGTCAGTTATATCATTTTTTTTAAATTTCAAAAATATACTTTATTCATGAAATGATTTGATGGTCTGTACATTTGGTCATGCCATACATATGTCCACATTTACAAACAAAGATCAGAATTTATCATTGTTATATACAATTCTGTGCATTTCTCAATCACATGCCTATATATTTTGCTGAGGTGTCAGCAGAGCCCAAACGACTGCATGGGCTCCCTGTTCTTCTTTAGGCAGGCAGATGGTACACGGTGGTCTTTCCCCACCGCACCTTGATGGCAGCTGCCCCAAGCTTCAGCGCGTCCCTCAACACGTAGTCCTGGACCTTGGAATGTGCCAGTGTGCAACACTCAGTCGGGGTCAACTCCTTCAGCTGGAAGAACAACAGGTTTCGGACCGCCCAGAGAGCATCCTTCACCGAGTTGATGATCCTCCAGGCGCAGTTGATGTTCGTCTCGGTGTGCCTCCCGGGGAACAGGCCGTAGAGCACGGAGTCCCACGTCACGGCGCTGTTCAGGAGGAACCTCGACAATCACCACTGCATTCCTCTCCAGAATTCCTCTGCATAGGCACATTCCAGAAGGAGGTGTGTGACAGTCTCGTCCCCCCCGCAGCCGCTTCGAGGGCAGCATGCGGTGCGGCAGAGAGTCCGGGCGTGCATAAAAGATCTCACAGGCAGAGCCCTTCTCACCACCAGCCAAGCCACGTCTTGGTGCTTGTTGGAAAGTTCTGGCGATGAGGCATTCTGCGAAATGGCTTTGACAGTCTGCTCAGGGAACCGCTTGACAGGATCCGCCCTCTCCTTTTCCCGAAGTGTCTCAACGACACTACGTACTGACCACTTCCTGATGGACTTGTGTCAAAGGTGTTTTTCCTCATAAATTTCTCCACGAAGGACAGGTGGTATGGAACGGTCGAACTACTCGGAGCGTTCCGAGGCAGCGAGGCCAGGCCCATCCTTCACAACACCGGGGACAGGTAGAACCTCAGTACTCAGTGTCACTTGGTGATTGCGTACCGGGGATCCACGCACATCTTGATGCAGACACACACAAAGGTGGCCATCAGGATGAGGGTAGCATTGGGCGTGTTTTTTCCCCCATTGCACCGGTCTTTGTACATCGTGTCTCTTCGGACCCGGTCCATCTTTGATCTCCAAATGAATTGGAAGATGTCCTGGGTGACTGCGGCGGCACAGGTCCTGGGGATAGGCCAGACCTGTGCTACATACAGCAATACTGAGAGTACCTCACACCTGATGACCAGGTTTTTTCCCGCGATGGAGAGCGACCGTTGCCCCCATCTGCCTAGTTTCTGTCTCATCTTCCTGATCCGCTCCTCCCAGGTCTTGGCACACGCCCCAGCCCCCCCGAACCAAATACCCAGCACTTTCTGGTGGTCAGTCGTGACGGTGAAGGGGATAGAGAATTGGTCGGCCCAGTTCCCGAAGAGCATGGCCGCACTCTTGCCTCGGTTTACCTTGGCCTCCGAGGCACGTTTGAACTGGTCGCAGATGCACATGAGTCTGTACACGGACAGTGGATCTGAGCAGAAAACGGTGACGTCATCAATGTACAGGGAAGCCTTAATTTGTAGGACCCCGTTGCCAGGTATTGTCACCCCTCTCAGGCTCACATTCTTCCTGATGGATTCGGCAAATGGCTCTATGCAACACACAAACAAGATGGGTGAGAAGGGGCAGCCCTGCATGACTCCAGATCTTACAGGGAAGCTATCTGATTCCCACCCATTGATTGAGACTGCACTGACAATGTTGGTGTAGAGCAGTCTGATCCAATTGCAGATTCCCTCCCCAAAGCCCATTTTGGAGAGGACATCCCTCATATATGTATGCGATATCCTGTCAAAGGCTTTCTCCTGGTCCAGGCTGATGAGGCAGGTGTACACTCCCCTGTCCTGTACGTAGGCAATCGTATCACCGAGGAGTGCAAGATTCTCAGAGATCTTCCTGCCCAGTACAGCACAGGTTTGGTCAGGGTGGATCACCGATCCCAGAGCAGACCTGACGCTGTTGGCGATGGCCTTTGAAAAGATTTTGTAATCTGTGTTTAACAGTGAAATCGGTCTCCAATTTCTAATTTCCTCCCTCTCTCCCTTCTGCTTGTAGATGAGGATGATGATGCCTTTCCTCATAGATTCACTCATGGGACCTTCCCGAAGCATACTGATATACACCTCCAGCAGGTCCCGGCTGATCAAGTTCCAAACAGCGAAATAAATCTCGACTGGTAAGCCATCGCTTCTGGGAGTTTTATTCTTTTCGAAGGACTTGAGGGCTTTGGTCAGCTCATCCAGAGATAGCGGCTGGTCCAGCCTCTCTCATGTTCCGTCGTCGAGGGCCTCCGTGATAGAGGACAGGAACGACTGGGAGGCCGCGCTGTCGGTTGGCTTCGAGTCATACAGACTGGCATAGAAGGATTTGCTGATCCTCATGACGTCAGCCTGAGATGACATTACTGAGCCATCTTCTTCCTTCAGGCTGCTGAGCACGGAGCTCTCTTTGTGCACCTTCTGGAAGAAGAAACGTGAGCACGTCTCGTCCTGCTCCACCGAGCGGACCCTGGACCGGAAGATTATCCTGGAGGCCTCCGAGGCAAAGAGAGAGACTTGCTGGCCCTTCACCTCCTGGAGGTCCTCCATGACATTGACCCCCATCGTCTGCAGCAGGAGCAGGTTCTGCATACTTTCCTGGAGTTGGGACAGCTTTCTCCGCCTCTCTCTCGCTTCCTGAACACCTTTGAGGATGAAGAACCACTTGATGTTCCCTTTTACCGTTTCCCACCAGTCTGCTGGAGACTCAAAGAGGGGCTTCATGGTTCTCCAACCTGCGTACTCCCTCTTGAGCTCCTCAATGTTTCCCGGGGTCAACAGCTTAGTGTTCAGCTTCCATGTTCGCTTCCCAGGCCGCTGCTCGTCCTGTGGGTGACAGTCGGCCAGCAGGAGGCAGTGGTCAGAGAAGAACACCGGCTTGACGTCGGTGGATCTGACCGAGAGCATTCGGGACACAAACAGGTAATCTATCCTTGAGCGGATAGACCCGTCGGCCTGTAACCAGGTGTATCTGCACTGCGCTTCGTCTGTAGGGGTGCTGAAGACGTCGTGCAGCTTGGCGTCTTTGACCGTTTCCATCAGGGCTCTGGACGTAGCGTCCGGTTTACTGTCCCCCCCGCCGGATCGTCCATCTGCATCAATGATACAGTTGAAGACTCCGGCCAGAATGACTGGCCTGGACGTAGCCAGCAGCAGTGGAAGCTGCTGCAGGACGGCCAACCGTTCACTCTTACCCGCTGGGGCGTACACATTGATTAGTCTCACATCTGTATTTAACGTCTGCGACGAGGAGGCACCTGCCCACCACCTCCTTAACCTCGGAGATGGTGAAGTTGCCTCCCCGCAACAGGATGCCCAGGCCTGAGGAGCGGCTATCGTTGCTCCCCCGACCACACTGATGGCCCATGGGCCCACAAGCTCGACCATCTCCTGTAGCTGCTGATGTGTGGTATCCCACACTCCTGCAGAAACAGGACGTCGGCTTTAACGTTGGCCAGGAAGGCCATCATAGGTGCACATCGCTGAGCCGATTTGATGCTACGCACATTGATGCCAGCAATTTTAAACCCCATTTTAACAGTTTACGATGTTAACAGTGTCCATTTGCTGCTGGTCTTGCCCCTCTGGCGTAGCTGTGTGCATCCCTGTGGTGACGGCAAACTGCTGGACCGTCCCAGGGCTGAGGTAGCTCTCCGGCTCCACGCTGAAGCCATTTCCCCGCTCTGGTGTCTTTGGGTCGGGCCCAGGATCCACATAGTCCAGTTCTCCATCTAATAGCGGGACTGTCAAAGGACTGCTGCTCCTAGTTTCCCAGAGCTGTGGGCCGGTGCGTACCTTTTGGTTCTCACCAGGTCGGATCGTCGTTTCCTTCTTGGGCAGTGCTGCTCTCCTTTTTCCCCACGGCGCTCTGTCTCTTGCTCTGATGACGACCCTCGTTGCGCCCGTCCTCACCATCGGAGGAGCTGCTTGTATCCTCGTCTTGTAGGTGTCGCTTCCACCTTCGCTTGGTGGCTTTGGGGCCCCCGAGAGGTTTCCTCTTCCTACTATTGACAGTAATCCACTGCGCTGCCGCCTTTGATCCCTCCTCTTCCGTTTCCTCCGTCTGTCTTGAAGGAGCTTGGATCGGCTGCTGCATCTCCCCGCTGTCTGCCTTATGCTGCGCTACAGCCTGCCCTTCCTTCTGGGTCCCTCCAGACACTGTTTCTGTGTTGGTTTGTGGTACCTTGCTGGTCTTAGTCGGTCCACGGCTCATGTTGCCACCTCCGGCCATCTGTGCGTAGGAGGCGGCCCCTCGTCTTGGGCAGGTCTTGTACATGTGTCCCGCCTCTCCGCACAGATTTCAGTTCTTGGCCTCCTTACATTCCTTGGTCGGGTGGCCTTCCTGCTTGCAGTTCCTGCAGACGGTCATCTTACAATCCTTCGCCATGTGGTCTGACCTCCCGTAGGTTCGGCACACTTTTGGCTGCCCTGCCTATGTCAGGTAACTTCTGCTTCCTCCGATGGCAAAGCCGGAGGGTGGGTGGAGGATGTTCCCACTGGCATCGACCCTCAGGGTTACCCTGACCTGTCGTTTGCTGGTACAGATCCCGAAAGGATCGACCACATCGGTACTCTCTCCCTCGACCTGAACGTATCTTCTCAGGACGGTCAGGACATCTGCTGCTGGGACGTGCGGGTTGTACATCTGGATTGTTACAACCTGACTCCTCTGTGCAGGAAGTACACACAACGGGACCGCCGATAAGATGGAGAACAGAGGTTCCCCTTCCTTCTCCATGAAGACCTTCAGGAGCTGCTCGCAATTCTTCACGCTCCTGAAGGTCACATCAAAATAGCCTGCCCCAGGGAAATCCTGCAGGCAGTACACGTCCACTGCTTCGAACCCACAGCACTCCAACAAAATCTTCACGAACTCCGTCCGATCGACTGATGTGTGCTCATTCACCGTCACCCTGACTGTGTTGCGAATGCCCTTGCCAGGGCTGCAAGTGGCTGCTGAGGCCATAGCTCTGAGGTTGGCTGGTACCTGAATTGGCGTTAGGCCGAAGCCAGCATAAAGATCCACCAAGAGCAGGTCAGCACAACCAAACGATCCTCCAACGTTCAATCACGATTCAGTGATGGTCTCCAGCAGCTCCGACGACTGGCAACACGACCTCCGTGGTACGTCCCCCACCAGCACACGTCCGCAGTGTCGAATCTGCAACACTCGAGAAGAATCTCTTCCTCTGGTCCTCAGGAACTACACATATTCCGAGCCAAAAGGCCGAGAAGGGATCAGAACACTGGTTAGAACCCGCAGCAGTCCTGCGAGCGGCACCGCACTGATCATGTCATCTCCCCTGCCAGTTGGGTCATTCCCCTCTCCTTCCCTCTTCCATTTGTGGACGGGGTTGTTGATGCCTTTCCTCAAGGATTCAGACAGATGTAGTCATGCTCTCGTATACCACGGGAGAGTCATGGCTGGTCAAGTCCCATAGAGACAAACACTAGTCATTGGATCATTGCTTCTGGGAGTGTTCGTCTTCTGAAAGGATTCTCCAGGGTTTGTGGTTTGTCTAGACCCTCCCATATACCATTGTCCATGGCCTCTATGATGTAGATTGGGAGCAGATGGGAGGCGATGCTGTTTGTGCACCACATCATATAGTCCGGCTTTAAACAATGGGTTACCTCCGGGTGCTTCAGTTTCTTCCCACAATCCAAAGGTGGACCGGTTAGGTGAGTTGAGCATGATAAATTGTCCATAGTGTTCAGGGATGTGTAGGGTTGGAGTAAACATGGGGTGTGGGAAATGGTCTGTGTAGGTTACTCTGCGGAGGGTCGGTGTGGACGTGTTGGGCTGAAGGGCCTGTTACCACGCAGGAGAGATTCTATAGAATTCTCTGATCTGCAAAAAGGTCAGACTGTGAGGAAGCTAGGGAAGAGATTGCTGGGCCCCTCGCTGAGATATTTGTATCATCATCAGCAGCGGGTGGGGAGCCAGAGATTTGAGGCTGGCTGATGTGGTGCCATTATGTCGGAAAGTCAGTCAGGAAAAGCTAGGGAACAAGACAGGACTGAGTCTGTGATCAGTGGTGGGTAAGATTTAACAGAATTAAAATTACATGAACAATTATGTGAAAAAGGAGGAATTGTTTATACACGGAGGTTGTGGAGAGGCCTTCACGTGGATGACTCTGGAGAGACTGATTATGTACGGAGCTTGTGGAGAGGCCTAAATGTGAACAGCTCTGGAAAGATTGTTAAGATATGGAGGTTGTGGAGAGGTCTACACGTGGACGGCTCTGGAGAGATTGTTTATATATGGAGGTTGTGGAGTGGCCGAAATGTGAACAGCTCTGGAAAGATTGTTTATATATGGAGCTTGTGGAGAGGTCTACACGTGGACGGCTCTGGAGAGATTGTTTATATATGGAGGATGTGGAGAGGTCTCAATGCGAACAGCTCTGGAGAGATTGTTTTTCTATGGAGGTTGTGGAGAGGCCTAAATGCGAACAGCTCTGGATTGTGTATGGAGGTTGTGGCAAGGACTGTATGTGGACGGCTCTGGATAGACTGTTTGTAAATGGAGCTTGTGGAGTGGCCTACACATGGTTGGCCCTGGAGAGATTGTTAAACATAGAGTCATAAAGTCATAGAAATGTACAGCATGGAAACAGACCCTTCGCTCCAACCCATCCATGCCGACTAGACATCGCAACCCAATCCAGTCACACCTGTCAGCAGCCGGACCATATCCCTCCAAACCCTTCCTATTCACATACGCATCTAAATGCCTCTAAAATGTTGCAATTGTTCCAGCCTATCACACTTCCTCTGACAGCTCATTCCATTCACATACTACCTTCTGTGTGAAAAAGTTGTCCCTTCGGTCTCTTTTATATCATTCCCCTTTCGCAGTAAACCTATGCCCTCTCGTTCTAGACTCACCGACCCCAGGAAAAAGACTTTGTCTATTTATCCTGTCGGTGCCCCTCATGATTTTGTAAAACTCTATAATGTCACCCCTCATCCTCCAACACTCCAGGGAAAACAGCCCCAGCCCATTCAGCCTCTCCCTGTAGCTCAAATCCTCCAACCCTGGCAAAATCCTTGTAAATCTTTTCTAAATCCTTCCAACTTTCGCAAAATGTCTCCGATAGGAAGGAGACCAGAATTGCATGGATCTCGTGGTGAGGCTTAAACGTGGACGGCTCTGGAGAGATTGTTTGCATATGGAGCTTGTGGAGTGGGCGATACGTGGGCACCTCTGGAGAGATTGTTTATATATGGAGATTATGAAGAGGTCGACACGTTGCTGGCTCTGGAGGGATTGTTTATATACGGAGCTTGTGGAGAGGCCTACACATGGATGACTCTGGAGAGATTGTTTGTATACACAACTTGAAGAGAGGCCGGCACATGGATGACTCTGGAGAGGTTGTTTATATATGGAGCTTGTGGAGAGACCTACATGTGGATGACTCTGGAGAGATTGTTTGCATACGGAACTTGAGGAGAGGCCTACACGTGGATGGCTCTGGAGAGATTGTTTGTATACGGAACTTGAGGAGAGGCCGACACATGGATGACTCTGAAGAGATTGCATCTCTGTGGAGATTATCCTTAGATGTAAGGTGCTGTTGAGAGCTTCGTCATTTCAGACTTAGTGTCATTGAAGCCATACAGGAGACACTGAGTAGGATGATGGGTAGATTCAGAGAAGGGATTACACAGCAGGAACAGTCAGACAGATGATTGTCTATCAGTAAAGGGGAAAGTGTCATACAGATGTATCCTGGGTCTATTCCCCTCTCTGTTCTGTTTCAGGTGCAGTTGAACAAGAGAGTCTCTCAGAGGTAAATAGAAAGAGTAGACAGACCGTGGGCACTAAGGACGAATCTAATGTTCAATAGGTTTGTCAAGATGTAAAAGAATAATTGTTATCCAGAACTCTGCTGACAGGGGCACAGACAGGAGATTCTGAAGCAGTGATTGTGAATCGAGGAGAGTGTGTTGCTTTTTTGGTGCCAGGGTAAAGGACTTCTCAAAACGTGTGAAGCAGATTGTCAAAGGGGAGAGAGAGAAACTGGAAGTTATTCTACACATTGGGAGGACTGGCGTATTCAGGGAATGGCCTGAAGCTTTGCAGAGTGAGTCTAAGAGGTTAGGTAGACGGTTAAAGTGCAGAGCATCACAAGTAATAATCTTGGGTTTGCTTCTGATGCCAAGTTTTGATGAGCGAAGGAATAAAAGGAGAGGACAGATAAATCAATGTCTAAAGAGCTGGTGCAATGTGCTGGGATTCTGTTTCATGGATCATCTGGGATATCGTCTGGGACAGAAAAGACCTGTTCAAGAAAGGTGGGTTTCACCTGAACTGGAAAGGGACCGATATCCTGGTTGTGAGAACTCATAGTTCTATTTCGAGAACCTGTAAACTTTTAGAGATGGTGCTGGGCCTTCCTAAATAACAGTGAAAATAGAAAGAGAGATGAGAGTGGCCAAATCTCTCTAAGGTCAGCACTTACAGAGGAGAGGGTCACCAAAATTTGGAACTTGATGTTCTATTCACTTTATCTGTTTGCTTGTAACATCTTCCATTCCTGAATATACATTTTAACAATGTGTCTATTCTTGCCTAGTTTATGCGTTTCAGCTATCTCAGCTATTTTGCTGAGACTAAATTATTTAAACTATCATGATGAAATAAATTATTTGCTAGAATAATTATGCACTAAAGTTAGAACCCAATTATCATCAATAATACACTAAAGATAAAGAAACTCTTCCCTACTGCTTGCTGAGCTAACGGTTTTCCGCTGTTCCCCTTTTCTGCACACACACATGCTTGTTTTTCTTAGAAGCTTGCTGACTTAATCATTGTCTGTAACTGCCCTTTACACTCGATTTATCAGCACTATACTTAAACTTATTATCACTACCTTTTTGCTACATCTGCGAAAACAACACATTCCCCCTTTCTTACAGGACTGGGCCTTCCTAAATAACAGTGAAAATAGAAAGAAAGATGAGAATGACTCAGAATCAGAAAAGTGCAAGTTAATTAGAAAAAACAGACAAAAGCAAGTCAGAGAATCAAATAATTCTGACAAATTAAACTGAGTTTATTTCAATGCAAGAGATCTTACAGATCTGGCCAATGAACTCAGGCCATGTATGGGAACATGGGCCGGGGCTGTTGTCGTGATTACAAAAAGCTGGCTGTAGGCAGGAAAGGACAGGCTGCTCGATGTTCCAGGTTTTAGATGTTATGGGAAGGATAGGAAGAGAGGCAAGAGAGGAGGGGGAGTCGCATTTTTGATTCAGGAAATCATTCCTACTGTACTTTGCGTATCCATTATTGAGGGACCATTTGGTGAAAATCTACGGTCATATTCATGGGATTAGACTATAGGCATTTCCAAAAGTCAGAAGGAAATTCAGAAGCAAATACTTAGAGCTCTCAAATATATGTAAGAATAATGATGTTGTAAACGGAGGGGATTTGAATTTTCTGAACGCTGACTGGGACTGCCACCGTGTTAAAGGTTTGGATCATGAAGAATTTATGAAATGGGTTCAAGAAAATTTTCTTTCTCAATACTTTGTTGTTCCAGCTGGAGAAGGAGCAAAACTTGAAAGTCTTAGATCCCTATGGTGTTGAAACAGATCATTCAGCCTCACAAATCCACACTAAACCTTGGAAGAAGATCCCACCTGGACCAATACCCCTATCCTTTATTTCCCATCGGGCAGCACACCTAATCTGCACATTCCTGGATACTATGGTGTCATGGCCAACCAACCTAATCTGCACATCCCTGGACTCTGTGGTATAATGGCCAACCAACCTAACTTGCACATCTTTGGATTGTGGAAGAGAACCAGAGCATCTGGAGGAAACCCACACAGACACTGGGAGCATGTGCAAACCCAAGGAAGCTCCGTCACTGCAGGGGAGGATCAAACGTGGGTCTCTCCTACTTTGGGGCAACAGTGCGAACCACTGAGCTACTGCAGCAGCTTTTAGGAAATAAAGCAAGGCAAGTGACTGAAGAGTTAGTAGGGGAACACTTTGGCACGAGTGATTACGATACTATCAGTGTTAAAACAGTTATGGAAATGGGTAAGTCCAACACAAAAGATAAAGCTCTTAATTGGAGCAAGACACATTTTAAGAATATAAAACTGAACATTGAAATGTTGATTGGCATAAACTGTTCACAAATGGGAGCCCTTCATTCATGTAATAATGAGAGTTCAGGAGCAAAATGTTCCTGTGAGAGTGAAAGGCAAGGCTGGTAAGATTAGGAAACAATGGATGAACACAGTAACTAAAGTTGTTGTCAAGAATAAAGAAGGAATCATATATTAGATGCAGACAATTGGGATCAACTGAATCTCTTGACGAGTTTAAAGCATTTATTAGTAATCTTAAGGAGGAAATCGGGAAGGCAAAGATGGGATGAAATACCATTCCCAGATAACGTTAAAGATTTTTAAAAAAAATATTCCACAAATCCATTAAGAGCAAGAGAGCAATTGAGAGAGAGTCGGCCCCTCTTATAATCAGTGAGGCTTTATTTGCATTGAAGTTGAGGAGATGGGACAGATATTAAATGAATATTTTGCATCCGTTGCATTTGTTGAGAAACAAATGGGTTTTTGACATCTCAGAGAAATAAAAATTGATGTTTTGATAACAGTTCACATGACAAAAGAAGACGAGCTAGAGGTCTTAGAAAACATAAATGTATGAACTGATCAATAGTATCCCAAATCATTGCAGGCACTTCTGGAGAGGAAATTGCAAGGCCCCTAATAGAAATTCCTGTGTCATCTACAAACGCGGGTGAAGTACCGAAGGGCTGGAGGGTGAAGAAGTTCATGGCAGATTACAATGGGATCTTGATCAGATGAGCCGATGGGCCGATGGGGTTAGGAGTGGCAGATGGAGTTTAATTTGGATAAATGTGAGGTGAGTTCAATTCTAGTCTCCCTGTTATTGGAAAGATGTTGTCAAACTTAAAATGGTTCAGAAAGATTGACAGGGATGTTGTTGGGATTGGAGGATTTGATATACAGGGAAAGGCTGAACAGGCTGGGCCGCATTCACTGGTGCATCAAAGGCTGAGGGGTGACCTTACAGAGGTTTCTAAAATCAGAAGGGATTATGAATCCCTTAATAAATCGTAAGGTACAGGGTGAATAAACAAGATCCTTTTCTAGTGGAGAGGAGTTCAAAGCGAGATGGCACAGATTTAAGGTGAGAGAGGAAATGCTTAAAATGAACCTGAGGGGCAACTTTCTCACATGGAGTGTTTTACGTGTATGGAATGAACTGCCAGAGGAATTGGTAGATGCTGGTACAATTACAGCATTTAAATGGCATCTGGATGGGTATCTGAATAAAATACGGTTTCAACGGACATAGGCCTAATGCTGGCAAATGGCATCATATTACATCAGGATATCTGGCTGGGGTGTATGACTTGGACCTAAGGGCCTATTTCCATGCTCTACAATTCTATGCCTCTGAAAACGTACTTAAAAAGACATTTATTATATCAACTTACATAAAGTTGGTGTTGATCCACTGGAGGTGATATTAAGTCATTTGGAAATAACTTGTTCCAGGAGGTAAATTTTAAGGAGTATTTTAATTCGGAGAACGAGCTGGGTAATTGGAAGAACTGAGAGGGAGTCCAGAAGCGAACACAACTCAGTCATGCAGGATTATTCACATTGTTTGAGTTAGTGCTTTTTCTGGTATTCTTCCCTGCCATTTCTCTTTTTCCTTGAATGATTTAGATGTGAACACTGGAGTCAAGAGTGTGGTGCTGGAAAAGCACAGCAGGTCAGGCAGCATCCAAGTAGCTGGAGAATCTATGTTTCAAGCAAAAGCCCTCCATCAGGAATGAGCCTGTTCTTAGGAGCTGTAGTTTGTATGCTTGCAGATGATGCCAAAATTAGAGGTGTCGTGGACAACAAAGAAGGTTACTTAGAAGTACAACTGGATGTGAATCAGATGGCCCAATGGGCTGAGGAGTGGAGATTAATTTCAATAAATGTGAAGTGCTGCATTATGGAAAGGCAAATCAGAGAAAGACCTCTGCACTTAATGGTAAGGTCCTCGGGAGTGTTGCTGAACAAAGAGACCTTGGAGTGCAGGTTCAAAGTTCCTTGAACATGGAGTCACAGGTAGATAGGATAGTCAAGAGGACATTTGGAATGCCTTCCTTTATGAATCAGAATATTGAGTGTAGGAGTAGGGAGGTCATGTTGCGGCTGTACAGGCTATTGGTTAGGCCACTTTTGAAATATTGTGTACTATTCCTGTCCCCTTCCTATCGGAAGGATGTTCTGAAACTTGAAAGGATTCAGAAAAGATTTTCAAGGATGTTGCCATGGTTGGGGCATTTGAGCTATACGGACGGACTGAATAGGATGGGGATGTTTTCCCTGGAGTGTCCGAGGATGAGGGGTGACGTTATAGATGTTTATAAATTCATGAGGGGCATAGATAGGGTGAATATATAAGGCAGTTTCTCTGGGGTGGGGGAGATCATAACGAGAGGGCAAAGGTTTAGGATGAGAGGGGAAAAATGTAAAAGGGAATACAGCGGCAACTTTTTCATGCACAGGATGGTGTGTGTATGGAATGAGCTGCCAGAGGAAATGATGGAGGCTGAAACAGTTCCATCATTTAAAACGCTTCTAGATATGCTCGTGTATGAATAAGAAGGGTTTAGAGGGATATGGGCCAAGTGCTGGCAAATGGGACTAGATTATGTTAGGATAACTGGTCGGCATGGACGGGTTGGACCGAAGGGTCTATTTCCGTGCTGTACATCTCGTTGACTCTATGGCTTAATTCTACGAAATCCATCATTTCTTTGACTATCACACCAGCTGGTAATATTACACCACAATATAACATTAACACTTTCATAGAGATTTTACAAAACATGATTTACACCCGACCAAGAAAACAAATAAATCAATGGGTGGCTTTGAAATATTTTGTACAGACGAGTGAGAATGTAAACCTGAGAATTTGGAGGACAACATGCCTGTGTAGGTCAATGTGGTCAGTGGAAGGTCACGAAATGGAATTTGTTGAAAAAGCAAAGCAGGACGTTGGAAGAAATTTGGACAAAGTAAATGTGTGGAGTTTACAATCTGATGTTGGACTGATATGGCGCGGGAATACAAGGGCCAGAGGTAACAGTGGCTGTTACCCGACGATGAGCTGTGAGGCAGAGGGCTGGGTTTAGGAACTGTGTTACAGATGGAAACAATCACATTGGTGATGATGCAGATTGAACTGATCTCAGGCTCCATTATGAAACCACAAGCCAACACGCTTCACTCAGAGTCAGTTCCCACTGAGCTCGGTGGAGTCAGTGAAAGGCACAAAACCTTCTCAAAGAAGCACGGAGGACATAGGCTCATCTGCCACATCCTATTTCCGAGCTTCAGATCCATCCGACCCCCGAGCCCTCTGATTGGGCGTTGGATTCCCCATCAACACTACAGCTGATTGGTGGAAAAATTAGAATAAAGTGTGATATCAGCATCAGGATCGGCGTGGGGTGGGGGTGGGGGAGGGGTGTGGCGAGTGGCGAGTGGCGAGTGGGGCGAGCTGAGTGGAACTCAACATGGTTTTGCTGAAAATACATTTGTAATCAGAAGATGGAGTTGAAACTTCTCTTTTATTTACTTTTGCTGAGATGTGTGGATCAGAGAATTCCAGTGAACTGGAGCCTGACATTGCTGTTCACCCTGCAGTGAACAATGGTCCTTTCCTCCAGGTCTTTTTAAAAATGTATCCGGGTTTCTTGCTGTGAACTGACCGCTGGGAATGAGTCTTTTTTTTGCACGCCGAATTCCTCTGTTGATTACGTTTTTATCAGTCCTTGCACATTTGAAAGGGTGTGTTATCTGGTTGCTGCTCCTCCATCTCCTTTTTGGCCATTCCTCACGTGAACTCCTCATTCCATTATCTGCTGCATCTCATATTGACTCTCAGTTACTTGGAGTTATTCACCAATTGAATTATTTTTATAACTGGATATTTCACTGCATACTTTAACTGATCTCTGAAGTTTTTCTGTGTCACCACATAAATCACTGCATTGGTGCAGCAACTGAGATTCCGCAGCATATATGCAACTTCTTCAAAGAGATAAAAATCATTCACGTAATAATTGATATTATATAAATATATAATATACACCACCCAGAGCAGTATGAAGCTGGCAGATATAGCAAACAGTAAAGTCAGAGAGTTCTTTCTGCTCTCTATCTCTGGGTCGTTCACTGTTTTTTTCTGACCCCTCAGTCCCTTGCGCGCCTTGTTGGACTCGAAGATGTGTCTGACCGTCAGAACATTGAGAAAGAGAATCAAAATGAATGGAAGAAGTGGTGTTATAAATGATTCAATATATTTAAAACTCAACCACAAATGATCAGTAAAGTAATTGGAACTGGTATAACAGTGCCATGGAACATTGTTGATGATCCTTCCAGGTACAAGTCGAAAATAGTTGGGAATGTTCTTTACAGAAAAGAAAATACAAATTGTTGTCAGAACTCTCTTCGCAATTTTCTCTGTGCAATACTGAGATTTCATCTGATGAAAACAAATGGCGACAAATCGATCAAAAGAAAAAGCGACAGTGAACCAGACAGAACAATCAACTGTGAAGTCAGTCAGGACCGAGTTTACGCCACAAACAGGAGTGATGTCCAGGAAACATAGTGGATAATAATAGTAAGCAAAGCGACTAAGTATGACCTCAAAAATAATAAACAGTAGATCAGACATGGCCATCGCGACCAGATAGCGAGTGATGCATGTTGAAAGACTACTCTTGTCCCCAGCTAAGAATGCAATCGCTGTTGGATTAACTTAAAGACAAAGAAAGAAAAAGAAAAGACATGAAGTTACTGATCAAATATTCTCTGTGCCGGATGGTTTTAACACAAAAATGTATGTCATATTGCTTGAACCATAACAGTTATCACTATCAAATGAATTATTTTCACTTTATAAAAATGTAGGTAATCACATGAGGATCACATGACTTTAAGAAACATGATTATGTACTCAATATTCTTGGAGCAGTCAATAATTCATTTATTCTGCTTTTCAGCTTACTCTGACTGGCTGGAGTTGCTCATAAGATCACAACATCAAAACAAAACCACCCAGGATAAATGAAGAATGGGAGACACCAAACAGAGACATCGATTACAAACTTCCTGCACTCGGTTGTGGAGTATTGCACATCCACACTGCACAACTATGGCACAGGGCAGCGAATACTTCCAGTTTTCAGGAATGGACGCCCTCTACAATGTGAATGAAGAAATGATAGCGTATTGAACTGCTAACCCTCCCAGTGCCACCCCCTCCCCCCCCCCAACCCCCCCCCCCCCCACCCACACGCACACACTTGTACAGGATTGAACATAATGACAATCTGAAACATGGAAGTTTTCAGCAGGGAATCCATCCACCATATCCCAGGTTGGATACCCGCTACAATCAGAAGAATGGTAATATTTGGTATGGACTCCCCCCAACAATGTTAAGGATTGTACACCACAGCCACCACTCAAGTAAAATCTGAATTGATGCAGCTTTGGTCATTGCAAATTTCCAGTTTGGAAATCATGAGATGAAGCAAATCTTCCTGCCTGATGTCCAGGCTCCTGCAGTTCTCCTTGTGAACAGAGATCCTCCTCCCAGATTCGGAGCAAAACCTGGGGTAAGTAATCCCCATAGTTAAAGCAGCACTCTCCATGGAGGTCAGCAGAATTCTACCCCAGCTTGTTCTGGCAGAGCCATACATTATACTATTCCTTGGTATCAGGCTGCTTCTGAGCATTCAATCCAATGCCAAGCATTAGGGGAGGTGATGGCCAAGTGGACTTATCATATGACACTATTAATTCAGAGACTTGGGTCATGTTATGGGAGCTGGGTTCAATGTCTAATATGAGAAAGTAAGGACTGCAGATGCTGGAGATCAGAGTTGAGAGGCTTGAGGCCTCATTCCTTATGAAGGGATCTTGCCCGAAACGTCGATTCTCCGGCTCCTCGGTTGCTGTGCTTTTCCAGCAACACACTCTCGACTCCATGTCTGCTATGGCAGACAATGAAATCTGATTTCAAGAAAAATCTGGACTTAACAGTCTAATGGTAACCATTAAACTGTTGTCAACTGTCATGAGAAACAAACATCTTCTTTACAAACGTCCCTTTGAGAAGATAATCTTACATCCTACCATGGCCTGGCCGACAAGTGACTCCAAAAGCATGTGAACCTGGGGACCCTGACATCCATTGAATGAATAACTGAAAATTGAGCTCCCCTACACACAGCCAACTCCTCAGTATAGACAACTCCTCCTCTTTCTACAGCATCCCATTGAATGAATATTCCAACTCTGAGTTGATTGTCATCAATCTGCAACGCCCAAAACTGAAGCACTTTTGAAGATAAGAGGTCCTTCACTTGATTCATCACAATGTTCTGGAGTAGCGAACACCAACACATAGACCAGGTCCCAGCACAGATAACTGAGGCAAAAGGATCTGTTTCTTGGCTTTGAGATTTTGGAAAGTCATTGAAATCAGAAAATTAAGACATGCCACGGACTGTCCTCTGGGATAACGGATGCCCTGAATTCAGCAAGACCTCAGCACCAAGCATCCAATCTTCCACTTAGTATATTTCTCCTGTTCTGTGCTGTACAGGAACACAAACCCCTTTTGGGTTCAGAGATGCCTTCTTGAAGTGATGGTAATCACAATCATTTTTAAATGTGCTCATGCAATGTAAGCTTTAGCCAGGCCACTGCTGATTGCCATTTTTATGCTGTTGGAGTTCTGCCTTTTTGAATATCTGTAATGCCTGGAGTGCAGGAAATTCCAGTGTTTTGGGAGAGAAATTGCCGAAATGTTTCACAGCGACAGTGATGATACAACCATACACTGTATTTCCAAATTGGAATGAAATCTGTTTTGAGAGGGAACTTGCATTGACAGTGTTTCTGTTCACCTGCAGCCCTTGATCATGGGCTGTGTGTTTATGTGGTGCTCTTGAAAGAGAGTTGAGGTATTCCTAGTTTGCATCTTGTAGGTGGTATCCATTTCTGGTCATGCATTGGTGAAGAGTGTGAGGACTGAATGTGGTGATTGGTTGTTTGTACTGCACAATGAGGAGCTCTGTGAATGTTGCACTCAGCCAGATACGAGGAGGGCATTCCATCCCAGCCCTAAGATCGGCTTTCTGGATGGAGGACATGGATTGGAGAGGGAGGCAGTCAGCGTAAGTGCCACAGCAAACAGGGTGTCTGACATTCAGCACTTTGATGGCCAGATCAGTTCATTCTCTTGGCAATGGATGGCCCAGGTCATGCACTCGGTGATGGTAACGTCATAGTAAGCCAATGGGAGATTGATAGATTCTCACTTTTTGAAACAGTCGTTACTTGGTGCTTTTGGGACGTGAATGTTACTTTCCAATTGGCAGTCCAAGGTCGATATTATCACACTTTATATGGACACAGATCTCTGCATTATCTAAGGAGTTGTAAATCGAGCTGCATATTGCACGACCATGTGCAAACCTCTTTACCTCAGAAATAATGATGGAGGGAAGGGCAGAAATTAGGCATTTTTTATTCTAGGGTCTAGGACACGATCCTGAAGAATTCCTACAGAGATGTCCCATGGCTGAGATGATTGACCTTCATAACCATCCAGTCCTGAATTCAGGATTGATACCGAAACAAGCTTAATCTCATTGAGTTCAGTTCTTCGAGGGCTCGCTGTTTTGAATATGTGTCCATAATATAAGAGCCAAATGTTTCTTTTCAGTCATTAAAACATAAGTATAAAAGTAGGCAAATATAATTGAGGAACAAGTAATAACTGTTTCTGTAAATGCAAGACAATCCTGAGTTTATCAAATTTTGGATGAACGTGGCTGTTTTGGAATGTAAAATGCGAGGGAACAAAACTGTGCAATGTATGATTGAGATTGGACACCTGGCAGAGTCCGACTGGTTGTCATAATCATGCAAAAGCTCACAGTTCTGAAAATGGCTTTGTGAGCTCTGTTAGTGACATAATGTGTACAGATGGTGGGTCAAATCGAATTAGGTCAACGTCTCATTCACAGTTTCAGTATTTAATGTATCACGTTCTGTATTCTGTACTGTTTATTCTCTGTAATGCTTTTCAATACAATTATTAACCAAAGTCATAATATTGCATGTACTAGGCAGTTATTTGATGAAACAATTTTAATTGTCTATATTGCCTTAAAACTGATTATGTCACGGCCCTCATCAAATCCTCTTCCTCCCAAGGAGAGCATGTATCATAAAGCAGTGATCAATGTAACATTAACAGTGGATAGATGAAAGATCATGTTTCACAAATGATTGATCTCATCAGATTCAGAGGTGCAATCGTGGCAACCAGTCCTTATTAACGTCGAGATAATGAATGAGAGTAGTGATGTCCTACAGCCTACCTAACATTGCTGGAAGATTAACCATTCCCAAAAATATTATTTAAGGAAACATTATATGTCTATGGAACAATTGATTGAATTCACATCATTGTTCTGTTATTCTGTCACACCTATTTATCCCCAATAAAACACTTCACTTTGGAAACTTAGTATCAAACATATTCAACCAAAGATTTTTTCCACTTGTAATCCATTGTGTTTCCAATCTTCATTGACGGCTCCATTAGTGAACAGATTAGAAATAAAATAGGTAATGTAAAAGAAGCATCACAAGGTTTCAGTCAAATTATGGTCCTAGTTACAACTGCATTCAAATCTTCCCTTTCATTCAGTTCCCCATGGGTTAAATTCTATCATCAGAGATTCTCCTTCTTGTGCAAGACCACTGGGCTGAATTGTTTCCCTCTTGTTGGTAACTCATACTCAGTGTAATTGTATTTTGACAGCTGTTCCCAGTATCATTTGGAGTCTGGGCCCACTGTTCTCCTTTGGCTAAGAACCGAGACCCACTTAGAATTTTACAGAAAGCAGCTCACTGCATCACATTGCCACGGGAATCGGATGTTACCTTCAGGTTATTGAAACACATTTAATACAGCTGTTCACTGAAAGATATTCCCAACAATATTTACAATTGAGGTCATGGATATCCCCCCGTTCATGTTACATACTTACAGCAATGCTGCATTTACAGATACCTGAGAAAAGCAACAACACTGGGTCCGAAGTTCATATCTGAGCAGTTACACACACTCTGAACAATTCTCCAACGACACATTCTCCCAGCACCTTGAGGCAACAGTAATAACAGGTAATTCCCCATTCAGTACAATTCCACAATCAGTAATAGCCTCATTCAGAGTGATTCCCGGAGATCTGGATAAACAGTACACAGCATTCGAATCGATCATTGGGTAATGTCGAGTGTGTATGAACTCCAGATACAGATTTTCCTTTCTCAGTTGAGGACTTACACACAGAGTTAGTTTAGAAATGTTGACTACGTGCATTTCTATCACACATTTGGAGGTCATACTAACTTGATTATCTGCCCTCACAAAATTATTTCCCCCAACATCCACTGACTAAGGGAAGCACACAAGATCATCAAGGTCATCTGCCCTTTGCCTATCACTCCATAATGACCTGCTCAACCCTCCATTGCCCACCTGTTGGATCTAGGCTCCCATTTGGAGCGAGCTGCCCAAGCACGACCCACCAACACAATCCCTTCACATCAAGGAATGGGAAATACCAAGTATCACTAACAGGTGGGTTGTTACAAAACCCATCTGACCAATAGCAGGCACTGAACTCCCACAGAAAGAGAGTGGTCTTGCTAAACACTTTCTAGACCAACCATGGCTAATGCTCAGCCGAACTCCATCAGTGTGGCCTCGTTGTAAACCCATTCTACACAGTAAAGAGAAACAGACAATGCTGCACATTACTGAGGAGTCTTCGATTTGCAAACTATTTGCTTTAAACTCAGTGAGAACACTATTGTTTGGCATCGGGATTTGCTTGTCTAAATGGTAATAAAATAATTATCAGTCAGAGAGTGGAAAGGAATCTGATATAATGCAGGGATTATACAAGCTAAATTGTAACAAGACTTACCAGGAACACCAACAATAGCAAGGATGGTGTAATATACTTGAGCGACCATTTCCCTTGTCAGATTCATTCTGTTATTTGCGAAACAACCTGTCCTTTCCTGCTGCTGTCAATCTGTCAGAATTGGAGATTTCTTTCGGAGTTGGAGCTGACCCAGTTCCAGAGACTTTATTTTATATTGTGTAGTATCTCCACTGGGAATCTGTGATTACGTCTTTTCTTAAATATAATTTCGAACAAACAGATTAGGACAACAGACTTATTTTAATGATATGATATCATTGAAATTTAATCTGCATTTGATTCCCTCAAAGACTGGATCAATCTGATCCTATTCGGGGACAAATGCTACTTGCAACTTTTCTTCAAACAGCAATACTTGAAATATTATCTCTCTCACTACCAGTCTCATCAATAACCAAAAATCTTCTGATATTCTTTTCGGTGAAGCCCTTCATTTTGCTGATGTTGTTCAATTAATTAATCCATCATATTGTTGAGCTCCTTTAGAGCTGTTCTACTCCACACTGTCATCCCACTGCTTTCCTTCTTGATTCAGTTTTACAGCACATTTGGGAAATTCTATCTGGGAATGAGCACTGTTTTACAGAACCTGAACTGATCCTGACCACAACAACAGCTGGATTCTACACTAGGAAATGTTTCCTCAAAAAAATGGAACAAACTCGAAAGTGATTCTGAACCTTCATTTCAGAATTACAGAATGATAGAATCCCATGGAACAGAAGAAGCTCTTTGGCCGATCATGCTAAAACTACACTAAATCTACATCAGTCCCACTTCCCAGCACTGGGCCATGGCCTTGAATGTTATGACATTTCAAGTACTTGCACAAGTTCTTTTTTTAAGGTTATGAGGTTTCTCGCCTGAACTACCCTCCCAGTCAGTGTATTGCAGGCCCCGACCATCCTCTTGGGGAAAAGAGATTTCCTCATGTCCTTCCCTTAACATCCTGCCTTTCAACTCGAAAGCATGCGACCATGTTATTGGCCCCTCGGCTAAGGGGAAACTCCTGTTTTCTGTTCACCCTGTCCACGCCCCTCACAGCCTTATATACACTGATATCTGTTCTAAATACTGCAACGCCAGCTTATCCAGCCTCCCTCTTCACAGCTAAATTGCTGCAGCCCAAACAACATTCTCCTGAATCACCTTTGCACTCCCTGCAATGCGATTTCATCCTCCCTATGGTACAGTGACCAGAAGCACACAGAATACTCCAACTGCGGCCAAACTAAAATCCTGTACTGCTCCAACAGGACCTTTCGCTCTTATAATCTATGCCCCGATTAACTCATCTTGCTAGCTTCAGGGATTTTTTTTGAGAAGCACCTCAAAATGGATTAAGTCCTGTGATGTTCCCAGTGTGCTACCTTTCATTGCATACTGCCTTGTCTTGTAACTTGTGCCAAAGTCATGCGTTCAATTTATTAGGATTAAATTCCATCTGCCACTAATCTGTCCATCCCACCTATCCGATCAATCTGACTATTTCTGTCCGCAATCTAAGACGGGTTTCATCACTGCCAAACACCCAGGCAAGATTTGTATCATTTTTGCAATATTTGCAAATTTACCTATCATCGCCAACCATCTTTCCTGCTCCCTCCCTCCAATACACATGCACACACGTCCACATCAATATCATTTATGATTATTATAACCAATAAGGGACCCAGCACTAATCCCTGTGGTCCATCACTGGACGTCACTTTCCACTTACACAGCCTTCTACCAACACGACCTGCCTCCTCTAACTGCAGCAATCTTGGAGTCAACCAGCCAATTTACTCTGGATGACATGTGTTTTTATTTTAATTGTCAATCTGCCATGTGGGGCCTTGTTAAAGGCTTTGCTAAATCCATACAAACCAGATCAATTCCCTACCCTCGTCTACAGACTTGATCACCTCCTCTTAAAACTCCACCGGATTTGTGAGGAATTCCCCCCTCCCCTGTGGCAGAGCTGTGCTGATTATACATGGTCAAGTCTTGCCTCTCAAAATTCATTCTCTCCTTCGGCACTTCCTCCAATAGTTTCCCATGCAACAATGTGACAATCACAAGTGGAGAAACATCAGCTGCCCTCCAGTCCTCTGGCATTTCCCCAGTGACCAGAGAGGAATTAAAGGTGTGGGACAGAGTCCTCCCTCGTCTCTTTGGTTACAATTCCTCCAGACCTTGGGGTTTGTCCTATTTAAGCTCACTAAACCTACAATACCTTTTTGCATGATCCCCAAATCTGCTCAATAGAGACTGACACTGAGTTGTTGTTTTGTATTTCACATTATTTCTTCCCAGTGCCTTTCCCATCCTAACTGAGGTACTCCCTAATTTCTGCTTTTTAATTCCAACATTTCATATGAGCACATTCCAAAGTCCTTTGAAAGTAAGTGATCAACAGAGTTCTTAACAAAACTATCACAATGTGGTAGATTATATCAGGTATTTTACACATGCACATATTACACGTGTGTGCACAGACACAAACATATCACACACGTGTCAATTATTTTTCTGCCTTTCTACTTAACATCTGCCTCTCCATGGGAAAACAATTCCCTCTGCTCATCCATACTTTCTTCAATTTTCCCACTGAGTAAGTCCACTCACTCATCTCAATCGAAGCAAACTGGACTGTCTCACCATTATTCATAGGAGACACAGGTTAATGGAACTGAGAGCCCTCACTGCCTCCGTCTGTATTCACATTTGCTAGAAACCAAATAGAAGCAAATTAACATTGCACCCAATGATCAGTAACAAAAATGAAGCCATTACTTTGTATTTACAACAGAAATATCGAGTTGGGTTCTAATTCAGTCAGGAAGCCAGTCATTGAGTTGCCTGATGTTCCGATACTTCAGAACTATCATGACCTCGGTCAAATCTTATCAATGACAGATGACAGAACTATTCCTTTAAATATGTGGACTTATGACTCTCATGTTGAGCGTGAATTGTTGCCAGTTGTTGTAAAAACCCACCAGGTACTCTAATGCACTTCAGGGAAAGTAAACTGCTGACATGATCTGATTTGACGACAAGTGACTCCAAACCCACAGAAATTGGTTCGGGTTAGAGGTCAGCCATCTAAGCTCCAGGCGCTCCCTGCGTAAGTTCATGAATATTGCGACCTAGGCCTCACTACGTTTAGTGACTGACCTTCTTTCAATCATAATGTCATAAGTCACAATGCTCACCGATAAATGCACAATGTTTGGCAGCATTCATAACTACCCAGATACTCCATGTTACAATGCAGCATGATCCTGGCAAATTCCAGCTCTGGACTGACAAGTGGCAATTAATGTTTGTGCCCCACAAATGCCAAGCAATTACCATCTCCAATAAGAGATCATCTAACTAATGCCTCTTTACATTCAGTGGCTTTGCTGATACTGAATCCCCTACGATTTACAACCTGGGAGTTACTATTGAGCTGAAAATGAACTGGACTTACAATATGAATACTGTGACTACACACACAGGCCAGAGGGGAAGAACACTGCAGTGGCGAAAGCATTGTGTGATACTGCAAGTCTCTTCACTATCTACATGGCACTCATCAGGAAAGTGATGGACTACTCCCCACTTGTCTGGACACGTGTATACCCAACAACCCTCACCAAATGGGATACCAGCATTAGCAAGCAGTCATATAAAACCACTATGCTGCATACACTTGAAATATAACCTGGAAACATAAACTGCTGGAGAATTTCAGCAAACCTGGCAGCATCTGTGGAGAGAAATAAAGCGTTAAACTTTTGAAATCAATATAACTCTTCCTCAGAACATTTCAATAGAGAAGTTATTAATTACACCAGAGACATTCATTCTCTTTCTCTCTTCACAGTTATATCATGCCTACTGAGTTTCTCCAGCACTTTGTATTTTTAAGACGAGATAATCAATTGTTTTAGCACCACACCTGTAAACATGTTTGTGTTCAGCAGCAGCATTGTGTCTCGTTGACAACACATTCTGCAGAAATTCACTAGTGCTCCTTAGAAAGCATCTTCCAAATCCAAGATCACTGCTGTCCGAAAGACAAGGGCAGTAGTGATTGGGAACACCACCACCTGTATGTTCCCTTCCAAACCACTCAACATCCTGACCTGGACATTTTTTTCCTTCAGTAAAATCCCCATAGTCCCAACGGACCGGAGAGCTGCTTTCTCATCAATGAGACATGACTGGTCATTATTTTAATCTGAGGAGCACTGTGCTCCAGCGGAGGTGTGTAGCTGAGAAAGTGGGATTTTCATGGTGATTTCAGCCTGTGTGGAAGGTGAACCTGTGCTGTTGGTATCACTTTATTTCACAAACCAGCCGTTCAGCCACACTGCTGCAGAGGTCAATCAGCACAGTTGGGTTGGACGGCTGGTGTGAGATGTAGAGAGGTGAGATGATCCTCAGGTTAAACTCACCACCAGTTTTCTCTCTCTCTCTCTCTCTCTCTCTCTCTCTCTCTCTCTGTGAGAGAGAATAGCTAAACCTATGCCCTCTAATTCTGGACTCCCCCATCACAATGAAAAGGCTATTCACTGGCTTAGGGGAGTCCTGAACTAGAGGGCATATGTTTAGTGCGAGAGGAAAGAGATATAAAAGAGACAACTTTTCCACTCAGAGAGTGGTACGTGTGTGTAATGAGCTTCCAGAGGAAGTGGTGGAGGCTGATACAATTACAACATCTAAAAGGCATCTGGATGGGTGTATGAATAGGAAGTGTTGAGAGGAATATGGGCCAGGTGCTGGCAGGTGGGACTAGATTGGGTTGGGATATCTGGTCAGAACTCATGAGTTGTACTGAATGGTCTGATTCTGTGCTGTACATCTCTATGACTCTATAACAGCCGTCTGGAACTAGGGTGATTCCTTCGGTGTCCCTCATTCAAAATCGTGGACAATCCCTCTCCACCTCCCCCTCCCCTTTCACACCACTGACCGATTGCTCCCACACTGTCAGGGCTGCAGGGGCAGAGGAAATCAACTCCCACCACATTCTCAAGGGCAATAAACTCTGGTCCAGCCATTGAGGCCAGGTCCGCTTAATTAATTGATGAAATATGTCTGGATATAACATTTGACACACAGCCAAGAATTTGATTGCTAAAAACGTTCAGGCAAATTTATAAATAAATTGGTGTGTAAATACATGGAAAATACATTCACTTGGATTTCGAGTGTCTATATGTGTGTGTTCGCACACGCGCGTGTGCATCTGCATCCGCATGTGTGTGCGCGTCTGTGTGCATGTGCGTGCATGTGGGTGTCTCTGTGTGTGCATATGTGTGTGTGTTTTTGTGTGTGTGTCTGCGTGCTTGTGTGTATGTGTGCTTGAGAATGTGTGTGTGTCTGCTGTGTGTGTATGTGTGCACGTGTGCGTCTGTGTGTGCGTGTGAGCGCGTATGTCGGTGCGTGCATATGTGCGTCTGTGTATGTCTATGGGTGTATGTGCGCGTGCGCAGATGTGTGTGCGTGTGTATATGTGTGCGAACGTGTCTGTGTCTGTATGTCTGTGTGTGCAGGTGTGCATATATGTCTGTGTGTGTGTGTCTGTGGGTGTGTGTTTGCGTGTGTCTGTGGGCGTGTGTGCGTGTGTGTCTTTTGGTATGGGAGTGTGCGTGTGCACATCTGTGGGTGTGTGCGTCTGTGGGTGTATGTGTGTGGGTGTGTGTGTGCGTCTGTGGGTGTGTGGAAGTGTGTGTTTGGATGGGAAGGGAAGGGATGTGACCATATCTGCAAGGGAAATCAGCAAATTGCCGAATGCTCAGTTCAATCACATTGTAGTCATGATGAGGCACTGAGAGAGAGCAGCGCTGGCTGAGTTTTCCTTGAGAGGTTTCTGAGCTGTGAAGCTTTTTCAGACAGCACTGTCAGGGCGTGGTTAGTCCATACAGCAGTTCATAAAATCTCTGCTGCTAAAAGTAGGAATGACTTCCTATAATCCTGATATGTGCTCTATCCTTGTATCTCTGATGTAAATAAATCGCTCATGATCTAAGATTGGTCAGTGTCAGAGTTTCAGAGGAATAAAACATAATGCCTATTCCAACAAATTGTCATTGCAGCAAGTGTGTGTTCTGGAACCAGCGCTGAAGCTGTAATTAGATTTTAACTGACAGTGAGTGATTACTGTTAGATTAAGGGTATGAGATGGAAAGCACTGATCAGAAGGATGTGGGGAATGAGACCTGGGTCAGGAGCAGGCTGAGGACACTCTGTCTAAGATGCTTTCCCATTCCCTGTGCTATGGGAATAGGCTCGCTGCCAGGACTTCAAACCCTCACTTTCCAGCTGTAAACATTGCGCAGCAAGTCAGGCAGCATCCAAGGAGCAGGAGAATCGACGTTTCGGGAACAAGTCCCTCTTCAGGAATTTAGAAGGTGTGCCAAGCAGGATAAGATAAAAGGTAGGGAGAAGGGACTTGGGGGAGAGGCGTCGGGAATGTGATAGGTGGAAGGAGGTTAACGTGAGTGTGATAGGCCGGAGAGGGGGTGGGGGCGGAGAGGTCAGGAAGAAGATTGCAGGTCAAGAAGGCAGTGCTGAGTCAGACTGAGATAAGGTGGGGGGTGGAATGAGGAAGCTGGAGAAATCTGCATTCATCCCTTGTGGTTGGAGGGTTCCTTGGCGGAAGATGATTCGCTTTTCCTCCAAGCGTCGTGTTGCCATGGTCTGGTGATGGAGGAGGCCAAGGACCTGCATGTCCTTGGCAGAGTGGGAGAGAGAGTTAAATTGTTCGGCCACGGGGCGGTTGGGGGGGATTGGTGCAGGTGTCCCAGAGGTGTTCTCTGAAATGTTCCGCAAGTAGGCAGCCTGTCTCCCCAATATAGAGGAGGCCACATCGGGTGCATTGGATGCAGTAAATGACGCGTGTGGAGGTGCAGGTGAATTTGTGATGGATATGGAAGGATCCCTTGGGGTCTTGGAGAGAAGTGAGGGGGGAGGCGTGGGCGCAGGTTTTGCATTTCTTGCAGTTGCAGGGGAAATGCCAGGAATGGAGGTTGGGTTGGTGGGAGGTGTGGACCTGACGGGGGAGTGACAGAGGGAGTGGTCTTTCTGGAACGCTGACAGGGGTGGTGAGGTCTGTTTGGAGGTGGCGGAAATGACGAAGGATGATACGATGTATCTGGAGTTTGGTGGGGTGGTAGGTGAGGACCAGTGGGGTTTTTCCTGGTGGTGATTGGTGAGGCGGGGTTCAAGGGCCAAAGAGCGGGAAGTGGAGCAGATGTGATGGACAGCATCGTCAACCACATCTGAGGGGGAATTTCGGTCTTTGAAGAAGGAGGCCATCTGGGTTGTTTGGTATTGGAATTGGTCCTCCTGGGAGCAGATGCGTCAGAGGTGAAGGAATTTGGAAGAAATACAAAACTTTCGCCCATACCTCCCCCCTCTATGTAGGCCTCCTCTACATTGGGGAGACAGGCAACCTACTTGCAGAATGTTTCAGAGAACACCTCTGGTCCACCCGCACCAACCAACCCAACCGCCCCGTGGCTGAACACGAACTCCCTCTCCCACTCCGCCAAGGACATGCAGGTCCTTGGCCTTCTCCATTGCCAGACCATGGCAACACGACGCCTGGAGGAAAAGTGCCTCATCTTCCACCCCGGAACCCTCCAACAACAAGAGATGAATGCAGATTTCTCCAGCTTCCTCATTTCCCCTCCCCCTACCTTATCTCAGTCCCAACCCTCAGACTCAGCACTGCCTTCTTGACCTGCAATCTTCTTCCCGAACTCTCCACCCCCACCCCCTCTCCGGCCTATCACCCTCACCTTAACCTCCTTCCAAATAATCGCATTCCCAATGCGCCTCCCCCAAGTCCTTCCTCCCTTCCTTTTATCTTAGCCCGCTTGGCACACCTTCCTCATCCCTGAAGAAGGGCTTATGTCCGAAACGTCGATTCTCCTGCTCCTTGGATGCTGCCTTACCTGCTGCACTTTTCCAGCAACACATTTTCCAGCATCTGCAGTCCTCACTTTCTCCCAGCTGTCAACAATGTCTTATTGAACTATCTAATGCTATTGCCAGTTAATGTTTCTAGTCTGATGTATACAAAACAAATCATACCTGAGTGTATTTGTTCAATTTCTGCGAATAATGTAACTGTTTAATTAACTGAAGTGAGTCCCTCGAGGTTTGATGTTAGAATTAGAACTAGAATTAGATTTTATTGCAACGTGTACTCGAGTATAGGAGTACATGAGGACAGTGAAAACGTACAGAGCAGCCATTCTCCGTTGCCATCTCCGTGTCAAAACTAAGATATCTGCAACAATATAGATTCACTTCCATTGCTTTGGCCCTTCTCCAGTCGGAATCTTCCACCTCCTCTGGTGGAGAATGGGGAAACCGCTATCCAGCAAGTGAAAGAGCTTTACTATCTGATTCATGAAACCGTTGCTGTTCCTGATGATTCATGGTTCAGCCCCAGTCCATTGGAAGGTAGCAGATGGAAACCCTGCATTAGAAAAGGCAGACAGATAGCAGCAAGCATAGACGGGTTAGCTTCGCATGTCACTGGGAAACTGTGGCAAGGTATTATTCAATGAGATACAGTAGGTCACAATTGATGAGTTCAAGTACATCTGGCAGAGTCAACATTGTTTGGTGATTGTATTGGATTGCTTCGAGGATGGAACATCTGGCATTGATGATGGTGAATGTTGACCTTAGAGTTTTTAAAAATAAAGTGACACATCAAAGGTCATGGCAGTACGGAAAGGTGAGAGGTGCAGTGGGAAATGATTGCATGGGAGTGCTGTGGCAGACTGAAATGGAAAACAATTGAAAACAACACTTACATTCATGACTCTTCTGAGGCTTTTTGTTAGTTGCTTAATTTTGAGATTTTTTCTTCCTTGGTCCTAGGTGTCTCCCCTTCACCGTGGGTGTGCAATCCCTCTGCACATCCATCTCCCACCAGGATGGTGTGAAGTCTCTCTGTTTCTTCCTCAAACAGAGACCTGAACATTCACCCCATCCACCACCATCCACTTTGGCCAAGCTGAACATGGAACATGGAACGTTACAGTGCAGTACAGGCCCTTCGGCCCTCGATGTAACGCCGGCCTGTGTAAACAATCTGAAGCCCATCTCACCTACACTATTCCATTCTCATCCATATGTATATCCAATGATCATCTAAATGCCCTTTGAGTTGGCGAGTCGAGGACTGTTGCAGGCAGTTCCTTCCATACCCCTACTACTTTCTGAGTTAAGAATCTGCCTTGGAAATCTTTCCTACATCTATCACCCCTCAAATTAAAGGTACTCCCCTTTGTGCGAGACATCACAATCCGCTGCTCTCACTGTGCAACCTATCTTATATATCTCAATTAAGTTACCTCTCAACCTTCTACTCTCCAATGAAAGGAGCCTCGTATCCTTCAGCCTTTCTTCGTAAGACCTTCACTCCATGCCAGACAATTTCCTCATAAATTTCCCCTGAACTCTTTCCAAAACTTCCAAATCCTTCCTCGAATGTGGTGACCAGAACTGTACAAAATACTCAAAGTGCAGTTGCACCAGAGTTTTGTACAGCTGCAGCATGACCTCGTGGTTCCAGAACTCAATCCCTCTACCAATAAAAACTGAAACCCCATATGCCTTTTTAACAACCTTATCAACCTGGGTGGAAACATTCATGGACCTACGTACCTGGACACCGGGATCTCTCTGCTCATCCACACTACAAAGAATCGTACCATTCACCCAGTCTGCATTCCTGTTACTCCTTCCAAAGTAAATTGTCTCACAGTTTTCCGCATTAAACTACATTTGCCTCCTCTCAGCCCAACATCACCTTACCAAATATATGAACAAATCAACGGCACACCCATCGGCTCACCTATCTATGGACTCATAGCGGAAGCAGTAATGCAAGGGTTAGAACAAACAGTCTTACCACAAATTCAACCCAAACTCTGGGTCAGATATGTGGATGACACCTTTGTAATAATTAAAAACACAGAAATAGAGAAAAAACACCGGATCATCAACGCCACACTCACAGGAATCTGATTCACGAGAGAGGAAGAAAAGGATAACCAACTCCCATTCCGAGACGTGATGGTACAGAGAACACCGAACGGAGAATTCAGCACAAAGGTATACAGGAAAGCCACACACACAGACCAAGTCCTGAACTATGAAAGCAACCACCCCAACACACACAAACGAAGTTGCATCAAGACACTATTCAAAAGGGCCACAACACACTGCAGCACACCAGAACTGCAAAAAGAGGAAGAAGAACACCTGTACAATGTATTCGCCAAAAACGGATACCCGCGCAATTTCATCAACAGATGCCTAAGGGAAAGACAACGGAACGAGGACATGCCGCAACCCAAAGGATTAGCCACACTACCATAAATCAGGAGCATTTCCGAACTGACAGCCAGAGTACTGCGACCACTAGGACTCATAACAGCACACAAACCAACAGCCACTCTCAGACAACAACTCACCAGAAAGAAGGACCCGATACCCAGCATGAGCAAAACCCATGTAGTGTACAAAATCCCATGCAAGGACTGCACAAAACATGACATAGGACACACAGGAAGACAGCTAACAATCCGCATCCATGAACACCAACTAGCCACGAATCGACACGACCAGCTATCCTTCGTAGCCACACACGCAGATGGCAAGCAACATGAATTCGACTGGGCAACACTACTATTATAAGGCAAGCCAAACAGAGAACAGCCAGGGAATTCCTGGAGGCATGGCACTCATCCACAGTTTCGATCAACAAACACATCGACCTGGACCCAATGTACCGGCCATTGCAGCGGACAGCTGGAACTGACAACCGGAAGCGACAGAGACAAGCCACTATAAATGCCGGAGGAAACATCACAGAAGCGCTTCACAGGAGGCTCCCAAGCACTGAGGATGTCACCTAGACAGGGGAAGAAACGTTTGCAACACAAATTCCCAGCTCGGCGAACAGAACCACAACAAGAATTCGAGATTTAATCTCCTGAAATGAAGCAGGGCTTGTGGATGAATGTCCAGGGAACGAAACTATTTTTGAGCCAGTGACATCAGCACGCTCACATTAAGCACAAACATGCAACAAAGCAAAGAGAACAAGAGTAACATTCTGATGATTGGTGTCAACAACTCAAGAATCTGGGAGATGATCTGGTGAATTAAGACTGGATGCAGATATTTGAAGAAAAAATACTGAAAAATCATTTGACGATTCCAAAAAACGAGATTTTAGAGACACTGAGTACACGTGTCAACACCATAAATCATTCTACATCCAGATCTCGACTCAATATGCACCCCAAGCATGCAGGATAAAACGAAACAGTTAAATAAAGATACTGATTATTACAAAAAATGAAAACGGTAGAAAACTTTATGGAAAATCTAAATGGATGATGTGATTTTTTTAAAACTCAGGAAGTTCAAGGGAGCAAAGTAAAATCGTTAATGGGTAAGATCGAAAAAAAAAGATGCTTTACCATTATATTAAGAGCAAAACGATAGCAATGAAAATTATAGAACTATCGAAGTAGTATAAGATGATTAATGTACTCCAATGCACTTTCACATACTAATAAACATAACTGACATTGATAATTCAATCTATTATATATTATTTACATATTTTATAGAACACCTACAGAGTGGAAACACACCATTCTGCCCAACAAGTCCACACCGACCCTCCGAAGCGTATCCCACCCAGATCCATTCCCCTGTCCTCCGACTTTACATTTACCCTTTACTAATGAACACATCAGGCAATTTAGCCTGGCCAATTCATCTAATCTGCATATCTTTGGATTGTGGGAGGAAACCCACATTGAAATAAGGAGAATGTGCAAACCCTATACAGTCTGTAGATGGAAATGAAACCAAGTTCCTGGCGCTGTGAGGCAGCAACACTAACCACCGCACAAACGTTCCACCCAAACAGAGCCCTCTTTGTAACTTATTCCAAATTGAGTATAAACCTGTGGTGGTGATGGTCTGTGCGGAAGCTTAATCTAAGAGTGCATCTCATGAGTTGGCTTTGAAGTAGACATTTTCCCTTGATCAAAGAACTGCATCAAGGTAGGTTAGACCAGAACAGGAACACTGGGCTGGAGAACTGTGTCCAGAGGGTTCTATGACCATGAAGGTAAGGCATTTGGAAATAACACCCGAGATTGCTGCTCATATTTCTTCAACCATAACCTTGAAGAGTGAAGCAGGGAAATGGCATCTGGGGATGGCTTCAAACCAGACGGTGATGTAGTTGAAATCAGTTAAATGGGTTAATATCACAAATTTCCGAACGTAACTAACCCACCTAACTTTCACATCCCTGTACCCTCTGGACAATCATGTGGAATGTTTTCATCCTTCTGAAGCTCCTAACAGTTCCACTTGTCCTGTAGTTTAGTATTGAAATAATTCATGTTCATATTTCAGGAGGTGGATGCTGCCTTGTTACAGGATAGTGAAAGGAGAATAAAGTGACCCAGTGTGTCATTTCTCTAAAAGGAAAACGAACTTCATTCAGACAAGACCTGCTGATTCCTCCTCCAGGCTACCAGAGGGAGCTGCCCTGGCTCCCCTCCTGGCCCTGGCCCCAGTCACCACTTGACTCCTCCCGTTTCCTGCTTGTCAGTCCTTCTCCATGGGGGTGGCCATCTTGGAGTGATGTCGCTGTGCAGCCCCTTGCGTCTTTGCATCACTCAGCTCATTGTGAGGCTGTCAGAAATAATTCAACACCAAGTTATAGTCCAACAGGTTTATTTGGTAGCACCAGTTTTCAGAGTGCTGCTTCTTCATCAGGTGGTTGTGGAGTATAGATCATAAGGCACATACTTTATAGCAAAAGATTACAGTTTGATGCAACTGAAATGATAAATTGAAAAAAAAATGGATTGTTTATTAAGCCAAGGAACTATAGACCAATGAGCCTGATCATGGTGTTGGGCAAGTGTTTGGAGGGAATCCTGAGAGACGTAATTTACACTTATTTGGATGGGCAAGGGCTGATTAGGGATAGTCAACATGGCTTTGTACGTGGGAAATCATGTCTCAGAAACTTGATTGAGTTTTTGGAAAAGCAACAAAGATGATTGATGAGGGTTAGAGTGCTGCTTGTGATCGATATGGACTTCAGTAAGGGGTTCGACAAGGTTCCCCATAGGAGACGTTTTAGCAAGGTTAGATCTCATGGAATACAAGGAAAACTAGCCATTTTGACACAGGACTGGCTCAAAGGTAGAAGACAGAGGGTGGCGGTGGAGAGTTGTTTTTCAGACTGGAGGTCTGTGACCAGTGGAGTGCCACAATGATCATTGCTGGGTTCACTACTTTTCATCATGTATATAAATGATTTGCATATGAACATAAGAGGTATAGTTAGTAAGCTTGCAGATGACACCAAAACCGGAGGTGAAGTGGACAGCAAAGAAGGTTATCTCGGATTACAACAGGATCTTGATCAGATGGGCCAATGGGCTGAGGAGAGGCAGATGTAGTTTAATTTAGATAAATGTGAGGTGCTGAATTTTGGGAAAACAAATCAGAGCCAGACTTATACATTAAATGGTAATGTCCTAGGGAGTGTTGCTGAACCAAGAGACTTTGGAGTGCAGGTTAATAACTCCTTGAAAGTGGAGTCACAGGTAGATAGGATAGTGAAGAAGGTGTTTGGTATGCTTTCTTTTATTGGTCAGTGTATTGAGTACAGGAATTGGGAGGTCATGCTGCAGCTGTGCAAGACATTGGTTAGGCCACTGTTGGAATATTGCATGCAATTCTGGTCTCCTTCCTATCGGAAGGATGTTGTGAAACTTGAAAGGGTTCAGAAAAGAGTTACAAGGATATTGCCAGGGTTGGAGGATTTGAGCGACAGGGAGAGGCTGAATATGCTGGGGCTGTTTTCCCTGGAGCGTTGGACGTTGAGGGGTGGCCTTATTGAAAGTTTTTAAATCATGAGGGACATGGATAGTGTAAATAGACAAAGTCTTTTCTCTGGGTGGGGTAGTCTAGATCTAGAGGGCATAGATTTAGGGTGACAGGGGAAAGACATAAAAGTGTATGGGATGAGCGGTCAGAGAAAGTGGTGAAGGCTAGTATAATTGCTGCACTTAAAAGGAACCTGGATGGGTATGTTAATGGGAATTGGTTAGAGGCATATGGCCCAGGTGCTGGCAAATGGGGCTAGATTAGGTTGAGCTATTTGGTCAGCAGGACGAGTTGGGCTGAAGTCTCTGTTTCCCTGTTGTACATCCCTGTGACTCGAGGTCTTGCATCTTTTAGAATGACAATGTTCATTTCATGGTTTTTTTTCATATGCCAACCCCAGAACTTATTAAACGTAAGTTGTGGAGGGGATTGGGATTTGGGAGGAAAGAGGGGCTTGAGTGACTGACCCAGGGGTTTATAAATCTGGTCTCGACACCCATGTTCCTGTTGCCCTGTGGATTATCCATGGGAAACACAGGGTTACAGTAATAGGGTTGGAAGGTGGGTCTGGGGTGGAGTGCTCTGTGCAGAGTCCATGAGTCAAATTGTCTTTGCCTGCACTGCAGGGATTCAATGATTCACATTCAGTTGGATGGTGTCTTTGGAACACAGAGCGATGCTCACAGCAGAGAGAGGAAGAGAGAGAGAGAGGAAAGAAAGAGTGTGCCAGAGCCAGAGAGTGAGAGACAAGAAAGGGTAGACAAGACAAGGTTAGGGTCAGGATTAGGGTTAGGGTTCTGGTTAGGGTCAGGATTAGTGTTAGGGTCAGCATTAGGATTAGGGTTAGGGGTAGGTTTAGGGTTCAGATTAAGGTTGGGGTTAAATTTAGAGTTAGAGTCAGGATTATGGTTAGGGTTACGGTTCGGGTTAGCGAAAACAACTCACATTACTCTGATTTTCCCTGTGTCCTTTCCCTCACTGAGATATGACACTCCATTGATTGGCAGCTGCAGTGATACAGTCGTTAGAGTCAGGATATAACATAGCATAGAAACAGAGGATAAGGGTTCATTAGCAGACATCCAGAAGAGCAGAAGTAAAGGACTGAAGAGCGTAAACTGTATAAAATGAGAGCAGTCAGGGACCATGAAGCATCAGTTGATAAAATAGCTGAAAGGTAAGTGACCTGTCAATTGGTTGTCATTGAGCCAATGACATTGGTTCTACTGAATGATGTAATTGCTATCATGATAGATGTGGGGCTATAGTGATGGGGTGGGGTGACTGGGTTTAGATGGGATGCCATTTGGAGGGTGAGGGTAGACTCAATGGTCTCCTTCATCACTGTAGCGATTGTATGATTTAAATTGGGCAGACAGAATAAAAAATACTTCATAAAGAGTATCTACAAGAAGAGTAACTGAACAGAATTTCACACGGAATTTGCAGCATTTGAAATAATTAATTTTTATCAGGACTGGTTTGTAACTTTCTTCATATCCAGAGGCTCCGAATGATCAAGTGGAGGATCATTGGTGGGTCTTCCATCTCCTGGTGGCAGAAGGTATAGTGTAACAAAAGCCTGACAAACAACCATGGTCTCTACTTCAAAGCTCAGCTCCTGCCCTTTGGCCTTACCCTTTGACTTATGGAGGTTTCTATTAAGTTACTGCCCATGTTCTAAGCCCCCACTTCCCTTTGCCTGCTGCTCATTGACACATCTGTAGCATCGGGCCTCTGACTGTTTTCCAGCTTTTTCAAATCTATTCGCCATGACCGCTGTGTCTGCAATTATTTATGGGTGTGCTATTGCCTCGTTACAATAACTTGCTGGTATTTTACAAGTCCCTTTGTCAAAACAAAATGCTTCCCTGATTGAATCACAATTACTTTATTCTCGATACTGCTACTGGCATTCCCTAACACCCTCAGGCCCCCCTGCCCTTCTCAGCAGCACTGATTCACCCAGCCCTCAAAGGGCTACTGGGGACATTCATAAATATTGTCTCATCAAGTCACGGAGTCTTAGAGTGCTACAATACGGAGACTGGTCCTTTGTCCCAAACTGGTCCATGCCGAACAAAATGTCCACCCATGCTAACCCCATTTCCCCTCCACTTGGCCCATATCCTTTGAATCTTTTCCTATCTATGTATTTGTCCAAATATTCCCACCTCAACCATTTCTCCTGGTAGCTCATTCCATATCTGTACCACCCTCTCTGTGAAAACGTTTCCCCTCATGTTCCCTTTTATTCTTTCCCTTCTAACCTAAAACTGATGTCCTCTAGTCCTCGATTCCCCAACCCTGAGGAAAGAAATGAGTGCATTCACCCTATCCATATCTCTCATGATCATCTACACCTCTATAAGATTCCCACTCAATCTCCTATGCTATAAAGAAAAAAAAATAGTCCTAGCTTGTCCAATATCTCTATATAACACAAACCATTGTGTTCCGGCAACATCCTTGTAAATTTCTTTCTCAATCTTCCGAGTTTAATAACATCTTCCCATAGCGAGCTGACCAAAACTGGCCCCAATACTCCACATGGAACTTCACCAATGTCCTATAATGTTTATTTCTGCAGTTAATCTTCACACAGAACTGCTGATGGGTTGATCCATCCTGGCCTCCTCTAATGGGTAAAGGCTGGGGCCTTGACAACATCCCAGTAATGGGACAGATGACATGTGCTCCAGAACATGCAGTACCACTGGGCAAGCAGTTCCTGCTGAGCTACAGCACTAGCATCTACCTGAGAGAGAGTAGAAATGTGCCCAGGTATGTGCTGTCGTTAAAATGCAGGACAAAGCTAACTCGGTGAATTTCCACCCCATCAATACGATATTGATCATGAAAATGTGAATGAAAACATCATCAACAGTACTATAAAGGAGGACCTATATAGGAACAACCTCCTCAGTGACACCACTCAGCTCCTGACCTCTTTCCAGCCTTAGTCCAAACATGGACAGAAAGAGTTGAATTCCAGAGGTGGGTGAGGATGACTGTACTTCACATCAAGGCTGTGTTTGGCTTGGTGTGGCTTCAAGGAGCCTGAGTAAATCGGGAGGCAATAGAAATCAGTGGAAACTCTCCACTGGGTGGAGTCATCCCTGGCAGGAAAGAAGGAAGTTGTGTATCTTTGAGTTCAGTCATCACAGCTGCAGGGAATCTCTGCAGGAGTTCCTCAAAGGAGTGTCTTAGGCCTGACCATCTTCAGTCATTTCATCAATGGACTTCCCTACATCATAGGGTCAGACATGGGGATGTTAACTAATGATTACGATGTGTTCAGCAGCTTTTGCGACTACTCAGGTACTGAAGCACTCCTTATCAAAATGCAGTGAGACCTGGAAATTATGCAGGCTTGGGGTGAAAAGTGACAAATAACATACATGACACATAAATGCCAGACAATGCTTAATTCTAACAACAGAAAATCAAACAATCATCCTTTGACAGTCAATGGTGTAACACTTGCTGATTCCTCAACTATCACCATCATGAGATTACCATCGACCAGAAACTGAAGTGGACTGTCCATTTAAATACAGTGGTGACAAGGCAGGGTAGAAGCTAGGAATACTGCAGGAAATAATGTATTCCTGACTTCCATCTGTCCACCATCTGCAGAGTCCAAGTCAGGAGTGTGGTGGAACACTCCCTTTTTACCGAGATGACAGAGGCGGCAACAACACTCAAGAAGCTTGACACTTTCCGGGATGAAACAGTTCACTTGATGGTCGTCACAACCATCTTACTTCCAACACTGACTCTCAGTAGCAGCAATATGTACCAACTACCAGATGCATTGCAGAAACTCACGAAAGTTCCTCAAACAAATATTCCAAACCCACAATCACCTTGTAGGACACGAGTACCATGCACTATAAATTTGATGAAAGCAGCTCATCAACACATTGTCAACAGCCACTAGAGATGAGCAATAAATGCTGGCCCAGGCAGCTGGCCCATGAATAGATTGGAATTCATTAAACATGTTGTCCAATCATGACACACGGTGGACACTGGGTTAGAGATTTTGTGAGTCTAAGCTGTTTTGGGTGCAGGCTGTCCCTTGCTTGTTGTGCAGAGCTGAAGCGATATGCTGTTTGGAGCAATCTGTCAGTCTTTCAGAAGCATGGTCTATGTACGTAGCATCTGACACTGAGATTCATATCCCAGAATACTCGCATGTGAGATAAATGGAAACAATTTAATATGTGATTGTAGCTGGAATATTTCAAAACATAATAAAATTTTTGCAATGGAAACAATTTGGTGTAAAATATTCGCATTCAAGGGAAAAAATAATTGGATATTTTCAAAGTGCTTGGGCTAAATAATAGGTTGATCCTGGAAGCAATATCCAGACTCATAATTTGGGCGCTATGTTTTCATTTGATTTCTGTCTTAAAATTAATTGAACAAAATGAGTGCATCTGTTTATTGGACATTCAAGTGGCTATGATCAAAGTATTTATGATCTTCAATAATGACACTTTCCTCTTAATGATCATTATGATATTGAAAACATCTTCATAAAATTTCAAGTTTGAGTCACACACAATAATGTTAGTTGGGATCATGCTGGCCATCAATGTAGATACACAATTCTGTTTGGTCACTGGGATTGTGGAGCTGACATACACTGGATATTGTTGATGAGGGATTCAATGCAAGATACCATGTAATCCATCACTTTTCGAACACCTTGAATAAGGATCTGCTTCAAAGCAGAGGATTATGAAGCTTACGTGCCACACTAGATGTGATCAACATGGACGGACTTACAAGACATGGCCATTGGCATCTCATTTGTATAAATGGTGAAAATTGCACTGAGTCTTTCACGAGTCCATTGGCCAATCTGTTCCATGCACTTCCCCCTTGTTCAAGGACGAGTCTAAATTGTCAGTTGTGAGGAAACATTTGAATAACTGTCCCGATCCAGTTTGCAAGCTAGCTGGAGATATTTAGGAGCTGGTCGCTCTTTAGTGGAGGTGCCAGTGTTGTCCAGCAAGACTATATTTAGATTCAGGCCTTTTCAATTGCATCTTTGATGTACATGGCATTGCAAATATCATGTATTTACTCATCTGAACATGAATCGGCTGTTTACTGTGGTTATTGAACTGAGCAATTATCAGCTGGTTACTACAGTTACTAAATTTAGCAATAATTAGATGTGCATTCTGATCATTGAAGTGAATAATCTTCAACGGAAAAAAAAAAATAGGTTGGCTCGATTTTAAGGTCCAAAGAAATAAAACTTAAAACGGACCTGCAGTATATTTCTCACAGACTCATCCAGCAACAATCGAACATTGTCACACTCACAGAATCCCAATTTCCAGCCAATGTCGCAGACAACACGATGATCATCTCAGGGTCGTTCCTGTCCCACTAACAGGAAGGAGCCAGCAGAGGGAGCAGACCCGTTGGATCCAGTCAATGGGGGTGAGGGAACACAGGAAGTGCACAGCATTGATGCCTGTCCACTTGATCCTCATGGAATCAGGTAAAAGACAGACATAGCAACATTCTGCTGATTATCAATTACCTTATCCCTCGAATTTCCTTGTTTGAACTCAACATTGAAGGTGGAAAGCAGAGAGAATGTCCTCCATGCAGGAAGCTTCAGTGTCGACCACCAAGACAGTCTCAGCAGCACCACCTACTGACTGAGCTGGGACGTTCCAAAGGCATTGTCACCAATCTGCCTGCCCCAAATTTTATGGACACTGCATCATGTGGTGTGGCACTGTCTCTGTGCGAAATGGGACAGACTTCAATCAGATCTACCAGCTCATGACGAGGTGTTCATGAAGTTCAGTGGGCTATCGGCAGCATCAGAATTATACTTTGCACAGACAGTCATAGACTATCTGTCCGACATATCTGACTGGAGTGTTTGAGTCACAGGGAGAGATTGGATAGTCTGTTTTTTGGTTACTCTCGAGTATGAGAGGCTGAGGGAAAAATTTATAGAGGTTCATAAAATCATGAGGGGCATGGATAGGGTGAACAGTCAAGGTCTTCCACAGGGTAACAGGGTCGAAAACTAAAGAGCATGGATTTAAACTGAGAGGGGAAAAATTACAAAGCGAACTGAGGGGCAATTCCTTCATGCAGAGGATGATGTAGGTGTGGAACAAAGTCATTCGAGTGAATACATGAATAGGAAGGGTATGGAGGGATATGGGTCAGGAGCAAGCGGGTGGGACCAGTTTAATTTGGAGTACATTCAGCTTGGACTGTTTGCATTGAAGGGTCTGTTTCCATGCTGTATGACCCTATGGCTGGATGGAGGAAGCTGGTACAATTACAGCATTGAAAAGGCTTCTAAATGAGGAAATGAATAGGAAGTTTTCAGACTGGTTCAATGATGGTTACAACAGCACATACAAACAGCAGAACAGAAAGCCAACATTAGAGGTTCCAACCTGGTGAAACTGCAAAACAGGACGACTTTTATATGTAACAAGTGACGGACAGAGTTTAGTGATCACAACAACCAATGAGACTTTGCTTTCTCCCCACTGATGCTGCCAGACTTGCTGTGTTCCACAAGTAATTTCTGTTTTTGCATTACATTTAAATTCTGCAGATTTAAATTCTGGCACATTTAGACATAAAAGATGGTGGATAATTGAACCACTGGGTGAGAAGGCTGATCTCCAACAACTGAACCCAGAGTTATGGGGAGTCCAGGACATCAGTCCAAAAGGTAACCTGAAGCATTTGCAACAACCTTCAACCAAAAATACCAAGAGGTTGATCCATTTTAGCCTCCTCTTGACGTCCCCGTGTTTACAGATCCCACTCTCCAAACAATTCAATTCACAGGAGGCACTGGATACTAAAAAGGTTGTCGATCCTGACAACATACGTATCAAAAACTTGTCGCCGGCCAAGCCAAAGTGTTCTCATGCAGCAAAAACATTGGAATGGAGCGAGAGTATGAAAAATTACCCAGGCACATTTTACACAGAAAAAATAGGCAACTCTGATGTTGCCAATTAACGCCTCATCTGTCCATTCTCGAACAAGGAAATGAGAAGGAAGGTGTCAGTAACAGGACTAATAATCAATACCTGGTCAGCAATAACCTGCTTACTGATGGCCAGTTTGGATGCCCCAAGGGCCATTGATTACAGCATTGTTTCAAAGAAGTGGAACTCCAGAGGAGATGGGAGGGGAACCCCCCCCCCCCCCCCCCCCTTAACATCAAGGCACCACTTGACCGAGTGTGACACGAGGAAACCTAGGAAAAAACCACAGTCATTGAGAATCCAGCGCGAAACTCTCTGCTGGTTGCAGCAAGAAGGAAGTCAGTTGTTATTGTTCATGTCAGCAATTTCACCTTCAGGACATCCCTGCAAGAACTATTCAGGAAATATCCAAGTCTAACCATCTTCACCTGCTTCATCAATGAACACTTAGAGGTCTTTCAATGAGCAATGTTAGTATAGTTTTTTGAGAATAGCTACTTCCAAGCAGTCGATCCGGGGTTGATTCCTGGCCATTGCAAGGTTCCAATTTTAAATTCACCTCCAAGAGGAGAGATGAGGGCAGGCCAGTGGATGTTATCTATATGGACTTTAGTAAGGCCTTTAGTAAGGTGCCGCATGGCAGGCTAGTCATAAATGTTAGGTCACATGGCATACAAGGAGAGCGAGCTAATTGCATTCAAAATTGATTCAATGGTAGCAAGCAGAGGGTAATTGTTGAAGGTCATTACTTGGACTGTTGGCCTGTGGCTAATGGTGAGCCACAGGGGTTAAGTGCTTGGACATTGTGGATTTGGTATTTACATCAAAGATCTGGATGGGAATGTACAAAGCATGATTAGTACGTTCTGAGAAGATTTGTAGCTCAGGTTGAGGTTCTGGATGTAGGTTAACTCGCTGAGCTGTAAGGATCATTTCCAGATATTTCGTCACTGACTAGGTAATATCTTCAGTGGGCCTCCGGGCGAAGCACTGTTGATAATTCTTGCCTTCTATTTATATGTTTGGGTTATTTGGGTTGGTGATGTCATTTCAGGTAGTGATGTCATTTCCTGTCGTGTTGTCATTTCCTGCCCTTTTTCTCACTGGGTGTTCAATGTGTTTGTTGATCGAGTTCTGGTTGAAATGCCATGCTTCTAGGAATTATTGTGCGTGTCTCTGTTTGGCTTGTCCTCGGATGGATGTGTTGTCTCAAACGAAGTGGTATTCTTCCTCATCTATATGTAAGGATACCAGTGAGAGAGGGTCATGTCGGTTTGTGGCTAGTTGATGTTCATGTATCCTGGTGGCTAGTTTTCTTCCTCTTTGTCCAATGTAGTGTTTGTTTCAGTTCGGACTCGGTACTTTGTAAATAACAATAGTTTTGCTTGTTGTCTGTATGGGGTCTTTCAAGCTAATTAGCTGCTGGTTTAGTGTATTGGTGGGTTGGACATTATTTTACAGCCATCTAAATCCTGTTTTCTAGCTTCGCTATGTTATCACCTCATATAATGTATTCAGTCCTGTATTTGCATGTTCTTCATTGAATTAGGGTTGAATCCATGGCCTGATGGTAATGGTGGAATAGGAGATATAGAGGCAGGAGAGTCATACAGCACATAAGACTCTTCGATCCAACTCATCCATGCTCTTCAGACATCCCAATCTGACCAAGTTGTTGATCAATTTGCTGTGCTGTTGGTTTTCTTGCAAATGTTTCTTCTCCATCCAGGGTGCCATCTTCAGTGGTGTGCAGCTTCCTGATGAAGTGCTGTTGTTGTGATCTTCCTCCAAATTATACTGTTTTATCTGCGCCAGTTTTAAGTTTGATAAAGTAAAGAGGTCACACCTCTTTACTTCTTTGAATCTTCAAATCAAAGCAAACATTTTTTGTCAATTGAAGATTATTTCATTATTATTCACTTCAATAATCAGAATACACACTTAATTACCCTGCTCAGTTTAGTAACTGTAGCAACCAGCTGATTATTGGTCAGTTCAATAACTGCAGTAAACACCTGATTCATATTCACAGCATATTGCAGTACCAACACATTGAAAATGGCTTTGTAAAGGCCTGAGTTCAAATATACTGCTGTTGCATCTCAATGTCCCACGAAGAAAGTGTGATTCATTTATGGACTCTTAATTCTGTTCAGAGAGCTTCCAAAATGGTTTCTGGCAGTTATACAGCCATTTCATAGTGTTACAGGAACAAGCCCTTCAGCCCTCCAAGCCTGCGCCAATCCAGATCCTGTATCTAAACCTGTCGCCTATTTTCTAAGGATCAGTATCCGTCTGCTCCCTGCCCATTCATGTATTTGTCTCAATACCTCTTAAGTAACACTATTGTGCCCCCCTCTACCACCTCCACTGGCAACGTGTTCCATCCACCCACCATCCTTTGCATAGTTTTCCAAGCATATCTTCCTTTACCCTTTCCCTCTCACGTTGAACTCATGACCCTTACAAGTTGAGTCTCCCACTCTGGGGAAGACTTATTCTCTCCGCCCTGTTTAAAACCTCTCATGATTTTGTAGACCTCAATCGAGTCTCCCCTCAATCTCCGTCTTTCCAATGAAAATAATCCGAATTTACTCAACCTCTCTTCACAGCTAGTGCCCTGCAGACTGAGATTTACTTACAGTGTGGAACAGGCTCTTCGGCCCAGAGGTCCACACCAACCCTCCGAAGAGCAACCCACCCAGACCCATTCCCCTACATTTACCCCGTCACCTAACACTACGGGCAAGTTAACATGGCCAATTCACCTAGCCTGCACAGTTTTGGACTGTGGAAGGAAACCGGAACACCCGGAGGAAACCCACGCATACACGGGGAGAATATGCAAACTCCACACAGACAGTTGCCTGAAGCGGGAATTCAACCAAGTTCTCTGGCGCTGTGAGGCAGCAGTGCTAACTACTGTGCCACCGTGCCGCCCACAAAGGGAAAGAGACCAGCAGCAGGTCATTGTATACATTAGAACAAGCAACATAGGGTAAGAAAAGGACAACATACCAGGCAACATCCTGGTGAACCTCCTCTGCACCCTCACCAAAGTATCTAAACCCTTTTGATAATGTGGCCACCAGCACAGAGCCCACCAAACATTTCAGGAAGCTAGGCAAGCTGCTTTTAGCAGGTGTAAAATGAATATTCCAGGAGAGATGGTGCTACACTAACAATTTAGTTTTTAACAAAACTGACTTTATTTACAAGATTGCTGAATGAAGCACAAACAAGAGATAACACAATATCAAATAACTTAACCTCTCTGAAAACCCAACAGATCATCCCAACCTAATGATGCTGTTTCCAATACTTGCATGAACCCCCATAAACACCCCTTGGTACAAAAGGGAAAATCAAACACAGGGTTTTATAGGAGAGAAGTCAGCGAGAGAGGACCAGCCCGGACCTACTTCTGTGGGTCCAGCAGATTCAAACCACTACTGCTAAAACCTAAACCAAACTAGCGTGATGCTGAGCTGGGACAACTGGCCACTCTCCTTTCATTGGACAAGTGTTGCCTGAGTGAGTATCTGTTAGCGATAATCAAACTGGTCCTAAAACCCCTCAATCTCAGACATTTCGGAGGCTGTGTCATTTCTGACCTCTCTGAGAAAAAGCACCAAGGACTGCATCACCTTGTAAAAGGAGCAGCTTTGTCACAATAGATATTCCTTGACTATCTTGGAGAGGATTCAGAACATTCTCAAATGGGAAAGAGACCAGCAGCAGCTCATTTAATACATTAGAACAAACAACACAGGGCAAGAAAATGACAAGGTTATGAGGAGAGATAATAGGAAATTAGGCAGGAATTTAAAACGTAGATCCACCAGGATGGCAATACCTGGATTACTCCCAGTGCAGATGAATGTGTGGCTGAGGAGCAGGTGTAGGGGAGAAGGATTCACATTTTTGGCTCGTTGGTATATCACTGGGGTAAACGTGTCCTGTATAATTGATTGATTGATTGATTGTAACATGTACCAAGGTGCAGTGAAAAGCTTTGTTTCCGAAAATTACAAGGTAGACCATAGTAACAAAGGATGTACAGATCAACAAATTTAGACAAAGGAGAAAGTGAGACTGCAGATGTTAGAGATCAGGGTCGAGAGGGTGGTGCTGGAAATGCTCAGCAGGTCAGGTAGCATCCGAGGAGTAGCAGAATTGATATTTCGGGCATCAGGTCTTCATCAGGAATGAGGCTTTTGGGTCCAGACAGAGAGGTAAATGGAAGGGGGGATGGAGGGAAGTAGCTGGGAACACAGGTGGATGAAGGTGAAGGAGAAGATTGCAGGTCAGAGGGGGCAGTGGTCGAAATGTCCAGAAGGCGGTACTGAGTTGGAAGTTTGGCACTGGAATCATGGGGGGAGGGGGGAAATGAGGAAACGATTTAAGTCCATATTTATCTAGTGTGTTTGCAGGGTCTCAAGACAGACTATGAGGTGCTCCTCCTCCAGGTGGCGGGTGGTAATGGCTTGGCGGTGGAGGAGGCCCAGGACCTGCATGTCCTTGACGGAGTGGGAAGGGGAGTTGAAGTGTTCACCCACGGGGAGGTAGGGTTGGTGGGTGCTGGTGTCCCAGAGATGTTCTCTGAAACGTTCCACAAAAAGGTGTCCTGTCTCCGTGATGTCAACTTAGATAAAGTCTCACAGGTTGCATTGCACAGGGCGCACATTAGATGAGATCAGCATTCGCAAGGTCAGCATCGTTTGAGGATAGAGCGTCCATTCATAAATCTAATAATCACCGGGAAGAAGCTGTCCCTGAATCCGCTCGTGTGTGTGTTCAGGCTTATGGATCTTCTGTCTGATGGAACAGGTTGTAGCAGTTCATTACCGGGGTGCAATGGGTCTTTGATGATGCTGGCAACCTTTTCATGGCAGCAAGCCATGTAAACGGAGTCCATGGTTGGAAAGGTAGCTTCTGCAGCGCACACCAACTTCTGTAGTTTGTTCCACTCCTGGCCAGAGCAGTTGCCATACCGGGCCTTGATGCACGTGGACATCAGACATTCAATGGTATATCTGTAGATGTTGGTAGTGATCCTTATGGACATGCCAGATTCCCTGAACCTCCTGAGGAATGGTGGGTCTGTGCTCTTTTGATCGTCACATTCACACGGGAGTCCAGGACAGATCGTTGTCACTCCCAGAAACTTAACTCTCTCCAATCCCTCAATCTCAGTTGCAGGGATGTAGATAGGAGCATGTTCTTCTCCATCCTTTCTGAAGTCTATGATCAGTTCTTTAGTTTTGCCGACATTGAGAGAGAGGCTGTTGTCATTGCACCACATTACCAAGCCCTCTATCTCCCTTCGCTTTAAGAAGTACAGGTTGCACCTGAAGTGGAAGGGGTCCAATATATTGCAGAGAGATTTGCTCGAGCTGCTCGGGAGGATTTAAACTAGTCAGGGCTTTGGATGAAACCTAGGGAGTTAGTAAAGAAAGAGATCAGTTTGAGACTGGTGCAATTGGAAAAAGGAGCAAGTCAAACAGTTAGTGCGGCAGGAACAACGCAGAGAATGAGATTGGACTGACAAATTAAACTTCATTTACTTCAATGCAAGATGCTTTTTCGGTAAGACAGATTAACCCAGGGCATGGTTAGGAACATGTGACTGGGCTATAATAGCAATTACAGAGATGGCTCAGGAATTGACAGGACTGGCAGCTTCATGTTTCAGGATCCAAATGCTCAGGAAGTATAGAAAGGGAAGCAAAAAAGGAGGGGTGTGTGTCATTTTTAATTGGGAATAACATTACCAATGTGCAGAGAGAAGTATTCCTAGGACTGTGCCCAGGAAAGTTATTTGAGCTGGAACTGAGAAATACGAAAAAGATAATCACTTTATGAGGATTATATTATAGACCCCTCAGAGTCAGCAGGAAATTGAGTATCAAATGGGTCAGGAAGTCTTAGTTATCAGTCAGACGAACAGAATCGTAATGGTAGTGGGATTTTAACTTTCCAAACATAGACAGTGACTGTTATTGTGTAAAGGGAGTGGATGGAGAAGAATTTGTTCAGTGTGAACAAGAAAAGTTTCTGATTCCGTGTGTCAATACACCTACATTGTGCAACAGTTTACTTATGTTTTGGAAATAAGGCAGGGCAGGCGACTGAGGTGTCAGTGGGGGAGAATTTCTGGGTCAGCGATCATAATTCTATTAGATTCAAAATAATAATGGAAAAGCATTGACTGGATGTGAAAGTTAAAGTTCTAAATTAGAGGAAGGCTGATTTTAATGGGCAAAGTTAAGAACTTTCAAGAAATCATTGGGGCGGATAAAATGAGAAAACTACAAAAATGAGATAAGGAGAGTCCAGAGACAGTATGTTCCTGTTAGTATGAAAGACAAGGCTGGTAAGTGTGGAGAATGCTGGATGACTAGAGAAATTGAGACATCAGGAGGGCAAAAGGAGACATGAGATAGCATCGGCAAATAGGGTTAAGGAAAATCCAAAAGAGTCCGCAAATAAATTAAGGACCGAAAAGGTAAGTAGGAATGAATAGGGCACTTAAAGATCGGCAAGACCGACATGGTGTGGAACCACAGTATTGGGTGATATTAAATGAGTGTTTTGCATCAGTGTTTACTGTGGAGAAGGATATAGAAGCTAGAGAACATGGGGAAATACATAATATCTTGTTGAATAATGTCCATATTACAGAGGAGTAAGTGCTGGACATGGTGGATACTGGGTCAAAGATAAAAGACAGAGGGTGGTGGTGGAGGTTTGTTTTTCAGACTGGAAGCCTGTGACCAGTGGAGTGCCACAAGGATCACTGGTGGGTCCTCTACTCTTTGTCATTTTCATAAATGAATTGGATGCAAGCATAAGAGGTACAGTTAGTAAGTTTGCAGATGACACCAAAATTGGAGATATAGTGGACAGCGATGAAGATTACCTCAGATTACAACAGGATCTTGATCAGTTGGGCCAATGGGCCGAGAGGTGGCAGATGGAGTATAATTCAGACAAATGCGAGGTGCTGCATTTTGGGAAAGCAAATCTTAGCAGGACTTATACACTTAATGGTAAGGTCCTAGGGAGTGTTGCTGAACAAAGAGACCTTGGAGTTCAAGTTCATCGCTCCTTGAAAGTGGAGTCGCAAGTAGATAGGCTAGTGAAGAAGGCATTTCGTAAGCTTTCCTTTATTGGTCAGAGTAATGAATACAGGAGTTGGGAGGTCATGTTGTGGTTGTACAGGGCATTGGTTAGACCAATGTTGGAATATTGCTTGCAATTCTGGTCTCCTTCCTTTCAGAAGGATGTTGTGAAACATGAAAGGGTTCAGAATAGATTTACAAGGATGTTGCAAGTGATGGAGGATCTGAGCTACAGGGAGAGGCTGAACAGGCTGGGGCTCTTTTCACTGGAGCGTCAGAGGCTGAGGGTTGACCTTATAGAAGTTTACAAAATTATGAGGGGCATGGATAGGATAAATAGACAAAGTCTTTTCCATGGGGTCAGCGAGTCCTGAACTAAAGGGCATGGGTAAAAAGTGTGAAGGGAGAGATATAAAAGGGACCTAAGGGGCAACATTATTATGCACAGGGTAGTACGCATGTGGAATGAGCTGCCAGAGGATGTGGTGGAGGCTGGTACAATTGCAACGTTTAAAAGACATTTGGATAGGAAGGGTTTGGAGGGTAATGGGCTGAGTGCTAGCAAGTGGAAAAATATTGGGTTGGGATATCTAGCTGGCATGGACAGGTTGGATCGAAGAATCTGTTTCCATGCTGTACATCTCTATGACTCTGTGACAGTATAACATAAAAGTGAATAAATCCTTAGGACCTGATGAGGTGTACCTGGAACTATTTGGGATGCTAAGGACATGATTGCTGGGCCCCTTGCTGAGATATTTGTGTCATTGGTAGCCACAGATGAGGTGCCAGAAGATAGGAGGTTGGCTAACGTGGTGCCACTACTTAAGAAAGGTGGTAAGGAAATGTCTAGGAACTGTATACTAGTGAGTCTTACATCGGTGTTGGGTATGTTGCTGGAGGGGATCCTGAATGACATGATTTACATGTATTTGGAAAGGCAAGGCCTAGTTAGCGATAGTCAACATGGCTTTGTGCGAAGGAAATTATGTCTCACAAACTTAATTGAGTTTTTTGAAGAAGTAATGAAGAGGATTGATGAGGGCAGAGTGGTAAACGTATGTGTATGGACTTCAGTAAGGTGTTCGACAAGATTTCTCATGGGAGACTGGTGAGGAAGGTTAGATCATTTGGAATACAGACAGAACAAGCAATTTGGATACAAAACTGGCTCTAAGGAGGAGATAGAGAGTGGTGGTAGAGGGCTGCTTTTCAGAATGTAGCCCTGAGACCAGAGGTGTAATATAAGGATGGATGCTGGGCTCCTTGTTTTCTTTGTCATTTATATAAATGATTTGGATGTGAATGGAGGAGGGGTGTTTAATAACTTTGCAGATGATACTAAACTTGGTGGTGCAGTGGGCAGCCAAGAAGGTGAAAGTTCAACAGTCGTCCTGTGAGGGTTTAATCGACACAATTTTGGCCCACTCTCTGGGAAATCTCTGTCTTCACGCTGTTGATTCCACAGTTGCCGGGGGATGGGGGGAGGGGACTCCCTCATCGACGCTTTGGGCTTGATCTGACCATGTCATCCTCAGGCTACAGCCACTTCCATGTACTAGATATCCACTCCTGAGGACCACGACTGCTGCCACACTTCCCATGATACCATTGTCATTGCTGCCTCTCTGCAGATCTTCAGAGGACAAGGAAAATGAAATGACCAGAACCAGAGAGAAGATAAAAATGTGGCCAGCATGAACTGCTGTGCTCTTCCAGCAACACTAATCCAGAATCTGGTTTCCAGCATCTGCAGTCATTGTTTTTACCTCATTGATTTTAATCCTACTGCGAATCATCTTGCAAGGATGCCTGCCTTGAAGAAGTTTTCCTCCTCTCTCTACAAGAATCTCAGGGAGTCCCTCTCTCACTGCAACTCCCAGGTCATTTCCTCTGCCCTGAAGCTCTTCAACCATGTCGTGAAACAAACTCGGTACCACAGCCACATTTGCCTCCTCAGTGCCTGCCTCCGTAACCAACTCATCCCACACGGACTCCGGACCACCTTTAAACCAGCAGAGTTCAGACCCGAACAGGACAAACAGTACAGACTACAGGTTCAAAAACACGAGCAATGGTTCTCCTTCAAGATCCTCTCCTATACGCTTGCAGCAAAGCGCCGGCACCTAACCTCTCTACAGTCAGCCCTGCCTCAGCTGAGGGCCACACTCTCTCAGAATTGCAAAGGACCGACTCTGTACGACATCCTCAAGAGAATTCATACTCTCAACAAACAGTATTTCCATTCCATCTTAAACATCAAAAACAGTAAGTACAACAAACTTTTATCCACCCACCTCCATAACCAAAACTCCTCAATCATTCCAGAAGATTCCCCTGACCTCGGAACCTATTCCAACATTAATCATGCGGCTGATGCAGCTGCCACCCCCACACTGATTGATGATGTCACTTCCGCCCCCATCATGGCCTCTCCCACAACCACTTCCACCCCTCACAATTCCTCATGCATCACATGTGACATCACTTCAGCCCTTCACATCATCGCTGATGCCACATGCTCAGTGACTCCCGCTACTCCTACTGCCGTGGTCACCACCACTTCCGTCCCCACCAGCGCTACTCACCTGCATTCTGCTGACATGCCCCCCACAGACCCCACTGTCACTATCTCCACCCCCCAGAACCCCGAGGGGAACACTACCCCTGTTCATGACTACACCCCGATTCCCCCCACCATCACATCCACTCCAGTTTCAGGTACCACCCCCAATCCCAGCTCTACACCCACACCAGATCCCAGCTCCCAGCCCTGCCGAGTTTTGACCATCCCCCCCAGACCTCCCCCTCACTGAGGATGAACGATCAGTCCTCATCAAAGAACTCACCTTCACCCCCCTCCATCCACGCATCCATGAATTTAATACACGCTGTGACGTCGAACAATTCTTCCTTCGCCTCCGCCGCTGAGCTTACTTTCACAATCAGGACTCCTGCCCACCTTCCGAGGACCCCTTCGCCCACCTCCAACACACTGCATCCACCTGGACACACCGTGCTGGCCTATTACCTGCCCTCAACCTCTTCATTTCCAACTGCCACCGGGACATTAACCTCCTCAACCTGTCTACCTCACTCCCGCACTCCAACCTCTCACCCTCACAACGCTCAGCCCTCCAATCCCTCTGCTCCCATCCCAACCTCACCACCAAGCAAGCGGATAAAGGGGGCGCAGTGGTAGGCTGGTGCACTGACCTCTACACCGCTGAAGCCAAACGCCAACTCGAGGACACCTCTTCCTACTGCCCCCTCGACCATGACCCCACCACCCACCACCAAACCATCATCTCCCAGACCATACAAAACCTCATCACCTCAGGAGATCTCCCACCCACAGCTTCCAACCTCATAGTCTGGGAACCCCGCACTGCCTGGTTCTACCTCCTTCCCAAGATCCACAAGCCTGACCACCCTGGCCGACTCATTGTCTCAGCATGCTCCTGCCCCACTGAACTCATCTCTACCTACCTCGACACTGTCCTATCCCCCCTAGTCCAGGAACTCCCCACATACGTTCGAGACACCACCCACGCCCTCCACCTCCTCCAAGATTTCCGTTTCCCCGGCCTCCAACGCCTCATCTTCACCATGGATATCCAATCGCTCTATACCACCATCCGCCATGACCAGGGCCTCCAAGCCCTCCATTTTTTCTTCTCCAGGCGTCCCCAACAGTACCCTTCCACCAACACTCTAATTCGTTTGGCCAAACTGGTCCTCACCCTTAACAATTTCTCCTTTGAATCCTCCCACTTCCTCCAGACCAAAGGGGTAGCCATGGGCACACGTATGGGCCCCAGCTATGCCTGTCTCTTTGTTGGCTACGTAGAGCAGTTGACCTTCCGTAATTACACCGGCACCACTCCCCACCTCTTCCTCCGCTACATTGATGACTGCATTGGCGCCACCTCGTGCTCCTGCGAGGAGATTGAGCAATTCATCAACTTCACCAACACATTCCACCCTGACCTTAAATTTACCTGGATCATCTCTGACACCTCCCTTCCCTTCCAAGAACTCTCCATCTCTATTAATGATGACCGACTTGACACTGACATTTTTTACAAACCCACCGAATAAAACAGCTACCTGGATTACACCTCTTCCCACCCTACCTCTTGGAAAAAGGCCATACCGTATTCCCAATTCCTCCGCCTCCGCCGGATCTGCTCCCAGGAGGACCAGTTCCACCACAGAACACACCAGATGGCCTCCTTCTTTAGAGACCACAATTTCCCTTCCCACGTGGTTAAAGATGCCCTCCAACGCATCTCATCTACATCCCGCACCTCCGCCCTTAGACCCCACCCCTCCAACCGTAACAAGGACAGAACGCCCCTGATGCTCACCTTCCACCCTACCAACCTTCGCATAAACCAAATCATCCACCGACATTTCCGCCATCTCCAAACAGACCCCACCACCAGGGATATATTTCCCTCCCAACCCCTTTCCGCCTTCCGCAAAGACTGTTCCCTCCGTGACGACCTGGTCAGGTCCACGTCCCCCTACAACCCACCCGTCCATCCTGGCACTTTCCCCTGCCAACGCAGGAACTGTAAAACCTGCGCCCACACCTCCTCCCTCACCTATACCAAGGCCCTAAAGGAGCCTTGAACATCCATCAAAGTTTTATTTGCACATCCACTAATATCATTTTTGTATTCGTTGCTCCCAATGCGGTCTCCTCTATATTGGGGAGACTGGGCACCTCCTAGCAGAGTGCGTTAGGGAACATCTCCGGACACCCGCGCCAATCAACCACACTGCCCCATAGCCCAACATTTCAACTCCCCCTCCCACTCTGCCGAGGACATGGAGGTCCTGGGCCTCCTTCACCGCCGCTCCCTCACCACCAGACGCCTGGAGGAAGAACGCCTCATCTTCCGCCTCGGAACACTTCAACCCCAGGGCATCAATGTGGACTTCAACAGTTTCCTCATTTCCCCTTCCCCCACCTCACCCTAGTTCTAAACTTCCAGCTCAGTAACTGTCCCCATGACTTGTCCGGACTTGTCCTACCTCCCTATCTCCTTTTCCACCTATCCATTCCACCCTCTCCTCCCTGACCTATCACCTTCATCCCCTCCCCCACTCTCCCATTGTACTCTATGCTACTTTCTCCCCCCCCCCCACCCTCCTCTAGCTTATCTCTCCATGCTTCAGGCTCACTGCCTTTTTTCCTGATGAAGGGCTTTTGCCCGAAACGTCGATTTCGCTGCTCGTTGGATGCTGCCTGAACTGCTGTGCTCTTCCAGCCCCACTAATCCAGAATCCCCTGATACTCAAGCCAAACTACTGGTGACACCTTTGGGACATGATTGGATTACCTCTTTGCTTCTACTCTCGTTGATTCTGTGCATAATTGTACACGGTTGGACAAGGAGGGAATGGCTAATACTTTATTACAAACGTGGTGGCACCCGAATTTCCAGAAAGCAGCTAAGAAAAGACTTGAAACAAAAGACGAATGTGTAAAAGTAATTTCCCTGCAATCTGGAACCACCCCGCCCTTGCCTCGTGGGGCCTGCTACTTATCTACAAGTTGGTTTTATACAATTATCTCGAGTACATTGTAAGAAATTGTCTGGTAATAGGAGATTCATTTCGTAGATTGATCGGAACCATCCCAACGCCTGGTAATCCTGTTACCACAGGTGTTTAAAAGGTGTGAAAATATCTACGGAAGTTAACCAAACCTTTCCAAAGTTTCCATTCACAGGTCCGCCAAGCTTGGAATTTGGATCGGGGGAAACTTGGAGCCTCAGTGGAAAGGTTCATATCTTATTCTGCGAGTCACCCGCACAGCAGTCAAGGTAAGGCGAAGACCCGAGTGGACACACGGAACCTGAGGCAGGAGAGTCCCACAGCCCCAGCGGGAGCTGAGCAGACACTGCCAGAGGCACTAGCTCACCCTCCTGCTGCAGAATGTGCAGATGAATCACCGGAGAGCTCTGTGTTCCTCATTGCCTTATTTGCACTGATTGGGCAGGAGGTGGATAGAAGAGACAACATCATGAGCTCAGTCATTGGTTAACTCCTGTCTTCATATGGATCACATTTACAAACAGAAGATTAAGCCCTCTGGCTGCTGGGTGTGCACCCATACCCCCCCGTACATTCTAATAGAGGGATCCCCGGAAATCATTCAATTTAATGAATCCGAAAGAGCTGAATGGTGTTTGGAACAAAAACGATCGTTGGAATTATCCATTTGGGGGAGGTCAGTCTGAAAGGGAGTCTCATGACTCCTTTATGCGAGACCCTGACAGGGCCATTTAAGCTGCCAGTGATAATTTCACCTGGGAGTCCGCAGGTTACAGTATGGAAAAATATGAAGTTGGGTTCCAATCTCACTCGACCTTTCACAATAATCCCACAGGTGAAGGTACACGCATTGGGGTCTATCTGCTTTAAACGCAGCCCCAAGGCAGAGTGGAATGCTGAAATCAGTAAATGTAGCCATTCCCTGCTCCTCCCATCATCCAGGCACCGATCAGCTTCCTCTGGCAGTACTCTGAGCCGACTACTAGTGCCATGTTCAAAACCCTTTCGACTGGAATTCAGTCGAATTACTTACTAGTGGATAATGGTAACTATTTCACTTGCAGCCACAAGGCCTAGCCCTGGCCTCCACTCTCCTGGACTGGGAGTTGCTCTCTCGGGGAGGTGGTTCCCCTCATTTACCATTTGCACTCCTCCCCATTTAAATAACCTTCATCTCATACCAAGATAACTCAGAAGCTGAGGGTCCCTTTGCCATTAAGTTTTCTCCTTTCTGGAACCGCTCGGCTAATAAAGGAAGTTTGAGGGGGATCTGCCTCTGGAGGTAGTATGGGCTGAAGTCAGAAATAGGAAAGGTGCAGTCACCTTGTTGGGTGTTTACTATAATTCCCCCAATAGCAGCAGAGATGTGGAGAAACAGATTGGGAAACAGATTTTTGAAAAGGTGCAGAAGCCACAGGGTCGTAGTCATGGGCGACTTCAACTTCCCAAATATTGATTGGAAGCTCTTTAGATCAAGTAGATTGGATGGGGCGGTGTTTGTGCAGTGTGTCCAGGAAGCTTTTCTAACGCAGTATGTAGATTGTCCAACCAGAGGGGAGGCCATATTGGATTTGGTCCTCGGTAATGAACCGGGACAAGTGGTGGGCTTGTTAGTGGGTGAACATTTTGGTGATGGTGACAACAAGTCTGTGACTTTCACCTTGGTTATGGAGAGAGATAGGTGCGCACAACAAGGTAGATTTTACAATTTGGGGAAGGGAAATTACGATGCTGTAAAATAGGATTTGAGGAGCATACGTTGGGAGCATAGGCTGTCAGGGAAGGATGTGGTGGAAATGTGGAACTTTTTCAAGGAGCAGATACGACGTGTCCTTAATATGTATGTACCGATCAGGCAGGAAAGAAATGGTTGTATGAGGGTGCCTTGGTTGACGAGGGAGGTTGAATGTCTAGTAAAGAGGAAGAAGGAGGCTTACATAAGGTTGAGGAAACAGGGTTCAGACAGAGCAGTGGAGGGATACGGGATAGCCAGAAGGGACCTGAAGAAAGGGATTAGGAGAGCTAAGAGAGGGCACAGAGAGAAAACTCCTTGGCGGATAGGATCAAGGATAACCTCAAGTCATTTTATGCGTATGTGAGAAACCTGAGAATGACGAGAACGAGGGTAGGTCCGATCAAGGACAGTAGTGGGAGACTGTGTATAGAGTCGGAAGAGATAGGAGAGGTCTTGAACAAGTACTTCTCTTCAGTATTTACGAACGAGAGGGACCGTATTGTTGAAGACGAGAGTGTGAAACGGACTGTTAAGCGAGAAGAGATACTTGTTAGGAAGGAAGATGTGTTGGACATTTTGAACAACTTGAGGATAGACAAGTCCCCCGGGCCTGACGGGATATATCCTAGGATCATGTGGGAAGCAAGAGAGGAAATTGCAGTACCGTTGGCAATGATCTTCTCGTCTTCACTGTCAACGGGGGTGGTACCAGGGGACTGGAGAGTAGCGAATGTTGTGCCCCTGTACAAAAAAGGGAATAGGGATAACCCCGGGAATTACAGGCCAGTTAGTCTTACTTCGGTGGTCGGCAAAGTAATGGAAAGGGTACTGAGGGATAGGATTTATGAGTATCTGGAAAGACACTGCTTGATTAGGGACAGCCAGCACGGATTTGTGAAGGGTAGGTCTTGCCTTACAAGTCTTATTGAATTCTTCGAGGAGGTGACCAAGCATGTGGATGAGGGTAGAGCAGTGGATGTAGTGTACATGGATTTTCGTAAGGCATTTGATAAGGTTCCACATGGTAGGCTTATGCGGAAAGTCAGGAGGCATGGGATAGAGGGAAATTTGGCCAATTGGATAGAAAACTGGCTAACCGGTCGAAGTCAGAGAGTGGTGGTAGATAGTAAATATTCAGCCTGGAGCCCGGTTACAAGTGGAGTTCCACAGGGTTCAGTTCTGGGTCCCCTGCTGTTTGTAATTTTTATTAATGACTTATATGAGGGAGTCGAAGGGAGGGTCAGTAAATTTGCAGATGATACGAAGATAGGTGGAGTTGTGGACAGTGAGGAGGGCATTTGTCGTTTGCAAAGGGACTTAGATATGATGCAGAGCTGGGCTGAGGAGTGGCAGATGGAGTTCAACCCTGCCAAGTGTGAGGTTGTCCATTTTGGAAGAACAAATAAGAATGCGGAATACAGGGTTAATGGTAGGGTTCTTCGTCAGGTGGAGGAACAGAGGGATCTTGGGGTCTATGTACATAGATCTTTGAAGGTTGCCACTCAGGTGGATAGAGTTTGTAAGAAGGCCTATGGTTTATTATCGTTCAACGGCAGAGGGATTGAATTCAAGAGTCGTGAAGTGATGTTGCAGCTGTACAGGACTTTGGTTAGGCCACAGTTGGAGTACTGTGTGCAGTTCTGGTCGCCTCACTTTAGGAAAGATGTGGAAGCTTTGGAGAGGGTGCAGAGAAGATTTACCAGGATGTTGCCTGGAATGGAGAGTAGGTCGTACGAGGATAGGTTGAGAGTTCTCGGCCTTTTCTCGTTGGAACGGCGAAGGATGAGGGGTGACTTGATAGAGGTTTAGAAGATGATCAGAGGAATAGATAGAGTAGACAGTCAGAAACTTTTTCCCCGGGTACAACAGAGTGTTACAAGGGGACATAAATTTAAGGTGAAGGGTGGAAGGTATAGGGAAGATGTCAGGGGTGGGTTCTTTACCCAGAGAGTGGTGGGGGCATGGAATGCGCTGCCCGTGGGAGTGGTAGAATCAGAATCATTGGCGACCTTTAAGCGGCATTTGGATAAGTACATGGATGGGTGCTTAATCTAGGTTAGAAGTTCGGCACAACAGCGTGGGCCGAAGGGCCTGTTCTGTGCTGTATTGTTCTATGTTCTATGTTCTATGAAGTTAGATTCATAGATCATAGAACATTACAGCGCAGTACGGGCCCTTTATGGAACCGCTCAGCTAACAGAGGAAGTTATATTCATAGAACACAGTAAAATTGTGGATCGCATGAAGGTCGGTGGAGCTGCGGATAGACAGAAGGATGTTTGAGGTTACAGAGGGACATAGATAAGCTGCACAGCTGGGCTGAGAGGTGAAAAATGGAGTTCGATGCAGGAAAGTGTGAGCTGAGTAGTACAGGCCCTTTGGCCCAATAGATTGGTTGTGCCAATCTGTGAAACCAATCTGAATCCCATCTAACCTACACTATTCCATTTTCATCCATATGTTTATCTAATGACCATTTAATTGCCCTTAAAATTGACGAGCCTACTACTGTTTCAAGCAGTGCTTTCCACGCTCCGTACTACACGTTGAGTAAAGAGACTATCTCTGACATCTGTCCTATATCGATCACCCCTCAATTTAAAACTGTCCTCTCATGTTAGCCATCACCATCCAAGGAAAAAGGCTCTCAGAGTCCACCCTGTCTAATCCACTGATTATCTTCTCTGTCTCTTTTAAGTCACCTTTCAACCTTCTTCTCTTGAGCAATAAACACCTCAAGACCCTCAGCCTTTCCTCATGAGGCCCTCCCTCCATACCAGGAAATATTCTGGTAAATCTCATTGGAACTATTTCCAATTCTTCTACATCCTTCATATAAATTGGCGAACAGAACTGTATGCAGTACTCCACGTGTGGCCACATCAGAGTTTTGTGCAGCTGTAACATGAGCTCGTGGCTCTGAAACTCAATCCCTCTACCAATAAAAGCGAACACACTGTATACCTTCTCAACAACACAATCAACCTGGGTGGCAACTTTTAGGGATCTATGTACTTGGACACCGAGATCTCTCTACTCATCTACACTACCAAGAATCTTACCATTAGCCCAGTACTCTGCATTCCTGTTACTCATTCCCAGTGAATCACCTCACACTTTTCCACATTATACTAAATTTGCCACCTCTCAGCCCAGCTCTGCACCTTATCTATGTCCCTCTGTAACCTCAATCAAATTCCTGCACTATCCACAACTCCACCGATCTTAGTGCAATCCACAAATTTACTAACCCATCTTTCTACGCCCTCATCCAGGTCATTTTTAAAATAAAGACAAACAGCAGTGACTCCAAAACAGATCCTTGTGGTACACCACTCGTAACATTTCCCATCAACCACCACCCTATGTCTTCTTTCAGCTAGTCAATACCTGATACAAATGCTAAATCGCCCTCAATCTCATACCTCTGTATTTTCTGAAATGGCCTACCATGGGGAACCTTATCAAACACCTTAATGAAATCCATAACCACCTCATTAACCGTTTTACCCTCATCTACCTGTTGGGTCACCTTCTTAAAAATCCCAATAAGGTTTGTGATGCATGACCTACTCTTCACAAGACCATATTGACTGTCCCTAATCCAGATGATTATAAATCCTAACTCTTATAATCCTTTCCAAAACCTCACCACAACCGATGTAAGACTCATTAGTCTATAAATACCAGTGTTGTACCTACTCCCATCCTTGAACAAAGGGAACAACTTTTGCTATCCTCCAGTATTCCAGCACTATTCCTGTAGAGAGTGATGAGATAAAAATCAAAGCCAATGGTTCTGCAAATTCCTCTCGAGATTCCCAGAGAATCGTAAGATAAATCCCATCTGGCCCACGGGGCTTATATATTCTCATAATATCCATAATTGCTCACACCTACATTTTGTGAACCAAAACCCATCTAGTCTAGGAGCCTGTATCTCAGTACTCTCCTCGACAACATTGTTCTTTTTCCAGTGTGAATACTGATGCAAATTATTCATTTAGCACATCTCCTATCTCCTCGGTCTCCATGCACAACTCCCCACTACTGTCCTTGGCTGGTCCGAGTGTTGCGCCTGTCATTCATATATTTCTGAAATACTTATAGAAACCTTTAGAGTTCTCTTTGATCCTAGCTGCCAATGACTTCTCATGTCCGCTCTTGGCTCTTCTTAGCTCTCTCTGTAAGTCTTTCCTGGCTAACCTATAACTCTCAAGCACTCGAACTGACCGTCATGTCGCATCCTCACACAAGCTTCCTTCTTCCTCTTGACAAGAGATTCAACTTATTTAGTAAACCACAGCTCCCTCCCTTGACCACTTCCTTCCTCCCTGCATGACAGGTACACACTTATCAAGGACACATAATAGCTGTTCCTTGAACAAGCTCCACATTCACTCGTGCCCATCACCTGCAGCTTCCGTCCCCATCCTATGCATCCAAAATCTTGCCTAATCATATCATAATTGCCTTTCCCCCAGCTATAATTCCTGCCTTTCGGTACATACCTATTCCTTTCCATTGCTAACTTAAATGTAACCTAAGTCTAATCACTATCAAAGTGCTCACCTACCTCCAAATCTAACACCTGGCCTGGCTCATTACTTAGCACTAAATACAATGTGGGCTCACCTCTTGTTGGCCCATCTAAATAATGGCCTCGGTTCGTGAGGAAATAGCGAACGGCATGCCATCAGTCCTTGAACAACTAAGTGCAGAAGTGATAGCCATTTGCACAGTCACCCTACAAAACCAATTGGCCTTAGTTTGTCCATGCGCTGACAAAGGGGGCACATTGGCCATTATTGGCTCTGATTGCTGCACCTATACTCCTGACCCCAGTAAGAACATTACAAACCTCGCCAATCACAGGGCAGCCTCTAATCCCCATGACACCAGTTCCCGATGAGTGGTCAGTCCGGATCCTGGGGCTGCGCCCTCCTACAAGGGTTTATGGTTCTTGTTGTTACTTTTATTACTCTTTCGGTTCTTATTGCCTTCCTTAAGCAGTGCTGTGCATGCACCAACTCACTGCTGTTACCTGCCATCCCATGATCCTCCCAGTTGACCAAACTCACTGTTGCTCAAACCCCCTCCCGACCATGGGGCAGAATTCACGAATGAGATTGCCACGGACTCTGAGAGGAAGCCATCTGACTCTGAACCACCACAACCACCGGATAACACCACCCCCCCTCCCCATCCCCCGCTTTTGCCAAGGCTCTGGACATACTCTTTTGATCCCATGCAAAACAAAGGATGGATTGTGGAAGTAGTTCTGTGGCACTAGAGGCCATTTTCGTTTAGACTTACAACTTAGCGTCATAGAGATGTACAGCACCGAAACAGACCCTTCTATATAACTCGTCCATGCCGATCAGATAACTTAACCTAAACCAGTCCCATTTGCCAGCACCCGGACCATATCGCTCTAAAACCTGCTTATTCATATACCCAGCCAGATTCCCTTTAAAACGTTGTAATTGCGCCAGCGTTCACCACTTCCTTTGGCAGCTTGTTCTATGCATGCACCACCCTCTGCATGAAAATGTTACCCTGAGGTCGCTTTCATATCTTTCCCCTCTCATCCTAACCCTATGCGCTCGAGTTCTGGACTCTCCCTATCCCAGGGAAAATACCTTGTCTATTTACCCTATCTTTGCCCCTCATGATTTTATTAACCTCAATAAGGTCACAGCTCAGCCTCCAACGTTCCAGGGAAAACAGCTCCAGCCTATTCCTGAAAGCTCAAATACTCCAACCCTGGCAATCATTTCTGTACTCTTTCAAGTTTCACAACAGCTTTCCAATAGGAAGGAGACAAGAATTGTATGCAATATTCCAAAAGTGGCCTAACCAATGTCCTGTACAGGCGCAACATGACCTCCCAACCCCTATATTCAATATCCTGACCAATGAAGGAAAGCATACCAAACACCTTCTTCACTATCCTATCTACCCACGACTCTACTTTCAAGGAGATATGAACCTGCAATCCAAGGTCTCTTTGTTCATCAACACTCCATAGGACCTTACCATTAAGTGTATCAGTCCTGCTCTGATTTCCTTTTCCAAAATGCAGCACCTCACATTTATCTGAATTAAACTTGATCTGCCACTTCTCAGCCCATTGGTCCATCTGATCAATATCCTGTTGTAATCTGAGGTAAGCTTCTTCGCTGTCCACTACACCTGCAATTTTGATGTCATCTGCAAACTTACTAACTTGACGTCTTATGCTCACATTCAAATCATTCATATAAATGACGAAAAGTAGTCGACAAAGCACTGATCCTTGCGGCATTCCACTGGTCACAGGTTCACCAGTATATCGTTCCCTCACTTGTCCTTACCACCCTTCTTAAATAGTGGCACCATGTTAGCCAACTTCCAGTATTTTGGCACATTCATGATACAAATATCTCAGCAAGGGCCCAGCAATCACTTTCCTAGATTCCCACAGAGTTCTAGGTGCACTTGGTCAGGTCCTGGGGATTTTTCTGCTTTTATGCGCTTCAAGATATCCAGCACCTCCTCTTCTGTAATACGGACATTTTTCAAGGTGTCACCATCGACTTCCCTTCATTCTATACCTTCCATGTTCCTTCTCACAGTAAACACTGATGCAAACTACTCGTTTAGTATCTCTCCCATTTTCTGTGGCTCCACACAAAAACTGCCTTGCTGATATTTGAGGGGCGCTATTCTCTCCCTCATTACCCTTTTGCCCTTCATGTATTTGAAAAAAAAAACCTTTAGATTCTCCTTAATGCTATTTGCCAAAGCTAACCAATGTCCCTTTTTGCTCTCGTGATTTTCCTCTGAAGTATACTCCTACTGCATTTATACTCTTCTAAGGATTCACTCGATCTATCCTGTCTATACCTCACACATGTTTCCTTCTGTTACTTAACCAAACACACAATTTCTTTAAGGTAATCAACCAAACCGCCCCGTGGCCCAACATTTCAACTACCCCTCCCGCTCTGCCGAGGACATGGAGGTCCTGGGCCTCCTTCACCGCCGCTCCCTCACCACCAGACGCCTGGAGGAAGAACGCCTCATCTTCCCCCTCAGAACACTTCAACCCCAGGGCATCAATGTGGACTTCAACAGCTTCCTCATTTCCCCTTCCCCCACCTCATCCTAGTTTCAAACGTTCAGCTCAGTTACTGTCTCCTTGACTTGTCCGACCTGCCTATCTTCTTTTCTACCTATCCACTCCACCCTCTCCTCCTTGACCTATATCACCTTCATCCCCTCCCCCACTCTCCCATTGTACTCTATGCTACTCTCTCCCCACCCCCACCCTCCTCTCGCTTACCTCTCCATGCTTCAGGCTCACTGCCTTTATTCCTGATGAAGGGCTTTTGCCCGAAACGTTGATTTCGCTGCTCGTTGGATGCTGCCTGAACTGCTGTGCTCTTCCAGCACCACTAATCCAGGACACAATTTCTTTAGTCATCCGGACAACTACCAGCCTTTCTTTTCACCCTGATAGGAATATATTGTCTCTGGACTCTCATTATCTCATTTCTAAAGGCTTCTAATTTTCCAGCCTTCCCTTTACTAGCAAAAATCTGCCCCCAATCAGCTTTTGAATAATACCGTCAGAATTAGCTTTCCTCCAATTTAGAATTTCAACTTTTAGATCTGGTCTATCCTGTTCCATGACTGTTTTAAAACTGATAGAATTATGGTCGCTGACCACAAAGTGCTCCCAATTGACACGTCAGTCACCTGCCCTGCCTTATTTCCCAAGAATAGGTCAAGTTTTGCACCTTTTCAGTGGGTTCATCGACATACTGATTCAGAAGGTCTTCTTGTACACACATAAATTCCTCTGCTTCTAATCCCTTAACACTGTGGCAGTCCCAGTCTACGTTTATAAACTTAAAATTAACTGCCACAACCACCCTATTATTCTTACTCGTTTCCCAATTTCCTGCTGACGATTGGGGTCTATAATAGAAGCCCATTAAGGTCATCATCCCTTTTTAATTTCTCAGTTCCACCCAAATGACTTCCCTGGATGTATTTCTAGGAATATCCTCTTGAGCCACAGCTGGGATGCTATCCGTTATCAAAAATGCCACTCCTCCTCCTCTCTTGCCTCCATTTCTATCCTTCCTTGCCCATCCTGTTCTTCCCTGTCCCATGTTTCCGTAAATGCTGTGATATCCCATACCTTCCCTATTAGTCCACTTGCATTGAAATAAATGCAGTTTAATTAATCAGTCCTACCTTGTTCCTGCCTGCACTGACTGTTTGACTCACTTCCTTTCTATACTGTACCAGTCTCGGATTTAGCTCTTTCCTCATTTTCTCCCTGGTCCCACACCCCCACCTTACTAGTTTAAATCCTCCAGAGCAGCTCTAACAAATCTCCCTGCATGAATGTTAGCCCCCTTCCAATTCAGGTGCAAATTGTCCTTCTTGTACACGTCACTTCTACCGCTGAAGAGATTTCAATGATCCAAAAACGTGAATCATTCTTCCTTGCACCGGCTGCTCAGCCATGCATTAATCTGCTCTATCCTCGTATTTCTGATCTCACCAGTTTATAGAACCAGGAGTAATCCAGATATTACTACCCTCAAGGAACACCTATTTAAATTCCTACCTAACCTTCGGTATTCCCCTTTCAGAATCTCATCCTTTTCCCTTCCTATGTCATTGGTACGAATATGTACAATGACCTCCTGTTGGTCCTCTACCCTTTGAGAACATTCTGTGCCCTCTCTGAAACATCCTTGGTCTTGGCACCAGGGAGGCAACACACCATTCTGTTTTTGTTTTGCTGATGGCCACCGAAACATCTGTCTGTGCCCCTTCCGAGAGTCTCCCTGAACACAATCGATCGCTTGTGTTAGGGAACCAGGCGTTCCTCTCATTACATTAGAACCAGTATCGATACCAGAATCTGGGTCATGCTACACTCCCCTGAGAATCCATCACCTCCTACATTTTCCAAAACAGCATACTTGTTTGAAATGGGTTTAACCATAGAAGACTCCTGCCTACCTCACTTACCTTTCCTGGAGTTAGCCCAACTATGTGACTGTATCTGCGGCTGTTCTCCCTTCTGATAATTGCCATCCATCAAACCACCTCACTCTTGTAAATTGCTCATTGTCGAACTGTCGCTCAAACTGGTCTAATCGATCTGATAGGTTTCACAACCAATGGCATTTATTATAACTTGTGAAATCTCTCGAAACTCCCACATCCGACAAGAAGAGCATATCACACTACTAAAAGCCATTTTGCTCCTTCCAATCTACAGACCTGGAACATAGCACCGTCTTATTGCTCTACAAAAAACTGTGCCAGGCTATCTTCGTACTTATGGCTTATATTTTAAAAGTTTAATCAAGAGACAGATACCAATAAAACATAGAATCAAAAAGTATCCACTTTGCTCACTCTTGTAGACGTACAGCACGGCTATACTTAAAACTATTCACTGATCTGTTTCTGTGCTGTGACCTTGCCCAAACAGGTTCCTCAAGATCAGTTGTGAATTTCACTGTTGTTAAGTTTCCATGAATGTCCAGTGATACATGAATTCAAAGAGCAAAAACAGTAGCTGGGCTAAAAAGCCATTACTCAGAGAACTTTACAACTAACAGTGTGAAAATGATTATATGTGACCGTCTGACCCAACTTCGGAAATAAAGAGATTATGTTTTTACCCAGATGAAAGTGAAAATTATGGAAAATTATGTTTTTTTGCATTACTCATGAAATTTTATTATCTACAGAATGTCGTTAAATCAGCAATATAACTACACATTATTTACAGTGAACTAAAACTATGCATTTTTATATATTTTTTTGGCAAGCCCACACTTTATCCAATGAAGTTGTAGGTTTGCCATCTAGTGGCTGTTTTGTGGTATTGTATCACCTGAAACACTTATAAACACTTGTTGCTGATTGTATTTCAGAGCAGTTCATGAACTGCTTCCTATGATATACATGGGGTGAATAAACATTGTCAATACTGAGGTTTGTTTCCGGGATTTTATTCAACACTCAGCAAATAAAAGCTTTTCTTTCTTATTGCTAATTGTTTGATGTACTTGTCCAATAATGCTTTTTATTATTTGTACAGGCCACCTAGACTGCCCTGTATCTCAACAGTCTCCAGTCTTCTTCAGTTAATGAATATTTTGCGTGTCCATGCTGAATACGTGATGAGCAATGTTTAATATTATACTTCATCTGCTACTTTTTTGGTTACTCACCTTAACTACATGTTCTCGATGGAGAATTTTACTCTTCGACTCATTAATTTCCTTCTTACCTCTGTATTAGTGTGAGTACAGTTTGTAATGATGATTGAACCAACACTGATATCTCATTACAGTTTAACGACATGCAAATGACCCATTTGTCTTCAATCTGTTTCTCATTATGATTCAAATTTCGCTCTAAACTAGTACATTCACCCCATCAATATGTGCTGTAAGAACAGACTGTAATATTATTTCTGGAATATTACAAAATGTCCTTGAGAAATTCAAATATGCTACATCTGCAGGCCACCTTGTATCAGTCCTGCCTGATGTATCCTCATAGGTTATAGACTATTTGACCATCATGTTTTTCTTTTCAGAAAACACGATTAGCTTTTCTTCATTTCGAAACATCTTACAAAAACCTCCTTAAAAAAGGCAGTGTAGCAATGTTTTCCCTGACGGTAACTGTTAGACTGACAAGGACATTATTTCCTGGTCCTGTTTCCCAACCTTGGGTTGAGGAGAAGTAACCTTCTTGTTAATCTCAGTCAGTGAGAGGGATTGAACCCATGCTGTTGGCACCACTGTGTATCATAAACCAGCTGACCAGCTAACCAACCCACTCACAGAAGGTTCAGGTCAGATTAGAATCAGAAACTGGCAGTGCCATGCATCTGGGAAATGGAGGTGAGGCTGTGCAATTCAGAGGCTGAACTACTGTTCAGGATTAAAACAGTAATGCTGCTGAATGAAAAGAGGTCGTTGTGATGTTAGCCCCTGGCAGGTAAAACAGTGACAATGATTTGACTGGATGGGGGGGGGGGGGGGGGGTAAACACCATGATGACTATTTCACCCTGAGAAATGAGCAGGCGGACAGCATGAAAAAATGTATTTCGAGAACAATTAATTTTCACAAGTGCAATCCTTAGCCACATCAGAATAGGCTATTCTGAGTGAGAACAGAGATTGATACTGACTTAGTTTGGGAAGAAAGTTTTGGCTTAACTCTTTTTAAACCAAAGTCAAGCTCAAAAGGAAAGGAGATTTCATCATCTTTTTCATCTCCTTCCTGAATTTGATTTGTGTAGCTACATAAATACATGGGTTTGTACAGGAACTCACATACATGAGAATGTACCCAGATTCAGTGGCAATATATGTTGGAGCTGTGTGATTCCCTCAGTAATACGCTGTTGTGTAAGCTTGCTAGTTAAAAAGTTAATGACTGCTGTTCGACCCAAAGGACAAAACTGCCTGATACACTGAACAGTAACATGATGGATTTCCTTCTGCTTTTCATCTCTGGGTCAGTGCTATTCTCGTTGCTAAGACCCCGCAGTGCCCTACGGACTTTGCTGGCCACTAAAATACGCCGAACTGTCAAAGAGTTAAACAGTAATATCAAACAAAAAGGCAGCCATGCAACTAAAATATATTTCACCCAAGAGTAGGACTCACCTGCAGACGATGTATAAAAGGCCATATTGGAGTGACATCCCCAGGCAATGCTGGAAATTATTCAGCTGGGGTCATAGGTAAACCAGAAGGGTATGCTCTCCAAAGAAATCAGGGCAGCCAGTGTGGTTACAATCACAGTGACAGTTCTCACTGTGCAGTAGCTTGTTTGAAACTTCTGACAATAAATCATTACAAACGGGTCAATTGTAAAAAAAGACAGTAAAGCTCACAGACATATCCAAAGTGGCATGATTAACACAGAGAATGAACTTACAATCAGCAGTCTAGTATAGAAATGAATGTGGGAAGTGATAACTCAAAATATGATACACAAAGACATTGAAAAATATCAGCAAGAAATCTGCAGTTGCCATGGCAATCATGTAAGCCAGGATACAGTTAGAATGTCCATAAAATCTACTGGAGAGAATGATGATGGTCAGCAGGTTTGCTGTAGAAGGGAGAGAAAAGAGATTAGAAGTGGGACTTTAATAAAGAAATATCACAGGAAATGTTTGAGTCATAGTCTGATGTGGTTTTACATTGAATTACCCAAAGACTTGTTTATATAAAGAAGATGAACCGACTGACAATTTGAGGACAAAACAACATTGAAAATGTAATGAGGTAAAAACAATGACTGCCGATGCTGAAAACCAAATACTGGATTAGTGGTGCTGGAAGAGCACAGCAGTTCAGGCAGCATCCAACGAGCAGCGAAATCGACGTTTCGGGCAAACGTCCTTCATCATGAAAATGTAACAGAACATAGAACATAGAAGAATACAGCGCAGTACAGGCCCTTCGGCCCTCGATGTTGCGCCGATCAAAGCCCACCTAACCTACACTAACCCACTATCCTCCATATACCTATCCCATGCCCGCTTAAATACCCATAAAGAGGGAGAGTCCACCACTGCTACTGGCAGGGCATTCCATGAACTTACGACTCGCTGAGTGAAGAACCTACCCCTAAATTCAGTCCTATATCTACCCCCCCTTAATTTAAGGCTATGCCCCCTTGTAATGTCTGTGCTCTTCCAAGAAACTTTATAGTTCAATGATGGCAATGTCTAAATCATTTCTAGATAATTTCTAAACATTTCTTGATTCCAACATTCCGTTTGGACACAAACATTGATTTAACATTAAAGATGTGATTTTCTTTGCTGATACTCATCCTGGTGGAGTTGCTCAGTAAGTGTGCATCACCGAGCCTGTCTTCCCCAGTACCTTCTGATGCATAAGTGACTCTACAATGAGGACTATTCCTGAAATCTGTTCCATGAACATCACGACATTCACTGTCCACAAAGGAAAATAACATTGTCTTACCAAGAACGCCAAAGGCTGCTATAACAGTAGAATAAATGTTCTTTATGTGGAGAATTGTTATCATTCTTTCGAGAAGAATTTGAAAAGTCCCTCACATTCTCTGGCTCCTTGTGAAATCCAGCTGAGATCCTGAATTTCACCTCCTTTATAGATCAATACATCTCCCTGAGTGTAAATGCGAACATAAAATAGCTGCATCAAAACAATTTCTGGGCGGCACGGTGGCACAGTGGTTAGCACTGCTGCCTCACAGCGCCTGAGACCCAGGTTCAATTCCCGCCTCAGGCGACTGACTGTGTGGAGTTTGCGTGTTCTCCCCGTGTCTGCGTGGGTTTCCTCCGGGTGCTCCAGTTTCCTCCCACAGTCCAAAGATGTGCAGGCTAGGTGAATTGGACATGCTAAATTGCCTATAGTGTTAGGTAAGGGGTAGATGTAGATGCAGATGTAGGGGTATAGGTGGGTTACGCTTCGGCGGGGCGGTGTGAACTTGTTGGGCCGCAGGGCCTGTTTCCACACTGTAAGTAATCTAATTCGTGGCAAACAAGGGATGGCTTTTTAACTCAGTGCGGCTGGATGATCAGGGGGTAAATACAAAGCTCAGACGATGAATTCCCAAACATTAAACCTGGAGAAGGGAAGATGAACCCAAAGTGTAGGGAATATTTTGTGAAGGCTGAATAGGACATTGCTGTTGTGGAATCATGCTAATTAATGCAAATCTTCAATATATTGTTCTTTAATAAGATTGCTTTGCCCAAGAATGACAGTGAAATATAATGGTACTGACTGGTATTTTGCTCCTCGCAGTAGGATGCATTGTGAAATGTCATTAGCAGTGATGGGAATGGTTATTAAAGATTACTCCTGGTTGGCACTTGCTCATCTTCCTGGCGATGCACGAAATCTAGCATTAACGTTAACTTAACTCTAACAGAGCACAGGAAGTACTCTAACATGGGATAAAGGATAAAATATCTTCATGATGCAGATGCATAGTAGCGCACACACATGCATTCACTCGCAAGCACACACACTTGTGCGCACAGTGATGCACCCATGCACACACGCACACAAAAAAACACAATTTCAAAGGAACTTTGAATGCAAGCAATTTCTGCAATTCCTGTGTGTCAGATTAACACAGGAAATTCACCCAGCTAGGTCAGGCTCAAAATTCACCTCCCAGATAATGGAAAGTGTTCGTGTGGACGTTTCAAACCAAGAATCCAAGAGAGCAGAATGGAGAGACTCAAACAAGGAAATTTGCAGCGAATATCAAGAATGCTTTCATCCAGTTTTGAATGTTGGGAAGGTGATATCACTGAAACATCAATTAATATCGTACAGGAGAGGTCATCTCCCCAACACGTCTCTGCGACCAAAACCACACTCATCCCTCCACGAATCGCACTTTCCACATTAGGCCGAGAGCCTTGAATATACCATGAGACCATCCAGGTGCTTTTTAAAGGTTGGGAAATTTGCATCTCAATTAGCCTCTCACACAGTGAATTCCAGGTTCCCACCACTCTCTGATGGGAAACTAATTCTCAAATTCACTTTTAAAACTCCTGCCATTCACTTTAAAAGTCTGCCACTTGTTATTGATCCTTCAGTCAAGATTTTTGACTATTTGGTTTAACAAATCAAATTTGTGTGCATGTAACGGTGTGTCTCTGCAAAAGGGTGTGCGACAGTGTGTAAGAGCATGTGACTACATCTGTATGAGTGGTTGAGTGTGCAAGGACATGAATGTGCCTGGTGTGTGTGTGTATGTGTCTGTGTCTGTCTGTGTGTCTCTGTGTGTGTGACTTTGCACTCAGATAGACACGAGCAGGCAGATAGGCACAGTCTCACATCAACCTACTCAGGAACACAATTCAAAACACACTCTCTCTCTCACACACACACAAGAGCAAAACAACAGGGTTCAACATTACCGCTATTAATCATAATAATAAAGATTCAGATATCGAAACAGAACAGAAACACATGATACTGGAACTGAAGTCGGTCACTTGCTCGCTAGAACCTACTGCACCAAATCAGAAGATGATAGCTGCTGAGTTTATGTTTACAGCTCCACATTCCCATCCACCAAGAGTAACCTTAGATTCTTGTTACGCAAGAGAATAAATCTATGTGTAACTTTTAAATATTCATTGTCCCCACCTCTATCACTTTTGGGGACAGCCAGTTCCAAAGTTTCACAGCCCAAAAAACAAAATTCTTATCTCTGTTCAAAAAGGGTGACCCCTCCACACTAATTTTAAACCATGAACTCACCCACTAGGAGAAACATCCATTGCCCATCCACCATGTCCAGATCATGAGAGACATTATATACTTTGATCAGGTTATTCTTAACTTGTCTGAACTCCAGCAGGAACAAGCCCAGCCTGTCCACCTATCCCCAATGCACAAGTCACTCAATCAAAGGATTATTGGAGTAAAATCATGAGAGGCATGGAGAAAGTTGACAGCCAACTGCTTTTCCCCAGGGTAGGAAAGTCTAAACCTAGAGGGCATGGAGAAGTTGGGCTGAAGGGCCTGTTTCCATGCCATCAACCTCCATGACTCTCTGACTCCATGAGAGCCTGTGGTTCAAGACAATTGGATTGCCAATCAGTGATCCCGGTGTCATCAAATTCCCTGTCACATCAAGCCTATGCCTCAACCGATCACGAGACAGGGCTGAAAATGATCAGTTGTTATGACATGGGGAAAACCCCTCTGTAAATGTAAACCCAACACACAGATGCTAGCTTTGTGCCATAAACTGTTACATTTCGAGAGGTAGAGAATTATCTCAGATGTGACTATTTAAAGTGAAAACTCACAATTTTATTATTGAAGTCCCACAGTGAACATTAAATCAATAGCAATTGACAACTCCTTTCTCTTAAACCTCTCTTTTACTTCCCACTCTGGTCCAATTAAAAGAAAACAATTAAGAAATTATTCAGATGCGAACATAAAAGGTACAGTTAGTAAGTTTGCAGATTACACCAAAATTGGAGGTGTAATGGACAGCGAAGAGGGTTACCTCAGATTACAACAGAATCTGGACCAGATGGGCCAATGGGCTGAGAAGTGGCAGATGGAGTTTAATTCAGATAAATGCGAGGCCCTGCATTTTAGGAAAGCAAATCTTAGCAGGACTTATACACTTAATGGAAAGGTCGTAGGGAGTGTTGCTGAACAAAGAGACCTTGGACTGCAGATACAAAGCTCCTTGAAAGTGGAATCGCAGGTAGATAGAATAATGAAGAAGGTGTTTAGTATGCTTTCCTTTATTGGTCAGAGTATTGAGTACAGGAGTTGGGAGGTCATGTTGCGGTTGTACAGGACATTACTTCGGCCACTGTTGGAATGTTGCGTGCAATTCTGGTCTCCTTCCTTTCAGAAACATGTTGTGAAACTTGAAAGGGTTCAGGAAAGATTTACAAGGGTGTTGCCAGGGTTGGAGCATTTGAGCTACAGGGAGAGGCTGAACAGGCTGGGGCTGTTTTCCCTGGAGCGTCGGAGGCTGAGGGGGGACCTTATAGAGGTTGATAAAGTTATGAGGGGCATGGATAGCACAAATAGACCAAGTGTTTGCACTGGGGTCGGGAAGTCCAGAACTAGAGGGCATAGGTTTAGGTTGAGAGAGGAAAGTTATAAAGGGGACCTAAAGGGTAACTTTTCTACGCAGAGTGTGGTACGTGTATGGAATGAGCTGCCAGAAGATGTGGTGGAGGCTGGTTCAATTGCAACTTTTAAGAGGCATTTGGATGGGTATATGAATAGGAAGGGTTTGGACAGTTTCTGGCAGGTGGGACTAGATTGGGTTGGGACATTTGGTCGACATGGACAGGTTAGACTGAAGGATCTGTTTCCATGCTGTACATCTCCATGACTCTATGACTCTATTGAGAGGGTTATGGACCAAATGCTGACAAATGGGACTAGATGACATCAGGATATGTGTTTGGCAAGGAGGAGTTGGAGAAAGGGGTCTGTTTCCATGCTTTACGGCTCTATGTCTCTAGAAACATGCTTAATAAGACCTTTATCATAACAAATTAGAGTTAATGTTGAACTACCTATTTGGTCAGGTCGGAATAACACATACAAGGAGATAAATTATACGGAGCATCTTATCTGTGAGAATGAGCTGGGTAATCAGATGAACCGAGAGGGGTGGTAGGGTCCAGAAGTGGACACAGCTCAGTTACACTGGATTCTCAGTCCTGCAGTCAATGCCCAACTTAATTCCCCTTCCCACTCCCTTTCCGCCATGACCATCCTTGGCGTCCTCTAATACCACAATGAATCCAGCCGCAAACTCGAAGAACAACTCATCTTCCATCTGGGCAGCCTACAGTGGAGGACTCAACATTGAGTTCTTCGATTTGAAAAAAACCTCTGTTCCAATCACCCAACTTCCTTCCCACCTCCCCCGCTACCCCCGCTCCAACCCCCGGGCTCCCTTCCTAGCCCTTCCCCTCCCTTGCATTCTTATGAGCCATCAACCAGATTCACCCCTCCCACTGACCAATCAGGCCAGACTCCCTACCTATATCCACATGTTCTCACATCACCACACTGCCCCGCCCATCCCCTTTATCTGCAACTACTCCACCCCCCCCATCACCCCCTCCCCCATCCTGAACAAGGATTACACCCAAAATGTTGCCTCTCTACCTCCTGATGCAGCCTGGTTTGTTGTGTTCTCACACCTGGCTTGTCTACCTTGTTATTGTTTCTCGCATTCTTAGGGGCCATTTAATTTAACTTCATTCTGTAATTTCTCTCACCATCACACCAGCTGGTAACATTTATACCACAGCAGACTATCTAACACGTTCATTAAGTTATTACAAGACAAGATTTATACCAGTCTAAGAAAGCAAAGAAATCAGTGGATGATATTGAAACATTTGGAATAAAAGAATGAGAATATAAAATTGAGAATTTGGAGGACAGTGTGGTCAGTGGATGATCCGGGAACGGGAATTGTTGATAAAGCACACTAGGAGGGGATAGAAATTTGGACAAAGTAAATGGATGGAGTTTAGAATCTAGAGTTGGGCCGACAAGGTTCTGGGATATGAGGGTCCAGAGGTGTCAATGCGGCCGTTTTCAAAACATCAACATTTATTTGCCTGTGTTCTCTAACCCGCAGTCCTTTCTCAACAGTCACAACTGTTTCACCAATTATTAGCTGAGGCAGGGATGGCTTGAAGAGTTGTTTTACAGGCGGAAATAATCATTCTTGGTGACCATGTTAATTTTCTTTCTGAATTGATCTCAGGCTCGATTATGAAGCCACAAGCAAATAGGATTCATCCAGAGTCAGTTCCCACTGAGCTCCATGGAGTCAGTGGGAGCCACAAACCATTTTCATGGAAGCACTGAGGGTGCCGGCTCGTCTCTCACATCCGCCCACATTCCCGAGCTTCGGATTCTGTCTGTCACCGAGCACTCTGATTGGGTCGTGGAATTTCCCAACATTACTGCAGCTGATGGCTGGGAAAAAATGCAGAAAGAAAGGGAATGATAGCAGCATCAGGCCGAAGGGAACTGAATCGGAACAGACAAAGTACAGCTGAAAATACATTGTAATCAACGACACATTTTTGAAATATATCATTTAATCTTTATAATAGGAAACTTCTCATATTTTGTACTTCTGTTCCATTATCTGTTACAGCTGATGTTGTCTCTCAGTTATTTGGATTTATTTATCAATTGAAATATCTTTGTAACTGGATAGTTCACGGCACACTTTAATTGGTCTCTGAAGTTTTTCTGCATCACCACATAAATAAAAGCACTCGTGCAGCAGCTGAAGTCTCGCAACATATGTGCGACTTTTTCAAAGAGAGTATGTCCAGCATAATCCAAGAAATAACTCGCACGAAAGTAATGTAAAATATACCCCAACCAGAGAAGGATGAAGCTGGCACATATGACAAAGAGTAAAATCACAGATTTCTTTCTGCTCTCTATTTCCGGGTCATTCTCTGTGTTTCCCTGACCCCTCAGTCCCTTATGCACCTTAATGAACTCAAAGATATGTCTGACAGTCAGAATGTTGATAAAGAGAATAAAAATTAATGGCAAAAATGGTGTTAAAAATTGTTCAAAATATTTAAAACTTGCCCAATGCCAGTCATATTTATAACTGTAACGAGTAACACAATATATTGGAACATTGTTGATGATCTTCCAAGGTCTAAATCGAAAATAGTTGGGAATGTTCTTTAAAGAAAAGAAAATACAGATTGTTGCTAGAACGCTCATTGCAGTTTTCTCTGTACAATACTTCGTTTTCATCTGATGTAAACAAATGATTACAAGTCGATCAAAAGAGAAAGCAGCAGTAAACCAGACAGAACAATCAATGATTGTGCGGGTCAGGACATACATAATACTACAAACAGGAGTGATGTCCAGGAAACACCGGGGATAATAATAGTACACAAATCGACAAACTACAATTTGAGAAAGAATGAACAGTAGATCAGATGTTGCCATGGCCACCAGATAGCGAGTGCTGCATGTAGAAAGACCACTCTTGCCCCGAGCTAAGAATACAATCACCACGAGAGTAACTGTAAGAGAGAGAAAGGCAACAAGGAGAGTTGGAGTTACTGATCAAACATTCTCTGATTCCTGAGTCCAGACTGTAAGTAATGACTGAAAGATAGTTGTTCTTCCATGTCATATGAAGTTTCAATCATATGAATTACAGCAGCAGTCTCTCTATAAATGAATCATTTGCACTTCTAAAAGGCGTAGGGAAGGAGATAAGCAGCAGATTGCTCACGGAAACACAGTCATGTACGCAATTTTTTTTTGAGATTGGCAGCGGTTAATTCCACCTGTTTTATAGGTCACTCATAAGACCATAACATCCACACAAAGTCACCTGAGATCAGTAAAATAAAGAACAGGAGACACCTAACATGGACGTTGATTACAAAATTCCTTTGTTTGGTTTTGGAGCCTCCACAGCTCAGATTGCCCTTGGAGTTGTATATCCACACTGTAGGAACAACAGTAATGGGCATTGAATCACTCCATCGAGTTCAGGAATGAATGTTTTCCAAAATGTGGATGAACAAATGATCAGGCATTGAGTCCCTTCCTTTTGTACAGAATTGAACATCCCAACAATCTGAGGTATGAAATCATTCAGCAATGAATCCAACCACGATGTCCAAGAGTGGAGACCCACTGCAATTCGAAGAACTTCAATGTTTGGTATGACTCCCCTCTCCTGTCCACACCCCAGGCCCAAATAGAAGCAGAATCCATGCACCATTGGCCAGTGCAACCTTCTGGTTTACAAATCACATAGTTTACCTGGGATGAAGCATAAAGTTCTGCCTAATTTCCAGGCTCACACACCCAAGCTCCTCTCTTAGACGCTCCCTTGTGAACAGAGATTCCCCTCCCAGATTAGAAGCACCCATGCGGCCTAGGAATCCCTATAGCTGACCCAACACTCGGCATAGGAATCACCAGAACTATTCCAGTTTGTTACAGGAAACCCAGACATTGTCTTATCGATGGTATCAGAGACTGACTCTGCATTCTGGTCAATGATAAAGTTTAGGAGAGAAGATGGCCAAATGATTTTCTCACCGTAGCATTAATTAAGATCCAGGTAATATACTGGGGAGCTGGGTTCAATGTCTACCATGGCAGATCATGGAATTTCAGTTAAAAAGAAACCTGGACTCCTCATGTCAGATGATGACAATGCAGCAGTTAGCAGTTGTTGGAGTAAAATAACGAAAGAACCATCTCATTCACTAATAGCTTTTCGGGAGGGTAGTCTGAGATGCATAGCTGGTCTGGCCTCGATGTGACTCCAGATTCACAACAGTCTGGTTAACTCTTACCTGCTCTGTGGGCAATTAGGGAAGGATGGCAATTGCTGGCCTAACCAGCAACACCCATATCCCTTCAACGCATAAAATAAAATGTAGGTACCCCTTCACAGCCAACTCCCAAACACAGATAACTACTCCCTTTTTAGACCATTCCCTGGAATTGGATATCCCCACAGTAAATCCACCATCACTCAGAATCTCCCAGACTTCATCCACTTTCGAAGGTAAGTGATCCTCCCCATGATTCAGTGCCGTTACCTGGAGTAGGAAACAACAATACAAAGACCAGTATAAAGCACAGGGAACTGAGGCAAATGGGATCTGCCTCCTGGCATTGAGACCAGCAAGGATTGGGAAAATCATTGGGCTCAGTAAAATAAGCAATGTCACGGATTATCCCCTGGGATAGATCATGCCCTAAATTTGGTAGAACCTCAGCAGCAAGCATCCAGCCTTACCCCTTGGACACTTCTCCTGCTCTCTGCCATACGGGGCATTCCAATGGACACTAATCACCCCGTTGGGCTCAGAAGTAACCTCATGCAGATTTAGGAATAGTGCTTATTTTTAAATATATTAATGCAATCTGAGCTTTGGGAGCTAGGCCAGCATTCATCACCCAGCTATATTCGCCTTTGTGATGGTGTTGGAGATCTGAATTTTTGCATATCTACTTCCCTGAGACGCAGAAAACCCACAGTGTTTTAGGGGAAGAGTTGCAGCATGTTTACCCAGCAACAGTGATAGGATTACAGTAGTTAGAAAGTCACAATGAAATCTAGCTTGAAAGCGAGCTTTCATGTGTTGATGTTTCGATGCAGCTGCTGCCCTTGTTCTTCCAAATGCCGGAGATCATAGGCTTATGAGGTACTGCCAAAACAATGCTTGGAGTGGTATTCGTTTGCATCGTGTAAGTGATATTCATTGCTGATCATGCTATCTTTGGCTAAGGAAGTGAATCCTGAATGTGGTGATTGGCACACTGATCAATCATCTGTTTATCCTGCACATTGTGGAGCTTGGTTCTAACTTTGGGTGCAAGAGGTCTGGGGTTCAGAACACAGATGACACCCCAAATGGCGGTAAACCCTTCCACTAATTAAAGCAAACGCACAGAAATCTGCTAAACTACAAGGGACAGAAAACTCCCCAAAGTTCGCTGTTCACAGAAAAAAAAAATGTTCAGTTCTGTTACCTGAAAAGTGAACATTCGGCAACAATTATTTATAACTCTAAGCTTCCTTTCTCTGAATGGTTTGTTATCTACCTTCAACCCTATAACAATATATTATACCAATAAAAGCCTCTCATAAAATTACATCAATTTAATTTTCAAAACCAGACAGTGGCTGTTGTCGTCAGTGTCCTACTCCTTTATCTGTAGATCTCCCTGGGTCGCCTTTGGTCTTTTGCAGCAAAGCTGTTTTGTAAGAAAAAGTACCGTTGATAGAGAGTGTTTTGAATGGCAGTCTCTCTCGAGATGGCACTTTGTCACTCTCTGGTTAACGCACAAAAATGCCTTCTTCTTTGAAATCCAAACATCGCATTGTCTCATTGGTTCAACATTGACAAAAACAATAAATTCTAAATTCAATTGGGTTTTAGAATCCTGGGGCATAATTTAAACTGATTGGTTAAATTCGATCAGTTGTGAAAACAGCCAAATGTTACGTATTTTCTAGCTTCTAGTACACTCTGAACCTGCGTGTGTCACATGACAGATGCCTACAAACTCTCAGTGCCATGCAGCTTTCACTCTGAAAGATATAATACACTCCTTCAACTTCAAAAGAGCGAGTGTTGTTCTCTGTGTTTTGTTGAGCTGCACTCAGCCAGATACATGAGAAGTATTCCATCCAACCTCTGAGCGATGCTTTCTGGATGGTGAACATGGATTGGTGAAGGAAGCAGTCAGCCTATTATTAAAGTAATCAGAGTGTCTGACCTGCTCCTGTGGCCACAGCACTTGTGTGGCTGGAACAGGTCATTTTCCTGTCTTTGGCCAACTCAGATTGTGGACAGACATGCATTCAGTGAAGCCAGTGGGAGATTGGTAGGTTCTCACTGTTTGAAGATAGTCATTGCCTGGTGCTTGTTGGTTGCAAATATTATTAGTCAATTATCAGCCCAAGCGAGATATTATCTCACTGTATATGAACACAGACGTCTTCACTGCCCAATTGTAATAAATGGCCGTGAACATTATGCAATCATGAGAAAGCATCTCTAATTTGGAGGGAAGGGCATTGTTGAGACAGATGAAGATTCGGGATTGTAGGACACAACCATGAAGCAACCCAGAAGAACATATGATGACTGTGATAATTGTCATGCAACAGCTTAACCATCTTCACCTGGAGTCAGAATGAAACTTAAGAGAGTTATAATCTCATTGAGTTCAGTTTATTGCAAACTCCTTATTGTGAATGTGTTCATAATTTATCTGTTTAAGATTACGAATTATGTTTAAACTTTAACTGCATAAATGGACACATCTGACTGACAAACAGATAATCAATCCTTATGGAAATGCAAGACAAACATTCCTGATTAACCACTGATTAACATGCAGTTGTGTTGGAAGGTCAGGGGTTATGGCACAAAGAACAAGCAAGCAGTGACAGAGATTGGGCTCCCTGGCAGAGTCCAAATGTGTGTCATTGTCACACGAAAAGAAGATCAATGCTCCCAATTCTGGTAATTGGATTTGATAGCCATATTAGTGTAGAGTAGTGTAGCGTAGACATAGAGTATACAGCTGAATAGAGAGTATAATTAATGAAAGAGACAGCAACTGAAGTTCATGAATATGGAATACTCATTCAGGGTTAGAAAATCTGGTAATGGGGGAGGTTTGCATGTCAGATTAAATGTTCTGTATTCTGGACTGTAAATTCTATGTATTGCTCTTCAACTCAATTATTAACCATAGTCATACTATTGCTGGTACTGAAGTCAGTTTTCTGTGTTGAAACAGACATTTTATTCCCATTACAACATGTATTTTATTTTATTTTTATACGTTGCTTCAAAACTGATTGAGGGGTGTTCCTCATCAAAACCTTTTCCTCCCAAGGAGGACACACATCACAAAGCAAAGAGCAGTGATTGCTGGAAAATTAACTGTGTCACAGATTCACCAATTGTTAATCCAAATCTTATGAAATAGAGATGTGAAATTGTGTCAACATTTCCAACTCTATATCCATCTTTATTAACGGACAGATAGAAAATTGATATGGCCATGTCCCACAATGCGTTCTAACCTTGCTGGAAGATTAATCAATACCACAAGTATTATTTGAGTCAACAAAATATTTCTATCGGGCATTTTATTGAATTAACATTGTTGATCCTTCATGAAAAATGTCACATCTGTTTGTCTTCAATGGGACATTTCACTTTGTAAATTTAGCACCAAACATATCCAACCAGCTGTGACGATTTTCTCACTTGCGATCTATTTTGAAATTGGCAGACGACATTGACTGGAATTCCTTTTCTGAAAGGCATTGTCGGTTAACACAATGCAGGTGGACCGCAGCAGTTCAAGAAAACAGCTCACCACCACATTCTGAAGGGCAACTGGGTCAGGCAATAAATGCTGACACCCACAACCAACACATGAATTATAAAGACAGCTGCATCAGAGCACAGAACAGAAATAAGGAATATCTTAGAAATGATGTACCATGGTTCATATCGCTGTGGTCCTAGTTCCCACTGCAGTCAGATATTTCACTTCATTCAATTCTCGACAAACAGTTAAATTCTATCGTCAGATGTACTCGTCCCACCCCAAGACCACTGAGGTAGGTTGTTCCAGTTAGTAACGCATACTCGGTGTAATTTTCCTTTCAGAGATGCTCCCAGTAACACATAGATACTGGAATTAGTTCTTCCTCTTTGTCCAGGAACCGACGCTCGGGAAAATTCTAACTGATACAGTACAGTTCCCCAGTGAAAGATATTCCCAGTAAAACTTTCAATTATGATAGTCTCCTGTTTCACCTCCACACTTATGACGCATAGATAAGCAAGAATACTAGATCAGTAGGTTGCATTTACTCAGTGAGGCAAAGAACAACAAGTAAACCAGAGTCGACAGATTCTGACAGCAGTGCGCTGCTGATGGACTATGAATGAATTGATGACCCTGATACAGTTTCCAACTCACCGACTGCCACAGAGCTGAATATCAGGTCAATGGGAGATCACAACAGCAGGGCTGAATTTCACTCCGCATAGCCAGAGGTTCTTGATCCTTCCTGGATTCTTGGAGCAGCACAATAATAACAAATGTACAGAATAACACGTCCGTCACCCCAAACCAACTCGTCTTTTATCAGGGAAAAGTCCTGCTGCACCACCCAATCTCCACCATTCTGAGGCATCTGAACGAGTTACAATAATAGAGATTTCACAAGTTTGATGGAGTACTGCACTCCATGATGCAACACTATTTTCTCACAGTGTAAAAAATAATCAAAATCATAAATACATATCTAAATTGGTACCCAAAGACTAAATGACAATCCCAAGTAAGTCCCCATGGGAGCACCTACACAGACCTGCATTGTTCAGGAATATCAAAGGATAGCAGCAACAAAAGGCAAGGTGGGAAACATCCTGTTTGACAAAGTTGTTTGACCCTCTGTGTGACAGCTTCCACCACATCACTCCAGATCTCAGTGTGTTTCCGATTAAACTCTGCACCACAGCATTCTGCGTCTTTTTACAGATGCCATAACACAGAATCCTTTTTGGGAATCAAATAACTCAACAATCAACATCATAATTGGAACCCAGTGCTCAACACCCCTTCCGGCGATCTGTCCTCACACATGTTCCTAACACATCCAGTGAATGACAAAAACATACAGGTTAGTGGAAGCTATCCGTGCTGACCCTCACTGATCTCTCCATAATGACCTGCTCACACCACCCATTGCCCACCTGTTGTATCTGAGCTCCCATGTGGATCTAGCTGCCTAAGCAATATCCACCAACACAACCCCCTCACATAAAGGAATGGCAAACACAGGTATTACTAAGAAGTAGGTTGTTACAAAACCCATCTGACCAATAGCAGTCTTTGAAATCCAACAGAGAGGGAGTCGTCTTGCTGAACACTTTATAGACCAGCCAGGGCGGGTGCTTAGCCAAATCTCATCAATGTGGCGTCAGGGCAAACCCATTCTGCACAGTATAGAGGAACAGGCAACATTACTGAGGAACCTCCTAATCAAACAATTGGTCACTTTATATTCAGCAAGTGAGGACAGTATCACTGTGCATCAGTGTTTGCTTTGCTAAATGGAAATAAAGTAATTGCCAGTCAAAGAGTGGACCTAAGTCTGCTTTAATGCAGAGATTTGGACAACATAAGTTTATACAAGCCTTACCAGGAACACCGACAATGACAAGGCTGGTGTAGTACGCTTTAAAGATTATCTGTATTTTCATTCCTGCTGTTGGCATTCAGTCGGGATTGGAGAAATCTCTCGGAATTGGAGATGACACTGCTCCAGAGAATCTATTTTATGTTGTGTGGTATCTCAACTGGGAAACTGTGATTGCAGCTTCAATTAAAAAATATTTTTGAACAAACAGATTACGACAACAGGTTTATTTTAATGAAGTGATATCATTGAGATTTGCCTCTGTAATGAATACCCGAAAAACTGGATTAATCTGATCCTGTTAGGTCTCGAATGTTAGTTGCAACTTGTCTTCAAACAATAATACCTGAGTTATTTCACACACACTGTAAGTCCCATCAATATCGAAATAACTTCTGATATTCTTTTCAGTGAAGCCCTTCATTTTGCTGAGGTTATTCAGTCATTCAATCCCTCTTACTGTAGAGCTCCTTGAGAGTTGTTCTACTGCACACTGTTATCCCACTGCTTTCCTTGTTAGTTCAGTTTTACAGCACATTGGGAAATTCTGTCTGTGAGTGAGCACTTGCCTCCAGCTGATACTGACCATATCAACAGCTGGAACTTACACGCAGTTATATTTTCTCAAAATAAAGATGAGAAACAATCTAATTTGGAATCTTAACTGTAAAACCATAGAATGATAGAATCACAATGGACTGATGAGTTTGTTCATTCCATTGAGTTTGTATATCCAAAATTCCTCTAAAACTGTACTTTTCCCAATTTCCAACACTTGGTCAATAGTCTTGAATATGATGACATTTTAAAGCGCTCATCCAAGTCGGTTGTCAAGGGTTTGAGGATTCACAACTCAGTTACGATCCTGAGCAGTGCAGTACAGACTCCTACCATCCTCTAGGTGGCGTGTTGCCTCTAAACCTGCTCTTTCTAACTTCACATTACACCATCTTCTCATTGGCCCTTCAACTGAGGGGAACAACTGCTTTCCATCTACCCGGTCCATACTCCGCATAGTCTTATATATTCTGATCTCTGCTCAGAAGAAAGCAATACGAGCTTATCCAGGATCCCTCTTCACAGTTAATCTGCTCCACCCAAGCAACATGCGAGTGAATCTCCTTTACACTCCCTCCAATGAGATCGCAGCCTTCCTATTATGCAGTGAGCAGAACTGGACACACACTCCAGCTGTGGCCGAAGCGAAGGCCCATACAGCTCCAACTGGACCAGCCTGCCAATACCGAAATGGATAGAACAGTGAATGCTGCAAATCAGGAACAAACAAAATTGCTGGACAATCTCAGCAGGTCTGGCAGTATCTGGAAATAATCAGAGTTAACGTTTAAGGTCTGGCGACCCTTCCTTAGAACTGATGGTAGTTATGAACATGTTGTTTATTTAGGGAAGATAGGATGGGGGCAGGGGGGTAACGAGAAATAGTAGATGTGGATAGAGCACAAAGAGAGAGAAGAACAGTTGATTAGACAAAGGAGTTGGTAAGAATCAGGCTAGGAAACTGAATAACTGTTAATGGAGACTGTTAGTGGTTAACAATAGGTTGTGTCTAATGGTAGGCTATAAGATAACAAGGCCTGGTATGTGGGGTAGGGGGCTAGGACATGGTGAGTTCAGGCCATAAAGTTATTGAATTCGATATTGAGTTAGGAGGGCAGCAGGGTAACAAAATGTAAAATGTGAAGTTGTACTTCCGGCTTTGCTGGAACACTGCAATAAACCGAAGACAGAGATGCTGGCCACAGAACAGGGTGGTGTGGTAAAGTTGCAGGCAACTGGAAGCTCAGGGTTATTTTTGTGGGCAGAATGTCACCGGAAGCAGTCATCCAGTCTACGTTTACCCAATGTAGAGGAGACCACATAGTGAGCAGTGAATGCAGTGGACTAGATTGTGGGAAGTGCAGGTAAAATGCTGTTTCACCTGGAAGGTGGGTTTGGGCCATTCGATACTCAGGGGCAGAGGTAACTGGGGAGGTGTAAGATCTTCAGCAGTTGCAGGGGCAAGTGCCATGGAGTTCTGGGAGGGTGTTCGGAGAGAAGGAAGAGTGAACCAAGCTGTCCCAGAGGGAACTATCCCTCCATAAGGCAAACAAGGGAGGAGAGGGGAATATGTGCCTAATGGTGGCTTTTTTCTGGAGGTGGCAGCAATGGTCTTCTGGACGGCGATGCTGGTGGGATGCTAGGTAAGGACAAGGGGGAGACCTATTGCTGTTGTTGGAGGGTAGAGATGGGGTGAGGGCGGAAGTGCGGGAGATTGGGTGAACCCCGGTTGAGGGCCCTGTCAACAACTGTGCCGGGGAATCCTTGTTTGAGGAAGGAGGTGGACATTTTGAGGCTCCTTTGTTAAAGTTAGCCTCATCGGAACATATGACAGAGATGGAGGAACTATGAGAATTGAATGGGGTCTCGACAGAAAGCCGGGTGTGACGATATAGTCTAGGTAGCTATGTGAGTCGATGGGTTTACAGTGGATGTTAGTGACCAGTCTATCTCCAGAAATGGAAACATAGACATCGAGAAAGTTAAGGGAGGAGTCAGAGGTAGACCAGGCGAAAGTGAGGGCTGGGTGCAAATTGGAGTGAAATCAATGACGTTTTCCAATTCCAGATGAGAGAGGAAAGCAGCAGCGATGAACTGAGCAGCAGCTCTCAGATACCTGTTCCTATCTCCCTCTGGACCACACCCAACCCACAACTCTTTCTCTGATATATCGATAATATTATCAGTGCTGCTTCATTAATTTGCTTAATTAATTAGTTAATCCATTAATTTGTTGCCAATATCTATCCTTCTCTCATGATCCCCGATCTTATCTAACTTCTCCCTTTCCTGAACTCTCTCTTTCCAATTCTGGGGAAAGGTAGACATCAATATCCATTATAAACACAGCCACTCCCACAGTTAGCTCGAATACACTTCCTCACATTCTGCTCCCTGTGAGGATTCCATTCCATTCTCCCTCTCACCCCATCTCCATTTGTTCTGATGATGTCAACATTCATCCCCGTGTATCCAACATGAACTCCTTTATCATCAACTGAGGCTCCCCCTCTCCTCGTACACTCTGGTTGACAGGGCCCTCACTGAACCACTAAATGAATCAACAATAGAGGTGATAGGGTTCAGCTGAGAACTTTAAAAAAAGTGGCAGCCACACTATTAGTAGTTTACCAAATCCTCTGAGGAAAACAGAAGTGCAGAATGTAAGACACTTCTGAATGTTAAAACAATAGAGTAGGAGTAGTTGGGGATTCCATCTATCAAATATGAATTGGGACATGAACAGAGTGAAAGACACTGAGAACCCAGAGTTCTCGAATTGCATTTAACCAACCTCTTTAACAGACAAGAGCCCAACAGGAGGGAGAGCAATTCTAGATTTAATTTGATGAAGTGAAGCTGATCATGTGAATGAATTACCAGAGAGAGAGAGAGAGACTATTTTTAAGCCAGTGACAATATATTTACATTTTCCATAAGACCACCAGTGTAAAGATTTAATGCTTGGTGTGGACAAATCTTGTGAATCTGAGAGGTTATCTGGAAAAATTTGATTGGACGTGGATATTTTAAGCAAAAATAATGACAGTGGAGGGATTTCAAGAGTGAGATTCCAGAAGCACAGGGTAGACAGGCCCAACAACATAAATCATTCTACTTTCAAATCTAGAGCCCCGTGAGTGTTCCCAAGCAAAAATGGTGAGATGAATCAGTAACATAAAGATATTGATCATGAAAAATATCCTAAAAGTACAGAGATCTTTGTGTAAAATCTAAATGAATGATGTGAACATTTTTAAAAACGCGGAAAAGCCTAGGGGGCAGAAAGAAATTATTAGCGGATAGGATCAACAAGAAATGCTTTTTAAGTGATTAAGAACAAAAAGGTAAGCTGTGAAAAAGAAAGGACTGTCAAAGCAGTTTCAGATAATTGATATAAGCCAATGTACATTTACACACTAATACACATTACAAACCTTGATGTGTGTCTGTAATCTGTAATGTCTTACCTAAGTTAAAAATCACACAACACCAGGTTATAGTCCACCAGGTCTAATTGGAAGCACACTAGCTTTTGGAGCGACACTCCTTCATCAGGTGATAGTGGAGGGCTCGATCGTAACACAGAATTTATAGCAAAAATTTGCAGTGTGATGTTACTGAAATTATACATTGAAAAATTGATTGTCTGTTAAGCATTTCATCTGTTAGAATATAGTGATAGTTTCACTTCTTTCATGTGTAAATCACAATACCTTTTTTTTAAAGTTGCATTCTCGGGTTAGCTGTTAACAATGGTGATAGCAGGACAATATGTTGAAGGTGTTAGCCCCCTGCGTTCTCTGTCTATGCTCTGATGTTTAGATTGATTCTGATCTAAAAAGAATGTCGAACTCTGAGCTCAAAAACTACATGAATTTATGTAAAACTCTGTTATCTCACTTTTTAGGTTAGAATTATAGCTGGGGGAAAGGCAATTATGATGCGATTAGGCAAGAATTAGGATGCAGACTATGGAAAATGAATATCCAGGGGGTGGACATAATAGAAATGTGAAGTTTATTGAAAGAACAGCTATTGCGTGTAATTGATAGGTATGGACCTGTCCGGCAGGGAGGAAGTTGTGATGCGAGGGAGCTGTGGTTTACTAAAGTTGAACCTCTTGTAAAGTGGAAGGAGGAGGATTATGCAAAAATGAGACGTGAAGGCTCATGGCCCTTGAGTGTAACAAGTTAGCCCGGAGGGACTTAAAGAGAGATTTTAATTAATGATGGAAAAGAATAGACCAGATCTAAAAGTTGAAGTGCTAACTTGGAGAAAGGCCAATTTTGACAGTATTAGGCAAGAACTTTCGAAAGCTTATTGGTGGAAAATGGGAAGCCTTCAGAAATGAGATAACGAGAATCCAGAGAAAGTATATTCCTGTTAGGGTAAAAGGAAAGGTTGGTAGGTATAGGGAATGCTTGATGACAAAAGAAATTGAGGGTTTTGTTAAGAAAAAGAAGGAAGCATATCCACGTATAGACAGGATAGATCGAGTAAATCCTCAGAAGAGTATAAAGAAAGTAGGAGAAAACTTAAGAGGAAAATCAGGAGGGCAAAACGGGAACATGAGATAGCTTTGACAAATAGAATTAAGGAGAATCCAAAGATTCTTTACAATACATTAAGGACAAAAGGGTAACTAGGGAGAGAATAGGACCCGTCATAGATCAGTAAGGCGGCCTTTGTATGGAGCCGCAGAAAATAGGGGAGAAACTACACGTGTATTTTGCATCAGTATTTACTGTGGAAAAGCATATGGAAGGTAAAAACTGTAGGGAAATAGATGGCGACATCTTGCAAAAGGTCCATATTACAGAGGAGGACATGCTGGATGACTTGAAACATATAAAGTGGATAATTCCCCAGGAGTTGATCGTGTGTATTCAAGAACTAGGTGGGAGGCCAGAGATGTGATTTCTGGACCTCTTGCTGAGATATTTGTTTCAATAACAGTCACAGGTGAGGTTCTGGAAGACTGGAGGTTGGCTAACGTGGTAAGGACAAGCTGGGCAACTATAGACCAGTGAGCCTGATGTCGGTGGTGGGCAAGTTGTTGGAGGGAATCCTGAGGGACAGGATGTACATGTATTTGTAAAGGCAAGAACTGATTAGGGATAGTCAACATGGTTTTGTGCGAGGGAAATCATGCATGGTTAGCAAGGTTAGATCTCACGGAATACAGGTAGAACTAACCATTTGGATACAGAACTGCCACAAAGGTAGAAGATGGTGGAGGGTTGGTTTTCATACTGGAGGCCTGTGACTGGTGGAGAGCCACAAGAATCGGTGCTGGGTCCTCTTTGTCATTTACATAAATGATTTGGATGCGAGCATAAGAAGTACAATTAGTAAGTTTGCAGATAACACCAAAATTGGAGGTGTAGTAAACAGCGAAGAGGGTTACCTCAGATTGCAACAGGATCTTGACCAGATGGGCCAATGGGCTGAAAAGTGGCAGATGGTGTTTAATTCAGATAATTATGAGATGTTGCATTTTGGGAAAGCAAATCTTACCAGGACTTATACACTTAATGGTAAGGTCCTAGGTAGTGTTGCTGAACAAAGAGACCTTGGAGTGCAAGTTCATAGCACCTTGAAAGTGGAGTCGTCAGCAGATAGGATAGTGAATAATTCGCTTGGTATGTTATCTTTTATTGGTCAGAGTATTGAGTACAGGAGTTGGGAGGTCATGTTGCAGCTCAACAGGACATTGGTTAGGCCACTGTTCGAATATTGCATGCAATTCTGGTTTTAAGAATTTCAATATACTAAATTCAGATTTGATTGGAATTTTGTTTTTTTTGGATATTATTTAAACTGAGTGGCCTATTTCGAATCTGTTTTGTCATTTATAGGCAACCAGCTAATCTAGTTTTCGACCCAGCTTTATGTTGTTACCTTACTCAGAATACCTGGTGCTGTCAGGTAGTTCTGCTCGGTTTTAACTCCCTTAAAGCTATAGTACACCCACATCCTCATAACACTGCCTATAGCAGATACCTCATGACACTGACGCAGTCCCACTAATGCTGCCTGTTCAAGGTCCTGCGAATTCACTGGGAAGACAGACACACCAACACCAGCAGCCTTAACCAGGTCAACAACCCTCGGAAACGTCGTGAATGGAAATAGGGCAGCTGCAGCAAGCAGTTCTCAAGGCAAATGCAATGTTGGCTTTCACTGTGAGAGGATTGGGTTTCAGAAGATGGATACAGGAGGTGATACAGTGGCCTTCGTGACACCAGACATAGAGTCATAGAGATTTACAGCACAGAAACAGACCCTTCGGTCCAGCCCGTCCATGCCAACCAGATATCCCAACGCAAACTAGTCCAACCTGCCAGCACCCTTCCTATTGATATACCCATCCAAATGTCTCTTAAATGTTGCAATTGTACCAGCCTCCACCACTTCTTCTGGCAACTCCTTCCATACAAGTATTCCCTCTGTGTGAAAAAGTTGCCCCTTAGGTCTCTTTTATATCTTCCCTCTCTCACCCTAAACCTATGCCCTCTAGTTCTGGACTCTCCGACCCCAGGGAAAAGACTTTGTCTATTTACCCGATCCATGTCCCTCATAATTTTGTAAACCTCTGTCAGGTCACCCCTCAGCCTCCGACACTCCAATGAAAACAGCCCCAGCCTGTTCAGCCTCTCCCTTATAACTCAAATCCTCCAACTCTGGCAACATCCTTGTAAATGTTTTCTGAACCATTTCAAGTTTCACAACATCTTTCCATTTGGAAGGAGACCAGAATTGCACGCAGTACTTCAAAAGTGGCCTAACCAACATTCTGTACAGCCGCAACATAACCTCACACCTCCTTTTTTAAATACTCTGACCAGTTTGCTCAGCAATAGTCCCTAGGACCTTCCCATTTAGTATATACGTCCTGCTATGATTTGCTTTAACACATTCTGAAGAACAGCATCAACAGAACAGAGTCAGGTCATGAGGAACCTGACCCAGAATATCAAGTATCTCCCCTCTGCTTAACTGCTGATAATCTTGCTCTGTAAGACTAGAAACCATGCATTATACCCACTGTAGTTTAGACATGGATTATCTATGCCCAATTATTGAAGTTCGTTCACACTGAATAGAAAAATTCCACATTTGTTATTTTTGAGCCTGCAGGAGAATTAACCTGGTCTGTTCTGTATTTGACATGCTCCAGAAGGTATGTGGCATTTCATCAGTTTAAATAGTGATTTAAGTGTAGTAGAAGAAACTAAAGGGATGTCCAAGGACCGCATTCCAATGGACAGCCCTTTAGGGAAAATGTTAAGAGATTGGAAGTACAATCCTCGGACGCGAGGAAAGGATTAAAAAAAAGATAAAATGTCAATGGAAAACAGCCTTATAGTCAGGAGGAATCAGATTATGCCTCGTGTCAGACGGGCTAGTAGCTGAAGGGCTACTAAGAGTACACTTCATAACTAACTTTTGGCCGGACATCCAGAAAAATATTCAAACCCTAGGGGATTCGTTGCGGGAAACTCAAAATGCCTGTGAGATATGGTATCTGTGTGTGTGTGTGTGTGTGTGTGTGTGTGTGTGTGTGTGTGTGTGTGTCTGTGTGTGTGTGTGTCTGTGTGTGTGTGTCTGTGTCTGTGTGTCTGTGTCTGTGTGTCTCTGTGTGTGTGTCTGTGTGTGTGTGAGAGAGAGAGAGAAGGAGAAAAGAGCTGTACAACTAGTAGAAAGTTTAACTCTTTGTAATTCAGTCTGAATGCATATTTGTTTCTGGATTAGTGGTGCTGGAAGAGCACAGCAGTTCAGGCAGCATCCAAGAAGCTACTTGGATGCTGCCTGACCTGCTGTGCTCTTCCAGCACCACTAATCCAGAATCTTGTTTCCAGCATTTGCAGTCATTGTTTTTACCTCGCATATTTGTTTGTTGGTGATTGAATGTTTGTTCCCTGGAGCTTGAGAGCTTGGATTGTTTTGAATCTGATTTCTATTATGGAAATTTTAACATGATTACTTTTAAGGTTAAGGATTTTGCAAGATTATGAAATAAAATGTTAACTCCTGCTCTTTTTACGGGTCATGACTACCTTACTATTAGTTTCTAATTAATTTCTTTTATCCTCACATAAAAGCGATTTGTGGAGGACAGTTGAAGTCTCACTTCAACATTTGATTTTAATAAATGAAAAAAAGAAAGTCCTATGGTTAAAATCGGTGACCTTGAATTCGGTCATTATTCATGCATTAGAATTTTTTAACGACCTATAGCATTGTAATTGAGCAATGACTGGTCAGGACTACTTTTGGATCAAGGGACTAAAACTGGGTAATTATAGCAGATTTCAAAGTTGAGAACTGTATGCAGTTTAGATTTTAAATATTAAATACTGAATAAATGAATTTTTTGTGTATATATACACATATATATACATATATATATATACACACACACAAAAGTAAGATTCCAAAATGTATATTTAGGAACGGGCTTAAAAGTTAGACAAGCATAAATTGATAAATTATATTTGAGATTATAGTGAGCAAGAAATATTGCGATATTTCTTTAAAAATCAAGGTCTAAACAAAACATTGGGTAATAAAGAAAAGGACAAAACTAAAAAGAGAAGGAAACCGGAATGGTGGCGGGCAGCATATTGAAAATAAAGGGAGGAGATGTTACGGTGTCTGGTAGACAGGAACAAGGGTCAAAGTGGAAATCCCCACAGGCGGGATGTTATTGCTGTGGAAAGACAGGTCACTTTAGGAGAGAGTGTCCTCATCCGAAAAAGGAAGTAAAGGCAGTGTCGTTTATGAACCTTAATGAAAAATAGGGGTGTCAGGAGTTCCTGCCCCCGGGGACCCACCAGGAACCCTTGATATATTTAAAGGTGGGACCTTACAAAGAGGATGTAGTTTTCCTAATCGATTCGGGGGCAGCAAGGTCATCCTTAAAGTTTAAGACAAAGGGAGTGGGAACGAAAAGGTTAATTGGATTATGGCGACAGTTTCTGCAAATGGTGCTATGGAATCTGTTGGTGTTCTTAAAATGAATGTGCTCGAGCAAACAATTGCAGAAACAGAGTGAGAAGTCACAAGTGTCTGGTAAACAAACAGCACTGCGCTATTACAGTTTTTGAAATGTTTTAGTCACTTGTTGCGTTTTTGCCCTGAATTATAATATATATAATTAGTAATTAATATTTATAATAAATCAATTGTGTCAGCCTGAATCAATATTAATTGGCAGGATTCCTTCACACATTCTCAGTGACCTGTTATATTGATTCATGGTTTATTTAAAACATGACTGCATTAATCCATTGTTAATTAAAGAATGGAAAGCTATACTACTGGCCAGAGTGTGCAGGCAGCGGCAGCAACAGTCGTATTGGTCGAGGAGAGTCGGAAACTTACTTTTGGGAGAGCCTTAATAGTCAGCACCCCACATCAGGTACGGACCATACTAAATCAGAAAGCAGGACAATGGCTCACAGACTCTCGGATCTTGAAATATGAAACCATCTTAATGGAACAGGATGACCTTGTGTTAATCACAGACAGTTGCTTGAATCCAGCTGCATTTCTGTGGCGGAGAGAGAGAGATGGCCCCTGGCAATCCAGAACATGACTGCCTTGATATTACTGACTACAGGATTGAGGGAAGCATTATCGAGGCTGGAAGACTGCCTAACGGCTGGTCAGCCCAAACTTGTAAACTCTATGCCCTAGAAAGAGCTCTTAGAACCTTAGAAAACAAAAAGGAACGATATGTACAGACGCAAAATATGCGTTTGGAGTGGTACATACCTTCGGAAAAAAACATTGGCAAGGAAAAGGACTGATGAATAGCTGAGGAAAAGATCTAGCTCATGAGGAATTGATAAAACAATTGCTGAAATCTCTGTTACTTCGGAGAGAAATAGTGGTAATTCATATAATTGGACATCAGAAGGTGAATCACCTGGAAGTAAGGGGAAATAGACTGGTCAAAGAGGTAGTTAAAGAAGCGACCCTGAATCCGCAAGGAGCAGCAATATACTCCGTAATACCTGCAATTTCAGATATTCGGGGTGCCCCGTTGTTTACTACAAAGGGGGAAAAGGGACTAAAAGATTTAGAAGCTGCAAAGAAAGCAGATGGTGCAGCCTTATAGTAGTTAGTACCCCCCCATCAAGTCAGAACTGTGTTCAACCAAAAGTCAGGGAGATGGTTGACGAGGCCATCCTGATGGAAGAAGATGACCTGGTGTTAGCAACAGACACCTGTCTAAACTCAGCTACCTTCTTATGGAAGCGAGAACCCCTAGACAAACGAGAATTAGAACATGACTGTTTAGATATCATAGAGTATTTAACCAAAGTTTGACAGGACCTGAGAGATCTACCTTTACATGACAGGGATAGATTTTTTATAGATGGATCATCGAGAGTAGTGGAAGGAAAAAGACACAATGGATATGCAGTAGTGGACGGTAACAAAAACCGAACAGTGGATGCAGACCAGCTGCCTAACACATGGTCAGCCCAGACCTGTGAATTGTACACATTAAATCAATCTTTAAAACACTTTGAGAATTGGGATGGGACAATTTACACTGATTCTAAGTATGTATAAAATAATAAGGGAAGGGCTCAAAGGAGGAAGGAACCCAGGGGTGAGACCCTTCCAAAGTATACAGGTGGATTACACCGAACTACCCCCAGTGGGAAAACAGAAGTACCTGTTGGTCCTAGTAGACCACTTAACCGGGCGACTGGAAGCTTTCCCAATGTCATTAGCCACCTCAATTAGAGTGGTAAAAACCCTCCTTGAACATACCATCCCATGATATGGAATAGTGGAAAGTATAGATTCAGACCAAGTAGCCATTTTACTTCCAAAGATCTTACAAGGAGTAATGGCAGGATTAGAGATCTATTGTGAATTCCACACCCCTTGGCACCCACCCTCCTCTGGGTGGGTGGAACGAATGAATCAAATCTTAAAGAAGCAATTATCTAAGATAGTCCGAGAGACTCGATTACCATGGACAAAACGTCTACCTAGATATGATATAGGCCTCTCTTCTTATAAGATGATGTTTGGATTACCTTTCTTGGGTGGAAGAGGGGAATTACCAACTGTAGTGTTCAATGAGAAGTTTTTAAAGAACTATATTGTGGCGCTCGGCTCTTCTTTGTCTGTCCTTATGAAGACGGGTCTGTTGACACAGATACCTCCACTTGAGTTCGACAAAAGGGTGATTGGGTCCTGATCAAGACCTAGAAAGATACCAAACTCCACCCGAGCTGGGAGGGACCATTCCTAACCCTCCTGACGACTGAGACATCTATCCGGACTGCTGAGAAAGGGTGGAGTCATCACACTCGCGTCAAAGGTCCTGTGAATGCCCCATTGGCGGAGTAGCACGCTCATCCGACAGAAAACCGTCTGAAAGTTAAGCAGAGAAAGAGGGAATCAACTAAGATAAAAGACTATTTAATGTTTGATAACATATATTGTATTGATTGCAAGGGTTGCATAGACTCACCTCTCCCTGGTGACCTCACACAGCTCAAAAGTATAACTGTGTAGTAGTTTGAATAATCATCACTTCAATTGCTCTTTGCAATTGGGGTCCTTTCTTGCAAGATCGTAGAATAAATTGTCCTGTTTCCAGTTTTTGTGGCCTCGTCTAAATTTTATTGATTTCGTTTTTAACAATAGGATCTATCCCAGTTGAAGAGTTCCTGTCCTAAACACATGCATGTTCACTGCCTGAGCAGAGTCACTGGGCATAGGTGTCCCATGGGAACCCTTGGGACTTGCCCTCCAAACCCTGAGTATAATTGTCAGTGTCCCACTTGTGCAGCCCACAGTGAACCCCACAGTGGTTCCTTCCTGGTTGTATAATTCCCATTGGGGAACACTGAGACCTGGATACCCTACAGAAGCCTTGCTGTTGGGGCGGACCCTGTGGCTGGGCCTCTGACCTCACAATGGGAGATGACCCTCACTCAGATCGAGCTGGAGACTCAGCAACAGCCAATACGATTTCATCCTATCATTTTGATAAGAGATACCCAGCCGAGTCAGGATATTGGAAATGTTTCCCATCACTGAAAATCTTGCTGAATCCTGTCAAGAAAGTGAGCAAAATTGGCCTGAAACAACTGATGAAAGACAGGAGTAATAAAGATGCCAAAATAAGAAAAACCCTCCTGTGACCATTTGAAAGGGAACTGTAGTTCACCCCCCACCTCAGATATTCTCCTCAGTACCCCTGCCTCATTGGCAGAGCCTTTGATTTTAAGAAATTAATCTTGTAGCCTGAAAAGAAGCCAAATGCATTGTATAAGATAGGATACAGAAACTGTGTATTCGGCAGAAAAACCAACCTTTATCTGCATGAAATGAGATTTTTTGTGACTTTGATCCTACTTTTGGGGTAGCTATATTACTATCCCTTCGGATCGCCTCTGCCAGTAGATCAATCACCAACGTGAAAGGTAATGGTGAGAGGGGACAGCCTTGCCGACTGCCCCAACAAATATCAGACCTACTAGACTTTACACCATTGGTGAGAACCGCCACCACGGGAGCAGCATAAAAGACCCTCACCCACTTAATAAAAACCTCCCCCAATGCAAATCGCTCCAGGACATAAAAAAAGTGTGATCACTCAGCCCAATCAAACGCTTTTTTCTACGCCTCAGGAGACCACTAATCCGTGAACAGAAGGCTGCTGACAAGCTTCAATCATATCTATTGTAGTCAGCAACCTCCTGACATTATTACAAGGTCGATGGGGTTTCCCAAACCAGTCTGATCGTCCCCAACAATGGAAGGCAGCACAGTTTCCAATCTTTAATCGAGCACCTTGGGCAAAATTTTAAAATCAGAGTTCAGAAGTGCGATGGACCTATAAGAGGTACACTCCTCTGAAGTCTTTCCCTTTTTAATAATGCGATAATGCGCATTATCAGAAGGACGTGGAAGCTTTGGAAAGGGTGCAGAAGGGATTTACTAGGATGTTGCCTGGTATGGAAGGAATGTCTTCCGAGCAAAGGCTGAGGGCCTTGAGGCTGTTCTCATTACAGAGAAGAAAGTTGAGAGGTGATTTATTACAGACTTACACGACAATCAGAGGGTTAGATAGGGTGGACAGGGAGAGCCTTTTTCCAAGTATGGGAATGGCAAACACGAGGGGACACAACTTTAAAGTGAGGGGAGATAGGTATAAGAGAGATATCAGAGGTAGTTTCTTTACTCAGAGAGTAGAAAGGGTATGGAATGCTTTGTCTGCAATGGTAGTAAATTTGTCAAGTTTAAGTGCATTAAAGTCGTCTTTGGACAGGCATATGGACGTACATGGAATAGTGTAGGTGGAATGGGCTTCAGATTAGTATGACAGGGCGGCGCAACATCGAGGGCTGAAGGGCCTGAACTGCCTGTAATGTTCTATGCTCTATAATGGATGGTTGGAGATTATCATGACTGAATGAGTCATTACAACACATGTCCAGCATTGGTCCCAGTGGTATACTTATAAATTCCTGATAAAACTAACTGGGGAGACCATCAAAGCCAGGCGCCTTCCCACTCTGCATCTGTCTCACAGCCTGCTGTACTGTTAAAGGCGCGTTAAGAAAAGATGCTTGTTCTGCAGTGACACTTGAAAGATCCAGGTTCATAAAGAGAGACTCCATCTTAGACAATCCATCCTCACAACGCTCAGTCTGCTATAGCTCAAAATAGAATTTCTGGAATGCTGCATTGACCTTTTCAGAGTCATTAGAGAACATCCCATTCCCATCTCTGACTGAGGTAATGGCCTGGGAGGTATTATTTATCCTGGAAAGATGCAGTAGGTACCCGTCCGCTTGTCACCATATTCAACGAGTTTCGAAAAGGAGAGCTCCTTCGTTGCCATCTGTGTAAGCATGAGTTCAAGGAAGAGCCATAACCCACTGCAAATTAACCAATGATGGCTTATCAAATACACCTTCTCTGTGGTCTTTAACCTTCCCTCAACAGGCATTTTTGCTTGCTCTTCTGTTGGTTCTGACTAGCAGTGTACGAAATGAGCCTGGTATAAGCCTGAGCTGTCTCGCAACAATGGACGGGTTACTGGCCGTGTCCGAATTGATGGATAAAATACCTTAAATTTCTTATGAAAATATTCAATAAACTGACTATCCCGAAGAATAAAGGGATAAATTCATTAATGTCGAAAGCTTACCACACTATTCTTAAGCACAGTCTCCAAACAGACTGCAGCGTGTTGTGAAACAATGATATTTCCAAATACATAGGATGTTCATAGGATTTCCAAATACATAGGATAATGCAGGGGCAAGGAAAAGATCAATCCTGGTATGACATTTGTGTGGATTAGAAAATAACGTCCATGGGGTGGAGACACCTACAAACATCCACGAATCCCAATTCCGCACATAAGTCCACCCGATGTTTAGATGGTGGAGAACGTGTTGATGGGCCTCGAGGTATTCTATCCACCACAGTGTCCACAAGGCAATTTAAGTCTCCCCCTACAATCAGCTGCTGTGGTGTAAGAGACATCAGTTTTGAGAACACGCCTATCAGAAATCTAAGAGATTGCGCTGGGTGACAGTACACATTCTGGATACCATACTGATCTCCAAGTCTTGATACCTTAAGAATGGCAAACCCATCATGCTCATCATTAATATGTTCTAGCAACTGAAGTGGAAGATTCTTTTTGATGAGAACGGTTGCCCTCCTGCTCCAGCATGAAAGGAAGAGAAATATCCCCGATCAAACCCCGATCAATGTCCACCCTCTCCTTTCGAAGACTGGAAAGTACCATTTTCCTTTTAATTGGCGAATGGATCCCTCTAACATTCCAGGTGCTGCATTTGAAGTCAAAATTTGTCATGGCCCTCGATAACATAATTCAATCCCTGAAAAGGAAGAATTCGACTTGTCAACTGCTGAGCATAAAAATGTTAGTGAAAACCAAGACATCTACCATCATAATAACTACATCTACAAAACAAATTCCACCAAATTAAACCAAGTACAAAACACCAAACAACGGGCTGTACCCCCTGCCCACAGGAGGCCTTTACATATCGCAAAAGCACCTTCATACCTCCTTCCAGCTTGAGCCCCATCCCAGACTCAGGCCAAGAAAAATGAGAGGAAGAAAACTATCATAACAAAGAAATTAAAAGTACACCCTCGACCAAACCCAAAACATATATTATCACTCATTAATATCAAAAAAATGGTTCATCAACTCCTGGCAACAAACAAACAGAGGAAACGGTAAAAAGAAACACTATTGTCCACGTACTTTCAGTTATCTGAACTATTTTATCGTGCCCAAATGTTTATCACATTTCTGGGGAGTCAAATGTTTTTCACTTTTTCTGGGGAGTCAAAAGAATGCGTCTACCCATCACACAGGATGCGAAGCACTACTGGATACCGTGGGGAAAACTGGATGCCAAGGTCTGTCAGTTTTCTCTTGGCTTCAATAAAGATCTTCCTATTCTGAATGACAGATGCAGAGAAGTCCTGGAAGAACATAATCGTCGAAACTTTGTTGATTCAGGCCTGCAGATCTTTTCCCTTCATTCTGGAGGCTTCAATAACTTTAAGTTTATCTCTTTTGCTGTGTAGTCGCACTAGGGCCAAATGAAGATGCTGTTCCAAACTGGGCCTGCACAGAGCAACTTGATGGGCCCTTTCAAGTTTTACCCAGTCAGATGCAGCTTCCAGGCCTAGGAATTGAGACAGACAGGTTTCAGAGAAGCTCTCTGGTTGGCCAACTTCTTCTCCCTCCAGCAGCCCCGTAAATGCTGACGTTCTTCCTCTTGTCTTTGTTGTTGAGGTCATCAGCCTGCTCCTGTAAGGTAAGTACCTGTTTCTCCAGCATTCAAATTATTTCCTTTGTGGAATGAATCACGGTTTCCAAAACTGTGGTCCTCCTTCAATTTCTTCTGTTCTTCATACTCGGCCTCCCAGCTGCTCCACGTGTTTTTAGAGCTTGGCCAAGACTGGGTCCAGTCTGCTGTCGAACTTCTCTTTGATTGACATTTCGATCATCTCTCGCTGCTTTGCAAACTCCGCAGCCAGGGCCTGGTTAGGGAACCATCCCAAGGGACTACTGGAGGGAGCTGCAGAGACAGCCGTGGAGGTGTCTGGCTTCTCAGGTGAGTGTCCCGTCTCATGGGACTTGCTGGAGCCTTTACCTTTAGTTTATTGATAAAATAAACTTTATAAATTATACGGGATATCGAGGTTCAAAAGCTCCTTAAAGATCAAATTATCGTAGAAATCATTTAAGTAGGGAGGTGAGAGTGCTAATTTGCCTGAACAGAGATGCGGAGCTCAGCAAAGCAGACCTCTGAGCTTGCCACCATCTTGGATTCACCCCCCACCCCCGCGCCCAACAACCCCCACCACTACCACCCCGGCACCCCCTCCCCCCCCCAGGTGTTGTCCTACTGAAATTCCAAAACATCGAGTTATGCACATCATTAAATAACTTTGTTTTTGCATCTGAATGTCTTTGTTTTGGCTAAAATTAGATTTTCAAAACATATGTGGATCCGTTTAATCGAATTCTGAGAAGCAGGAGATTCGCCGTTTTGAGCAAGGGCCCTTCATCAGGAAAGGTTAATAAGTTCACCTTGTGTCATGTCTGCTAAGAGCAGCACTGTGTCTTATCTTTTGCCATTGTTCTTTAACATATTGTGTTGTAACCCGGGAGTTGGGCAATTTTCCCATCAGGCAATCTTAACTGTTTCCCACAATTCCACATTCCCCCTTTTTTGTCATATCATGACAATCAGTTACACATGTACCTTGATAATTCAAGTGAAAATGCATTGACACAAGCAAACAAATCATCCTATTCCTACTAGCAATAGTAATATCAGTAAAAAGGCCTCATGATCCAATCAAATATTCTGTGACCGAACCAACCCAGTGGGTTTTAATTATGGAATTCCATGCCACCCCTCTGTCTTTGATCAGCATGTTGTTTAATATGGTCAGCCAGGTTGATGAAATCCTCACAGGCATCTGAAATGTAAGTACAGCACTCCTGACAGACAACAGCACACGTTCCGCCTGGTGAGGCTAGCAGATAATTCACAGACAGTCCCCTTATCACAAAGTAAAAAAAGAAGAGACGCTTACCTGATATGTCCCTGCATTTTAAGGTTAGAAGAGGTGGTTGGGTGGGAGGCTCAACAAAGGTAGGGTCTTGGGTTGAGAAAACACTGACTAATATAGCTGGACAGAAATAAAAATAAGAAGTCCTTCCTTTCCCAGAAAACTCTGCTCTGACTTCAAATTTAAAAGCACAAATTAGGGAATCAATAATTAGAGGCTCAGATAAAAGTTTTTTTTTGGGAGCGAACGAGACTCACGGTTGGTGTGTTGCCTCTCAGGTGCAGGGTCCGTGATATCTCGGATCATATCTTTGGGGTCCTGAAGGGAAAGGGTGACCAGCCTCAAGTCGTGGTCCATGTAGGTCCCAACGACATAGGTAGAAAGAGGGATAGGGATGTAAGGAGGGATTTCAGGGAGCTAGGGTGGAAGCTGAGAGCTGGAACAAACAGAGTTGTTATCTTTGGTTTGTTACCGATGCCACGTGATAGCGAGGCAAGGAATAGGGAGAAATATCAGCTGAACACGTGGCTGCAAGGATGATGCAGGAGGGAGGGTTTGAGGATTTTGGTAATTGGGGCTCATTCTGGGGAAGGTGGGGTTTGTACAAACATGACCGTCTTCACTTGAACCAGAGGAGTAATAATACCCTAGGTGGGATATTTGCTGGTGCTATTCGGTTGGGTTTAAACTAGCTCAGCAGGGGGATGGGAACTAGAGGTGTAGCTGCAATGCACAGGAGGATGAGAGTAGGAAGGACAGTAACAGGATTTCAGGTTCACAGGAATGTGTTGGCAGACAGCGAAGTGGTTTGAAGTGTGTTTTCGTCAACGCCAGAATTATCCGAAATAAGATAGGTGAGATTGCAGCATGGCTAGGTACCTGGGTCTTCGATGTTGTGGCCATTTCGGAGACGTGGATAGAGCAGGGTGAGGAATGGATATTGCAGGTTCCAGGGTCTAGATCTTGTATTATAAACAGGCAAGGCGGTAAAAGAGTGGGATGTGTGGCCTTGTTAGTCAAGGACAGTATAACGGTGGCTGAGATAACTTTTGATGAGGACTCGTCTAATGAGGTAGTGTGGGCTGAGTTTAGAAAGAGAGGAGAGGTCAATCTGTTGGAGTTTTTTTCATAGGGCTCCACAGAGTTCCAGGGAGGTGGAAGAGAGGATTAGCAAAATTATTTTGGGTAAGAATGAAAGCAACAGGGTGCATTATGGGGGACTTTAACTTCCCCAACATTGACTGGTAATGCTGTAACTCCAGCACATCAGATGGATCAGTTTTTGTCCAATGTGTACAGGAGGGTTTCCTGACACAGTATGTCGAAGGGTCGACAAGAGGGGAAGCCACACTGGATCTGGTGCCTGATGAAGAACCAGGCCATGTGTTTGATTTAGTTGTAGGTGAGCACTTTGGACAGACTGACCATAATTCAGTTACGTTTAGCTTGGCGATGGAAAGGGATAGGTACATGCCACAGGTCAAGAGTTATCGATGTGGCAAGGGCAATTATAATGCGATTAGGCAAAAATTAGGATGCATAGAATGAGGAAGAAAAATGTAAGGGATGCAGACAATGGAAATGTGGAGCTGGTTTAAGGAATAGGAATTGCATGTCCTTGATAGGTATGTCCCTGTCAGGCAATGAGGAAGTGATAAGGCAAGGGTACTGTGATTTACAACAGAAATTGCATCTCTTGTTAGGAAGAAGAAGAAGGAGGCTTATGTGTTGATAAGGCAAGATGGTTCAGATGAGGCGATGGAAAGGTACAGATCAACTAGGAATGATTTAAAGAGAGAGTTAAGAAGAACAAAGAGAGGACGTGCGCAGTCTTTAGCAAATAGAATAATGGAGAACCCGAAAATTTCTATCGGTATGTGACGAATAAAAGGATGATTAGGGTAGGAATAGGGCCAATTAAAGACAGAAGTAGGAAGTTGAGTGTGGACCCTGTAGAGATCGGAGAGGTGCTAAATGAACATTTGCCATCAGTTTTCAATCAGGAAAAGGAGAATATAGTTGAGTAGAAGAATGAGTTACGAGATATTAGACTAGATAGGATCGAGGTTAATTATGCACAGGTGTTATCGATTCTAGAAGGAGTGAAAGTAGACAAGTCCCCTGGGCCGGATGGGATTTATCCGAAGATTCTCTGGGATGCGAGGGAGGAGACAACAGAGTCTTTGACTTTGATATTTGAGTCGTCATTGTCTGCAGGTTTGGTACAAGAGGACTGGAGGATTACAAATGTTGTGCCCTTGCTCAAGTAGGGTAGTAGAGATGATCCAGGTAGTTATAGACCAGTAAGCCATGCTTCTGTTGTTGGAAAGGTTTTGGAAAGGATTATAAGAGATAATATTCACAATTGTCTGGAAAGCAACAAGTTGATTTCAGATAGTCAACATGATTTCGTCAAGGGCAGGTCGTGTCTTACAAACCTCACTGAGTTTTTTGAGAAGGTGACCAAGCATGTAAATGAGGGTAGTGCAGTTGGCATGGTATACGTGGACTTCAGTAAAATCTTTGATAAGGTTCCACATGGTAGCTGTTGGAGAAAATGCAGAGGCATGGAATTGAGCGTGATTTAGCAGTTTGTATTAGAAACTGGCTTTTTGAAAGAAGGCAACGAGTAGTTGTTGATCGAAAATATTCAGCTTGGAGTCCGGTTGCTGGTGGTGTGCCACAAGGATCTGTTTTGGGAAAACTGCTGCTGGTCATTTTTACAAATTACTTCGACACAGGCATAGGTGGATGGATTAGAAAATTTGCAGGCAATACTGAAGTTGGTGGAGTCGTGGACAATTTGGAAGAATGTTACAGGTTGCAGTGGGATTTGGATAAACTGCAGAATTGGGCTGAGAGGTGGTAAATGGAGTTCAATGCAGCTAAATGTGAGGTGATGCACGTTGGGAAGAACAACAGGAAGGCAGAATACTGGGTCGATGGAAAGATTCTTGGTAGTGTGGATGTGCACAGGATCTTGGAGTCCACGTGCATAGATCCCTGAAAGTTGCCACCCAGGTGTATAGTGCTTAAAGAAGGCATACGGTGTGTTAGGTTTCATTCGTAGAGGGATTGAGTTCCGGAGCCACAATATCATGCTGTAACTATACAAAACGCTGGTGCGGCCACACTTGGAATGTTGTGTACAGTTCGGGTCCCCATATTTCAGGAAGGATGTGGAAGCATTGGAAAAGTGCAGAGGAGATTTACCAGGGTGGTGCTTGGTCTGGGGGGAAGGTCTTATGATGAAAGGCTGAGAGACTTGAACCTGTTTTCTTTGGCAAGAAGAAGGCTAAGTGGGCATTTGGCGGAATTATACAAGTTGATCTGAGGATTAGACAGGGTTGACAGTGAAAGTCTTTTTCCTAGGATGATGACGTCAGGGTGTACGAGGGGGCATAATTACAAATTGAGGGGTGACAGATTTAAGACAGATGTTAGAGCAGGTTCTTTATGCAGAGAGTGGTAAGGGCGTAGAATGCCCCACCCGCTAATGTAGTAAACTCAGCCACATTAAACAATCCTGAAAGAAGCACATGGATGATGTTGGGATAGTGTAGGGGGAATGAGCCGAGAATAGTTCACAGATCGGCGCAATATCGATGGCCGAAGGGCCTGTTCTCTGCTGTGTTGCTCTATGTTGTATGTTCCTGCAATGCCACAGTCTGGACGGCCACAAGATTAGCTGAGACCTCAGTCAGTACTTGTCCAGTTACCCTTGCTTCTGAAGCTGTGTCATTGGCCACGTGGTCCAAGGCTGAGGCCATGTGAATCAATTCACCGGATGCCCAACCCATTCCATCCAGTTGAAAGGACATCGTGAGGAAATGGTCTGTTTTGGAAATGACTCTTTTGGCTCGTATATGGTAGTGCTTCTGGGAGTTCATATGATGCACATAGGGTACCACATGACCCATATAGCAGAATCCTATCCAACTGGTTGGAAGCCATGGGTAAGCTCTGGTGCCGTATGTAAGGATGTGCCAATATAAACTGTAAAATCATTAGCCAATGTCATCCAAGGTTGGAGGGTAGAACAGGCCAATGGACTATTTGAAGTTATATTCAGTACTCTGGACCAATTACAGTAAAACATTGCACTGTCAGAAATGTTCACTGCTGGGCCTTGTCAGTCAAATGTGAGGTTAAACCTGCTTTGTCCCATCAACTTTCCGTTTCCTGATTTCTAATACAAAGGGAACATGTAGCGTTATTTGAATGGATTGCAAGGGAAGGAGGAACTGGGTCATGATTATATGCGGGCTGATACCATGTCGAAAATGTAGTCATTTCATAACCTGCCGATTCCCAGATTCTCATGTTCCCATGCATTCCTGTCTGATTCCGACATAACATCCACTCAACTGTTTCTGGTACATAGAAAGGGAGGGGTTGAAGAGATATTCCTTCCCTTGAATGGATGGGGACATGGTGCAAAACCAACACATACTTATATTAAATTTTCAGCATATATATATTTGACATATGTAAGTAAGTGTTTGCATGCAGTTCCCGAGTAGGCCTGTTTTTCAATATCAAACGTCCACCGACATTAAAGAATTCAGAAAGTCCCAAGAGTACCAAAAAGATCTTCATCCTGTGTGCAGTCCTGTTTCAGTAGTAATCATACAATCAGAACTGTGGACCCAGATCGAGCGTCCTTCAATTTTGACAGAGGTTGGTGTTGTTAGTAAGACTTGAAATGGGCCGCTTCAGCCTTGTCCCAAATTGTTCCTTTTCCAGTTATTAACCAACACACAATCCCCTGGGTTTACTCTTGGATTTTGGGAGGCGATTGATTCTTCCTCACCTGGGCAATGCGACTTTTGATCTGTGAGTAAAGAAACTTCAGAGAAATAGTCAGCTGTTCCAAGTAGTTCTGCATTTGCTGACCCATTACATGGAGATCCACACCCTCAAGGGGCTTATCGTGAGCATTCCACAGAGTCCTCATTGACCGACTGTAACCTATCTCTGCAGCTGACAGACCAGTCTGCAAATGTGGGGACAGTCACATATGCAATACTGCCAAGGGCAATACTCGGAGCCAGTTTAACTCTGTTTCATGGACCAATTTAGATGTCTCTCTTTTAAAGTATGATTGGCCCGTTCCACAAGCCCTGCTGCCTGTGGGGGATATGCACCAGGCAGTTGTTGTTTAATTGAGAGTGAGTCACATAATTCAGTAATGATTCGAGCCAGGAAATGTTTGTTTCAGCAGCAGGAAACACGGGAGCATCGACCAGAGGGCTGACGGGAAGGTGAGTCACTGATTTAAAAACTCACTAAGAGCTTTGGAGCCCTCCATTTTTTGTTTCAGCAGCAGAAAGAGCAGAAGCGTCAACCAGGGGCTGACAAGAAGGTGAGTCACTGATTTAAATAATTCCTTCATGAATAGGCAGAGTGCACGCTGAGTAGGAGCGGACATGGGACTGCTGGGTAAGTGAAGTAATATATTTTGGAGGCGTGTTACCTGAAACCCGATTTATGTAGTGTCTCCCACCCATCCTCCTCCTCTAACAAAAAGAAAAAATTTCTGTGCGCTGGATTGGGAAGGTACCTAGTTTTTTAAAAAATTCTGTACTTTTCGGGAGTTTCTTTGGAAATTTAGAAGCGTGGGAATGGTGCTTTGGGCAGCTGAATGCTCCTGCTGCAGAATGTGGGAGGTACAGATCACCATTAGTGTCCCTGCTGATGCTATCGCTAGGAAGTGCACCCAACTCCTGCTCCTCAGAAACTGTATTAGGGAGTTGGAACTGGAGCAAAATGAACTTTGGATGTGGGGGTGTGTGCGGCGTTTATTGCGAGGAGTTACAGGGAGGTAGTCACATCTCAGGTACAAGACAAAGGCAGATGGGTTACAGTCAGGGGACCGATAGGGCATTGGCAGGCAGTGCTGGATCCTCTGTGGCCGTTCCCCTCAATAACAAGTATACCTGTCTGGATACTGTGGAGGGGGTGCAACTTAACAGGGGGAAGCCATGGCGTACAGGTCTCTGGCACAGAGTCTGTCCCTGTTGCTCAGAAAGGAAGAGGGGAGATGAGCAGAGCATTCGTCATTGGGGACTCCATAGGTAGGTGGACAGATAGGAGGTTCTGTGGGAATGAAAGAGACTCAAGGTTGGTGTGTTGCCTCCCAGGTGCCAAGTTTTGTGATGTCTCGGATCGTGTTTTCGGGACACTATCAGGGGAGGTGGAGCAGACCCAACTTGTGGTACACATAGGTACTAATGACATAGTTAGGAAGAGAGATGGGGATTTAAGGCAGAAATCCAGCGAGCTAAGGTGGAAGCTGAGAGCTAGAACAAACAGTGTTGTTATCTAATGCTTTCCATAGGTATATCGGATATATAAGAATGACTAGAGTAAGATTAGAGCCAACCAAGGATAGCCATGGAAGTTGTGCGCGAAGACCGAGGAGTTGGGGGACATGCTGAAGAATATTTTTCATCAGTATTCACAATGGAAAAAGACAATATTGTCGAGGAGAGTTCTGAGATACAGGCTACTAGACTAGATAGAATTGAGGTTCATAAGGAGGAGCTGTTAGCAATTCTGGAAAGTGTGAAAATAGATAGGTCCGCTGAGCCAATTGGGATTTACCTTCGGATTCTCTGGGAAGGCAGGGAGGAGATTGCAGAGCCTTTGACTTTGAACTTTATGTCATCATTGCCTGCAGGATTGGTGCCAGAAGACTGGCGGATAGCAGATTTTGCCCCCTTGTTCAAGAAAGAGAGCAGAGACAACCCTGGTAATTATAGACCAGTAAGCCTTACCTCTGTTGTGGGCAAAGTGTTGGAAAAAGTTATAAGAGATATGAATTATAATAATCTAGAGAGTAATAAGTTGATTAGGGACAGTCAACACGGTTTTGTGAAATGTAGGTCATGCCTCACAAACCTTATTGACTTCTTAGAGAAGGTGACCAAACAGATGGATGAGGGTAAAGCAGTTGATGTGGTGTATGTGGATTTCAGTAAGGTGCTTGATAAGGTACCCACTGTCGGCTATCGCACAAAATACAAAGGCGTGGTTTTGAGGGTGATTTCACGGTTTGGATGAGAAATTGGCTCGCTGAAAGAAGACAGGGTGATGGTTGAATGGATATGTTCATCTTGGAGTTCAGTTACTAGTCGTGAACCACAAGGATCAGTTTTGGGTACTCTGCTGTATGTCATTTTTATAAATGACGTGGGTGACAGCATCGAAGGATGGGTTGGTAAATTTGTGGATGATACGAAAGCCGGTGGAGTTGTGAAGAGTGCTGAAGGATGTTGCAGGTTATAAAGGGACATAGGTAAGCTGCAGAGCTGGGCTGAGAGGTAGAAAATGGTGTGATTGTGAAAAATTGTGAGGAGATTCACTTTGGAAGGAGCAACAGAAATGAAGTTTACTAGCTAATGGTCAGATTCTTGGTAGTGTAGATGTGCAGAGAGATCTCTATGTCCATGTACACAGTTTCCGAAAAGTTGTCACCCAGGTTGTTCGGGTTGTTATGAAGGCATACGGAGTGTTAGATTTTATTGGGATAGGGATTGAGTTTTATAGCCATGAGGCCACGCTGCAGTTGTACAAAACTCTGGTGCGGCCATCCTTGGATTATTGGAAGGATGTGGAAGCTTTGCAAAGTGTGCAGAGGAGATTTACTAGGATTTTGCCTGGTATGGAGGGAAGGTCTTATGAGGAAAGGCTGACGGGCTTGAGGCAGTTTTCTAGAGAGAAGAGGGTTGAGAGGTGACTTATTTGAGGCATTAAGATAATTAGAGATTAGATAGGGTGGACAGTGAGAACCTTTTTCCTCTGATGCTGATGACTAGTACGAGGTGTCATCGCTTTAAATTGAGGGGTTGATAGACATAGGACAGATGTCAGAGGTGGGTTCTTTACTCAGAGAGTAGGTGGGGTGTGGAGCACCGACTTTAAAGGCATTGAAATAGTTATTGGACAAGCATATGGATGAAAATGGAATCGTGTAGGATAGATAGGATTCAGACTGTTTCCACAGGGTGGCGTAACATCAAGGTCTGAATGGCCTGTACTGTGCTGAAATGTTGTATGTTCTATGTGGTCCATTGTCAGAGCCCATCATTTTAGGTTACCCAGAATGGGGAATAACTTCAGTCAACAATATTTTGTCTACTGTATGTGCAGTAGACTTCAATCCATTTGCTAAATACATCATATTTCACTAATCAGTATTTATAACATTTTACTTTCGTATGTAAGTTGCTCACTGAGCTGAAAGGATCGCTTTCAGATGTTTCGTCACCATCCCAGGTAACATCATCAGTGAGACTCTGGTTAAGCACTCGCATAATGGCCCACATTCTATTTATGTCTTTAGGTTTCCTTGGGTTGGTGATGTCATTTCCTGTGTTGGTGATGTCATGGTGATAGCGTCTGGAAATGTGTCTTCCAAGTCCACGAGCAAACTTACATCTAGAACCCCAGACTGAGCTCTGAATCTTCTCCAAACTGGCTAACCTCCACGGGCACAATACACTAAAACTAACCCAAAGGTGGGAAACCAATGCCATCCGACACAGCACCACCCACAAACAGCTCTACTTCCAGCATGAATGCCGAAAGAAACAGGTCCTATATAAATGTCTTAATACAACTTCCCCTTAACACCCCACTTGCCAAATGAATAGCAGAGCAAAACAGCCACAGATGCTTAGAGAAATGATTAATGATGACCACAACAGACTCCAGAAATACAACTGGGAAATATCACGACAAAAATCTCTACTAACTAACACGACAAAAATCTCTACTAACTAACAGGGGAACCTCCGTCTATGACACTAACATACAACTGAAAGGTTCTGTTATACCGTGGACACCCTAGCACTGGGGATGTAGCCAAGGCATCTTTGAGGGAAGAAAATGATTGTTTTCCCAAATCGGCCAGCTGAAACTTCAGGGGAGCATTCGGAAAGGAAAATAGGATAAGCTCTTGCATAAAAGTTGTAATGTCTGAAGCCACTGCCTGCAAAAGCTGACCAGTACCAAAAAAGCCCTCGACCATTTGGGCGAGGTAGGGGTTAGGTTTTGCAAGATGGGACTAATGCATTCCTGAATAAGGGAATGGCCAGTAGAACTGATCAAAACACCCAAACCTTTCACTAGCGATTGACCTTTCTGAACTTCGTGGGTGGGACCACGCATCCCCATGAGCTGAGACTTCTGAGGAGGTGAACAGCATCCTGCTGGTTATTAATCAAATTAGGGTGAGCAAGGAATATCTTTCTGAGCCTTTTTATGCTGGTTTTCCTGTTTCTTTTTCCACCTTCTGCCTACCCACAAAGCCTGTGGGAGTTCCGACTGCAGTATATGCATCTGTCCCACACCCCCCACCCAAAAATTGCTGCATCACAAACATTATTACCCCAACTGGCCAGTTAGGTATCGTTTTATTCACGATCTACTTTATCTTCCCATTCTTTAATTAATAATTTCCACTTTTTCCCATATCTTCTCTCCCAAATTAGATTCACTGCCTGTTCACAAAAGGCCATATTCACAGGTCCCGAGATTCCTCACCTACCCAGACAGTACAGACCAGTCATTTCACACATGATTTCAACTTGCTTATAATAGCACTTACCATGACAAGTGACCGCGCATCTACTTCAATTCCTGAATATCGTGCAACATCACTCTCACATCTTCATCAGTTTTCTCAGATTTCAGAACTGCGTTCCCAAAGTTCCAATTTTTACAAAGTACATGTACAATGAGAAAATTGTATCATCTCAAATTAAAGATTAGATTAAATGTTGGAACAGTATTTGTAAATTCACTCTGGACAGAAAATTAAACCTCAAACTGAGAAAGTCAAACATGATAGTTTTAACCAATCCTTACAATCCAACTTTTCTTTTAACGAACCTTGCCTGGCACAGATTGATTGAAGTCAGTACAGAAAGTCCAACAAAGGGAAGTAATATTCACCATGCACGACCTAAAGTAATAAAAAGCACAGACTACACTTTAAAATCACCATGGATTTCCAACATGCAGACTGATATCAAAACATTACCGGATCTCCAGGCCTAGGGGATAAAGTAAACAACAGATTACATAAGACTACATGTAACCACCAATGAACAAAGGTACATTCATAACAGACCACAAACAGTTAACACTCTGTCCACTGAGAGCAAGAACCAACAGCCTGCCATCCCCCTCTCTTCCCCTCTCTCTCTACTCCAGTTTCCTATTCAAAGAGTTTTTTTAAAATTCTGCCAATTGTTCTATGCAATCGCAACGAAAAGCACCATCAGGTGATAATGGCTTGTCAGTTCTCTGTGTCCATGTCACCCATTTGTTGATAAATTTTGGGAATCAATTCCCCATTCTATCGAAAACTTACACTGCACGCACCATCACAATCACCCAAATATTTAAACTGGACTTCATTCAATTTGTACATAACAATTCACCAAGTTACCCAATTCCCACAAAGAATTTACTAAAATTTGCAATCTCTTACAGAGGCCTCCAACCCTTATAACCATTTTCTCGGTCAGGTATTTTCTCATACATAGTCCACCTTCCTAACTACACAGCGAGACAGTCCTATTGTACCTTATGACTGCTTGCTCTGCAATAAACAAATGTCTACCAGCCATATCAATACATCGGTGTGATAAAGTTATTGATCGAGCCCTCATTGTACTACAGGAGCAACATGAAATAGCCAATGCCACCCCGCAGCAATCTTGAGCAATTTATGAAAACTCTTTGCACGTGAGAGGACCGGGTAGATCGCGTGGGCTAGTGAGAAATAGTTAGACGCAATGAAGGCTGTCTGCTTATGGCAAGACCCTTGGCCTCTTTTTCAGGGCAACGGATAAGGCCTGATGTAGTGGTCCATCTTCCCATTGGTAAAACAAGCGTTACGGGAAGGCAATCATGGTGGTGATGCACAGGGGTCAGTCGGAAATGATCTGTACCTTGCAAGACGGACAGTGATTCATGATTAAACACAGCTCCTGGGGTCTGAAGGCTTGCCAAACTTGAATACCCACTCCCCTTGGTTATCAGCAGCAGCCAGGGATTGATAGCAGACCGAAGGGGACAGTTGGCAGGGTGGTGGCAGCAGAGGAAGGGGCTCTTTGTCCACAGGCTGAGAGAAATGTTATGGAGGGACTGGTCTCATGAGGAGCAGGGCTGGTGTTCTGATGAGAAGTCAAGACAAATCTAGTGAAGTGAGTCACAGGCTCGAGAGCAGCTTTAGTGGATGTCGAAGGTAGGACCAAGGCCGCGGGGTAGAGGGACTGGAGTGTAAACGTTTCCTCCTCAGCAGTGTCACTTGAATCAGGAAACATTGACATGTCAGACGACCGGGAGGATCCTCTTGTGTTGTCACCTTCCTATCAGGCCCACAAAAACCATCCAGGACAAAGCAGCCCGCTTGAGTAGCACCACATTCAAAAGCATCCACTCCCATCACTACCGATGCTCGCGACTGCTCGGATACTGAAGCTGTTTGTGATCAAATGCAACAAGATCTGGGCAATATCCAGCTTTGAGCTGACAAGTGGTAAGTGACATTCACACGACACCAATGCCAGACAATGACCATTACCAATAAGAGACACTTTAACCACTGCCCTTTACATTCAACTGTATTACCTACACTGAATCCCTACTTTCAACATCCTTGGAGTTACCATTGACCAGAAACTCAACTGGACTTACCACATAAACACAATGGCTACAAGAGCAGGTCAGAGACTAGGGATACTGCGGCAAGTAACACGCCTCCTGACACCTCAAAGTCTATCCACCATCTGCAAGGTACAAGTCAGGAGTGTGATGGTATACTCTCCACTTGCCTGGATGGGTGCAGCTCCAACGGTACTCAAGAAGCTTGACACCATCCAGGACAAAGCAACCCTCTTGATTGACACCACATCTACAAATATTCAAACCTTCCACGACCAAGACTCAGTAGCAGCAGTCTGTACTATCTACAAGATGCACAGCAGGAATTCACCAAAGATCCTCAGGCAGGATATTCCATAAACTGTGAACACTTCTCCTTCAGAGGACAAAGTTTGCAGGTACAAGGGAACACCAGCCCCTGCAAGATCCCCTTCAAGCCAGTCACCGTTCTGATTGGAAACACGTCACTGTTCCTTCATTGCGGCTCAGTGGAAGTCCTGGAAGTCCCTTCCTAAAAACAATGTGTTTCTGTGGAGAGCACATGCATTGCAGTGGTTGAAGAAAACAGCTCACCACCACCTTATCAATGGCAACTATGGTGGGTAATAAATGGTGACCCAGTCAATGATACCCATGTCCCACGAGTGAATAAGAAAAAGCATTTCATGGTCTGGAAACAATAGGATCATCCTTTCGGGTTGACTGAAGAGTTTCATTTATTCATAACATAAGGAAATCGTGTAACCAGGTATTTTACTGCATTACTGATCTTTGCTCTGAACCCTGATAATGTTGCTGCATAAATAAATGTGTTTGTGCAACAACTTAAGTTCTGCAGCATGTAACCAACACTATTAAAGTGAAATAGGAAAGGCGGGTAATTGGCAGTATTGATTCCTTGAGTGACATAATATAAGAAATCTATAACAACGATTAACCACAGGAGGATGAAGCTCCCAGACACAGTGAAGAGTAAAATCACAGATTTCCTTCTGCTCTCCATCTCTGGGTCTCTGTGATTCTCTCCTTTGCTCTCACCCTTCAGCCTCTTCCGGATTCGACTGGTCACTAAAATGTGTCGGACTGTCAGAGCATTAAGCGACAGAATTAAAACAAATGGCAGTAAAGGGGTTAAAACTGTATCAAGCCAATCTAATGCCACCCACCAAGTCTCAGTAAAGTAGCTTGATTTTATATCACAGTAGAATGGCACATTGTTGATTATCTTCCAAGGTTCATATTGAAAATAGAAGGGGATATTTTTCAAACAGAATAGGGTACAGGTTGATGCTAGAACCACAGTCGCAGTTTTCTTAGTGCAATATTTTGCTTTCAGCTTTTGACAACAAATGGTCACAAACCGGTCAAAGGAGAAAGTGACGGTGAACCAGACAGAGCAGTCCCTTGCAACACGTAGCTGGAGCCCAGTAACACTACACACTGGAGTGATATCCAGGAAAGACCATGGGTAATAATAATAGGGAAATCTGTTCAGTATAACATCAGTGATAATGACCATCAGATCGGCAGCTGCCATAAGCACCAGGTAGCGAGTAGTGCAGGACGAAACACCGCACTTTCCTTGGGAAAGGGTAACAATCGCCACCAAATTAACTGTAAAAGAGAAATGGGAAAATATATGGTTAATTACTGACAGAAATTTCACCTGCCTGTTCCAGAGAGCAACAGTAAGATTTTACCACTAAAACCTGGTACACTATGTAAGTGAAAGTGGTTGGGGATGAGTGAGTTTGAATTTTAAGATGTTCAAATCCACCTCAGATCATCCTCCAGCTCAATCATCCCTGCGATTATGGAGTTTGCACAGAGATTGAGGTCACAGCCCCTCCGAGGAGAGCAGACGGAATTCAATGCTTTTGTTGGTTACAAAGTTACTATTTGAATAATTTTGATGGATACTTAGCCTCATCTCTGGCAGGTGGAGAACCCGATTAGAAATCTGACTCACCACTCAGTCATCAGAATGATGATTTCACTGTCAATAAACCAAACTCTCCTCTGCTCCTTGGATCAGGTCTTCCCCTGATCATAGCATTGAAACAAATCCTGATCGGAGCCAGAGAGGAGCAGGAAACAGATCATCAAACCGGCACAAGATTTCAAATAAGACTACTATATATAACTGTTCCGGTATCAGACCAGTCAGTGAGCTGGAGACATTATTGCTCAAAAGATAAATCTAAAGAGCAGATCAGCAGCAGATTAAAACACGTTCAAATGTAATTATCCCATACCAGGAACACCAATAAAAACAATGATGGTGTAGAACATCTTCTCCACTTGTTGAATTGGTAGATGCATTTTTCCATGCGTGGTGATCTGTCCCTTCAGGCAGCTGAGCTGATGCATTCCCAGAGACGCTGTCATATACTGTGTGGAAGGTCCTTGGGGAGGTCAAGATTACAGCATTACTCAGCTTTTTGTTTTTAACATTTCCGTCAATGTACAAACTCATTACAATAACAAGTTTAATCCCAACTATGAACAACTGCTGCTGTTCATACCTCAAAATGAAATAAATAAACAGAATCTGGAATTTTCCAGCAGGAACGCTGTGCACCTAAATACCATGAACCTCATCCCCAGAATGCAAATTATTTGAACTGAGTTGAAATATTGCTAAGTTGTTATGTGCAAAATTGTAAAATGGGAAAAGCATGGTGTGCTCCCTTCAAAGATGCTTTTTGGTGCTTAGAGTAAAAATGAACGTCCGAACAGCCGTCCTAACATGCAAGTACGCAGACAGCACCCAAATTTTAACATTCGTATCGAATGGTCCAGCAGCGTTTTTTACTGAGACAAAAGCCTTTTTGATTTTAGCCATTCAGTTTAAACAAGCACTTAGCTTCCAAAATTCAATTAAATTTTAATCTGATGGTGAGACGACCCAGGGCCAATCCAATTGTAAACGGGTACGTTTGCAAACAGTGTGAACTGCGATCTGGAAACAGATATCAGCTCTTAGATAAAGCAACATCTAATTCCTCCTGTACCACGGCACACCATGCAAATTCCTGACAGAAGAAAATATCGAGAAAGCATTTCTGGCAGAAGGATCAGAGGAGAAGACACAAGAAGTTCCGGAAGACGTGTAACATGGCTCTGATTTCAGTAGACTTAATGTTATTGTTTGTTAATTAAGTGGTATTTGTATTTATTGGAATAGCATATCATTAGAATTCTGTTTTATTTGGCAATGGTGAGATGTTAGAGGGGAATTGTTCGATCTTTTAATAGCTTAGTTCATCTGCTCACTCTTAGAGTTAGCGAAATAAATTGTTCCTTTTTGATTGTAAAAGTGAATGCTGGGATTTCTTTCACTTAACCACTAGAAGTTGCTAAAAAGTGGATGACAGTCCTTTTCACACTCCTTTTATCAGATTATAGGGTGAATCACTCCCCTTTGGGTAATTCCGTTTTAGCTTTCACAGATACATCTACCTCCACTTTAGATCAGATTGGGGTTCGTCTCGGATTTGGACAGAGCAGGTCTGAGATGTGGATACATCTGGAATGATTTGGATACATTTATACAGATCTGAGCAGATTTAATGAGCAAAAAGTCCCAGCAGAGCTTAACAGACCTGTGGACTAGTATTCTGTATCTTTCAATAAAACGTAATTGAAAAGTGAAAAATCTGTTGAATTTTGGTTGCTTGTTGTCGGTTAAACCAAAAGTTGGGAAATGTCTCTTAACATTGCTAAATTGGTAGTGGTGGTCGAAGACAGTTCCCAAATTTGCCAAGAAAGTTTAGAAAGACCGAAAACGGCGAAGATTATAGAATAAGAAAACTGACTAAAACTGGGTTTAACTCGTGATAATAAGAAAACTGAAGTTGTGATGGAGTTAGCCAAATATTTAGGCATGCCAGAGAAATAGACAAGTGCAGTGCAGTTAGAAAACAATAGATTGCAAATGAGACAACTGGAATTGGAGAATGAAAGGAAGGTGAGAGAGTTTGCATTTCTGTGAAAAGCAAAAGAGAAGGAAAGGGGAAGAAGGCTTCTAGCAGAAGAGAAAGAAAATGTGAGAGTTTGAACTTCAGAAGATGACAATTAAACAGGGAAGTCGGCGTAAGAGGAAGATGGGGAAGGTATAAGGTAGGCTTCATGATGAGTCGAGAGTGTGATGCTGGAGAGGCACAGTAGGTCAGGTCGCATCTGAGATGTAGGAGGGTCAACATTTCGAGCCAAAGCCCTTCATCATGACTGAGGCTTGTGAACCAATGGGGCTGCCCTATAAATGGGAGGGGGTGGAGCTGGGGCGAAGGTAGCTGGGCATGTGATAGGTAGATGAATGTGGGAGGAAAGGTGATAGGTCAGAGAGGAGGTTGGAGTGGATAGATGGGAAGGAAGTTGGACAAATCAAGAGAGCAGTGCCGAATTGGAGGTTTGGGACTGGGATATGTTGGGAGGAGAGGAATGAGGAAACTGGTGAAATCCACGTTGATTCAGTGTGGTTGCAGAGTCACAAGGTGGTTAGATGAGGTGTTCTTCCTCCGGGTGTCGGGAGGTTAGTGTTTGGCAATGAAGGAGACCCAAGACCTGCATGGCCTTGTGGAGTAGTGGGAGTTAAAGTGTTCAGCCACAGGGTGGTGGGGATGTTTGGTGTGCGTGTCCCAACGATATTCTCTGAAAAGTTCCAGAATTTGGTGTCCTGTCTCCTCAATGTAGAGGAGACCACATTGGGTGCAACACATACAGTAGATGACGTGTTAGTGAGGAGATGTTAACGATGAGCAAACCCATCGTAGCCAAAGGCCTGGTAGAGATATACACAAGTAAATCAAAACATTACCAAAGTTTAATGAAAAGAATATAGAAGCATTTTTACTTGCTTTTAGAAACAGATGAATTTCCTCTTGAACAGAAGAACTGCTCAGAAAATGTGTGGGTAAAGTAAATTCAGACCAGGTTGGTAGACAGAGATAGTGAGCTGTTTGCAGTGTTGTCAGAGGTGCTGACAGCAGAATATGAAGAACTAATACAGACTGTTTTGAGAGCCTCTGAATTGGTAGCAGAAACATATGGACAACAGTTCAGGAATGTAAGGAAGGAACCAAGTCAAACTTATATTGAGATTGAAAGAATTCCAAAGGTAGATGGATGAAAGCATTGAAGATAGAAAATATTTTATTCTGCTTAACAAATTTTAAAACTCACTTCCAGAGATGATAAGAACTCATGCTGATTAACAGAAAATTCACACAGTGTGAAGAGCTGCAGAGATGGTGGATGAATATTCACACAGTGTGAAGAGCTGCAGAGATGGTGGATGAATATTCACACAGTGTGAAGAGCTGCAGAGATGGTGGATGAATATTCACACAGTGTGAAGAGCTGCAGAGATGGTGGATGAATATTCACACAGTGTGAAGAGCTGCAGAGATGGTGGATGAATATTCACACAGTGTGAAGAGCTGCAGAGATGGTGGATGAATATTCACACAGTGTGAAGAGCTGCAGAGATGGTGGATGAATATTCACACAGTGTGAAGAGCTGCAGAGATGGTGGATGAATATTCACACAGTGTGAAGAGCTGCAGAGATGGTGGATAAATATTCACACAGTGTGAAGAGCTGCAGAGATGGTGGATGAATATTCACACAGTGTGAAGAGCTGCAGAGATGGTGGATGAATATTCACACAGTGTGAAGAGCTGCAGAGATGGTGGATGAATATTCACACAGTGTGAAGAGCTGCAGAGATGGTGGATGAATATTCACACAGTGCGAAGAGCCGCAGAGATGGTGGATGAATATTCACACAGTGCGAAGAGCCGCAGAGATGGTGGATGAATATTCACACAGTGCGAAGAGCCGCAGAGATGGTGGATGAATATTCACACAGTGCGAAGAGCCGCAGAGATGGTGGATGAATATTCACACAGTGCGAAGAGCCGCAGAGATGGTGGATGAATATTCACACAGTGCGAAGAGCCGCAGAGATGGTGGATGAATATTCACACAGTGCGAAGAGCCGCAGAGATGGTGGATGAATATTCACACAGTGCGAAGAGCCGCAGAGATGGTGGATGAATATTCACACAGTGCGAAGAGCCGCAGAGATGGTGGATGAATATTCACACAGTGCGAAGAGCCGCAGAGATGGTGGATGAATATTCACACAGTGCGAAGAGCCGCAGAGATGGTGGATGAATATTCACACAGTGCGAAGAGCTGCAGAGATGGTGGATGAATATTCACCCAGTGCGAAGAGCTGCAGAGATGGTGGATGAATATTCACCCAGTGCGAAGAGCTGCAGAGATGGTGGATGAATATTCACCCAGTGCGAAGAGCTGCAGAGATGGTGGATGAATATTCACCCAGTGCGAAGAGCTGCAGAGATGGTGGATGAATATTCACACAGTGCGAAGAGCTGCAGAGATGGTGGATGAATATTCACACAGTGCGAAGAGCTGCAGAGATGGTGGATGAATATTCACACAGTGCGAAGAGCTGCAGAGATGGTGGATGAATATTCACACAGTGCGAAGAGCTGCAGAGATGGTGGATGAATATTCACACAGTGCGAAGAGCTGCAGAGATGGTGGATGAATATTCACACAGTGCGAAGAGCTGCAGAGATGGTGGATGAATATTCACACAGTGCGAAGAGCTGCAGAGATGGTGGATGAATATTCACACAGTGCGAAGAGCTGCAGAGATGGTGGATGAATATTCACACAGTGCGAAGAGCCGCAGAGATGGTGGATGAATATTCACACAGTGCGAAGAGCCGCAGAGATGGTGGATGAATATTCACACAGTGCGAAGAGCCGCAGAGATGGTGGATGAATATTCACACAGTGCGAAGAGCCGCAGAGTTGGTGGATGAATATTCACACAGAGCGAAGAGCCGCAGAGATGGTGGATGAATATTCACACAGTGCGAAGAGCCGCAGAGATGGTGGATGAATATTCACACAGTGCGAAGAGCCGCAGAGATGGTGGATGAATATTCACACAGTGCGAAGAGCCGCAGAGATGGTGGATGAATATTCACACAGTGCGAAGAGCCGCAGAGATGGTGGATGAATATTCACACAGTGCGAAGAGCCGCAGAGATGGTGGATGAATATTCACACAGTGCGAAGAGCCGCAGAGATGGTGGATGAATATTCACACAGTGCGAAGAGCCGCAGAGATGGTGGATGAATATTCACACAGTGCGAAGAGCCGCAGAGATGGTGGATGAATATTCACACAGTGCGAAGAGCCGCAGAGATGGTGGATGAATATTCACACAGTGCGAAGAGCCGCAGAGATGGTGGATGAATATTCACACAGTGCGAAGAGCCGCAGAGATGGTGGATGAATATTCACACAGTGCGAAGAGCCGCAGAGATGGTGGATGAATATTCACACAGTGCGAAGAGCCGCAGAGATGGTGGATGAATATTCACACAGTGCGAAGAGCCGCAGAGATGGTGGATGAATATTCACACAGTGCGAAGAGCCGCAGAGATGGTGGATGAATATTCACACAGTGCGAAGAGCCGCAGAGATGGTGGATGAATATTCACACAGTGCGAAGAGCCGCAGAGATGGTGGATGAATATTCACACAGTGCGAAGAGCCGCAGAGATGGTGGATGAATATTCACACAGTGCGAAGAGCCGCAGAGATGGTGGATGAATATTCACACAGTGCGAAGAGCCGCAGAGATGGTGGATGAATATTCACACAGTGCGAAGAGCCGCAGAGATGGTGGATGAATATTCACACAGTGCGAAGAGCCGCAGAGATGGTGGATGAATATTCACACAGTGCGAAGAGCCGCAGAGATGGTGGATGAATATTCACACAGTGCGAAGAGCCGCAGAGATGGTGGATGAATATTCACACAGTGCGAAGAGCCGCAGAGATGGTGGATGAATATTCACACAGTGCGAAGAGCCGCAGAGATGGTGGATGAATATTCACACAGTGTGAAGAGCCGCAGAGATGGTGGATGAATATTCACACAGTGTGAAGAGCCGCAGAGATGGTGGATGAATATTCACACAGTGTGAAGAGCCGCAGAGATGGTGGATGAATATTCACACAGTGTGAAGAGCCGCAGAGATGGTGGATGAATATTCACACAGTGTGAAGAGCCGCAGAGATGGTGGATGAATATTCACACAGTGTGAAGAGCCGCAGAGATGGTGGATGAATATTCACACAGTGTGAAGAGCCGCAGAGATGGTGGATGAATATTCACACAGTGTGAAGAGCCGCAGAGATGGTGGATGAATATTCACACAGTGTGAAGAGCCGCAGAGATGGTGGATGAATATTCACACAGTGTGAAGAGCCGCAGAGATGGTGGATGAATATTCACACAGTGTGAAGAGCCGCAGAGATGGTGGATGAATATTCACACAGTGTGAAGAGCCGCAGAGATGGTGGATGAATATTCACACAGTGTGAAGAGCCGCAGAGATGGTGGATGAATATTCACACAGTGTGAAGAGCCGCAGAGATGGTGGATGAATATTCACACAGTGTGAAGAGCCGCAGAGATGGTGGATGAATATTCACACAGTGTGAAGAGCCGCAGAGATGGTGGATGAATATTCACACAGTGTGAAGAGCCGCAGAGATGGTGGATGAATATTCACACAGTGTGAAGAGCCGCAGAGATGGTGGATGAATATTCACACAGTGTGAAGAGCCGCAGAGATGGTGGATGAATATTCACACAGTGTGAAGAGCCGCAGAGATGGTGGATGAATATTCACACAGTGTGAAGAGCCGCAGAGATGGTGGATGAATATTCACACAGTGTGAAGACCCGCAGAGATGGTGGATGAATATTCACACAGTGTGAAGAGCTGCAGAGATGGTGGATGAATATTCACACAGTGTGAAGAGCTGCAGAGATGGTGGATGAATATTCACACAGTGTGAAGAGCTGCAGAGATGGTGGATGAATATTCACACAGTGTGAAGAGCTGCAGAGATGGTGGATGAATATTCACACAGTGTGAAGAGCTGCAGAGATGGTGGATGAATATTCACACAGTGTGAAGAGCTGCAGAGATGGTGGATGAATATTCACACAGTGTGAAGAGCTGCAGAGATGGTGGATGAATATTCACACAGTGTGAAGAGCTGCAGAGATGGTGGATGAATATTCACACAGTGTGAAGAGCTGCAGAGATGGTGGATGAATATTCACACAGTGTGAAGAGCTGCAGAGATGGTGGATGAATATTCACACAGTGTGAAGAGCTGCAGAGATGGTGGATGAATATTCACACAGTGTGAAGAGCTGCAGAGATGGTGGATGAATATGCGTTCGTGGTTAAATCAAAATCTAGCTTATGACAGCAATTTCATTCCATGAGGGATACAAATTGGGAAAGAGGGAGATCCTTCAATTCAATGCAAAAAGTGGATCACACTGGGACCAGTTTACCACATATGAAGAAAAGGAGTTTTTACTGCAATAATGTGGGACACACAAAGTCACAGTGCTGGTGGTTTACGAAACGCACTGGGAAAGAGCATGTAATAGAAGAGGCTAAAACCAGTGGGATTAGTAAAGGCAGTGGAGGAAGTTCTGAGAGAATTTGAGGGGCTGAATGAGAGTGTGCAGCCTCGACACGGGCTGAATAGTAACGTAGAACACGATCCTTTCAAATGTTTCACCTGTGTGGATAAAGTTTACTCAGGTAGAACTGGGGGAATAGGTAACGAAATTAAAATATTGAGAGATACAGGATCGAATCCGTCACTAATGGTAAGAGATGAAAATATCTGTACACTTTATGAAATATTGCCTGAGAGAGTGGTAATCTGTGGAATAAGTGGAGAGAGGAGTAGTGTTCCCCTGTGTCAGATAAGGCTAGAAAGTCCAATCAATACCGGGGAAGGGATAGTTGACTGTTGGGGAAGTTGGTTATTCAGGAATCCAGTTTATTCCTGGAAACAATACAGCTGGATCAGAGCTGAGAATGATACATATTGTAATGGAAAAGCCGAAAGAAAACCAGAGAACTGAGGAGTTAAAACAAAAAAACCCTGGATTTTTTCCGAATTACATGTGCCAAAATCCCACAACCATAAGTAAAAACAAGACGGTAAAACAAAAGAGAAAGATGAAGAGGTTGAGCTGACTCTCTATTTGATGAACTGGTAAAGGAAAATCCTAAGCATAGGGAGAATCTGACAGGTGTTTCGTTCTGAAAGGTTACTGGTGAAAGGAGATGAAACAATAAAGGATTTATATAATAAGGCCTCTCAGAAAAGACATCGGAATGTATTCCGGAATGCTGTTACCTTAAGGATGAGAGTTTAGGGCAGACATGGAGACCTTGGCAGGTTAGTGCAGATGAAAATGGGGAGAGGTATACCAGGTTGTGTTGCCAATTTGATACTGACAGGTCGTATTGCAGGTAGGACACAAATTATCTGTAGGTCATCAGGCTGACAGGAAGATGCATTTTTATTGGCCTGGAATACATAAAGATGTGGTTGGATTTTGCTGCACATGTCACACATGTCAGATAATAGGAAAGCTGATTGCTGTGATAAAACCAGTGCCTTTGATGCCAATTCCCACATTCAAAGAACTGTTTACATGGGTTATGATTGATTGTGGAGGTCCCCTCGTTAAAACTGAAACTGGGAATCAGTGTTTACTAACCATAATGGACACGCCTTCCAGATTTCCACAGATAATTTCATTGTGGAATGTGAAGGCAAAAACAGTTGTGGAGGAGTTGATTCATTTGTTTACCCATTATGCATTACCCAGAGAGATGCAGTCAGATCAAAAGTTCAGTTTTACTGTCAAATTATTTATGCGGGTCATTGATTTTTTTTTCATTTCAAAGGACATTACTTTTAATTGATATAGCCTATTTGGGGTCATAAAAACACAAACTTCCTTTGCTCTCCCTGGCAATGGTACTTGCCAGTAACAGCGAAATATGACCAACTTCATGTTGTAAGTATCTTATCCTACTTCTTCCAAATAGTCCACCATCTTCAGAATTGGGTATGAGTTAGATTTTGTCATAATATTGACCTTCCAATAATGCACGCGGAATTGTTGACTACCATCAAGCTTCAGAACCAACATGATTGGCGAACCCTACTTGCTTTGACACATTTGAATGATGTCTTCTTGGAGCATCGCTTCCACTTCCTTCTGAACCTGTGCTGCTTTGAGAGGATTAAGCCTGCTGGAGTTTGTCTTGTCGGAGCAGCATTCCTTTCATCAAAGTTAGTCCTCTCCATTCTATTTCTATACAGGTCCACATAGCACAGGTACAGGTCTATCTGGAGACAAATAGCTCACTGCTATTCCTTGAGGACTTCTTTAGTCAATTTATTCTGAGGATTCAAAATCTAAATCTTCTGGAATGGAATCCTCACTCTGAGAGGCAGTAACTAATCGCTTTTTCACCATTTCCTTTCCCTGTCATAATACTGTTTCAATATGTTCACATGACATGCTCGATAAACATTGTTCCTATCTGATCTTATTAGCTAGCTCTCCTGACTTATCTTCTTCTATGACAGGGACCACTAAACCTTGCTTTGAAGGAATCTCCTATCACTGGTATCAGCAGCGATATTATATTCCTGACAGAACGATCAATGGAAAAGACACAGAATGTTCTGGAAGGCACGTAACGTGGCTGTAATTTTGAAAGACTAAATTCTATTGTTTTGTTATACGGTGGGATTTGTATTTATTGGAACAGCGTATAATTAAAATCTTGTGCTTTTTGGGAATAATTAGCAGTTAGAGAGCATTTATTCAGTCTATTAATACTTTCATTAATTTGTTCACTTTTAGAGTTAGATTAAAAGGTATGTTATTTGTGGATTGTGAAAGGAGCCTCAAGGATTTCTTTTACTTAATCACTAGAAGTTGCTGAAAGCAGGTTACATCAGTTTTCACACTTTTTATTTACAGATTATAGGGATAAACTCCTCCATTTTGGTTAGGTTTTAGTTTTTGGGAGGGAGATGGTCAACATGCGCTTTGTAATATAATACACCATCCTCTCATGAAATGGATCACTCGGACGACCGTGGACACAAATACAGTGGAAAAAAACTCTATTCATGTGTATAATGTCAGGATTATTGCTCAAAGGCAATTCATTTCCACATTCCTGAGGGACCACAACAGTGCTCCGTTGCATGCGTTTCACAATGAGGAACCTCAGTCCAATTGCAATCCGCGAGACAGCAGATGTGTTTGTGTGTGTGTGTCTGTCTGTGCATGTGTGTGAGTGTGCGTATATGTGTGTGAGAGTATGTATGTGTGTCTGTGTGTGTGCATGTGTGTATGTGTCAGTGTGTGTGTACGTGCGTATGTGTGTCTGGGCCTGTGCATGTGTTTGAGAGTGTGTGTGTCTGTGTTTTGAAGGTGCTGTCAGTATGGATGGTGCTGTGAGCTCCTGCACTTCCTCTCTCCCTCTTTGACTGAGTCCTTGAGGTTTTGCGCTCTGAACCGCCCTGTGTGAAGTGGTGTGGGGAGGCCAGCTGATGGGCATTGTCTCAATTTCACCACAAGGGATCTTCATAGCACTGTTTTTACTCCACTCGATGGCAGGAGATTTCTGATTCGACTGCATTTGAGTATGAACCGATTGGAATTGGTAAGCTTGATGCTGAAAAATAGGGAGCTCAGCAATTTGTTATCTGGTGTAAGTTTTATTTATTCATAACACAAGGAATTTGTGGAATCAAATACTGATCCGCATTACTGATCTTCGCTCTGAACCTAGACAATGTTGCTTCACAAATAAATGTGTTTGTGCAACAACTGAGGAGCTGCAGCTTGTGACCAACTTTCCTGAAGTGATACAGAAAACCCGAGTCATTCTTTAAAGGCATAATATAAGAATCTCAAAACATTGATTAACCAGAGGAGGATGAAGCTCCCAGAGATGGTGAACAGCAGTCTCCTGACACCTCATCCCAGTTCAGGGGAGACTGTAATATTAATCTTCCAGTCTCCTGACAACACCTCCCAGTCCAGGGAAGACTGTAATGTCAATCCTCCAGTCTCCTGACACCTCCTCCCAGTCCAGGGGAGACTGTAATGTCAATCCCCAGTCTCCTGACACCTCCTCCCAGTACAGCGAAGACTGTAATGTTAATCCTCCTGTCTCCTGACACCTCCTCCCAGTAGAGGGGAGACTGTAATGTCAATCCCCAGTTTCCTGACACATCCTCCCAGTCCAGGGGAGACGGTAATATTAATTCTCCAGTCTCCTGACAACACCTCCCAGTCCAGGGGAGACTGTATTGTCAATCCCCAGTTTCCTGACACGTTCTCCCAGTCCGGCAGTTACTGTAATGTCAATCCTCCAGTCTTCTGACGCCCTCTCCCATTCCAGAGGAGACTGTAATGTTAATCCTCCCAGTCCAGGGGATACTGTGATGTTGGGGCCAATGTCCCCACAGTTTATTCTCTCACTTCACTCAGAATTCCTCGGTTGTGTTTCATCCTGTCCTGGTTTCCCGCTAATCCCGAGTACTAACACCATTTGAACAGTTACATGGAAACGACAGGTATCCTCCTCAGAATAGGCAAAAGTGAGGATTGCAGATGCTGGAGGTCAGAGTCTAGATTAAGGTGTTGCTGGAAAAGCACAGCAAGTCGGGCAGCATCCGAGCAGCAGGGAAATTGACGTTTCGGACAAAAGCCCTTCATCCGGAATGAAGTCAGGGAGCCTCCGGGATGGAGTGATCGATGGGTGGTGGTGGGGAGAAGGTACCTAAAAGTACAATAGGTAGATGGGGGTGTGGATGAGGGTGATAGGTGAGAGAGGAGGGTGGAGCAGACAGGTGAGAAGAAAGATTGGCAGTTAGGACAGGTCACAGAGGGAATTGTTTTTGCAGAAAGTGTAAGGGGTGGGGAGGGAAGTATATCCCTGGTGGTGGGGTCCCTTTGGAGATGGCGGAAATTTTGGTGGATGATGCAGTTTTCCGAAGGATGGTAGGGTGGAAGGTGATGACCGGTGGGTTTTGTCCTTGTTGTTGTTGGCTGGGGTGGGGTTTCAGAGCGGAGGCGTGGGATGTGTATGAGGGCATGTTCAACCATATGGGAAAGGAAATTGCGATCTCTAAAGAAGGTGTGTTCTGTGATGGAACTAGTCCTCCTGGGAGCAGATACAGTGGAGACGAAGGAATTCAAAATACAGGATGGCATTTTGCAGGGGGTAGGGTGGGAAGAGGTGTCATCTAGGTAGCTGTGCGAGTCGATAGGTTTGTAAAAAATGTCAGTGTCAAGTCAGTCATCATTAATGGTGATGGGGAGGTCCAGGAAGGAGAGGGAGGAGTCAGAGATGGTCCAGGTGAATTTAAGGTTGGGGTGGAATATGTTGCTCAGGACCTGGTCAGCTACATGCCTTCCAACAACCCACCCTCCCCTCATGGCCCCTTCCCCTGCCACCGCAGGAATTGCAAAACCTGCACCAACGTATCCCCCTCATCTCCATCCAAGGCCACAAAGGAGCCTTCCATATCCATCAAAGTTTTACCTGCACATCCACCAATGTCATTAATTGTATTGGTTGTTTCCAATCCGGACTCATCTACATTGGGGAGACTGGACACCTTCTTGCATAGCGTTTCAGGGAACATCTCCAGGACACATGCACCAATCAACCCCACTGCCCCATGGCCTAACATTTCAACTCCCCCTCCCACTCTGCCAAGGACATGCAGGTCCTGGGCCTCCTCTACCACCGCTACCTCACCACCCAACACCTGGAGGAAGAACGCCTCATCTTCTGCCTCTGAACCCTTCAACCCCAGGGCATCAATGTGGACTTCACCAGTTTCCTCATTTCCCCTCCCCCAACCGCGATCTCAGCACCATCCTCATGAGTTGGCCTACTTGCCAATCTTCCTTCCCACTTATCCACTCCACCCTCCTCTCTGACCTGTCCTCTCCATCCCTACCTCCATCCGCCTATTGTACTCTTGGCTACCTTCTCCCCAAACCCACCACCCTTCCATTTAGCTCTCCACCCGAGAGGCTCCCTGCATCATTTTGCCCAAAAGTCGAATTTCCTGGTCCTGAGATCCTGCCAGACCTGCTGTGCTTTTCCAGCACGACTCTAATGTTGATTCAGAAATGGGATACCAGCGTGACCAAACAGCTATATAAACGACAGTGCTGCAGCCCCCCAATATCAGAAATGGGATACCAGCGTGACCAAGCAGCTATATAAACGACAGTGCTGCAGCCCCCCAATATCAGAAATGGTATACCAGCGTGACCAAGCAGCTATATAAACGACAGTGCTGCAGCCCCCCAATATCAGAAATGGATACCAGCGTGACCAAGCAGCTATATAAAGCACAGTGCTGTGGGCAGCATTATCGGAAATTGTATACCAGCATGAACAAACAGCCCCTCATGGTTTTGTAAACCTCTATAAACCTCCATTATAAATGAATTTCAAATTCTGTTTGAGGTTGAGCAAATTGGGTCTCAAACCCATGTGTTAAGAGCGTGATGCTGGAAAAGCAGGTCAGGCAGCATACCAGGAACAGGAGAATCAACGTTTCGTGAATAAGCCCTTCATCAGGAATCAGAGTTGTCCTCAACTTTAACAAAAGCAATAAAAAGAGGAAGCACGATAAGAGCTGTCTAAGGCATGCTGGGATAGCAGGAAGAGGGAAGGCGGTGGATCAGCACTGGCAGACATTTTTGGAAATATTTCATAGCCCTGAGTAAAACTTGATTTCAGTCAAAAAGGAAAATTCAATGACAAGGATGAACCTCCTGTGGTTCATGAAATAATATCCAATTCCAAACAAAAATACATAATGCCAAAAAAAAACTCACGATTAGTTAGGAATTGGGATTTTCTTTTTTTTTTAAAAAAAGGAACCAGTACTGCATGGCTGAAATGCTGATAAAGAAGAAAAAAAATATAAATAATGAAAATAATTTTCCACAAACATATTACCAGAGCTTCTCCCAGTTTTCTTTTTAAAGGTACAGTAACTCATGAATTGTGGGCTGATTGAAGGACCAAAATGAGGAATTAATAACGAGAAACAGGGAAATGACAAATAACAAATTTATTCTTTGCATCAGTCTTCACCCTGGAGGAAGCTATAAACATACCAAGGAGAGTGGTTAAAAAGGCTTGCTTTTGTTGTTCAGTCCTCTGAATATACGGGCTGGGAAGTCATGTTGAGGTTGTACAGGACATTGGTGAGGACACTTCTGGAGTCCTGTGTCCAATTCTCATCGCACTGCTTCAGGAAGGATATTAACAAGTCAGAGAGGGTTCACAAGAGATCTATCAGGATGTTGCTGGGTATGAAAGTTTTGAGTTATAAAGACTGGATACGTGGAGGCATTTTTCACTGGAGTGACTTTATGAAGTCACAAGGGGTACTGATAAATAACTGGCAAGTGTCTTTTTCCAATGATGTGGAATTTCAAGATTTGGGGCATACTTTGAAGATGAAAGATTTAAAAATTATTTGGGACATTTCTTTTTCCCACAGAGGGAGCTGTGTCTGTGGAATGAACTTCCTGAGGAGGCGGAGGTTGCAGACACAATTACAAATGTTTAAAAGACACTTAGACCAACACATATCGAGGAAAGGTTTGGAGGGATGTGAGCCAGGAGCAGGCAGGTGAGGGACTAGGTTAGTTTGGGATGATGTTCAGCATGGACTGGTTGGACCAAAGGATCTGTTTCCATGCTGTATGACACGATGTCTCTATTATAGTTAAGGAATGTGCAAAGGAGAGGAAAGATCTAATAAGTCCCTAAGACAAGCGACAAGGTATTTGATCAACTAATCCGACTAAAGACACACATCTCGCCAGGATCTGATCGTCTGTATCGATGGGATTAAAAACAAATGGCTGCAGAGACAGTCCAGGCATTGGCTGAAATATTCCAGAATTGACTAGATTCCAGAAGGGCTCCAGCAGATTGGAAAACTGCTGATGTGACGGCCATGTTCAAGATGGAAGAGAGACAGGAAACAGAAAACTGTAGGCCAGTTCTCATAAATCTGTTGCTGATGCGGGAATCCATTCTTAAGGAAGGCGGAGCTGGACATTTCGAAAAGTTTAACATAATCAAAAATATGGTTTTGGGAAAAGGAAATCATGTTTGACAAATTTGCTTTAGCTCTTTGAGGACATAATAAACCGAGCTGATAAAGGGGAATGGGAAATGTTGGGTAATTAGATTTTCAGAAGGCATTCAATAGAATATGTTCTTAAACGTTATTCCAGAAGATTTTGGAGTTTTGGAGTTCATTTGTGAGCATGAATTGATTTTTAGTTCATGCATGGAAGGCAGAATTGGGATTGTTGGTTTTATTTCAGATTGCACAGATATAATTAGTAGAGTGTTCTTCCCTTCCATCACTGTTGGTGTATCTGCACCAAATGGATAGCAGCATTTCAGGAAGGCAGCTCACGAACACTTCTCTGAATCAACTATATATGAGCAACAAATACTGCCCAACAAGAAATTCCAATAACACATGAATGAATGGCATCACCCGTTTCCCTATTTGGTGCCAGCGTTGCTGTTGCAAGTTCATATTCTCAGGGATCAGAAATGGAGAAGTGGTCTGATTGAAATGTATCAGCTTGTGAAGGAGAGAGGCTTGATCCAGTAGATGCTGAGAAACTCTTCCCGTGGTCTGGGAATCTGAAACATAAGGACACAATCTCAGGATAAGGAGCAGCTTCTGTGGGACTGAGATGAAGTGAAGGCACTTTTTTCAAAGTGTCTCCAAGTCTCTGATATTTTCTATCCCCGAGGATTGTGGATGCTGCCTCACTGAGTACATTTCAGAATGGAATACGCAGATTGCTCGTGTCTCTGGTAATCACAGGGTATGGCGGAGGGGGCAGGATTTGAAGTTTAAACTCAGCCTCTACCATACAACTGGTTAAAAAGACAGAACAGGCAGGTCTCATGTTGCTCCAATTGTCTGGGTCCTTGTGTTCATTAATGAACCAATGACCAATCCATTAGGATTTGGTTCCATGAAACCTTTTGTCATTTCATCTCTACAGCCGCCATCTCTCACAGACTATCCCATTCTTTCTTCAGCACTTGGTGAAAAACTACATATTTTTCTAACTTCTGTCAGTGCTGCTGAAGACCCATACCTTTTTGAGTTGTCCGGTGACTCAGTGGTTAGCACTGCTACCTCACAGCACCAGGATCCCAGGTTCGATCCCAGCCTCGGCCAACTGTCTGTGTGGAGTTTGCACATTCTCCCAGTGTCTGCGTGGGTTTCCTCCCGGTGCTCCGGTTTCCTCCCACAGTCCAAAGATGTGCAGGTTAGGTGAATTGGCCATGCTAAATTGCCCATAGTGTTAGGTGCATTAGACAGAGGGGACTGGGTCTAGGTGGGCTAATGTTTGAAGGGTTGATGTGGACTTGTTAGGCTGAAGCATTCTGTTTCCACACTGGAAAGAATTTAATTAAAAAACCCAAACTCTCCCCTGCTCACTCCCATCGCACTGTTCCCTTTTCTCCCTGGAAGCTGTCAAATCTTGTCAGTTTCTCAACATGATCTGCTTTACTTCAGAGGCAAGAGTCTCCCTTTCCATCTTTCTGTGACAGGATACATTTTTCAGTCCAACTCATTGATATTCTTTTCAATCACAGGTAAAAGTTGTAGCACAAAGGGACATCAGAGACTTTCTGACCACGGGGCCTTATACAATACATCAGATCGGACGTGTGTACAGACAATGAAATTCCATCCTCAGTTACAAACAATGCTAAACATTATTGAGGAGGATGCATGGTTAATTCACCTACTACGGTAAATTCAGCCTGATCACCCCACCTAATCTGCCCATCTTTGGCCAGACCCTGATCACTTCAAGTGATCCCTTGGGTTAGAGATAAGAGAGGAACCAGGGTTCCAGCTCCTGATCACTGTCCAGAGACTCCTGTGTCCGAGACAGTGTGGAAATCAGTCAGCGCTCCTGATCAAATGTTCATTGATTCTCTGGGATGGAGGTAGGAGATGAATCAGGATTCCTGCTCCTGATGAAAAAGGAGAAAGTGAGGACTGCAGATGCTGGAGATCAGAGCTGAAAAATGTGTTGCTGGAAAAGCACAGCAGGTCAGGCAGCATCCAAGAAGCAGGTGAATCGACGATTCGGGCATAAGCCCTTCTTCAGGAAAGTGGAGGGTGTGCCGAGCAGGCTAAAACAAACGGTATGGAGGAAGGACTTGGGGGAGGGTCGTTGGGAATGTGATAGGTGAAAGGAGGTTAAGGTGAGGGTGATAGGCCGGACAGGGGGTGGGGGCAGAGAGGTCGGGAAGCAGATTGCAGGTCAAGAAGGCGGTGCTGAGTCCGAGGGTTGGGACTAAGATAAGGTGGGGGAGGGGTATGAGGAAGCTGGAGAAATCTGTATTCATCCCTTGTGGTTGGAGGGTTCCTAGGTGGAAGATGAGGCGCTCTTCCTCCAGGCATCGTGTTGCCATGGTCGGGGGAATGACCTGCATGTCCTTGGTGGAGTGGCAGGGGGAAGTAAAATGTTCAGCCACGGGGTGGTTGGGTTGTTCGATGCGGGTGTCCCAGAGGTGTTCTCTGAAACATTCCGCAAGTAGGTGGCCTGTCTCCCCAATGTAGAGGAGGCCACATCGGGTGCATCGGATGCAGTAAATGATGTGTGTGGAGGTGCAGGCGAATTTATGATGGATATGGAAGGATCGCTTGGGGCCATGGAGGGAAGTGAGGGGGGAGGTGTGAGCGCAAGTTTTGCAATTCTTGCGGTTGCAGGGGAAGGTGCTGGGAGTGGAGGTTGGGTTGGTGGGGGGTGTGGACCTGACGAGGGAGTCGCGGAAGGAGTGGTCTTTCCAGAACGCTGATAGGGGAGGGGAGAGAAATATATCCCTGGTGGTGAGGTCTGTTTGGAGGTGGTGAAAATGACGAAGGATGATACGATGTATCTGGAGGTTGGTGGCGTGGTAGATGAGGACCAGTGGGGTTCTGTCCTGGTGGCGATTGGAGGGGCGGGGTTCAAGGGTGGAGGAGCAGGAAGTGGAGGAGATACAGTGGAGAGCATCATCAACCACGTCTGAGGGGAAATTGCGGTATTTGAAGAAGGAGGCCATCTGGGTTGTTTGGTATTGGAATTGGTCCTCTTGGGAGCAGATGAGGCGGAGGCGAAGGAATTGGGAATATGGGATGGCGTTTTTACAGGGGCCAGGGTGGGAGGAGGTATAATCTAGGTAGCTGTGGAAGTCGGTCGGTTTATTATAAACTTCCGTGTTGAGTCAGTCGCCTGAGACTCAAATGGAGAGGTCTAGGACAGGGAGGGAGGAGTCTGAGATGGTCAGGTAAATTTGAGGTCGGGGTGGAAGGTGTTAGTAAAGTGGATGAACAATTCAACCTCCTCGTGGGAGCACGAGGTAGCGCCAAAACAGTCATCGATGTAGCGGAAGAAAAGGTGCCAGTGTAGCTGTGGAAAATGGACTGTTCCACATTTCCGACGAAGTGGCAGGCATAACTGGGGCCCATGTGGGTGCCCATGGCTACTCATTTGGTTTGGAGGACGTGGGAGGATTGGAAAGAGAAGTTGTTCAGAGTGAGGATCAGTTCACTCAGTCGAAGGAGGGTGTCTGTGGAAGGGTACTGTTTGATTCAGCTGGAAAGGAAGAAGTGGAGGGTTTTGAGGCCTTCGTGATGGGGGATGGAGGTGTATAGGGACTGGATGTCCATGGTGAAGTTAAGGCGTTGGGGACCGGCGAAGCCAAAATCATGGAGGAGGTGGAGGGTGTGGGTGGTGTCCCGAACGTTGGTGGGGGGTTCTTGGACTAAGGGAGGCAGGACCATGTCGTGGTATGCAGAGATGAATTTGGTGGGGCAGGAACATGCTGAGACAATGGGTCGGCCAGGGCAGTCAGGTTTGTGGATTTTGGTCAGGAGGTAGAAATGGGCAGTGCGGGGTTGTGGGACTATGAGGTTGGAGGCGGTGGATGGGAGATCCCCTGAGGTGATGAGGTTATGGATGGTTTGGGAGATGATGGTCCACCCACGCCCTCTACCTCCTCCATGATTTTTGCTTCCCTTCTCCAAAGAAATCAGGGCAGACAGCGTGGTTAAAATCACAGTGACAGTTCTCACCGTGCAGTTGTTTGATTTAAACTTTCACAAAGTTTCAGAAAGAGTTAGAAAACATGAGGGAATTTCCTAATTCTTCATGGAAGAATGGCAACAATTCTACATATAAAAAACATTTGCTATGCTGTTATTGCAGCTTTTGGTGTTCTTGGTAAGTCATTTTTCTTCATGGAGAGAGAATATCATGGTGTTCATGTCAGGTTTCCGAAATAGTCCTCATTGCAGAATTGCTTATCCATCAGATGGAACTGGGGAAGACAGACTCGGTGATGCACATTTACTGAACAACTCCTCCAGGATGAGTTGCAGCAAAGAAAATCAACTCTTGGATGTTAATGCAATGTTTGCGTCCAAATGGAATGTTTTGTTGGAATCAAGCAATGTTTAGCAATTATCTGGAAATGATTTAGACATTGCCATCAATGAAATATCAAGTTTGTTGGAAGAGCACAGAAATCAATGTTGTTTTGTCCTCAATTAAATTGTCAGTGCCATTGGTCTACATTATAAAAACACATCTTTGGAAAACTTGATGTAAAGTCACCTCTGTCTATAACCCAAACATTTACTATTCATTTCTTTATGGAATCCCACTTCTAATCTCTTCTCTCTTCCTCTTACTGCAAACCTACTGACCATCGTCATTCTCTCCGATGGAAATTCTGGACTTTCGAAATTTATCTTGGCTTACATGATTGCCGTGGCAACTTCAGATTTCCTGGTGATATTTTTCAATGTCATTGTGCATCACATTTTGAGTTATCACTTTCCAATTCATTCCTATGCTACACTGCTGTTTGTAAGTTCATTCTGTGCGTTAATCCTGCCACATTGAATATGTCTGTGTGGTTCACTGTCTTCTTTACAATTGATCAGTTTGTAATGATCAGGTGTCAGAGGTTTAAATCAAACAACTGCATGGTGAGAACTGTCACTGTGATTGTAACCACACTGGCTGCCCTGATTTCTTTGGAGAGCATACACTTCTGGTTTGCCTGTGAGCCAGCTGAATAGTTTCCAGCATTGCCTGGGGCTGTCACTCCAATATGGCCTTTTATACATCGTCTGCAGGTGAGACCTACTCTTGTGCGAAATATATTTTAGTTGCATGGCTGCCTTTTTGTTTGATATTACTGTTTAACTCTTTGACAGTTCGGCGTATTTTAGTGGCCAGCAAAGTCCGCAGTGCACTGCGGGGTCTCAGCAATGAGAATAGCACTGACCCAGAGATGAAAAGCAGAAGGAAATCCATTGTGTTACTGTTCAGTGTATCGGGCAGTTTTGTCCTATTGTGGCTAACAGCAGTCGTTAACTTTTTAAACAGCAAACTCACAACAACAGCGTATGACTGAGGGGATCACACAGCTCCTACATATATTGCCACTGAATTTGGGTACATTCTCAAACCAAACCAAATTCAGGAAGGAGATGAAGAAGATGATGAAATCTCCTTTCCTTTTGAGCTTGACTTTGGTTTAAAAAGAGTTAAGCCAAAACTTTCTTCCCAAACTAAGTCAGTATCAATCTGTGTTCTCACTCAGAAAAGCCTATTCTGATGTGGCTGAGGATTGCACTTGTGAAAATTAAATGTTCTCGAAATACATTTTTTCATGCTGTCCGCCTGCTCATTTCTCAGGGTGAAATAGTCATCATGGTTTTTACCCCCCCCCCCCCCATCCCCCCCCATCCAGTCAAATCATTGTCACTGTTTTACCTGCCAGGGGCTAACATCACAACGACCTCTTTTCATTCAGCAGCATTACTGTTTTAATCCTGAACAGTAGTTCAGCCTCTGAATGGCACAGCCTCACCTCCATTTCCCAGATGGATGGCACTGCCAGCCTCTGATTCTAATCTGACCTGAACCTTCTGAGAGAGGGTTGGTTAGCTGGTCAGCTGGTTTATGATACACAGTGGTGCCAACAGCATGGGTTCAATCCCTCTCACTGACTGAGGTTCAATCCCTCTCACTGACTGAGATTACCACAAAGGACTCTTCTCCTCAACCCAGGGATGGGAAACAGAACCAGGAAATAATGTCTGTGTCAGTCTCGCCGTTATAGTTGAGGAAAACATTGCTACACTGCCTTTTTTGTGGAGGTTGGTGTAAGATATTTTGAAATGAAGTAAAGCCAGCAGTGTTTTATGAAAAGCAAAACATGATGACCAATTAGACAATAATTTATGAGGATAAATCAAGCCGGATGGATAAAGGCCTGCACATGGGGCGTATTTGAATTTCTAAAGGACATTTATAATGTTACATCCCGTTCTCAAAGCACATGGTGATGGGGTTAGTATGCTCGTTTAGAGCAAGAATTGAGTCATGATGAGAAACAGATTGAGGAAAAATGGGTCATTTGCAGATCCTTAAAATGTACCTAGAGATCAATGTTGGTACATTCATAATCACAAACTGTACTCACACTGATACAGAGTCAAAAAGGAAATTGGTGAGTTGAACAGTAAGAGTCTCCATCAGGAACATTTAGTTAAGGTGAATAAACAAAAAATGGCAGATGGAGTATAATATTATGCATTGTCCATCTCGTATTCAGACTGAAAATGTGTTGCTGGAAAAGCGCAGCAGGTCAGCAACACATTTTCAGCTCTGATCTCCAGCATCTGCAGTCCTCACTTTCTCCTCATATTCAGTATGGACAAGCAAAATATTCATTAACTGAAGGTGACTGGAGAACGTTGACATACAGAGTAGTCTGGGTGGGTGAAAAAATCAAAAAATAGCTATTGAACAAGTACATCAAACAATTATGAAGGAGAAATATCATGGGAAGCAGTCAATGAAGTGCTCCAAAATACAATCAGCAACAAGGGTTTGCACAGTATTTCAGCTGCTACAATACTAGCAAATTGCCACTAGATGGCCTACTCGCACTTTCCTTGGATAACATGGGGTCTTGCCAAAAGTATGTAGAATCATAGTTATAGATGTTCAGCACAGAAACAGATCCTTTGGTCCCACTCGGCAATGCTGACCACATCTCCCAACCCAATCTAGTCCCACCTGACCAATATCCCTCCAAACCCTTCCTATTTATATCCCCACCGAGATACCTTTAAGATGTTGCAATTGCACAAGCCTCAAAATTCTTCCTGTGGCAGCTCATTCCATACATGTCCCACCCTCTGTGTAGGTTAAAACATCTATTGATTCAGGCCTATGCAAACAATATGTAGTTACATTGCTGATTTAATGATACTTTTTAAATAAAATGTTTTATGATTTATCCAGAAAAGTTAACTTTCAATAATGCTTGCTTTCTTATGGGTATAACCTTAATCTCTTTATATCCAAGATTGGGTCAGACAGTCATACATAATCATTGTCACACTGTTAATTATAAATTGTTCTAAGCAATGATTTTGTAGCCACCTACCGTTTTTGCTGTTTGAATTCATGTATCGCATACATCAGGTATGCGTCCAGGGAAACTTAACAAACAGTGAAATTCATAACTGATCTTGGAGGAACCTATATGGGAGAGGTTAAAGCACAGGAACAGATAAGTGAATAATTTTAATTATAGCCTTACTGTAAATCTATAACAAGAGTAGGGTGGGTTCTTTCCTGCTTAGGTGTTTTATTGAGATCTGTCTCTTGATTAAGCCTTTAAAATATAAGCCACAAGTATAACTTTAGACTGGAGCAGTGTTCTGTAGAACAATAAGATGGTGCTATTTTCTGGGCCTGTAAATGTGGGCATTTCAAGAGATTCAATGTGCTACTGAGGATTAAATCTGCAATAAATGTCTTTGGTTTTGAATCATATCAGATCAAATAGGTAGGTCAGAGCGACAGTTAAATGCAATGAGGCATTTACAAGAGCAAGGGGTTGTAATGGATGGCAATTTTAGGAAGGGAGAAAAGCCGCATATACAGTCAGATAGATGGGTTAACTCCAGGAATGGTAAGAGAGGTAGGCAGGAAGTGTAGGAGCCTTTTGTGGCTCTCCACAATCTCAAACAAGAATGCTGCTTTGGAAAACGTTGGGAGGGATAGATTCTCAGGGGAATGTTCCACGACTCAGTTTCTGGTATTGAGACTGGCTCTAATATAATGAGGGGTACGTCAGGTTCCCTAACACAAGCGATCGATTGTGTTTAGGGATTCTCGAGGAAGAGGCATAGACAGATGTTTCTGTGGCCAGCAGAGAAGAATCAGAATAGGGAGTTGTCTCCCTGGTGCCAGTGTCAAGGATGTCTCAGAGAGCGTGCAGAATGTTCTCAAAGGGGAGAGGAATTAGCAGGAGTTCATTGTACACATTGGAACCAAGGACATAGGATGGGAAAATGATGAGATTCTGAAGGGGGAATATCAAAAGTTAGGTAGGAATTTAAAAAGGAGGTCCTTGACGCTAGTAATATCTGGATTACTCCTGGTGCTCAAAGCTAGTTAAGGATAGGAATAGGAGGATAGATCAAATGAATGCGTGGCTGAGGGGCTGGTGCATGGGAGAAGGATTCACATTTTTAAAACTTTGGACTTTCTTCTGGGGTAGACGTGACCTGTACAAGAAGGATGAATTGCACCTGATCCAGAAGGGGACTAATACACTGGCAGGGAGATTTGCAAGAGCTGCTCGGGAGGATTTAAACTGCTGAGGTGGATGAATACGACTCATGGAGATACTGAGGAAAGAGATCAATCTTAGACTGGCACTGTTGAGAAAAGAAGAGATGTCAAACAGTCAGGGACAAAGCAGAGAACATAGTAGGATTGATAACTTAAACTGCATTTATTTCAATGCAAGAGGCCAAACAGGGAAGGCAGATGGACCAGAGCATGGTTAGAAATATGAGACTGTGAGATCATAGCAATGACAGAAACATGGCTCTGGGATGGACAGGACTGGCAGCTTAATGTTCCAGGGTACAAATGTTACAGGAAGGATAGATTAGATTACTTACAGTGTAGAAACAGGCCCTTCGGCCCAACAAGTCCACACCAACCTGCTGAAGCACAACCCACCCATTCCCCTACATTTACCCCTTTACCTAACACTACAGGCAATTTAGCATGGCCAATTCACCTGACCGGCACATCTTTGGAATGTGGGAGGAAACCGGAGCACCCGGAGGAAAACCACGCAGACACGGGGAGAATGTGTAAACTCCACACAGTCAGTCGCCTAAGTCGGGAATTGAACCCAGGTCTCTGGCGCTGTGAGGCAGCAGCGCTAACCACTGTGCCAATGTGCTGCCCACAAAAAGACAGAAAGGGAGATAAGAGAGGAGGGGGAATGATATTTTTGATAATGGATAGTGTTACAGTGGTACTGAGGGAGGATATTCCTGGAAATATATACAGACATGTTGCTTGGGTGGAACTGAGAAATAAGAAAGGTATGATCACCTTATTGGGATTGAATTATAGACGCCCTGTTCGAGAGTGCGAAATTGAGAAACAAATTTGGAAGGAGATTTCAGTTATCTGTAAGAATAATAGGGTGGTTATGGGATAGTGGATTTTAACTTTTCAAACATCGACTGTGACTGTCATCGTGTTAAGGGTTTAGATGAAGGAGAGGAATTTGTTAAGTATGCACAAGAACATTTTCTGATTCAATATGCGGATGTACCTACGAGAGACGGTGCAAAACCTGACTTACTCTTGGGAAATAAGGCATGGCAGCTGACTGTGGTGTCAGTTGGGGAGCACATTGGGGTCAGCGACCAACATTCTGTTTATAATTGTCTAGTTTGATTGGGAATAGCCAACACTTACTGAGTTCTTTGAGAAGGTGACAAACAGATGCATGGGGTAAAGCGGTTGGTGTGGTGTATATGCATTTCAGTTATGGTTTTGATAATATTCCCCACAGTAAGCTATAGCAGAACGTCCAGAGATATTAAATTGATGGCGATTTAGTGGTTTGGATCAGAAACTGGCTAACTGAAAGAAGACAGAATGGTGATTGATGGGAAATGTTCATCCTGGAGTTCAGTTACTAATGGTGTACCGCATGGATCTGTTTTGCGGCCACTACTTTTTGTCATTTTTCTAAATGATCTGGATGAGGGCGCATAAGGATGGGCTAGTCAGTTTGTGGATGACACTCAAGTCGGTAGAGTTGTGGATAGTGCTGAAGGATGTTGCAGGTAACAGAGGGACAAAGATAACCTGCAGAGCTGGGCTGACACATAGCAAATGGAGTTTAATACAGAAAAGTGTGAGGTGATTGACTTTGGAAGAAGTAGCAGGAATGCAGAGTACTGGTTAATGGTAAGATTATTGGTAGTGTGGATGAGCAGAGAGATATCAGTGTTCATGTACATAGATCCCTGAAAGTTGCCATCCAGGTTGATTGGGTTGTGAAGAAGGCATACAGTGCGTTAGCTTTTATTTGTAGAGGGACTGAGTTTCAGAGCCATGAGGTCATGTTGCAGCTGTACAAAACTCTGATGCATCTGCACTTTGAGTATTGCGCATTATAGGACGGATGTGGAAGCGTTGGAAAGGGTGAAGAGTAGATTTACCAGATGGTGCCTGGTATCCATAAGAAGGTCTTATGAGGAAAGGCTGAGGCACCTGGGGTTGTTTTCGTTAGAAGGTTGAGAGGTGGCATAATCGAGACGTATAAGATGATCAGAAGGTTAGATAGGGTGGACAGCGACAGAGTTTTTTCCTTGCATGGTGATGGCTAGCACAAGGAGAAATAACTTGAAATTGAGGTGTGATACATATAGGACAGAGGGAAGTGGTAATTTCCTTACTCAGAGAGTAGTAAGAGCGTGGAACGCTACGGTTGCAGCAGTAGTAGACTCACCAGTTGTAAGGCCATTTAAATGGTCAATGGGCAAAAGTATGGATGATAATGGAATAGTGTAGGTTCGATGGGTTTTGGATTGGTTTTCCAGGTTAGTGCAATATCGAGGGCCAAAGGGCCTGTACATCATTGTAATGTTCTATGATGTATTTGCCTAACGTCCTTTATTAGCCAAGCAGATGCATAAAGGACCTTTACTGCGCTGTTATATTCAGTGTTGTATTAGTCTATCTTTCACTATTAGCCGAGCACCTCCATAAAGGGCCTGAACTGCGCTGTAATGTTCTATGTTCTACGTGTCGAACTTACATTGTTCGAAGAGTGGTTAGATTAGATTAGATTCCCTACAGTGTGGAAACAGACCCTTCGGCCCAACTAGTCCACACCGACCCTCCGAAGAGCAACCCACCCAGACCCATTCCCCCAAACTAATGCAACTAACTCTACGGGCAATTTAGCATGACCATTTCATCTAATCTGCACATCGTTGGACTGTGGGAGGAAACCGGAGCACCCAGAGGAAACGTACGCAGACACTGGGAGAATGTGCGAACTCCACATAAACAGTTGCCCACAGCTGGAATTGAACCTGCGTCCTTGGCGCTGTGAGGCAGCAGTGCTAACCACTGAGGCCCCACGATTCCTTAAAGGGCCTATGATGCGCTGTAATGTTCAATGTTGCATGAGTGTAACTTTCATTATTAGCCAAGCGGTTCCATAAAGGGCTTGTAATGCGCTGTCATGTTCTATGTTCTATGAGTCTAACTTCAATTTTTTGCCAAGCTGTTCTATAAGCGGCCTGTACAGCGCTGTCATGTGCCGTGTTCTATGAGTCTAATTTCCTTTATTAGCCGAGGGGTTCCATAATGGGACATTAATGCACTGTGATGTTCTCTGTTCTATGGGTCTAACTTGCTTCGTTAGCTGAGCGGTTCCATAAAGAGCCTGTACTGCGCTGTCATGTCCTTAATGTTCCATGTGTGTAACTTTCTTTATTATCTGAGCAGTTACATAAAGCTCATGTATTGTGCTGTCATGTTCTATGTTCTGTGAGTCTAACTTCCTTTATGAGCTGAGGTGTTCCATACAGCTCCTGTACTGCGCTGTAATGCTTTACATTCTATCAGTCTAATTTCCTTTCTTGCCGAGCAGTTTTATAAAGTGCCAGTACTACACTGTGATGTCATATTCTATGTTCTTTGAGTATTATGTGTCTAACTTCCTTGAATAACCGAGAGGTTTCATAAAGGGCCTTTACTGAACTGTGATGTTCTTTGTTTAATGTGTCTAAACTCCTTGATTTGCTGAGTGGTTCCATAAAGGGCCTCTACTGAGCTGTGATGTGCTATGTTCTATGAGTCGAACATCCGTTATAAGCTGAACAGTTCCATAAAGGGCCTGTACTACGCTGTAACGTTCTGTGTTGCATTAGTCTAACTTCTTCTATCAGCCGAATGAGTCCATAAAGGGCCTGTTCTGGGATGTAATGTGCTGTATTCTATGAGTGTAACTCTCATTATTAGCCATTCCATAAAGGGCCTGTACTGTGCTGTGATGTGCTATGTTCTATGATTCAAACTTCCTTTAGTAGCCCCGGGGTTCCTTAAAGGACCTGTGTGGTGCTGTCATGTTGTATGTTGTATTAGTCCAGATTTCTGTAGTTGCCGAATCATTCTCTAAAGGGCCTGTACTGTGCTGTAATGTTCTATGTTCTATGAGTGTAATTCTCATTATTAGCCGTTCCATAAAGGGCCTGTGCTGCGCTGTCATAGTCTATATTGCAATAGTCCAACTTCCTTAATTGGCCAAGCGGTTCCATAAAGGGCTTGTACTGCGCTGTCACAGACCAGGTTGTATTAGTCTAATGTCCTTTATGAGCCTAGCGGTTACATAAAGAGCCTGTAATGGGCTGTAATGTTTGATGTTCTATGAGTCTCTTCCATTATTAGCCAAGCATTTCGATAAAGGGCCTGTACTGCGCTGTGATGTGCTATGTTCTATGAATCTAATGTGCGTTATTAGTCGAGCGGTCCCATAAAGGGCCTGTACTGCGCTGTGATGTGCTATGTTCTATGAATCTAACGTGCGTTATTAGTCGAGCAGTCCCATAAAGGGCCTGTACTGCGCTGTGATGTGCTATGTTCTATGAATCTAACGTGCTTTATTAGTCGAGCGGTCCCATAAAGGGCCTGTACTGCACTGTGATGTGCTATGTTCTTTGAGTCCAACTTCCTTTTGTAGCCCAGGGTTTCCATAAATGGCCTATACTGCGCTGTCACGTTGTATGTTGTATTATTCAGACTTCCATTAGTTGCCGAGCGGTTCCATAAAGGGCCTGTACTGATCTGTAATGTTCTATGTTCTGAGTCTAACTTCAGTTAATAGCCGAGTAGTTCCTTAGAAAGGGCTGTACTGCGCTGTAATGTTCGATGTTGTATTAGTCTCACGTCTGTTATTAGCTGAGCATTTCCATTGAGGGCCTGTACTGTGCAGTAATGTGTTTTGCTCTATGAATCAAACTTCCTTTATAAGCTGAGGGGTTCCATAAACATCCTGTATGACGCTGTAATATTATAGGCTGTACTCGTCTGACTACCTCTACTAGCCGAGTGATTCCATAATGGGCGTGTGATGTGCTGTAAATTTCTATGTTCTCTGAGTCTAATTCTCATTATTAGGCGTTCCATAAAGGGCCTGTACTGCGCTTTATTGTTCTATGTTCTGTCATTGTAACTTTAATTATAATCGAAGTGGTTCTATAAAGGGCCTGTACTGTACTGTCATTGTCTATGTTGTGTTTGTCGAACGTCCCTTATCAACCAAGGGGTTCGATAAAGGGCCTGTACTGCGCTGTAATGTTCTTTGTTCTATGAGTCTAACTTCCTTTATAGCTGAGCTGTTCCATAAAAATCCTGTAATGTGTTGTAATGTTCTATGTTTTCTGAGTCTAACTTTCTTTATGAGCAGTGTGGTCCCATAAAGGGCCTCTATTGCGCTGTCATGTTCTATGTTCTATTCGTCTAACATCAGTTATTAGCCGAGCAGTTCCATAAAGGGCCTCTATTGCGCTGTAATGTTCTATGTTGTATTAGTGTAACTTCCTTTATTAGTCGAGGGGTTCAATTTAGAGACTGTATAGTGCTGTAATGTGATTGTTCTGTGAGTCTAACTTCCATTATGAACCACGTTGTTCCATAAAGGGCCTGCACTGTGCTGAAATGTTCTATTTCTATCAGTCTAACTTCCTGTATTAGCCGAGCAGTTTCATAAAGGCCTGTACTGCGCTGTAATGTTCGATGTTGTAATAGTCTAACTTCCTTTATTCGTCAAGAGGTTCCATAAAGTGACTGTATTGCGCTGAAATGTGATTTTAAATGTGAGTCTAACTTCCTTTATGAGTGATGTGGTTCCATAATGTGCTGTAATGGTGTATTTCTACCAGTCTAACTTCCTGTCTTAGCCAAGCCGTTCATAAAAGGCCTGTACTGCGCTGTAATGTTCTATGTTCTGTGTGCCCAACCTCCTGTAATAGCCGTGAGATTTCATAAAGGGCCTGTACTGCGCTGTAATGTTCTATGTTCTGTGTGCCCAAACTCCTGTAATAGCCGTGAGATTTCATAAAGGGCCTCGACTACGCGGTAATGTTCTATGTTCTCTGAGTGTAATCCTCATTATTAGCCGTTCTAGGGAGGGCCTGTACTGAGCTGTAGTTTTGTATGTTCTATGAGTCTAATTTTCTTTATTAGACGAACGGTTCCACAAAGGGCCTGTACTGCGCTGTGATGTTCTGTGTTTTATGTGTCTAACTTCCTTGATTTGCCGAGTGGTTCCACAAAGGGCATCTACTGCGCTGTAATGTTCTATGTTCTTTGAGTGTAATCCTCATTATTAGCAGTTCTCGGAAGGGCCTGTACTGAGCTGTAGTTTTGTATGTTCTATGAGTGTAACTTTCTTTATTAGTGAAGTGGTTCCATAAAGAGCCTGTACTGCGATGTCATATTCTATGTTCTATTATTCTAACGTCCTTTAATAGCGGAGCGGTTTCATAAAGGGCCTCTACTGTACTTTAATGCTCTACGTTCTATGAGTCTGACCTCCTTTATTAGCCAAGTGGTTCCATAAAGGGCCGAGACTGCGCTGAAATGCGGTATGTTCTAGGAATCTAACTTCCTTTATAAGCTGCGCGGTTCCATAAAGGGCCTGCACTTTGCTGTTATTTTTGAAGTTGTATTATTCTAACTTCCTTTATTAGCCAAGCAGTTCCATAAAGGCCTGTACTGCGCTTTCATGTTCTATGTTCTATGAGTCTAACTTCCTTTACTAGTCAAGCAGTTCCATAAAGATCCTGTACGACACTGTGATATTCCATGTTCCATGTTCTAAATGGCCTGAACTGCGCTGCAATGTTCTATTTTCTGTCAGTGTAACTTCCGTTATTAGCCGAGTGGTTCCATAAAGGGCCTGACCTGATCTGAAATGTACTATGTTCTGAACCTAAATTTATTTAATCACCGAGCACTTCCACAAAAACACCTGTACTGCGCTGTAATGTTCGAAGTTGCATTAGTCTAATGTCCGTTATTCACCGAGCAGTTCCATGAAGGGCCTGTACTGCACTTTAATGTTCGATGGTCTATTAGTCTAACGTCCTTTATCAGCTAAGCGACTCCACAAAGGGCTTGTACTGCGCAGTAATGTGTTTTGTTCTATGAGTCAAACTTCCTTTATTAGCCGAGGGGTTCCATAAAGGGCCTGTGCTGTACATTTCTATATTCTCTGAGTCTAACTCAAATTATGAGCCATTCCATAAAGGGCCTGGACTGTGCTATAATGTTTAATATTCTGTGTGTGTAATATTCATAATTAGCCAAGTGGTTCCATAAAGTGCCCGTACACCGACACTCTCATTCATTTGGTTGAACAGGTCCTCACACTTAACAATTTCACCTTCGAATCCTCCCATTTCGTCCAGACCAAAGGGGCAGCCATGGGAACCTCTATGGTCTCCAGTTATGCCTGTCTCTTTGTTGGCTACGTAGAACAGTCCACCTTCCGTAGTTACACCGGCACCACTCCCCACCTCTTCCTCCGTTATATTGATGACTGCGTTGGCGCCACCTCGTACTCCCATGAGGAGGTTCGGCAGTTGATCAACTTCACCAACACATTCCACCCCGAACATAAATTCATCTGGACCATCTCTGACACCTCCCTTCCCTTCCTGGACCTCTCCATCTCTATTAATGACGACCGACTTGACACTGACAGGTTTTACAAACCCACCAACTCCCAAAGGTTCCTGGATTACACCTCTTTCCAATCTATCTCCTGCAAAAATGCTATCCCCTATTTCCAATTCGTCCGCCTCTGCCGTATCTGCTCCCAGGAGGACTAGTTCCAGCACAGAACACACCAGATGGCCTCCTTCTTTAAAGACAATAATTTGCCTTCCCACGTGGTAAAAGATACCCTCCAACACATCTCGACCACATCCTGCCCCTCCACCCTCAAACCCCACTCCTCCAACCATAACAAGGACAGAACCCCCTAGTGCTCATCTTCCACCATACCAACCTTCGCAGAAACCACATCATCCGGCAACATTTCCACCACCTACAAACGGTCCCCACCACCAGGGATATACTTCCCGCCCCACCAATTTCCGATTTCCGCAAAGACCCTTCCCTCCGTGACTACCTGGTCAGGTTCACACCCGCAACAACCCACACTCCCTTCCTGGCACCCTCCCCTGCCAGCGCAGGAATTGCAAAACCTGCGCTCACATCTCCCCCCTCGCCTCCATCCAAGGCCCCAAAGGAGTCTTTCCCATCAATCAAAGTGTTACCTCAACATCCACCAATGTCATTTATTGTATCCGTTGCTCCCGATGCGGTCTCTTTTACATTGGGGAGACTGGATGCCTCCTAGCAGAGTGCTTGAGGGAACATCTCCGGGACACCCGCACTAATCAACCGCACCGCCCTGTGGCCCTACATTTCAACTCCCCCTCCCACTCTGCCGAGGACATGCAGGTCCTAGGCCTCCTCCACCGCCACTCCCCCACCACATGACGCCTGGAGGAAGAACGCCTCATCTTCAGCCTTGGAACGCTTCAACCCCAGGGCATCAATGTGGACTTTACAGTTTCCTCATTTCCCCTCCACCACCTCATACCATCTCCAACCTTCCAGCTCAGCACCACCCTCATAACCTGTCCTACCTGCCTATCTTCCTTTCCACATCCCCACTTCACCCTCCTCTCTGACCTATCAGCTTCATCCCCATCCCATTCACCCTTTGTACATTTTGCTACCTTCCCCCACGCTCCCCTCTGACCTTTCACCTTCATCCCCACCCCGTTCACCCATTGTACTCTTTGCTACCTTCCCCCACCCTCCTCTCTGACCTATCACCTCCATCCCCACCCCCATTCACCTATTGTACTCTATTTCACTTTTGCCCCACTCCACCCCCGTCTCTGAGGGCCGATGATAGTGGGAACATCCTCCACCCACCCTCGAGCTTCGCAATTGGAGGGAGCAGAGGCTACCTGACATATGCAGGGCAGCCGAAAGTCTGCCGAACCTGCGGAAAGTCGGGACACGTGGCGGCGGATTGCAAAGTGACCATCTGCAGGAACTGCAAACAGGAGGGTCACTTGACTAAGGACTGTCAGGAAGAAAAGAGCTGCAACCTGTGCGGAGAGGTGGGCCACATGTATAAGACCTGCCCAAGACGTGGGGGCCCCACTTACGCACAGATGGCTGGAGGTGGCAATGTGAGCCGTGGACCCCCAAAGACCAGTAAGGTCCACCCGGACAGCAGGGAAACGGAGTCTGGTGGCACCCAGAAAGAAGAACAGGCTGGAGTGGAGGAGGCGGCAGCCAGCGGACAGACACAGCAGCTGATCCTAGCTCTAGCCGGGCAGATGGAAGAAATGGAGGAGGAGGTAATCAAGCAGGCAGAGGAGTGGATACCTGTTAAAAACAGGAAGAGGAAATCTTGCCAGGCTCCCAAAACCTCCCAGCAAAAGGGGAAAAGACAGCTGCACGAGGGAAGGACGGCCAGCTCTTCGGAGGGGGAAGATGGACGCAAAGAAGGCCATCACCACCAGAAGAAGAGACAGAGCACCGTCGGTAAAGTGGAGGGCATTTCCTCCCAACCAGGAAACAACGGACCCCCCGAGGTCCACCCTCCACCCAGTGAGAACCAGGAGGTACCCACTGCCCAACAACTACAGGCAACCGAGAGCTGTGATCCTCTGACAGACCCATTGTCAGACACAGAACTGGACAGTGAGGGCCCTTGCCTTGGCTCAATGCCACCAGAGCAGGTAAGTGACCCCAGTGAGTAGCTGGATAGCTACCTCAGCCCAGCGAAAGTCCAGCAGTTCGTGCTTATCTTGGGGAGGTAGACAGCCACTCCAGAGAAAGGACAGTCAAATGGACAATGGTAATTCCATAAACTGGGGGTTAAAGAAGTTTCATTTGCTTTTATATAACAGGGGAGCCACTCTTTAGGTTGGTTCCGCTGAAGCCACAGCCAAATACCAAGAGACTGGATAGTTTGTTAAGGTAACTGTAAATAGGATAACTGTGAATTCGATTAATTCAATTTGTTATTTGTAATGTTAAGACATGCAATGTATATAACTATGAGCAACATGGAAAATTGTACAAGTACCAGAGATTTATTTACATGAATAAAGTATATTTTGAAATATATATATATAAAAAAAATCTGCCTTGTTTAAGTGCATTCTTGCGTTTGTGTTGAATTCTCGGCCTTTTGGCTAAGATCAAGTGTCTGTTCTTATCAGGACAGGTGTCGACTTGCGAGTCATCAGAGCGAGTGAAGAGATCATCGCTGGATCGTGATTGGACGTTGGATGATCGTTTGGTTGTGCTGACCTGCTCTTGGTGGATCTTCATTCTGGCTTCGGCCTAACGCCAATTCAGGGACCAGCCAACCTCAGAGCTATGGCTCGACAGCTGCCCACAGCCCTGGCCAGGGCATTCGGAACACAGTCAGGGTGACTCTGAAGAAGATTGAGGATCATACACCACTCGACCGCACACTGTTTATTAAGAAGGCACTGTTGGGATGTTGTCGGTTTGCTGCTGTGGTTAAAGCCTCCCTGTACATGGGCGACGTCGCTGTTTTCTGCTCGGATCCGCTGTCCGTGCACAGACTCGTTTGCATCTGCGACCAGTTCGAACGGGCCTCGGGGGCCACGGTAAACCGAGGCAAGAGCGAAGCCATGCTATTCGGGAAATGGGCCGACTAATCTTCTATCCCCTTCGCCGTCAGGACTGACCTCCTGAAGGTGCTGGGTAATTGGTTCGGTGTGGGCTGGGGCGTGTGCCAAGACCTGGGCGGAGCGAATCAGAAAGATGAGACAGAAACTCGGCAGATGGGGGCAACGGTCGCTCTCCATCGCGGGAAAAAATCTGGTCATCAGGTGTGAGGTACTCTCAGTATTGCTATATGTGGCACAGGTCTGGCCTATCCCCAGGACCTGTGCCGCTGCAGTCACCCTGGGCCATCTTCCAATTCATTTGGAGATCAAAGATGGACCGGGTCCGAAGAGACGCAATGTACAAAGACAGGGGCAATGGGGGAGAAAACACGCCCAATGCCACCCTCACCCTGATGGCCACCTTTTTGTGTGGCTGCATCAAGCTGTGCATGGATCGCCGGTACGCAATCACCAAGTGTCACTACGTACTGAGGTTCTACCTGTCCCCGGTGTTGCGAAGGATGGGCCTGGCCTCGCTGCCGCGGAACGCTCCGAGTAGATTTTTTTTTAGATTACTTACAGTGTGGAAACAGGCCCTTCAGCCCAACAAGTCCACACCGCCCCGCCGAAGCGTAACCCACCCATACCCCTACATTTACCCCTTACCGAACACTACGGGCAATTTAGCATGGCCAATTCACCTGACCTGCACATCTTTGGACTGTGGGAGGAAACCGGAGCACCCGGAGGAAACCCACGCAGACACAGGGAGAACGTGCAAACTCCACACAGTCAGTCACCTGAGGCTGGAATTGAACCCGGGTCTCTGGCGCTGTGAGGCAGCAGTGCTAACCACTGTGCCACCGTGCCACAGTAGTTGGACCGTTCCGTATCACCTGTCCTTCGTAGAGAAATTTATGAGGAAAAACACCTTTGACCACAAGTCCATCAGGAAGTGGTCAGCACGTAATGTCCTTGAGTCCCTTCGGGAAAAGGAGAGGGCGGATCCTGTCGAGCGGTTCCCTGAGCAGACTGTCAAAGCCATTTGGCAGAATGCCTCATCGCCAGAACTTTCCAACAAGCACCAAGACGTGGCTTGGCAGGTGGTGAGAAGGGCTCTGCCTGTGAAATCCTTCATGCACGCCCGGACTCTCTGCTGCACCGCACGCTGCCCTCGAAGCGGCTGCGGTGGGGACGAGACTGTCACACACCTCCTTCTGGAATGTGCCTATACTGAGGAAGTCTGGAGAGGAATGCAGTGGTGCTTGTCGACGTTCGTCCCGAGCAGCGCCGTGACGCGGGACTCCGTGCTCTCCAGCCTGTTCCCCGGGACTCACACCGAGACGAACATTAACTGCGCCTGGAGGATCATCAACTCGGTGAAGGATGCTCTCTGGGCGGTCCGAAACCTGTTGATCTTCCAGCTGAAGGAGTTGACCCCGACTGAGTGTTGCAGACTGGCACATTCCAAGGTCCAAGACTACGTGTTGAGGGACGCGTTGAAGCTTGGGGCAGCTGCCACCAAGGCGCGGTGGGGAAAGACCACCGTGTCAGATCGGCCTGCCTAAAGAAGAACAGGGTTCCCATGCGGACGTTTTTTGGGCTCTGCTGATGCCTCAGCCAAATATATGCATAAGATTGAGAAATGCACAGGCCTGTCTATGACAATGATAAATTCTGATCTGTGCTTTTAAATGTTGACATATGTATGGCATGACCAAATGTACACACCATCAAATCATTTTATGAATAAAGTATATTTTTGAAATTTAAAAAAAGTTTTAATATCTGATATGTCCCTTATTTAGGTATTCAATATTAATCTGAACTTTTCAGCAAGGAGTTGTGTTGGGAGCTTGCTTCACCAACTTCGCACATCGTCCTAGTGTTGCAGTGTTTCTGGCAATGGTGCACCCTTCATTAAAAAGTCTGAAAAGAAGATTTGTTTATTCTGTCTTGGGTGTTTTTTTTTGCCTTATTTCTTATGTTCCGACCTTAGACAGCATTTGGTTAGTCAAGTGAGACTTGCTTTCGTGCTATTCCGATTCATTTCTGTCTCTGCACGTTCTGCACTCACTCTCAATGTTGTCACTTCGTCCCTGGTAAATGCTGCCTGAACTGCTGTGCTGTCCCAGCGCCACTAATCCAGAACCTAGTAAATAACGCCCCTTCCTACCAACTCCAATTCCGAACAATAAAAGTAAAACAAATTTGCTCACCAGCTCTACCTAATGGCAAACGGCATTTCAGAAAACAAAATGGAGTTGAAGCTATTGAAGTAATCAACAGCTCGGATTTTGATGAAGATGAGAATCACTTTGATGTATTAAATGAGAGATTTTGAGAACAATGTGATGCAAAGATCTGACGTATTTAAGGCACTGAGTCAGAGAGATGCGCAGCACAGAAACAGACCCTTCAGTCCAACTGTAATGTGCCTAGTTGGAAGATGAGATGCTGTTCCTCCAGTTTGTGTTGAGCTTCAATGGAACATTGCCACTGGCCAAGGACAGACATGTGGGCATGAGAGCAGGATTGTGTGTTGATGTCGCAAGCCATGGGAGGCTCACCTGATTGCGTACAGACCGAAGGTGCTCAGCAAAGGGATCACACAGTCAGCGTTTTGTCTCTCCGGTATGGAGTAGACTACATTGGGAGCAACAAATACAATAGACCAAACGGAAGGAGGTACAAATGAAATGCTGCTTAATCTGAAATTAGGATCTGGGGCCTGCTGCAATGTTCCACTGAAGCTCAACACAAACTAGAGGAACAGCATCTAATGTTCAGACTAGGCACGTTACAGCCTGCCGGTCTCAACACTGAATTCAACAACTTCAGATGGTTATCCTATCTCGACCCCACTGTTTTCATTCTGCTCCGTAATTTTACTTCATTTCTTTTATTTAATTCACTGTTTTGTACCTCTTACTTCTTAATTGTCTCTTTCTTTCGCTCCCCACTCTCTCATCACCCTTTTCCTCTCCTCTTCCCCCTTTGCTACCCTTCTCCCTTGTGTTCCATTTTGGGTCTCCTTCACCCATCGCCCCCCATCCCCCACATATGTTGTCACATAGCACTGGCTTCAGCCTTGGTCATTCACAGCTCCTAATCTCCCTATAATCTCTCTATGCACTGACATTATCACCTCTTTATTGCTACCTTTGCTTCTGGAGCCATGACTCACCTTCTCTCAGCCTCGTATAAATACCTCCCTATTTCTCCTTTCTTTTGCTTTGAAAAAGGGTCAGTTAGACACGAAACATATACTTTCTAGTGCCTGAGATATGTCCTGCTCAGGGACTGGCACAATATCTCTGCTTTTCCTTGGCGGTTTTGCACCTTGATGCCTCAACGAGAACCTAATGTTTCAGAGTGCTTCTGTCTTGCCTGGTTGTTTATCACAGACATAAACCAGTCAGTTTATCATTGTTCCAACAGTGAACAGTCAAGGGGCTGGACTGTCAGGCACTTGGAACAGCAGCTGAAGCAGCAAACACACTGCATGTGCTTCAACCATATGGTCACGTCCCAAAGCCTCAGAGAACCAGTTCTCAGTCAGGGCAAGAGAGACAGGATTAAGTCAGGAGATCCTGGCACAGTGTGTCCAGGGACTTTATCATTGTTTGGGAAAATCAGGATCAGGGAATCTGTATCACTGCAGTCCAGAGCGGTGGCCACACAAACTACTCATTACACTCTCCAAATGCTCTGATAGATTTTTCAATCCTAAATTCCTATTCACCAATTCGTGCTGATACTGTACAGTCCTGTCTTTGGGGGATCAGTCAAATGAAATTCTCAGGGAGGTGTTCGGGAGTCCCTGCAGTCGCAATGAAGTTGGGGAAGTCAGCTCTGGGCACTGGGGACAGGCTGCTTGTCGGCAGAGGGACAGGAATTGTGGAAGGGGTGGGAAAGGCACCATATTAGAGGGGGAGGGAGACAAGGGCGTGGGTTACTGTGGAAGTGCGAGTCACCTTCACTGTCCCGGTTTGATGTGGGAACAGTGCAGCGTGATGGTTGGCATGGCGATGCTGTAGGCCTTGGGCTTGGGGATGGGTTATGTTGTGAAGTATAGTTTGTAAATGAAGGAGCTGTGCAGGAAAGTACAGAAGCTCATGGATCTGATACAAAGTGCAAGGAAGGAAGAAGAGTTAGGGTGTCAAGTTGCAGCTTTATAAGACCTTAGTTTGGCTTCCTCGAGGGTGTTGCATTTAGTTCTGGTCACCACATAACAGGGAGGATGAGGAGGGTGCAGAAGAGCTTTACCAGGATGCTGCCTGTATTGGGGGGTATGACCTAAAAGGAGACTGGCTTGAACTATAGAGCATACATTGAAGATGAAAGTTCAAACGAGATGTAAGGGCAAGGATGTTTTCCACAGAGAGTGGTAGGTGTCCGGAACGTAATGTCAGGGATGGTAATGGATGCAGATACGATAGGGGTATCTAAGGGGCTTTTAGCCCTATAATCATATGGATGTGTAAGGAATGGAGGGATATGGAACAAGTGACCATCAACCAGCTGGAACTACGAGTTGCTAAATAAATGAAGACAGACGTGAATGTATTTGCAAGAATGGTGGGCAGCAAATTCATAGAAAGTATAGGCTAGAAATCATCAAATGTCATGGTTGTTATATTGATCAGGAGATCTGTCACTGCCATAGAGACCAGGGAAAGTTTTCAAGAGACTGCATTTCAGCCTGGACAGCATCACAACGCTCACTAGGGTAGAGAGCAGATCAGGAAAATGTTAGCAATGATATAGCACAGGACTCGTGGCAAATATTTGTTTGGAGTTAAAACTTTGCTTTGATTGTTATCCACAAGTTGAAAGGTTATATTGTTCCCAATAGACAAATGTATATTCAGAATTGAAATGTGTGTGTGGAAGTGTAATATGAACTGTAATTGTAAAGGTGTGCAGAAGTATTAACCAGGCGCTGATTAATGTATAAAAAGCCACATGATCTGAGTGCAATTTCCCCAATTAGAAAGCATTCCACACTAAATGTTAACAATTCAGTGTGCTCAACAAAAGATTCCCTTCCATCTTTGATTTTCACAGTCGACCCGTTGTTTGAGTCTATCCCCCTTATTTAGAGTGACGGATGCATCGAAGTGAGTTACAGGTTCAAATCTCATCGCGAGATTTATAGATAGAATAACAGATACCCTGGATTGAATTGCAGACTGGAATCTAATCCAGGAGTTTGGGGTGGTTCATGTACAGAGTCACAGAGATATGGGAATGAATTACAAATTGGAATCTAATTGAGCTGTTCAGGGTGCTTTATATATGGAATAGCACAGACCCAAGAGTAAGTAACAGACTGGAATTTAATTGAGAGGATTTGGGGTGGCTTACCTGTAGAATGACAGATACTCAGGAGTGAGTTACAGACTAGAATCTAATTTAGGGTTTCGAGGTGGTTTATATATATGGAATAATAGATACCCAGGAGTGTGCTACAGGCTGGAATCTAATTTTGAGTTTGGCGTTTGGTTTATATATGGAATAACAAATATACATGAATGAGTTACAGATTGGAATCTAATTGATGAATCCGGGGTTTATTTATATAAAAGAAAAATACCCAAGTATGAGTTGAAAACTGGAAACTAACTGAGTAACTGAAGATGGTATTGGTACAGAATAACAGATACCTGGGAGCGAGTTTCAAACTGGAATCTAATTGAAATGTCTGAGGTGGGTTATATGTTGATGAACAGATACCTGAAATGAGTTACAGATTGGAATCTGATCGAGGAGATTGAGTTGTTTTAGTGGGTGGCACGGTGGCACAGTGGTTAGCACTGCTGCCTCACAGCGCCAGAGATCTGGGTTCAATTCCCGACTCAGGCGACTCTCTGTGTGGAGTTTGCACATTCTCCCCGTGTCTGCGTGGGTTTCCTCCGGGTGCTCCGGTTTCCTCCCACATTCCAAAGATGTGCAGGTTAGGTGAATTGGCCGTGCTAAATTGCCCGTAGTGTTAGGTAAGGGGTAAATGTCGGGGTATGGGTGGGTTGCGCTTCGGCGGGTCGGTGTGGACTTGTTGGGCCGAAGGGTCTGTTTCCACACTGTAAGTAATCTAATCTAATCTAATCTAATATATATGGAAGAGCAGATACTCCAGAGGAAGTTCCAGACTGAAATGTGATCGAGGAGGTTGTGTTTGTTTCAATGTGGAATAACAGATACTCAGGAGTGAGTTACAGACTAGAATTTGATCAAGGATGTTGTGCTGGGTTATATATGGAATAACAGATATATTTGAGTGAGTTGCAGATTGGAATCTAATTGGTGTATCAAGGCGTTTATTTACATTAAAGTAAAATCCAAGTATCTGTTTCAAAATGGAACCGATTGAAGGGTTTGAGGTGGGTTATGTACAGAATAACAGATTCCTGGGAAGAATTTACAGACTGGTTTCGAATTGAGGGTTTTGGGGTGGTTTGTGTATAAAAGAACAGATACAAAGGATTGATTTACAGACCTAAACCTAATCAAGGGGTTCGGTGTGATGGATTAACAGATACTGAGGCGTGAGTTACAGAGTGAAATCTAAGCAAGCTTTCGATGTGGTTTATATATAGAGTAAGAGATGTAAGTGAGTTGGCAACAGATTAGAATCTAATTGATTAATCGGGGTTAATTTATTTTTAAAAAGCCCAAGTGTGAGTTACAAACAGATCGAATTGAGGGGTTTGAGGTGGACTATGTCAGAATAATTGATACCCTGGATTGAGGTACAGTCTGGAATCGAATCAAGGGGTTTCAGGTGGTGAACATGAACAGCCACAGATGTCTGGGAGTGAGTTACAGACTGGAATCCTATCGAGGCGTTTGAGGTGGGTTTTATATGTAGAATAATAGAGACCGGGAGTGAGTTACAGACTGGAATCTAATCAAGGATTTTAAGGTGGTTTGTATACAGAATAACAGATAGCTGTTTCAGGTTTTGTACATTGGAACCTTTCAGAAGTTTGCAAAGTGAGGCAAACATTGCTGGAAAGTGACGTTGGCTAAGGCATTTACTGCAAACAGCTTCTGGATTCTGCATTTTAATCACCTTCAAATAACTCTCTCCAATTCCTACACCTAGAAAGAGAATTCATATTTTTTAGGATGCAATAATGTGGGACAGGAAACAGCTTTAGAGAAATTGACCACAAGGAAAGTATATTTCACGCCGAACTGAAGCTTGGAGATGTGTAAAAATTAACCAGCAGCTTTCTGTGTTCCTGCTTCCAATTTAACATTTGACAGCTTAATTTATCCTGCCTCCAACAAGCATCACTTCACATCTCACATTGTTTCAGTTCGACTGCCAATTCATCAGACTCCCCATATCTAAACCAGTCCCATCCAAAACACCAGAGCAGTTAGAGAATGGCTTAGTTTCAGAGAAAGCTCTCTCTATACTGTACCTTCTCAAATTCCCAGCCTAGTGTATGGTTAGATACTGATTGAGTAATCAACTTGCCCCATCAAATACACTCAGGGCCTCTCCATCACTGGGTTAGATACAGAGTATGTGTCCCTCTACACTTCCTCCATCTGAATCTCCCAGAGTCTGGGAGAATGGGATTGCGTACAGAGTAAAGGTCCCTTGAGACTGTCCCAATCGATCAGTCCCAGGACATGGACAGCATGGTATCAGGTGGAATTTATCTCCCTCTACACTGTCCACACCCAAAACTCCCAGAGAGGGACAGCACAGGTGCAGATACAGAGTAAAGACCTCTCTACACTGTCCCCATCCAAAACTCCCAGACAGGGACAGCACAGGGGCAGATACAGCTAAAGACCCCTCTACACTGTTCCCATCCAAAACTCCCAGGACAGGTACAACATGGGGCTGGATGCAGAGGAACTCTTCCTCGACACTGTTCCTCACATCCACTCCCAGGATAGCAACCTCATGGGATTAGGTACAAAGTTAGGTGGCGTGTAGTCAGTGCAGATAATACCTTGGAATTACAAAGGGATGTTGACAGACTGGGTTAAGGGGAAAATCTCGGTCAGTGCAAACAAGTGGGTGGACTCCAAAGAGGGAGCACAAAGGAGGTTTACAAGAATGACCCTGGACTTCAGAGGTTACATTCTGGGGAGAGATTATACAAAGGAGGCCTGTTTCCTCTAGAATGGAGAAGGTAAAGGGGTGATCTGATCAAAACCTTCAAGATATAAACAGGGTGAGACAGGCTAGATCAAGATAAATGATTCCTGCTGGTTGCAGATTCGAGAACCAGAGGGAACAAAGTCTGAGAATTCAGGCACAGAGCATTCAGGAGAGATGTTAGTAAGCGCTTGGTTACACAAAGGATAGGAAAGGTTTGGAACTCTCTTCCACAAACAGCAGTGGATGCTGGATCATCTGCAATGGATAAATATTTGTTCAGTGAAGGTATTGAGGGAATGGGCCAAAGGAAGGAATATGGGGTTAGGCCACAGATCAGCCATCATCCGATTGAATGATGGGACAGTATTGAGTGGCCGAATGGTCTACTCCTTTTCCAATGCTACAAAATAAAGATCCTGCTACACTATCCGCGTCAAACACTCTCAGGAAAGGGACAGAATGGGCTGAGATACACAATAAAGCTGCCTTTCCTGTATCCCCATCAACCACCCCAGGAAGGGACACCACAGCGTTAGATACAGAAAGAAGCTTCCTCAATGATATCCAAATCAAAAATGCCATCCCGTATTCCCAATTCCTCCGCCTCTGTCGGATCTGCTCCCAGGAGGACCAGTTCCACCACAGAACACAGCAGATGGCCTCCTTCTTCAGAGACCGCAATTTCCCTTCCCACGTGGTTAAAGATGCCCTCCAGAAAAGGCCTGTTCAAAAAGAGAGACAGAGTTTCACCTGAACTGGGAAGGGACATATATCCTGCTGGGTTCTATTTCAAGAGGCTGTGAACACTTTGTTTTGGGGAGGGGGAAGGGTGGGGCTTTCCTATGAAACAGTACAAATGGGCAGAAAGATGAGGATGATTCTGAATCGAAAAAAAACCCCAAGTTATTTAGAAAAGGTCGACAACAGAAATTCAGACCCCAAAGTAACTGTGAAGAATTAAATTGCATTTATTTCTGTCCAGATAAGGCTGATGGACGAAGGGTGTGTATGGCATCATAGAACTCGCCTGTTAGGGCGATTACAGAAATGTGATTGAGGCAAGGACAGGACAGTCTGCTCAATGTTCTGGGTTTTAGATGTTATAGGAAGGACAGAAAGAGAGGCAAGAGAGGAGGGAGAGGAGCAGTTTTGATTGAGGAAGAGTGACGGGGAATTAATATATAGAGAAACAGGTACCAGGGAGTGAGTTACAGATTGCAGTATAGTTGAGGGGTACAGTGTGGTTCACAATTGATTAACCAGTACTGGGCAGTGAACTACAGACTGGAATCTAACTGAGGAGTTTAGGGTCTTTACACATGAAATCACAGATATTGAATTACTTTTGTCCTTAGTGTAGCTATTACTGAGGGACCACTAAGTGAAAATCTATGGTTTGAAATGAGAAATAAGAAAGGGATGATCACCTTGATATGATTGGACAACAGGCCCTCCAGTAGTCAGAGGGAAATCGAGAAGAAAATATTTTGAGATCTCAGATGTTTGCAAGAATAATAGTGTTGCAATAGCAGGGGATTTTAATTTTCCTAATCGGCACCATTTAGAAAAGTGTGGGAGGGAGAGTTCCAAGCATGTTGCTCCTGTTAGAGGGAAAGGCAAGTCTGGTAAGAATTGGGAACAATGGGTGAATAAAGGTATTGAAATTCCAGGCAGGAATAAAAAAGAATCATTTGTTAGATACAAACAATTATGATCAACTGAATCTCTTGAAGGGTATAAAGAGTATTGGAGCATTCTTAGCAAAGACATCAGGAAGGCAAAGAGTGATATGAGATAGTTATAGCAGATAAGGTTAAGGATAATCCAAAAAGGTTCTACAAAGACATTAAGAGCCATACAGCAACTCCACTCAGAGCAAGACACCTTTAAGATTAACAAGGTTATCTTTGCATTGAGAATCAGGAGATGACTATTTTGCATCAGTCTTTAATGTTGAGAAAGAAATGGAGGCTAGAGAAGTCGGAAATAAATATTGATGCTTTGAAAACAGGGATGACATTAGAGAAGAGAAAGTGCTGGAGGTCTTCGAAAACATAAAGGTAGATAAATCTCTAGGACCTGAACAAGTATAAGGTAAAAACAATGACTGAAGATGCTGAAAACCAAATACTGGATTAGTTGTGCTGGAAGAGCACAGCAGTTCAGGCAGCATCCAACGAGCAGCGAAATCGACGTTTCGGGTAAAAGCCCTTCATCAGAAATAGCGGTAGGGTGTCTGCAGAGTGAAGACGTAAATGAGAGGGCTTTGGGGATGGGGAGAAAGTAGCATAGAGTACAATAGCTGAATGGGGTGGGGATAGAGGTGATAAGTCAGAGGGGAGGGTGGGGAAGGTAGTAAAGAGTACAATCGGTGAGTGGGGGTGGGGATGAAGATGATAGGTCAGAAATGAAGGTGGACTGGATAGGTGGAAAGGAAGATAGGCATGTAAGACAGGTGATGATGGCGGTGCTGAGCGGGAAGGCTGGGGCTGGGGTGAGGTGTGGGAAGTGCAAATGAGGAAACTGGTGAAATCCACATTGATGCCATGGGGTTGAAGTGTTCCGAGGCAGAAGATGAGGCGTTTTTCCTCCATGCGTCGGGTGATGAGGGAGCGGTGGTGGAGGAGGCCTGCATGTCCTCGGCAGAGTGGGAGGGAGAGTTGAAATGTTGGGCCACAGGGCGGTGGGGTTGATTGGTGTGGGTGTCACGGAGATGTTCCCTAAAGCGCTCTGCTCTCCCGAATGTAGAAGAGACTGCATCGGGAGCAACAGATACAATAAATGATGTTGGTGGATGTGCAGGTAAAACTTTGATGGATGTGGAAGGCTCCTTTGGGGCCTTGGATGGAGGCGTGTGGTTGCAGGTTTTGCAATTTCTGCGGCGGCAGGGGAGGATGCCAGGAAGGGACAGTTGGCTTTTGGGGGGCATGGACATGACCACGTAGTCACGGTGGGAACGGTCTTTGCGGAAGGCAGAAAGGGGTGCAGAGGGGAATATATCGCATGTGGTGTGCTCGTTTGGAGTTGGCGGAAATGTCGTTGGATGATGTGGTTTATGCGAAGATTGGGAGGGTGGAAAGTGAGCACCAGGGGCGTTATGTCCTTGTTGCGGTTGGAGGGGTGGAGTTTGAGGGCCTAGGTGCGGGATGTGGATGAGATGTGTTGGAGAGAAGGGAAATTGCGATCTCTAAATAAGGAGGCCATCTGGTGTGTTCTTGGTAGAACTGGTCTTCCTGCGAGCAGATATAGTGGAGGTGGAGGAATTGGGAATACGGGATGGCATTTTTGCAGGAGATGGGGTGGGAAGAGGTGTAATCTACGTAGCTGTGGGAGTCGGTGTGTTTGTAAAAATTGTATTCCCCCTTCATTCGTAGAATAGTCTTGTGTGAAATTTTAAATTCTGCGCTCATTTGCATTGTACATTTATCATCATTTGTATAAATTTCAAGGCCATTGAGCTTGCTGACTTTACATGTTTGTCTTAGTGTGTAGTAATGCTTGTGTTCATTTGACCAAATGTCTTGTGTTAATTTCTGGGATAAACTTGCAGTAATTTGTGCAAAGATCTTGTGTTAATTTGTGCAAAATTCTTGTGTGAGTTGGTGTTGTAACCGTGTGTTGTGGCTGCTCTGTGTTTGAAACTGCAGCTTTGTGTCTGTGTACAATCCAAGAATGGGTCCAGTGGGGGTGGGGAAAGGACAGGGACAGACTGGGGAGCCCTGGCCTAAACCATTGACCTGCTGATTTCTTCCACAGCCCTCTGTAATCGTATAAAGAACATCTCATTGCTCTCACAGTATCTGTCACTACGAAAAAGGTTCAGCAAACAGTGTTCTTCATGAGATGCTCTCTCAAACTTTCTTGCCACTATTGATGTCATAAGTCCATGCATGCAGATGCACCACTGCGCCCGCAAACACATTTGAGACTTGGATGCTATTATCGGGGGGATGGTTAGTATGTTTCCAAATGACACCAAAATTGGTGGTGCACTGGGCAGCGAATAAAGTTGCTTGAGACCACAATAGAACTTGATCAGATGGGCCGATGGGCTGAGGAGTGGTATATGAATTTTAATTCAGAGAGATGTGAGGGGTTCCACCTTTGTCAGGCAAATCGAGGCATGACTTATGCATTTAATGGTCAAGTTCTCGGGAGTGTTAGTGAACAAACAGATCTTGGAGTGCAGAGTCATTGCTCCTTGAAAGTGGAGTCGCGGGTAGATAGGATAGTGAAGAAGGCATTGAGTATACTTTCCTTTATTCATCAGAGTATTGGATTTGGAATTTCATGTTGAGGTTGCACAGGGTACTGGTTAGGCCACTTTTGGAATGCAATGTCCAATTCTGCTCTCACTGTTACAGGAAAGATGTTATGAAACTTGAAGGGATCAGAAAAGATTTCCAGGAATTTTGCCAGGGTTGGAAGGTTTGAGCTTGAAAGAGAGGCTAAAGCGGTTGGGGTCGACTTTCCCTGGATCATCAGAGGCTGAGGGGAGGTTTCTGAGATATAGAAAACCATGAGGGGGCATTGTTAGAGTGAAGAGCCAAGGTCTTTTTTTTGCCCAAGATGGGGGTGCCCAAAACTCGAGAGCAAAGCTTTCAGGTGAGAGGGGAAAGATGGAAAACAGAACTGAGGGGCAAGTTTTTCAGACAGAGAGTGGTACGAGTATGGAACAAGCTGCCAGAGGAAGTGGAGTAGGTGGGTACCTTATATCATGTAAAAGGCATGGGGACAGGTATCCCAACAGGAAGTGTTTCGAGGATGTTGTACGTAAAATTAATAAAAACCCAAAAGTAGAGGCAAGTCAAAGAACAGTTTATTAAACAAAAGCTTTCGGGTGAGTCAGCATGACTGTCAGCCTAACTACGGGACTTGAACACACCATCTCTCTCTCAACAAAAGGCACTGTAGTTTTTATACTCTTGATGACGTGTCGATGACATGTACAAAAAAGCCTGTGAAAGCCCACGTTTGTGGGTTAGTTGTTTTCGTGCGATGCGCGGGGCTCGCTGTTCCAAATATTTCCTCTTCCGGTGAGAGGAGAAGCATGATCCAAAGTTCCACCTCCCCATCCGAGTTATTGCATGCAGCAGGTGGGCCCAATAGCACACCATGCCACACTCTGTAAGTACTAACCCTTCGTTTTCCAAGCCCTTCAGTTTCTGTTTTCAGTTCACCTGTTTTCAGTAACATGGCTTGTGGATTTCAAAGTAAAACATCAAGTACAGCTCTGCAACAGCACGACTGACAGAGACATTGGAATCCTAAAGGACATTCTGCATAGAATGACTGTACAGTAGTTTGTGAATAAACCAACAGGATGGATGAAAACATTCTTGACCTCGCCCTTACCAATCAGTCTGCCACAGATGCCTTTGTCCATGACAGTTCAGATAGACTGACCGCCGCACAGTTTATGGAGACAATGTTCACCCTTCACTTGGATAACACCTCACATGTGCTGTGTGATGCCACCGTGCTGAATGTGGTGAATATCTCAGTAGATCTAGCAACTCTAAATTGAACTTTCACATGGCACTGCAGTCAACAGCGGCCAAACTGTATTCGAACATATCTGCACCCGAATGGCCTGACAGACCCTACACTTCACCCTTATCATCAAGCCAGGGTTCAATCTTGGTGAATTTAAGAATGCAGGAGGGCCTGCCAAGGGCAGCACCATGTGTAACTAAGATGCGTTGTTAATCTCGTGAAGCGGCAGAACAAGATTACTTGTGAGTTAAACAGCTTAAGCAGTGGTTAATAATCAGAGCTAAGTGAATCCACGACCAAAGGTCGAAATCCCCGGTCTGCTGTTCTGTCACAACCAGTTGTGAATGACTGTAGAGAATGGAACAACTCACTGAACAAGGAGTTTATGAAAGCATAAATGTCCTTAATAATGGGAGAGCCCAGCACATCAACGGTCTACTTTAAACTGCCCAGAATTCGGTCAGTGTCGTGTTTTCTAAAGCTTTCACTGCCTGACAGACGCTGTGAAATCCTTTAAGATGCACATTTGGCCTTCCCACTTTCATTAGGTGTTCTGTCACCCCCCGATGCCTCTTTTTGAAGTGTGTTTTTGGATTTAGCTTTATAATCAGTTATGTATATCACCTTTGGCCGTATTATTATATTCAACATGCTCGACAAATGCTAACAGATATATACTGCTTTTTATTGAATGGTGTAGCTTTTCCAATACAATAAAGAAAAATGAAACATATCTAACAGAAGATAACAAATTTTATTGGCTGATATCGTTGAAACTATCCAAACATCCCCATGTGCAAACAGAATTTTGCATTGAACTTCCGCAAGTTACCAGGGGAAGAGAGAATGAGAATTAACCTTTGTGTAAACAACACCATCGTGTTCCTCTTTAAAGGAGTGATTAATTATTAAATAGTTCACTTTGCCACGTGCCTGAAAGTGAACTGTAGAATGTTATTCAGCATGTTGGAGAGTTGGAGATACTGAGGACTGCAGATACTGCTCAGATCGTCCAGGGCAATCATATTGATTAATTTTGGGGCAGAGATAGAAATAGGTGGTGCGGTGTAAAGGGAACTAATGTTGGAGGTTACAGATGGAAGATCTCCCGACACGATAAGGTTGTCGATGATCTTGGAGAAGACATGTTATAGAGGAAAGCAAAACCAATCATTCAGATCCGAGTCACGCGTTGCCATTTTGTTTCTTGTATGATCCTTTTGCTTTTATCATCTGTTCCCTGTATCAACTCAAAACTACAGTCAAATTTCAAAGTCAAAGTCACTTTACATAGAGAGAAAGGAAATAAGGTAAGAATAGTTGTTTACTTCAACTAAGATAATATTAATGGAATTACAAAGAGTGTGGAAAACTCAAAGGGCACCAAATGTTTGCAAGAACATTCAAGAGGATATTGTTTTCTCTTCATAATGTAAATAATAAGACAAACGAGAGTAACACAGTGCTGGATTATGGATTATTTTAGGAAAACAAGCTGGAAGATTGAATGAAATAGCAGTGAGTGACTTAACCAGATGGCAATCAGATTGCAACTAGATTTGTCATCATTATGGAAAGGGACAAAGATACAAGCTGAGCCGAGTGTTGAACGTACAGGATTGAAGTGAAGAAGATAATTAGAAAATCAACAAAGTGATAGAACAATGCATTGACAGGAAAAACCAAAAATATGTTATCAATACTTCAACAAACGCATTAACAAACAGCAGCAGGATAATTAAGAAACGATAGGGTTGATCTAGGATGTAAAGGGCATCGCACACTTAGATGTAGAAGATGGAGATTCTCAACGAGTGTTTGTCTCTGTGACTGTTTTCACAAAGAACTGGATGATGTAGGCAATCTAGTTAAAGAGGAGGAATTAATTATTAAATACAACATGCATAGTCCGAGCTGAAATATTGGAAATGTTCTCTGTGAATGTGGATAAATTAAAAGGGTGATGGATCCTTCACCCGTTTAAAGGAAGCCAAACATGAAATAAGTGTCACACCGCAAATCATTTTCTCATGCTCACCAGAAATCAATGATGTGCCAGTGGATTGGAGATCTGTGAACAATGTAGCTTGCAGCATTAAAAAAGATGTGCTATTTAAGCCAGGTCTGAATTCCATAGTCTGCATTTTTTTTAGAATCAATTCTGACAGGAGAATCTGCCACTTGGTATAGTCGTGGGGTTTTGTGGCCCAGTGAGGACTCGTAGTGGCGCAGGCAACATTGAGAGTGAGATGGCACTGAAGAGTGGCGACTCTCATTCCACTGGCAATTTGTGGTGAAGGGGAATTGTGCCTGTTCATGAGGTCCATTGCCCATGGCACAGGATTTAACAAGGAGGTTTGTAAAGTTGAATACTTCTTTATTTTTGTGCAGCAAAATTCCATGTCTCGTTTTTTTGTGTGTGTTTTAAGGTGGCGTTCGAAAGAGGCAATGCTGTACAATACTTTTCTCTGTATTTTGCAACAAAATACACCTGCCAATAAATACATCATTTCAAGGAAGGTGGAGTCATACTAAATGCCTTGTTTATGGACATAACATGGAGGATTTATGATGGTAATGCAGTGAATGTTGTCAACATGGAGTTTAGTAGGACAGTTGACAAGATCCCATTTGATAGAGTAGCCCGAGAAACAAAATTTTAAGGAACACAGGACAATGTTGCCAGTTCAATCTAAAATTTGTTCTCTGAAAGGAAATTCGAGGTAATAGTTGATAGAAATTTGCGTGAATGGAAAGTAGTTTGCAATGATATTCCACAGGGCTCAATTTTGGATACCTTTGCATTATTTGTACATATTAATGATTTGGGTATCAAGGATGAAGGGTGGTTTGCAGACGATGTAAGTATCACTGTTGTAGTTCAGAGTAAAGGTGATGGCTATCAAACGTAGAATGTTGTCAGTCGTTCAGTTGAGTAGGTGATGGCAAATGGTTCTGAATTCAGACAAGTGAGTGTTCGGCATTTGGGGAGGGTCAACTGAATTCAGAACCTCACTTTGATTGAGATAATGAAAGGGGTAGAGGAACTAAGACATTCAAACATAGAACATACAACATAAAGCACAGAACAGTACAGCAAATACAAACCATTCTGCCCTTGATGCTGTGACAATCTTTTCTCCTACTCCAAGATCAAACCACCCTACATAGCCTTCATTTTAATATTATTCATGTGCATATCCAAGCGTCGCATAAATGTCCCTAATGAATCTGACTCTACTACCAACGGTGGCAGTGCATTCCACGCACGCACCACTCTCTGTGTTTAAAAAAAAACAATCTCTGACATCTCCCCTAAATATTCCTCTAATCATGAAAAATTATGCATCTCGTGATAGCCAATTATGCCCTGGGAAAAAAGTCTCTGACTATTCACTCTATCTTTGCCTCTCATCATCTTGTACACATCTACCAAGTTGCCTCTCACCATCCTTCGCTTCAACAAGAAAAGACGTAGCTCCCTCAACCTTTCTTGAATCGAACACGAACTGTGGTCCAGGCAGCATCCTGGTAAATCTCTGCACCCTCTCTAAAGCATTGACAACCTTCCCCTAATGAGGCGATCAGAACTGGACACAAGATGCCAAGTGTAGTCCAACAGGATTTTATAGAGCTGGAGCATAAACTCCCAGCTCTTAAGCTCAATTCCCCTGATAATGAATACCAACAGATCTTATGCCTTCTTAACAGCCCTATCAACTTGGGTGGCAAGTTTGCATTGACACCAAGATCCCACTGTTCCTCCACACTGCCAAGAATCCTGTCTAAACATTGTATTCGGCATTCAAATCCAAGCTTCCAAAATGAGTCACTTGCCATTTATCCAGATTGAATTTCATCTGCAACTTCTCAGCTCACCTCTACATGCTATCAATGTAATGTTGTAGCCTGCAACAACCCTCAGCACTATCTACAACATCACTGATCTTTAGTGTCAATGGCAAACTTACTAACACATTCTTTCACTTCTTTATCCAAGTCATTTATAAAAACTACAAAGGGCAGAGGCTCAAGAACAGACGCCTGCAGAACACCACTCATCACCAACCTCCAGGCGGACTACATTTCATCCACTTCTACTCGTTGTCTTGTTTTGGTCAGCCAATTCTGTATCAAGACAGCCAAATGTTCTTATATCCATCACCTCCTAACTTTCTGAATGAGCCTACCGTGGGGAATATTATCAAATGCCTTGCTGAAATCATATACACCACATCCCACTGCTTGACCTTCATCAACTCGTCTTGTCACATCCTCAAAGAACTCAATAAGATTTGTGAGGCATTACCGGCCCCTCACAAAGCCATGCTGACTATCTTTTAGCAAACTATGTTTTTTCCAAATAAACATAAATTATATCTCAGTAACCTGCTTACAACAGACGTAAGACTGACTGGTCTGTAATTGCAAGGGATTTCCCTATTTCCCTTCTTGAAAAGAGGAAGAATATTCGCCTCCCACAAACCTTCCCGTATGATTCCCGTGGAGAGTGCTGAGGCAGAGATCATCGCCAGAGGCACCACAATACTACTTCCCGTAATAATCTTGGATATATCTGGCCTGGCCCTGGAGGCTTATCTATCTTGATGCTTCCCAGAATTTCCAGCACATCCACATTCTTCATATCAATGTATTCAAGCATATTAACCTGGTCCAGATTGTTCTCATTATCAAAAAGGAAGCGAAACCTCATTTAGAGGCTCCCTTCAGATTCCAGACACAAGTTCCCTCCACTCACCCTGATTGGCCCTACCCTCGTGCTGATCATTCTCTTATTCTCGCTTACATGTAGAAAGCCTTTGGGTTTTCTCCAATCTTTCACGCCAAGGCTTTTTCTTGTCCCCTCCTAGCTCTTCTCAGTTCATTTTTCAGTTCATTTTGAGCTACCCAGTAATCCTCTAAAATTGTGCCAGATCCCTGCTTCCTCAGCCTAAAGTACGCTTCCTTCTTCCTGTTGATTGGAAGCTCCTCTGCTCTTTTCATCCAAGGCTCCTTCATCTTACCATTCCTTGCCTGTCTCAGTGGGACAAAGCTATCCAACACTCACTACAAGTGCTAAACAGCCGCCACATTTCTGTTGAGCAGTTTACATAGTACAATTGTTCCCAATTTATACTCCACAGGCTCAGTCTAACAGCAGATTAATTTCCCCTCCCCCCAAATAAACACCTTCCCAGATTATCTGGTCCTATCCCACTTCATTGCTATGGTAAAGGCGAGAGCTCTGACACCTGGCCTGGCCCGTGCCCTAGCACCAAATCCAATATGGCCTCTCACCAGTCGGCCTATCTACATAACGAGTCAGAAATGTTTCCTGAACACACCTGACACACCTGGCTCCATCCAGACCATCTGCACTAAGAAAGTTCCAACCAATACTGGGAATGTTGAAGTCACCCATAACATTACCTCTGTTACATCTGCACCTTTCCAAGATCTGCTGTCCGACCTGTTCTTGCACCTCTCTGCTGCTATTGGGGGGTCTGGTAGAAAACACCCAATAAAGTGTCTGCTCCTTTCCTGTTACTGACTCCCACCCCTACTGACTCAGTAGAATAACCCTCCTCAACAGCCTCCTTTTCAGCAGCTGTGATGCACTCTCTAATTAACAACGCTATTCCTCCTCCTCTTTTACCTTCCTCCCTGTTCTTTTTAAAAGGTCTAAACCCTGGAACGTTCAGCAACTATTCTTGTCCCTGTGAAATCCATGTATTTGTTCTGTCCACAACATGTTAGTTCCAAGTTCCAAGTCTTAGATCCATGCTCTAAGTTCATCACTCTTATTCCTGACATGGCTTACATTGAACATTAACACATCCCATTGCCCTATCAACTGCGTATCCTTCTCGACAGATTCTCTGCATTCTTTTTTACCCATTCAACAGCTACCCTCACCTCTGATCTCTCACTCTGGTTCCCATCCCCCTGCCATTACTGGGCTTGTACTAATAGAACTGTAAATTAAAATTACGTGATTCCATAACTGATGTTTTGTGAGCAATTCTAATCACTGCATTACAAGAAAGACAAAACTGTTATAGAGACAGCAGAAAGATTTGCAAAATGAAGAATGCAGTTACAAGGATTGATTGGAGAAAGTAGGATTATTTCCCTGAGAGCAGAGGAGACTGAGGGTTACCTTAATTGAGATGCAACAATTATGAGGAACCCAGATAAAGTAAACTGCAAGGATCCATTTAACTGAGCAGAGCAGTAATTTACAATATGACGCAGTTTTAAGATGATTGGTAAAAGTGGGTTATTGGAATTCACTTTATGTTGGACACGTACAACCTCAATTGTACCCTGAAAGGCTTCAGATCACGTGCTGCAAGGTGAAAGTAGAGTTGGTCTGTACCTTTTCTTCGTTTATGCAGGCCTGCTTTGGGCTGAAAGGTCTAAAAGAAAGGCTGGAAAGAAAGGCAAGCAAGAAAATAAAAAGACAAGAAAGAGGTTAAAAGAGAGTGAAGGAAAGAAAGAAAGAAGACATTCATTTGCAGAATGTGTTTAATGATCTCAGAATGTACCAAATTATGTTACAAACGGTAAACCCTTTCTCTAGTCACACGAAACATTGCAGCAAAAATGTGCTGTGACAAAATTCAGAAATATAATTTGATGAAAAAGTAGAATATTATTTCGGTGATTTTCAATGCAGCGTAAATATTATTGCACAGCTGCTCAGTGGTTAGCACTGCTGCCTCACAGTGCATTGGACCTGGGTTCAATTCCCACCTCAGGTGACTGTGTGCGTGGAGTTTGCACATTCTCCCTGTGTCTGTGTGTGTTTCCTTTAGGTGCTCTGGTTTCCTCCCACAATCCAAAAATGTGCAGGTGAGGTGAATTGGCCGTGCTAAATTGCCCACAGTGTGAGGTGCATTCGTCAGGGGTAAATATAGGGTAGGGGAATGGATCTGGATGGGTTACTGTTCGGAGGGTCACTGTGGACTTGTTGGGCTGAAGGAACATGTATCCATACTGCACGGAATCAAATTTCCATTTCAGTCTAATCGTTGGACCAGAGAGCAGGAGAGATCGTGGGACTCTTCAATTTTCATCAAAGAAAGTACCTTTCATGTCAACAAAGAAGCAGCAAATCAATTAGTTCAATATTCTTTTAATATTGAGAACAGTGACCTGTTTCTACTGGAGTGTGATATATACATCTCCGAAGTATGGGAACTTGGCAAATATTGAGAGAAATAGAGTGCTACACATCGAATCGCACAAATTTAAACACAGTGACTGAAGTCCGTTTTACTGCAGTTTCCTGTTTAAAACAGCAATGAAAATGGCAAAGGGATAAATTAGGACCTGCTTCAGCTCCTCTCGGAATTTGTTCTGGGTCACCACATAGATGAAAACATTGTTACAGGAACTGAGTATTTGGAGCATATTGGTCGTCTCTTGTAGGATGTATTGTGGATCATTGAAGTCCAGGCTGTTAAAGTAACCCACACCAGTAATTCGCACATAGAGAAACAGTATGACATAATTGACCCATAGGAGGAGGAAGCTGAGTGAGATGGCGAACAGCAGGACAACGGATCTCCTGCGGTTCGCCATCTCTGGGTCTCCATGATTCTCTGAACTCTGGAGACTCCTGCGGGCCCTGCTAGCAACTAAGATAATTCGTACTGTCAAGGTATTGAGCAGCAGAATGAGGAGGAAGGGGAGAAAAGGAGTAAATATGTGATCCAGCGAATCGAAGGCCTGCCAAGCGGACACTGTGTAATAGAAGGACTTGATAATACAGAACCAGGGCACCCTATCCACAAAGTACAAGGGCTGAAGGATGATGTAGAAAGGAGCATTTTTTGCGAAACTCAAGGAACAGACCATTCCTATGACCACCGATGCAGATTTCTCAGTACAAAATCTGGTCTTCAGGCTCCGCAAGCAGATGGCCACAAAACGGTCAAAGGTGAAGGCCACGGTCAGCCAGACCGAGCAATCCCGATTAGCAAAGATCAGCATAGTCGTGAGTTTGCATCCAGGAGTAGTGGACAGGATACTATTAGGAAAGTAGATTCGGCCAATCCGATTGAGGATGCACCCATTGGCAATGACAAGGAAATCAGTCACTGCGATCGCAATCAGGTAGAGTGAGATGCACCGGGACAGACCACATCGTCCCCGGCAAAGGACTAAAATTGCCACCAAGTTCGCTGAAAGAAATGAAAGCAGAAAGACAATGGGAACAGACAAGACAGGCCGAATACACACTCGGCATCCTACTATATAAAAAGGGCATGGTTTTTTAAATTTGAAAACAACTATTTTTCCATGCTATCTACTTACTACTGAACATTTTTGATATATAGATCTGTTGATATTTGCCCTAAATGCATTGTGGTTTGCATTAGATGCCATAGCCATGGTTACAATATTTTGTGTGTTCTTGTTGATGGAAGACTGAAGTATTATTAAAGCTGAGGAAGAGTTTGTAGGTAATGGGCAACAAGGGAGAAAGGGGAGACCACAAATAATCAGATGGTTCTTTCTAAAAAAAATCATTGTCAGGATGGGAAAATTTGCCCCGATGATGTGCAATTGGAACCCATATGCAAGACCCATCCATCCAAAAAGAAGACACAATCAGAAGGGCAGGGCGATGGGGTTGAGGAGAAGGGAAAAAGGATACTCCTCAGTTAGCGTGGGGTCACAGACTCAGCAGCTCTGAGCCACTAACCCTGGGTTTAGTTACTGATTATGGCAAGTGCGGGAAGAGAGATAGGCCTTGATTTTCACTGAACAGCTGCACAGGGAGCACAGCAGTTGTTGCGGATGATGATGGTGGTTGGTGGGGCAAGATGTGAAGGTAGCGGGAGAAGGGGTAAGTGAGACATCAATGAAATGTTTCTCCTTCTTCCTCAGGAATTAACGTTCCCACTGACTTCCCACGATTCATGTTTGCCCACCACTCAGTGCTGCCACTTGCAATCACAGTCACTGAGCAATTCACCTTGATCTACACCAACCACAAACCACTAGCACGAAACACTCACTCCCAATCCCAAAATTGCACCTTGTCAAGTGAAAATTCGAGATGAACAAATCATGTTGAATTTTCACAAGACAGTCACGTCAGGCAATGATTCAGAACAAATAAAAAGGAACAAAGAAAATTACAGCACAGTAACAGGCTCTTTAGCCCTCAAAGCCTGTGCCAATCCAGATACTCTCTCTAAACCTGTTGCCTAAATTCTATGGATTGGTACACCCCTGCACCCTGCCCATTCATGTTTCTGTCTAGATACATCTTAAATGATGCTATTGTGCCCGCTTCTAGCACCTCCGCTGGCAATGGAGGCAACCACCACCCTCTGCATAAAGAACTTTCCATGTAAATCTCCCTTAAATTTTTCCCCTTTCACTTTGAACTCATGACCAATAGTAATTGAGTTCCTCATTCTGGAAAAAAAAAAGCTTCTTCCTATCAACCCTGTCTATACCTCTCATGATATTGTAGATCTCAATGAGGTTGCCCCTTAACCTTCATCTTTCTAATGAAAAATAATCCTCATCTTCTCAACCTCTCCTCATAGCTAGCACCTTCCGTACCAGGCAACAATCCGGTAAACATCCTTTGCACCTTCTCCAAAGCATCCACATCCTTTTTGGTAATGTGGCAACCAGAACTGAACATAGTATTCCAAATGTGGCCGAACCAAAGTCTAATACAACTGTAACATGACCTGCCAACTCTTGTACTCAATACCCTGTCCAATGAAGAAACACATGTTGTATGCCTTCATGACCACTCTCTAATCTTGCGTTGTCACCTTAAGGGAACAAAGGACCTGAACTGGAAGATCTCTCTATGCATCAATTTTCCCTGGCACCTTTCCATATATCATTTAATTCGCTCTTGAAGTTGATCTTCCAAAATGTATCATCGGATTGAACTTCATCTGCCATTTGTATGCCCAACTATCTACAGTATATTCTGCTGCATTCTCTGAAAGTATCTTTCACTATCTGTTACTCCCAAAAACCTTAGTGTCAAATGCAAACTTACTAATCAGACCACCTATACCTTCCACGATATCATTTATGTATATCACAAACAACAGCGGTCCAAACACGGATCCCTGTGGAACACCACGGGTCACAGTTCTCCATTTTGAAAAACTCATTTCCACGACTACTGTTTGTCTCCTGTTGCACAGCCAGTTCTCTGCCAACTAGCAAGAAAACTGTGGACCCCATGTGAATTTACTTTCTTCATCAGCCTGCCATGGGGAACCTTACCAAATGCTTTACTGAGGCCCATGTATATGACATCTACAAAACTTCCCTCATTAATCAACTTTGTCACTTCTTCAAAGAATTCTATTAAGTTGGTAAGACATGACCTTCCCTGCAAAAAAAATAGGTTGCCTTTCACTGAACAGCCCATTTTCTTCCAAATGAGAATAGATCCTAACCCTCAGTACCTTCTGCAGCAGCTGCCCTACCACTGATGTCAGGCTCACCGGTCTATAATTACCTGGATTATCCCTGCTCCCTGTTCTTAAACAAAAAGATAACATTAGCAATTCTCCCGTCCTTCCGGATCTCACCCATATTCAAGAATCTGCAAAGGTATCTGCTAAGGCCCCACCTATGTCCCCTCTCGCTTCCATCAATAACCTGGGATAGTTCCCATCCAGACCTGAGACTTGTCCACATTAATGCCTTTTAGAATATCCAACACTTCCTCCCTTGTTATGCCGACTTGACCTAGACTAATCAATCTTCTGTCCCTAATTTCAACATCCGTCGTTGCCCACTCTTCGGTGAATACCAAAGTACTCATTAAGAATCTCACCCATTTTCTCTGAATCCTCCTTTGTCCTTGAGTGGACCAAAACTTTGTCTCGACACCCTCTTGCTCCTTATATATGAATAAAAGGCTTTGGGATATTACTTAACAATGTTTGTTAAATATATCTCATGACACATTTTCGCCCTCTTAATTCCTTGTTTCAGAATGCTCCTATATTCGGAAACATAACTTTGTTGAAATAATACGTAAATGTATAAAAACATATCAACTCCAGCACAATGCGAACTTGACAATTTTCTCCTGAAATCCCTATTTTTAATATTTCTATAAGTGAATACCGGACCACATTAGCAATCAGTACGCCCCAGTGAGAACTAACTGAAGTTTAACTCCAGAGTTCACACAGTTGATTGACTCATTCAATCAATGAATAGCATATTAGAATGTATCTACTATGACCATTGCATAGCAATAATTTATTTTCCAAATCAATGGTAATACTCATACTGATACATCATTGCGCTGCATAAAACTAAACACATTTGATTGCATTTAACTGGACTGATAAAAGAATATTCTAATTGATGAATGTGTGTTCAAGACTGTAAATTATTACTCATGTTTCAGTGATATGATTTTCTGTATTTCTATGAATTTGCAGTGATATCTGTTAGTACACTTTGAGTGTAAGTCGTGCATGATCTTTCACTCTAATACACATTATATATTTCACCGATATACATAACCTGTTTGAGTTTCCTTACATTCAAATAATAGGTAATATTAAAAAAGAATGAATCTGTTCCTGAAAGGGAAGAGACAAAATATCCGTAAACTTCAAAACAAACCTTATCAGGATCCATTGCTTACCAGGAGCACCGATTGCAGCAAGAATGGGATAGGCAATGGCAAAGAATGGGCCATTTGCCGGTGCGTGCATGCCTTTCGCAGACTAAAGGAATAAAACAAAACTGTCAACATTAGCTTTGTGGGGCCGTCTAATCTTCCCTCATTTACTTTGACGAAGAGTCTCCAGAGGGTTAATTAAGATGCAAAATGCATAGCAGTTACACTTCAGTGGATAAAGTGATGTTTCATCCCATTCTTTGTAAGATTGGAAATGAGGACGACTCCATTATAGTTTTGAGCCAACAAATTGTGCATTTTCACTACAAATGATGACCATTGAGATCCTATCTCTATACTCAAACGATTGCATCACAAATTGCTATTTGCCAATTGCATTCCGCATATAAACTGTCAGATTAGTGCATGTGTTACCTTTGTTGGCACTTGTATTGATATTAAGTTCTGTCATGCTACCTTACTATTTCAGCAGATTTATAGTTAAGTTATTCGAAATCACTGGCAGTTAATAGGGCAGGGTTTCCAAAATGGAAACCATCAGAAGCACATTTTCACCATCAGGAAACTGCAAAAACTGCTGCTGTCTGAATAAATTACAAATCCTGAAAAAGCCTGCTTCTGATTAAGATTAGGTCCACTATTTCTCGTGTGGCAACAGATAACCCATGACCCAATGTAATGTAAACCTTACCAGCCGGAAGTTGGTTTGGGAAATTAGCAGATAGTGCATTGGTAATGCAGACGGGGTCAGTTTAATCTGGAAAGAGTTTTATTCCAATGAGGGAATAACTATGAAAGAGATGACTGGAATGCTGGCAGAGCCTATATTATAGAAGGTATATAACACTGCAATAAGAGTGTCGACAACAGTCAGGGCGCAGACAGCAAGAAATGCACGAAATAATGTATTGACCGATCCAGAGTCCTTCCAAATGTTGTAACTGTATCAGCCTCCAGCCCCTCCTCTGTCAGTCCATTCCATACTTTCATCATTCTCTGCGTGAATTTCACACAGCCCAGTGTATTGCATTCCATGCTTTAAACGTGGTCTCCGCTACATTGGGGGAAATGAAAGATAGACTGGGTGACCAGTTCTCAGAACACTTATGTCCTGTTCGAATCAAAAATACTGAGCATCCATTTTCCTGCCACTTCAACGGTCCAACCCTATTCCTTCGCCGACATATCTGTCTCAGGCTTGCTGCAGTGCTCCAGCAAAGCTCAGCACAAACTGGATGAACAGCACTTTGTTTTCTGCTCATACTGTCTCTTCTCCCTCTGAAGAGCGGAATCTTTTGCACTTAATATCGTGTTCAACAGCTTTAGCACTTGAGCTGTCCCATGTTCGAACCCCAACGTTCATACATCAGGCCTTGTTATCACAGAGTCCATTATTAATCACTGACAGTCCGTATTAAGTTTTATTTACCCTCAGAGCCAGATTATTATCCAGTCTTTTTTTCTGACCAACTGTTCTTCTCTGCCTTTGAGCTGTATCCCTACCTCTCGTTTACTGCTTACCCCTCCGCACCTTATCTTCCCCAGAGAAGACAATATTTTCTTAGCCACCATCAATTCAAAGGAACAGTTACTTCACCGAAATCTTAACTCTGATTTCTGTCACAGCTGCTGCCAGACCTGCTCAGCTTTTCCAGCAGTATTTTTTGATTTGCGTTCTGATGTACAACATTTGCAGATATTTTTTCAGTTTTTTAGTGTTGAATAATTTGAAGGTTGGCTGACAAGAGTTAAATTGGTTCATTAGCTCAGTCTATGAGGACAAGAGTGCTCGTTGCAGGTTCTGGGGTTTAGATGTTTCACAAAGATCAGGGAAGGCGGGAAAAGAGAGTGGGGGTGTGGCATTGTTAGTAAAGGACAGTGTTAAGGTGTCAGAAAGTACATTTGTGAAGTACTCGTCTACCGAGGAAGTAAGGGCCGAGGTTAGAAACAGGAAAGGAGAGGTCACGTTGTTGGGAATTTTCTATAGGCCTCCGAAAAGTTTCAGTGATGGAGAGGTAAGGATTGCAAAGATGATTCTGGATATGTGTGAAAATAACAGGGTTGTGTTCTGGGGGATTTTAACTTTTCAGTATATTGACTGGAAATGCGATTGTTTGAGTACTTTAGATGGGTCAGTATTTGTCCAATGTGTGAAAGAGACTTTCCTGACACAGTATGTAGATAAAGACAAAAAGGCAGTAAATGCAGGATTCCAAAATAGACAGGCAGGAGTCTGGAAGGACAGAGCAAGCCAGGCAACATCAGGACAAATCGACGTTTCAGATGTAACCCTTCTTTAGTATGTAAATAGGCCAACAAGAGGTGAAGCCATATTGGATTTCAGATGGTGGAATGAACTTGGCCAGGTGTTAGATTTGGAGGTATGTGGTCACTTTGGTGACAGTGACCACAATTAGGCTACGTTTACTTTAGCGGCGGAAAGGGAAATGGAGAAACCGCAGGGTAAGAGCTGTAGCAAGGGCAAAGGCAATCATGATGCACTTAGGCAACATTTAGGATGCATAGATGCATAGGACGGGGAAGGAAACTGCAGTGGAAGGGCCCAATTGAAACTTGGAGCTTGTTCAAGGAACAGCTACTGCGTGTCCTTGATAAGTATGTACCTGTCAGGCAGGTAGGAAGTGACCAAGCAAGGGAATCATGATTTACTAAAGAGCACATGGTGAGGACAGTGCAGGAGAGAGAGAGAAAGAGAGAGAGAGAGAGAGAGAGAGAGAGAGAGAGAGAGAGAGAGAGAGAAGAGAGAGAGAGAGAGAGAGAAAGCAAGAACAGTTACTGCCTTTGCTGTTTGAATTAGTGTATCACTGGACATCGGCGTGCTTCTGGGAAAATTAACAAACAGTGAAATTCACAACTAATCTTGGAGGAACTGTTTGGTGAAGTTCACAGCACAGAATCAGATAAGTTATTTTTTGTTTTAAGTCTGTCCAAGAGAAAGGCTGCAGTAGTGAGTATGGTGGATTCTTTCTTGATTATATGTTTTTTTGGAGATAAGTCTCTTGATTAAACTTAAAATATAAGCCAGAGCTATTAATTTAACCTGGGGCAGTGTTTGTAGAGGAATAAGACGGCGTTATTTTCTGGGTGTGTAGATTGTGAAGGAGCAAAAATGGCCTTTGCAGTGATATGTACTTCTTGTCAGATGTGGGAATTTAAAGAGAGTTTAAGGGTTACCGCAGATTATATCTGCCATAAATGCTGTTGGATGCGAATCTTATCAGATCGAGTGGATTGGTTGGAGAGACATATGGAAGCGATGAGGAATTTGCAACAGCAACAGTATGTGATGGATGGCAGTTATAGGAAGGGGGGGGGGATGTCTCAGGTGCAGTCACATAGATGGATTAACTCCAGGAAGGGTAAGAGAGGAAGGCAGCTAGTGCAGGAGTCTTTTGTGGATATACCCATTTCAAACAGGTATGCTGTTTGGGAAAATGTCAGGGGTGATGGAATCTCAGAGGAATTTAGCACAAACAGCCAAGTTTCTGGTACTGAGACTGGCTGTAATGCAGCGAGGGGTACGTCGGCTTCCAAGAGATCAATTCTGTTTGGGGATTCTGTAGTCAGAGGTACTGACAGACGTTTCTGTGGCCAGCAGCGAAAAATCAGAATGGTGTGTTGTTTGCCTGGTGCCAGGATCAAGGATGTCTCAGAGAGGGTCCAGAATGTTCTCACAGGGGAGACGGGCCAGAAGGATGTCATTGTTCACATTGGAACCAATGACATTGGAAGGTAAAAGGTTGAGATCCTGAAGGGAGATTACAGTGAGTTAGGCAGAAATTTAAAAAGAAGGCCCTCAAGGGTAGTAATATCTGGATTACTCCCAGTGCTACGAGCTGGTGAGCACAGGAATAGGACGATAGAGCAGATGAATGCATGGCTGAGGAGTTGGTGTATGGGAGAAGGATTCACTTTTTTGTATCATTGGAATCTCTTTTGGGGGAGAAGTGACCTGTACAAGAAGGACTGATTGCACCTAAATTGGAAGGGGACTAATATACTGGCAGGGAAATTTGCTAGAACTGCTTGGGAGGAATTAAACTAGTAAGGTGGGGGTGGGACCCAGGGAGATAGTGAGGAAAGAGATCGATCTGAGACGGGTACAGATGAGAACAGAAGTGAGACAAACAATCAGGGCAGGCAGGGACAAGGTAGGACTAAGAAATTAAACTGCATTTATTTCAATACAAGGGGCCTAACAGGGAAGGTAGATGAACTCAGGGCATGGTTAGGAACATGGGAGTGGGATATCATAGCAATTACAGAAACGTGGCTCAGTATTGGGCAGGACTGGCAGCTTAACATTCCAGGATACAACTGCGACAGGAAGGATAGAAAGGGAGGCAAGAGAGGAGGGGGAGTGGCATTTTTGATAAGGGATAGCATTACAGTTGTACTGAGGGAGGATATTCCAGGAAATACATCCAGGGAAATTATTTGGGAGGAACTGAGAAATAAGAAAGGGATGATCACCTTATTGGGATTGTATTATAGACACCTCAATAGTCAGAGGGAAATTAAGAAACAAACTTGTAAGGAGATCTCAGCTATCTGTAAGAATAATAGGGTAGTTATGGAAGGGGATTTCTACTTTCCAAACATCGACTGGGACTGCCATAGTGCCAAAGGTTTAGATGGAGAGGAATTTCTTAATGTGTACAAGACAATTTTCTGATTCAGTATGTGGATATACTTACGAGAGAAGGTGCAAAACCTGAACTACTCTTGGGAAATAAGGCAGGGCAGGTGACTGAGGTGTCAGTGGGGGAGCACTTTGGGACCAGCGACCATAATTTTATTCGTTTTAAAATAGTGATGGAAAAGGATAGACCAGATCTAAAAGTTGAAGTTCTAAATTGGAGAAAGGCCAATTTTGATGGTATTAGGCAAGAACTTTCGAAAACTGCTTGGAGGCAGATGTTCGCAGGTAAAGGGACGGCTGGAAAATGGGAAGCCTTCAGAAATGAGATAACAAGGATCCAGAGAAAGTATATTCCTGTCAGGGTGAAAGGGAAGGCTGGTAGGTATAGGGAATACTGGATGACTAAAGAAATTGAGCGTTTGGTTAAGAAAAAGATGGAAGCATATGTCTGATATAAACAGGATAGATTGAGTGAATCCTTAGAAGAGTATAAAGAAAGTAAGAGTATACTTAAGAGGGAAATCAGGAGCGCAAAACGGGGACATGAGATAGATTTGGCAATAGAATTAAGGAAAATTCAAAGGGTTTTCACAAATATATTAAGGACAAAAGGGTAACTAGGAAGAGAATAGGGCCCCTCAAAGATCAGCAAGGCGGCCTTTGTGTGGAGCCACAGAAAATGGGGGAGATACTAAATGAATATTTTGCACCAGTATTTACTGTGGAAAGGATATGGAAGATGTAGAATATAGGGAAATAGTTGGTGACATCTTGCAAAATGTACAGATTACAGAGGAGGAAGTGCTGGATGTGTTGAAACGGTTAAAAGTGGATAAATCACTAGGACCTGATCAGGTGTACCCGAGAACTCTTTGGGAAGCTAGAGAAGCGATTCCTGGGCCTCTTGCTGAGATATTTGTATCATCGATAGTCACAGGTAAGATGCCGGAAGACTGGAGGTTGGCAAACGTGATGCCACTCTTTAAGAAGGGTCTAAGACTGTTTAAGAAAAATAAATCAAATAACTTCCTCACATGCTCTACTCCTTATAGTATTAATGAAAATTGTCCAATTCAGTTTATGGTCAAGTCTTGCTTCTTTGATATTGATAAAAGTGGATTGATAGCTTCCCTTGCTTAGACTCTGCATTCTGATTGCAAAGATAATATTAAACTATTTATTTTAATAATGTGCTGCCCGCACCATAACAACAATATAGTTCTAGTGAGCCGGATGTCAGTGATAAGTAAGTTACTGGAGGGTATGTTGAGGATCAGGATTTACAGGCACTTGGAAAAGCAAGGACTGATTAGGGATAGTTAACATGGCTTTTTGTATGGGAAATCATCTCTCATTAACTTGATTGAGGTTTCTGAAGAGGTGACGATGAGGATTGATGAAGGCAGAGCAGCAGACGTCTACATGGACTTCAGCAAGATGGGTGATAATGTTCCGTATGGGGTGTTGAAGGCTGAGGGGTACCTTAGAGACGTTTATAAAATCATGAGGGGCATTTTTCCCCAGGATAGATGAGTCCAAAAGAAAAGGCCACAGGTTTTATTTGAGAGAAGATAGATTTAAAAGGGACCTGAGGGGCAACGCTTTTTCCTGCAGAGGATGGTGTATGTATGGAATGAGTTGCCAGAGGAGGTGGGGAAGTACGGTACAATTACAACATTTGGAAAGCATCTGGATGGGAATATGAATAGGAAGGATTCAGAGGGATATTGGCTGAATGCTGGAGAGCGGGACTAGATTTATTGAAATTATCTGATGGATGCCAGCCACTTAAACAAAGAGTCTATTTCCGTGCTGTACAACTCCATGACTCTGTGAGTCTTGATTTGCAATTCTCAGGTAGCAAATTGCAATTGGAATATTTGGAGACAACGCCAAATCATTTGTGGCTAATTCACTCGATCAAACTTCAGGTCCACCATGGTTCTGTTCATTTCAATTGGCAGGGTTGGCAGAGTTTCATGGTTTGGAGATCAAAGTTCACATAATACAAAATGGACTGATTAGTCTAAGGATTTCCGTTCAGAACAGTCACCTAATAGTTCAAGTGATAGTACTCAATCAGAATTAGAACTCGTTTCATTTGTTTGTCTTGATTTGCCTTGTGGAGAGGCAGGAATTGTTAGCATTGTTAACAGTGCAGTTTGTTTCGATCAGAGAATGGAACAGCACAAACTCCAGGCAATTGCATATACCAAGGGAATACATGGAGGTGAGGGCGGGGGTAGGGGTTATTTGTTTTAAACGAAGTGTCACATTTCATCAAGATATGTAGGTATTCCCTACCATCTTCATTGAGTGGTTACTATTGGCTGTGCACTGCCTGAGGGGGAAACTAGCGCCAGATTCAATTATGCATGGGGAAAACCATGGCGAGTGGGACTAGGGAAGGAGCCCATACAGAGAGACAGCTGATGCAGACAATGAGAGGCTGCAGTGCCTCCCTCTGTACTGCACCATTCTCTGTGTTCAGCTCAGTCCCAGTGGGTTGCTGCAATCTCATTCGCTCTCTGTCAGAGACAGACTCCCGGCTTGTTCGTGACGTACGCTCAGCCCCAGCACATCTGATTGGTTCATTGCTGGTCATCTAGATTCACTATCAAACATTGTCACTGAAAAGATTAGATGAAGCCACCTGGATGAACGGATCGTTTCCTGTGGTTCGAACATCTGGAAATGACGGGGCAGCAATGAAACTGTCAGCCGTGAGCTATAAGTCTTTGGTCACAGTCAGGCTGATAGAAAATATAGGAAACGGCTGGTTCCTGAGGGAGTATCGCTTCTCGGCCTCTTGGCTAAGATCAAGTGTCTGTTCTTATCAGGACAGGTGTCGAGTTGCGAGTCGTCAGAGCGAGTGAAGAGATCATCGCTGGATAGTGATTGGACGTTGGAGGATCGTTTGGTTGTGCTGACCTGCGCTTGGTGGATCTTCATGCTGGCTTTGGCCTAACGCCAATTCATGGACCAGCCAACCTCAGAGCTATGGTCTCGACAGCTGCCCGCAGCCCTGGGCAGGGGGTTCGAAAAACAGTCAGGGTGACTGTGAAGAAGATTGAGGATCAAACACCGCTCGACCGCACCCTGTTTATTAAGAAGGTACTGTTGGGATGCTGTGGGTTTGCTGTTGCAGACGTATACTGCCTGCAGGATTTCCCTGGGGCAGGCTACTTTGATGTGAGCTTCAGAAGCGTGAAGCAGTGAGAACAGCTCCTGAAGGTCTTCAAGGAGAAGGAAGGGGAACCGCTGTTTTCCATCTTGTCAACGACCCCATTGTGTGTGCTTCCTGCACAGAGGAATCGGGTTGTTACAATCCAAATGTACAACCCTTACGTTCCAGCGGCTGATGTCCTGACCTTCCTGGGAAGGTACGTCCAAGTTGAGGGAGAAGCCACTGATGTGATCGACCCCTTTGGGATCTGGACCAGTAAGCGGCAGGTCAGGCTAACTCTGAGGGCCGATGACAGTGGGAACATCCTCCACCCACCCTCGAGCTTCGCAATTGGAGGGAGCAGAGGCTACCTGACATATGCAGGGCAGCCGAAAGTGTGCCGAACCTGCTGAAAGTCGAGACACGTGGTTGCAGATTGCAAAGTGACCATCTGCAGAAACTGCAAACAGGAGGGTCACTTGACTAAGGACTGTCAGGAAGAAAAGAACTGCAACCTGTGCGGAGAGGCGGGCCACATGTATAAGACCTGCCCAAGACGTGGGAGCCCCACTTACGCACAGATGGCTGGAGGTGGCAATGCGAGCCGTAGACCCCCAAAGACCAGTAAGGTCCACCCGGACAGCAGGGAAACAGAGTCTGGTGGCACCCAGAAAGAAGAACAGGCTGGAATGGAGGAGGCGGCAGCCAGCGGAGAGACACAGCGATTGATCCTAGCTCTAGCCGGGCAGATGGAAGAAATGGAGGAGGAGGTAATCAAGCATGCAGAGGAGTGGATACCTGTAAAGAACAGGAAGAGGAAATCTTGCCATGCTCCCAAAGCCTCCCAGCAAAAGGGGAAAAGACAGCTGCACGAGGGTGGGACGGCCAGCTCTTCGGAGGGGGAAGATGGACGCAAAGAAGGCCATCACCACCAGAAGAAGAGACAGAGCGCCATCGGTAAAGAGGAGGGCATTTCCTCCCAACCAGGAAACAACGGACCTCCCGAAGTCCACCCTCCACCAAGTGAGAACCAGGAGGTACCCACTGCCCCACAACTACAGGCAACCGAGATATGTGATCCTCTGACAGTCCCATTGTCAGACACAGAAGTGGACAGTGAGGATCCTTGCCTTGGCTCAATGACACCAGAGCGTGTAGATGACCCCAGTGAGGAGCTGGATAGCTAACTCAGCCCAGCGAAGGTCCAGCAGTTCGTGCTTACCATGGGGATGTAGACAAGCTACCCCAGAGACATGACAGTCAAATGGACAATGGTAACCCCATAAACTGGGCGTTAAAGAAGTTGCATTTGCTTTCATATAACAGGGTACCCACTCAGTAGGTGGGTTCCGCTGAAGCCACAGCCAAATACCAAGAGACTGGATAGTTAATAAAGGTAACTGTTAATTGGATAACTGTGAATTCCATTAATTCAATTTGTTCTTTGTAATGTTAAGACATGCAATGTATATAACTATGAACAACATGGAAAATTGTACATGAATAAAGTATATTTTGAAATAAAAAATGTTCTTGTCAGTTTTAATATCTGATATGTCCCTTATTTAGGGACTCAATATTAATCTGATTTTTGCAGCCTGGAGTTGTGTTGGGAGCTTGCTCCACCAACTTTGCGCATCGTCCTAGTATTGCAGTATGTCTGGGAATGGTGCACCCTTCATTAAAAAGTCTGAAAAGCAGATTTGTTTATTCTGTCTTGGGTTTTATTTGCCTTATTTCTTATGTTCCGACCTTAGACAGCATTTGGTTAGTCAAGTCAGACTTGCTTTCGTGCAATTCCGATTCATTTGTGTCTCTGCACGTTTAGCACTAACTCTCAATGTTGTCACTTCGTCCCTGGTAAATGCTGCCTGAACTGCTGTGCTCTCCCAGCGCCACTAATCCAGAACCTAGTAAATAACGCCCCTTCCTCCCAACTCCAATTCCGAACAATAAAAGTAAAACAAAGTTGCCCACCAGCTCTACCTAATGGCAAACGGCATTTCAGAAAACAAAATGGAGATGAAGCTATTGAAGTAATCAACAGTTCGGATTTTGATGAAGATGAGAATCACTTTGATGTATTAAATGAGAGATTTTGAGAACAATGTGATGCAAAGATCTGATGTATTTAAGGCACAGAGTCAGAGAGATGCCCAGCACAGAAACAGACCCTTCAGGTCCAACTGTAATGTGCCGAGTCGGAAGATGAGATGTTGTTTCTCCAGTTTGTGTTGAGCTTCACTGGAACATTGCAGCTGGCCAAGGACAGACATGTGGGCATGGGAGCAGGATTGTGTGTTGAAGTCGCAAGCCATGGGAGGCTCACCTGATTGCGTACAGACCGAAGGTGCTCAGCAAAGGGATCACACAGTCAGCGTTTTGTCTCTCCGATATAGAGGAGACTACATTGGGAGCAACGAATGAAATAGACCAAACGGAAGGAGGTACAAATGAAATGCTGCTTAATCTGAAATGAGGATCTGGGGCCTGCTGCAATGTTCCAGTGAAGTTCAACACAAACTAGAGGAACAGCATCTCATCTTCAGACTAGGCACGTTACAGCCTGCCGGTCTCAACACTGAATTCAACAACTTCAGATGTTTATCCTATCTCGACCCCACTGTTTTCATTCTGCTCCGTAATTTTACTTCATTTCTTTTATTTTTTCACTGTTTTGTACCTCTTATTTCTTGATTGTCTCTTTCTTTCGCTTCCCACTCTCTCATCACCCTTTTCCTCTCCTCTTCCCCCTTTGCTACCCTTCTCCCTTGTTTTCCATTTTGGCTCTGCTTCACCCACCGCCCCCCATCCCCCACATATGTTGTCACATAGCACTGGCTTCAGCCTTGGTCATTCACAGCTCCTAATCTCCCTATAATCTCTCTATGCACTGACATTATCACCTCTTTATTGCTACCTTTGCTTCTGGAGCCATGACTCACCTTCTCTCAGCCTCGTATAAATACCTCCCTATTTCTCCTTTTTTTAGCTTTGGCAAAGGGTCAGTTAGACTCGAAACATGGACTTTCTAGTGCCTGAGATACGTCCTGCTCAGGGACTGGCACAATATCTCTGCGTTTCCTCGGCGGTTTTGCACCTTGATGCCTCAACCAGAACCTAATGTTTCAGAGTCCTTCTGTCTTGCCTGGTTGTTTATCACAGACATAAACCAGTCAGTTTATCATTGTTCCAACAGTGATCAGTCAAGGGGCTGGACTGTCAGGCACTTGGAACAGCAGCTGAAGCAGCAAACACACTGCATGTGCTTCAACCAAATGTTCACGTCCCAAAGCCTCAGGGAACCAGTTCTCAGTCAGGGCAAGAGAGACAGGATTAAGTCAGGAGATCCTGGCACAGTATGTCCAGGGACTTTATCATTGTTTGGGAAAATCAGGATCAGGGAATCTGTATCACTGCAGTCCAGAGCGGTGGCCACACAAACTACTCATTACACTCTCCAAATGCTCTGATAGATTTTTCAATCCGAAATTCCTATTCACCAATCCGTGCTGATACTGTACAGTCCTGTCTTTGAGGGATCAGTCAAATGAAATTCTCAGGGAGGGGTTTGGGAGTCCCTGCAGTAGCAATAAAGTTGGGGAAGTCAGCTCTGGGCACTGGGGACAGGCTGCTTGTCGGCAGAGGGACAGGAATTGTGGAAGGGGTGGGCAAGGCACTATATTAGAGGGGGAGGGAGACAAGTGCGTGGGTTACTGTGGAAGTGCGAGTCACCTTCACTGTCCCGGTTTGATGTGGGAACAGTGCAGCATGATGGTTGGCATGGCGACGCTGTAGGCTGTAGGCCTGGGGCTTGGGGATGGGTTATGTTGTGAAGTATAGTTTGTAAATGAAGGAGCTGTGCGGGAAAGTACAGAAGCTCATGGATCTGACACAAAGTGCAAGGAAGGAAGAAGAGTTAGGGTGTCATGTTGCAGCTTTATAAGACCTTAGTTTGGCTTCCTCGAGGGTGTTGCATGAGGTCACCACATTACAGGGAGGATGAGGAGGGTGCAGAAGAGCTTTACCAGGATGCTGCCTGTATTGGGGGGTATGACCTAAAAGGAGACTCCAAAAAAACTCAGGTTGTTTTTCTTGGAGCAACGGAGGCGGAGGGGAGACTCAGTACAAGACTATAAAATTATGAGATGCATAAATAGAGTTGACAGTCAGAATCTCGTTCACAGAATTGTAGTGTCTTGAACTATAGAGCATACATTGAAGATGAAAGTTCAAACGAGATGTAAGGGCAAGGATGTTTTCCACAGAGAGTGGTAGGTGTCCGGAACGTAATGTCAGGGATGGTAATGAATGCAGATACGATAGGGGTTTTTAGCCCTATCATCATATGGGTGTGCAAGGAATGGAGGGATATGGAACAAGTGACCATCAACCAGCTGGACCTACGAGTTGCTAAATAAATGAAGACAGACGTGAATGTATTTGCAAGAATGGTGGGTAGCAAATTCATAGAAAGAATAGGCTAGAAATCATCAAATATCATGGTTGTTATATTGATCAGGAGATCTGTCACTGCCATAGAGAGCAGGGAAAGTTTTCAAGAGACTGCATTTCCCCCTGAAAAGCATCACAACGCTCACTTGGGTAGAGAGCAGATCAGGAAAATGTAAGCAATGATATTGCACAGGACTCGTGGCAAACATTTGTTTGGAATTAAAACTTTCCTTTGATTGTTATCCACAAGTTGAAAGGTTATATTGTTTCCAATAGACAAATGTATATTCAGAATTGAAATGTGTGTGTGGAAGTGTAATAGGAACTGCAATTGTAAAGGTGTGCAGAAGTATTAACCAGGCGCTGATTAATGTATAAAAAGCCACATGATCTGAGTGCAATTTCCCCAATGAGAAAGCATTCCACACTAAATGTTAACAATTCAGTGTGCTCAACAAAAGATTCCCTTCCATCTCTGATTTTCACAGTCGACCCGTTGTTTGAGTCTATCCCCCTTATTTAGAGTGACGGATGCATGGAAGTGAGTTACAGGTTCAAATCTTATCGCGAGATTTATCGATAGAATAACAGATACCCTGGAGTGAATTGCACACTGGAATCTAATCCAGGAGTTTGGGGTGGTTCATGTACAGAGTCACAGAGATATGGGAATGAATTACAAATTGGAATCTAATTGAGCTGTTCAGGGTGCTTTATATATGGAATAGCACAGACCCAATAGTAAGTAACAGACTGGAATTTAATTGAGAGGATTTGGGGTGGCTTACCTGTAGAATGACAGATACTCAGGAGTGAGTTACAGACTAGAATCTAATTTAGGGATTCGAGGTGGTTTATATATATGGAATAATAGATACCTAGGAGTGTGCTTCAGGCTGGAATCTAATTTTGAGTTTGGCGTTTGGTTTATATATGGAACAACAAATATACATGAATGAGTTACAGATTGGAATCTAATTGATGAATCGGGGGTTTATTTATCTCAAAGTAAAATACCCAAGTATGAGTTGAAAACTGGAAACTAACTGAGTGACTGGAGATGGTATTGGTACAGAATAACAGATACCTGGGAGCGAGTTACAAACTGGAATCTAATTGAAATGTCTGAGGTGGGTTATATGTTAATGAACTGATACCTGAAATGAGTTACAGATTGGAATCTGATCGAGGAGATTGAGTTGGTTTACATATATGGAATAGCAGATACTCAAGAGTAAGTTCCAGACTGGAATCTGATCGAGGAGGTTGTGTTTGTTTCAATGTGGAATAACAGATACTCAGGAGTGAGTTACAGACTAGAAATTGATCAAGCATGTTGTGCTGGGTTATATATGGAATAACAGATATATTTGAGTGAGTTGCAGATTGGAATCTAATTAGTGTATCAAGGCGTTTATTTACATTAAAGTAAAATCCAAATATAAGTTTCAAAATGGAACCGATTGAAGGGTCTGAGGTGGGTTATGTACATAATAACAGATTCCTGGGATAGAAGTTACAGACTGGTTTCGAAGTGAGGGTTTTGGGGTGGTTTGTGTATGGAAGAACAGATACCCAGTATTGATTTACAGATCTAAATCTAATCAAGGGGTTCGGTGTGATGGATTAACAGATACTGAGGCGTGAGTTACAGAGTGAAATCTAAGCAAGCTTTCGATGTGGTTTATATATGGAGTAACAGATGTAAGTGAATTGGCAACAGATTCGAATCTTATTGATTAATCGGGGTTAATTTATTTTTAAAAAGCCCGTGTGAGTTACAAACTGAGATCTAATTGAGGGGTGTGAGGTGGATTATGTCAGAATAATTGATACCCGGGAGTGAGGTACAGTCTGGAATTTAATCAAGGGGTTTCAGGTGGTGAACATAAACAGCCACAGATGTCTGGGAGTGAGTTACAGACTGGAATCCTATTGAGGCGTTTGAGGTGGGTTTTATATGTAGAATAAGAGAGACCGGGAGTGCGTTACAGACTGGAATCTAATCAAGGATTTTAAGGTGGTTTGTATACAGAATAACAGATAGCTGTTTCAGGTTTTGTACATTGGAACCTTTCAGAAGTTTGCAAAGTGAGGCAAACATTGCTGGAATGTGACGTTGGCTCAGGCATTTACTGCAAACAGCTTCTGGATTCTGCATTTTAATCACCTTCAAATAACTCTCTCCAATTCCTACATCTACAAAGAGAATTCATATCTTTTAGGATACAATAATGTGGGACAGGAAACAGCTTTAGAGAGGTTGCCCACAGGGAAAGTATTTCACCTCGAACTGAAACTTGGAGATGTGTAAAAATTAATCAGCAGCTTTTTGTGTTCCTGCTTCCAATTTAACATTTGACAGCTTAATTTATCCTGCCTCCAACAAGCATCACTTCACATCTCACATTGTTTCAGTTCGACTGCCAATTCATCAGACTCCCCATATCCAAACCAGTCCCATCTAAAACACCAGAGCAGTTAGAGAATGGCTGAGTTTCAGAGTAAAGCTCTCTCTATACTGTACCCTCTCAAATTCCCACCCAGTGTAGGGTTAGATACTAATTGAGTAATCAACTTGCCCCATCAAATACACTCAGGGCAGTTCCATCACTGGGTTAGATACAGAGTATGTGTCCCTCTACACTTCCTCCATCTGAATCTCCCAGAGTCTGTGAGAATGGGATTGCGTACAGAGTAAAGGTCCCTTGAGACTGTCCCAATCGATCAGTACCAGGACATGGACAGCATGGGATCAGGTGGAGTTAATCTCCCTCTACACCGTCCCCATTCAAATCTCTCAGACAGGGACAGCACAGGGGCAGATACAGAGTAAAGACCCCTCTACACTGTTTCCATCCAAAACTCCCAGACAGGGACAGCACAGGGGCAGATACAGAGTGAATACCACTCTACACTGTTTCCATCCAAAACTCCCAGACAGGGACAGCACAGGGGCAGATACAGAGTAAAGACCCCTCTACACTGTTTCCATCCAAAACTCCCAGGACAGGTACAACATGGGGCTGGATGCAGAGGAACTCTTCCTCGACACTGTTCCTCACATCCACTCCCAGGATAGCAACTGCATGGGATTAGGTACAAAGTTAGGTGGCGTGTAGTCAGTGCAGATAACACCTTGGAATTACAAAGGGATGTTGACGGACTGGGTTAAGGGGAAAATCTCGGTCAGTGCAAACAAGTTGGTGGAATACAAAGAGGGAGCACATCGGAGGTTTACAAGAATGACCCTAGACGTCAGAGGTTAGATTCTGGGGAGAGATTATACAAAGGAGGCCTGTTTCCTCTAGAATGGAGAAGGTAAAGGGGTGATCTGATCAAAGCCTTCAAGATATAAACAGGCTGAGACAGGCTAGATCAAGATAAATGATTCCTGCTGGTTGCAGATTCGCGAACCAGAGGGAACAAAGTCTGAGAATTCAGGCACAGAGCATTCAGGAGAGATGTTAGGAAGCGCTTGGTTACACAAAGGATAGGAAAGGTTTGGAACTCTCTTCCACAAACAGCAGTGGATGCTGTATCAACTGCAATGGATAAATATTTGTTCAGTGAAGGTATTGAGGGAATGGGCCAAAGGAAGGAATATGGGGTTAGGCCACAGATCAGCCATCATCCGATTGAATGATGGGACAGAATTGAGAGGCCGAATGGTCTACTCCTGTTCTAATGCTACAAAATAAAGATCCTGCTACACTATCCGCATCAAACACTCTCAGGAAAGGGACAGAATGGGGTGAGATACACAATAAAGCTGCCTTTCCTGTATCCCCATCAACCACCCCCAGGAAGGGACACCACAGGGTTAGATACAGAGTGAAGCTCCCTCAATGAAATCCAAATCAAAAATTTAAAGAGCCAGATATAATCTGACAAGAAATACTAATTTAATCTGTATATCTACCCTCCCCATCTTACACACAGACACAACAAGAATGGAACGACTCCACAAATTCAACACCAAGGTCTTTGTTTGATTCCCTCTGTTCTGTTCTGATTCCGTTAGATTGCTCGTTCTGAACATCCCCATGGACAGTCACCCTAATCCCATGTGCCACATCCTGCTCCCAAACACAGCATCTGATTCCATTCCGGAGTGTGAGACAGGAGCCTCTCAGACTTGAGCCTGACCCAGGTGGGTGAATATCCTGTGTTCATCTAACACCCAGGAATTGTTTAGTGGAGCTTTAATATTTGACAATTCCAACATTATTTTGCCATTCGGTGTCCCTGTGTAACTGTGTGACCGACTGCATGTGTGTGCCCGTGTGAGTGAGTGTTTGTGTGTGTGATTGTTTGTGTGTGTGTGTGTGTGTGAGAGAGAGAGAGAGAGAGGGATTGTGTGTGCGTGCATGTATCTATGTGCGTGTGTGAGAGTGAGAGTGTGCGTGTGTGTGAGAGTGTGTGTGTGCATCTGTGTGTGTGTGTGTGTGAGAGAGAGAGAGAGAATGCATCTGTGTGTGTGTATGTGCTTTTGTGTGTGTATGTGTGTGTATCTGTCAGTCTATCTGCCTGTTACCAGGGTCCTGTAATATTGAGTCCATTCCTCCTTCACTCCACGACTTAGGTATTCAACATTATTTTCCGCATCCTTGTTTACTACTCACAGTAACCTAATGTGCTTGTGTCACCAAGTAGAAGGCTTGGTTGCCAAATATTTCCAGGGCATGGGACTACAGAAGTGATGAAGAGTGCAGCGAGTGATTTTTTTTCATTTCAAAAATAGACTTTATTCATAAAAATATTTTGATATCTATACAATTGGTGATCCCATTCATATGTATACATTGTATTTCTTTATGTACCGAGATCGGGTTTAATCATTTGTCTATACACGTCTGTATGTTAACCATCCAGGTGTTTCGCTGAGGCGTCAGTGGGGCCCAATTACTGAGTGGGCCCCTTGTTCTTCTTAGGCAGGCAGATCTTACACGGTGCAAAAATGCCATCCCGTATTCCCAATACCTCCGCCTCCGCCGGATCTGCTCCCAGGAGGACCAGTTCCACCACAGAACACACCAGATGGCCTCCTTCTTCAGAGACCGCAATTTCCCTTCCCACGTGGTTAAAGATGCCCTCCAACGCATCTCGTCGACATCCCGCACCTCCGCCCTCAGACCCCACCCCTCCAACCATAACAAGGACAGAACGCCCCTGGTGCTCATCTTCCACCCTACCAACCTTCGCATAAACCAAATCATCTGCCGACATTTCCGCCACATCCAAACAGACCCCACCACCACGGATATATTTCCCTCTCCACCCCTTTCCGCCTTCCGCAAAGACCGTTCCCTCCGTGAATACCTGGTCAGGTCCACGCCCCCCTACAACCCACCCTCCAATCCTGGCACGTGCCCCTGTCACCGGCGGAACTGTAAAACCTGCGCCCACACCTCCTCCCTCACCTCTATCCAAGGCCCTAAAGGAGCCTTCCACATCCATCAAAGTTTTACTTGCACAACCACTAATATCATTTATTGTATCCGTTGCTCCCAATGCGGTCTCCTCTACATTGGGGAGACTGGGCGCATCCTAGCAGAGCGCTTTAGGGAACATCTCCAGGACACCCATACCAATGAACCACACCGCCCCGTGGCCCAACATTTCAACTCCCCCTCCCACTCTGCCGAGGACATGGAGGTCCTGGGCCTCCTTCACCTCCGCTCCCTCACCACTAGACGCCTGGAGGAAGAACGCCTCATCTTCCGCCTCGGAACACTTCAACCCCAGGGCATCAATGTGGACTTCAATAGTTTCCTCATTTCCCCTTCCCCCACCTCATCCTAGTTCCAAACTTCCAGCTCAGCACTGTCCCCATGACTTGTCCGGACTTGTCCTACCTGCCTATCTCCTTTCCCACCTATCCACTCCCCCCTCTACTCCCTGACCTATCACCATCATCCTCTCACCCACTCACCCATTGTACTCTATGCTACGTTCTCCCAACCCCCACCCTCCTCTAGCTTATCTCTCCACGCTTCAGGCTCACTGCCTTTATGCCTGATGAAGGGCTTTTGCCCGAAACGTCGATTTCGAAGCTACTTGGATGCTGCCTGAACTGCTGTGCTCTTCCAGCACCACTAATCCAGAATCTGGTTTCCAGCATCTGCAGTCATTGTTTTTACCTCGTAGATCTTACACGGTGGTCTTTCCCCAAGCTTCAGCGCGTCCCTCAACAAGTAATCCTGGACCTTGGAATGTGCCAGTCTGCAACACTCAGTAAGGGTCAACTTCTTCAGCTGGAAGATCAACAAATTTCAGACAGGTATCTTTCACCGAGTTGATGATTTTCCAGTCACAGTGATGTTCGTCTCAGTGTGCGTCCAAGAGAACAGGCCATAGAGCACAGCATCCCGCATCACGGCGCTGCTCGGGACGAACCTCGACAAACACCACTGCATTCCTCTCCAGACTTCTTCTGCGGAGGTACATTCCAGAAGGAGGTGTGTGACAGTCCCGTCTTCTCCGCAGCCACTTCAAGGGCAGCATGCGGTGGGGCAGACAGTCTGGGCGTGCATGAAGGTTCTCACAGGCAGAGCCCTTCTCACCACCTGCCAAGCCACGTCTTGGTGCTTGTTGGAAAGTTCTGGCGATGAGGCAATCTGCCAAATGGCTTTGACAGTCTGCTCAGGGAACCACTCGATAGGATCCACCCTCTCCTTTTCCCGAAGGGTCTCAAGGACACTATGTGCTGACCACTTCCAGATGGTCTTGCGGTCAAATCTGCTTTTCTTTATAAATTTCTCCACGAAGGACAGGTGATATGGAACGGTCCAACTACTCGGAGCGTTCCGCGGCAGCGAGGCCAGGCCCATCCTTCACAACACCGGGGACAGGTAGAACCTCAGTACGTAGTGACACTTGGTGTTTGCGTACCGGGGATCCATGCACAGCTTGATGCAGCCACATGCAAAGGTGGCCATCAGGGTGAGGCTGGCATTGGGGTTGTTTTTTTCCCCATTGCCCAGATCGTTATACATGGTGTCCCTTCGGACCCGGTCCATTTTGATCTCCGTATGAAGTGGAAAATGGCCCGGGTGACTGCAGTGGCACATGTTCTGGGAATAGGCCAGGACTGTGCTACATATAACAACAATGACAGTGCCTCACACCTGATGACCAGGTTTTCACCCACGATGGAGAGTGACCATTGCTCCCACCTGCCCAGTTTCTGCCTCAATTTCCTGATACGCTCCTCCCAAGACTTGGCGCACACCCCAGCACCTTCAGGTGGTCAGTCCTGATGGTGAAGGGGATAGAGAATTGGTCGGCCTTGTAATAGAGTCATAGAGATGTACAGCATGGAAACAGTCCCTTCGGTCCAACCTGTCCACGCCAACCAGATATCCCAACCCAAACTAGTCCCACCTGCCAGCACCCGGCCCATATCCCTCCAAACCTTTCCTATTCATATACCAATCCAAATGCCTCTTAAATGTTGCAATTGTACCAGCCTCCGTCACATCCTCTGACAGCTCATTCCATACACGTACCACCCTCTGCATGAAAAGGTTGCCACTTCGGTCTCTTTTATATCTTTCCCCTCTCATCCTAAACCTATGCCCCTCCATTTTAGGACTCCCCGACCACAGGGAAAACACTTTGTCTATTTGTCCTATCCATGCCCTCATAATTTTGTAAAACTCTATAAGGTCACCCCTCAGCCTCCGACGCTCCAGGGAAAACAGCCCCAGCCTGTTCAGCCTCTCCCTGTAGCTCAGATCCTCCAACACTGGCAACATCCTTGTAAAACCTTTCTGAACCCTTTGAAGTTTCACAACATCTTTCCAATAGGAAGGAGACCAGAATTGCATGCAATATTCCAACAGTGGCCGAACCATTGTCCTGTACAGCCACAACATGTCCTTCCAACTCCTGTACTCAATACTCTGGCCAATAAAGGGAAGCATACCAAACGCTTTCTTCACTATCCTATCTACCTGCGATTCCACTTTCAAGGGGCTATGAACCTGCACTCCAAGGTCTCTTTGTTCAGCAACCATCCCCAGGACCTTTCCATTAAGTGTATAAGATTTGCTTTCCCAAAATACAGCACCTCGCATTTATCTGAATTAAACTCCATCTGCCACTTCTCAGCCCATTGGCCCATCTGGTCAAGATCCTGTTGTAATCTGAGGTAACCCTCTTCGCTCTCCACGACAACTCCAATTTTGGTGTCATCTGCAAACTTACTAACTGTACCTCTTATGCTCGCATCCAAATCATTTATATAAATAACAAAAAGTCGAGGGCCCAGCACTGATCCTTGTGGCACTCCACTGGTCACAGGCCTCCAGTCTGAAAAACAACCCTCCACCACCGCACTCTGTCTTCTACCTTTGATCCAGTTCTGTATACAAGTGGCTAGTTCTCCCTGTATTCCATGAGATCTAACCTTGCTAATCAGTCTCCCATGGGGAACCTTATCGAACTCCTTACAGAAGATCATATCGATCACATCTACTGATCTGCCCTCATCAATCTTCTTTGTTACTTTTTCAAAAAACTCAATCAAGTTTGTGAGACATGATTTTCCACGCACAAAGCCATGTTGACTATCGCAAATCAGTCCTTGCCTTTCGAAATACATGTACATCCTGTCCCTCAGGATTCCCTCCAACAACTTGCCCACCACCGAGGTCAGGCTCATTGGTCAATCATTCCCCGGTTTGTCTTTACCGCCCTTCTTAAACAGTGGCATCACGTTTGCCAACCTCCAGGCTTCCGGCACCTCACCTGTGACTATCGATGATACAAATATCTCAGCAAGAGACGCAGCAATCACTTCTCTCGATTCCCACAGAGTTCTCGGGTACACCTGATCAGGTCCTGGGATATAGCCACTTTTAACCATTTCAAGATGCCGAGCACTTCCTCCTCTGTAATCTGGACGTTTTGCAAGATATCGCCATCTATTTCCCTGCAGTCTATATCTTCCATATCCTTTTCCACAGTAAAATACTGATGCAAAATATTCATTTAATATCTCCCCCATTTTCTGTGGCTCCACACAACGACCTCCCTGCTGATCTTTGAGGGGCCCTATTCTCTCCCTAGTTACGCTTTTGTCCTTAATATATTTGTAAAACCCCTTTGGATTCAACTTAATTCTATTCGCCAAAGCTATGTCATGTCCCCATTTTGCCCTCCTGATTTCCCTCTTAAGCATACTCCTACTTTCTTTGTACTCTTCTAAGAAGTCACTCGATTGATCCTGTCTATACCTGACATGTGCTCCTTTTTTTCTCGAAGAGCATGGCCTCAGTCCTGCTTCAGTTTACCCTGGCCCCGCAGGCCTGTTCGGATTGGTCACACATGCACATGCTTCTGTGCAGGATCAGCGGATCCGAGCAGAAAATGGCGGCGTCGTCCATCAGTGAGTGATTAACAAGGCAAAAGGATTGATCAATTTCATTGGTTCATGTGATGTGGGCATCACTGGCTGGGCCCATTCCCATTATCCCTTGATAAGGTGGCCTTATTGAACCACTGCACTTCATCAAACTAATATTTTTGGAGAATCAGAAACTGGTAAAAATTAAATTTGAGCTTTCTTTGTTTCTGCTCCCAATGTAATATTCAACTGTTTAGTTTAAACTGAGTTACGGACTGGAATCTCATCGATGGTCTCAGTGAGCTAATGCATTGTAGACAATAGACAATAGGTGCAGGAGTAGGCCATTCTGCCCTTCGATCCTGCACCACCATTCAAAATGATCATGGCTGATCATTCTTAATCAGTATTTTCTTCCTGCCTTAGCTCCATTACCCTTGATTCCACTATCCTTGAGGCTCTATCCAACTCTTTCTTAAATGAATCCAGAGACTGGGCCTCCACTGCCGTCTGGGGCAGAGCATTCCACACAGCCACCACTCTCTGGGTGAAGAGGTTTCTCCTCATCCCTGTCCTAGATGGTCTCCCCCGTATTTTTAAGCTGTGTCCTCTGGTTTAGCAATCACCCATCAGCGGAAACATGTTTCCTGCCGCCAGAGCGTCGAATCCTTTAATAATCTTCTACATCTCAAACAGATCCCCTCTCAGCCTTCTCAACTCAAGGGTACACAACCCCAGTCACTCCAGTCTTTCAGTGTAAGGTAATCCAGCCATTTCAGGAATTGACCTCATGAACCTACGCTGCACTCCCTCAATAGCCAGAATGTCTTTCCTCAAATTTGGAGATCAGAACTGCACACAGTACTCCAGGTGTGGTTTCACCAGCGCCCTGTACAGCTGAGAAGAACCTCTTTACTTCTCTACTCAATCCCTCTTGTTATGAGGGCCAGCCTGCTATTAGCCTTCTTCATCACCTGCTGTACTTGCATGCTTATCTTCATTGACTGGTGTACAAGAACACACAGATCTGTTTGTACTGCCCCTTTCCAAAATTGATTCCATTTAGATAGTAATCTGCCTTCCTGTTCTTGCCACCAAAGTGGATAACCATACCTTTATCCACATTAAACTGCATCTGCCATACATCTAACCACTCACCTAACTTGTCCAGGTCACCCTGTAATCTCTTAACATCCTCATCACATTTCACCCTGCCACCCAGCTTAGTATCATCAGCAAATTTACTAATGTTATTGCTAATATCATCTTCTACATCATGAACATATATTGTAAAAAGCTGTAGTCCCAGTACTGATCCCTGCAGTACCCCACTGGCCACTGCCTGCCATTCTGCCATTTATCACTACTCTTTGTTTCCTATCCACCAAACAACTTTCAATCCAAGTTAGTACTTTGCCCCCAATACTGTGCGCCCTAAGTTTTACTGACTAACCTCCTATGTGGGACTTTATCAAAAGCTTTCTGAAAGTCCAGGTACACTACATCTACTGGATCTCCCTCGTTCATCTTTAGTATTACATCCTCAAAAAATTCCGGAAGATTGGTCAAGCATGATTTCCCATTCATAAATCCATGCTGACTCTGACCTATCCTGTTATTACTATCCAGATGTGTCATAATTTCATCCTTTTAAATAGACTCCAGCATCTTTCCCACCACTGAGATCAGACTAACTAGTCTATAATTTCCTGTTTCCTCTCTCCCACCATCCCTATCTTTGCAAACTCAGCCTCCGACACCCCAGGGAAAACAACCCCAGCCTATTCACCTTCTCCCGTAAGCTCAAACTCTTCAACCTTCGCAACATCCTTGTAAATCTTTTCTGAATTCTTTCAAGTTTCACAACATCCTTCCTATAGCAGGGAGACTGAAATTGAATGCAGTATTCCAAAAGTGGCCTCACCAAAGTCCTGAACAACTGTCACATGACAGCACAACTCCTCTACTCGATGCTCTGACAAAAGAAGGAAAGCATACCAAACACCTTCTTCACTATCCTATCTACCTGTAACTCCACTTTCAAGGAACTGTGAACCTGAACTCCAAGGTTTCTTTGTTCAGCAACCCTCTCCAGGACCTTCCCATTAAGTAGGTAAAACTAAGGACTGCAGATGCTGGAAACCAGAGTCTCGATTAGAGTGCTGCTGGAAAAGCACAGCAGGTCAGGCTGCATCCGAGGAGCAGGAAAATCGACATTTCGGGCAAAGGCCCTTCATCAGAAATAGCGGCAGGGTGTCTGCAGAGTGAAGACATAAATGAGAGGGCTTTGGGGATGGGGAGAAAGTAGCATAGAGTAGAATAGCTGAATGGGGTGGGGATGGAGGTGATAAATCAGAGGGGAGGGTGGGGAAGGTAGCAAAGAGTACAATCGGTGAATGGGGGTGGGGATGAAGGTGATAGGTCAGAGAGGAGGGTGGACTGGATAGGTGGAAAGGAAGATAGGCATGTAAGACAGGTGATGATGGCGGTGCTGAGCGGGAAGGCTGGGGCTGGGGTGAGGTGTGGGAAGTGCAAATGAGGAAACTGGTGAAATCCACATTGATGCCATGGGGTTGAAGTGTTCCGAGGCAGAAGATGAGGCGTCTTCCTCCATGCGTCGGCTGATGAGGGAGCGGTGGTGGAGGAGGCCTGCATGTCCTTGGTGGAGTGGGAGGGAGAGTTGAAATGTTGGGCCACAGGGCGGTGGGCTTGATTGATGTGGGTGTCCCGGAGATGTTCCCTAAAGCGCTCTTCTCGGAGGCATCCAGTCTCCCCAATGTAGAAGAGACTCCATCGGGAGCAACAGATACAATAAATTATGTTGGTGGATGTGCCGGAAAAAACTTTGATTGATTTGGAAGGCTCCTTTTGGGCCTTGGATGGAGGTAAGTGTGCAGGTTTTACAATTTCTTCGGTGGCGGGGGAGGATGCCAGGAAGGGACAGTGGATTTTTGGAGGCGTGGAACTGACCACGTAGTCACGGCGGGAACGGTCTTTGCGGAAGGCGGAAAGGGGTCCAGAGGGGAATATATTCCTTGTGGTGTGGCCAGTTGGAGGTGGCAGAAATGTCGTCAGATGATGTGGTTTATGCGAAGATTGGGAGGGTGGAAGGTGAGCACCAGGGGCGTTATGTCCTTGTTGCGGTTGGAGGGGTGGGGTTTGAGGGCGGACATGCGGGATGTGGATGAGATGTGTTGGAGAGAAGGGAAATTGCGATCTCTAAATAAGGAGGCCATCTGGTGTGTTCTGTGGTAGAACTGGTCTTCCTGGGAGCAGATATAGTGGAGCTGGAGGAATTGGGAATACGGGATGGCATTTTTGCAGGAGATGGGGTGGGAAGAGGTGTAATCTACATAGCTGTGGGAGTCGTTGTGTTTGTAATAATTGTATCCCCCTTCATTTGTATAATAGTCTTGTGTGAAATTTTAAATTGAATGCTCATTTGCATAATACATTTATCATCATTTGTATAAATTTCAAGGACATTAAGCTTGATGACTTTGCATGTTTGTCTTAGTGTGTAGTAACGCTTGTGTTCATTTGTCCAAATGTCTTGTGTTAATTTCTGGGACAAACTTGCAGTAATTTGAGCAAAGATCTTGTGTTAATTTGAGCAAAAATCTTGCGTGAGTTGGTGTTGTAACCGTGTGTTGTGGCTGCTCTGTGTTTGAAACTGCAACTTTGTGTCTGTGTACATTCCAAGTATGGGTCCAATGGGGGTGGGGGAAGGACAGGGACACACTGGGGAGCTCTGGGCGAAACCATTGACCTGCTGATTTCATCCACAGCCCTCTGCAATCGTAAAAAGACCATCTCATTTCTCTCACAGTATCTGTCATTATGAACAAGGTTCAGCAAACAGTGTTCTTCATGAGATGCTCTCTCAAACTTTCTTGCCAATATTGATGTCATAAGTCCATGCATGCAGATGCACCACTGCCCCCAAAAACCCTTTTTGAGACTTGGATGCTATTATCGGGGGGATGGTTCGTATGTTTCCAAATGACACGAAAATTGGTCGTGCAGTGGGCAGCAAATAAAGGTGCCTGAGACTACAATAGACCTTGATCAGATGGGCCGATGGGCTGAGGAGTTTTATATGAATTTTAATTCAGAGACATGTGAGGGGTTCCATCTTTGTCAGGCAAATCGAGGCATGACTTTTGCATTTAATGGTAAAGTTCTCGGGCGTGTTACTGAACAAACAGATCTTGGAGTGCAGAGTCATAGCTCCTTGAAAGTGGGATCGCTGGTAGATAGGATAGTGAAGAAGGCATTTAGTATGCTTTCCTTTATTCATCAGAGTATTGGAGTTGGAATTTCATGTTGAGGTTGCACAGCGTACTGGTTAGGCCACTTTTGGAATGCAATGTCCAATTCTAATCTCCATGTTACAGGAAAGATGTTATGAAACTTGAAGGGATCAGAAAAGATTTCCAGGAATTTTGCCAGTGTTGGAAGGTTTGAGCTGTGGAGAGAGGCTAAAGCGGTTGGGGTCGACTTTCCCTGGATCATCAGAGGCTGAGGGGAAGTTTCTGAGATATAGAAAACCATGAGGGGGCATTGTTAGAGTGAAGAGCCAAGGCCTTTTTATTGCCCACGATGGGGCTGTCCAAAACTAGAGAGCAAAGCTTTAAGGTGAGAGGGGAAAGATTGAAAAGAGAACTGAGGGGCAAGTTTTTTCAGACAGAGAGTGGTACGAGTATGGAACAAGCTGCCAGAGGAAGTGGGGAAGGTGGGTACCTTACACCATGTAAAACGCTTGGGGATAGGTATCCCAACAGGAAGTGTTTAGAGGATGTTGGATGTAAAATTAATAAAAACCCAAATGTAGAGGCAAGTCAAAGAACAGTTTATTAAACAAAAGCTTTCGGGTGAGTCAGCATGACTGTCACCCTAACTGTGGGATTTGAACACACCATCTCTCTCCGAATTAAAGGCACTGTAGTTTTTATACACTTGATGACGTGTCGATGACACGTACAAAAAAGCCTGTGAAAGCCAACGTTTGAGGGTTAATTGTTTTCGTGCGCGTGCGCGGGGCTCGCTGTTCCAAATATTTCCTCTTCCAGTGCGAGGATAAGCATGGTCCAAAGTTCCACCTCCCCATCCAAGTTGTTGCATGCAGCAGGTGGGCCCAATAGCACACCATGCCACAGTCTGTCAGTACTAACCCTTCGTGTTCCAAACACTTCAGTTTCTGTTTTCAGTTAACCTGTTTTCAGTCACATGGCTTGTGGATTTCAGTGTAAAACATCAAGTAACGCTCTGCAACAGCACAACTGACGGAGACATTGGAATCCTCAAGGACATTCTGCATAGAATGCGTGTACAGTAGTTCATGAACAAACCAAAAGGATGGAAGAAAACATTCTTAACCCAGGTTAAGAATGCCACAGATGCCACCAATCAGTCTGCCACAGATGCCTCTGTCCATGACAGTTGAGAATGACTGACCACCGCACAGTTTATGGAGACAATGTTCACCCTTCACTTTGATAACACCTCACATGTGCTGCATGGTGCCACCGTGCTGAATGGGATGAATAACTCAGTAGATCAAGCAACTCAAAATTGAACTTTCACAAGGCACTGCAGTCAACAACAGCCAAACTGGATTTGAACATAATCTGCACCCGAATAGCCTGACAGACCCTACACTTTACCTTTACCATCAAGCCAGGGTTCAATCTTGGTTAATTGAAGAATGCAGGAAGGCCTGCCAAGGGCAGCACCATGTATAACTAAGATGCGTTGTCAATCTCGTGAAGCTGCACAACACGATTACTTGTGAGTTAAACAGCTTAAGCAGTGGTTAGTCAGAGCTAAGTGAATCCACGACCAAAGTTCGAATTCCCCGGTCTGCAGTTCTGTCACAACCAATCTGAATGACCGTAGAGAATGGATCAAATCACTGGACAAGAAGTTTATGAAAGTATAAGTATCCTTAATAATGGGAGGGTCCAACACATCAATGGTCTACTTTAATCTGCCCAGAATTCGGACAGTGTATGTTTTCTAAAGCTTTCACTGCCTGACAGACACTGGAAAATCGTTGAAGATGCACATTTGGCCTTCCCACTTTCATTCGGTGTTCTGGCACCCTCCTGATGCCTCTTTTTGAAGTGTGCTTTTAGATTTAGCTTTATAATCAGCTATGTAAATCACCTTTGGCTGTATTATTTTATTCAACATGCGAGACAAATGCTAACAGATATATACTGCTTTTTATTGAATGGTGTAACTTTTCCAATACAATAAGAAAAATGAAACATATCTAACAGAAAATTTATTGGCTGATATCGTTGAAACTATCCGAACATTCCCATGTGCAAAGAGAATTTTGCATTGAACTTCAGCAAGTCACCAGGGGAGGAGAGAATGAGAATTAACCTTTGTGCAAACAACACCATCGTCTTCTTCTTTGAAGGAGCGATTAGTTATTAAATTGTTCACTTTGCCACGTGCCTGAAAGTGAACTGTAGAATGTCATTCAGCATGTTGGAGAGTTGGAGATACTGAGGACTGCAGATACTGCTCAGATCGGCCAGGGCAATCAGATTTATTAATTTTGGGGCAGAGATAGAAATGGGTGGTGCGGTGTTAAGGGAACTAATGTTGGAGGTTACAGATGGAAGATCTCCCGATACGATAAGGCTGTCGATGGTCTTGGAGAAGACATGTTATAGAGGAAAGCAAAACCAATCATTCAGATCCGAGTCACGCGTTGCCATTTTGTTTCTTGTATGATCCTTTTGCTTTTATCAACTGTTCCCTGCATCAACTCAAAACTACAGTCAAATTTCAAAGTCAAAATCACTTTACATAGAGAGAAAGAAAATAACGTAATAACAGTTGTTTACTTCAACTAAGATAATATTAATGGAATTACAAAGAGTGTGGAAAACTCAAAGGGCACCAAATGATTGCAAGAACATTCAAGAGGATATTGCTTTCTCTTCATAATGTAAATAATAAGACAAACGAGAGGAGCACAGTGCTGGATTATGGGTTATTTTAGGAAAAGAAGCTGGAAGAGTGAAAGAAATAGCAGTGAGTGATTTAACCAGATGGCAATCAGATTGCAACTAGATTTGTCATCATTATGGAAAGGGACAAAAATACAAGCTGAGCCGAGTGTTGAACGTACAGGATTGAAGTGAAGAAGATAATTAGGAAATCAACAAAGTGATAGAACAATGCTTTGACAGGAAAAACCAAAGATATGTTATCAGTACTTCAACAAACACATTAACAAACAGCAGCAGGATAATTTTGAAACGATAGGGTTGATCTAGGATGTAAAGGGCATCGTACACTTAGATGTAGAAGATGGAGATTGTCAACGAGTGTTTGTCTCTGTGACTCTGTTTTCACAAAGAACTGGATGATGTAGGCAATCTAGTTAAAGAGGAAAAATTAATTATTAGATACAACATGCATAGTCCGAGCTGAAATATCGGAAATGTTCTCTGTGAAATTGGATAAATTAAAAGTGTGATGGATCCTTCACCGGTTTAAAGGAAGCCAAACATGAAATAAGTGTGACACCGCAAATCATTTTTAAATGCTCACCAGAAATCAATGATGTCCCAGAGGATTGGAGATTTGTGAACAATGTAGTGTGCAGCATTAAAAAAGATGGGCTATTTAAGCCAGGTCTGAATTCCATAGTCTGCATTTTTTTAGAATCAATTCTGACAGGAGAATCTGCCACTTAGTTTAGTCGTGGGGTTTTGTGGCCCAGTGAGGACTCGTAGTGGCGCAGGCAACATTGAGAGTGAGATGGCACTGAAGAGTGGCGACTCTCATTCCACTGGCAATTTGTGGTGAAGGGGAATTGTGCCTGTTCATGAGGTCCATTGCCCATGGCACAGGATTTAACAAGGAGGTTTGTAAAGTTGAATACTTCTTTATTTTTCTGCAGCAAATTTCCATGTCCAGTTTTTTTGTGTGTGTTTTAAGGTGGCGTTGGAAAAAGGCAATGCTGTACAATACTTTTCTCTGTATTTTGCAACAAAATACACCTGCCAATAAATACATCATTTCAAGGAAGGTTGGGTGATACTAAATGCCTTGTTTATGGACATAACATGGAGGATTTATGATGGTAATGCAGTGAATGTTGTCAACATGGAGTTTAGTAGGACAGTTGACAAGATCCCATTTGACAGAGTAGCCCGAGAAACAAAAGTTTAAGGAACACAGGAGAATGTTGCCAGTTCAATCTAAAATTTGTTCTCTGAAAGGAAATTCGAGGTAATAGTTGATAGAAATTTGCGTGAATGGAAAGTAGTTTGCAATGATATTCCACAGGCCTCAATTTTGGACACCTTTGCATTATTTATACATATTAATGATTTGGATATCAAGGATGAAGGGTGGTTTGCAGACGATGTAAGTATCACTGTTGTAGGTCAGAGTAAAGGTGATGGCTATCAAACGTAGAATGTTGTCAGTTGTTCAGTTGAGTAGGTGATGGCAAATGGTTCTGAATTCAGACAAGTGAGTGTTCGGCATTTGGGGAGGGTCAACTGAATTCAGAACCTCACTTTGATTGAGATAATGAAAGGGGTAGAGGAACTAAGACATTCAAACATAGAACATACAACATAAAGCACAGAACAGTACAGCAAATACAAACCATTCTGCCCTTGATGCTGTGCCAATCTTTTCTCCTACTCCAAGATCAAACCAACCTACATAGCCTTCATTTTAATATCATTCATGTGCATATCCAAGCGTCGCTTAAATGAACCGAATGAATCTGACTCTACTACCAACGGTGGCAGTGCATTCCACGCACGCACCACTCTCTGTGTTTAAAAAAAAAACAAGCTCTGACATCTCCCCTAAATATTCCTCGAATTATGAAAAATTTTGCATCGCGTGATAGTCATTTCTGCTTTGGGAAAAAAAGTCTCTGACTATTCACTCGATCTTTGCCTCTCATCATCTTGTACACTTCTACCAAGTTGCATCTCACCATTCTTCACTTCAACAAGAAAAGACATAGCTCCCTCAACCTTTCTTTAATCGAAGACGAACTGTGCTCCAGGCAGCATCCTGGTAAATCTCTGCACCCTCTCTAAAGCATTGACAACCTTCCCCTAGTGAGGCGATCAGAACTGGACACAAGATGCCAAGTGTAGCCCAACAGGATTTTGTCGAGCTGTAGCATAACCTCGCAGCTCTTAAGCTCAATTCCCCTGATAATGAATACCAACAGATCTTATGCCTTCTTAACAGCCCTATCAACTTGGGTGGCAAGTTTGCATGGACACCAAGATCCCACTGTTCCTCCACACTGCCAAGAATCCTGTCTAAACATTGTATTCGGCATTCAAATTCAACCTTCCAAATTTAGTCACTTGTCGTTTATCCAGATTGAATTTCATCTGCAACTTCTCAGCTCACCTCGACATGCTCTCAATGTAATGTTGTAGCCTGCAACAACCCTCAGCACTATCGACAACATCACTGATCTTTAGTGTCAATGACAAATTTACTAACCCATCTTTCACTTCTTTATCCAAATTATTTATAAAAACTACAAAGGGCAGAGGCCCAAGAACAGGCCCCTACAGAACACCACTCATCACCAACCTCCAGGCGGACTACATTACATCCACTTCTACTCGTTGTCTTGTTTTGGTCAGCCAATTCTGTATCGAGACATCCAAATTTTCCTATATCAATCACCTCCTAAATTTCTGAATGAGCCTACCGTGGGGAATATTATCAAATGCCTTGCTGAAATCATACACACCACATCCCACTGCTTGACCTTCGTCAACTCGTCTTGTCACATCCTCAAAGAACTCAATAAGTTTTGTGAGGCATTACCTGCCCCTCACAAAGCCATGCTGACTATCTTTTATCAAACTATGTTTTTTCCAAATAAACATAAATTATATCTCAGTAACCTGCTTACAACAGACGTAAGACTGACTGGTCTGTAATTGCAAGGGATTTCCCTATTTATCTTCTTGAACACAGGAAGAATATTCGCCTCCCACAAGCCTTCCAGTACTATTCCCGTGGATAGTGCTGATGCAGAGATCATCGCCAGAGGCACCACAATATTACTTCCCGTAATAATCGTGGATATATCTGTCCTGGCCCTGGAGACTTATCTATCTTGATGCTTCCCAGAATTTCCAGCACATCCACATTCTTCATATCAATCTGTTCAAGCATATTAACCTGGTCCAGATTGTTCTCATTATCAACAAGGAAGCAAAACCACATTTAGAAGTTCCCTTCAGATTCCAGACACAAGTTCCCTCCACTCTCCCTGATTGGCCCTACCCACGTGCTGATCATTCTCTTATTCTCGCTTCCATGTAGAAAGCCTTTGGGTTTTCCCTAATCTTTCACGCCAAGGCTTTTTCTTGTCCCCTCCGAGCTCTCCTCAGTCCATTTATCAGTTCTTTCTGCGCGACCCAGTTATCCTCTAAAGTTGTGCCAGATGCCTGCTACCTCAGCCTGAAGTACGCTTCTTTCTTGCTCTTGACAAGAAGCTCCTCTGCTCTTGTCATCCAAGGCTCCTTCACCTTACCATTCCTTGCCTGTCTCAGTGGGACAAAGTTATCCAACACTCACTACAAATGCTCCTTAAACCGCCTCCACATTTCTGTTGTGCATTTTCCGTTGTACAATTGCTCCCAATTTATACTCCACAGCCCCACTCTAATAACAGTTTAATTTCCCCTCCCCCCAAATAAATACCTTCCCATACTATCTGCTCCTATCCTTCTCCATTGCTATGGTAAAGGCGAGAGCTCTGACACCTGGCGTGGCTCATGCCCTAGCACCAAATCCAATATGGCCTCTCCTCAGTTGGCCTATCTACATATCGAGTCAGACATGTTTCCTGGACACACCTGACACACCTGGCTCCATCCAGACCACCTGCACTAAGATGGTTCCAACCAATACTGGGAACGTTGAAGTCACCCATAACAATACCTCTGTTACATCTGCACCTTTCCAAGATCTGCTGTCCGACCTGTTCTTCCACCTCTCTGCTGCTATTGGGAGGTCTGGTAGAAGACACCCAATAAAGTGTCTGCTCCTTTCCTGTTACTGACTCCCACCCCTACTGACTCAGTAGACTAAGCCTCCGCAACAGCCTCCTTTTCAGCAGCTGTGATGCACTCTCTAATTAACAACGCTATTCCTCCTTCTCTTTTACCTTCCTCCCTGTTCTTTTTAAAAGGTCTAAACTCTGGAACGTTCAGCAACTATCCTTGTCCCTGTGAAATCCATGTATTTGTTCTGTCCACAACATGGTCGTTCCAAGTTCCAAGTCTTAGATCCATGCTCTAAGTTCATCACTCTTATTCCTGACATGGCTTACATTGAACTTTAACACATCCCATTGCCCTATCAACTGTGTATCCTTCTCAACAGATTCTCTGCATTCTATTTTGCCCATTCAACAGCTACCCTCACCTCTGATCTCTCACTCTGGTTCCCATCCCCCTGCCATTACTCGGCTTGTACTAATAGAACTGTAAATTAAAATTACGTGATTCCATAACTGATGTTTTGTGTGCAATTCTAATCACTGCATTACAAGAAAGATAAAACTGTTATAGAGACAGCAGAAAGATTTGCAAAATGAAGAATGCAGTTACAAGGATTGATTGGAGAAAGTAGGATTATTTCCCTGAGAGCAGAGGAGACTGAGGGTTAACTTAATTGATATGCAACAAATTATGAGGAACCCAGATAAAGTAAACTGCAAGGATCCATTTACCTGAGCAGAGCAGTAATTTACAATACGACGCAGTTTTAAGATGATTGGTAAAAGTGGGTTATTGGAATTCACTTTATGTTGGACACGTCCAACCTCAATCGTAAAATGAAAGGCTTCCGATCACGTGATGCAAGGTGAAAGTAGAGTTGGGCTTTGGGATGAAAGGTCTAAAAAAAAGGCTGGAAAGAAAGGCAAGCAAGAAAATAAAAAGACAAGAAAGTGGTGAAAAGAGAGTGAAGGAAAGAAAGAAAGAAGACATTCATTTGCAGAATGTGTTTAATGATCTCAGAATGTACCAAATTATGTTACAAACGGTAAACCCTTTCTCTTGTTGCAGCAAAAATGTGCTGTGACAAAATTCAGAAATATAATTTGATGCACAAGTAGAATATTATTTTGGTGATTTTCAATGTAGCGTAAATATTAGAACATAGAACATAGAAGAATACAGTGCAGTACAGGCCCTTCCGCCCTCGATGTTGCGCTGATCAAAGCCGACCTAACCTACACTAACCCAATATCCTCCATATACCTATCCAATGCCCGCTTAAATACCCATAAAGAGGGAGAGTCCACCACTGCTACTGGCAGGGTATTCCATGAACTTACGACTCGCTGAGTGAAGAACCTACCCCTAACATCAGTCCTATATCTACCCCCCCTTAATATAAAGCTATGCCCCCTTGTACGAGCTGACTCCATACGTGGAAAAAGATTCTCACTGTCAACTCTATCTAACCCTCTAATCATCTTGTACACCTCTATCAAGTCACCCATAAACCTTCTTTTCTCCAATGAAAACAACCCCAAGTGCCTCAGCCTTTCCTCATAGGATCTTCCTACCATACCAGGCAACATCCTGGTAAACCTCCTCTGCACCCGTTCCAGTGCCTCCACATCCTTCCTATAGTATGGCGACCAAAACTGCACACAATATGGCAGATGCGGCCGCACCAGAGTCTTATACAACTGCAGCATGACCTCAGGACTCCGGAACTCAATTCCTCTACCAATAAAAGCCAGTACGCCATATGCCTTCTTCACTGCACTATTTACCTGGGTGGCAACTTTCAGAGATCTGTTTACATGGACACCAAGATCCCTCTGCTCTTCCACACGACCAAGTTTCCGACCATTAGCCCAGTACCCCATCTTTTTGTTACTCTTACCAAAGTGAATCACCTCACACTTAGCTACATTGAACTCCATTTGCCACCTTTCTGCCCAGCTCTGCATGCTTCTCTATATCCTGGTGTAACCTGCTACATCCTTCCTTACTGTCTACAACTCCTCCGACTTCGTATCATCCGCAAACTTGCTCACCCAACCTTCTAACCCTTCCTCCAGGTCATTTACAAAAATGACAAACAGCAATGGTCCCAAAACAGATCCTTGCGGAACACTGCTAGTGACGGCACTCCAAGATGAACCTTTGCCATCAACTACTACCCTCTGTCTTCTTCCAGCCAGCCAATTCCTAATCCAAACCTCCAACTCGCCCTCAATGCCATATCTCTGTATTTTCTGCAGTAGCCTACCATGGGGGACCTTATCAAACGCCTTACTAAAATCCATATATACCACATCTACCGCTTTCCCCTCATCTACCTCCTTAGTCACCTTCTCAAAGAATTCAATAAGGTTTGTGAGGCACGACCTGCCCTTCACAAAACCATGCTGACTATCCTTGATCACATTATTCTTATCCAGATGTGCATAAATCCTATCCCTTACAATTCTCTCTAAGACTTTGCCCACAACAGAAGTGAGACTCACTGGCCTATAGTTACTAGGATTATCCCTACTCCCCTTCTTGAACAAGGGAACCACGTTTGCTAGCCTCCAGTCCTCTGGCACTACTCCTGTAGATAACGAGGACACAAAAATCAAGGCCAATGGCTCTGCAATCTCCTCCCTTGCTTCCCAGAGAATCCTAGGATAAATGCCATCAGGCCCAGGGGACTTATCTATTTTCAACCTTGCCAGAATTTCCAACACCTCTTCTCTACATATCTCAAAGCCATCCATTCTACTTATTCGTGCCTTAGTATTCATATCGACAACAATGTCCTGTTCCTGAGTGAATACTGACGAAAAGTATTCATTCAGTGCCTTCCCAATCTCTTCAGCCTCCACAAGCAACTTCCCATTACTATCCTTGATTGGACCTATTCCTACCCTTGTCATTCTTTTATTCCTAACATACCTATAGAAAGCCTTAGGGTTTTCCCTAATCCTACCAACTAAGGACCTTTCATGTCCCCTCCTTGCTGCTCTTAGCTCTCTCTTCAGGTCCTTCCGGGCTACCTTATAACTCTCAATCGCCCCTATTGAACCTTCACGCCTCATCTTTACAAAGGCCGCCCTCTTCCATTTAACAAGGGATTCCAATTCCTTATTAAACCACGGCTCCCTCACACGACCCTTTCCTCCCTGTCTGATAGGTACGTACTTATCAAGGACACTCAATAGTTGCTCCTTGAACAAGTTCCGCATATCAATTACGCTCTTGCCTTGGAATCTACTTTTCCAATCCACACATCCTAAGTCATGCCTCACCGCATCATAATTTCCCTGCCCCCAGCTATAACTCTTGTCCTGTAGTACACACTTATCCCTCTCCATCAGTAGAGTAAAAATCACCGAATTGTGGTCACTGTCCCCAAAGTGCTCACCTACCTCTAGTTCTAATACCTGGCCTGGTTCGTTACCCAGAACCAAATCCAGTATGGCCTCGCCTCTTGTTGGCTTATCTACATATTGTGTCAGGAAACTCTCCTGCACACATTGGACAACACTGACCCATCTAACGAACTTGAGCTATAGCTTTCCCAATCAATATCAGGAAAGTTAAAGTCTCCCATAACAATCACCCTATTACTGTCACTCTTCTCCTGAATCATCTTCGCAATCCTTTCTTCAACGATTCTAGGACTATTAGGAGGCCTGTAAAAGACTCCTAACAGGGTGACCTCACCTCTCCTATTCCCAACCTCAACCCAAACTACCTCAGATGGCAAATCTTCATCCATCGTCCTTTCCACCGCTGTAATACTATCTTTGACAAGCAAAGCCACACACCCCCCCTCTTTTACCCCCACCTCTGACCCTACTAAAACATTTTAACCCTGGAACCTGCAACAGCCAATCCTGTCCCTGATCTAGCCATGTCTCCGTAATAGCCACAACATCGAAGTCCCAGGTACCAACCCACGCTGCAAGTTCACCAACATTATTTCGTATACTTCTGGCATTAAAGTATACACACTTCAAGCCACTCTTCTGTTTACAGGCACCCTCCTTTAAGATTGATGCCATATTCCTAACCTCCCTACACTCCAGGTCCTGCACCCTAAAGCTCCAGTCTGGGTTCCCATGCCCCTGCAGAGTTAGTTTAAACCGCCCCCCCCCCCAAGAGCACTAGCAAACCTCCCCCCAAGGATACTGTTGGCCCTCAGGTTCAGGTGCAGACCATCCTGTTTATAGAGGTCCCACCTTCCCCAGAAAGAACCCCAGTTATCCAAATACCGGAATCCCTCCCTCCTGCACCATCCCTGTAGCCACGCATTTAACTGTTCCCTCTCCCTATTCCTCGACTCTCTATCACGTGGCACGGGTAACAAACCAGAGACAACAACTCTGTTCGTTCTAACTGTGAGCTTCCAACCTAGCTCCCTAAAAGCCTGTCTAACATCCTCAGCACTCCTCCTACCAATGTCATTGGTGCCAATATGGACCACGACTTCAGGCTGCTCCCCCTCCCCCTAAAGGACCCGGAAAACACGATCAGAGACATCACGTACCCTTGCACCTGGGAGGCAACATACCAAACGTGAGTCTCTCTCGTTCCCACAAAACCGCCTATCAGTGCCCCGAACTATCGAGTCCCCAATTATTATTGCTCTGCTCTTCTCCACCCTTCCCTTCTGAGTAGCAGGGACAGGCTCCGTGCCAGAGGCCTGAGCCACGTCACTTACCCCTGGTAAGTCGGCCCCCCCCCCACAAGTATCCAAAACGGTATACTTGTTCTTGAGGGGAACAGCCGCAGGGGGTCCCTGCACTGGCTGCTTCCTCCCAGTCCCCCTCACTGTCACCCATCTATCTGCCATCTTTGGAGTTACTACTTCCCTATAGCTCCGAACTATGACCCCCTTTGCCTCCCGAATGATCCGAAGTTCATCCAACTCCAGCTCCAGTTGCCTAACACGGTCTTGGAGGAGCTGGAGATGGATGCACTTCCTGCAAGTGTAATCAGCAGGGACGTCCATGGCATCCCTCACCTCATACATGTTGCAGGAGGAACATTGCACTGCCTTCACTGCCATCCCTCTAAAGCTAACCTTTATTTTAAAACAAAACTGGGTCTAAAGAATACAACAAGCAAAATTCAGCACTTACCTTCTTACCACAACGGATCTTATTATTAGGTTAGAGGAGGAGGGCGAGTGGGATGCACTACCTCCGTAGTGCCTCGGGTTCTTCAGCTGTGCGCTTTTAAAGGGGAAACAAACCTAAACAAGGTAAGCTTACGCTCTACCTGCTTCCGGGTCTCGGCTGCCTCTCTGGTCGTCGTCACTTCCCCCTGCTGCTCCCGCTCTTTCTGTGAATAGTACAGTAGCTCAGTGGTGAGCACTGCTGCCTCACAGTGCCTTGGACCTGGGTTCAATTCCCACCTCAGGTGACTGTATGCGTGGAGTTTGCACGCGGACAGTCCCTGTGTCTGTGTGTGTTTCCTTTAGGTGCTCTGGTTTCCTCCCACAATCCAAAAATGTGCAGGTGAGGTGAATTGGCCATGCCAAATTGCCCACAGTGTGAGGTGCATTAGTCAGGGGTAAATATAGGGTAGGGTAATGGATCTGGATGGGTTACTGTTCGGAGGGTCACTGTGGACTTGCCGGGCTGAAGGAACATGTATCCATACTGCACGGAATCAAATTTCCATTTCAGTCTAATCGTTGGACCAGAGAACAGGAGAGAACGTGGGACTCTTCACTTTTCATCAAAGAAAGTAGCTTGTCATGTCAACAAAGAAGCAGCAAATCAATTAGTTTAATCTTCTTTTAATATTGAGAACAGTGAACCGTTGCGACTGGAGTGTGATATATACATCTCTGAAGTATGGGAACTTGGCAAATATTGAGAGAAATAGAGTGCTACACATCGAATCGCACGAATTTAAACAAAGTGACTGAAGTCCGTTTTACTGCTGTTTCCTGTTAAAAACAGCAATGAAAATGGCAAAGGGATAAATTAGGACCTGCTTCAGCTTCTCTCGGAATTTGTTCTGGGTCACCACATAGATGAAAACATTGTTACAGGAACTGAGTATTTGGAGCATATTGGTCGTCTCTTGAAGGATATATTGTGGATCATTGAAGTCCAGGCTGTTAAAGTAACCCACACCAGTAATTCGCACGTAGAGAAACAGTATGACATAATTGACCCATAGGAGGAGGAAGCTGAGTGAGATGGTGAACAGCAGGACAATGGATCTCCTGCGGTTCGCCATCTCTGGGTCTCCATGATTCTCTGAGCTCCGGAGTCTCCTGCGGGCTCTGCTAGCAACTAAGATAATTCGTACTGTCAAGGTATTGAGCAGCAGAATGAGGAGGAAGGGGAGAAAAGGAGTAAATATGTGATCCAGCGAATCGAAGGCCTGCCAAGCGGACACTGTGTAATAGAAGGACTTGATAATACAGAACCAGGGCACCCCATCCACAAAGTACAAGGGCTTAAGGATGATATAGAAAGGAGCATTTTTTGCGAAACTCAAGGAATAGACCATTCCTATGACCACCGATGCAGACTTCTCAGTACAATATCTGGTCTTCAGGCTGCGTAAGCAGATGGCCACAAAACGGTCAAAGGTGAAGGCCACTGTCAGCCAGACCGAGCAATCCCGATTCGCAAAGATCAGCATAGTCGTGAGTTTGCATCCAGGAGTAGTGGACAGGATACTATTACGAAAGTAGATTCGGCCAATCCGATTGAGGATGCACCCATTGGCAATGACAAGGAAATCAGTCACTGCTATCGCAATCAGGTAGAGTGAGATGCACCGGGACAGACTACATCGTCCCCGGCAAAGAATTAAGATTGCCACCAAGTTCGCTGAAAGAAATGAAAGCAGAAATACGATGGGAACATACAAAACAGGCCGAATACACACTCGGCATCCTACTATATAAAAAGGGCATGGTTTTTTAATTTGAAAACAATTATTTTTCCATACTATCCACTTATTACTGAACATTTTTGACATATAGATCTGTTGATATTTGCCCTAAATGCATTGTGGTTTGCATTAGATGCCATAGCCATGGTTAGCATTTTTTGTGTGTTCTTGTTGATGGAAGACTGAAATATGATTAAAGCTGAAGAAGAGTTTTTAGGTAATGGGCAACAAGAGAGAAAGTGGGGACCACAAATAATCAGATGGTTCTTTCTAAAAGAAAATCTTTATCAGGATGGGAAAATTTGCCCCGATGTTATGCAATTGCAACCCATATGCAAGACCCATCCATCCAGAAAGAAGACACAATCAGAAGGGCAGGGCGATGGGGTTAAGGAGAAGGGAAAAAGGATACTCCTCAGTTAGCGTGGGGTCACCGACTCAGCAGCTCTGAGCCACTAACTTCTGGGTTTAGTTACTGATTATGGCAAGTGTGGGAAGAGAGATAGGCCTTGATTTTCCCTGAACAGCTGCACAGGGAGCACAGCAGTTGTTGCGGATGATGATGGTGGTTGGTGGGGCAAGATGTGAAGGTAGCGGGAAAAGGAGTAAGTGAGACATCAATGAAATGTTTCTCCTTCTTCCTCAGGAAGTCACGTTCCCACTGACTTCCCACGATTCGTGTTTGCCCACCACTCAGTGCTGCCACTTGCAATCACAGTCACTGAGCAATTCGCCTTGATCTACACCAACCACAGACCACTAGCACTAAACGCTCACTCCCAGTCCCAAAATTCCACCTTGTCAAGTGAAAATTCGAGGTGAACAAATCATGTTGAATTTTCACAGGACAGTCACGTCAGGCAATGATTCAGAACAAATAAAAAGGAACAAAGAAAATTACAGCACAGGAACAGGCCCTTTAGCCCTCAAAGCCTGTGCCAATCCAGATACTCTATCTAAACCTGTTGCCTATTTTCTATGGATTGGTGCACCCCTGCACCCTGCCCATTCATGTATCTGTCTAGATACATCTTAAATGATGCTATTGTGCCCGCTTCTACCACCTCTGCTGACAATGGAGGCAGCCACTACCCTCTGCAGAAAGAACTTTCCACGTATATCTCCCTTAAATTTTTCCCCTCTCACTTTGAACTCATGACCCATAGTAATTGAGTTCCTCATTCTGGGAAGAAAAACTTCTTGCTATCAACCCTGTCTATACCTCTCATGATTTTGTAGAGCTCAATGAGGTTGCCCCTTCACCTTCATCTTTCTAATGAAAAATAATCCTCATCGACTCAACCTCTCCTCATAGCTCGCGCCCTCCGTACCAGGCAACAATCTGGTAAACACCCTTTGCACCTTCTCCAAAGCATCCACATCCTTTTGGTAATGTGGCAACCAGAATTGAACATAGTATTCCAAATGTGGCCGAACCAAAGTCTTATACAACTGTAACATGACCTGCCAACTCTTGTACTCAATACCCTGTCCAATGAAGAAACACATGCTGTATGCCTTCATGACCACTCGCTAATCTTGCGAGTCACTTTAAGGGAACAAAGGACCTGAACCGGAAGATCTCTCTGTGCATCAAAATTCCCTGGCACCTTTCCATATATCGTTTCGTTCGTTCTTGAAATTGATCTTCCAAAATGTATCATCGGATTGAACTTCATCTGCCATTTTTATGCCCAACTATCTACAGTATATTCTGCTGCATTCTCTGAAAGTATCTTTCACTATCTGTTACTCACAAAAACCTTAGTATCAAATGCCAACTTACTAATCAGACCACCTATACCTTCCTCGAAATCATTTATGTATATCACAAACAACAGCGGTCCAAACACGGATCCCTGTGGAACACCACGGGTCACATTTCTCCATTTTGAAAAACTCATTTCCACGACTACTGTTTGTCTCCGGTTGCACAGCCAGTTCTCTGTCCAACTAGCAACAAAACTGTGGACCCCATGTGAATTCACTTTCTTCATCAGCCTGCCATGGGGAACCTTACCAAATGCTTTACTGAGGCCCATGTATATGACATCTACAACCCTTCCCTCATTAATCAACTTTGTCACTTCTTCAAAGAATTCTATTAAGTTGGTAAGACATGACCTTCCCTGCAAAAAAAACAGGTTGCCTTTCACTGAAAAGCCCATTTTCTTCCAAATGGGAATAGATCCTAACCCTCAGTACCTTCTGCAGCAGCTTCCCTACCACTGATGTCAGGCTCACTGGTCTATAATTACCTGGATTATCCCTGCTCCCTGTTCTTAAACAAAAAGATAACATTAGCAATTCTACAGTCCTTCGGGATCTCACCCATATTCAAGAATCTGCAAAGGTATCTGTTAAGGCCCCACCTCTGTCCCCTCTCGCTTCCATCAGTAACCTGGGATAGTTCTCTTCCAGACCTGGGACTTGTCCACCTTAATGCCTTTTAGATTTATCCAACACTTCCTCCCTTGTTATGCCGACTTGACCTAGACTAATCAAGCTTCTATCCCTAATTTCAACATCAGTCGTTGCCCACTCTTCGGTGAATACCAAAGTACTCATTAAGAATCTCACACATTTTCTCTGAATCCTCCTTTGTCCTTGAGTGGACCAAAACTTTCTCTCGTTACCCTCTTGCACCTTGTATATGAATAAAAGGCTTTGGGATATTACTGAACAATGTTTATTCAATATATCTCATGACATCTTTTCGCCCTCTTAATTCCTTTTTTCGGAATGCTCCTATATTCGGAAAAATAGCTTTGTTGAAAGAATATGCAAATGTATGAAATGCACAATGCAAACTTGACAATTTTCACCTGAAATCCCTCTTTTTAATATTTCTATAAGTGAATACCGGACCACATTAGCAATCAGTACGCCCCAGTGAGAACTAACTGAATTTTAACTCCAGAGTTCACACAGTTGATTGACTCATTCAATCAATGAATAGCATAATAGAATGTATCTACTATGATAATTGCATAGCAATAGTTTATTTTCCAAATCAATGGTAATACTGATAATGATACATCATTGCGCTGCATAAATCTAAACACATTTGATTGCATTTAACTGGACTGATAAAAGAATATTCTAATTGATGAATGTGTGTTCAATACTATAAATTATTACTCATATTTCAGAGATATGATTTTCTGTATTTCTATGAATTTGCAGTGATATCTGTTAGTACACTTTGAGTTTAAGTCGTGCATGATCTTTCACAATAATACACATTATATATTTCACCGATATACATAACCTGTTTGAGTTTCCTGACATTCAAATAATAGGTAATATTAAAAAAGAACGAATCTGTTCCTGAAAGGGAAGAGACAAAATATCCGTAAACTTCAAAACAAACCTTATCAGGATCCATTGCTTACCAGGGGCACCAATTGCAGCAAGAATGGGATAGGCAATGGCAAAGAATGAGCCATTTGCCGGTGCGTGCATGCCTTTCGCAAACTAAAGGTATTAACAATACTGTCAACATCAGCTTTGTGGGGCCGTCTAATCTTCCCTCGTTTACTTTGACAAAGAATCTCCACAAGGTTAATTAAGATGCAAAATGCATAGCAGTTACACTTCAGTGAACAAAGTGATGTTTCATACCATTCTTTGGAAGATTGGAAATGAGGACGACTCTATTATAGTTTTGAGCCAACAAATTGTGCATTTTCACTACAATTGATGACAATTGAGATCCTATCTCTATACTCAAACGATTGCATCACAAATTGCTATTTGCCAATTGCATTTCGCATATAAACTGTCAGATTAGTGCATGTGTTGCCTTTGTTGGTACTTGTATTGACATTAAGTTCTGTCATCTACTATTTCAGCAGATTTATAGTTAAGTGACTCGAAATCACTGGCAGTTAATAGGGCAGGGTTTCCAAAATGGAAACCATCCGAAGTAGATTTTCACCATCAGGAAACTACAACAATTGCTGGTGTCTGAATAAATTACAAATCCTGAAAAAGCCTGCTTCTGATTAAGATTAGGTCCACTATTTCTCGTGTGGCAACAGATAACCCATGACCCAATGTAATGTAAACATTACCAGCCGGAATTTGGTTTAGGAAATTAGCAGAAAGTGCATTGGTAATGCAGACGGGGTCAATTTAATCTGGAAAGAGTTTTATTCCAATGAGGGAATAAGTATGAAAGAGATGACTGGAATGCTGGCAGAGCCAATATTGTAGAAGTTATGTAACACTGCAATAAGAGTGTCGACAACAGTCAGGGCGCAGACAGCAACAAATGCACGAAATAATTCATTAACTTTTCTAGATACCTTCCAAATGTTGTAACTGTATCAGCCTCCAGCCACTCGTCTGTCAGTCCATTCCATACTTTCATCATTCTCTGAGTGAATTTCACACAGCCCAGTGTATTGCATTCCATGCTTTAAACGTGGTCTCCGCGACATTGGGGAAATGAAAGATAGACTGGGTGACCAGTTCTCAGAACACTTATGTCCTGTTAGTTTCAAAAATACTGAGCATCCATTTTCCTGCCACTTCAACGGCCCAACCCTATTCCTTGGCCGACATGTCTGTCTCAGGCTTGCTGCAGTGCTCCAGCAAAGCTCAGCACAAACTGGATGAACAGCACTTTGTTTTCTGCTCATACTGTCTCTTCTCCCTCTGAAGAGCGGAATCTTTTGCACTTAATATCGTGTTAAACAGCTTTAGCACTTGAGCTGTCCCATGTTCGAACCCCAACGTTCATACATCAGGCCTTGTTATCACAGAGTCCATTATTAATCACTGACAGTCCGTATTAAGTTTTATTTACCCTCATAGCCAGATCATTATCCAGTCTTTATTTCTGACCAACTGTTCTTCTCTGCCTTTGAGCTGTATCCCTACTTCTCGTTTACTGCTTACACCTCCCCACCTTCTCTTCCCCAGAGAAGACAATATTTTCTTAGCGACCATCAATTCTGAGGAATAGTTCCTTCACCGAGAACTTAACTCTGATCTCTGTCCAGAGCTGCTGCCAGACCGGCTCGGCTTTTCCAGCAGTATTTTTTTGATTTGCGTTCTGATGTACAACATTTGCAGATTTTCTTTCAGTTTTTTAGTGTTGAATAATTTGTAGGTTGGGCTTATCTAGCAGTTGCTGACATGAGTTAAATTGGTTCATTAGCTCAGTCTATGCGGACAAGAGTACTCGTTGCAGGTTCTGGGGTTTAGATGTTGCACAAAGATCAGTGAAGGTGGTAAAAGAGAGTGGGGGTGTGGCATTGTTAGTAAAGGACAGTGTTAAGATGTCAGAAAGTACATTTGTTAAGTACTCATTTGCTGAGGAAGTAAGGGCCGAGGTTAGAAACAGGAAAGGAGAGGTCACATTGTTGGGAGTTTTCTACAGGCCTCCGAAAAGTTTCAGTGAGGGAGAGGTAAGGATTGCAAAGATGATTCTGGATATGTGTGAAAATAACAGGGTTGTGTTCTGGGGGATTTTAACTTTTCAGTTTATTGACTGGAAATGCGATTGTTTGAGTACTTTAGACGGGTCAGTTTTTGTCCAATGTGTGAAAGAGACTTTCCTGACACAGTATGTAGATAAAGACAAAAAGGCAGCAAATGCAAAAATGCAAAATAGACAGGCAGGAGACTGGAAGGACACAGCAAGCCAGGCAACATCAGGACAAATCGATGTTTCAGGTGTAACCGTTCTTTAGTATGTAAATAGGCCAACAAGAGGTGAAGCCATATTGGATTTCAGATGGTGGAATGAACTTGGCCAGATGTTAGATTTGGAGGTATGTGGTCACTTTGGTGACAGTGATCACAATTCGGCCAAGTTTACTTTAGCGGCGGAAAGGGAAAGGGAGAAACCGCAGGGTAAGAGCTGTAGCTAGGGCAAAGGCAATCATGATGCACTGAGGCAACATTTAGGATGCACAGATGCATAGGATGAGGAAGGAAACTGCAGTGGAAGGGCACAATTGAAACTTGGAGCTTGTTGTAGGAACAGCTACTGCGTGTCCTTGATAAGTATGTACCTGTCAGGCAGGTAGGAAGTGACCAAGCAAGGGATTCGTGATTTACTAAAGAGCACATGGTGAGGACATTGCAGGAGAGAGAGAGAAAGAGAGAGAGAGAGAGAGAGAGAGAGAGAGAGAGAGAGAAAGCAAGAACCTTAACCTGCACAGTTACCGCCTTTGCTGTTTGAATTAGTGTATCTCTGGACATCGGCGTGCTTCTGGGAAAATTAACAAACAGTGAAATTCACAACTGATCTTGGAGGAACTGTTTGGTGAAGTTCACAGCACCGAATCAGACAAGTTAATTGTTATTTTAAGTCTGTCCAAGAGAAAGGGTGCAGTCGTGAGTATTGTGGATTCTTTCTTGATTATATGTTTTTTGGAGATAAGTCTCTTGATTAAACTTAAAACATAGCTATTAATTTAACCTGGGGCAGTGTTTGTAGAGGAATAAGATGGTGTTATTTTCTGGGTTTGTAGATTGCGAAGGAGCAAAAGTGGCCTTTGCAGTGATATGTACTTCTTGTCAGATGTGGGAATTTAAAGAGAGTTTAAGGGTTACCACGGATTATATCTGCCATAAATGCTGTTGGATGCGAATCTTATCAGATCGAGTGGATCGGTTGGAGAGACAGATGGAAGCGATGAGGAATTTGCAACAGCAACAGTATGTGATGGATGGCAGTTATAGGAAGCGGGGGGGGGGGAAGTCTCAGATACAGTGACATAGATGGGTTAACTCCAGGAAGGGTAAGAGAGGAAGGCAGCTAGTGCAGGAGTCTTTTGTGAATATACCCATTTCGAACAATTATGCTGTTTTGGAAAATATTAGGGGTGATGGATTGTCAGGGGAACTTAGCACGAACAGCCAAGTTTCTGGTACTGAGACTGGCTGTAATACAGCGAGGGGTATGTCGGCTTCCAATTCTTTTCGGGGATTCTGTCGTCAGAGGTATTGACAGACGTTTCTGTGGCCAGCAGCGAAAAATCAGAATGATGTGTTGTTTCCTGGTGCCAGGATCAAGGATGTCTCAGAGAGGATCCAGAATGTTCTCACGGGGGAGAGGTGCCAGAAGGAGGTCATTGTTCACATTGGAACAAATGACATTGGAAGGTAAAAGATTGAGACTCTGAAGGTAGATTACAGAGAGTTAGGCAGAAATTTAAAAAGGAGGCCCTCAACGGTAGTCATATGTGGATGACTCCCAGTGCTAGAGCCAGTGAGCACAGGACTAGGAGGATAGAGCAGATGAATGCATGGCTGAGGAGTTGGTGTATGGGAGAAGGATTCACTTTTTTGTATCATTGGAATCTCTTTTGGGGTAGAAGTGACCTGTACAAGAAGGATGGATTGCACCTAAATTGGAAGGGGACTAATATACTGGCAGGGGTATTTGCGAGAACTGCTTGGGAGGATTTAAACTAGTAAGGTGCGGGGTGGGACTCAGGGAGATAGTGAGGAAAGAGATCGATCTGAGACGGGTTCAGATGAGAACAGAAGTGGGTCAAACAGTCAGGGCAGGCAGGGACAAGGGAGGACGAAGAAATTGAACTGCATTTATTTCAATACAAGGGGCCGAGCTGGGAAGGTAGATGAACTCAGGGCATGGTAAGGAACATGGGAGTGGGATATCATAGCAATTACAGAAACGTGGCTCAGGGATGGGCAGAACTGGCAGCTTAATATTCCAGGACACAACTGCGACAGGAAGGATAGAAAGGGAGGCAAGAGAGGAGGGGGAGTGGCATTTTTGATAAGAGATAGCATTACAGCTGTGCTGAGGGAGGATATTCCAGGAAATGCATCCCGGGAAGTTATTTGGGAGGAACTGAAAAATAAGAAAGGGATGATCACCTTATTGGGATTTTATTATAGACACCTCAATAGTCAGAGGGAAATTGAGAAACAAACTTGTTAGGAGATCTCAGCTATCCATAAGAATAATAGGTTAGTTATGGAAGGGGATTTTTACTTTCCAAACATCGACTGGGACTGCCATAGTGCTAAAGGATTAGATGGAGAGGAATTTCTTAATGTGTACTGGACAATTTTCTGATTTAGTATATGGATATACCTACTAGAAAAGTTGCAAAATTTGACCTCCATTTGGGAAATAAGGCAGGGCAGTTGACTGAGGTGTCAGTGGGGGAGCACTTTGGGACCAGCGACCATAATTCTATGCGGTTTAAAATAGTGATGGAAAAGGATAGACCAGATCTAAAAGTTGAAGTTCGAAATTGGAGAAAGGCCAATTTTGACGGTATTGGACAAGAACTTTCGAAAGCTGGTTGGAGGCAGATGTTCGCAGGTAAAGGGACGGCTGGAAAATGGGAAGCCTTCAGAAATGAGATAACAAGGATCCAGAGAAAGTATATTCCTGTCAGGGTGAAAGCCAAGGCTCGTAGGTAAATGGAATGCTGGATGATTAAAGAAATTGAGCGTTTGGCTAAGAAAAAGAAGGAAGCATATGTCTGATATAGACAGGATAGATTGAGTGAATCCTTAGAAGAGTATAAAGAAAGTAAGAGTATACTTAAGAGGGAAATCAGGAGGGCAAAACGGGGACATGAGATAGCTTTGGCAATAGAATTAAGGAAAATTGAAAGGGTTTTCACAAATATATTAAGGACAAAAGGGTAACTAGGAAGGGAATAGGGCCCCTCAAAGATTGTGACATCTTGCAAAATGTCCAGATTACAGAGGAGGAAGTGCTGGATGTCTTGAAACAGTTAGAAGTGGATAAATCCCCACGACCTGGTCGGGTATACCCGGGAACTCTTTGGGAAGCTAGAGAAGTGATTGCTGGGCCTCTTGCTGACATATTTGTATCATTGATAGTCACAGGTAAGGTGCCAGAAGACTGGAGATTGGCAAACGTGGTGCCACTGTTTAAGAAGGGTTGTAAAGACAAGCCAGGGAACTATAGACCGGTGAGCCTGACCTCGGTGGTGGGCAAGTTGTTAGAGGGAATCCTGAGGGACAGGATGTACATGTACTTGGAAAGGCAAGGACTGTTTAGGGATAGTCAACATGGCTTTGTGCGTGAGAAGTCATGTCTCACAAACTTGATTGAGTTTTTCGAGGAAGTAACAAAGAGGATTGATGAGGGCAGAGGAGTAGATGTGATCTATATGGACTTCAGTGAGGCGTTCGACAAGGTTCCCCATGGGAGACTGATTGGCAAGGTTAGATCTCATGGAATACAGGGAGAACTAGCCATTTGGATACAGAACTGGCTCAAAGATAGAAGGAAGATGGTGGTGGTGGAGGCTTGTTTTTTTAGAATTGAGGTCTCTGACCAGTGGAGTGCCACAAGGATTAGTGCTAGGTCCTCTACTTTTTGTCATTTACATAAATGATTTGGATGCGAGCATAAGAGGCACAGTTAGTAAGTTTGCAGGTGACACCAAAATTGGAGGTGTAGTGGACAGCGAAGAGGGATACCTCAGATTACAACAGGATCTGGACCAGATGGGTCAGTAGGCTGAGAAGTGGCAGATGGAGTTTAATTCAGATAAGTGCGAGCTGCTGCATTTTGGGAAAGCAAATCTTACCAGGGCTTATACACTTTATGGTAAGGTCATAGGGAGTGTTGCTGAACAAAGAGAACTTAGAGTGCAGGTTCATACCTCCTTGAAAGTTGAGTCGCAGGTGGATGGGATGGTGAAAAAGGCGTTTGGTATGCTTTCCTTTATTGGTCAGAGTAATGAGTACAGGAGTTGTGAGGTCATGTTGCGGCTGTACAGAACATTGGATAGGCCACTGTTGGAATACTGCGTGTAATTCTGTTCTCCTTCCTATCGGGGAGGAGAAAGGGATCAGAAAATATTTACAAGCATTTTGCCAGGGTTGGAGGATCTGAGCTACAGGGAGAGGCTGAACAGGCTGTGACTGTTTTCCCTGGAGCATCGGAGGCTGAGGGGTGACCTTATAGAGGTTTACAAAATTATGAGGGGCATGGATAGGATAAATAGACATAGTCTTTTCCCTGGGGTCATGGAGTCCAGAACTATAGGGAATAGGATTAGTGTGAGAGGGGAAAGATATAAAAGAGACCTAAGGGGCAACTCTCTCACACAGAGGGTGGTACGTGTATGGAATGAGCTGCCAGAGGATGTGGTGGAGGCTGGTACAATTGCAACATTTAAGAAGCATTTGTATGGGTATATGAATAGGAAGGGATTGGAGGGATATGGGCTGGGTGCTGGCAGGTGGGACTACACTTGGTTGGGATATCTGGTCGGCATGGACGGGTTGGACCGAAGGGTCTGTTTCCATGCTGTCCATCTCTATGACTCTAAGTTGAATGACTTGTCAAAAAAAAGGAGGCGGCTTACGTAAAGATGAGGCATGAAGGCTCAGTTCTGGCTCTTGAGAGTTACAAGTTAGCTTGGAAGGACTAAAGAGAGAGCCAAGAAGAGGAAGGAGGGGACATGATCAAGTCGAACACTCAAGCTTTCTAGAGATATGTCAGGAAAAAAGAAAATGACTGGAGTAACATTAGGGCCTGTGAAGTAGTTGGAAGTTGTGCGTGGAGTCTGAGGAGATAGGAGAAGCCATGATTATTCTTCATCAGTATTCACACAGGAAAATGACAATGTTGTTGACAGGAGTACTGAGATACAGGCTCCTAGACTAGACAGGATTGAGATTCACAAGGAGGATGTGTTAGCAATTCTGGAACGTGTGAAAATAGATAATGCTCCTGGGCCTGATGGGATTTATCCTATAATTCTCTGGGAAGCTAAGGAGGAGATTGCAGAGCCTTTGTCTTTGATCTTAATGTCATCGTTGTCTGCAGGAATAATGCCGGAAGACTGGAGGATAGCAAACGTTGTCCCCTTGTTCAAGAAGATGAGTAGAGAGAACCCTAGCAATTATAGATCAAAATTAAAAACAACAGCAGGTTATAGTCCAACAGGTTTATTTGGAAGCACTAGCTTTCGGAGGGCTGTTCATTCATCAGATGGTTGTGGATTGTAGAGTACTCCATAATCACCTGATTAAGGAGCAGCCCTTGAAAACAAGGGCTTCCAAATAAACCTGTTGGACTATTACCTGATGTTGTGTGGTTTTTAACTTTGTACACCCCAGTCCGACACCAGCGTCTCCAAATCAGTTAGAGATCGGTGAGCCTTACTTCTGCTGTGGGTAAAGTGTTGGAAAGGATTATAAGAGGGAGGATTTATAATCATCTAGAAAAGGATATGTTGATTAGGAATAGTCAAGTAAGCTGTGTGAAGGGTAGATCGTACCTCACCAACCTTAGACTTCTTTGAGAAGGTGGTAAAACAGGTGGATGATGGGTAAAGTGGTTGATGTGGCATATATGGATTTCAGTACGGCATTTTATAAGGTTCCCCAGGATAGGCTATTATACAAAGTACAGGGGCACAGGATTGATGGTGATTTATTGATTTGTATCAGAAATTGGCTAGCTGAAAGAAGACAGAGGGTGGTGTTTGATGGGATATGTTCATGCTGGAGTTCAGGTTCTCGTGGTGTACCTCAACAATCTGTTTGCGTCCATGTTGTTTCTTATTTTACAAGTGATCTTTATGAGGGCATAGAAAGATGGGTTCTAAAATTTGCGGATGACACTAAATTCGGTGGAATTGTGGACAGTGCGGAAGGATGTTGCAGGTCATAGAGGGACATAAGGAAGCTGCGGAGCTGGCCTGAGAGGTGGAAAATGAAGTTTAACGTGAAAAAGTGTGAGACGAATCATTTTGAATGGAATAACAGGAATTCACAGTACTGGGCTATCCGTAAGATTCTCGGTTTCTGTGGATGAGCCGAGAGATCTCACTGTCCAGGTACATAGATCCCTGAAAGTTACGACCCAGGTTGATAGGGTTCTTAAGAAGGCGTACAGTGTGTTAGCTGTTATTGGTAGAGGGTTTGAGTTTGGAGCCACGAGATCATGTTGCAAATGTACAAACTCTGGTGTGGCCGCGCTTGAAGTACAGTTCTGCTTGACGCATCATAGGAAGGTTGTGGAATTATTGGAAAAAGTGCAGAGGAAATTTACGACGATTTTGCCTGGTATGGATGGAATGTCTTATGATGAAAGGCTGAGGGATTTGAGGCTGTTTTCATGAGAGCAAAGAAGGTTAAGAAGTGACCTAATTGAGACATATAAGATAATCAAAAGGTTCGATAGGGTAGATAATGAAAGCCTTTTTCTTCAGATGGTGATGGCTGGCACATGGTGGCTTAGCTTTATATTGAAGGGTGATCGACATAGGACAGATGTCAGAGGTAGGTTCTGTACTCAGTGAGTAATAGGGGCTTGGAAAGCACTGCTTGCAACAGTAGTAGACTTGCAAACATGAAGGACAATTAAGTGGTCATTGGATAAATATAGAATGATAATGGAATACTGTAGGTTAGGTGGGCTTCAGATTGGTTTCACTGGCCAGCGCAACATTAAGGGCCGAAGGCCGGAAGAATGCAGAAAAAATTACAAGGATATTTCCAGGTCTCAATGGTCTGACTTTCAGGATGTGTTTGGAAAAGCAAGGATTATTTCTTTAGAGTGAAGGATACTGAGGGACGCTCTTGGAGAAGTGCATAAAATCATGAGAGGCATGGATAGGGTGAATGCATTCAGACTTTTTCCCAGGATTAGTCAATTGCTGACTAGAGTGCATCAGTTTAAGTTTAGAAGGGAATGAATAAAAGGGAATCTGAGGGATAGCTTTTTGACCTCGAGCACGGTGTGCACATGGAATAACTTTCCATTGGAAGTGCTTGAGATATATACAGTAAAAACATTTAAAAGGCTTTTGGACAAATCCATGAATAGGAAGGATGTAAAAAGGACATGGGCCAATTGCAGTGAAATGGAGTTAACATTGATGGGCATTGTGGTTAGCATGGACCAATTTCGGTCAAAGGGCTTGTCTCTGTGCTGTCGGTCTCTAGGATCCTGTGAGTCTATGACTACCTTCACCGAGATCTACTTTATTGTTACATGTGAGGATTTCTCTTTTCCCCAGTTTCTATCGCTCATGTATTGAAATTGATTTTGGAAACCAATGTTCGATTTATGAAACAGCCCATAACCATCAGCCATTTTAGCTGCTAATCTTGCCTTTGAACTCTTTGCTTTTTCACATGAGTTCTCATAATCTCAGGAAATGAATCTTTGATGTCATCCTAAATAATCGTCTCTCGAAGTAATTCATGCAATTGCTGTCTTTATACTTCCCCCATCCACCGATCAAAAGTGTTTTGTTTGATTCCTCCAAACTCATATTTGATTGGGGTCCCTTCCTTAGATTCCTGAAACATTGTCTGTAAGCTTATGGCACAAGCTCATATGCACTGCAACTCATATTCCCCAGAGACCACCTCTGATCGTAATACAAATACTTCAGAAGCTCTAACCAATAGCTTTTTTTGGATCAACAAAACCCATATGGCAGCTGGCCACTTGATTTGTTTAGCCACACTTGTCAAATGAGATGAAAAAGGCTACTACATCTTTCTCATCAAATGTAAGCAATGCTTGGATAGATTTAAACAGATCCCCAAACAGCCTTCCGCACCAATGGGTTTGCTCACCCTCTCTGTCTTCCCCACTCTCATTGTCTTCCCCACTAAACATACCTTTCAGCTTCACCTACATTCTTTAAAGCCAACTTTCGAATAAGTGACAATTTCTGAAGTACAAAGTCTTGCTGTTTTCTCTCTCTCTCTCTTTCTCTCATTGTCTCTCTCTCTCCTTCTCTCTCTCTCTCCTCTTTCTCCCTTTTCCTCTCTTTCTTTTTCTTTCTCTCTCTGTTTCTCTCTCCCCTTCTTTCTCTGTTTCTCTTTCTCTCTTTCTCTCTTCCTCTCTCTCTCTTCTCCCCCCACCACCCCCCGTCCAGCCCCCATTCCCTCTCTCTCTCCCTTTCTTTTGCTCCTTCTCTCCGTTTCCTTTTGTTCTGCTAAAGCAACTCTTTCCTTGTCTTTTTGGTCTGCTTTAAATCTCAATTCAAACTCTTTTTCATTTATTTTTCTCTTTTACTTTTGTCTTTAACTAAAGCTGTTTCATTTTCAATCAAATTTTAAGTCATTTCCAAAGTTTCTGATCCTGTTTGCAGCAAATCTAAATGCTGAGCTATTGCTGTAATTTCCTCTTTACTCGCAGATGAAGATAACTCTAACTCGAGCTTCTCTACCAACTAAAGTAGTTTTGCCTTGTTCACCTTTTGTAAAGCTGCCAACGTCAGTTCTTCCACCACCAGAAAACTCTTATTCCACCCTTAAGGGTGATCAACATGTATGCCTCTATGAAGTCACGTCTTAACCTTCTTCTCTCTCATTAAAACAGCCTCAAGTCCCCCAGCCTTTCCTCATGACACCTCCCCTCTATCCCAGGCAAATTTCTAGTCAATCTCCTCTGAACCCTTTCCAACGCTTCCACATCCATCCTATAATGTGGTAACCAGAACAGTACATAATACTCCAAGTGCGGCTGCACTAGAATTTGGCACGGCTGCAACATGACCTCATGGCTCCGAAATTCAATCACCCGACCAATGCCCTGACTGATGAAGACTGGTGTGCCAAATGCTTTCTTCACTGCCCTCCGTTCCTGTGACTCCACTTTCTGAGAACCGTACACCTGAATGCCATGGTCCCTCTGTTCCACTGCACTCCTTATCATACTCCATTTGCCTTTTCTCAGACTACTTCCCCAGCTGACCAAGGTCATGCTGCAATTCCTGATAATGTTCCTCACTGTTCACGATACTGCCTATTTTAGCATCATTGGTGGGTGAGGAAAAGCACTGGGAAGAATGGATGCAGGCAAATGGGATAAATCAGGGAATTTCATTGGAGCAGTAACGCAAATCACAGTGATGGCTGAAAGGCTGCATCAGAATGTACAGCCTGCTCGTTGATTGATTAATGAGGAAGTGCCATGTCTTTTTATTCTATTTACGTTTGCAGGTAAAGATTACTTGCATACGCCGGGTGCAGCAGTTAAAGAGGTGACAGTATTATAGGACGCAAGATCATGTCAAACATGATGTTTAGGGACCAAGAGATATATAAATCAAAAGGAGTATACCAGACAACGTGCTAGTACATGGAATTCACGGTGAGACAAGAAGTGCTCAGTTACGTAGAGTGAGATTATAGTGTCCAGTGAAAAATGGAGAAGTGCTGGTCGGAGTACTGGACAGACACTCAGCTCTAGGAATACTATTTGTCCTTGCTAACAATGCCATTGGGTCACACGTATGAGTACTGTCTCCTGTGGTTGAAACGCCAATGGAATTGAAGTCCTACAAAAGTGTATCCTAGGAATTTTCCTAATTGTGCGGTAACAAGGTCACAAAGTCACCAGTTGAAACAGGAGAAATCAAAGAATACAGATAAGAACGTTGAAGTAGAATTATCAGAGATGATAGCTAAACAAATGTTTGAGACAAAACTGGAAGAATTGGTGGACAATGTATCTTTTTCTCAGAGAAATTAACGGAGTTATACCAGGAAGATGAAAAACTGAAGCAATTGTATCGAAAAGCATACACGGAAGGAGGATCTGAGTGTTTCCCTGGATTTTAGTGTATTAAAAATGTTATATTCATGAGGTAACAGAGACCATTACATATTGGATGAAGTTTTCGGGGAAATTACAGGTGTAGGATTTTTACACAGAGTGATGGGTGTGTACAATGCACTGCCAGCGGTGATAGTCGAGTCAGATACATTAGGAACATTTAGGAAACTCCTAGCCGGGCACATGAATGATTGTAATGTGTCGGGTACGTAGGTTAGTTTAATTTTAGAATAGGATAAAAGGTCGACACAACATTGAGGGTCGAAGAGCCTATATTGTGCTGTGTTGTTCTATACATATCAGCCTTAACACAAAAGAGAGAGGGAAGGCCTAAAAACATGCAAATAGCACAGGAACACAATCATTGCATCGGCAGATAAAGGCAGAATGACAGTATTCATGAACAACACAGATCATGTTCAAAAAGCACAGGAACTGCATGCAGATAGTGAACACGTACCAACAGGGGGAGTGTGAGCCACACCACACCCAGCCAATGGAATAAATATTACACGATGGAATTTATGCCAAAACGGACTTATAACCAATGCAGACTGATAACAAATGTAACCTGAAGGCACCAACACCCCATAATTTTCCAATTACCTAAGGTTTACTAACCAGATTTACCACTTAGACCTATTGTGTCAGTTCTAGGAACTCTGTCACATAAACTTACATAAGAATTTGAACAAAACATAAAAACCTTATCATCAGATCTGAACACTTATTCCAATGATGATGATGATGAAATTACTTACAGTGTGGAAACAGGCCCTTCGGCACAACAAGTTCATACTGACCCTCCAAGGAGTAACCCACCCAGACCCATTCCCCTACATTTACTCCTTCACCTAACACTACGGGCAATTTAGCATGGCCAATTCACCTAACCTGCACATCATTGGACTGTGGGAGCAAACCAAAGCAGCCAGAGGAAATCCACGCAGACATGGGGAGAATGTGCAAACTCCACACAGAGACAGTGGCCTGAGGCAGGAATTGAACCGGGGTTGGTGGTGCTGTGAGGCAGCAGTGCTAACCACTGTGCCATCGTGCTGCCCTATTATCGCAGGAATTCCAAAACCATAACAGAAATTTAAACAAAGACAAAGCAAATCAATGCTCTTATTTGACGAAGCGGAATTCGTTCCCTGAATTGACAAAACCTTTGCCAAAGTGACAATAGCCAACCTCAAGACAAAAAAACAGACCAGCTTGAGATAGCCATTTCTGCCCTGGGAAAAAGTCTCTGACTGTTCGTTCCATCGGTGCCTCTCATCATCTTGTACACCTCCATCAAATCACCTTTTATCGTCCTTCGCTCCAATGAGAAAAGCCCTAACTCCCTCAAATTTTCCTCATTAGACATGCCCACCAGTCCAGACAGCATCTTGCTAAATGTCCTCTGCATCATGTCTAAGGCTCCCACATCCTTCAGATAATGAGGTGACCAGTAGTGAACACAATATTCCAAGTCTGCTGTAACCAGGGCTCGATTAAGCTGCAGCATAATCTTGCAGCTCTTGAACTAAATCCCCCTGTTAATGAAAGCCAAAACAACATAACGCCTTCTTAACAACCCTATCAACCTGGGTGGCAACCATGAGGGATCTATGGACATGCCCTCAAGATCTTTCTGCTCCTTTATTACTTTTGCTGCAGTCATGGGAAGGGATAGGAGTAGATTGTATGGGAAAATGCTCAGTTGGGGAGGGGAAATTACAATGCTGTTAGGCAGGAACAGGGGGGCGTAAAGTGGGAACAGATGTTCTCCAGGGAAATGCAGGACGGGTACATGTTGTGGTTCTGTTCACCGAGCTGGGAATTTGTGTTGCAGACGTTTCGTCCCCTGTCTAGGTGACATCCTCAGTGCTTGGGAGCCTCCTGTGAAGCGATTCTGTGATGTTTCCTCCGGCATTTGTAGTGGTTTGAATCTGCCACTTCCGGTTGTCAGTTTCCAGCTGTCTGCTGCAGTGGCCGGTATATTGGGTCCAAGTCGATGTGCTTCTAGCTAGCAGCGGACAGCTGTAACTGAAAACCGGAAGCGGCAGATACAAATCACTATAAATGCCGGAGGGAACATCACAGAAGCGCTTCACAGGAGGCTCCCAAGAACTGAGGATGTCACCTGGACAGGGAACGAAACGACTGCAACACCAATTCCCAGCTCGGCAAACAGAACCACAACAACGAGCACCCGAGTTACAAATCTTCTTCCAAATTTTGAAGGACGGATACATGGAGGTAGTTTAAAGAGCACTTGCTGATGGTGCTGGATAGGTTTGTCCGACCGAGGCAAGGAAGGGAATGATAGGGAGAAGGAACCTTGGGTGTCAAGGGATGTGGTACACCTCGTAAAGTGGAAGATGATTAAGGACACAAGGATTAAGCAGGGCACGAGAAGGTTACAAGGTAACCAGGAAAGCACTGAAGAATGTACTTAGGAGAACTACAAGGCGGCCTGAATAAGCGGAAGCAGGTAAGATGAAGGAAAGCTCTAAGGGATTCTACATAGAGTCATAGAGATGGATAGCAGGAAAACAATCCCTTCGGTCCAACTCACCCATGCCGACCAGATATCCCAGCCCAAACTCGTCCCATTTGCCAGCACTTAGCCCATATCCTACAAAGCCCTTCCTATTCATATACCCATTCAAATATCTTTAAATGCTGTAATTGTACCAGCCTCCACCACTTTCCCTGGCAGCTCATTCCATACACGTACCACCCCCTGCATGAATACCTAATCCCTCAAGTCCCTTTTATATCTTTCCCCTCTCACTCTAAGCCTATGTTCTCTCACTCTGGACTCTCCCACCCCAGAGAAAAGACTTTGTCTATTTCCCCTATCAATGTCTCTCATGATTTTATAAACTTCCATAAGGTCACCCCCTCAGCCTCCGACACTCCAAAGAAAACAACCACAGTCTATTCAGCCTCTCCCTATTGCTCAAATCCTCCAACCCTGGCAATATCCTTGGAAATGCTTTCTGAACTCTTTCATGTTTCACAATATCCTACTGAAAGGAGGGAGACCAGAACTGCAGTCTGTCTTCCAAAGGTGGCCTAACCAATGCCCTGTACATCTGCAAAATGTCCTCCCAACGCCTATACTCAATATTCTGACCAAGAAAAGAAAGCAGACCAAATGCCTTCTTCACTATCCTATCTCCCTGCGATTCTACTTTCAAGGAGCTATGAACCTGCACTCCAAAGTCTCTTTGTTCAGCAACACTCCCGAGGACCTTACTTTTAAAAGTGTGTGGAACACTTTTGTAAGGACCAAGAGGATGGCCAGAGTGAGGGTAGGGCTGGTCAGGGATACTGTAAGGAACCTGTGACTGGAGTCCGAAGATTTTTGGAGGTCATTAATAAATACAATCATTCAGTATTCACTCATGAGAGGGACCTTGATATTTGTGAAAACAGCGTGGAAAAGGCTGATAAGCTCAAACGGGTTCATGTTAAGAAGGTAGATGTGCTGAAAACTTTGAAAAACGTAAGGATAGATATCTCCCCTGGGCCAGATGGGATCTACCCAAGTGTACTTTAGGAAATGTGGGAAGATATTGCTGTATCTTTGCATCCTCACTGTCCACTTGAGTAATGCCAGATGAAAGGAGTGTGTGCATGTTATATCCAGTCAGTATTCCGTCTGTGAAGGGCAAATTATTGGAGAGGATTCTGAGTCAGCTTTTATGAATACAAACACAACAGTGGATGTAGTATACATGGATTTTAGCAACATGTTTGAGAAGGTTCCTCATGGTAAGCTCATTCAGAAAGTATGTAGGCATGGGATACAGGGATATCTGGCTGTCTGGACACAGAATTGGCTGGTGTATAGAATACCGAGGATGGTATGAGGTGGGAAGTATTCAGCTTGGAGCTCGGTGACCAGTGGTGTTTCATAGGGATCTGTTCTGGGACCTCTGCTCTTTGTCATTCTTATAAATGACTTGAATGAGGAAGTGGAAGAGTGTATAATTTAGGATGCCGATGACACGAAGGTTGGTAGAGTGGAGATTCGTGTGGAGGGCTGCTGTAGATTGCAAGGGGACATTGACTGGATGCAGAAATTAGCTGGTCAGTAGCGGATGAGTCACTTCACACTTTTCCAGTTTAAATGATATTTTGGATGCTCGAATTTGAATACAGAATACAAGGTTAAATGCAGGATTATTGGCAGTGGCTGTTTGTTTATCTTTTCCTTGTTATGATGTGGAGATACTGGTGTTAGACTGGGATGGACCAAGTTAAAAATGGCAAAACACCAGGTTATAGTCCAACAGGTTTATATCGAAGCACAAGCTTTCAAAGTGCTGCTCCTTTGTGTTTGGGTGTGTGTGTGTACTTGGTCGATTGGGTGTGTAGTGTGTTGGAGTACCTACGTGTGGGTGTATGCCTGTTTGTGTCCTGAGAGACAGCGTTTGTATGAGAAAGACTGTGTGAGTGTGTGTGCATGTGTGCGCGTGTGAGAGAGTGTGCAGTGTATTGGGGTCACTTGTAGTGTGACATGAACACAAGGTCTCACTTGAGGCTATCCTCGTGGTTACCGACCTTGGCTATCTGCCTCTCTGCATTGTTGCTTATCCCGGAGTCCACCTTGGAGGATGGTCACCCGAAGTTCCGTGACCAAATGTCCCTGAAAGCTGAAGTGTTCTCTGACTGGGAGGGAACATTCATGTCTTGCGATTGTTGTGTGGTGTCCATTTAGCCATTGCCGTAGCATCTGCTTGGTCTTGCTAATGTACCATGTACGTCAAACCCATGCACACACGCTCTAAAGCACACCTGCAACCACAAAGGAGCAGTGCTCTGAAAACTAGTGCTTCCAATAAAACCTGGTGGATTATAAGCTGGTGTTATGTGATTTTTAACTTATACTTTGTTAGTAAGTGTACAATGGTTTCTGAACACTTGCTGAGGATCTTCGGTTAGTTTGCTACTGAGTGTGCATTCTGGTGCAGATAGGAAGGGTCCATGTAGTTGTCATTGTTGTCCCTCAACTAGTACAGTTGTTTTTTTCTGCATCTATGAACTCTCTGCTGGACGGGTTGCTTGTAGAGGGATCTTTTGCACTTCAGTTTTCTTGTTATGGAGTCATAGAGTCAGAGAGATTACAGCACAGAGACAGACCCTTCAGTCCAACTCGTCCATGTCGACCAGATATCCCAACCCAAACTTGTCCCCCCTGTCAGCACCCGGCCCATATCCCTCCAAACCCTTCCTATTCATGTACCCAACCAGATACTTTTAAATGTTGCAATTGTACCAGCCTCCACCACGTCCTCTGGCAGCTCATTCCATACCAGCAACACCCTCTACGTGAAAACGTTGCCTGTTAGGTGTCTTTTATATCTTTCCCCTCTCGTACTAAAACTATGCCCTCTAGTTCTGGACTCTCCCAACCCAGTGAAAAAAAAGACTTTGTCAATTAATCCTATCCATGCCCCTCTAATTTTGTAAACATCTATAAGGGCACCTCTCAGCCTCCGATGCTCCAGGGAAAACAGCCCCAGCCTGTTCAGCCTCTCCCTGTAGCTCAAATCCTCCAACACCGGCAACATCCTTGTACATCTTTTCTGTACCTTTTCAAGTTTCACAACATCATTCCGATAGGAAGGAGACCAGAACTGCACGCAATATTCCAACTGTGGCCGAACCAATGTCCTGCACAACAGCAACATGACCGCCTAACTCCTGTACTCAATACACTCACCAAAAAAGGAAAGCATACCAAACGCCTTTTTCATTATCCAATCTACCTGCGACTCCACTTTCAAGGAGCTATGAACGTGCACTCCAAGGTCTCTTTTTTTCAGTAACACTCCCTGGGACCTTACCATTAAATGTATATGTTTCGGTAAGATTTGCTTTCCCACAATGCAGTACCTTGCATTTATCTGAATTAAACTCCATCTGCCACTTCTCAGCCCATTGGCCCATCTGGTCGAGATCCCGTTTTAATCTGTGGTAACCTTCTTCGCTGCCCACGACACCTCCAATTTTGGTGTCATGTGCAAACTTACTAACTATACCTCTGATGCTCACATCCAAGTCATTTGTATAAATGATGAAAAGTAATGGATCCATCACTTATCCTTGTGGCACTCCACTGGTCACTGGCCTCCAGTCTGATAAAACCACCCTCTGCCACCAACTCTGCCTTCTACCTTTCAGCCAGTTTTGTATCTGAACAGCTAGTTATTCCTGTATACCATGAGTTCTAACCTTGCTAATCAGTCTCCCATGAGGATCCTTGTCGAATGCCTTACTGAAGTGCATAAAGATCACGTTTACCACTCTGCCCTCAACAATCATCTTTGTTACTTCTTCAAAAAAACTCAGTCAAGGTTGTGAGACATGAGTTCTGATGCACAAAGCCATGTTGACTATTCCTAATCAGTCCTTGCCTTTCCAAATACATGTACATCCTGTCCCTCAGTGTTCACTCCAACAACTTGCCCACCACCGAGGTCAGGCTTACTAGTCTATTGTTCCCTGGCTTGTCCTTACCCCCTTTCTGGACAGTGGCACCACATTTGCCAATCTCCAGTCTTCCTGCACCTCACCTGTGGCTATCAATGATACAAATATCTCAGCAAGAGGCCCAGCAATCACTTCCCTTGCTTCCCATAGTTCTAGGGTCCTCCTGATCAGATCCTGGGGATTTATCCACTTTGATGCATTTCATGACACCCAGCATTTCCTCCTTTGTAATATGGACATTTTTCAAATGTCACCACCTATTTCCTACATTCTATATCTTCCACGTCGTTTTCCACGGTAAATACTAATGCAAAATACTCGTTTAATATCTCCCCCTTCTCCTGTGACTCCACACAAAGGCTACCTTGCTAATCTTTGAGGGGCCCTATTGTCTCCCTATTTACCCTTTTATCCTTAACGTATTTGGGAAAACCCTTCATATTCTCCTTAACTCTATTTGCCAAAGCTAGACCATATCCTCTTTTTCCCCTCCCGATTTCCCTCTAAAGTATACTCCAACTTACCTGAAATGTTGTAGTGTTCTCATTTATTATCTCAGCCATGTCCTCATTCTCCATATGATACTCTCTACCTTGTTCCCACTCTTTCCCATAAGTGCCCACTTACTATTTAAAGATATTTTGTAAGTAGCCTGTTCAGAGATGTTACTACACATCTAAGAAATTGCTGGAGCTTGAACCTGTGCCTCTTGGCTACGAGGTAAGGACACTACCTGTGTCCTTCTTTTATTATGTGTATACTTACCAAAACCCAATTAGTTAGGTTAACCATGAATCTAATCCCATGTGCTATCTTCACTCCTCTTCTGGACCACCTCCATGCTTTCGACCTACAATCCAGGGTAATTTAAGAAAAAAAATTAAAACTGACATGAGAAGTAAATTTTATTAAATATGTTTACATAACAAGAGTCTGAATTGAATTTAAAAGCACAGGGGAATGTTCAGACAACTCCTGCAAGTTAGGTATTTTCCAAGCAGCTGTTTTGCACCACAACAAAGGGAGTATAACTTTGTGAATCGGTGGTTTAATCCTTCCTGCTCAGCAGTCAGGCAGTAATCAGCCTTATCGGTCTTAACCACTCCTATCATATCTGCCTGCACCACTACACCTCACAGTGAGTTCTAGACACCTACCACTCAGTTTAAAAACAAACTTGCCACTCACATCTCCTTTGAACTTAGCCTCTCTCATGTTAAATGCATGCCCCCAAGGACTGGGCATATCAAATCTGGGGAAAAGGATTCTCACTGTCAACTCTATCTCAATTGAATAGAGTTCGATCAAGCCTCCCCTCCACTTCCACTGTACCACAGAAAACAATCCAAGTTTTTAAGCTTCTCCTTGTCGCTCATACCCTCTAATCCAGGTAGCATCCTGGTCACTCTCGTCTGCACCCTTTCCAAAGCCTCCTTATTATTCTTATGTGGCAACCAAAATTGGACACAATGTTTTAACAGAGGAACAACATTATCTACTCACCAGGCCTCGGGACCTCTCCAGGAGCGAAGGAGGATACAAAGACCATGGTCAAGACCCCAGCAATCTATTGGCTCACTCAATAACCTGGGTTAGATACTATCAGGACCTGGGGACCTATTCACCCTTATGCTCTTCAGGTGATCCATGATTTGGATCTTAAAATGCTGCAGCATATTAGCATGCTCCACACAGATCTCACTATTCCCCACACCCTTCTCCTGGGTGAATACTGATGCAAAATACTCATTTAAGATCTTACCCATATCCTCTGCCTCCAAGCACACATTTCCTCCTTTATCCTTGAGTGGTCATTGGTTATACCTTCTCCCGAGTTATCCTCTTATTTTTGATGTATGTATACAATGCCTTGGGATTCTCTTTAACTCTAATTGCCAAGGTCATTTCATGGCCCCTTCTTGCTCTCCTAATTTCCTGTTTGAGATGTTGTCCTCGTTTCTTTATATTTCTCACAGGCCCTGTTCAATTTTAGTTTCTTCAAATTCCCTTTTGATGAAATTCACAACCTCCCTGTTATCCACTCTCTCCCTTACCTTGCCATCCTTATCCTTCCTCCTTTCTGGAACATGCTGGTCTCAATATTGAACCCCTGGAGACTCCACTCAAAACATTGCTCCAACTGGATAAATATCCATTGGTCTTTGCTTTCTCTTTCCTTATACTCAAGTCAATGTTGTGTCCAAGTTGCCACTGCTGCTTGTACTATGACCTTTAAGCTTCCTCGCTAATCTTATGGAAACGCACGTGTATTATATCTTTAACGCCGCCCTCATCTACCCTTTCCATTAATTCAAAGACTTTCAGCAAGTTACCAATGCACAATATCCCATTGATGTTTCCTAATCACCTCACCTTTTTCCACGTGACCACGAGCTTTATCAGAAATAAAGGTAAAAACAAGGACTGCAGATGCTGGAAAACAGATTCTAGATTAGAGTGTGGTTGGAAAATAACAGAAGGTCAGGCATCATCCAAGTAGAAGGAAAATTGACGTTTCGGGCAAAAGCCTTTCATCAGGAATGAACCAGTGGACCATGGAGCTGCCCTCCCATTAGTGAGACACGACTGGTTGTGAGTTTATCCTGAGAGTCACCATGCTTCAGGGGAAAGCAGAGTCTGAGAAGATGGGACCTTCATGGTGATCTCACCCTGTGTGGGAATTGAACCTGTGCTGTTGTTGCCACTCGACATCACAAACTAGCCGTCCAGCCAACACTGCTGCAGGGGGTCTGTTAGTACAGTTGACTGGATGGCTGGTGAGAGACGGAGAGAGGCGGGATCATCCTCAGTTTAAAATCACCAGCCGTTGTCTCTCTCGATGAGAGAACATGACTCTGGAACTTGGACAGAGTGTGCCTCTGTTATTCATCTGGACAATCTCTTTCCCTCCTTTCCTTCACACCACCGACGGGTTGTTCCTACACTGTCAGGACTGCAGGGACACAGGATAGCAGCTCCCATCACATTCTCCAGGGCAATAAACTCTGACCCAGCCATCACATCCCAAGTCCCCTGAAATATTTGATGAAACACACCTGAACAAAACATTTTGACAGCCACGATTATGACTACCAAAACATTCAGGCACATGTACCAGTAAAATTGTTGGATATGCAAACATTTGGCAGACTATTTGAGATGGAGACTGACTGAATGAGTGTGAAAGTAAGAATGAGAAAGAGAAAGAGAGCGAGAATGAGAGAGAGAGAGAGAGAGGAAGAAAATGGGCGTGACAGTTGCTGAATTCAGTTCAACCTCATTTTCACGATGATGCAATACATTGAACAGAGAACAGTGCCGACTGAATTTTCTTCGAAACATTTCTAAACTGTGAAGTATTTTCAGACAGGACTATCAGGAAGTGGTTAGTCCATGTATCAAGTCAAAAAAATCCCTGTTTCTAAAAGCAGGAATAAGTTCTTTTCATCCAAAATAATCATCTGATGATTGTGCAGTCATAGAGTCATAGAGATGTATAGCATGGACACAGACCCTTCGGTCTCACCCGTCGATGCCGACCAGATATCCCAACCCAATCTAGTCCCACCTGCTTTCACCCGAACCATATCCCGCCAAACCATTCCTATTCATATACCCATCCAAATGCCTTTTAGATGTTGTAATTGTACCAGTCTCCACCACTTCCTCTGTCAGCTCATTCCATACACATACCACCGTCTGCGTGAAAAAGTTGCCCCTTAGATCTCTTTTATATCTTTCCCCTTTCATCTTAAACCTGTGCTCTCTAGTTCTGGACTCCCTGACCCCAGGGAAAAGACTTTGTCTATTTATCCTATCCATGCCCCTCATAATTTTGTAAACCTCTATATGGTCTCCCCTCAGCCTCCGATGCTGCCTCCGATGCTCCAAGGAAAACAGTCCCAGCCTATTCAGCCTCTCCCTGTAGCTCAAATCCTCCAACCCTGGCAACATCATTGTCAATCTTTTCTAAATCCGTTCAAGTTTCACAACATCTTTCCGATAGGAAGGAGGCAGAATTGCACACAATATTCCAACAGTGGCCTAACCAATGTCCTGTACGGCCACAACATGACCTCCAAACTCCTCTCCTCAGTGTTCTGACCAATAAAGCATACCAAACACCTTCTTCACTATCCTATTTATCTGTGACTCCCCCTCTCAATCTCTCTGGTCTAAGGACAATAACCCAATCTTTCCAATCTCTCTTCATAACTGAAACTCTCCAGCTCAGGCAACATCCTTGCAAGTCTCCTGTCCATCCTCTCCAGTGCTATCACATCCATCCTATAATGTGGATTCCAGAAATGCACATAACAAGCTCACTGTTCCCGAACCAAAGTTTTATCCAGTCCCAATGTAACCTCCCAGCTCAAACTCTTGTGCTCAACAAGTGAAGGCAATATCCCATCAGTTTACCACCTGCCCTGGTGCTTAAGTGACCTGTGAACATGCACATCAAGGTCCCTCTGATCTTCAGTGTTTTCCAGTGTCCCATAGTTCATGGATTCCCTTACCATATTGGTCCTTCTGTGATCTATGTCTAACTTCCTCACTACTTAGCACCACACTAGTTTTCATATCGTCCAGGAACTCATTGATCAATTCTCCTACATTCAAGTCAAAATTATTTCTATAAACCCAGAAACAGCGAGGGTCCCTAATATTGGTCCCTGCAAGATCCCACTGGGCACAAACGTCTGGAAAGGGTAGATGAGGGCGGCGTTACTCCCTGCCTGCTCCAAGTGCAGATTAATTCTGCCCCTGAGTCTTGATTCCAATAGTTTCCCCACTGTGGTGGTTCGACTGATTGGCCTGTCGTTTCCTGGTTTCTCCCTCCTCCTTTCCTGAACAAGTGGTCACGTTGCCTGTTTTTAATTGATGTCTGCAGCTAAGTGTTAGGCCTCTCATACAGACTGGGGAAGGTAGAAAAGGGACAGTGGCAACATCTTCACCTTTGAGCTAGGAGATCCAGGTCCAAGTCCCACCTACTCCAGAGGAGTACAGTACCATCATTGATCAGGTTTGTTCAGAAAATATCTCCAAGCTGTGTTTGATACACCTGGAATTGTTTGCTTTCTCTCCTGATGAGAAAATCCTAATGACTGAGTTAATCCTGAATAGACATTCTGACAGCACCTCTACACCTGAATGTCACTGCGTCTTCTCAATCTAATGACACGTATCCCTTCCATGAGAACCTCTTTTGGGAGCTTTGCAGCATTCACTTTATCCCCATTAAGCGAGTCCTGCAGCTTTTTAAAACTTTCACTTCTGTGTCTTTCCCAGTTTTGAAAATCAAGGACCAATCAACCTGAAGCAGTAGCAGGATTTTATATAATATGGCTGGCTATTTTACACACACACACACACGGAGACATACACACACACACACACACAGATACTGTAAGACCTTGGCTCAATCTACCAATTTACTTTCTTCTATGTGTGAGCCTAGTCCTGCATGTTCTTTTAAATGAAGCACTAGGAGAAGATATTTAGTCTCACACTCTTGATTTACTTTAAACAGTAAGTGGACAAGGCATTCAGAGCTCTGGGTCTAACCATTTTTCCCTGACCAACTACCACGTGTGTCAGTTCAAAAAGTAAGACCTCGTTCTGTCCCTGCCCCAGTCTTTTATACAATAAAAAACGTCATATACACACTGAGGTAGAATTATCTTCTCATTGACTGTTGGTCTGACTCCATTCTCCGCCACCTCGCATTCCCGGATGTCCGACCCCACGTGAGCTTCTTTTGCCGCGAAACGGATCATCACGTGACCTCCTTGGCCCACATACGGGGCGCGAAACGGAATGTCACGTGACCGCCTCGCACTCTTCTGGGCGCGAAACGGAACATCACGTGACCGCCTCGCACTCTTCCGAGCGCGAAACGGAATGTCATGTGACCGCCTCCTGCGTGGGTTAAACAGCGTCTTCACAGGCTTCTGACTGCTGCAGAGATTCACAGTCGCAGCCAGCCTTCAGTTTTTTGTGTAAGCCACATATTTACAAGTCCCCCTTTTGGTCTCATAAAAATGAGACCAACCAACCAACCAGTTCTATACATCACATTCGCTCTCCGATGCATAGTCTTCCCGTCTTGCCAAAGCCATGGTTTCCGTCTCCATCTGTGACATCTGATAGGGCGGGGGAGCCTTCCCTTCAATTGCTGTGATAATTACCCTGTTTAACAAAGATCTAATACAGGGAATACAACAACATCCACACAACACTAACACAATAATCATACCACCGAGGGACATAAACACAGAGGCAATTAATCCTTTCCATTTCCCAAACCACGAGTCAAAAATACCTCCTAAAGAGTTGTCAATACCGGAATGTTCATGTATTTCTTCAGACAAAGATCTTAGACCCTCCAGGGCTCTGGTTACCGAGCCATCAGGTGCCGTATTATTGGGGATAAAGTAACAGCATTGGTCCCCGAACATAGAGCACACTCCCCACTTCTCTGCTAACAACATATCTAAAGCCATTCTTTTTTGGACTGTCATCAATGAAGTCGCTGCCAATTGTTCAGAGAGTCCCTCCACCGCATCTCTAGTTCTATTAGCTAGCCTAAGTACATTGTAATGTAAATAATTAATTCGGTCAACGTTTTAATTCGGCGTAACTAGGAATAGAACACTGATAATTGGGAGATTCTCAAATCCTGCTGCTATCTGGTCTGCCAATTTATATTCATCAGGTACACCGCGGGGTACACCTATTGCATCTATGTAAGTGGTTGAGCCGGATGTGACATCAAACCAATCCCTACGAATTCGTGTATATGGATTCATTCCCTGTCGTCGTTCTCCTAAAAGAAATAAGGCTACTCCTAACCTTACCATTGTACAGGTTCCAGACCAATCTGGAGGTAGACTAATATGCAGTGTTCTACCTCCACAGTACCAAAAAAGATCAGCTCTGGCCCAAACCATTGTGCTAGCATTCTGCCAGCCAGTTACATTAATTGTATTCTGACACCAGTCAGCAGGCATGTCTCCCAAGATTATATTAGACCTTCGAAAAAAAACACGTATAATTGTTGGCTCTTGGTGTAAACACTGGAGGTAACGTGGAATTCTTTATAGGTGGAAAAATATCACTTAATGTGGTACAATTTGGAGGGTCCGCCTGCATATGAGGGCCATCATACGTCAAAATCCTATTGGGTCTATATTTCGGAAGAATGGAGCTGGGGTAGTAAACAGGGTTGGCCTTGCCGAAGAACACGTGAAGCAATTACTCATATTCATCGAAATTTCTGTCACTGTCATCCAGTCTAGCCATAAGTTCTTATCCCCATACCCGGTAGCTAATTTAATAATATCCGTTTTCGTAAGGTTGTTGTGGTCTATTACCACAACTCCTGAACTTGGTTCTACCTCCATGCTTGTATTTTCAGTTTGTGGCTGGCGCGTAGGAGGGTCCACTAAGGTTACCTTCACTAATCCCATGGTATCCATACCAGATTGATCTACACCTATTACGAGATAAAAACTTCTGTCATCACTCCCACAGTAAATCTGCACCTCTTTTGGACTAAGATTAATGTCAAATTTCTTCAGGGTTAACAAAAGTGGATTTCTTAACTCTGAAGAATGATCTAGTTGCCCCTTCGCCAGGCTCACATGACTTCGAATGTTCCATCTGTTGTCCAAAATTGACGACCTCTTGGGGTTCCAACCCACCACCGTCCATGGTAATACATTATCCCACGATGGGCATGGGTCATAATAAATGGCATAGAAGCAAAGATATACGTCATTATCCCTCCAGCTCCCTGTATCTTGACCACAATCAATTACTTGGCATAAATCAAACTGGTATATGGTACCATGATTCCTATCGTGTCTGATATGTACCTGGCTCCTCGCCTCCCTTAAACATTTATCTGCCTCTTGTCCTGTTGATCTTTTATTCCTGAACCTTCCTCCCTCGCCTGTGTGTTTGTCCCTCGTGGTTAATACTCCTATTAACAGTAGCGTAACACTTATACATAAAACAATAACAAAGACTCCCAACCTCCACAGCCTAAAGTAATGTGGGCTGGTTACAAAGATAGACATTATATCCCTCACACAACTTTGCTTAGAAATTTTTGGACCTCTTCCCCCTTTTTCCAGAACCTTCTTCCTACAAACATTCGAAGTTTAAAACCCTTCTACTCTTTTTCTGTTCTTCTTTGTTCTAGAGTTCTCGTTGGCGGTTCCGTAGCTGCACACTGGTTCCAATGGTACCAGTTTTCTCCTTTCCCCTGTAATCTGACCGCATGCGATGTCCTCTCCACCACCTTATAGGGTCCTGTCCATCTCGGCTCCGACCACTTCCGTTTGATGACCTTCAACAGGACCCAGTCTGTAATAGATGGTGTGTGAGTCTGTAGTTCCCCCTTTTCCGATCCAACCCGTTTGGAGAAAGCTGACACCAGAGCTGTTAGTTGGTCATAGGAAGGTTTGTACCTTAGAGAGACTCCTCCCCCCTCTAAGATCTGTACTCCCGCTCCTGGTCCCGGGAACTGCTGCCCTATTGTTAACTCATACGGAGTGAACCCAGTAATAGAGCTTACTGAGCTCCTAATGGACATTAAAGCTAAAGGTAGGGCGTCCACCCAGCTTAACTTTGTTTGTGCACACACTTTTCCTATTTTTTCTTTTATGGACCGATTCATTCTTTCCACTTTTCCCTGTGAATGAAGAAGGTACACTGTTCCAAACGCATGTTTCAGTCATAAGCTGCTTCAACTTCTTGCAGGCCTTTGCTCTTGAAATGTGTGCCATTATCTAACCTGACTCTCTTTGGAAACCCATGCGTTGGAATATATTGGTTTATCAAGAATTTAATCACTGTCTTTGCGTCTTCCTTTTTCGCAGGTATTGCTTCTGGCCAACCAGTGTATGCATCCACTGCTACCAAAAGGTACCGGCATCCGTTTACTCTCTCTATCATGTCAGTGTAGTGGATCACTATTTCCTGACCTGGCATTCTTGGGAGAGGGAACTTTCCCTTATGTGGTTTCACTCTTGGTCTCACATTGTATTCTGTACATGTTCTACATTCCCTGATATAATTTTCAATCATTTCTGGCAAGAACGGATGCCACCAATGTGTCAGATACCTCTGCATCTGTGTTTTTCCACAATGGGTCAACCCATGAGCTTCCTGAAGCATGGAAGCTATCAAACCTGGGGGTAGGACTGGTCTACCGTCCGGCGACCTCCAAATCCCTTCTGACTCTGTGGCCCCTCTCTCTCCCCATACTGTCAGTTCCTGAGGAGAGGCTTTCTGCTGCTCTTTTATTAACACATTCGCATCACAAGCAGGCAGCAGGTCGTACAATGTTCTCTCTGTTTGCATCATTATATACTGTGGTGTATACCCTGCTGCTTTCTTTGCTGCTAAGTTTGCTTCCTGATTGCCCTTCGCTACTACTGTATATGCTTTATCATGTCCTCTACACTTGACCACCGCCACTTCTGCAGGTTTCATTAGAGCCTCCGCTAATCTTTTCATATCTTTTTCATGTTTAATTGGGGTTTTTGCTGCTGTTAAGAATCCTGCCCTGATCCATTGACTGAGTTCTACCTATATAGCCCCTACCACATATGCAGAGTCAGTATAGATATTTACTCTTTTTCCCTCTGACCATTCTAACGCAGCTATCATTGCCTGTAGTTCAGCCAACTGGGCTGATTCTTTGCCTGTCACTTTTCCTGTCAACACTTCCTCAAATCCCTCACTTGTCCATCGCACCACTGCATAGGCTGCTTTAAGTCCTTCAGTTGGATGTCTGTAGCAACAACCATCTGTGAACAGCACTTCTTCTGGGTCTACTAATGGAACTTCCTGTAAATCTACCCTAACTTTGGTATCTCTCTGTACCCTTTCCTCACACATGTGTGGCTCTCCTTCTCCCATGTTATCAGCCATGTTAATTCATTCATGTGTAAAAATTATATGTGGTGCATTCAAAATTTTCTCTAACCTGGTTTCCCGCAGTGATGTAATCGTAAAGGCCATTGAGTTCACATAGGCCACTATACTATGTGTCGTCAGTACTGTTAGTGTATGGCCCATGACTATATATGCTACCTTTTGGCGAATTTTTGCTACCCCTGCTGCATGTCTTGTACATGGTGGGTGTTTGTCCTCTATTGGGTCAAGGGTAACACTTACATACATCAGCACCTGCCTGGCTCCCCCTTTTTTCTGAAAAAGAACACCATTTATTGTGTGTAATTTTTCAATACACAGACAGACACACAAACACAGACACACAGACACAAGAAACGCACAGAGGCGCACACACACAGGAACACACACAGACACATTCAAACACACACAGGCACATGCAGACACAAAGACACACAGATTCACGCACAGACACAGACAGACAGACACACACACACGTGCACACAATGATACATTACCGTAAAGGCACGGTTGAAGTTTTGACGGGGAGATAATTTTTCCCAGGACTGAATCCTGAAGTGAGATGATGACAGCTCCAGGTAGTCAGACAGCAACTGTAAATGATTTGTTGGATCCTCCTGTGTACAATCTCTTGCATCGACAGGATTAGTCTGTTTGGGTGCCTGCTTTTATAAAGCGTCTCCAAGCAACAAGTGACGATAGATTGATGACAGTTTTGCTCCAATCCATTGTTAAGATACTTGCTCATGTTTTCTTTCACCAATTATTTTCATAGATCCCAACCTCCTAAAATGGGAACTGGCCTCCATCTCAAATTATGACACCAGAGTGCTTCAGGGACCCTGAGGAAATGATCAGGGAAGTGTGCTTGTACCTTTCTACCGTCTGCAGCCTGTCCCACCAGACAGTGCTCCTCAATACTTCAGAACGTACTCCCGGCCTCAGTGTGTTACCACCAAAGATCATCAGACACCACCTCCACAAAACGTTCACACCGTCAACACCTCCGAAACCAATCTTACTGCTCTCAATAAACTGTGTTCACCCCGAAGCTGCTTCTCACTGTGATGACCCACAGCTACTCCAGGATTGGAAGCCAGGGCCCAGAACATTCCTTGAGTCTCTGGATTAATCACAGAATATGGAAGTGGGCCATTTGGCCCATAAGGTCCACACTGACCCTCTGAAGAGAATCCAATGGCACTATCCCTGTGACACTTCACTTCACATCCCTAACCACTGTGGGTAATTTAACACGGCCAATTCACCCTGACCTGCACATCAATGAAGACTGTGGGTAATTTAACACGGCCAATCCACCCTAAGCTGCACATCCCTGAACACTGTGGGTAATTTACCAGGGCGAATCCACCTAAACTGCACATCTTTGGACTGTGCAAGGAAACCGGTGCACCCAGAGGACACCCACGCAGACACGGGGAGGATGTACAAACTCCACACGGACTTTTTTTAATTTCAAAATGTACTTTATTCTTGGAATACTTTAATGATCTGTACAATTGGACATGCCATACATATGTAAACATTACATTTGTTTGCATACTGAAAACAGAGTAATCATTCCTACTTCCAGGTCTGTACGATTACACTTTTGGCTGAGGCGTCAGCGGAGCCCAAATGACTGTGTGGGCACCCTGTTCTTCTTTAGGCAGGCAGACGATACATCAGGATGAGGGTGGCATCGAGTGTATTCTTCCTCCTTTGTCCAGATCTTTGTCAGAGAGTCCCTTCGGACACGGTCCATCTTTCACCTCCTCATAAACTGGAGGATGGCCCGGGTGACTGCAGCGGCACAGGTTCTGGGAATAGGCCATACCTGTGTCACGTATAATAGCAATGACAGTGCCTCACACCTGATGACCAGGTTTTTACCCGCGATGGAGAGCGACTGTAGCTTCCATCTGCCCGGTTTTTGCCTCAATTTGCTGATAAGCTCCTCCAAAGAGTTGGCGCAAGCCCCAGCCCCCCCGAACCAAATACCCAGCACCTTCAGGTGGTGGTCCTGACGGTGAAGGGGATCAAGGATTGGTCGGCCCAGTTCTCGAAGAGCATGGCCTCGCTCTTGCCTCGGTTTACCTTGACCCCCGAGGCCCGTTCGAACTGGTCACATATGCACATGAGTCTGTGTACGGACAGCGGATCCGAGCTGAAAACGGCGACGTCATCCATGTACAGGGAGGCCTTAAGATGCAGGCCCCCGCTGCCAGAAATACTCACCCCTCTCAGGCTCGCATCCTTCCTGATGGACTCGGCAAATGGCTCTATGCAGCACACAAAAAATGCAGGTGAGAGAGGGCAGCACTGCCTGACAGCAGAACTGACTGGGAAGCGATCTGATTCTCACCCGTTGATTGAACTGCACTGACAATGCTGGTGTAGAGCAGAATGATCCAATTGCAGATTCCCTCCCCAAAGTCCATTTTGGAGAGAACATCTCTCATATACCTGTGTGATATCCTGTCAAAGGCTTTCTCCTGGTCCAGGCTAATCAGGCAGGTGCCCAACCCTCCGTCCTTGTAGATGAGGATGATGATGCCTTTCCTCATGGAATCACTCATGGTACCTGCCCGAAGCATACTGACATACACCTCCAGCAAGTCCTGGCCAATCAAGTCCCACCGAGCGGAATAGAGCTCAACCGGTAAGCCGTCGCTTCTGGGAGCTTTATTCTTTTCGAAGGATTCAAAGGCCTTGGTCAGCTCGTCCAGAGATAGCGGCTTGTCCAGCCTCTCCCGTGTTCTGTCGTCTAAGACCTCCGTGATAGAGGACAGGAATGACATGGAGGCCGTATAGTCGGTCAGCTTCACGTCATACAGACTGGCATAGAATGATTTACTGATCCTCATGACGTCAACCTGAGATGATGTTATGGAGCCATCTTCTTCCTTAAGGCTGATGAGCACAGAGCTCTCTTTGAGCACCTTCTGGAAGAAGAAACGTGAGCACATCTCGTCCTGCTACACCGAGCAGACCCTGGACCGGACTGTTACCTTGGAGGCCTCCGAAGCAAAGAGTGAGGCTTGCTGGCCCTTCGCCTCCTTGAGGTCCTCCGTGACATCCACCCCCATTGTCTGCAGCAGGAGCAGGTTCTGCATACTTTCCTGGAGCTGGGACAGTTTTCCCCACCTCTCTCTCGCCTCCTGAACACCTTTGAGGATGAAGAACCTCTTGATGTTCCCTTTTACTGTTTCCCACCAGACCGCTGGGGACTCAAAGAGGGGCTTCACGGTTTTCCAACCTGCGTAGTCTCTCCTGAGCTCCTCAATGTTTCCCGGGGTCAACAGCTTTGTGTTCAGCTTACATGTTCCCTCACCAGCCCGCTGCTCGTCCTGGATGTGACAGTCGGCCAGCAGGAGGCAGTGGTCAGAGAAGAACACCGGCTTGACGTCGGTGATCTGACCAAGAGCATTCTTTATTTTTATTTCAAAAATATACATTATTCATAAAATGATTTGATGGTCTGTACATTTGGTCATACCATATACATGTCAACATTTACATACACAGATCAGAATTTATCATGGTTAAATACAGGTCTGTGCATTTCTCAATCATATGCCCATATATTTAGCTGAGGCATCAGCAAAGCCCAAACTACTGCATGGGCTACCTGTTCTTCTTTATTCATAAAATACTTCATTGATCTGTACAACTGGACATGCCAGACATATGGAAACATTCCATTTGTTTGCATACCCAAAACAGAGTAATCATTCCTATTTGCAGGTCTGTACGATTACATTTTTACCTGATGCGTCAGCAGAGCCCAAATGACTGCGTAGGCCCCCTGTTCTTCTTTACGCAGTCAGATGTTACACGGTGGTCTTTCCCCACCGCACCTTGGCGGCAGCTGCCCCAAGCTTCAGCGCGTCCCTCAACATGGAGTCCTGGACGTTGGAATGTGCCAGTCTGCAACACTCAGTCGGGGTCAACTCCTTCAGCTGGAAGATCAACAGGTTTCGGACCGCCCAGAGAGCGTCCTTCACCGAGTTAATGATCCTCCAGGCACAGTTGATGTTCGTCTCGGTGTGCGTCCGGGGGAACAGTCGGTAGAGCACGGAGTCCCGCACCACAGCGCTGCTCGGGACGAACCTCGACAAACACCACTGCATTCCTCTCCAGTGTTCCTCTGCATGGGCACATTCCAGAAGGAGGTGTGTGACAGTCTCGTCCCCATCGCAGCCACTTCGAGGGCAGCGTGCGGTGCGGCAGAGAGTCCGGGCGTGCATAAAGGATCTCACAGGCAGAACCCTTCTCACCACCAGCCAAGCCATGTCTTGTTGCTTGTTGGAAAGTTCAGGCGATGAGGCATTCTGCCAAATGGCTTTGACAGTCTGCTCAGGGAACCGCTCGATAGGATCCGCCCTCTCCTTTTCCCGAAGGGTCTCAAGGACACTACGAGCTGACCACTTCCTGATGGATTTGTGGTCAAAGGTGATTTTCTTCATAAACTTCTCCACGAGGGACAGGTGATACGGAACGGTCCAACTGCACGGAGCGTTCCGCGGCAGCGAGGCCAGGCCCATCCTTCGCAACACCAGTGATAGGGAGAACCTCAGTACGTAGTGACACTTGGTGTTTGCGTACCGCGGATCCACACACAGCTTGATGCAGCCACACACAATGGTGGCCATCGGGGTGAGGGTGGCATTGGGTGTGTATTTTCCCCCGTTGCCCAGATCTTTATACAGCGAGTCCCTTTGGACCTGGTCCATCTTTGACCTCCAGATAAACTGGAAAATGGCCCGGGTGACTGCAGCAGCACACGTTCTGGGAATAGGCCTGACCTGTGCCACGTATAAGAGCAATGACAGCACCTCACACCTGATGACCAGGATTTTTCCCGCGATAGAGAGCGACCATAGCTTCCATCTGCCCAGCTTCAGCCTCACTTTGCTGATACGCTCCTCCCAAGACTTGGCGCACGCCCCAGCACCCCCGAACCAAATACCCAGCACCTTCAGGTGGTCGGTCCTGACGGTGAAGGAGTTCGTGGATTGGTCGGCTCAGTTCCCGAAGAGCATGGCCTCGCTCTTGCCTCGGTTTACCTTGGCCCCCGAGGCCCGTTCGAACTGGTCACATGAGTCTGCAAACCGACAGTGGATCTGATTCAAAAACGGTGACATCATCCATATACAGGGAGGCCTTAACTTACAGGCCCCCGCTGCCAGGAATACTCACCCCTCTCAGGCTCGCATCCTTCCTAATGGATTCGGCAAATGGCTCTATGCAGCACACAAACAAGGCAGGAGAGAGAGGGCAGCACTGCCTGACACCAGATCTGACTGGGAAGCTATCTGATTCCCACCCATTGATTGAGACTGCACTGACAATGTTGGTGCAGAGCAGTCTGATCCAATTGCAGATTCCCTCCCCAAAGCCCATTTTGGAGGGAACATCTCTCATATACCTGTGTGATATCCTGTCAAAGGCTTTCTCCTGGTCCAGGCTGATCAGGCATGTGCCAACCCTCTGTCCTGCACATAGGCGATCGTATCCCTGAGGAGTGCGAGACTCTCAGCGATCTTCCTCCCTGGTACAGCACAGGTTTGGTCGGGGTGAATCACCGACCCCAGAGCAGACCTGACCCGGTTGGCGATTACCTTTGAAAGAATTTTGTAATCCGCATTCAACAGTGAGATTGGTCTCCAATTTTTTAGTTCCTCCCTCTCACCCTTCCGCTTGTAGATGAGGGTGATGATGCCTTTCCTCATGGATTCACTCATGGTACCTGCCCGAAGCATACTGACATACACCTCCAGCAAGTCCTGGCCAATCAAGTCCCACGAGCGGAATAGAGCTCGACCGGTAAGACGTCGGTTCTGGGAGTTTTATTCTTTTCGAAGAACTCGAGGGCCTTGCTCAGCTCATCCAGGGATAGTGGCTGGTCCAGCCTCTCCCATGTTCTGTCGTCTAAGACCTCCGTGCCATGGAGGACAGGAATGACTTGGAGGCCGCGCTGTCCGTCGGCTTCGAGTCATACAGACTGGCATAGAAGGATTTGCTGATCCTCATGATGTCAGCCTGAGATGACGTTACCGAGCCATCTTCTTCCTTCAGGCTGCTGAGCACGGAGCTCTCTTTGTGCACCTTCTGGAAGAAGAAACGTGAGCACGTCTCGTCCTGCTCCAAAGAGCAGACCCTGGACCGGAAGATTATCTTGGAGACCTCCGAGGCCAAGAGTGAGGCTTGCTGGCCCTTCACCTCCTTGAGGTCCTCCGTGACATCGATCACCACCGTCTGCAGCAGGAGCAGGTTCTGCATACTTTCCTGGAGCTGGGACAGTTTTCCCCGCCTCTCTCTCACCTCCTGAACACCTTTGAGGATGAAGAACCTCTTGATGTTCCCTTTTACTGTTTCCCACCAATCCACTGGGGACACAAAGAGGGGCTTTACGGTTCTCCAACCTGCGTAGTCCCTCCTGAGCTCCTCAATGTTTCCTGGGGTCAACAGGTTTGTGTTCAGCTTCCACGTTCCCTTCCCAGCCCGCTGCTCGTCCTGTAGGTGACAGTCAGCCAGCAGGAGGCAGTGGTCAGAGAAGAACACAGGCTTGACGTCGGTGATCTGACCAAGAGCATTTTTTTTAAATTTCAAAAATATACTATGTTCATAAAATGATTTGATGGTCTGTACATTTGGTCATGCCATAAATATGTCAACATTTCAATACACAGATCAGAATTTATCATTGTTATATACAGGTCTGTGCATTTCTCAATCATATGCCCACATCTTTACCTGAGGTCTCAGCAGAGCCCAAACGACTGGGCGGGCCCCCTGTTCTTGTTCAGGCAGGCAGATGTTACACAGTGGTCTTTCCCCACCGCGCCTTGGCGGCAGCTGCCCCAAGCTTCAGCGCGTCCCTCAACACGTAGTCCTGGACGTTAGAATGTGCCAGTCTGCAACACTCTGTCGGGGTCAACTCCTTCAGCTGGAAGATCAACAGGTTTCAGACTGCCCAGAGAGCGTCCTTCACCGAGTTGATGACCCTCCAGGCACAGTTGATGTTCGTCTCGGTGTGCGTCCCGGGGAACAGATCGTAGAGCACGGAGTCCCGCATCAAGGCGCTGCTCGGGACGAACCTCGACAAACACCACTGCATTCCTCTCTAGACTTTATCTGCATAGGCACATTCCAGAAGGAGGTGTGTGACAGTCTCATCACCCCCCCGCGCCCCCCCCCCCGCAGCCCCTTCAAAGGCAGCGTGCGGTGCGGCAGAGAGTCCGGGCGTCCATAAAGGATCTCACAGGCAGAACCCTTCTCATCACCAGCCAAGCCATGTCTTGATGCTTCTTGGAAAGTTCTGGTGATGAGGCATTCTGCCAAATGGCTTTGACAGTCTGCTCAGGGAACCGCTGGATATGATCCGCCCTCTCCTTTTCCCGAAGGGTCTCACGGACACTACGTGCTGACCACTTCCTGATGGACTTGTGGTCAAAGGTGATTTTCTTCATAAACTTCTCCACGAAGGACAGGTGATACGGAACGGTCCAACTACTCGCCCGCGGTAGCGTGGCCAGGCCTATCCTTCACAACACCGGGGATAGGTAGAACCTCAGTACGTAGTGACACTTGGTGTTTGCGTACCGGGGATCCACGCACAGCTTGATGCGGCCACACACAAAGGTGGCCATCAGGGTGAGGGTGGCATTAGGTGTATTATTTCCCCCTTTGCCCAGATCTTTGCTGGCCAAGTCCCTTCTGAGCTTTGTGTTCAGCTTCGATGTTCGCTTACCAGCCCCTGCTCATCCTGTAGGTGACAGTCGGCCAGCAGGAGGCAGTGGTCAGAGAAGAACACCGGCTTGACGTTGGTGGATCTGATCGAGAGCGTTCGGGGCACAAACAGGTAATTTATCCTTGAGCGTATAGACCCATCTGCCCGTGACCAGGTGTATCTACGCTGCGCTCCGTCTGCAGGGGTGCTGAAGACGTCGTGCAGCTTGGCATCTTTGACCGTGTCCATCAGGGCTCTGGACTTGGTGTCCAGTTTACTGTCCCCATCGCAGGATCGTTCGTCTGCATCAATGATACAGTTGAAGTCTCTGGCCAGAATGACCGGCCTGGACGTAGCCAGCAACAGTGGAAGCTGCTGCAGGACGGCCAACCGTTCACTCTTACCCGCTGGTGCGTACACATTAATCAGTCTCAGGGGAGCATTCCTGTACATGACTTCGGCGACGAGGAGGCGCCCGCCCACCACCTCCTTAACCTCGGAGATAATGAAGTTGCCTCCTCGCAACAGGATACCCAGGCCGGAGGCGCAGCTATCGTTGCCCCACCGACCAACCTGACGGTCCATGGGCCCTGTAACTGCTGAGGTGCGGTATCCCACCCTCCTGCAGAAACAGGACGTCGGCTTTAACGTTGGCCAGGAAGGCCATCGTAAAAACACATCGTGTAGCCGATTTGATGCTACGCACATTGATGCTGGCAATTTTTAACCCCATTTTAACAGTTTACAAGCTTTACAGTGACCATTTGCTGCTTGTCTTGCCACTCTAGGGTAGCTGTGTGCATCCCCGTGGTGACGGCAAACTGCTGGACCCTCCCAGGGCTGAGGTAGCTCTCCGGCTCCTCGCTGAAGCCATTTCCCCGCTCTGGTGTCTTTGGCTCGGGCCCAGGGTCCACAGAGTCCAGTTCTCCATCTGACTGCGGGGCTGTCACAGGACCGCTGCTCCCAGTTTCCTGGAGCTGTGGGCCGGTGGGTACCTCTTGCTTCTCACCAGGTCGGGGGAGGCCTTTACCCATCCCCTCAGAGGGATCGTCTTTTCCTCCTTGGGCAGTGCTGCCCTCCTTTTTCCCCGCGGCGCTCTGTCACTTTCTCTGATGACGAGCCTCCTTGCGCCCGTCCTCACCATCGGAAGAGCTGCCTGTATCCTCGTAGTGTAGGTGTCACTTCCCACTTCGCTGGGTGGCTTTGGGAAGTTTCTTCTTCCTGCTTTTGACAGTAATCCAATCCTCTGCCTCCTTTGATACCTCCTCTTCCATTTCCTCCGTCTGTTTTGAAGGAGCTTGGATCGGCTGCTGCATCTCCCCTCTGTCTGCCTTATGCCCTGCTACAGCCTGCCCTTCCTTCTGGGTCCCTCCAGACACTGTTCCTGTGCTGTTTTGTGGTACCTTGCTGGTCTTAGTCGGTCCACGGCTCGTGTTGCCACCTCCAGCCAAATGTGCGTAGGTGGCGGCCGCTCCTCTTGGGCAGGCCTTGTACATGTGGCCCGCCTCTCCGCACAGAATACAGTTCTTGGCCTCCTTACATTCCTTGGTCGGGTGGCCTTCCTGCTTGGAGTTTCGGCAGACGGTCACCTTACAATCCGCCGCCATGTGGCCTGACCTCCCGCAGGATCGGCACACTTTTGGCTGCCCTGCCTATGTCAGGTAACTTCTGCTTCCTCCGATGGCAAAGCCGGAGGGTGGGTGGAGGATGTTCCCACTGGCATCGACCCTCAGGGTTACCCTGACCTGTCGTTTGCTGGTCCAGATCCCGAAAGGATCGACCACATCGGAACTCTCTCCCTCGACCTGGACATATCTTCTCAGGACGGTCAGGACATCTGCTGCTGGGACGTGCGGGTTGTACATCTGGATTGTTACAACCTGACTCCTCTGTGCAGGAAGTACACACAACGGGACCGCCGAAAACATGGAGAACAGAGGTTCCCCTTCCTTCTCCATGAAGACCTTCAGGAGCTGCTCGCAATTCTTCACGCTCCTGAAGATCACATCAAAATAGCCTGCCCCAGGGAAATCCTGCAGGCAGTACACGTCCACTGCTTCGAACCCACAGCACTCCAACAAAATCTTCACGAACTCCGTCCGATCGACTGGTGTGTGCTCATTCACCGTCACCCTGAATGTGTTGCGAATGCACTGGCCAGGGCTGCGAGTGGCTGCTGAGGCCATAGCTCTGAGGTTGGCTGGTACCTGAATTGGCGTTAGGCCGAAGCCAGCATAAAGATCCACCAAGAGCAGGTCAACACAACCAAACGATCCTCCAACGTTCAATCACGATTCAGTGATGGTCTCCAGCAGCTCCGACGACTCGCAACACGACCTCCGTGGTACGTCCCCCAGAAGCACACATCCGCAGCGTCGAATCTGCAACACTCGAGCAGAATCTCTTCCTCTGGTCCTCAGGAACTACACATATTCCGAGCCAAAAGCCCGAGAAGGGATCAGAACACTGCTTAGAACCCGCAGCAGTCCTGCGAGCAGCACCGCACTGATCATGTCATCTCCCCTGCCAGTTGGGTCATTCCCCTCTCCTTCCCTCTTCCATTTGTGGACAGGGTTGTTGATGCCTTTCCTCAAGGATTCAGACAGATGTAGTCATGCTCTCGTATACCACGGGAGAGTCATGGCTGGTCAAGTCCTTTAGAGACAAACACTAGTAATTGGATCATTGCGTCTGGGAGTGTTCTTCTTCTGAATGGATTTTCCAGGGTTTGTGGTTTGTCTAGACCTCCCGTATACCATTGTCCATGGTCTCTATGATGTAGATTGGGAGCAGATGGGAGGCGATGCTGTTTGTGCACCACATCATACAGTCCGGCTTTAAACAATGGGTTACCTCCGGGTGCTTCAGTTTCTTCCCACAATCCAAAGGTGGACCGGTTAGGTGAGTTCAGCATGATAAATTGTCCATAGTGTTCAGGGATGTGGAGGGTCGGGGTAAACATGGGGTGTGGGAAATGGTCTGTGGAGGTTACTCTGCGGAGGGTCGGTGTGGACGTGTTGGGCCGAAGGGCTGTTACCACGCAGGAGGGAATCTATGGATTCTATAGAATTCTCTGATCTGCAAAAATGTCAGACTGTGAGGAAGCTCGGGAAGAGATTGCTGGGCCCCTCGCTGAGATATTTGTATCATCAGCAGCAGCGGGTGGGGAGCCAAAGATTTGAGGCTGGCTGATGTGGTGCCATTATGTAGGAAAGTCAGTCAGAAAAGCTAGGGAACTAGACAGGTCTGAGTCTGTGATCAGTGGTGGGTAAGGTTTAACAGAATTAAAATTACATGAACAATTATGTGAAAAAGGAGGAATTGTTTATACACGGAGGTTGTGGAGAGGCCTTCACGTGGATGACTCTGGAGAGACTGATTATGTACGGAGCTTGTGAAGAGGCCTAAACGTGAACAGCACTGGAAAGATTGTTTATATATGGAGCTTGTGGATAGGTCTACACGTGGACGGCTCTGGAGAGATTGTTTACATATGGAGGTTGTGGAGAGGCCTAAATGCGAACAGCTCTGGAGAGATTGATTGTGTACAGAGGTTGTGGAAAGGACTGTATGTGGACAGGTCTGGAGAGACTGTTCGTAAACAGAACTTGTGGAGAGGCCTACACATGGTTGGCCCTGGAGAGATTGTTAAACATAGAGTCAAAAAGTCATAGAGATGTACAGCATGGAAACAGACCCTTCGCTCCAACCCATCCATGCCGACCAGTCATCGCTACCCAATCCAGTCACACCTGCCAGCAGCCGGACCATCTCCCTCCAAATCCTTCCTATTCACACACCCATCTAAATGCCTCTTAAATGTTGCAATTGTTCCAGCCTCTGACACTTCCTCTGACAGCTCATTCCATTCAAGCACGACCTTCTGTGTGAAAAAGTTGTCCCTTCGGTCTCTATTATATCTTTCCCCACTCGCAGTAAACCGATGCCCTCTAGTTCTAGACTCACCGACCCCAGGAAAAAGACTTTGTCTATTTATCCTATCCGTGCCCCTCATGATGTTGTAAAACTCTATAATGTCACCCCTCAACCTGTAACACTCCAGGGAAAACAGCCCCAGCGCATTCAGCCTCTCCCTGTAGCTCAAATCCTCCAACCCTGGCAAAATCCTTGTAAATCTTTTCTGAATCCTTTCAACTTTCGCAAAATGTCTCCGATAGGAAGGAGTCTGGAATTGCATGGAACTCGTGGTGAGGCTGACACGTGGATGGCTCTGGAGAGATTGTTTGCATATGGAGCTTGTGGAGTGGCCTATACGTGGCCACCGCTGGAGAGATTGTTTATATATGGAGATTATGAAAAGGTCAACACGTTGCTGGCTCTGGAGAGATTGTTTATATGTGGAGATTATGAAAAGGTCAACACGTTGCTGGCTCTGGAGAGATTGTTTATATACGGAGCTTGTGGACAGGCCTCCACATGGATGACTCTGGAGAGATTGTTTATATATGGAGCTTGTGGACGGGCTTACACATGGATGACTCTGGAGAGATTGTTTATATACGGAGCTTGTGGAGAGGCCTACACATGGATGACTCTGGAGATATTGTTTATATATGGAGCTTGTGGAGAGGCCTATATGTGGATGGCTCTGGAGAGATTGTTTGTATACGGAACTTGAGGAGAGGCCTACACATGGATGACTCTGGAGAGATTGCATATATGTGGAGATTATCTTTAGATGTAAGGTGCTATTGAGAGCTTCGTCATTTCAGACTTAGTGTCATTGAAGCCATACAGGAGACACTGAGTAGGATGACGGATACATTCAGAGAAGGGATTACACAGCAGGAACAGTCAGACAGATGATTATCTATCAGTAAAGGGGAAAGTGTCATACAGATGTATCCTGTGGCTATTCCCCTCTCTGTTCTGTTTCAGGTGCTGTTGAACGAGAGAGTCTCTCAGAAGTAAATAGAAAGAGAAGCCATACCGGGGGCACGAAGGACGAATCTAATGTTCAATGGGTTTGTCAAGATGTAAAAGAATAATTGTTATCCAGATCTCTGCTGACAGGGGCACAGACAGGAGATTCTACAGCAATGATTGTGAATCTTGGAGAGTGTGTTGCTTTTCTGGTGCATTGGTAAATGACTACTCAAAACGTGTGAAGCAGGTTGTCAAAGGGGAGAGAGAGAAACTGGAAGTTATTGTATACATTGGGAGAACTGGCATATTCAGGGAATGTGTTAAAGCTTTGCAGAGTGAGTCTAAGAGGTTAGGGAGAAGGTTAAAGTGCAGAGCGTCACAAGTAATAATCTCGGGTTTGCTTCTGATTCCAAGTTTTGATGAGGGAAGGAATAAAAGGAGAGGACAGATAAGTCAATGGCTGAAGAGTTGGTGCAATGTGCTGGGATTCTGTTTCATGGATCATCTGGGATATCATCTGGGACAGAAAAGACCTGTTCAAGAAAGGTGGGTTTCACCTGAACTGGAAAGGGACCGATATGCTGGTTGTGAGACCTAACAGTTCTATTTCGAGAACCTGTAAACTTTTAGAGATGGCGCTGGGCCTTCCTAAATAACAGTTAAAATAGAAAGAGAGATGAGAGTGGCTCAGAATCAGAAAAGAGCAAGTTAATTAGAAAAAACAGACAGAAGCAAGTCAGAGAACCAAAAAATTCTGACAAATTAAACCAAGTTTATTTCAGTGCAAGAGATCTTACAGATCTGGCCAATGAACTCAGGCCATGTATGGGAAGGTGGGCCGGGGCTGTTGTAGTGATTACAAAAAGCTGGCTGTAGGCAGGAAAGGACAGGCTGCTCGATGTTCCAGGTTTTAGATGTTATGGGAAGTATAGGAAGAGAGGCAAGAGAGTAGGGGGAGTCGCAGTTTTGATTCAGGAAATCATTCCAACTGTACTTAGCGTAGCCATTATTGAGGAACCATTTGGTGAAAATCTGCAGTCATATTCATGGGATAAGACTCGGCATTCCCAAAAGTCAGAAGGAAATTCAGAAGCAAATACTTAGAGCTCTCAAATATATGTAAGAATAATAATGTTGTAAACGGAGGGGATTTTAATTTTCTGAACGCTGACTGGGACTGCCACAGTGTTAAATGTTTGGATTATGAAGAATTTCTGAAATGTGTTCAAGAAAACTTTTTTTCTCAATACTTTAATGTTCCAGCTGGAGAAGGAACAAAACTTGAATGTCTCAGATCCCTACGGTGTTGAAACAGATCATTCAGCCTCACAAATCCACAGTAAACCTTGGAAGAGGATCCCACCTGGACCAATACCCCTATCCTTTATTTCCCATGGGGTAGCACACCTAACCTGCACATTCCTGGATACTATGGTGTAATGGGAAACCAACCTAATCTGCACATTCCTGGACTCTGTGGTATAATGGCCAACCAACCTAACTTTCACATCTTTGGATTGTGAAAGAGAACCAGAGCATCTGGAGGAAACCCACAGAGACACTGGGAGCATGTGCAAACCCAAGGAAGCTCCGTCACTGCAGGGGAGGATCGAACGTGTGTCTCTCCTACTTTGAGGCAACAGTGTGAACCACTGAGCTACTGCTGCAGCTTTTAGGAAATAAAGCAAGGCAAGTGACTGAAGAGTTAGGAGGGGAACACTTTGGCACGAGTGATCATGATACCATCAGTGTTAAAACAGTTATGGAAATGGGTAAGTCCAACACAAAAGTTAAAGCTGTTAATTGGAGCAAGACACATTTTAAGAATATAAAACTGAACTTTGAAAAGTTGGTTGGAATAAACTGTTCACAAATGGGAGCCCTTCATTCGTGTAATAATGAGAGTTCAGGAGCAAAATGTTCCTGTTAGAGTGAAAGGCAAGGCTGGTAAGATTAGGAAACAATGAATGAACACAGGAATTAAAGTTGTTATCAAGAATAAAGAAGGAATCAAATATTAGATACAGACAATTGGGATCAACTGAATCTCTTGACGAGTTTAAAGCATATATTAAAAAACTTGAGGAAATCGGGAAGGCAAAGATGGGATGAAATACCATTCCCAGATAAGTTAAAGTTTAAAAAAAAAAATATTCTACAAATCCATTAAGAGCAAGAGAGCAAATTGAGAGAGAGTCGGCCCCTCTTATAATCAGTGAGGTTTTATTTGCATTGAAGTTGAGGAGATGGGACAGATATTAAATGAATATTTTGCATCCGTTGCATTTGTTGAGAAACACATGGGTTTTTAACATCTCATGGAAATAGAAATTGATGTTTTGATAACAGTTCACATGACAAAAGAAGACGAGCTAGAAGTCTTAGAAATCATAAAGGTAGGATCTGATCAATAGTATCCCAAATCATTGTGGGCACTTCTGGGGAGGAAATTGCACGGCCCCTAATAGAAATTCTTGTGTCATCTACAAACGCAGGTGAAGTACCGAAGGACTGGAGGGTGAAGAAGGTTATGGCAGATTACAATGAGATCTTGATCAAATGAGCTGATGGGCCGATGGGCTTTGGAGTGGCAGATCGAGTTTAATTTGGATAAATGTGAGGTGCGTTCAATTCTGGTCTCCCTGTTATTGGAAAGATGTTGTCAAACTTAAAATGGTTCAGAAAGATTGACAATGATGTTGTTGGGATTGGAGGGTTTGAGGGACAAGAAAAGGGTATACAGGCTGGGGCCGCATTCACTGGTGCATCCAAGGCTGAGGGGTGACCTTACAGAGGTTTCTAAAATCAGAAGGGATTATGAATCCCTCCATAAATCGAAAGGTATAGGGTGAATAAACAAGATCCTTTTCCAGTGGAGAGGAGTCCAAAGCTGGACGGGACAGATTGAAGGTGAGAGAGGAAAGGCTTAAAATGAACCTGAGGGGTAACTTTCTCACATGGAGTGTTTTACGTGTATGGAATGAACTGCCAGAGGAATCGGTAGATGCTGGTACAATTACAGCATTTAAAAGGCATCTGGATGGGTATCTGAATAAAATACGGTTTCGAGGGACACAGGTTTAATGCTGGCAAATGGCATCATATTACATCAGGATATCTGGCTGGGGTGTATGAGTTGGTCCTCAGGGCCTGTTTCCATGCTATACAATTCTATGCCTCTGAAAACGTACTTAAAAAGACATTTATTATATCAACTTATATAAAGTTGGTGGAGATCCACTGAAGGTGATATTAACTCATTTGGCAGTAACTTGTTCCAGGCTGGAAATGTTAAGGAGTATTTTAATTCGGAGAAGGAGCTGCGTAATCGGAAGGACTGAGAGAGGGTGTCTAGAAGCGAACACAACTCAGTCATGCAGGATTATTCACATTGTTTGACTTAGTGTTGTTTCTGGTATTCTTCCCTGCCCTTTCTCTTTGTCCTTGAATGATTTAGATGTGAACACTGAAGTCAATAGTGTGGTGCTGGAAAAGCACAGCAGGTCAGGCAGCATACAGGGAACTGGAGACTCTATGTTTCAAGCAAAAGCTCTCCATAAGGAATGAGCCTGTTCTGAGGAGCTGTAGTTAGTATGCTAGTCAGATGGGCCAATGGGCTGAGGAATGGAGATTAATTTCAATAAATGTGAAGTGCTGCATTTTGGAAAGGCAAATCAGAGAAAGACCTCTACACTTAATGGGAAGGTCCTCGGGAGTGTTGCTGAACAAAGAGACCTTAGAGTGCCGGTTCAAAGTTCCTTGAACATGGAGTCACAGGTAGATAGGATAGTCAAGAGGACATTTGAAATGCCTTCCTTTATGAATCAGAATATTGAGTGCAGGAGTAGGGAGGTCATGTTGCGGATGTACAGGCTATTGGTTAGGCCACTTTTGGAATATCGTGTGCAATTCTTGTCCCCTTCCTATCGGAAGGATGTTCTGAAACTTGAAAGGATTCAGAAAAGATATTCAAGGATGTTGCCATGGTTGGGGCATTTGCGCAACACGGAGGGACTGAATAGTATGGGGATGTTTTCCCTGGAGTGTACGAGGATGAGGGGTGACGTTATAGATGTTTATAAATTCATGAGGGGCATAGAGAGGATGAATATTTCAGGCACTTTCTCTGGTGTGGAGGAGATCATAACTAGAGGGCAAAGGATTAGGATGAGAGGGAAAAAATGTAAAAGGGAATACAGGTGCAACTTTTTCATGCAGAGAGTGCTGTGTGTATGGAATGAGCTGCCAGAGGAAGTGATGGAGGCTGAAACAGTTCCATCATTTAAAACGCTTCTAGATATGCTAGTGTATGAATAAGAAGGGTTTCGAGGGATATGGGCCAAGTGCTGACAAATGGGACTAGATTATGTTAGGATAACTGGTCGGCATGGACGGGTTGGACCGAAGGGTCTATTTCCGTGCTGTACATCTCTTTGACTCTATGGCTTAATTCTACGAAATCCATCATTTCTTTGACTATCACACCAGCTGGTAATATTACACCACAATATAACATTAACACTTTCATAGAGATTTTACAAAACATGATTTACACCCGACCAAGAAAACAAATAAATTAATGGGTGGCTTTGAAATATTTTGTACAGACGAGTGAGAATGTAAACCTGAGAATTTGGAGGACAACATGCCTGTGTAGGTTAATGTGGTCAGTGGATGGTGACGAAATGGAATTTGTTGAAAAAGCAAAGCAGGATGTTGGAAGAAATTTGGACAAAGTAAATGTATGGAGTTTACAATCTGATGTCGGACTGATATGGCGCGGGAATACAAGGGCCAGAGGTAACAGTGGAATGGATGGCTGTGACCCGATGATGAGCTGTGAGGCAGGGGGCTGGGTTTAGAAACTGTGTTACAGATGGAAACAATCACATTGGTGATGATGTAGATTGAACTGATCTCAGGCTCCATTATGAAACCACCAGCCAACAGGCTTCACACAGAGTCAGTTCCCACTGAGCTCGGTGGAGTCAGTGAAAGGCACAAAACCTTTTTCAAAGAAGCACGGAGGTTATTGGCTCATCTGCCACATCCTATTCCCGAGCTTCAGAGCCATACGACCGCCGAGCCCTCTGATTGGGCGTTGGATTCCCCATCAATACTACAGCTGATTGGAGAATAAAGTGTGATATCAGCATCAGGAATGGAGGGGAGTGGGGGGAGTGGTGTGGAACTCAACAAGGTTTTGCTGAAAATACATTTGTAATCAAAAGTTGGAGTTGAAACTTCTCTTTTATTTACTTTTATTGAAATGTGTGGATCAGAGAATTCCAGTGAACAGGAGCCTGACATTGCTGTTCACCCTGCAGTGAACAATGGTCCTTTCCTCCAGGTCTTTTTAAAAATGTATCCGGGTTACTTGCTGTGAACTGACTGCTGGGAATGAGTCTTTTTTTTTGCACGCCTAATTCCTCTTTTGATTACGTTTTTATCAGTCCTTGCCCATTTGAAAGGGAGTGTTGTCATGTTGCTGCTCCTCCTTCTCCTTTTGGGCCATTCCTCGCCTGAACTCCTCATTCCATTATCTGCTGCATCTCATATTGACTCTCAGTTACTTGGATTTATTCACCAATTGAATTATTTTTATAACTGGATATTTCACTGCATTCTTTAACTGGTCTCTGAAGTTTTTCTGTGTCACCACATAAATCACTGCATTGGTGCAGCAACTGAGATTCCGCAGCATATATGCAACTTGTTCAAAGAGATAAAAGTCATTCACGTAATAACCGATATCATATAAATATATAATATACACCAACCAGAGCAGTATGAAGCTGGCAGATATAGCAAACAGTAAAGTCACAGAGTTCTTTCTGCTCTCTATCTCTGGGTCATTCTCTGTTTTTGTCTGACCCCTCAGTCCCTTACGCGCCTTGTTGGACTCGAAGATGTGTCTGACCGTCAGAACATTGAGAAAGAGAATCAAAATGAATGGAAGAAGTGGTGTTATAAATGATTCAATATATTTAAAACTCAACCACAAATGATCATTAAAGTAATTGTAACTGGTATAACAGTACCATGGAACATTGTTGATGATCCTTCCAGGTACAAGTCGAAAATAGTTGGGAATGTTCTTTACAGAAAAGAAAATACAGATTGTTGTCAGAACTCTCTTTGCAGTTTTCTCTGTGCAATACTGAGATTTCATCTGATGAAAACAAATGGCGACAAATCGATCAAAGGAAAAAGCGACAGTGAACCAGACAGAACAATCAACTGTGAAGTCAGTCAGGACCCAGTTTACACTACAAACAGGAGTGATGTCCAGGAAACACCGTGGATAATAATAGTAAGCAAAGCGAATAAGTATGACCTCAAAAATAATGAACAGTAGATCAGACATGGCCATCGCGATCAGATAGCGAGTGGTGCATGTTGAAAGACGACTCTTGTCCCCAGCTAAGAATGCAATCGCTGCTAGATTAACTTAAAGACAAAGAAAGAAAAAGAAAAGACATGAAGTTACTGATCAAATATTCTCTGTGCCGGATGGTTTTAGCACAAAAATGCATGTCATATTGCCTTAACCATTACAGTTATCACTGTCAAATGAATTATTTTCACTTTATAAAAATGTACGGAATCAAATGAGGATCAAATGACTTTAAGAAACATGATGTGTACTCAATATTTTTGGAGCAGTCAATAATTCATTTCTTCTGCTTTTCAGCTGACTCTGACTGGCTGGAATTGTTCATAAGATCACAACATCCAAACAAAACCACCCGGGATCAATGAAGAATGGGAGACACCAAACAGAGACATCGATTACAAAATTCCAGCACTCGGTTGTGGAGTCTCCACAACTCAGACTGCTTCCAGAATTGCACATCCACACTGCACAACTATGGTGCAGGGCAGCGAATACTTCCAGTGTTCAGGAATGGATGCCCTCTACAATGTGAATGAAGGAATGATAGGGCATTGAACTGCTAACCCTCCCAGCGCCACACTCCTTCCCTACCCCTTCCCCCCCCTCCCCCCCCGCCAACCCCGGACCCCCCCCCCACACACACACACACAAATTTGTACAGGATTGAACATAATGACAATCTGAAACATGGAAGTTTTCAGCAGGGAATCCATCCACCATTTCCCAGGTTGGATACCCCCTACAATCAGAAGAATGGTAATATTTGGTATGGCCTCCCCCCACAATGTTAAGGATTGTACACCACAGCCCCCACTCAAGTAAAATCTGAATTGTTGCAGCTTTGGTCATTGCAAATTTCCGGTTTGGAAATCATGAGATGAAGCAAAGCTTCCTGCCTGATATCTAGGCTCCTGCAGTTCTCCTTGTGAACAGAGATCCTCCTCCCAGATTCGGAGCAAATCCTGGGGTGAGTGATCCCCATGGTTAAAGCAGCACTCTCCATGGAGGTCAGCAGAATTCTACCCCAGCTTGTTCTGGCAGAGCCATGCATTGTACCATTGCTAAGTATCAGAGACTGCTTCTGAGCATTCAATCCAATGCCAAGCATTAGGGGAGGTGATGGCCAAGTGGACTTATCATATGACACTATTAATTCAGAGACTTGGGTCATGTTCTGGGAGCTGGGTTCAGTGTCTAATGAGAAAGTGAGGACTGCAGATGCTGGAGATCAGAGTTGAGAGGCTTGAGGCCTCATTCCTAATGAAGGGTTCTTGCCCGAAACGTCGATTCTCCTGCTCCCCGGTTGCTGTGCTTTTCCAGCAACACACTCTCGACTCCATGTCTGCTATGGCAGACAATGAAACCTGAGTTCAATAAAAATCTGGACTTAACAGTCTAATGGTAACCATTAAACTGTTGCCAACTGTCATGAGAATCAAACATCTTCTTTACAAACGTCCCTTTGAGAAGATAATCTTACATCCTACCATGGCCTAGCCGACAAGTGATTCCAAAAGCATGTGAACCTGGGGACTCTGACATCCATTGAATGAATAACAGAAAATGGAGCTCCCCTACACACAGCTAACTCCCCAGTATAGACAACTCCTCCTCTTTCTACAGCATCCCATTGAATGAATATTCCAACTCTGAGTTGATTGTCATCAATATGCAACGCCCTGAACTGAACCACTTTTGAAGATAAGAGATCCTTCACTTGATTCATCACAGTGTTCTGGAGTCGGGAACACCAACACATAGACCATGTCCCAGCACAGATAACTGAGGAAAAAGGGTCTGTCTCTTGGCTTTGAGAGTTTGGAAAGTCATTGAAATCAGCCAATTAAGACATGCCATGGACTGTGCTCTGGGATAACTGGTGCCCTGAATTCAGCAAGACCTCAGCACCAATCATCCAATCTTCCACTTAGTATATTTCTCCTGTTCTGTGCTGTACAGGAACACAAACCCCTTTTGGGTTCAGAGCTGCCTTCTTGAAGAGATGGGAATCACGATCATTTTTAAAAGTGCTCATGCAATGTAAGCTTTAGCCAGGCCACTGTTGATTGCCATGTTCTAATCACCATTTTGACGCTGTTCGAGATCTCCCATTTTGAATATCTGTAATGCCTGGAGTGCAGGAAATTCCAGTGTTTTGGGAGAGAAATTGCAGAAATGTTACACAGCGACAGTGATGATACAACCATATACTGTATTTCCAAATTGAAATGAAATCTGTTTTGAGAGGGAACTTGCATGTGACAGTGATTCTGTTCACCTGCAGCCCTTGATCATGGGTCGTGTGTTTATGTGGTGCTCTTGAAAGAGAGTTGAGGTATTCCTGGTTTGCATCTTGTCGGTGGTATCCATTTCTGGTCATGCATTGGTGAAGAGTGTGAGGACTGAATGTGGTGATTGGTTGTTTGTACTGCACAATGAGGAGCTCTGTGAGTGTTGCACTCAGCCAGATACGAGGAGGGCATTCCATCCCAGCCATAAGATCGGCTTTCTGGATGGAGGACAAGGATTGGATAGGGAGGCAGTCAGCGAAAGTGCCACAGCAATCAGGGTGTCTGACATTCAGCACTTTGATGGCCAGACCAGTTCATTCTCTTGTCAATGGGTGGCCCAGGTCATGCACTCGGTGATGGTAAAGTCATAGGAAGCCAATGGGAGATTGATAGATTCTCACTTTTTGAGACAGTCGTTACTTGGTGCTTGTGGGACGTGAATGTTACTTTCCAATTGTCAGTCTAAGGTCGATATTATCACACTTTATATGGACACAGATCTCTGTACTGTCTAAGAAGTTGTAAATGGAGCTGCATATTGCACGACCATGATGACAGGGGGATGGGCAGAAATGAGGCTTTTTTTATTCTAGGGTCTAGGACACGATCCTGAAGAATTCCTACAGAGATGTCCCATGGCTGAGATGATTGACCTTCATAACCATCCAGTCCTGAATTCAGGATTGATACCAAAACCAGCTTAATCTCACTCAATTCAGTTCTTTGACGGCTCGCTGTTTTGAATATGTGTCCATAATATAAGAGCCAAATGTTTCTTTTCAGTCATTAAAACGTAAGTATAAAAGTAGGCAAATATAATTGAGGAACAAGTAATAACTGTTTCTGTAAATGCAAGACAATCCTGAGTTTATCACATTTTGGATGAACGTGGCTGTTTTGGAATGTAAAATGCGAGCGAACAATACTGTGCAATGTATGATTGAGATTGGACACCTGGCAGAGTCCGACAGGTTGTCATTATCATGCAAAAGCTCACAGTTCTTAAAATGGCTTTGTGAGCTCTGTTAGTGACATAATGTGTACAGATGGCGGGTAAAATCAAATTAGGTCATCGTCTCATTCACAGTTTCCGTATTTAATGTATCAAGTTCTGTATTCTGTACTGTTTATTTTCTGTAATGTTTTTCAATACAATTATTGAATAGATAGATGAAAGATCATAGTTTCACAAATGATTGATCTAATCCGATTCAGAGGTGGAATACTGGCAACCAGTCCTTATTAACGTCGAGATAATGTATGAGAGGAGTCATGTCCTACAGCCTACCTAACATTGCTGGAAGATTAACCACTCCCAAAAATATTATTTAAGGAAACATTATATGTCTATGGAACAATTGATTGAATTCACATCATTGTTCTGTTATTCTGTCACACCTATTTATCCCCTATAAAACACTTCACTTTGTCAACTTAGTATCAAACATATTCAACCAAAGACTTTTTCCACTTGTAATCCATTGTGTTTCCAATCTTCATTGACGGCTCCATCAGTGAACAGATTAGAAATAAAATAGGTCATGTAAAAGAAGCATCACAAGGTTTCAGTCAAATTATGGTCCGAGTTACAACTGCATTCAAATCTTCCCTTTCATTCAGTTCCCCATGAGTTAAATTCGATCATCAGAGATTCTCCTTCTTGTGCAAGACCACTGGGCTGAATTGTTTCCCTCTTGTTGGTAACTCATACTCAGTGTAATTGTATTTTGACAGTTGTTCCCAGTAACATTTGGAGGCTAGGCCCACTGTTCACCTTTGGCTAAGAACCCAGACCCACTTAGAATTTTACAGAAAGCAGCTCACTGCATCACATTGCCACGGGAATCGGATGTTCCCTTCAGGTTATTGAAACACATTTAATTCAGCTCTCCACTGAAAGATATTCCCAACAATATTTACAATTGAGGTCATGGATATCCCCCCGTTCATGTTACACACTTACAGCAATGCTGCATTTACAGATACCTGAGAAAAGCAACAACACTGGGTCAGAGGTTCATACTCTATACAATTCTACAATGACACATTATCCCAGCACCATGAGGCAACAGTAATAACAGGTAATTCCCCATTCAGTACAATTCCACAATCAGTCAAAGCTTCATTCAGAGTGATTCCTGGAGATCTGGATAAACAGTACACAGCATTCGATCATTGGGTAATGTCGAGTGTGTATGAACTCCACATACAGATTTTCCTTTCTCAGTTGAGGACTTACACACAGAGGTAGTTTAGAAATGTTAACTACGTGGATTTCTATCACACATTTGGAAGTCATACTAACTTGATTATCTGCCCTCACAAAATTATTTCCACCAACATCCACTGACTAAGGGAAGGACACAAGATCATCAAGGTCATCTGCCCTTTGCCTCTCACTCCATAATGACCTGCTCAACCTTCCATTGCCCACCTGTTGGATGTAGGCTCCCATTTGGAGCGAGCTGCCCGAGCAAGACCCAACAACACAATCCCTTCACATCAAGGAATGGGAAACACCAAGTATCACTAACAGGTGGGTTGTTACAAAACCCATCTGGCCAATAGCAGGGACTGAAATCCCACAGAGAGAGAGTGGTCTTGCTAAACACTTTCTAGACCATCCATGACCAGTGCTCAGCCGAACTCCATCAGTGTGGCCTCGTTGTAAACCCATTCTACACAGTAAAGAGAAACTGACAATGCTGCACATTACTGAGGAGTCTTCGATTTACAAACTATTTGCTCTCAACACAGTGAGAACACTATTGTTTGGCATCGGGATTTGCTTTTCTAAATATTAATAAAATAATTATCAGTCAGAGAGCGGAAAAGAATCTGATATAATGCAGGGATTATACAAGCTAAATTGTAACAAGACTTACCAGGAACACCAACAATAGCAAGGATGGTGTAATATACTTTAGCGACCGTTTCCCTTGCCAGATTCATTGTGTTGTTTGCAAAACAACCTGTCCTTTCCTGCTGCTGTCAATCTGTCAGAATTGGAGATTTCTTTCGGAGTTGGAGCTGACCCAGTTCCAGAGACTTTATTTTATATTGTGTAGTATCTCCACTGGGAATCTGTGATTACGTCTTTTCTTAAATATAATTTCGAACAAACAGATTAGGACAACAAACTTATTTTAATGGTATGATATCATTGAAATTTAATCTGCATTTGATTCCCTCAAAGAGTGGATCAATCTGATCCTATTCGGGGAAAAATGTTACTTGCAACTTTTCTTCAAACAGCAATAATTGAAACATTATCTCTCTCACTACCAGTCTAATCAATAACCAAATATCTTCTGATATTCTTTTCGGTGAAGCCCTTCATTTTGCTGATGTTGTTAAATTAATTAATCCATCATATTGTTGAGCTCCTTGAGAGCTGTTCTACTCCACACTGTTATCCCACTGCTTTCCTTCTTAATTCACTTTTACAGCACATTTGGGAAATTCTATCTGGGAATGAGCACTGTTATACAGAACCTGAACTGATCCTGACCACAACAACAGCTGGATCCTACACTAGGAAATGTTTCCTCAAAAAAATGGAACAAACTAGAAAGTGATTCTGAACCTTCATTTCAGAATTACAGAATGATAGAATCCCATAGAACAGAAGGGGTCCTTTGGCCCATAATGCCAAAACTACACTAAATCCACATAAGTCCCACTTCCCAGCACTGGGTCATGGCCTTGAATGTTATGACATTTCAAGTACTTGCGCAAGTTCTTTTTTAAGGTTATGAGGTTTCTCGCCTGAACTACCCTCCCAGTCAGTGCATTGCAGACCCCGACCATCCTCTTGGTGAAAAGAGTTTTCCTCATGTCCTTCCCTAAACATCCTGCCTTTCAACTCAAAAGCATGCAACCATGTTATTGGCCCCTCGGCTAAGGGGAAACGCCTGTTTTCTGTTCACCCTGTCCACACCCCTCACAGCCTTATATTCGCTGATAACTGTTCCAAATACTGCAAACCCAGCTTATCCAGCCTCCCTCTTGACAGCGAAATTGCTGCAGCCCAAACAACATTCTCCTGAATCACCTTTGCACTTCCTGCAATGCGATCTCATCCTCCCTATGGTACATTGACCAGTTGCACACAGAATACTCCATCTGCGGCCAAACGAAAATGCTGTACTGCTCCAACAGGACCTTTCGCTCTTATAATCAATGCCTCCGCGAAGTGCCTTCTTAACGCCTCTATTAACCTATCTTGCTACCTTCAGGGATTTTTTTTGAGAAGCACCTCAAGATGGATTAGGTCCTTTGATGTTCCCAGTGTGCTACCATTCGTTGCGTACTGCCTTGTCTTGTAACTTCTGCCGAAGTCATGAGTTCAATTTATTCGGGTTAAATTCCATCTGCCACTACTCTGTCCATCTCACCTATCCGATCAATATGACTATTTCTGTCCACAACCTAAGACGATTTTCCTCACTGCCAAACACCCAGGGAATATTTGTATCATCTGCAAATGTACTTATCATCGCCAACCCTCTTTCCTGCTCCCTCCCCCCAATACACATGCACACACGTTCACATCAATATCATTTATGATTATTATAACCAATAAGTGACCCAGCACTAATCCCTGTGGTCCACCACTAGACGCCAGTTTCCACTTACACAGCCTTCTACCAACACGACCTGCCTCCTCTAACTGCAGCAATCTTGGAGTCAAACAGCCAATTTACTCTGGAAGACATGTGTTTTTATTTTAATTGTCAATCTGCCATGTGGGGCCTTGTTAAAGGCTTTGCGAAATCCATACAAACCAGATCAATTCCCTACCCTCATCTACAGACTTAATCACCTCCTCTTAAAACTTCACCGGATTTGTGAGGAATTCCCCCCTTCCCTCTGACAGAGCTGTGCTGATTACACATGGTCAAGTCTTGCCTCTCAAAATGCATTCTCTCCTTCGGCACTTCCTCCAATAGTTTCCCAGACACCAATGTGACAATCACAAGTGGAGAAACATCAGCTGCCCTCCAGTCCTCTGGCATTTCCCCAGTGAGCAGAGAGGAATTAAAAGTGTGGGACAGAGTTCTCCCTAGTCTCTTTGGTTACAATTCCCCCAGATCTTGGGGTTTGTCCTATTTAAGCTCAATAAACCTACAATACCATTTCGCATCATCCACAAATCTGCTCAATAGAGACTGACACTGAGATTGTTGTTTTGTTTTTCACATTATTTCTTCCTAGTGTTGTTCCCATCCTAACTGATGCGTGGAAACATGTACTCCCTAATTTCTGGTTTTCAATTCCAACATTTCATATGAGCATATTCCAAATTCCTTTGAAAGTCAGTGATCGACAAAGTTCTTAACAAAACTATCACAATGTGGTAGATTATATCAGGTATTTTTCACATGCACATATTACACGTGTGTGCACAGACACAAGCATATCACACACGTGTCAATTATTTTTCGGCCTTTCTACTTAACATCTGCCTCTCCATGGGAAAACAATTCCCTCTTCTCATCCATACTTTCTTTAAACTTCCCACTGAGTAAGTACACTCACCCATCTCAATCGAAGCAAACTGGACTGTCTCACCATTATTCATAGGAAACACAGGTTAATGTAGCTGAGAGACCCCACTTCCTCCATCTGTATTCACATTTGCTCGAAACCAAATCGAAGCAAATTAACATTGCACCCAACATTACTTTGTATTTACAACAGAAATATGCAACAGAGTTGGATTCGAATTCAGTCAGGAAGCCAGCCATTGAGTTGCGTGATGTTCAGACACTTCAGAAGTATCATGACCTCGGTCAAATCTTATCAATGACAGATGACAGAACTATTCCTTTAAATATGTGGACTTATGACTCTCATGTTGAGCGTTTATTGTTGCCAGTTGTTGTAAAAACCCACCAGGTACTCTAATGCACTTCAGGGAAAGTAAACTGCTGACATGATCTGATTTGACTACAAGTGACTCCAAACCCACAGAAATTGATTCGGGTTAGAGGTCAGCCATCTAAGCTCCAAAGCCTCCCTGCGTAAATACATGAATATTGTGACCTAGGCCGAACTACCTTTAGTGACTGACCTTCTCTCAATCATAATGTCATAAGTCACAATGTTCACCGATAAACGCACAATGTTTGGCAGCATTCATAACTACCCAGATACTCCATGTTACAATGCAGCATGATCCTGGCAAATTCCAGCTCTGGACTGACAAGTGGCAATTAATGTTTGTGCCCCACAAATGCCAAGCAATTACCATCTCCAATAAGAGATCATCTAACTAATGCCTCTTTCCATTCAGAGGCTTTGCTGATACTGTATCCCCTACGATTAACAACCTGGGAGTTACTATTGAGCTGAAAATGAACTGGACTTACAATATGAATACTGTGACTACACACACAGGTCAGAGGGTAAGAACACTGCAGTGGCGAAAGCATTGTGTGACACTGCAAGTCTCTTCACTATCTACATGGCACTCATCAGGAAAGTGATGGACTACTCCCCACTTGTCTGGACACGTGTATACCCAACAACCCTCACCAAATGGGATACCAGCATGAGCAAGCAGTCATATAAAACCACTATGCTGCATACACTTGAAATCTAACCTGGAAACATAAACTGCTGGAGAATTTCAGCAAACCTGGCAGCATCTGTGGAGAGAAATAAAGCGTTAAACTTTTGAAATCAATATAACTCTTCCTCTGAACATTTCTAGAGAGTAGTTATTAATTCCACCAGAGACATTCATTCTCTTTCTCTTATCACAGTTATATCATGCCCACTGAGTTTCTCCAGCACTTTGTTTTTTTTAACACTAGATAATCAATTTTTTTGGCACCACATCTATAAACATGCTGGTGTTCATCAGCAGCATTGTGTCTCGTTGACAACACATTCTGCAGAAATTCACCAGTGCACCTTAGAAAGCATCTTCCAAATCCAAGATCACTGCTATCCTAAAGACAAGGGCAGTAGTGATTGGGACCACCACCACCTGTATATTCCCTTCCAAACCACTCAACATCCTGACTTGGATTTTTTTTTTTGGTCAGTAAAATCCCCATAGTCCCAGTGGAAGTGGGACGAGCCAACCAGATATCCCAACCCAAACTAGTCCCACCTGCCAGCACCCGGCCCATATCCCTCCAAACCTTTCCTATTCATATCCCAATCCAAATGCCTCTTAAATGTTGCAATTGTACCAGCCTCCACCACATCCTCTGAAAGCTCACTCCATACACGGAAAACCCTCTGCGTGAAAAGGTTGCCACTTAGGTCTCTTTTATATCTTTCCCCTCTCACCCTAAACCTATGCCCCTCAAGTTCTGGACTCCCCGACCACAGGGAAAAGACTTTGTCTATTTGTCCTATCCATGCCCCTCATAATTTTGTAAAACTCCATAAGGTCACCCCTCTGTATCCGACGCTCCAGGGAAAAAAGTCCCAGCCTGTTCAGCCTCTCCCTGTAGCTCAGATCCTCCAACCCTGGCAACATCCTTGTAAATCTTTTCTGAACCCTTTCTAGTTTCACAACATCTTTCTGATAGGAAGGAGACAAGAATTGAACGCAATATTCCAACAGTGGCCTAACCAATGTCCTGTACAGCCGCAACATGAGCTTCCAACTCTGTACTCAATACTCTGACCAAGACATGAAAGCATACATAACGCCTTCTTGACTATCCTATCTACCTGCGATTCCACTTTCAAGGAGCTATGAACCTGCACTCCAAGGACTCTTTGTTCAGCAACCCAGCACCTTCAGGTTGTCAGTCCTGATGGTGAAGGGGATAGAGAATTGGTCGGCCTTGCTATAGAGTCATAGAGATGTACAGCATGGAAACAGTCCCTAGGACCTTACCATTAAGTGTATAAGTCCTGCTAAGATTTGCTTTCCCAAAAGACAGCACCTCGCATTTATCTGAATTAAACTCCACCTGCCACTTCTGAGCCCATTGGCCCATCTGGTCCAGATCCTGTTGTAATCTGAGGTAAACCACTTCGCTGTCCACTACACCTCCAATTTTGGTGTCATCTGCAAACCTACTAACTGTGCCTCTTATGCTTGCATCCAAATCATTTATGTAAATGACAAAAAGTAGACGGCCCAGCACCGATCCTTGTGGCACTCCACTGGTCACAGCCTTCCAGTCTGAAAAACAACCCTCCACCACCGCACTCTGTTTTCTACCTCTGAGCCAGTTCTTCATCCAAATGGCTAGTTCTCCCTATTACATGAGATCTAACCTTGCTAATCAGTCTCCCATGGGGAACCTTATCGAAATCCTTACTGAAGACCATAGAGATTACATCTACCGATCTGCCCTCATCAATCTTCTTTGTTACTTTTTCAAAAAACTCAATCAAGTTTGTGAGACATGATTTTCAACACACAAAGCCATGTTGACTATCCCAAATCAGTCCTTGCCTTTCCAAATACATGTACATCCTGTCCCTCAGGATTCCCTCCAACAACTTGCCCACCACCGAGGTCAGGCTCATTGGTCTACCATTCCCCGGTTTGTCTTTCCCGCCCTTCTTAAACAGTAGCGTCACGCTTGCCAACCTCCAGTCTTCCGACACCTCACCTGTGACTATCGATGATACAAATATCTCAGCAAGAGACCCAGCAATCACTTCTCTCGATTCCCACAGAGTTCTCGGATACACCTGATCAGGTCCTGGGATACATCCACTTTTAACCATTTCAAGATACCGAGCACTTCCTCCTCTGTCATCTGGACGTTTTGCAAGATGTCACCATCTATTTCCCTCCAGTCTATATCTTCCATATCCTTTTCCACAGAAAAATACTGATGCAAAATATTCATTTAATATCTCCCCCATTTTCTGTGGCTCCACACAAAGGACTCCCTGCTCATTTTTGAGGGGCCCTATTCTCTCCCTCGTTACCCTTTTGTCCTTTATATATTTGTAACACCCCTTTGGATTCTCCTTAATTCTATTTGCCAAAGCTATGTCATGTCCCCGTTTTGCCCTCCTGATTTCCCTCTTAAGCATACTCCTACTTTCTTTATACTCTTTCTAAGAATTCACTCGATTTATCCTGTCTCTACCTGACATATGCTCCTTCTTTTTTTCTCGAAGAGCATGGCCTCAGTCATGCTTCGGTTTACCCTGGCCCCGGAGGCCTGTTCGAACTGGTCACAGATGCACATGTTTCTGTGCAGGATCAGCGGATCCGAGCAGAAAATCGCGGCATCGTCCATCAGTGAGTGATTAACAAGGCAAAAGGATTGATCAATTTCATTGGTTCATGGGATGTGGGCATCACTGGCTGGGCCCATTCACATTAGCCCTTGACAAGGTGGCAGGGAGCTGCCTTATTGAACCACTGCACTTCATCAAACTAATATTTTTGGAGAATCAGAATTTGTGAAAAATTACATTTGAGCTTTCTTTGTTTCTGCTCCCAATGTGATTTTTAACTGTTTAGTTTATACTGAGTTACGGACTGGAATCTCATCGATGGTCTCAGTGAGCTTATACATTGTAGACAAGAGACAACAGGTGCAGGAGTAGGCCATTCTGCCCTTAGAGCATGCACCACCATTCAAAATGATCATGGCTGATCATCCTTAATCAGTATGCTGTTCCTGTCTTTTCTCCACAACCCTTGATTCCACTATCCTTGAGAGCTCTATCCAACTCTTTCTTAAATGAATCCGGAGACTGGGCCTCCACTGCCCTCTGGGGCAAAGCATTCCACACAGCCATCATTCTCTGGGTGAAGAAGTTTTTGCTCATCTCTGTCCTAAATGGACTCCCCCCTTATTTTTAAGCTGTGTCCTCTGGTTCAGCACTCACCCATCAGCGGAAACATGTTTCCTGCCGCCAGAGCGTCCAATCCTTTAATAATCTTAAACGTCTCAAACAGATCCCCTCTCAGCCTTCTAAACTCAAGGGTATACAAGCCCAGTCGCTCCAGTCTTTCAGTGTAAGGTAATCCCTCCATTTCAGGAATTGACCTCATGAACCTACGCTGCACTCCCTCAATAGCCAGAATGTTTTTCCTCAAATTTGGAGACCAGAACTGCACACAGTACTCCAGGTGTGGTCTCACCAGTGCCCTGTACAGCTGCAAAAGAACCTCTTTGCTTCTATACTCAATCCCTCTTGTTATGAAGGCCAGCATGCTATTAGCCTTCTTCACTACCTGCTGTACCTGCATGCTTACCTTCATTGAATAGTATACAAGAACACTCAGATCTCTTTGTCCTGCCCCTTTCCAAAATTGATTCCATTTAGATCGTAATCTGCCTCCCTGTTCTTGCCACCAAAGTGGCAAGATAACCATACATTTATCCACATTAGACTGCATCTGCCATGCATCTGAACACTCACCTAACTTGTCCAGGTCACCCTGTAATCTCCTAACATCCTCATCACATTTCACCCTGCCACCCAGCTTAGTATCATCAGCAAATTTGCTAATGTTATTGCTAATATCATCTTCTATATCATGAACATATATTGGAAAAAGCTGCAGTCCCAGTTCTGATCCCTGCAGTACCCCACTGGTCACTGCCTGCCATTCTGAAATGGAGCCATTTATCACTACTCTTTGTTGCCTATCAGGCAACGAACTTTCAATCCAAGTTAGTACTTTGACCCCAATACCATGTGCCCTAATTTTGCTGACTAACCTCCTATGTGGGACTTTATCAATAGCTTTCTGAAAGTCCAGGTACACTACATCTACTGGATCTCCCTCGTCCACCTTCAGAGTTACATCCTCAAAAAAATCCAGAAGATTAGTCAAGCATGATTTCCCCTTCATAAATCCACGCTGACTCTGACCTATCCCGTTATTACTATCCAGGTATGTCGTAATTTCATCATTTTTAACAGACTCCAGCATCTTTCCCACCACTGAGATCAGACTAACTGGTCTATAATTTCCTGTTTCCTCTCTCCCACCTTTCTTAAAAAGTGGTATAACATTAGCCACCCTCCAATCCGCAGGAACTGATCCCGAATCTGTCGAACTCTGGAAAATAATCACCAACACATCCACGATTTCTACAGCCACCTCCTTCAGTACCCTGTGATGTAGACCATCAGGCCCTGGGGACTGATCAGTCTTCAGACCTAACAGTCTCTCCAACGCCAATCCCTGGCAAATACAAATTCCCTTCAGTTCAGGTCCTTCAGCCACTGTTACCTCTGGCACTTTGCTTGTGTCTTCCCCAGTGAACACATATCTGAAGTACCAATTCAATTCTTCTGCCATTTCTTTGTTCCCCGTAATATATTCCCCTCTTTCTGTCTTCAAGGCACCAATTTTAGTCTTAACCAATTTTTTGCCTTTCACATACCTAAAAAAGCTTTTACTATCCTCCTTCATATTATTGGCCAGTTTACCTTCGTACCTCATTTTTTCTCTGCATATTTCCTTAGTAATCCTCTGTTGTTCTTCAAAAGCTTCCCAGTCCTCCGTTTCCCACTTATTTTTGTTACGTTACACTTTTTCTTTTTTAACTTTGTATGTTTGTTAACTTCCCTCGTCAGCCACGGCCACCCATGCCTCCTCCTAGGATCTTTCTTCCTTTTTGGAATGAACTGATCCTGCAACTTCTGCATTATACACTGAACTATCCGCCATTGTTCCTCCACTGTCATCCCTGCTAAGGTATTGCACCATTGAACTTTGGCTAGCTCCTCCCTCATAGCTCCATAGTTCCCTTTAACACACCGCAGAGTGAGTTTCAGTCTGAAATCTAATTGAGGGATTGGGGATTAATATACAGAGTAACAAGTACCAGGGAATAAGTTACAGACAGGAGTATAGTCAAGGGGGACAGTGTTGTTCACAATTGATTAACCAAATCTGGGGAGTGAGAGGCAGACTTGAATCTAAGTGAGCAGTTTAGGGTAATGACATATGGAATCACAGATGCTCAGGAGAGAAATATGGGCTGGAATTTAATAGAGAGTTTGGGAGATTGGTTTTATGCATAGAATAACAGGTATATGGAGCAAATATTTATAGAATAACCGACCCAGGAGTGAGATCCAGGCTGGAATCTTATCGAAGGTATCGAGGTAGTTTATATATAGAATAACAGATGCCCAGGAGTGAGATACTGACTGAAATTTGTATCTTTTAGAATGGATTGCAGGTTTTGTTTCATTAATATGTAACTCCCAGAGCTTCTTGTAAGTCACATTCTTTAAAAGATGAAAGATTTAACAGACAATTCCGTTTGTTCAATGTATCATTTCGGTTGCAAAACATCCTGCTCCACAGTTACCTAATGAAGGAGCAGCGTTCTGAAAGCTAGTGCTTCCAAATAAACCTGTTGTACTATAACCTGGGGTTGTGTAACTTTTAACCTTGTCCACCCAGTTCAACACCAGCTCCCCGACATCAGAGTAGATTTAGAGAAGGGATAACACAGCAGGATGAGTCAGGTAAATAATCGCCTGTCTGTAAAGGTAACAGGGTAGTCCAGAGTTCTCGTGTGGCTATTCCTCTCTCAAACTGACATTCCGTTTTGAATTGAATTTAATTTATTTATGGTCACGTGTACTCAGGTATAGTGAAAAAGCGAATGTTCAGAGTTTGTGAGTCCATTCAGTATTCTAACAACAGTAGAAACTGTTTTGAAACCGGCTGATGCATGTGTACCTTCTCCCTGAATGTCGGGATGGTGAAAAACATTGCCAGGGTGGGATGAATCTTTGAGAAGCCTCGCGGCCTTTCCTTGACAGTGGACCTGGTAGATGGATTCTATACATAGGAGGACGGCCTTTGTGATTGTCCGGACCAATTTCACCACTCTCAATAACCGTCTCCAATCCTGAATGGGACAGTTGGATACATCCAGACAGAATGCTCTCGATGGTGCACGTATAAAGTTGGCAAGGGTATTGAAATCTCTCAGAGGAAAGCAGAAGTAGGATGTGATCTTGAGCACCAAAAATGAATTATGTTAAACAGGTTTGTCAACATTTAGAAGAACAATTGTTACAGGAGACTGTTTTGTCAGCGGCACAGAGAAGAGATTTAGCAGCAGCAGGCGCGAACCCGAGTGTGGTCTGTTGCTTTCTTGGTGCCAAGGTGAAGGACCTCTCAAAAGATTTGAAGCTGATTGTCAAAGGGGAGAGTGAGAAGCCGGAAGTTGTTGTATACACTGGGAGGAATGACGTCGTCAGGGGAGGGGTTAGGGCTTTGCAGAGTGAGTCTAAGAGCTTGGATAGAAGGTTAACGAAACAGAACATCACATGTAGTAATTTCTCGTTTACTTCCGGTCTCAATTTCAAATGAGGGAAAAACAGGACAGATAAATCAATGGCTGAAGAGGTAGTGCAATGTGCAGGGATTACGCTTCTAGGATCATCGGGATCTCTTCTGAGACAGAAAAGGCCGGTTCAAAAAGGGAGAGAGAGTTTCACCTGAACTGGGAAGGGACATATATCCTGCTGGGTTCTATTTCCAGAGGCTGTGAACACTTTGTTTTGGGGAGGGGGAAGGGTGGGGCTTTCCGATGGAACAGTACAAATGGGCAGAAAGATGAGGATGATTCTGAATCGAAAAAAAAAACCCCAAGTTATTTAGAAAAGGTTGACAACAGCAATTCAGACCCCAAAGTAACTCCGAAGAATTAAGTTGCATTTCTTTCTGTCCAGATAAGTCTGATGGACTCAGGGTGTGTATGGCATCATAGAACTCGCCTGTTAGGACGATTACAGAAACGTGATTGAGGCAAGGACAGGACAGTCTGCTCAATGTTCTGGGTTTTAGATGTTATAGGAAGGACAGTAAGAGAGGCAAGAGAGGAGGGAGAAGAGCAGTTTTGATTGAGGAAGAGTGACGGGGAATTAATATGTAGAGAAACAGGTACCAGGGTGTGAGTGACAGATTGCAGTATAGTTGAGGGGTACAGTGTGGTTCACAGTTGATTAACCAGTACTGGGGAGTGAACTACAGACTGGAATCTAACTGAGGAGTTGCGGGTGTTTACACATGAAATCACAGATATTGAATTACTTTTGTCCTTAGTGTAGCTATTACTGAGGGACCACTTAGTGAAAATCTATGGTTTGAAATGAGAAATAAGAAAGGGATGATCACCTTGATAAGATTGAACTACAGGCCCTCCAGTAGTCAGAGGGAAATCGAGAAGAAAATATGTTGAGATCTCAAATGCTTGCAAGAATAATAGTGTTGCAATAGCAGGGGATTTTAATTTTCATAATCGGCGCCATTTAGAAAAGTGTGGTAGGGAGAGTTCCAAGCATTTTGCTCCTGTCAGAGGGAGAGGCAAGTCTGGTAAGAATTGGGAACAATGGGTGAATAAAGGTATTGGAATTCCAGGCAGGAATAAAAAAGCATCATTTGTTAGATACAAACAATTATGATCAACTGAATCTCTTGAAGGATATAAAGAGTATTGGAGCATTCTTAGCAAAACAATCAGGAAGGCAAAGAGTGATATGAGATAGTCATGGCAGATAAGGTTAAGGATAATCCAAAAAGGTTCTACAAAGACATTAAGAGCCATACAGCAACTCCACTCAGAGCAAGACCCCTTAAAGATTAACAAGGTTATCTTTGTATTGAGCATCAGGAGATGACTATTTTGCATCAATTTTTAATGTTGAGAAAGAAATGGAGGCTAGACAACTCAGGGAATTAAATATTGATGCTTTGAAAACAGGGACGACATTACAGAAGAGAAAGTGCTGGAGGTCTTCGAAAACATAAAGGTAGATAAATCTCTAGGACCTGAACAAGTATATCCTAGTACAAGGTGGGACGTTAGGGAGGAAATTGCAGGACCCCCAACAGCAATATTTGTATCATCTATGAACATGTTGAAATACCAGAGGACTGGAGGATGGGTCATGTTGTGCCATTGTTTAAGAAGAGATGGACGGAGAAGCCAGAGAAGTATAAACCTGAGAGTCTGACTTTGGTTGTGGATAAGTTGTTGGAAGTGATTCTGAAAAATGGGATTATATGTATTTTGAGGGGCAAGGATTGAGTAGGGATAGTCAGCATGGTTTTGTGTGAGGAAACTCATGTCTCACAAATTTGGTTGATTTTTTTGTTTAAGAAGTAACCAAAAAGATTGATGTGGGCAAAGCAATAAATATTGTTTACTTGGACTTCAGCAAAACCTTTGACAAGCCTCTGCATGATAATCGAATGAGTAAAGTGAGAGCACTGAGATTCAGGGTGAGCTTGCCAATTGGAAACAACATTGGCTTCATGGCAGGAAACAGATAGTGGTGGTGGAGGTATATGTTTTTGATGGGATGCCTGTGACCAGCGGTGTTCCAGGGATCGGTACTGGATCCACTTTTGTTTGTCATTTATGGAAATGGTTTGGATGAGAATATGGAAGGCATTGTAAGTTTGTGGATGATACCCAAATTGGTAGTGAAGTGGTCAGTGAAGAATGTTACCTAGATTGCAGAGATCTTGATCAATTGAGTCAATGGACGGTAGAGTAGCAGGTGGAGTTTGATTTGGAAACGTGTGAAGTATTGCATTTTGGTAAAACAAACAAGGATAGGACTTAATGTCAGCGCCCCGGGCAGTGCTGTAGAACAGAGTGGCCTTGGGGTTCAGGTACATCATTCTTTGAAATGTGTGTTCAAGGTAGACAGGTTCATTAAGAAGGCATTTAGTATGCTTGCCTTCATTGCCCAGACCATTGAATACAGCAGTTGGGATGTTATGCTGAGGTTTTACAGCGTGTTGGGGAGCCTCTTCTGGATTAATGTATGCAATTCTGTTTGCCCTGTTTCAGGAAGGCTTAAACAGGTGAGGGTTCAGTGAAGATTTTCCAAGTTGTTGCAGGGAATGGAGGGTTTGAGATGCAAAAATAGACTGGAAAGGTGGAGACTTTTCTCATTGGAACATTGGAGATGGAGGGATGACCTCATTGAGGTTTATACAACAATGAGGTGCACAGAGAAGGTAAATCACAAGGTCTTTTCCCTCAGTGGGGAAATAGCAAAACAGGGTCTCATATTTAAAGGTGGCAGGAGAAAGATTTAAAAAGGACATGAGGGGCAACTTTTTTACACAGAGATTGGATTGCGTGTTGGAATGAACTTGCAGAAAGTGATGAATGCAGATGCAGTTACAATGTTTAAAAGGCATGGAGGCATAGAGATGTACAGCACAAAAGCAGACTCTTTGGTCCAACTCGTCCATGCCAACTAGATATCCTTTTGGCAGCAATTGGCCCATATTCCTCTGAACCCTTCCAATTCATACAACCATTTACAGATGCCTTTTACATGCTGTAATTGTACCAACCTCCATCACTTCCTCTGGCAACTCCTTCCATAAATATACCACCCTCTGTGTGAAAAAGTTGCCTTTTAGGTCGCTTTTAAATCATTCCCTTCTCACCTTAAGCCAATGTCCTCTTATTTTAAATTGTCCATCCCCATCATGATTTTATAAACCTTTGCAAGGTCAAAACTCAGCCTCTGACACGCCAGGGAAAACAGTCTATTCACCTTCTCCCGAAAGCTCAAACTCTTCAACCTTCGCAACATCTTTGTAAATCTTTTCTGAACTCTTTCAAGTTTCACAACATCCTTCCTATAGTAGGGAGAGTGAAATTGAATGCAGTATTCCAAAAGTGGCCTTACCGAAGTCCTGAACAACTGTCACATGACAGCGCAACTCCTATACTTGATGCTCTGACAAAAGAAGGAAAGCGTACCAAACACCTTCTTCACTATCCTATCTACCTGTAACTCCACTTTCAAGGAACTGTGAACCTGAACTCCAAGGTTTCTTTGTTCAGCAACCCTCTCCAGGACCTTACCATTAAGTAGGTAAAACCAAGGACTGCAGATTCTGGAAACCAGAGTCTAGATGAGAGTGGTGCTGGAAAAGCACAGCAGGTCAGGCTGCATCCGAGGAACAGGAAAATCGACATTTCAGGCAAAAGCCCTTCATCAGAAATAGCGGCAGGGTGTCTGCAGAGTGAAGACGTAAATGAGAGGCCTTTGGGGATGGGGAGAAAGTAGCATAGAGTACAATAGCTGAATGGGGTGGGGATGGAGGTGATAAGTCAGAGGGGAGGGTGGGAAAGGTAGCAAAGAGTACAATCTGTGAATGGGGGTGGGGATGAAGATGATAGGTCAGAGAGGAGGGTGGAAAGGAAGGTAGGCATGTAAGACAGGTGATGATGGCGGTGCTGAGCGGGAAGGCTGGGGCTGGGGTGAAGTGCAAATGATAAAAAAAGTGAAATCCACATTGATGCCACGGGGTTGAAGTGTTCCGAGGCAGAAGATGAGGCGTTCTTCCTCCATGCGTCGGGTGAGGAGGGAGCGGTGGTGGAGGAGGCCTGCATTTCCTCGGCTGAATGGGAGGGAGAGTTGAAATGTTGGGCCACAGAGCGGTGGGGTTGATTGGTGTGGGTGTCCCGGAGATGTTCCCTAAAGCGCTCTGCTAGGAGGCATCCAGTCTCCCCAATGTAGAAGAGACTGCATCGGGAGCAACAGATACAATAAATGATGTTGGTGGATGTGCAGGTCAAACTTTGATTGATGTGGAAGGCTCCTTTGGGGCCTTGGATGGAGGTGAGGGTGCAGGTTTTGCAATTTCTGCGGTGGCAGGGGAGGGCCCCAGGAAGGGACAGTGGGTTTTTGGGGGGCATGGACCTGACCACATAGTCACGTCGGGAACGGTCTTTGCGGAAGGCGGAAAGGGGTGCAGAGGGAAATATATCCCTTGTGGTGTGCTCCGTTTGGAGGTGGCCTAAATGTCGTCAGATGATGTGGTTTATGCGAAGATTGGGAGGATGGAAGGTGAGCACCAGGGGCGTTATGTCCTTGTTGCGGTTGGAGGGGTGGGGTTTGAGGGCGGAGGTGCGGGATGTGGATGAGATGTGTTGGAGAGAAGGGAAATTGCAATCTCTAAATAAGGAGGCCATCTGGTGTGTTCTGTTGTAGAACTGGTCTTCCTGGGAGCAGATATAATGGAGGTGGAGGACTTGGGAATACGGGATGGCATTTTTGCAGGAGATGGGGTGGGAAGAGGTGAAATCTACGTAACTGTGGGAGTCGGTGTGTTTGTAAAAATTGTATCCCTCTTCATTTGTATAATAGTCTTGTGTGAAATTTTAAATTGTGTGCTCATTTGCATAATACATTTATCATCATTTGTATAAATTTCAAGGACATTAAGCTTGCTGACTTTACATGTTTGTCTTAGTGTGTAGTAACGCTTGTGTTCATTTGTCCAAATGTCTTGTGTTAATTTCTGGGACAAACTTGTAGTAATTTGTGCAAAGATCTTTTGTTAATTTGTCCAAAAATCTTGAGTGAGTTGGTGTTGTAACCGTGTGTTGTGGCTGCTCTGTGTTTGAAACTTCAGCTTTGTGGCTGTGTACATTCCAAGTATGGGTCCAGTGGGGGTGGGGGAAGGACAGGGACAGACTGGGGAGCCCTGGGCTAAACCATTGACCTGCTGATTTCTTCCACAGCCCTCTGTAATCGTATAAAGAACATCTCATTTCTCTCACAGTATCTGTCACGATGAACAAGGTTCGGAAAGCAGTGTTCTTCATGAGATGCTCTCTCAAACTTTCTTGCCACTATTGATGTCATAAGTCCATGCATGCAGATGCACCACTGCCCCCGCAAACACATTTGAGACTTGGATGGTATTATCGGGGGGATGGTTAGTATGTTTCCAAATGACACCAAAATTGGTGGTGCACTGGGCAGCGAATAAGTTTGCCTGAGACTACAATAGACCTTGATCAGATGGGCCAATGGGCTGAGGAGTGGTATATGAATTTTAATTCAGAGAGATGTGAGGGGTTCCATCTTTGTCAGGCAAATCGAGGCATGACTTATGCATTTAATGATAAAGTTCTCGGGAGTGTTTCTGAACAAACAGATCTTGGAGTGCAGAGTCATAGCTCCTTGAAAGTGGAGTCGCAGGTAGATAGGATAGTGAAAAAGGCATTTATTATGCTTTCCTTTATTCATCAGAGTATTGAGTTGGAATTTCACGTTGAGGTTGCACAGGGTACTGGTTAGGCCACTTTTGGAATGCAATGTCCAATTCTGCTCTCCCTGTTACAGGAAAGATGTTATGAAACTTGAAGGGATCAGAAAAGATTTCCAGGAATTTTGCCAGGGTTGGAAGGTTTGAGCTGTGGAGAGAGGCTATAGCGGTTGGGGTCGACTTTCCCTGGATCATCAGAGGCTGAGGGGAGGTTTCTGAGATATAGAAAACCATGAGGGGGCATTGTTAGAGTGAAGAGCCAAGGTCTTTTTTTTCGCCCAAGATGGGGATGCCCAAAACTAGAGAGCAAAGCTTTAAGGTGAGAGGCGAAAGATTGAAAAGAGAACTGGGGGGCAAGTTTTTTCAGACAGAGAGTGGTACGAGTATGGAACAAGCTGCCAGAGGAAGTGGGGATGATGGGTACCTTTCACCATGTAAAAGGCATGGGGATAGCTATCCCAATAGGAAGCGTTTAGAGGATGTTTAGAGTATGTAAAATTAATAAAAACCCAAATGTAGAGGCAAGTCAAAGAACAGTTTATTAAAACAAAATCTTTCGGGTGAGTCAGCATGACTGTCACCCTAACTACGGGACTTGAACACACCATCTCTCTCTGAACAAAAGGCACTGTAGTTTTTATACTCTTGATGACGTGTCGATGACATGTACAAAAAAAGCCTGTGGAAGCCCACGTTTGAGGGTTCGTTGTTTTCGTGCGCGTGCGCGGGGCTCTCTGTTCCAAATATTTCCTCTTCCGGTGAGAGGATTAGCATGGTCCAAAGTTCCACCTCCCCATCCGAGTTGTTGCATGCAGCAGGTGGGCCCAATCGCACACCATGCCACAGTCTGTAAGTACGAACCCTTCGTGTTCCAAACCCTTCAGTTTGTGTTTGGATTTCAATGTAAAACATCAAGTACAGGTCTGCAACAGCACTCCTGACAGAGACATTGTAATCCTCAAGGACATTCTGCATAGAATGCGTGTACAGTAGTTCGTGAACAAATCAAAAGGATGGAAGTAAACATTCTTAACCTCACCCTTACCAATCAGTCGGCCACAGATGCCTCTGTCCATGACAGTTGAGAAAGACTGACCACCACACAGCTTATGGAGACAATGTTCACCCTTCACTTTGATAACACCTCACATGTGCTGTGTGATGCCACCATGCTGAATGGGGTGCATATCTCAGTAGATCTAGCAACTCAAAATTAAACTTTCACAAGGCACTGCAGTCAATAGTGGGCAAACTGTATTCGAACATAATCTGCACCTGAATGGTCTGACAGACCCTACACTTCACCCTTACCATCAAGCCAGGGTTCAATCTTGGTGAATTGAAGAATGCAGGAGGGCCTGCCAAGGGCAGCACCATGAACAACTAAGATGCGTTGTTAATCTCGTGAAGCGGCACAACAAGATTACTTGTGAGTTAAACATCTTAAGCAGTGGTTAATAATCAGAGCTAAGTGAATCCACGACCAAAGATCGAAATCGCCGGTCTGCAGCTCTGTCACAACCAATCATGAATGACCATAGAGAATGGAACAACTCAATGGTAAAGGAGTTTATGAAAGTATAAGTATCCTTAATAATGGGAGAACCAGCACATCAACGGTCTACTTTAATCTTCCCAGAATTCGGACAGTGTAGTGTTTTCTAAAGCTTTCACTGCCTGACAGACCCTGGGAAATCCTTTAAGATGCTCGTTTGGCCTTACCACTTTCAGTAGGTGTTCTGACACCCCCCACCCCCGATGCCTCTTTTTGAAGTGTCTTTGGATTTAGCTTTATAATCAGTTATGTAAATCACCTTTGGCCGTATTATTATATTAAACACGGGAGACAAATGCTAACAGATATATACTGCTTTTTATTGAATGGTGTAACTTTTCCAATACAATAAGAAAAATGAAACATATCTAACAGAAGGTAACAAATTTTATTGGCTGATATCATTGAAACTATCCGAACATTCCCACGTGTAAACACAATTTTGAATTGAACTTCAGCAAGTCACCAGGGGAAGAGAGAATGAGAATTAACCTTTGTGCAAACAATACTATCGTGTTCCTCTTTGAAGGAGCGATTAGTTATTAAATTGTTCACTTTGCCACGTGCCTGAAAGTGAACTGTGGAATGTCATTCAGTATGTTGGAGAGTTGGAGATACTGAGGACTGCTGATACTGCTCAGATCGGCCAGGGCAATCAGATTTATTAATTTTGGGGCAGAGATAGAAATGGATGGTGCGGTGTTATGGGAACTAATGTTGGAGGTTACAGATGGAAGATCTCCCGACACAATAAGGCTGTCGATGGTCTTGGAGAAGACATGTTATAGAGGAAAGCAAAACCAATCATTCAGATCCGAGTCACGCGTTGCCATTTTGTTTCTTGTATGATCCTTTTGCTTTTATCAACTGTTCCCTGTATCAACTCAAAACTACAGTCAAATTTCAAAGTGAAAATCACTTTACATAGAGAGAAAGAAAATAAAGTAAGAACAGTTGTTTACTTCAACTAAGATAATATTAATGGAATTACAAAGAATATGGAAAATTCAAAGGGCACCAAATGTTTGTAAGAACATTCAAGAAGATATTGTTTTCTCTTCATAATGTAATTAATAATACAAACGAGAGTAACACAGTGCTGAATTATGGATTATTTTCGGAAAAGAAGCTGGAAGATTGAATGAAATAGCAGTGAGCGACTTAACCAGATGGCAATCAGATTGCAACTACATTTGTCATCATTATGGAAAGGGACAAAGATACAAGCTGAGCCGAGTATTGAACGTACAGGATTGAAGTGAAGAAGAGAATTAGAAAATCAACAAATTGATACAACAATGCATTGACAGGAAAAACCAAAGATATGTTATCAGTACTTCAACAAACACATTAACAAACAGCAGCAGGATAATTAAGAAACGATAGGGTTGATCTAGGATGTAAAGGGCATCGCACACTTAGATGTAGAAGATGGAGATTGTCAACGAGTGTTTGTCTCTGTGACTCTGTTTTCACAAAGAACTGGATGATGTAGGCAATCTAGTTAAAGAGGAAGAATTAATTATTAGATACACCACGCACAGTCCGAGCTGAAATATCGGAAATGTTCTCTGTGAAAGTGGATAAATTAAGAGGGTGATTGATCCTTCACCGGTTTAAAGGAAGTCAAACATGAAATAAGTGTCACACCGCAAATCGTTTTCTAATGCTCACCACATACCAATGATGTACCAGATGATTGGAGATCTGTGAACAATGTAGCTTGCAGCATTAAAAAAGATGGGCTATTTAAGCCAGGTCTGAATTCCATAGTCTGCATTTTTTTAGAATCAATTCTGACAGGAGAATCTGCCACTTGGTACAGTCGTGGGGATTTGTGGCCCAGTGAGGACTCGTAGTGGCGCAGGCAACATTGAGAGTGAGATGGCACTGAAGAGTGGCGACTCTCATTCCACTGGCAATTTGTGGTGAAGGGGAATTGTGCCTGTTCATGAGGTCCATTGCCCATGGCTCAGGATTTAACAAGGAGCAAAATTCAATGTCTAGTTTTTTTGTGTGTGTTTTAAGATGGCGTTGGAAAGAGGCAATGCTGTACAATACTTTTCTCTGTATTTTGAAACAAAATACACCTGCCAATGAATGCATCAATTCAAGGAAGGTTGAGTCATACTAAATGCCTTGTTTATGGACATAACATGGAGGATTTATGATGGTAATGCAGTGAATGTTGTCAACATGGAGTTTTGTAGGATAGTTGACAAGATCCCATTTGACAGAGTAGCCCGAGAAACAAACTTTTAAGGAACACAGGAGAATGTTGCCAGTTCAATCTAAAATTTGTTCTCTAAAAGGAAATTCGAGGTAATAATTGATAGAAATTTGCGTGAATGGAAAGTTGTTTGCAATGATATTCCACAGGGCTCAATTTTGGATAACTTTGCATTATTTATACATATTAATGATTTGGGTATCAAGGATGAAAGGTGGTTTGCAGTCGATGTAAGTATCACTGTTGTAGTTCAGAGTAAAGGTGATTGCTATCAAACGTAGAATGTTGTCAGTTGTTCAGTTGAGTAGGTGATGGCAAATGGTTCTGAATTCAGACAAGTGAGTGTTCGGCATTTGGGGAGGGTCAACTAAATTCAGAACCTCGCTCTGACTGAGATAATGATAGGGGTAGAGGAACGAAGACCTTCAAACATAGAACATACAACATAAAGCACAGAACAGTACAGAAAATACAAACCATTCTGCACTTGATGCTGTGGCAATCTTTTGTCCTACTCCAAGATCAAACCAATCTACATAGCCTTCATTTTATTATCATTCATGTGCATATCCAAGCAACGCCTAAATGTCCCTAATGAATCTGACACTACTACAAATGGTGGCAGTGCATTCCACGCACGCGCCACTCTCTGTGTTTAAAAAAAAAACAAGCTCTGACATCTCCCCTAAATATTCCTCTAATCATGAAAAATTATGCATCTCGTGATAGCTATTTCTGCCCTCGGAAAAAAGTCTCTGACTATTCACTCTATCTTTACCTCTCATCATCTTGTATACTTCTACCAAGTTGCCTCTCACCATCCTTCGCTTCAACAAGAAAAGACGTAGCTCCCTCAACCTTTCTCTAATCGAACACGAACTGTGGTCCAGGCGGCATCCTGGTAAATCTCTGCACCCTCTCTAAAGCATTGACAACCTTCCCCTAATGAGGCGATCAGAACTGGTCACAAGATGCCAAGTGTAGTCCAGCAGGATTTTATAGAGCTGTAGCATAACCTCGCAGCTCTTCAGCTCAATTCCCCTGATAATGAATACCAATAGATTGTATGCCTTCTTAACAGCCCTATCAACTTGGGTGGCAAGTTTGCATGGACACCAAGATCCCACTGTTCCTCCACACTACCAAGAATCCTGTCTAAACATAGTATTCGCCATTCAAATTCAACCTTCCAAAATGAGTCACTTGTGGTTTATCCAGATTGAATTTCATCTGCAACTTCTCAGCTCACCTCTACATGCTATCAATGTAATTTTGTAGCCTGCAACAACCCTCAGCACTATCTACAACATCACTGATCTTTAGCGTCAATGGCAAACTTACTAACCCATTCTTTCACTTCTTTATCCAAGTCATTTATAAAAACTACAAAGGTCAGAGGCCCAAGAACAGACCTCTACAGAACACCACTCATCACCAACCTCCAGGCGGACTACATTACATCCACTTCTAATCGTTGTCTTGTTTTGGTCAGCCAATTCTGTATCGAGACATCCAAATTTTCCGATATCCATCACCGCCTAACTTTCTGAATGTGCCTACCGTGGGGAATATTATCAAATGCCTTGCTGAAATCATATACACCACATCCCACTGCTTGACCTTCATCCACTCGTCTTGTCACATCCTCAAAGAACTCAATAAGGTTTGTGAGGCATTGCCTGCCCCTCACAAAGCCATGCTGACTATCCTTTAGCAAACTATCTTTTACCAATAAACATAAATTATATCTCAGTAACCTGCTTAAAGTAAGACTGACTGGTCTGTAATTGCAAGGGATTTCCCTATTTACCTTCTTGAACAGAGGAAGAATATTCGCCTCCCACAAGCCTTCCAGTACTATTCCCTTGGAGAGTGCTGATGCAGAGATCATCGCCAGAGGCACCACAATATTACTTCCTCTAATAATCTTGGATATATCTGGTCTGGCCCTGGAGACTTATCTATCTTGATGCTTCCCAGAATTTCCAGCACGTCCACATTCTTCATATCAATCTGTTCAAACATATTAACCTGGTCCAGATTGTTCTCATTATCAACAAGGAAGCAAAACCTCATTTAGAGGCTCCCTTCAGATTCCAGACACAATTTCCCTCCACTGTCCCTGATTGGCCCTACCCTCGTGCTGATCATTCTCTTATTCTCGCTTACATGTAGAAAGCCTTTGTGTTTTCCCTAATCTTTCACGCCGAGGCTTTTTCTTGTCCCCTCCTAGCTCTCCTCAGTCCATGTATCAGTTCTTGCCGAGCTACCCAGTAATCCTCTAAAGTTGTGCCAGATCCCTGCTTCCTCAGCCTAAAGTACGCTTCCTTCTTCCTGTTGATAGGAAGCTCCTCTGCTCTTGTCATCCAAGGCTCCTTCACCTTAGCGTTCCTTGCCTATCTCAGTGGGACAAAGTTATCCAACACTCACTACAAGTGCTAAACAGCCGCCACATTTCTGTTGTGCATTTTACATAGTACAATTGTTCCCAATTTATACTCCACCGCTCCAGTCTAACAGCAGTTTAATTTCCCCTCCCCCCAAATAAATACCTTCCAATACTATCTGGTCCGATCCCTCTTCATTGCTATGGTAAAGGCGAGAGCTCTGACACCTGGCCTGGCCCGTGCCTTAGCACCAAATCCAATATGGCCTCTCCCCAGTTGGCCTATCTACATATCGAGTCAGAAATGTTTCCTGGACACACCTGACACACCTGGCTCCATCCAGACAATCTGCACTAAGAAGGTTCCAACCAATACTGGGAACGTTGAAGTCACCCACAACAATAACTCTGTTACATCTGCACCTTTCCAAGATCTGCTGTCCGACATGTTCTTGCACCTCTCTGCTGCTATTGGGGGGTCTGGTAGAAAACACCCAATAAAGTGTCTGCTCCTTTCCTGTTACTGACTCCCACCCCTACTGACTCAGTAGACTAACCCTCCTCAACAGCCTCCTTTTCAGCAGCTGTGATGCACTCTCTAATTAACAACGCTATTCCTTCTCCTCTTTTACATTCCTCCCTGTTCTTTTTAAAAGGTCTAAACCCTGGAACGTTCAGCAACTATTCTTGTCCCTGTGAAATCCATGTATTTGTTCTGTCCACAACATGGTAGTTCCAAGTTCCAAGTCTTAGATCCATGCACTAAGTTCATCACTCTTATTCCTGACATGGCTTACATTGAACTTTAACACATCCCATTGTCCTATCAACTGTGTATCCTTCTCGACAGATTCTCTGCATTCTATTTTGCGCATTCAATAGCTACCCTCACCTCTGATCTCTCACTCTGGTTCCCAACCCCCCGCCATTACTGGGCTTGTATTAATAGAACTGCAAATTAAAATTACGTGTTTCCATAGCTGATGTTTTGTGTGCAATTCTAATCACTGCATTACAAGAAAGACAAAACTGTTATAGAGACAGCAGAAAGATTTGCAAAATGAAGAATGCAGTTAGAAGGATTGATTGGAGAAAGTAGGATTATTTCCCTGAGAGCAGAGGAGACTCAGGGATACCTTAATTGAAATGCAACAAATTGTGAGGAACCCAGATAAAGTAAACTGCAAGGATCCATTTACCTGAGCAGAGCAGTAATTTACAATATGACGCAGTTTTAAGATGATTGGTAAAAGTGGGTTATTGGAATTCACTTTATGTTGGACATGTACAAACTCAATTGTAACCTGAAAGGCTTCCAATCATGTGCTGCAAGGTGAAAGTAGAGTTGGTCTGTACCTTTTCTTCATTTATGCAGGCCCGCTGTGGGCTGAAAGGCCGGAAAGAAAAGCAAGCAAGCAAGAAAATAAAAAGACAATAAGGATAATAAGAAAGAGGCTAAAAGGGAGTGAAGGAAAGAAAGAAAGAAAGAAGACATTCTTCATTTGTAGAATGTGTTTAATGATCTCAGAATGTAGAACCTTATGTTATAACCAGTGTTGGGCGGTGCAGTGGCACAGTGGTTCGCACTGCTGCCTCGCAGTGCCAGAGACCCGGGTTCAAATCCTGCCTCAGGTGACTAACTGTGTGGAGTTTGCATGTTCTCCCCGTGTCTGTGTGGGCTTCCTCCGGGTCCTCTGGTTTCCTCCCACAGTCCAAAGATGTGCAGGTCGGGTAAATTGGCCACGCTAAATTGGCCGTAGTGTTAGGTAAGGGGTAAATGTAGGGGTATGGGTGGGATGCGCTTCGGTGGGGCGGTGTGGACTTGTTGGGCCAAAGGGCCTGTTTCCACAGTGTAAGTCATCTAATCTAAACTCTTCCTCTTGTCCGAAATATTGCAGCAAATATGTGCTGTGACAAAATTCAGAATTATAATTTGATGAAGAAGCAGAATATTGTTGCAGTAATTTTCAATGCAAGGCAAACACTGTTGCACAGTGGTTCAGTGGTTAGCACTGCTGCCTAACAGTGCCAGGGACCTGGGTTCAATTCCCACCTCAGGTGACTCTCTGCATGGAGTTTGCACATTCTCCTCGTGACTGTGTGGGCTTCCTCCAGGTGATTTGGTTTCCTCCCACAATCCAAAAATGTGCAGGTCAGGTGAATTGGCTATCCTAAATTGCCCACAGTGTGAGGTGCATTGGTCAGGGGGTAAATATAAGAAAGGGGAATGGATATGGATAGGTTACTGTTTGGAGGGTCACTGTGGACTTGTTGGGCTGGAGGACCTGTATCCATACTGCACGAAATCTAATCTCCAATTTAGTCTCATCATTGGACCAGATAACGGGAGAGATCATGGGACTCTTCATTTTTCATCAAAGAGAATAGCTTGTCATGTCAACAAAGAAGCAGCAAATCAATTAGTTGAATATTCTTTTAATATTGAGAACAGTGACCTGTTGCTACTGGAGTGTGATATACACATCTCTGAAGTATGGGAACTTGGCAAATATTGAGAGAAATAGAGTGCTCCACATCGAATCGCACAAATTTAAACAAAGTGACTGGATTGCGTTTTACTGCAGTTTCCTGTTTAAAACAGCAATGAAAATGGTAAAGGGATAAATTAGGACTTGCTTCAGCTCCTCTCGGAATTTGTTCTGGGTCACAGCATAGATGAAAATATTGTTACAGGAACTGAGTATTTGGAGCATATTGGTCGTCTCTTGAAGGATGTATTGTGGATCATTGAAGTCCAAGCTGTTAAAGTAACCCACACCAGTAATTCGCACGTAGAGAAACTGTATGACATGAGTGACCCATAGGAGGAGGAAGCTGAGTGAGATGGTGAACAGCAGGACAATGGATCTCCTGCGGTTCGCCATCTCTGGGTCTCCATGATTCTCTGAGCTCCGGAGTCTCCTGCGGGCCCTGCTAGCAACTAAGATAATTCGCACTGTCAAGGTATTGAGCAGCAGAATGAGGAGGAAGGGGAGAAAAGGAGTAAATATGTGATCCAGCGAATCGAAGGCCTGCCAAGCGGACACTGTGTAATAGAAGGACTTGATAATGCAGAACCAGGGCACCTCATCCACAAAGTACAAGGGCTCAAAGATGATGTAGAAAGGAGCATTTTTTGTAAAACTCAAGGAACAGACCATTCCTATGACCACCGATGCAGATTTCTCAGTACAATATCTGGTCTTCAGGTTCTGTAAGCAGATGGCCACAAAACGGTCAAAGGTGAAGGCCACTGTCAGCCAGACCGAGCAATCCCGAGTGGCAAAGATCAGCATAGTTGTGAGTTTGCATCCAGGAGTAGTGGACAGGACACTATTACGAAAGTAGATTCGGCCAATCCGATTGAGGATGCACCCATTGGCAATGACAAGGAAATCAGACACTGCGATCGCCACCAGGTAGAGTGAGATGCACCGGGACAGACCGCACCGTCCCCGGCAAAGGATTAAGATTGCCACCAAGTTCGCTGTAAGAAATTAAATGAGAAATAGTATAGGAACATACAAAAGATGCTGAATACACCACTCGGGCATCCTACGATATAAAAAGGGTATGGAGTTTCTACTTGAAAACCATTATTTTTCCACACCATCTATGTTTTTGACATATGATCCGTTGATTTATGCCATAAATGCAGTGTGGTTTGCGTCAGATGCCAAAGCCACGATTAATTTTTTGTGTGTTCTTGTTGACAGGAGGCTGAAATATTATTAAAAGAAGAGGAGTTTGTTGGTCATGTACAACAAGGCAGAAAGTGGAGTCTCGGACTAGTCAGATGGTTCTTTCAAAAACAACCATTTTCAGGATGGGAAAAATTGCCCCAATGTTGTGTAAATGAATCCATATGCAAGACCTATCCATCCAGAAAGGAAACACAATCAGAAGGACAGGGCAATGGATTTAAGGATAAGGGAAGAAGGATACTCCTCAGTTAGCGTGGGGTCACAGACTCAGCAGCTCTGAGCCGCTAACCCTGGGTTTGGTTACTAGTTATAGCAAGTGCAGACAGAGAGATAGGCCTTGATTTTCCCTGAACAGCTGCACAGGGAGCACAGCAGTTGTTGTGGATGATGATGGTGGTTGGTGGGGCAAGATGTGTAGGTAGCGGGAGATGGGGTGAGTGAGACATCAATGAATCTTTCTCCTTCTTCCTCAGGAATATATTTTCCCACTGACTTCCCACTATCCATGTTTGCCCCTCACTCAGTGCTGCCACCTGCAATCACAGGCATGGAGCAATTCACCTTGATCTACATCAACCACAAACCAACAGCACTAAACACTCACCTGGAGTCCCAAAATTCCAACTTGTCAAGTGAAAAAAAATCAATATTAACAAAACATGTTAACTTTGCACGGGATATGTCACGTCAGACAATGATTGAAAACAAATAATGAGGAACAAAGAAAATTACAGCACAGGAACAGGCTCTTTCACCCTCCAAGCCTATGCTCTTACCACCTAGATACTCTTATCTAAACCTGTTGCCTATTTTCTAAAGATCGGTATCCCTCAACTCCCTGCCCATTCATGAATTGGCCTAGGTACATCTTAAATGATGCTATTGTGCCCGCTTCTACCACCTTCGCTGGCAATGCACTTCAGGTACCCACCAACCTCTGTGTAATGAATTTTCCATGCATATCTCCCTTCACCCTTTTCCCTCTCACCTTGAACTCGTGACCTCTAGTAATTGAGACCCCGATTATGGGGGAAACATGTTTTTGCGATTCATCCTGTCTGTACCTCTCAAGATTTTGTAGAACTCAATCAGGTCTTCCCTCAACCTTGGTCTTCCGAATGAAAGTTGTCCTAATTCACTCTAACTCTCCTCATAGCCAGCGCCCTCCATACCAGGTACCATCTTGGTGAACCTCCTTTGACTCTCTCCAAAAGCATTCACATCCTTTTGGTAATGTGGTGACCAGAACTGTACGCAGTATTCCTAATGTGGCTAAACCAATGTCTTATACAACTGTAACATGACCTTCCAACTTTTGTACTTAATACCCTGTCCAATGAAGGAACGCATGCTGTATGCCTTCTTGTCCATTCTCTCATCTTGCGTTGTCACTTTGAGGGAACAAAGGACCTGAACTAGAAGATATCTCTGTATATCAATTTTCCCCAGGATCTATCCTTATATTGTTTATATTGCTCTTGAAATTGATTTTCCAAAATGCATCAACGGATTGAACGCCACCTGCCATTTCTCTGCTCAACGGTATATCTATGGTATATCCTGCTGCATTCTCTGACAGGCCCCTTCAGTATCTGCTCATTCCATCAATCTTAGTGTCTTCCGCAAACTTGCTAATCAGACCACCTATACCTTGCTCAAGATCATTTATGTATATCACAAACAACAGTGGTCCAAACACGGATCCATGTGGAACACCACAAGTCATAGTTCTTTATTTTTAGAAACTCATTTCCACTATTATTGTTTGTCTCCTGTTGCCCAGCCAATTCTCTATCCATCGAGCAAGTACACTGTGGACCGCATGCAACTTCACTTTACCCATCAGCCTACCATGGGGAACCTTATCAAATGCTTTACTGAGGCCCATGTATACGACATCTGCAACCCTTCCCTCATTAATCAGCGTTGTCACTTCCTCAAAGAATTCTATTAAGTTGGTAAGACTTAACTTTCCCTGAACAAAACCAGGTTGCCTATCACTGAGGAGCCCATTTATTTTCCAAATGGGAATAGATCCTACCCCTTAGTACCATCTCCAGCAGCTTCCCTACCACTAACGTCAGGCTCAGTGGTCTATAATTTCTGAATTATCCCTGCTACCTGTCTTAAGCAAGGGGACAACATTAGCAATTCTCCAATCCTCCAGGATCTCACCTGTATTCAAGGATCTGCAAAGATATCTGTTAAGGCCCCAGCTATTTCCTCTCTCAGTTCCCTCAGTAACCTCGGATAGATCCCATCCGAACGTGGGACTTGTCCACATTAATGCCTTTTAGAATATCCAACACTTCCTCCCTTGTTATGCCGACTTGACCTAGACTAATCAATCATCTATCCCTAACTTCAACATCCGTCATTGCCCACTCTTCGGTGAATACCAATGCAAAGTACTCATTAGGAATCTCACCCACTTTCTCTGAATCCTCCTTTGCCCTTGAGTGGGCCAACACTTTCTCTTGTTACCCTCTTGCTTCTTATATATGAATAAAAGGCTTTGGGATATTCTTTAACACTGTTTTCAAAAGATATCTCATGACACCTTTTCGCCCTCTTAATTCCTTGTTTCAGAATGCTCCTATATTAGGAAACATAACTTTGCCGAAAAAATACACAAATGTATAAAAACATATCAGCTCAAGCACCATGCAAACTCAACAATTTTCAACTGAAATCCCTGTTTTAAATATTTCTATAAGTGAATACAGGACCACAGTAGCAATCATTACTTACCAGTGAGAACTAACTAAAGTTTAACTCCAGAGTTTACATAGTAGATTGATTCATTCAATCAATCAATAGTATATTGAAATGTATCTACTATGATAATTGCAAAACAATGATTTATTTTTCAACACAGTGGTAAGAAAAGGACAATAATGATACTGATACACCATTCTGCTGCATATAACTAAACACATTTGATTACATTTCACTGGACTGATAAAAAATCTAAAAGATCAATGTGTGTTCAATACTATAAATTATTACTCATATTTCAGTGATATGATTTTCTGTATTTCTATGAATTTGTAGTGATATCTGTTAATGCACACCTTGCACTCAAAATGTACTATCTTTCACAATAATACACATTATATATCTCACCGATATACATAACCTATTTGAGTTTCCTTACATTCAAATAATAGGTAATATTAAAAAAGAATGAATCTGTTCCTGAAAGGCACAAGACAAAATATCCATAAACTTCAAAACAAACCTTATCAGGTTCCATTGCTTACCAGGAGCACCAATTGCAGCAAGAATGGGATAGGCAATGGCAAAGAATGGGCCATTTGCTGGTGCGTGCATGCCTTTCACAGACTAAAGGTATTAACAAAACTGTCAACATTAGCTTTGTGGGGCCGTCTAATCTTCCCTCATTTACTTTGACGAAGAGTCTCCAGAGGGTTAATTAAGATGCAAAATGCATAGCAGTTACACTTCAGTGAACAGAACGATAAACTCACTGTTTCATACCATTCTTTCTAAGATTGGAAATGAGGACGACTCCATTTTTCTTTTGAGCCAACAAATTGTGCATTTTCACTACAAATGATGACCATTGAGATCCTATCTGTATACTCAAACGATTGCATCACAAATTGCTATTTGCCAATTGCATTCTGCATATAAACTGTCAGATTAGTGCATGTGTTGCCTTTGTTGGTACTTGTATTGACATTAAGTTCTGTCATGCTACCTTACTATTTCAGCAGATTTATAGTTAAGTTACTCGAAATCACTGGCAGTTAATAGGGCAGGGTTTCCAAAATGGAAACCATCAGAAGCACATTTTTACCATCAGGAAACTACAAAAACTGCTGCTGTCTGAATAAAATACAAATGCTTCTGATTAAGATTAGGTCCACCGTTTAGACCATAAGACCATAAGACATGGAAGTAAGGCCGTTCGGCCCATCGAGTCCACTCCGCCATTCCATCTTGGCTGATGGGCATTTCAACTCCACTTACCCGCATTCTCCCCATATCCCTTAATTCCTCGAGACATCAAGAATCTATCAATCTCTGCCTTGAAGACATTTAGCGTCCCGGCCTCCACTGCACTCTGCGGCAATGAATTCCACAGGCCCACCACTCTCTGGCTGAAGAAATGTCTCCGCATTTCTGTTCTGAATTGACCCCCTCTAACTTTAATGCTGTGTCCACGGGTCCTAGTCTCCTCGTCTAATGGAAACAATTTCTTAGCGTCCACTCTTTGTAAGCCATGTATTCTCTTGTAGGTTTAGAACATAGAACATGGAACATAGAACAATACAGCACAGAACAGGCCCTTCGGCCCACGATGTTATGCTGAACTTCTATCCTAGATTAAGCACCCATCCATGTACCTATCCAAATGCCGCTTAAAGGTCGCCAATGATTCTGACTCTACCACTCCCACGGGCAGCGCATTCCATGCCCCCACCACTCTCTGGGTAAAGGACCCACCCCTGACATCTCCCCTATACCTTCCACACTTCACCTTAAATTTATGTCCCCTTGTAACACTCTGTTGTGCCCGGGGGAAAATGTTTCTGACTTTCTACTCTATCTATTCCTCTGATCATCTTATAAACCTCTATCAAGTCACCCCTCATCCTTCGCCGTTCGAACGAGAAAAGGCCAAGAACACTCAACCTATCCTCGTACGACCTATTCTCCATTCCAGGCAACATCCTGGTAAATCTTCTCTGCACCCTCTCCAAAGCTTCCACATCTTTCCTAAAGTGAGGCGACCAGAACTGCACACAGTACTCCAAATGTGGCCTAACCAAAGTCCTGTACAGCTGCAACATCACTTCACGACTCTTGAATTCAATCCCTCTGCTAATGAACGCTCATACACCATAGGCCTTCTTACAAACTCTATCCACCTGAGTGGCAACTTTCAAAGATCTATGTACATAGACCCCAAGATCCCTCTGTTCCTCCACCTGACTAAGAACCCTACCATTAACCCTGTATTCCGCATTCTTATTTGTTCTTCAAAAATGGACAACCTCACACTTGGCAGGGTTGAACTCCATCTGCCACTCCTCAGCCCAGCTCTGCATCATACCTAAGTCCCTTTGCAAACGACAACAGCCCTCCTCACTGTCCACAACTCCACCTATCTTGGTGTCATCTGCAAATTTACAGACCCACCCTTCGACTCCCTCATCCAAGTCATTAATAAGTTTCTATTAAGTCTCCGCTTAATCTTCTAAACTCCAGTGAATCCAATCCCAGGATCCTCAGCCGTTCCTCATATGTTAGACCAAACATTCCAGGGATCATCCATGTGAATCTCTGCTGGACACGTTCCAGTGCCAGTATGTCCTTCCTGAGGTGTGGGGACCAAAACTGGACACAGTACTCCAAATGGGGCCTAACCAGAGCTTTATAAAGTCTCAGTAGCACAACGGTGGTTTTATATTCCAACCCTCTTGAGTTTCTCGTGTGGCAACGTCATGTCAAACTTGTCAGCTGGAATGTGGTTTAGGAAATTAGCAGAAAGTGCACTGGTAATGCAGACGGGGTCAATTTAATCTGGAAAGAGTTTTATTCCAATGAGGGAATAACTGTGAAAGAGATGACTGTAATGCTGGCAGAGCCTATATTATAGAAGGCATGTAACACTGCAATAACAGTGTAGACAACACTCAGGGCGCAGACAGCAACAAATGCACGAAATAATGTATTGACCGATCCAGATGCCTTCCAAATGTTGTAATCGTACCAGCCTCCACCACTTCTTCTGTCAGTCTATTCCATACTTGCATCACCCTCAGCATGAATTTCACACAGCCCAGTGTATTGCATTTCCTGCTTTAAATGTGGTCTCCTCTACATTTGGGAAATGAAAGATAGACTGGGTGATCAGTTCTCAGAACACCTATGTCCTGTTTGTATCAAAAATACTGAGTATCCATTTTCCTGCCAGTTCAACCCCCCAACCTGTTCCCTGGCTGACGCATCTGTCTCAGGCTTGCTGCAGTGCTCCAGCAAAGCTCAGCACAAACGGAATGAACAGCATATCGTTTTCCGCTTGTACTGTGTCCTCTCCCTCTGAAGAGTGGAGTTTGTTTGCACTTAATGTCGTGTTCAACAGCTTTAGCACTTGAGCTGTCCCATGGTCTAACCCCAACATTTACTCATCAGGCCTTGTTATCACACAGTCCACTAATACAGAGTCCATTGTTAATCACTGACAGTTCCTATTAAGTTTTATTTACCCTCCTAGCCAGATTGTTATCCACTGTTTTTTTTTCTGATCAACTGTTCTTCTCTGCCTTTGAGCTGCATTCCCAACTGTCGTTTACTGCTTCCCTTCCCCATCTTACATTCTTCATAGAAGCCAATATTTTCTTAGCTCCCATTAATTCTGAAGAATATTTACTTCACCCGAAACCTTAAGTCTGATGCTGCTGCCAGACCTTCTCAGCTTTTCCAGCAGTTTTTGATTTACTTCCTGACACACAACATTTGCAGTTTTGTTTTCATTGATTAATTTGGAGTTTTGGGTTTATCTGGCAGTTGCTGTCACGAGTTAAATTGGTTCATTAGCTTAACCTGGGAGGATGCAGGTTCTGGGGTTTAGATGTTTCACTAAGATCAGGGAAGGTGGTAAAAGAGAGTGGGGGTGTGACATTGTCAGTCAAGGACAGTGTTGCGGTGGCAGTGGGTTGAACTTAGAAATAGGAAAGGAGAGGTCACCTGTTGAGAGTTTTCTAGAGGCCTCTGAAAAGTTTCAGAGACGGAGAGGAAAGGATTGCAAAGGTGATTCTGGATATGTGCGCAGAGAGCTTGGTATCGAAAAGCCATTTTGAAAGCCGGGTTACAGTTGAAACTCACATTTGTGAGCAGTAATTACAGAAGACAACCAATGCAGGTTCAGAGCTGAGCACAGAAAATCACTTCCTTTTTTTCTGGTGTGCAATCCATTTATCTTCTTTAAAACATAGTGATGAAACAGGGTTTATTTTGTTCATCTGCAATTTTCATCTCAGCTTAACTACTATTGGAAGTGTAAGATGCAGGCAGATTTCTAAAGGTGCAATAGTAGATTGTGAGAAAAGACTAGCCATCGAGTTTTTTATGAATTCTAATAGTAGACTATGTACTAGACTGGAATTTAATCCACCACAATTAATACTTTCTTTGCATGGGTGGGAAGAAAACTGGAGACAATCCCATCTTGTTCCTTTCCATTTCAAATACCTGCGTATTTATCCATATACACTGGGGTAGGGGTGGGAAATAAAAAAACTGTTATGATAAACCCAGACTGATTTAGTGTATATAACCGGTATACGGTATAATGTAACAAAATAAAATCTTTTAAACTTAAAAAAACTTAATGTCACGAGGAATTAAGGGCTACGGGGAGAATGCTGGAAAGTGGAGTTGAAATGCCCATCAGCCATGGTGGAGTGGACTCGATGGGCCGAATGGCCTTACTTCCACTCCCATGTCTTATGGTCTTATGGTCTTATGTGCGAAAATAACAGGGCAGTGTTATGGGGGATTTTAACTTTCCAAATATTGACTGGAAATGCGATTGTTTGAGTACTTTAGATGGGTCAGTTTTTGTCCAATGTGTGAAAGAGACTTTCCTGACACAGTAAGTAGAGAAAGACAAAAAGGCAGCAAATGCAGGAATCCAAAATAGACAGGTAGGAGACTGGAGGACACAGCAAGCCAGGCAACATCAGGAGGTACATAAGTGGACGTTTCAGGTGTAACCCTTTTCAGCATGTAAGTAGGCCAACAGGAGGTGAAGCCATATTGGATTTTAGTTCATGGAAGGAACTTGGCCAGGTGTTAGATTTGGAGGTATGTGGTCACTTTGGTGACAGTGACCACAATTCGGCGACATTTACTTTAGCGGTGGAAAGGAATAGGGAGAAACTGCAGGGAAAATGATGTAGCTGAGGCAAAGGCAATTATGATGCACTTAGGCAACATTTAGGATGCATAGGATGGGGAAGGAAACTGCAGTGGATGGGTACAACTGAAACTTGGAGCTTGTTCAAGGAAGTCGGAAGGCAAGTAGGAAGTGACAGAGCAAGGGAATTTACTAAAGTAGTTGAATCACTTGTCAAAAAAAGGAGGCGGCTTACATAAAGATGAGGCATGAAGGCTCAGTTAGGAGTCTTGAGATTTACAGGTTAGCTTGGAAGGACTAAAGAGAGACCCAAGAAGAGGAAGGAGGGGACATGATCAAGGAGAACACTAAAGCTTTCTGGAAGTATGTCAGGAAAAAAAAGAAAATTGCTTGAGTAACATTAGGGCCTGTGAAGTAGTTGGAAATTGTCTGTGGAGTCTGAGGAGATAGAAGAAGCGCTGAATATTTTTCATCAGTATTCATACAGGAAAGCGACAATGTTGTCAAAAAGAGGACTGAGATACAGGCTCCCAGACGAGACAGGATTGAGATTCACAAGGAGGATGTGTTAGCAATTCTGGAACATGTGAAAATTGATAAAGAACCTGGGCCAGATGGAATTTATCTTATGATTCTCTGGGAAGCTAAGGAGATTGCAGAGCCTTTATCTTTGATCTTAATGTCATCATTGTCTGCAGGAATAATGCCAGAAGACTGGAGGATAGCAAACGTTGTCGCGTTGTTCAAGAAGGGTAGGAGAGAAAACCCTAGCAATTATAGATCAAAGTTAAAAATCACACAACAGCAGGTTATAGTCCAACAGGTTTTATTGGAAGCACTAGCTTTCGGAGGGCTGTTTCTTCATCAGATGTTTGTGGATTGTAGAGTATCCATAATCACCTGATTAAGGAGCAGCCCTCGAAAGCTAGGGCTTCCAAATAAACCTATTAGACTAGAACATGGTAATGTGATTTTTAACTTTGTGCACCCTAGTCCAACACCAGCATCTCCAAATCAATTAGACATCAGCGAGCCTTACTTCTGCTGTGGGTAAAGTGTTGGAAAGGATTATAAGAGGGAGGATTTATAATCATCTAGAAAGGAATAAATTGCTTAGGGATAGTCAACACAGCTGTGTGAAGGGTAGATTGTACCTCACAAACCTTAGACTTCTTTGAGAAGGTGCCCAAACAGGTGGATGAGGGTAAAGTGGTTGATGTGGTATATATGGTTTTCAGTAAGGCATTTGATAAGGTAGGCTATTGCACAAAATACAGAGGCACAGGATTGATAGTGATTTAATGGTTTGTTTCAGAAATTGGCAGAAAGAAGACAGATGGTGATGTTTGATTGGAAACGTTCATGCTGGAATTCAGGTGCTGGTGATGTACCTCAACAATCTGTTTGGTCCATGTTGTTTCTTATTTGTACAAATGATCTGGATGAGGGCATAGAAGGATGGGTGCGAAAATTTGCAGATGATACTAAATTCGGTGGAATTGTGGACAGTGCAGAAGGATGTTGCAGGTTATAGAGGGACATAAGTAAGCTGTGGAGCTGGGCTGAGAGGTGGAAAATGAAGTCGAATGTGAAAAGGTGTGAGATGAATCACTTTGAACGGAGTAACAGGAATACACAGTACTGGGCTATCGGTAAGATTCTTGGTTGTTTGGATGAGCCAAATGATCTCACTGTCCAGGTTCATGGATCCGTGGAAGTTGCCACCCAGGTTGACAGGGTTAGTAAGAAGGCATACAGTGTGTTAGCTGTTATGAGTAGAGGGTTTGAGTTTGGAGCAGCGAGGTCATGTTGCAACTGTACAAAACACTGGTTCGGCCGTGCTTGGAGTACAGTTCTGGTGGCCGCATTATAGAAAGAATGTGGAATGTTTGGAAAAGGTGCAGAGGACATTTATGAGGATTTTGCCTGGTTTGGAGGGAAAGTCTTATGAGGAAAGGCTGAGGGAGTCGAGGCTGTTTTTGTTGGAGAGAAGAATGGTAAGTGGTGACCTAATTGAGACATCCAAGGTAATCAAAGGGTTAGATAAGGTAGACAGTGAAAGCCTTTTTCTTCTGATGGTAATGGCTAGCACGTGGGGGCATACCTTTGTATTGAAGGGTGATCGTCATAGGATAGATGACAGAGGTAGGTTCTTTATTCAGTGAGTAATAGGTGCTTGGAAAACACTAGAGCAGCAGTAGTAGACTTGCCAACTTTAAGGATATTTTAGTGGTCATTGGATAAAAATAGGATGATAATGGAATACTGTAGGTTAGTTGGGGTTCAGATTGGTTTCACAGGCTCAGGCAGCATTGAGGGCTGAAGGGCCTGTACGGTTGTATTGCACATAGATGTTGGGAAGGTGTGTTGCCGTTTTCGTTGCTGCCATTGAAGCCACAATTGGAATATTGTGTTCAGTTCCGGTAAACTTGCTATCGGAAGAATGTTATTTACCTGGAAAGAGTGCAGAAAAAAAATTACAAGGATATTTCCAGGTCTCAATGGTCTGATTTTCAGGATGTGTTTGGAAAAACTAGGATTGTTTCTTTCGAGTGAAGGATACTGAGGGGGGCTCTTGTAAAAGTGCATAAAATCATGAGAGGCATGGATAGGGTGAATTCATTCAGACTTTTTACCAGGATTGGGCATTTGCTGACTAGGGTGTATCAGTTTATGTTTAGAGGGGAAAGAATAAAAGGGAACCTGAGGGACAGCTTTCTTACATCGAGTGAGGTGTGTACATGGAATGATTTTCCAGCTTGAGGTATGTACAGTAACAACATTGAAAAGGCTTTTGGACAAATACATGAATAGGAAAGATCTAAGAAGGATATGAGCCAATTGCAGTGAAGTGGTGTTAACATTGATGGACATTTTGGTTAGCATGGACCAATTTCAGTCAAAAGGCTTGTCTCCGTGCTGTAGGACACTCCGACCCTGTGAGTTTATGACTCTACCTTCACTGAGATCTACTTTTTCGTTACCACGTGAAGATTTCTCTTTTCCCTGGTTTCTATCCCTCATGGTTTGAAATTGATTTTGGAAGCCAAACTTTGATTTATAAGCCAATCCATAACCGTCAGCCATTTTAGCTGCTAATCTTGCCTTTGAACTCTCTGCTCTTCCACATGAATTCTCATTCCAAACTCAATGCATATTTGATCAGGGTCCCTTCCTTAGTTTCCTGAAACATTCATTCTGGCACAAGTTCAGTTGCACTTAACATGGTTTTCTTCATCACCTCATATTCCCCTCTGACCTCCTCTGATCGAGATAAAAATACTTCAGATGCTCTAACCAATAGATTGTTTGAATCAACAAAACCCACATGGCAGCTGGCCATTTGATTTGTTTAGTCACCCTTTTCAAATGAGATGAAAAAGATTTCTACGTCTTTCTCATCAAATGAAAGCAATGCTTTGATAGAATTAAACAGATCCCCAAACAGCGTTTTCTGATGGGTTTGCTCACCCTCCCTATCTTCCCCACTCTCATTATCTTCCCCACTCTCATTGTCTTCCCCACACTCATTGTCTTCCCAACTCTCATTGTTTCCCACTCTCAGTGTCTTCCCCACTCTCATTGTCTTCCCCACTAAACTTACCTTTTATCTTCACCACCATTCTTTAAAGATAACTTTCGATGAATTGGCAATTTCGGAAGTTCAAACTCTTCATGGTCTTCTGTCTCTCTCCCCTTTCTCTTTTCTCTCTATTTTTCTCCCCTCTCTCTCTCCCTTTCTCTCTCTCATTCTCTCTCTTGCCTTCTCTCTCTCTCTCTCTCTCTTTCTCTCTCCCCTCTCTCTCTTTCTCTCCCTCTCCCTTTTTCTCTATCTCTCTCTCCTCCCCCACCCCACGCTCCCTCTTTCTCTCCCTCTCTTTTGCTCTTTCCCTCCTTTTCTTTTTGTTCTGCTAAAGCAACTCTTTCCTTGTCTTTTTCGTCTGCTTTAAATGTTAATTCAAATTCTTTTCCATTTCTTTTTCTCTTCCTCTTTTGCCTTTAACTCAAGCTGTTTCATTTTCAATCAAAGTTTAAGCCATTTCCAAAGAATCTGATACTGTTTGCAGCAAATCTCAATGCTGAGCTATTGCTGTAATTACCTCTTCTTTACTCACCGATGAAGATAACTCTAACTCGAGTTTCTCTACCAACTAAAGCAGCTTTGCCTTGTTCACCTTTTGTAAACCCGCCAAAGTCACTTCTTCCACCCCCAGGAAACACTTAGTTCACCTTAAATAATCCTCTGATCATCATGTATGTCTCTATTAAGTCACCCCTAACCTTCTTGTCTTTAATGAAAACAGCTTCAAGTCCCCCAGTCTTACTTCATAAGACCTCCCCTCCATACCAGGCAACATCCTAGTCAATCTCCTCTGGACTCTTTCGAACGCTTCCACATCCTTTCTGGTTGTAGTACTGTGGTAACCAAAAAAGTACATACTACTCCAAGTGCGGCTGCACCAGAATTTTGCACAGCTGCAACATGACCTCATGGCTCCGAAACACAGTCCCCGACCAATGTCCTGACCAATGCCAGTGCGCCTAAAACCTTCTTCACCGCCCTGTGTACCTGTGACTCCACTTTCCAAGAACGGTGTGAACTTCCTCATCCTTCTGTTCCACTGCACTCCTTATTAAACTCCATTTGCCATTTGTCAGACCACTTTCCCAGCTGATCAAGATCCTGCTGCAATTTCTGACAGTCTCCCTCGCTGTTCCTGATACTGCCTATTTTAGCATCTTCTGGAAACTTAGTAATCATGCCTTATACATTTCTATTTAAATCTTGTATATAGATAACTGATGACAATGGTTCTAGCACCGATCCCTGAGGCACTCCACTAGTCACAGGCCTCCAGTCTGACAAGCATGCTTTCACTATTACCCTCTACTTCCTACCATCAAGCATACGGTGTATCTAATTTGCCAGGTCACCATGGATTCCATACGAGCTGACCTTCCAGAATAGCCTCCTATGTGGAACCTTATCAAAGGCTTTGTAGAAATCCATATAGACTACGTCTATCAACCTGTCCTTGTTAGTCTTCCTGTACATTTCATCAAAGGACTCTCACAAATGTGTGAGGCATGATTGCCCATGTCCAAAGCCATGCTGAGTATTCCTAATGAAACACTATCTTTCCACGTGTATGCATATCTTATTTCTCAGAATAATTCCAAGTAACTTACTTACTACTGATGGTCGGCATACTGCTCTGTATCTCCCAGTTTTTATTTTTGCAGCCTTTCTTGAATAAGGGCACAACATTCCTTACCTTCCGATCTTATGGGACCTCATCCCTGGCAAACACTGAAACAAACATAACAGCCAGGGCCCACTGAATTTCTCCTCCAGCCTCTTGCAGTGTTCTTGCATACATCTGTTCAGGAGCTTGTGATTTATTCATCCTCATACACCTTAATATATCCAACACCTCCTCGACTCCTGTCCCCAAGATACGACCATAATATCTACACTTTACCACAGGGTAAAAAGGAAACCCATGAAGGTGAAAGAGAAGTTAAAAAGCTCCAGAGTTTTCCCTGCAATAAAGCAGGCCACATGAAATTACAGTGTTGGTGGGTGAGGAAAAGCTCTGGGAAGAATGGCTGCAGGCAAATGGGATAAGCCAGGGAATTTCATTGGAGTGGAAAAGAAAAAGAACAGTGATGGCTGAAAGGCTGCAACAGAAATTACAAACTGCTCGTTGGTTGGTTAATGAGGAAGTGTCAGATCTTTCTAATCTATTTACGTTTGCAGGTGAAGATTACTTGCACAGGCCAGGTTCAGTTGTGAAAGAGGTGACAGTATTATAGAACACAGAATCATGTCAAACATGATGTTTAGGGATCAGGAGATATGTAAATCAGAAGCAGTATTGCCAGACAAAATGCTAGTACGTGGAATTCACGGTGAGACAAGAAATGCTCAGTTACGTAGAGTGAGGTTAGAGTGTCCAGTGAAAAACGGAGAAGTGCCAATCGGAGTACTGGACAGACACTCAGCTCCAGGAATACTATTTGCCCTTGCTAACAATGCCATTGGGTCACACGTATGAGTACTGCCTCCTGTGGTTGAAACGCCAATGGAATTGAAGTCCTACAAAAGTGTATCCTGGGAATTTTCCTCACGATGTTCTTATGAGGTCACAAAGTCACCAGTTGAAACAGGAGAAATCAAAAGAATGCAGATAAGAAAGTTGAAGTAGAATTATCAGAGAGGATAGCGAATCAAATGTTTGAGACAAAACAGGAAGCAAGGGAGGACAATGTAGATATGTTTAGCTCAGAGAAATTAACTGAGTCACAACAGAAAGATGAAAAACTATAGCAATTGTATCGAAAAGCATACACGGAAGGAGAATCTGAGTGTATCCCTGGATTTTAGTGTATTAAAAATGTTATATTCAGGAGGTAACAGAGACCATTACATATTGGATGAAGTTTTTAGGGAAATTGCAGGGGTCGGAGTTTTACACACAGTGGTGGGTGTGTGGAATGCACTGTCAGCGGTGATAGTAGAGTCAGATACATTAGGTACATTTAGGAAACTCCTAGCCAGACACATGAATGATAGTAATGCGTCGGGTACGTAGGTTAGTTTAATTTTAGAATAGGATAAAAGATCGACACAACATCGAGGGTCGAAGATCTATATTGTGCTGTGTTGTTCTATACATAACAACCTTAACACAAAAGAGAGAGAGAGAGAGAGAAGGCCTAAAAACATACAAAAATCACAGGAACACAATCATTGCACCGGCAGATAAAGGCAGAATGACAGTATTCATGAACAACACAGATCATGTTCAAAAAACACAGGAACTACATGCAGATACTGAACACGTACCAACAGGGGGAGTGCGAGCCACACCACACCCAGCCAATGGAATAAATATTACACGATTGAACTTATCCAAAAACGGACTCATAACCAATACAGATTGATAGAAGCTGTAACCTGAAGGCACCAACACCCTATAATTTTCCAATTATCTAAGGTTTACTAATCAGATATACCACTTAGACCTATTGTGGCCATCTAGGAACTGTGTCACATAAACGTACAAAAGAATTTGAACGAAGCTAAAATATCTTTCCAGCGGATCCCAACACTTATTCCAATGATGATGATGAGATTACTTACAGTGTGGAAACAGGCCCTTCGGCCCAACAAGTTCACACTAACCCTCCAAAGTGTAACCCACCAGAACTATTTCCCTACAATTACCCCTTCACCTAACACTACGGGCAATTCACCTGACCTGCACATCTTTGGACTGTGGGAGGAAACCAGAGCGCCCACAGGAAACCCACACAAACATGGGAAGAATGTGCAAACTCCACACAGTCAGTGGCTGGAAGTGGGAATTGAACCCGGGTCTCTAGTGCGGTGCGCCAGCACTGCTAACCACTGTGCCACTCTGCTGCCCTATTATCAATGGAATTCCAAAACAGCAAAAGAAACTTAAACATAGACAAAGACAAAGTGATGCTTTCATTCGACGTAGCGGAACTCGTTCCCTGAATTGACAAAACGTTAGCCAAAGTGACAATACCTAACCTCCAGAAAAAAAAAACAGACCAGCTTGATATAGCCATTTCTGCCACAGGAAAATGTCTGCGACTGTTCCTCCCATCGGTGCCTCTCATCATCTTGAACACCTCCATCAAATCACTTCTTATTGTCCTTTGCTCCAATGAGAAAAGCCATAGCTTCCTCAAACTTTCTTCATTAGACATGCCCTCCAGTCCAGACAGCATCCTGCTAAATCTCCTTTGCACCATCTCTAAAGCTCGCACATCATTCCTCTAATGAGGTGACCAGAAGTGAACACAATATTCCAAATCTGCTGTAACCAGGGCTCGACAGAGCTGCAGCATAACCTTGCAGCTCTTAAACACAATACCCCTGCTAATGAAAGCCAAACAGCATAACGCCTTCTTAACAAACCTATCAGCCTGAGTGACAACTACGAGGGATCTATGGACATGTCCCCAAGATTTCCCTGTTCTTTCATTACTTTTGCTGTAGTCATGCGGAGGGATAGGAGCACACTATATGGAAAAATGTTCAGTTGGGGAGGGGAAATGACAATGCTACTAGGCAGGAACAGGGGGGCCTAAAGTGGTAACAGATGTTCTAGAGGGAAATGCGGGATGGATATGTGGAGGTGGTATAGGGAGCATTTGCTGATGGTGATGGATAGGTTTGTCCCACTGAGGCAAGGAAGGGAATGATAGGGCGAAGGAACCTTAGGTGTCAAGGGATGTAGAACACCTAGTAAAGATGAAGAAGAGTAAAGGACGCAAGGATTAGACAGGGCAGGAGAAGGTTACGAGATAACCAAGGAAGCACTGAAGAATGGATTTAGGAGAACTGCAAGCGGGCCTGAATAAGCGGAAGCAGGTAAGCTGAAGGAAAACTCTCGTGGGATATAACATAAAGTCAGAGAGATGGGCAGCAGGGAAACAGACCCTTCGGTCCAACTTGTCCATGCCAACCAGATATCCCAACGCAATCCAATTCCACTTGCCAGCACTTAGTCCATATTCCACTGAATCTTTCCTTTCATATACCCATTCAAATATCTTTAAATGCTTTAATTGTTCCAGCCTCCACCACTTTCTCTGGCAGACCATTCCATTTACGTATCGCCCTCTGCATGAAAACCTTGCCCCTCAGGTCCCTTTTATATCTTGCCCCTCTCACCCTAAACCTATGCCCTCTATTTCTGGATTCTCGCACACCGGAGAAAAATCTTCGTCCATTTACCCTATCCATGCATCGCATGATTTTACAAATCCCCATAAGGTCACTCCTCAAACTCTGACACTCCAGGGAAAACAACCACAGTCTATTCAGCCTCTCCCTATTCCTCACATCCTCCAACCCTGGTAATATCCTTATAAATGCTTTCTGAATCCTTTAACATTTCACAATATCCGACTGAAACGGAGGGAGACCAGAAAACAGTCTATCTTCCAAAGGTGGCCTAACTAATGTACTGTACATCAGCAGCATGTCCTCCCAACTCCTATACTTAATATTCTGACCAATAAAAGAAAGCAGACCAAATGCCTTCTTCACTATCCTATCTCCCTGTGATTCTACTTTCAAGGAGCTATGAACCTGCACTCCAAAGTCTCTTTGTTCAGCAACACTCCCGAGGACCCTACTATTAAAAGTGTGTGGAACACTTTTGCGAGGACCAAGAGGATGGCCAGAGTGAGGGTAGGGCTGGTCAGGGATACTGTAAGGAACTTGTGACTGGAGTCCAAAGATTATTGGAGGTCCTTAATAAATACGATCATTCAGTATTCACGAATGAGAGTGACCTTGATGTTTGTGAAAACAGCGTGGAACTTGCTAGTAAGCTCAAACAGGTTCATGTGAACAATGTAGGTGCGCTTAAAACTTTGAAAAATGTAAGGATAGACAACTCCACTGAGCCAGATGGGATCTACCCAAGTGGACTACAGGAAGTGTGGGAAGATATCGCTGCATCTTTGCATTCTCACTGTCCAATTGAGTAATGCCAGATGAAAGGAGGGCGTACATGTTATGTCCTGGTTCAAAATGGGGGATTAGGGATAATCCTGGGAATTACAGACCAGTCAGTCTTTCGTCTGTGAAGTGCAAACTATTGGACAGGATTCTGAGTCAGAATTTATGATTACTTGGAAAACCATAATTTGATTAGAAATAGTCAGCATGGCTTTGCCAGGAGCAGGTCATGCATCACAAATCTTATTGAATTCTTAGAGGATGTAACAAAATACATTAATAAAAACACAGCAGTGAATGTGGTGTACATGGATTTTAGCTAGATGTGTGAGAAAGTTCCTCATGGTAGGCTCATTCAGAAAGTATGTAGGCATGGGATGCAGGGAAATCTAGCTGTCTGGACACAGAATTGGCTGGTGCATAGAATACAGAGGGTGGTATTAGGTGGGAAGTATTCAGAAGGCGCTCGGTGACCAGTGGTGTTTTATTGGGATCTGTTCTGGGACCTCTGCTCTTTGTTAATGTTACAAATGACTTGAATGAGGAAGTGAAAGGGAGTGTTGTTAAGTTTGCTGATGACACAAAGGTTGGTAGAGTGGTGATTAGTGTGCAGGGCTGCTGTAGATTGCAAAGGGACATTGACTGGATGCAAAAATTAGCTGGTCAGTAGCGGATGAGTCACTTCACACTTTGGATTATGTTTTGGAAGCTCGAGTTTGAACACAGAATACAGGGATAAATGCAGGATTATTGGCAGTGCTTGTTCGTTTATCTTTTCTTTGTTATGTCATGGAGATGCTGGTGTTAGATTGGGATGGACCAAGTTAAAAATCGCAAAACACCAAGTTATAGTCCAAGAGGTATATTTCTAAGCACTAGCTTTCGGAGCACTGCTCCTTTGTGTTTGGATGTGTGTGTGTGATTGGTCGAGTGGGTGTGTGATTGTGATGGAGTAGACACGTGTGGGGGTGTGTATGCCTGGTTGTAAGCATGAGGGGTGTATGTGTGTGAGAGAGACAGTGTTTGTTTGAGAGAGAGTCTGTGTGAGTGTGCGTGTATCTGTGCATGTGTGAGAGAGTGTATAGTGTAGTGGGTCACTTATAGTGTAACATGAACCCAAGGTCCCAGTTTAGTTTATCCTCATGATAACCGACCTTGGCTATCTGCCTCTCCGCATTGCTGCATATCCCGGAGTCCACTTGGAGGATGGTTACCCGATGTTCTGAGACCAAATGTCCCTGAACGCTGAACTGGGCTCTGACTGGGAGGGAACATTCCTGTCTGGTGATTGTTGTGCGGTGTTCATTTGGCCATTGTCGTAGCATCTGCTTGGTCTTGCTAATGTCCTATGTACGTCAAAGGCATGCACACACTCTACAAAGCACACATGCAACCACAAAGGAGCAGTGCTCGAAAGCTAGTGCTTCCAAATAAACCTGGTGGATTATAAAGTGGTGTTTTTTGATTTTTAACTTTTACTTTGTTAGTAAGCGTACAATTTTTCTGAACGCATTCTGTGTGTCTTCAGTTAGTTTATTGGTTCTGAGTGTATATTCTGGTGCAGACTGTAAGGCTCATGTGGTTGTCATTGTTGTTGCTCAACTAGTGCAGTGTTTTGTCTCCATCTGTGAACTCTCTGCTGGTTGCTTGTCTAGGTAACATTTGTGCTGTCGGTTTTCCTATTATAGAGTCATACAGTCACCGAGACGTACAGCAGGGAAACAGACTTTGGTTCAACTCGTCCATGCCAACCAGATGTCCCAACCCAATCTAGTCCCATTTGTCAGCACTGAGCTCAAATCTCACTGAATCCTTCCTATTCATATACCCATTCAAATATTCTTAAATGCCGTAATTGTACCAGCCTCCACCACTTCCACTGGCAGGTGATTCCATACACGTACCACCCTCTGCATGAAAACCTTGTCCCTCAGGTCCCTTTTGTATCTTTCCCCTCTCACCCTAAACCTATGCCCACGAGTTCTGGACTCTCCCACCCCAGAGAAAAGACATTGTCCAGGTATCCTATCCATGTGTCTCATGATTCTATAAACCTCCATAAGGTCACCTCTCAGCCCCCGTCACACCAGGGAACATAACCACAGTCTATTCGGCCTCTCCATTTTGTTCAAATTCTCCGACTCTGCTGCACGGATTGCTTGTAAAGGTATCTTTTGCGTTGTCAGTTTTCCTGTTATAGAGTCATAGTGTCATAGAGATGTACAACACGGAAACAGACCCTTCAGTCCAACTCGTTGATGCCGAAACGATATCCCAATCCAATCTAGTCCCACCTACCAGCACCTGGCCCATATCCCTCCAAACCCTTCCTATCCATATACCCATATAAATGCCTTTTAAATGTTGCAATGTTACCAGCCTCCACCACTTCATCTGGCAGCTCATTCACGTCCCACTCTCTGAGTGAAAAAGTTGCCCATTAGATCTCTTTTATATCTTTCCCCTCTCACCCTAAACATCTGCCCTCTAGTTCTACACTCCCCCACCACAAGGAAAAAAAGACTTTGCCTATTTAGCCTATCCATGCCCCTCATAATTTTGTAAACATCTATAAGGTCACCCCTCAGCCTCCAATGATACATGGAAAACAGCCCCAGCCCGTTCAGCCTCTCCCAATACCTGAAATCCTCCAACCCTGGCAATTTCCTTGTATATCTTTTCTGAACTCTTTCAAGTTTCACAACATCTTTCCGATAGGAAGGAGACTAGAATTGCATGCAATATTGCAACAGTGGCCTAACCAATGTCCTGTACAGCTGCAACATGACCTCCCAACTCCTGTACTCCATACTCTGACCAATAAAGGAAAGCATACCAAACGCCTTCTTCACTATCCTATCTACCTGTGACTCCACATTCAAGGAGTTATGAAACTACAGTCCAAGATCGCTTTGTTCAGCAACAGTCCCTTGGACCTTATCTAAATTAAACTCCATCTGCCACTTCTCAGCCCATTGGCCTATCTGATCAAGATCCCGTTGCAATCTGAGGTCAACTTCTTGTCCATGACACCTCCAATTTTGGTGTAATCTGCAAACTTACTAACTATACCTCTTCGGCTGGCATCGAATCCTTGTGTCTCAGATGTAAATATAGTTCTCGTAATCTAAGATTGGTCACTGTTTGTGCTTGAGAGGAATTAAACAAAATGCCTGTTCCAAGAATGCAGCAAACCGCTTACTGTCATTGCAATGAGAGTGCGTTCTGTAACCAGCACTGAAGCTCCAGTTGAATGAGAAGAGTATTGTTATTTCTGATGCATCTGTTGGGTAACACAAGAATCAGGGGAGTACAGTACCTGCTCGAGTGAGCAGTTCTACATTCAAACCGGCAATGTTCGCTTCGTGTTAGTGTAAGGATATGGTGGGAAAGTGATTCGTGCTGCTGCCTCAGTTCCAGGGCCTTCGGTTTGATTCCAGCCTCAGTCAACTGTGTATGTGGAGTTTGCACATTCTCCCCGTGTCTGCATGAGCTTCCTGGAGGTGCTCCGGTTTCATCTCACAATCCAATGATGTGCAGCTTAGGGGCATTAGTCAGAGGTAAATATAGAGTAAGAGAAGAGGGGAATGGATCTGGTTGGGTTACTGTTTTCAAGTACGGTGTCGACTTGTTGGGCCAAATGGTCTGTTTCCACACTGTAGGGATTCTGTGATAACAAAAGCACTGATTTGAAGGAGATAGGGAATGAGATCGTGGTCAAGAGCTGGTTCAGAGATATCTGTCTGAGAATAGTTTCCTTCAACTGTGGAGATAGGCTCGCTGTTAGTATTTCAAAATCTCAGCTTCCAGTTGTAAATATTGTTCTACTGAATTATCTATATCTAAAATCATTGCCAACTCTTCCTTTCAATGTGAAGCATATAAAACAAACTAAGTATATTTGTTAAATGACTATCAATAATGTAACTACTTAGTTAACACAATTGACTTCCTGGAGCTTTGGTGCTAGAAATAGAGCCAGGATTAGACTTTAATGTCAAGTGTTTTGAAGAATACGAATACATGAGTACGTTGAAAAATGTACAAAATATCCATTCTCTGGTACAACCTTGGTTACAAAACCAGAATTAAAAACAAACGGCAGAAATAACAGAAAGCCAAAAGGCAAGCAAAACATCCAGACATTAAAGTTTAAGTGTTTTCTCCATAAGTGTGTTTGGAACCACCAATGCAGGCACACGGGCCCAGCCATGGCCTGGAGTCTTGGTCAGCCTGCGCGTCTGAGGAGGAGTTACACCCACCACCTCAGACTGTCAGGAGGCTGTTGCCATTCCACGCATCTCTCGCTGCTGTGCAGATGTCACTGATTTACCCAGAGCAAAAGGCTAACCATGCTCTTACTAAGGGAAGGCACAAAAGGTGATGATAATCCCAATACAGTACATTGCCTATAACCCACAGTGTCTACGTCTGGAAGGACTTTGTACATTCTGGAATGTGAACATATTGCAACCTGATAACAGTGAGGGTTTCAGTATCCCTCTGTTTGGTCTCAGTCAGGTCCCTTGTGCTGGACAGGTCAAAGTGTGACTTCACAGTGCCAGTGTGACCTCACCATTTACATCACAGAGAGATACCTGACATCACAGTTGGTTTGTAACCTGGCTTTGTCTGAGGCACGAGGCTGCACGAGGAAATCCAGGGAGGGCAAGGTCACTGCACTGACTGTGTCTCAGGCTGATCTGTCTGGGAGTGAGTGTGAAAAGAGAGAGGATCAAAGCAGCTTCACTTTACACAACACAACGCTGTGAAAAGACCATCAGGGAGGTGATCAGGCAGAAGATAATGAGGTTTGAAATTTTAATCTAAAATTTTTCCTCTTGCACTAACTGAGGTTGGAGGGGAAATGGGAATTAATGCTCCAGAGTTTATGAAAACAGCATTTAGAGTTTGTGAGAAACAGAGCTCACAATATAATAATTTTCAGTCTGAGTCAAATTCTGAAGCAGCGAATATTATTGAAACGCTCTTGCAAGAAGGGTTGACTAGCATGTAGCCACCCCGATCTAGAAATGACTCCACAATTTATACAGTTTAATTCTCGTTACTTCCCCGTTTACCTCATTGGCCTTCAAACGTATCATGTTTCCTTATTGTATTCTGCACCTGCCCAGCTGCGGTCCTCCCTTGCTTTCTTCTCCCCCTACTCCAGGCTGGGTGACCCTCACCCTGTAAGTGACTTGTCTGGCTTCAGTGTTGACAGGAGGGAAATTTATTGAGTTTGGAATATCTTGATGTTCTTTTTCAACTTATCTATTTGGCCATAACATCTTCCATTGTTAGCAGGCACATTCCATTCTTGTATGCACATTTTAGCTAACTCAGAAGAAACTATGTATCCCTTTACATATTCTTCATTCTTGCATGCACATTTTAGCTAACTCAGCTCTTTGCTGAAAGAATTATACACTGGTGTCGGTTAGTTCATTCACCTTGCATAAGCAATTATGGTTGCAGAAGTAATACTGCTTTATCTACATCCCACAGAGCTTATTAAAACTTGCAAATTATCCAGAACTGATTTTTAACATGGGTCAGAAATTTTAATCCAAAATGTAAAATTCCTCCTCTTACCTTGCCAATTCCTGCATCATTGGAGGATGATACTGAGACCGGAAGTGATGTAGTTGCTGTAAGAAGTTACAGCGTTTAGGAATGGTGTACAGGCTGGAAGATGACACAGTGATAGGGAGAGTTGCGGGAATCGAGGATATAACATTAATATGGATTGATGTAGGGGATGGAAGAATTTCCATATATGCTGGGAGTGGCAGGGATGGGAGGAGTTTGCCGAGATATAGAGGACAGGATTATCTGGAGGAAGTGACAGTGATAGGAAGATGTGTGAGAGCTGGAGGAGTTTTCAGAGATAATGGCATTTATTGATGCTGGAGGAGGTTACACAGATGGACATTGGTGCTGGATGAAATTACAGAATTAGAGAGGCTGTTGGGGTGGGGGAGATTAAAGTGACAGGAAGGTGTTTATGCAATGGAGGAGGCGATGAAGATAGGAAGTGGCGTGGAGGATGGAGTATACCTTAGAGATAAGGAATGATGTAGATGATCGAGGTGGTTCCATATATAAGGAGGGATGGAGTTGCTGGAGAATTTTACAGAGATAGGTAAATATGGAGGTTCCAGAGACAGAGAGAGATGTAAATGCTGGAAGAAGCTATGGAAGAAGGAAAGGATGTAGGTGCTCGATGAGGTGATAAAGATAGGGTGAGTGTATGTGCTCACAGTGGATACAGAGATAGGGAGATGCATTGTGGCTGGAATATTTGATTTTATTTATTATAGTCAGGTATACCTAAGGACAGTGAAAAGCTTTGTTTGTGAGCAGTACAATTAGATCATAAGAAGCAAGAGCATACAGACCATAGGGTGCTTTGATAAAGTAAAGCACAAAGTTTACATTGCACAAGGGATGCATGAAGCAAAATCAATATTCACAAGATCAGCTCGGTTTGACTTTAATGAAGGAGGTGGAAGAGATAAGATGCATGTTGGGCTGGAGGTTGTGACAAGATTATACAGAAATAGAGAGTTGCAGGGGCTGGGAGGAGGTGTATGGGTTGGAGAAGGTTACAGAGTTAGGGAGGGATGTAGCTGGCGTCAGAGATCATGCTGATGGGAGGGGAGAGGTGTCGGGGCTTGACCAGGTTACAGAGATATGGAGGGGTGTAGCTGGTGGCAAGGTCATCGGGGCGGCAGGGGATAGATATAGGGGCTGGAGGAAGTTACAGAAATATGGAGGCATGTAGCGAGGGTGAGAGGTCATGGAGGTGGTGGGGTAGGGGTCTTCGGTTTGGAGGAAATTCAAGAATAATCCAGAACTTCAGACTAAATTCCTGCCACAGCAGATTGCGGAATCTGTCCTGAATATATGCTTGGAATTAAGAATATACTGATAATGTTTTCATAGAGCATAGGACATAGAAGATTACAGCGCAGTACAGGCTCTTTGCCCCCCCTTTATTTACTTATAGCATCACTATTACAACATAACACTGCTACCTAGAGGCTAAACGAACTGGATTAAAGTAAATGTTCTAAATTTCCTTACCTTCCCTACCTGTCTGTTTTCTAATGTGCAGCATATGTGTTCAATCATTCAAAATTATATTTTAGTCTAAATGTTTAAGGACAAGTTTTAAGGCTATAGACTTTCTTGTTCTCTCCTTTTGTCATTTCATGACAATTACATAGCTTGTACAAGTGTAATTAGTCCATTTAGTTGATTTGTATTCTCAATAAGTCAAGTGCCTCCTCTGGTGAGTCATTATCCGTAGGATCAGAGTCTGAAAGATACTGGATTTCAGCATGGGAGTTTGGGCATGGAGGTACATGGGTAGACAAGGGTTGATTAACCAGATTCCTCTTTGGCTGAGGTGAAAAGCGATGCATGGTCCATTTCATGTATAAGCGGATGACAATGTATGTTCCTAGGATGAGATCAAGGACTATCAGTATGTCGCACATGATCCATCCGCACAGCGACCATAGCCAGCAGGTAACACTCCTTCCCATGGATCGGATGACGGTGCAGCAGGTATCTTCCCTGCATCGTGACCCATTTTGTTTATAACATCGGTGTCGTCCAAAATATCTTTTGAGAGATCATTGATGTAGGTGCAACACTGTGGACAAATAACTGAACAAGCGCTTCCTTCTTTAGCAAGGAGGAAATCTAGCACGGACCGATTCTGAAGCCTCATCATTCCGGGTCTCCTGTAACACTTTCTTCACCAGCTTCAGAGCATGTGCAGTTGAGTTGGCAAATCTTTCAATGTCATACGCAAGGTCACTTATCTGATCTACGGCCATCTCACCACCCGAGCCAGGAATAAGACCTCCCAGCAACCTGGACCACCAGATTTGTTGATGGTAGAAGTTGTGTAAGTCCCGTTTTGTATATCCTCTACCTTTTGTTCCACACTGATTCACGTGTTGGTGGGCGTTGGATTCATCTACTTCAGGTACTTCACGGTGGAGGGTGAAAAGTGGTACGGTGTGTACTAGAGCAAAATGTCCATGCCAGTGATTGGGTAAATATGGGTAGGCTTTGTTTTTGCATGGTCAATGAAGGCTAAAAGGAGTTCCAAGGGTACACTTCTGTGAGTGAATGATGAGTCCACTCAGAGCGAGAGCTGAATCTTGTAAAAGTTGGTGCTATCAAACGTCTGATTGTACAAGTGTATGAAACGGAATAGGTTTTTCCATCACAAATGAGGGATTGCATACGTTTGTGAGTCCTATTTATACACTGTACATCAGATTGATGGAAGTGTGGACAGGTAACACATAGATCGGGTATTTAGGTTGAATATTAGTAACAGAAGGAGAATTGGCAGTGCAGAGTACTTTTGGTCTTTCTTCATCTTTCCAGCTTGTCTTATTCATTACAGCAGCTACAGAATGCAGGAAACATGTGAATGTATTTCTATCAGTGGCAGTTGGTCAGATCGGAGAGGATTCCGTCGAAAAGATACAGTCTCGTGGCCTTTGGGACTGGTGATTTCAGTACTATGTGCTCAATACTACAGTCTGTACAGTTCATTTTGAGAGGGGAACAGACAAGTATTTCAAAGTAACAGTTTTCAGTTGACAAAGCGGATGAGGTTATGGAATTGTGCCATCTCATGATGACTGGCATAGAAGTGTTGCGAGGATGACAATAAGGCCAAGAGTGATGTTTGGATGCACAATGTGAGTAGTTTAAATGAGTTTCAGCTGGGCAGCTGCATTTCTGACTTCCAATGGCATTAGTACAGGTTTCATTTATACAGTCACATTGGGGTTCTAGTGGTCTGAGGTATCAAGATGGGTTGGTTACATTTGGGCGCATGTATATGGGTTGGGTCTTCATTGGATGCCTGTATCAGGACTAATACTAAGACTGTAAAGGTGATACAACCTTGCAATGTAACTTGTAGACACGTGGGCGGCACGGTGGTTCGCACTGTTGACTCATAGTGCCAGAAACCCAGGTTCAATTCTCACTTCAGGCAACTGTTTGCGTGGAGTTTACACATTCTCCCTGTGTCTGTGTGGGTGTCCTCCCACAGTCCAAAAATGTGCAGGTTAGGTGAATTGGCCATGCTGTATTTCCCGTGGAGTAACCTGAAGAAAGAAATGGTCTGTGTGAGTTGCTCTTCGGAGGTTTGGTGTGGACTTGTTAGGCGGAAAGGGCCTGTTTCCAGACTGTAAGTAATCTAACGTTGCATGTCCTTCTACCTTTAGTGCAGTTTCAATTGTGAGAGGAACGTTTCCAGTGGGGGCCTAATTTTTCATGACTTAAGTCTTTCAATAGTACGTAGTCACTGGGGTTAATGTCTTTAAATGTTAGAGCTATCTATTCTTCCTTCCCTGGTACATAATAGGCTTCTTTTACCTGTTGATGATAAGACTGCAATGCTTTGGTCAGCTTAATCAGGTATCTGTGCAGCTCTTCTGCCATGGCATATACATCAACAGGGTGTTGGGCAGTTAATGGTGCAGACAAGGGAGTCCTCAGGGGCTTTCCATGTATTACTTCTGCTGCCGAGAATCCCGTCTTTTTCTGTGTTAGAGATCTCATATTAAAAAGGACAATTGGGAGAACTTACAGCCAATTAAGTCCCGCTTCTTCTACCAATTTGCTTTGCTGACCTCTAAGGGCTCATTTGCTTTTTCTACAATTCCTGCTGCATGGTGGTGGTTGGCACAATGGAATTTTTGATTCAAATTCCAACTTGTGCATGTGCCTTGTTTAGCTCCACACAGAAGTGGGGGCCATTATCAGAAGAGACCATTTCTGGTATTCCAAATCTAGTATGATTTCCCTCACAGAATTTTACAAATAGTTGTTGCTGTGCAGTCAGTACAGGGATAAGCTTCAACCCATTTACAAAATCCATCGATTATCACTAAATAATATGTAGAACAATGACATCCAGGTAATTGCATAAAATCGAACTAGATAGTATCAAAATCTGCACTTGGCAAGGGAGTTTCACCTGGTGGACACTTTACTCCTTTCCCGGGATTATGCTTTTGACAAATTAGGGAATTTGCAGCTCCATGTTTTGCTTTTTTCTTGCAGGTGGGGATTCCACGAAGTTTGAAGAATTCTGTCCACTATTCCCTCCTTACCTACATGTGTATGTGCGTGAACATAATCAACTAGAATAGGCAGAAGTGATTCGGGCAAACACGTCTGTCCAACTGGAATAACCCAAAGCTTATTGTAACAATTGCATAACAACCACGGTTCATCCATCTATGCCTTTCCTCATCATGTGCGTCCCCCCGATGGGTCCATATTTGTTCGAGGTCAGACTTGGTCAGGGTGTCAGAAGAGGAAATAGGACAGTCTCCCTTTCGTTTCCTATTAATCATTCGATTAACCATTTTTTTTGCAGCAGAGTTGCTTTCTTGGCAGCTGCATCAGCGATGTTGTTGCCTTCAGTGACAACTGAAGTATCAGAGGAGTGAGCAACACTTTTGATAATTGCCAATTGAGAGGGAAGTTGAATGGCACTGAGGAGATTGGCAACACAGGCAGCATTGTTGGTACGGGTTCCAGATGAGGTAAGGAAACCACGCTGCTGCCAGACTTGAAAAAAATCATGGGCACAACCAAAAGCATCGTGGGAATCAGTATAGATAAAAATCATGGGGACGATCAGGCAGTTCAAGAGGTTCTTCCTGCACAATGTAGCGGGACTAATGGTAGAGCAGTATTTAAAGGAGAGAAGCCGATTTTGAAGCAATGAAATCTCATAGCGACTCAGACGAACCACAGTATGGTGTTGAGTACGTTTAGAGGGAAGCAAAGATACCGCTAAATGGGCGATATAGACTTCTACGTTTTTATGTGAAGTTATATTACAGGCAGCCATGACCATAGTATGATGGCGGGACCAATCTGGGTGCAGTTTTAAAATAATCATGCAGACGCCATGTGTAGTTTCATCTTGAATTAATTAAATGTGATCCCAGTAGAATGTCACAGGCTGTGAATACTAATTAGGCAGAGTTATAATTGTCAGCCTGTACAGTGGCCTAATCCTTCTAATTGGAATTTTACATTGTATTCGTTTGTAATTAACTTGCATTTCTGATTGTTCTAAAGTCGAACTGAAATACTATTCGTTTGAAAAACTAACAAGGTTTTGATTCTTTCAGCCGTACATCATTTCCATTCACCGTCTGGTTAAAGTGTACAAACTGGTTATAAAAGCAGCAGTTAGATTTGATCAAAATCAATGGCCTAAAGTTCACTTATCAGTGCAATTGTAACACTCCCAATATACAGGGACATATGATTCACTGGGAAAAGAGCATCGACCTTGGCACGTTGGTCCTCAGAGTAATGAGGAGGGTTTCAGTTGTATAAGGAACAAGTCCTGCACGGTTGCAGCCTGTTGGTTATTCTCCAGTTCCCTTTTCTTTGGGTCCACTGACGTTTCAGCTTCGGCTGTAAATCTTGACTTTCCTTTTTTTTCTATTTTCTCCCTAGCCAACTCCAATTTTGCTTCTAAATCATGTGCTTCACATCTGCGTTTTAGTTCTGTCCAATCTAGTTCAGATCCTTCCTCAATTAGTGGACTAATTCCCGGTTTTGTCTCGATGATGGTTGCATGGATTTATCCCATTTTTCCCTCGCTACCCTTTTCCGCGCTGATATGGCTTTTTTTCTGCTCACTTTCCTTTTTATTTTCCCAAATCCCTTGTTCAATTTTCATGAGTAGACTTAAATCATGTGTACCTCTTCGAGGCCAGTCCAGCATCAGAGGAGTGAGCAGAATATGTGATAATTGCTAATAGAGAGGGAAGTTGAAAAGCACTGAGGAGATTAAGCAACACAGGCAGCATTGAGGATAGACGCTCCTGATGAGGTAAGGAAGCTGCCTCTATTGAGGATCTGCGTCCAATATTCTCCTCAATAGGTTTTCATAATTAGGATACAGACTTACTACATCTGTTAGGGGACATTTGTCTTCCAACTTATCTAAGGTCGCATCCATATTTATACTAATTACTTTAAATCTTCACAAAACTGATGGTCTACAGGGGACTCAAACCCCAAATACTACAAGGGCCTCTAACTCCAATTACTAAAGGGGTTTCTAACCCAAATTACGACAGGGGCCTCTAACCCCACAAATCACAGGGGCCTCTAACCCAAATTAATGCAGGGGCCTCTAAATCCAGTTAATACAAGGGCCTTGAACACCAATTAATTAAGGGGCCTCTAACCCCAAATATGATGGGGCTATAACCCCAATTATTACAGGAACCTCTAACCCCACAAAGCACAACAACCATTACACCCTCAAATCACAGGGGTCTCTAACCTCAATTACCACAGGGCACTCTAACCGCAATTACTTCAGGCCCTCCAAACACAATTACTACTGGGGCCTCGAAATGCAATTACTGCAGGGGCGGGCAACCCCACAAAATACAGGGGCCTTTTACCACACAAAACACAGCAGTCTCCAACTCCAATTACTGCAGGGGCATCAAATATTGTTTATGGAACTGCGTTTAATACACTCTCTGCCAGAGTAATTGGGGTTTAATCCTGTCAGACAGGAAGACGTTTAATACATTTGCTATCTGTAGTGATTGCAACGAGGTCATAGAAAGTGACTTCCCTGATTGAGGCTGTTAATGTGGTCCAATCAGGCAGGCCTGGCCGTCAGAAAAGGGCACTGCTTGTACCCTGGAGTTGTTCAGGGAGAGGTGGGCGCCGCAGGGAGTGGAGTGCATTATTTCCCCCTCCAACTCTATTTTGATTTAGTCCCTAACCTCCTCTTCACTGTTTTGATCACACAGCACTGCCCTTTGATGTGAAGGGCAGTGCTTGTCACTGGTCACTCGGGTGTTTTCCTATCTTCCTGGTGGTGGAAATTGAATAAAGATCCATGCACTTTGTGTCTTTCACTGTGTCTCAAACCTGCACACACACACACCATGGGTGCTGTGGGAATAAATAAGCACTACCGCAGTTAGGCGGTAGTGTGGGGTTTAAAAAAAAGATAAGAAGAAAAAAGGGCACTGCTTGTCACAGGCCACTGGGGTGTTTCCTTTCTTCCTGGTGGTGGAAACTGAATAAAGAGTCTTGCACATGGTGTTTTTCACTGTGTCTCACACCTGCACACACATATGGGTGCTGAAGAAAAATAAGCACTACCACAGTTAGGCAGTAGTGTGGGGGAGAAAAGAAAAATTAAAAAAGAGAAAAAAGGAGTGTGGAAGTTTCTGCTTGTTCTGAGGAAAGAAAGAGCAGTAGTGTCTTGCGGTGGAATCCCGTCTGCGCTCACCCCAGCCGGGACGGAATTTCACATTGTCTCCAAGGTCCCATACTTCCCGCGGAAGCCTGTGCCCCACAACCTGAGCCGCCTCCAGAATTTTAGTTTTGTCCCTTTTAAGGACGTCAAAAGGCGGATCTTGTATCGACTGCTGCTGCACACTGTCCACGTATTCTCCCTCATTCACTGTCCAGACGTGCCTTGACGTGCCCATTTTCCACCGGGTGGTGGGGATCCCCCAGGTGAGGGCTCTCTACGTGGGAGTCCTCCCCCTTTATCTCGGCGATCTAGGGTGGAGGATGCTGCACACAGTGGTCCCCTGCAACCGCAGTTGCAGTGGTTCATAGACTCCCAGCCCAACTGCTATTTCTGTGGAATCCATGGACCATATACATATTCGGTGTGGACGTATGCACTACCTTTTTGATTTTCTCAAAATCCTCCTCCTCTCCTTTTGGTTGCACTTCAGTCCCACGCTCCTGATCTTCAGGCATCCGGTACGGAGGAGGGAGGGCAGGTCTAAAGACCTCCTCGTGGGTCTGCTCCTGGACCTGGCCAAAGTGGCCACAAATAGATCCAGGAAGCGGGCCGTGGAGGGAGTCGTTAGGCCGACTGCCTGCCCCTCTTCCGCGGTTATGTTAGAGCCCGGGTGTCTCTCGATAAGGAGCACGCGGTGTCCATCGACATCCTGGATTGTTCAGGGAGAGCTGGGCGCTGCAGGGAGTGGAGTGCATTATTTCCCCCTCCAACTCTATTTTGATTTAGTCCCTGCCCTCCCCTTCACTGTTTGATCACACAGCATTGTCCTTTGATGTGAAGGGCACTCCTTGTCACTGGCCACTCGGGTGTTTTCATTCATCCTGGTGGTAAAAAAAAGAAAAGAGCATTGGTGTCACACGTCCTATTCATTTGGAGAACTGGCGCTGATGGAGTTATTTCAGTGGTGATGAGAGAAAAGCACCGTCCTGAAGAAACTCTCTCCCAACAATGCTCTTTGAGTTGGGGTAAGCACTTCTGGCATCATGAAGTTTTTTGAGCAAGTTGACTTGTTCAATCCTGCCTCTGAATATTGAGTCCAGTATATGGAAAGAATGTGTTTTTTTTCTGTGGAAATGACGTTGGAGAAGAGGAAAAGCAACAAGTAATTCTCCCGACAGCTTGTGGACCCACAGAACTTTTAGTCATTAGGAGCCTGGCTTTCCCTGAGGTACCAGATGCAAACACCCCCAGGGGAGTTGGCCGATTTGGTTAGGGAGAATTGCAACCTTAAGCCTCCTTTAATTCTGAGACCTCTCATTAGGCTAGATTAGATTATTGATGATGCCAAAACAGGTCATACGACCAGACAACTTACTCTAACCATCTGAAGAGTAACCCACCCAGACGCATTTCACTCTGAGTAATGCACCTAACACTATAGGAAACCTGGCATGGCCAATTCACCTAACCTGCACATCTATGGATTATGGGAGAAAACCAGAGCAAACGAAGGCAGACACAAGGAGAATAGGCACTTCACAAAAAGTCACGCAAGGCAGGATTTAAACCAGGTCCCTGCCGCTGTGAGGCAGTAGTGTGAACCACTGAGCCATCATGCTGAGATACTATCTATTTAATTTGCATTTTGAGAACCGTGGGAATCCATATTGTTTTGTTTTGACTAGTGTAAGATGATTGGCAAAGGCATATGGTTTTGACTTCAGTTTAACCCTTAATGAAACTCTGAGTGACTCTGTGGTTTGTGGGACTAATGGTGTATTTATGCATATCACCCACCAGCTTAAGCCCAACTAGACTTCAAATAGGCACTATACCTGGCTTTATGATTGGAAAATGCAGCAAATGGAGCAGATGAATTCCAAGATGTTCTGATGGAAGGGATCACCCTTGCCAATTCGACTGAGCTGGAGGAACACCATTTCAGAGAAGGCAATTACAGAGTCTTCCTTGGGACATATTCTGACCAGAGGGACTCTAAGTAAACCCACAGCAAAACCCAAAAACAAAGCCTAGCTTTATCCCAACCGTGAACATTTTCTCAAGGATCCAGGCTAGCAACCAGTTGTAATTGTTATTGGTTTGCAGACTCAAGATGGCAAGAGTCTCACTCGATCGAAATTAAATAAGTGAACTCACCAGCCTCGATTCAGGAGATTGCACGTTCGGGAAAGTTCATCTACATCTAGTTGGGAACAGTTAGAAAATTGTGTAGAAACATTCAAATCTGAACGAATCGAATAAACATCTGGTTGAATAGTCACCTGGTTCTAATAGAGGTCAATAACAGCGTGACAGTTCCAGTGATGACAGAACTAGGCTTCCACAAAATTTGCTCTGAACTCCAAGGCTTAAATTTGTGCAAGACCTTGGCGAGACTGAGAACCTCTACCGGGGGGAGGGGGGGGGCCTTTACAGATTAAGGTAATGTTCCAGTCTTTTACGAGCAGTAACTGCTTCAGGTACAACTGATTGTAGTAAAACGTTTAATGTTGCGATATTGATTGGGAAAGATTCGCTCAACACTTGTTGATTTAAAAATGGCTGCCTGAGTGAATTCCTCATTAAATACCAGGATGTTTCTCAGGAAGGTCTAGGGACTACCAAAGGTACTAAGGCCACCCTGCATGTTAACCAGGAAGGAATTCCACCCAATGCCATTTGCCTTATGGGTAAAAGTAGAGACAGAAATCAGAAAACTGGAAAGTTAAGGAATCATTATGCCAGTCCAGTTTGTGGAATGTGTAGCACCTGTCACACCAATTCTTAACTCCGATAAATTGGTTTGTGGGGACTATAGTAGCAGGATAAACACCCAGTCCCTCACACGGAGTACAGAAACACAAAGCCATCCGGGAGGCTGTCCTTCACAAACTGGAATTGAGCCATGTGTATTTGAAATCGAGGTTCTATGAGGATTCCCAAAGTATGCTGCAGTTAATAGCCAGAAGGATTCCTTCCAATATGTCAGACTGACAATTGCGGTAATGTCAGCCTTTACTATATTTCAGAAGTTTACGGACAACATTTTGCAATGTCCGTCCCAAATTGCCTATTATCTGGATGACATGCTAACAACAAGGAAAACCAATAAGTAGCAGATAACGAGCTTGGACATTGTCCTTAGATTTTTCTCCCAGGTGGGTGGACTCCTTAGAAGGCTCCCCAAATGGCCTGCTTGGGCTACAGGGTAGTCAGGACTGGTTTACAACCATTGGAGGGTGAAGTGAGGGTGGTCTAAGGTTGCCCGCCTCCCATATCTGTATTGGTGTTTATTATAACAGAGAGTTCATACATAACCTTTGCATCATTTTTTCAAAAAGGTCAGCATTAGAAATGGTCACATCACCAAGCCATAGCTTCCAGAGAAGTGAAGAAACAGCGATCGTTTTGAACCCCTCTTTCCAGCCTCCTAGCAACCTCAATCCTCTAAGCAGAACCACTCCAATTTTGTAAATCTCACTATGGTGGTTTGGGTGTGGAATGAACTTCCAGATGAAGTGGTGGATGAGGACACAGTTACAATATTTAAAAGATACTTCTTTATGCACATGAATAGGAAAGGTTTGGGGGAGAAGGGATGTGCCCTTGCATCCAAACACAAAACTTATGGAGAGAATTGAAAATGAACCGCATTTGCCACCTTCATTTCAGAAACCCCTTTAGTTTGAACAACGAGATTGTGCAGACCAGGAAACATCACTCAGCTTGCCTCAGAAATTAAGTTGAGCTATTTCCAAATCAATCATAGAATAGAATCCCGACCAACCCAACTGGTTGGATGGAACTCAACCCAAAACCTGTCACAGTGAGGCAGCAGTACTAACCACTGAGCCACCATTTACAGATGCAGGGATTCAGCCCCTTTGGCCAGCACTATCCTTTCAAAGAGCATCAATCCTTACCCTATCCCAATAACCTCCATTTACCAGTTAACCCACCTAACCTGTACATACCTGAATACTGTGGACAGTTTAGCATTGCCAATCCAAATGCACATGCAGTTGTTTTTACATGCTATTTTGTACAAACATATTAAATGCAAAGAACTAATCTACCATCCTCAATGGGGTAGAAAAGGAGGCACTTCATCTATGCCCAATTTCCTGAAAGAGATTGCACCGATGTTAGTTGTTACACGGAGGTCAATCATCTACAAATCTCACTGGAGGGCTGAGAACTGTGTTTGACAGACCGCGCAATGGAAAATGTTCAAGAAGAAAGCACATCCACAATGTGTCCTCCAGATGCCTAACATATTCCATAACAGTGTAATCATATTCGAACAAGAGTAGATCCAGTTAATTGATAAATAAGGCAGCCAATTGCACACAGCAAATTCCAACAAACTGAATGATAAAACAATATGGCAGCAGTCAGAAAGTAGTCAAAACGTAGAAACAAAGGAGATAGGAAGAGGCCGTTCGACATTTGAGCCTGCTCCTTCATTTAGCATGATCATGTCTGATGGACCAACTCAGCTGCCTCATCCTGTCTCCCCGTAATCTTTGTTCGAATTCGACAGAAGTGCTATATCAAGCCGGCTTTTGAATGCACTCAACGTTTTGGCATCAACTACTTCCTGTGGTCTCGAATTGCACAGGCTCACCGCTCTTTGGGTGAAAAAATGTCATCCCTAGCTCAGTCCTATATGATCCACCTCGAAACCTTAGACTCTGACTCCTGTTTCTGGGCGCACCCACCGTCAGAAACATCCTCCCTGTACCTACCTTGTTTAGTCCTGTTAGAGTTTTATACGTCTCTATGATATTCCCCTCACCCCCTCATTCCTCTGAACTCTAGTGAAAACAATCCTAACTGGGTCAATCTCTCCTGACACATCGGTCCTGCCATTCCCGGAGTCAGTCTGGGTAAACTGTCAATGCACTCCCTCGAGAATGCAAACTTCCTTCCTCAGAAATGGAGATCAAAACTGCCCACAACATTTTAGGGGTAGTCGCTGTCGCACCAATGTCCTGTATAACTGCAACAACACATTCCTCCTCCTGTACTCGAAACCTCTCACAATGAAGGCCAGCATCCCATTTTCCTTCTTTACTGCCTGCTGCACAGCAATGCTTACCTTCAGCAACTGGTGCACAAGGACACCCAAGTCCCACTGCATACTCCCCTCACCCAATTTGCACCCTTTCAGTTTCTTGTTTTTGCTTCCAAAGTGAATAAATTTCTCATTTCTCAAAATTATGCTGCATCTACCATTCGTTTGCCCACTCACCCACCTTGCCAGAGCATGTTGGAATATCTTGGCATCCTCATCACAGCTCACCCTCCAAACCAACTTGCATCATCTGCAAAAATTGAGATGTTTCACTTGGTTCCCTCAGCCAGCCCCACAAGAACATTAGATGGGAAGATGTGTGCTTCACTCCATAGTTGACCATTTCAAGTGAGGGGTAGCCATGGCCCTCACTGACCTTCCTCATGCTCTGGAAACAGGGTGGCGACAGGGTATCGAATCGGGACAGTCACCGGATTGGTTGGGGGGCTTCCTTGATGGACTGCTGGTTTGCTCAAACAGGGAAGAAGGTAAGGGGCAGGATGACTGGCTGGGGATTCTGGAATGAGGGAGGATTGCCTCTGAATTAGGACCAGGTTGGCCTGGAGAGATAAACTCCTTATGTTTAATGGTATACGTTGGCACCCTCTGGTGGCCTGCACAAGACCCTGCAAAGATGTCTTTCTTGGAGCACTTGCTGATGTTCATTTTATTTTTTCTGAATTGTATGCTTTCCAAATAAATCCAAAGAAAATAGAAATAGAGATGTGTATATAAATGTGTATGCATGCTGTCGATTGTTTCATCTCTCTGAGTCTATGTAAAAAATTTCCCACTTTTGTTTAAACTGTAAAAGAAAAATGTGCTCAATTTTCTAAGCCACTGCAGCTCACCTGCAATACAGAGAAAGAACGTTACTGATCCCTAAGCTAATAGTCACATTGATGTTAAGGTCAGACCAGGAATTGTAACACTGACCAGTGAGGGAGGGGAGTCAGGGGAACTCTGGGATTATTATGGCATTGCTACAAGGCTAAGAAGTTGCTCAGTGTAGAATTTTCATCATTTGCTTGGTTTCTGTGGTCATTTTGGGTATTTGGATAGTTCTGATAATATTCCCAGGTGGCACCCATGATTTGATGGTGACAGAGACAGAGTGCCGTGCTGTTAGATGTCGTCAGATGGTCAGCTGTTCTTCCTCTGACTGAATTCTGATGCATGTTCCGTTCGACTTGCCCGCTCCAGTCGAGCTATCCTTCCTGTCCCTCTGTGTAATCCTTTTCGATGTCAAAGTGTAAAAACACTTTGTTTATTAGTAGAAGATGTATCCTCATTCAGATAAAATTCAAAATCAGCAAGCTTCCACACTGCACAGGTTCATTGTAGTTTCATTAATCTGTGCAAAAATCCTGTGTTAATCTGTGGAATAAATTTGTGTTCATTTGGGCATAGAACGTTACATCAATTTGCACAAAAAATGGTTAGATTGTGCAAACACTTTGTATACATATGTGCAATAAACTTGCAAACAGTTCTATCAATCTGTACAAAACTCTTGTCTTAATTTGGGAGACAAGCCTGTTCTCACCCGGGCAAACAAATGTATCAATTTGTGCAAAGAATGTGTGTTAGTTGTGCAAACGTCATGCGTTAGTTTGTGGAATAAACTGGTGTTAGTTTCTGTTGTGAGTGCGTCCCTGGGGCTGCTCAGGGTTGGAACCTGCAGCTTTATGTCTGTCTGCATGTGTGTGTGTGTATAGAGGTGTGTGTTTTCGTTCCCAGGCTGTACCCCAGTGGGACGTTTTAAGGGAAGGACAGGGTCAGACTGGGACAGCCCTGGTCTAAACCAGTGACCTGCTGCATTCGCTCAGACTTCTTCATAGTCCTACAAAGTTCATGGATGGTGTGTTCCCATACCTGTCGGAGGTGTACGCCAGGTATTGAAAGCTAGAAGCTGACTGGATGAGCTGGGACTTGGAAGGAGATGGGATTTGACTCACAGACCTAGGGTTATTTAAATCTGGCTCAGGCAGCCATCAGTCTCTTGCCATGTGGAGTGACCAGGATTAAGTATTGGTGAGTCTCTATCTCGCTCACTCTGTCTGTCTGTGTGTGAGTGAGAGTGTGGGGGTTCTGTTTGAATCGGCATCCTTCATGCTTCTCCAAAGCAGGCCGTCTCCCTCATGGGACACACACACACACACACACACACACACACACACACACACACACACACACACACACACACACACACACACACACACACACACACCAAGTGTGAGAGAGGGAGAGAGAACACGTGGAGAGGGAGAGCTTGGACAAGCTGGTTTAGTGAGTTTCGTCTCGTTACCCTATCTGTGTCCGCCCTTCTCTCACCTTTGTCTTTGACTCACGTTTACCCCTTCCCTTTCTCTTTCCCTCTCTGTGTCTGTCTGTGTTTCTCTCTCGCTGAGCCTGTCTTTCCTGTATCAGTTTGTCTGCTTCTCTCCATCCACCGTTCTGCCTGGGTTTCTCTCTCTCTCTCTCTCTCTCTCTCTCCGTCTCTCTCTGTCTCTGTCTTTCGCGTTCTGTCTGTCTCTCTCTGTCTCACTCTCTCTCTTTCTCTCTCTGTTTTCCTCTCTCTCTATCTGTCTTTCTCTCTTTTTCATTCTGTCTTTCTTCAATATCCCCTGACTTTGCGCCACCCCAGGCTCGTTGAACTGGATAGCCTCCTGCTGTTCACTGTCTGTGACCCCTCCCCATGCATTGCTGGGTGTTATACTCAGATCGATGCGATTGTACTGATGGGATCCTGAGTGTGATGCTGGAAAAGCACAGCAGGTCATGCGGCATCGGTGAGGCAGGGGATTCGGCCTTTCGGGCATCAGCCCTCAATTTCTGATGAAGGGCTTTGTTCGAAATATTGATTCTCCTGCTCTTCGGAACCCAGCTGACCTGCTGTGCTTTTCCAGCACGACACTCTCAACTCTGACCTACAGCATCTGCAGTCCTCCCTTTGTCCTGATGGTATCCTGGCCAGACATATGTAATTCCTGGGAATGCTGCGACCACATTTGGACCTACCAGTTGTTTTGCTGACATCCTGAAGTGAAGAATTTGTTTGACCAGTTGTTGCACCGCATTCCTCACCTTCTCTCTGAACTTGGACATAGTCAGTGCATAAAATAATGTGTTGGTACTGCAGCTGAAATCCTTGAGCATATCCCCGACATACGGTAAAATACTTGCCTCCCCAAAATAGCCTTTTATTCCATTAAAGCCTTGGGATAAGAAGGTTATACCATACACTAACCACAGAAGTATAAAACTGATGGATATGGTGAAGAGGGAAATTATCGACTTTCTTCGTCTGTCCGTCTCTGTGTCTCTCTGATTCTCTCCCGTGCCAAGACCCCTCAGAGTCTTGCAGATTCGTTTGGCCAACAAAACACGCCTCACCGTCAGAGTGTTCATCAAAAGAATTAACACGAATGGGATGAAAGGGGTTAAAACGTTATCAAACCACTTAAATCCCAGCCACCTGGGGTCTCTATAATAGCTTGATTGTATTTGGCAAAACCGTGGAATGTTGTTAATTATCTTCTTGGGTTTAAACACAAAATAAAAAGGAATACATTTTGAACAGAGCAGAATGCCAATTGTCGTTAGAGCCACAGCCACGGCTTTCTCTGTCCAACATTTTCTCTTTATTTTCAGACAGCAAATCGCCACAAAACGATCAAAGGAGAAAAGGACAGTGAACCAGATGGAGCAGTCTGTGGCTGCACGAGCCAGGACAAAGGTAATACTGCACACAGGGGTGATATACAGGAGAGACGTTTGGAAGTAATACTCATTGAATCGCTTCAGTATGATGTTTGTGAGAATGAACAGTAGATCCGACGTGGCCATAACCAACAGGCAGCGCGTTGTACACTTAGAGAGTCCACATTTCCCTCGCGTGAGAATCAAAACCACCAGGAAATTAACTGTAGGAGACAGAAGATAAAACTAGAAGTGGAAATTACTGATCAAACATTATCTGAGTCTGCCCAGAGAGCAATAGATGTTGTCAGCAAATGAATGCGTCAATTGGGAAGTTTTCAATGGCAGATCTCCAAAGGACATCTGCAAGCCGAAATCATTTCTGGTGTGTGCACACTTTTCTGTCTTATTCAATCTGTGCAGAGAAATCAAGGGAGCATGTTTTTCAAATAAAAGAATTGCGGATTAGGCTTTCACCCAGAGAGGGTTGGGCATTTGGAAGGCACTGTATGGGGTGGTAACTGAGGCAATAAACCTCATAACCTTTAAGGACTATTTGGATGAGGACTTAAAGTGTCATAACATTCGAGGCGATTAACCTGGTTATGGAAACTAGGACGACAATAGCTTCAGTGTAGCTTTGATAGCATAAGCCTGATGGATTACCTCTTCTAGTGTGGTCAGCTTCTATGATTCTGTGAGGCTTGTTAGGAGTTTGAACATTGCAATCCTAAATCAAATTGTTGTTTATCCTGGAAAAGTGGAACAGATGCAAAAGTAGTTTGAGAAAATCACCGGGTGTGGCAGCATCGGTGAAGAGAAAAATAGAGTTAATGTTTGGTGACTGGAATCACTCTGCACAGAGAAATATTCTTCTGAAGAAGGGTTACTCGACTCAAATGTTTACTTCTGTTTTTCCGCAGACAAGAACTGATAATTGACAAAGGACAGGTGCTGCATTTTATTCCTGATGAAGGGCTTTAGACTGAAACGTCGATTTTCCTGCTCCTTGGATGCTGCCTGACCTGCTGTGCTTTCACAGCACCACTCTAACCTGGACTCTGGTTTACAGCATCTGCAATCCTTGCTTTTACCTCAAAGGAAATTGAACCAGCTCCCTATTCTCATTCCAATGTCCAATACCTGGTCCACAGTCTTCTTGGTTAATACACATCAATGCAAGATCCTGGTTGCATTTAAATAAATTGAGAATTGCCACCTCACGACCCCAAACTGGGAAATGAGGTCCAGACACACCACGACTGTCTGATGGAAGGGTTAGCCTTCATGAACTGTATGATCCTTCAGCAGTTAGCCTCAATGTGAGTCCCGTGATAAATGCTCCTTTCCGTTAGTGGTAACAGGTCTGTATCAAAACTCTCCTGAGTTTGTACACTCAATTACATCAACTCTCGTTCTCCTCTCCGCTCCAGAAAACATGTCTATTCCTATTCAATCTTTCCTCAATGCTGCTCTGATTTCCTAGTGCTGGTAATTTGATTATAATTTGCTCTCTGTTCATCCCAGTGAAATTCTGCTCTTCCTCTTAAGTGGTGACCACAACTGTGCACAACATTGCAGCTGTAATCTACCCACTGTTTTATGTGATAACAGAGTGACAGGATTTGCAGGAATGTGGGCGGTTTGTTTCAGTTTGGATGACATCCAAGGTAAGGGAGGAGTCGTTTGGGAAAGAGTAAATATGGAATTGATTCCCAGAGAAGGTGTCTGGTCAAAGTCTGGGCTATGTACTGGACCTGGACGGCTGGAGGGTGGTGTGGGATCAGTTATTCAGTTACTCAGAAGTTAGGGTATGAGTTTAACAACATTTCTTCTGTCTGATATGAGCTGAATTAATTGCAGTACGAGCCAGAAGCGGGACCTGAACAGAACGCGATGGATCTGAACGGTATTTGTTTTGGTTTTGAACAACATGATCTCTTGACAATTCGTAAACACACAATGCTGCAAATTTTAGTTCAACAACAAATCAGCAGTTCAGTACCAAACAAATGATAAGAAAACAGAACAATGCAAACTGTGTACTCATAACAGAGATTCAAACGCATTGAGCACACAGTAAATCTATAACCTCATTAATTTGAAAACACCCTATAAATTGAAAAAAAAAGACATATAATGTATACAGATCGGCACCACTGATGCAGTTCAAAAACACCTCTCGTATAATACTGACACCAGAAAACCTGGATTTTACACTTGGTTATGTCAGTTGCGATTTCCACTCTTAGAGCGGAACTGCAATAGTTTCTTCGGGAGTCTAACACACAGCTGAGAATCAATCTACTCAGCTTTTAGTAAACTCTTCAGGGCTTCCTTTATCCCAACACTTTTGGTCTGGGATGAACAGGAACTTTTCAAATCATGGTAGTCGAATTGACTAATTCTCTGGGTCACGTCTCTGAGCACAGATCTATACATACACCCAGTTGCAGGGTGTTCCAAGATATAAAAGAAATGACTCACAGTTAAAAGTGTAGTAAAAAAAAGTTTCTCAGTTTATGGTGTTTTCCTTAAACTCAGATTCCAGAATGCTAGTTTGCATACAATCAGAAAATAACAACAAACTATTGTGCACAAACCCATTCAGCCTCGGGACAGTATATAAACACGGTTTTTTAAAGAGAAAAAAATGTGGTGGCAGAAATGCCTATAAGTTAACTATTACCTTCAGATAAATAGGGAAACCTAACGGTTATTCACACAAGAAAACGAAAGTGAGTATTTTACTTAATTTCATCAAAACTCTCTGTGGTCTCCGATTGAATTCGATATTTCTTGAACGTCGCGGGACAAACTGAATTATAAAATGGAAATTTCAAATGCTCAAGCAAATTCTTCCGGGTCTGCAGTGATGGGGATTCTGCAGGGTAATCTGTAGTCTGAGACTCGACCACCGATCTAGTTTGAGAGTGGCCCCAAAATGCCCATGTACCACTTTCAATTGCAGCGTGAAACCGCAGGGAATTCTCAAGACAGATTTACACTCATTGAATAACACAAAGCACTCACCAGGAATTGTTGGAATTGCAAGGACTGTGTAAAATATTTGCTGCGCCTTCTGAATTGGAAGATGCATTTTCTCGAGAATATTTTTGTTCAAGCTCTCTCTCTCTCCGCATTAATAAATGATGCAATATTTCCCAAAGTTTTTCATTTATAGCTGCTGGCATTACCCGGGGGATTGTCACAGCACACTCCAATTGTTTTTCAAGAATTTGAATAAATAGATGACGACAGTAATTTAAACCCAGTTGTGACAGAACAGATTTTAAAAAAAAATTATTGGAATATATGAATCACATTCGGTTAATAACAAATACAGCAAAATGCGTATACGCTATTATTGATACCAAGTACCATACCCCTCCATGCTACGATCTCACGTCAGAGTTGTCATAATATTGATTCTGACCATTTGGTAACGATATTCTGGTTGTTAAATGTCTCTTTGAGAACTGTTCTCCTCAACACAGGGATGTGGCTGTCCTGTTTAACAGTGTTAAAAGTCACACAAGACCATATTTTCTTGCAGTGGGTGTATTTGGAATTACTAGCTTACAGAGTGTGACTAGTGGGGCAGGATCAGAAGACACAGAATTGAAAGCAAAAGATCACAGTGACATGTAACTAAAAGGAGTCATTGAACAAACCAACATTTATGTTAACTCTTGCATTGTTTTTAGAATAGGTTGCAAGTTTTGAGACATTAATACAAAATTCCAGCACTTTTAAAGTTCACATTCTCGAGGTAACATCTCAGCTCAGACAATGTATTAAAATTGTGAGGTTACAGTCTGTATCCCAATTTTGAGCCAGATAGGTTCTATTTCCAAAGTAGTAATTTATTTTAAAAAATTATGGAACAACTGCCTGCATTGACTGCTTGCAGGTTGTGTGCTTTTTGAGCAAGATAAAACGTTTCTTCAAATAGAACATAGAACATTGAACATTAAAGCACAGCACAGACCCTTTGGCTGTCGGTGTTGTGCTTACCTGTGGAACCCATCTGAAGCCCATGGAACCGACACGATTCCATTTTCATCCATACGCCTATCCAATTACCATTTAAATGCCCTTAAAAGTTGGTGAGTCTAGTACAGGCAGTGCGATCCATACCCCTAGCACTCTTTAAAAAAGAAAAGAATTCTGGCATCTGTCCTATATCTACCACTCCTCAATTTAAAGCTATGCCCACTCATGGCATCCCTTACCATTCTAGGAAAGCGGATCTCACTGTCCAACCGATGAAACCTTCTGATTATCTCATAAGCTTCGATGAAGTCTCAACTCAAACATCTTCTCTCTAACATCCCTCAGCCTTTTGTCATAAAACCTTCCCTCATACCAGGGAACATCCTACAAAATCTCCTCTGAACACTTTCCAAAGCTTCCACATCTTTCCTATAATATGGTGATCAGAACTGTATGCAATACTCCAAATGTGGCTGCATTAGAGTTTTGTACAGCTGCTCCATGACCTCAAAACTCAATCCCTCCATCAATAAAAGCTAACACACCATATGCCTTCTTAACAACCCTATCAAACTGGGGAACAACTTTCATGTGTCTATATATCTGGACTCCGAGACCTCTCTGTTCATCTACAGTACCAAGAATTTTACCATTAGCCCAGTTCTCTGCATTCTGGTCACTCCTTCCAAAGTGAATCACCTTAAATCTTGAAGCAATAAACTTCATTTGTCATTTCTTGGCCCAGATGTGCAGCTTATCTATGTTTCTCTTTAACCTGCAACATCCTTCATCACTATTGACAACTCTACCGACCTTAATGTCCTTCTATCCTCTCATCCAGGACATTTATACAAATGACAAACAACAGTTGAACCAAAACACATCCTTGCGGTATGCCACTAGAAACGGAATGAATATTTCCCTTCAATCACCACCCTCTAGTTTTTTTCACCTGCCAATTTCTGATCCAACCTGTTAAATCACCTTCAATCCCATGCCTCCATATTTTGTGAAGGAGCTAGGAAGCTTATCAAGCTCCTTCCTGAAATACATAGACACCACCATCAGTTTGGTCATGTTCTCAATTAACTCAATATGGTTTTTTAAGATTACTTACAGTGCAGAAATAGGTCATTTGGCCCAACAAGCCCACACCGACCCTCTGAAGAGCAACCCACCCAGACCCATTACCCAACATTTACCCATTCACCTCACACTTCAGGCAATTTAGAATGCCCAATTCACTTAACCTGCACTTTTTTGGATTGTGGGAGAAAACCCACGCAGTCACAGGGAGAATGTGCAAAGTACACAAAGACAGTTGCCTGAGGCGGGAATTGAACCCGGGTCGATGGCACTGCCAGGCACTGTGCCACCGTGCCGCCCAATTGTTATTCAATACAATTCTGCAAATGCAAATTCACCCACTGAACGACGTGTGTGTGTGTGTGTGTGTCAGGGAGAGAGAGACTGTTTCCATCCGAGTGTGAGAGAGTGCGTGTTTGCGTGCTTGGTAGAGTGTGTGCGAGTGTGATGGAGAACAAGTCTGTTAGATGATGTGTGTGAATTTGTAAGGTTTTTGTTCAATACGGGGAGCGTTGATTATCCAAACCATTTTGTTTGGCTATTCGATTATTTGGTTAATCGATAAAATGTCTTTCACCGGTGTTCGGAGTTTTTAAAGTCTGCTCCACACTCAAGAGACTGCAGCAGGGCACAGTGCACGAGGCCACGCCCGTCCCCGACACTGCCTCCAATCCCGTGCAACACCTCCCCTGTCCCACAACCCCGTGCAACACCTCTCCCCCCAACAGTCCCGTGCTGCACCTCCCCCGCCCACAACCCCGTGCAACACCTCGCCCCCGCCCACAACCCTGTGCAACACCTCCACTGGCCCACAACCCCGTGCAACACTCTCCCCCAACAGTCCCATGCTACACCTCCCCCCGCCCACAACCTCATGCAACACCTCCCCCGCCCACAACCCCGTGCAACACCTCCCCCCGCCCACAACCCCGTGCAACACCTCCCCACCCACAACCCCATGCAACACCTCTCCAGGACCACAGCCCCGCCCCCAACACCTCCCCCCGCCCACAACCCCGTACAACACCTCCCACCGCCCACAACCCCGTGCAACATCTCCCCACGCCCACAAACCCGTGCAACACCTCCCCACCCACAACCCCGTGCAGCACCTCTCCCGCCCACAACCCCGTGCAACACCTTCCCCGCCCACAACCCAGTGCAACATCTCCCACCGCCCACAGCCCCGTGCAATACCTCCCCGCCGACAACCACGTGCAACATCCCCCGCCCACAACCCCGTGCAGCACCTGCCCCCGCCCACAACCCCGTGCAACACCTCCCCCCGCCCACAACCCCGTGCAACACCTCCCCCCGTCCACAACCACGTGCAGCACCTCCCCCCGCCCACAACCACTTGCAACACCTCCCCCCGCCCACAACCCCTGCAACACCTCCCCTCGCCCACAACCCCGTGCAACATCTCCGCCCGCCCACAACCCCGTGCAACATCTCCTCCCGCCCACAATGCCGTGCAACACCTCCCCCCGCCCACAACCCCTTAGAACACCTCCCCCCGCCCACAACTCCGTGCAGCACCTACCCCGCCCACAACCCCGTGCAACACCTTCCCGCCCACGACCCCGTGCAGCACCTCCCCACTGGCCCCAAGCCCGTGCAACACCACCCGCCAACGCCAAGCAACATTTCCCACACCAACAACACGGTGCAACACCTCCCCCCGCCCCAACCACCGACCGCCACCCCAAACCCATGCAACCACCTCTCCCAGCCCCAACTCCGTGCAACATCTCTCCCTGCCCAAAATGCAGTGCAACATCTCCCTTTCCCAAACCTGTGCAACACCTACCCCTGCCCACAGCCCTGTGCAACACCTCTCTGTCCCAAACCCATGCAACAGCTCACCTCGCCCCCACAACCCGTGCAATACCTCCTCATCCCAAACCCGTGCAAAACCTCCCAACCGGCCCCAAATCCATGCAATACGTCCCCAACGCCTTACGACATTTCCTCCGGCCACAACTCCTTTCAGAACCTCCCCAAACCCAACACTGAACTTCATCCCAAACCCTTTAAAAACCTCCCAAGCCCCCAACCCCGTGCTATACTGTGTCCCGCTACAACAACCGCTCCACCCGTCCCCAAAGCAGCTCCCCACTCCCAACTCCGTGCAACACCTCCCCCGCCCCCAAATACATGTAACACCTCCCTTGCACCAACACCACCCCCTCGCCCGCAACTCTGTGCATCAGCTCCCCCGCTCCCAAACCTGAGGCACACCTCCGCATCTCCAATACCGAGTCCCTAGTCCCAAACCCGTGCAACACCTCCTCCACCCCCAAACCACCCTCTGCCCCCAACCCTGTGCAACACTGCTCTCCTGCCCCCTCTCTAGGAGAGCTGGACTAGTCACTGACAAGACTGTTGCTGCTAACTCTGTGGGGTAAGTCTCCAAATACCACATACTTACACACACACATGTGCAGCCACAGCCACACACATAACTCTTTGCTGGAACATTTTGACTGGTTCCACCTTTGCCCTGTACAGGACAACGTTGGAAAGATTTTGTGGAGAAGTGGGGTGGGTTCAGGGTACGTCCGTATGCAGAACTCCCCAGTGAAAGTGTGGGGAGAGAGAAAGGGCAAGAATTCAATCATATGGAGATGGCGCCAGTTTAATTGCTGTAAACAAAAGACACAATCACTGTTGGTAACAGGTCTTTGATGTCATGTTTCCATCGGGTCCTCGAGATCTTCAGGTTATTGGTATTCGATAAATCATATTTTGTTTTAATTGCATGAAACTGTGATCTTTTGCTTTAAATTTGGTGTTGTACGATCCTGTCCCCGATGAAGGGGCAGCGCTCTGAAGGTTAGCCCTTGCAAATAAACGTGGTGGGCTACAACCTGCTGTTGTGTGATTTTTAACTTTTTCCACCCGAGTCCAACACAGTCACCTCCACATCCCGCAGAACAGTTGGTCTTCCAAGAAGGAATGTTAGTTCTTTACTTGAGATGACACATTGTTAGTTTTAACAAATCCAACATCGCAATGGAATTCTGCACCTTGTTAAATAATACACTGAAGTACATCCTTAGTGGTTTCATAAGCTCCAGGTAAACCAGTTCCTCCTACTAGAATGAAACCACAATCTACCAGAGCTAACTCTGCGATACACATGAACTGTACAACAGGAGAGGGAGTGAAATATTCTCTGCTACTTGTAGTGTACTGGACATGTACAGAGGCTGATATTGACAGACATACGATATGTACAGAATCATGATTATCTGCAGCAATCACTCTCAACTGGAATGCTTACCCATGGAGATCGTGAAGAGCACTAAATTCCTTGGCATGCACCTGGCGAAGAATCTCACCTGGATCCTCAACAGCATCTCGGTAGCCTAGAAGGTCCAGCAGCATCTCTACTTTCTGCACAGGCTGAGGAAACCCCACGCCCCACCCCCATCCTCAGCACATTCCACAGGGGGTTCGTTGAGAGTACCCAGTGTTGGTGCATCACTGCCTGGTTCGGGAATTGCACAGTCTCGAAAAATAAGACATTACCATGGATATTGAGGACAGCTGAGAAGATCATCGGTTTCTCCCTTCCCTCCAATACAGATATGCAGACGACACACTGCATCCGAAAGCCCAAGAGCATTGTAGAAGACCTCACACACCCTCCCTCAAACTCTTCTCCCTCGTGCCATCTGGTAGAAGATACTGGAGCATTCAGTCTGTCACAGCCAGATTGTGCAACAGTTTCTTTCTCAAAGCCATCAGGCTCCTTAACACAGTATGATCAGCCAGTAAAATGTCTATAATTTATAATTCTTCTATTGCACTGTAACTTGCATGTTTTGCACTTCTTATGCACCTTATGCCACGTACAATTGTGTAGTTTGTGCTGCCTATGGAGCACCCTTGGTCCTGGAGGAACACTCTCTCATTTTTACTGTATCAGTTGTATATAGCATAAATGGCAAATAAAAACTACTCTCTCTCTCAATCTCTCTCTCTCCCGTGATGCCTCAATTGTATGTATATGATAGAAATGACAAGTAAAAGCTACTCTACTCTTTACTGACTGTCCAGTGGTTAAACCTGACACAACTGACTGATAATGGGATGGATCATGTTGAAGGGACATGGAGGGAGTAAGGGCAAGAAAGGATTACACTCAGAAGGTTTCAGAACTGTCAAATGTCTTTAGTGTTTACAGTGGAAGCGATTAGTTCTGTCAGTGAGCCCAGGCAGTGACATGCTAGAAAGGCTGGTAAAGGAGAAAAACAGAGAGTGGGAATGAAATGCCATTTATGTGTTATCAGGCTGGTAAAAATGGGTGCCACAAGAATTGTTTTTCGAGATACAGCTCTTTGTAATGCCTATCGATATCTGAGATGATGGATAATGTGCAACTTTTACCGTAACTCAGAACCGTGTGGAACAATAAAATATAGAGGATATAGAAATGCTGAAACTGCGAAGGATAAGTTCAGTGAGTGAGTGAACAACTAAAAAATAGTCTGTGGATCATAATGCAGAGAAATTTCAGACTATTGGTACATTTACAGATGACGATCCAAGCTCTGGTAGAAAAAGGAGGCCAGAGGTCTTTATATCAATTCATTTCTCTTGGTCAATTTACTCCTCTCAGATTCGTACAAATATTTGGTCATGAAATACCTCTTGACCGGCAATCATGCCATGACCAACCACCTGCAACGGAGGCTGACAGGTGAACTTGCTGACGGTTACATAGAAAATGGATACAGCTGGGGCCTTTTTCCTTGGGTAGGGGAGTTGAAAACAAAAGGAAAAATGATTCAGATGACAGGGGAGAGATATAAAAGTACGTAAGGGACAAATCATTCACACAAAGAGTGGTGCATGTATGAATTAGCTGCCAGAGGAAGTGGTGGAAGCTAATACAATGACAAACTTTCAATGGCATTAGGAGGTGCACATAAATAGGAATGGTTTAGAAGTTATCACCCAATTCTGGCAAATGTGAAGTGATTAATTTATAATAGCTGGTCGCATGGAAGCTTTCTACTGAAGGGTTGGTTCTGATTTGTACACCTTCAAGTTTAGATGACGTTATGACAAGATGATTCTCTGGAGTGCTAACATTGATTTTCGGAAGATCCTCAATAGCATATGTGCTTAATGATAGTTACTGTCAAAACATCACCTTATCTAATTTGTGATTGCATGTAAGGCATTTGGACAGAAACAGATTCGAGAACGCATTCACTTCTTCAACGACTCAAGACCAGGAACTCGGAGCCAGAATGCACATTAGACAATCGACAATAGACAACAGGTGCAGGAGTCGGCCATGCTGCCCTTAGAGCCTGTACCACCATTCATTATGATCATAGCTGATCAACCTCAATCAGTATCCTGTTCCTGCCTTATCTCCATAACCCTTGATTCCACTATCCTTTAGAGCTCTATCCAACTCTTTCTTAGACGAATCCAGAGACTGGGCCTCCACTGCCTTCTGGTGCAGAGTATTCCACATACCCACCACTCTCTGGGTGAAGACGTTTCTCCTCATCTCTGTCCTACATGGCCCATCCCTTATTTTTAAGCTGTGTTCTCTGGTTCGGGACTCACCCATCAGCAGAAACATGTTTCCTGCCTCGAGAGTGTCCAATCCTTTCATAATCTTATACGTCTCAAACAGATTCCTTCTCAGTCTTCTAAACTCAAGGGTATACAAGCCCAGTCGCTCCAATCTTTCAACAAAAGATAGTCCCAGGAATTCCAGGAATTACCACGTGAACGTAAGCTGCACTCCCTCAATAGCCAGAATGTCTTTCCTCAAATTTGGGAGACCAGAACTGCACACAATATTCAAGGTGTGGACTCACCAGTGCCCTGTACAGCTGCAGAAGAACCTCTTTGCTTCTATATTCAATCCCTCTTGTTATGAAGGCCAGCATGCTATTAGCTTTCTTCACTACCTGTTGTACCTGCATAGTTACCTTCATTGACAGGTGTACAAAAACAACCAGATCTCTTTGTACTGCCCCTTTATCTAACCTGACTCTATTTAGGTAGCAATCTGTCCTCCTGTTCTTGCCACCAAAGTGGATAACCATATATTTATCCACATTAAACTGCATCTGCCATGCATCTGTCCACTCACCTAAAGTGTCCAGGTCACCCTGTAATCTCCTAACATCCCCCTCACATTTCACCCTGCCACCCAGCTTTGTATCATCAGCAAATTTGCTAATGCTACGATGAATACCATTTTTCTATCATTAATATATATTGTAAAAAGCTGCGGTCCCAGCACTGATCCCTGCGGTACCCCACTGGTCACCGCCTGCCATTCTGAAGAGGAGCTGTTTATCACTACTCTGTTTCCTGTCAGCCAACAATCCAAGTCAGTACTTTGCACCCAATATCATACGCCTTAAGTGCACTCACTAACCTCCTATGTGGGACTTTATCAAAGGCTTTCTGAAAGTCGAAGTACACGACATCCACTGGATCTCCCTTGTCCTTCTTCAGAGTTACATCCTCAAAGAAATTCCAGAAGATTAGTCAAGCATGGTTTCCGCTTCATAAATCCATGCTGACTCTGACCTATCCTGTTACTGCTATCCAGATGTGCTGTAATTTCATTCTTTACAATTGACTCCAGCATCTTTCCCATCACTGAGAGAAGACTAACTGATCTATAATTTCCTGATTTCTCTCTCGCTCCTTTCTTAAAGAGTGGTGCAACATTCGCCACCCTCCAATCCACAGGAACTGATCCTGAATCTATCGAACTCTGGAAAATAATCACCAACACATTCACGATTTCTACAGCCATTTCCTTTAGTACCCTGGTATGTAGACCATGAGGCCCCGGGGACTTATCAGCCTTCAGACCTAACAGTTTCTCGAACACCAATTCCTGGCAAATATAAATTCCCTTCAGTTCAGGTCCTTCAGCCACTGTTACCTCTGGGAGATTGCTTGTGTCTTCTCCAGTGAACACAGATCTGAAGTACCAATTCAATTCTTCTGCCATTTCTTTATTCTATGTAATATATTCCCGTATTATGTCTTCAAGGGCCCAGTTTTAGTCTTAATTATTTTTTTCCCTTTCACATACCTAAAAAAAACCTTTTACTTCCCTCCTTTATATTTTTGGCTAGCTGACCTTTGTACTCATTTTTTTTATCTGCGTATTTCCTTCTTAGCAATCCTCTGTTCTTTAAAAGCTTCTCAGTCCTCCGTTTTCCCACTCATCTTTACTGTTATACTTTTTCTCTTTTGACTTGATATTTCTTAACTTTCCTCGTCAGCCACAGCCACCCCGCTGCCTCATCGGATCTTTCTTCCTTTTTGGAATGAACTGATCCTGCATCTTCTGCATAATACACAGGAATATTTGCCATTGTTCATCCATGCCATCCCTGCTAAGGTATTGCACCATTAAACTTTGGCCAGCTCTTCCCTCATATCTCCACAGTTCCCTTTATTCAACTGAAATATTGTCATTTCCGATTGTACCCTTTCCCTTTCAAATTGCAGATTGAAGCTTATTGTATTATGGTCACGACCTCCTAATGGCTCCTTCACTTCGAGTTCCCTGATCAATTCTGGTTCGTTGCATAATACCCAATCCAGAATTGCCTTCTCCCTGGTAGGCTCCAGCACCAGCTGTTATAGAATCCATCCCGGAGACACTCCACAAAGTCTCTTTCTTGAGGTCCAATACCATCCTGATTCTCACAGTCTCCCTTCATGTTGAAACCCCCATAACAACTGTCTAAACATCTTTGCGACAGGCCAATTTTAGCTCCTTTTTCAACTTACATCCTACATCCATACTACTGTTTTGGGGCCTGTAGATAACTCCCAAGAGGGTACTTCTACCCTTAGCATTTCTCAGCTCTCTCCATACTGACTCTACATCCCCCGATTCCAGGTCCCCCCGCGCAAGGGACTGACTATTATCCCTTAACAACAGAGCCATCCATCCCCTCTGCCAGTCAGTCTGTCCTTACGATAGCACGTATAGCCTTGAATATTCATTTCCCAGGCCCTGTCCACTTGAAGCCACGTCTCAGTTATTCCCACAATATCGTAGCTGCCAATTTCCAAAAGAGCTTCAAGCTCATCCATATTATTTCTAATACTTCGTGCATTCATATATAGTATTTTTAATTTGAAACTCCCCTCATTCTTCCTATCAACTCATATTCCACTCAACCTTACAGCATGATCCCTTTTCGAGGACCAATGTTTTGCATCTTGCAACACTGCATGTAGACAAGGGAACAGACAATAGCATGAAATAAATTGTTATTCCTTCTCCAAAACCCATGGGCACACTTCTACACAGTGAAAGCCCACATCCGAAACACATTTTCAGAATAGGATCACGGTGGATGCATTTCCAGTGATCATTCACAAAGCTGGAAGGTTTTAATTCGGCAGTTGCACAATTGTTACCTCATCTAAGGTCTCACGTTCAAATTTAAATAGAAAAGTTCATCAAGTGTTTGCCAGAACAAGTATTCCCTGGCAAGCCTAATGCTGTACCGCTGGAACACAAGCTACCTTACAAAAAAATTCCAAGGCATTACTTTCCTCACTGATTTCCAGCGATCCTGACTCCTGGTTTCCATGGCACCCCTCTCAACCCTTCTCCAGTCCTTGTTCCTTCCTTCATTCTGCCCTCACTCACAATCTATTCTCTCTATCCTTTCTGCCTCCCTCTCACTTCTTGTTTTCCACTTTCCACGCATTGGGTATCAGAGCAGAATTAGAACATACACTCCAACAAGTCTGAACCAACATTCCATCATGAGAACATAAGAAACAGGTGCAGGCTATCTGGCCCATCAAGCTGGCTCCTCTATTGAATAAGATCATGACCTATCTTCTCGTGGACTCATCTCTACTTACTGTCCTGCTCACCATTACAGCTAATGTCTTTATTATTCAAAAATCTATCTTTGACTAGAAATAATGCAATGAGGATGCCTCAATACTTCACTGGGCAGTGAGTACCATAGATTCACAACCTGTTTGTGAAGACATTTCTTCTCAAATAATAGCCGAATCTGCTCTGCTTGTTTGGAGACGATGTCCCCGAGATCTATTTTACCACACCTTTCGAAAAAAGTCTATCTGTTTCAATCTTATCGATTACCATCATATTTTTAAATGTTTCCAAAGCATCCGTCGTTCATTCTTCTCAATTGCAAATAATCCCAGTCGACTCAATCTCTCCTCATAAGCCACCCACTACAGTGCCAATGTGCCCATTCTCAAATGAGGTAAAACCTAAAACGTATCATGTTTAATAAGTTTAAAAGTCAGATTCTTCTGCCTGCTCCCATCCCGTTATCAATCACGAACCTATCTCTCTATTCCCGTGAACCTTCCTGAAAAAATATTATTCGATCCGAAATAGTAACTTGGATTTCTCTCCTCAAACGGTGCCAGATTTGTTTATGGTTTACCACCATTTCTGCTTTTGCTTCTAGTTGGCCACTTGCTCACCTCTTTCAGTTTAATTCTACCTATCTCTGTCATAAGTGCAGTCAGGGACTTGGTCCTTACACCGTTCTGCGGCAATCGGTTCCACAGATTCCCAACCCATGGTTAAATAAGTTCCTAAACATCCTAATTCTGAAGTGATGTCACTTCATTCTAGGTTTGCCTTTGACTCTTAGTCTCTCCTGCCAGTAGAATCATCTTCTCCATGTCCAGTCTATCCAGGTCTCCCAGTATACCATACCTTCAAAGAAATTCCCACCTCCCATCATTCGAAACTCCACTGAGACTCAGAGCCCTCTCCTGCCTCTTATATCAGAAACCCTTCTTCCCTAGACTCTTTCTCGTAAACCTTCCCTGGACCGACTGGAAAGTCAGCACATGCTTCCATAGATGTGGATTCCACAACATCTCAAAATATTCTAATCAGTCTGACCAGAGCCTTGAATTGAATTGAATTGAACTTATTGTTAAATGTGCTAAGACACAGTGAAGAGCTTTGTCTTGCGAGCAATACAGGCAGATCACAGAGGTAAGGAGCATAGATAAGAAAATAGTAGGTAAACAGCGGCACAAACAAAAATAAAGGTGAATGCTAAGAGTTTGTGAGTCCACTCAGTATACTAACAACAGAAGAATAGAAACTGTTTCGAATACAGCTGGTGAGTTTGCTCAGGCTTCAGTACCTTCTCCACGATGGAAGAGCTCGTAGCAAAGCATTGCCAAAGTGGGATGGATCGTTGAGAATGCTGGCCACTTTTCCTTGACAGTTGGCCTTGTAAATTGATTCTATTGGCAAAAGTGAGGAATGCAGATGCTGAAAACCAGACATTAGATCAGAGTGGTGCTGGAAAAGCACAGCAGGTCAGGCAGCATCCAAGGAGATGGAACATCGACGTTTTGGGCAAAATCCCTTTATCGGGAATGGAGGCCAAAAACCTCCTTTTATCTCTCTACCCTCCTAGAAGCTCCTTACTTCTAAACAAAAGATGGACTCTACAGCCTAAAACAATTTTAGCAGTACGCTCCTGCCTGGATATTCCAGCCCTCTTGTAAAATACGCTAACATTGCATCTGTCGTCCAAACTGCCAACGGAACCGTGCACACTAAACTTGCAACTCTGAAGACACTTCTGCTTCAGAATTTTAATAGTTGTCACCAAAAATATATATCTCCATCTACCCTGAGACTGCAATCACCTCCTGTCTCTCCTCCACTATATAAATGCAGCCGATTCCTTTGGGCCCTCCTTCCAGATGTTAATATGCATAGAATTAGTAGAACATATATGGTCAGAAGGTGGAAATGTACACCTCCATCCGCCATGACCAGGGCCTCCAAAACCTCTGTTTTTTTCCTCTCCCGACGTCCCCAACAGTACCCTTCCACCGACATTCTCATTCGTTTGGCCAAACAGGTCCTCACCCTGAACAATTTCTCCTTCGAATCCTCCCACTTCCTCCAGACCAAAGGGGTAGCCATGGGCACACGTATGGTCCCCAGCTATGCCTGTCTCTTCGTTGGCTACGTAGAACAGTCCATCTTCCGTAGTTACATTGGCACTACTCCCCACCTCTTCCTCCGCTACATTGATGACTGCATTGGCGCCACCTTGTGCTCCCGCGAGGAAGTTGAGCAATTCATCAGCTACGCCAACACATTCCACCCTGACCTTAAATGTACCTGGACCATCTCTGACACCTCCCTCCCCTTCCTGGACCTCTCCATCTCCATTAATGATGACCGACATGACACCAACATTTTTCACAAATCCACCGACTCCCACAGATGCCTGGATTACACCTCTTCCCACCCTACCTCCTGCAAAAATACCATCCCGTATTCCCAATTCCTCTGCCTCCGCCGTATCGGCTCCCAGGAGGACCAGTTCCACCACAGAACACACCAGATGGCCTGCTTCTTTAGAGACCGTAATTTCCACATCCATCAAAGTTTGACCTGCGCATCCACCAATATCATTTATTGTAGGCGTTGCTCCCGATGCAGATCCGCTACATTGGGGAGACTGGACGCCTCCTGGCAGAGCACTTTAGGGAATATCTCCGCGACACCCGCATCAATCAACCCCTCCGTCCTGAGGACCAACATTTCAACTCCCCCTCCCACTCTGACGAGGACATGGAGTTCCTGGGCATCTTTCGCTGTTCCCTCACCACCAGACGCCTGGAGGAAAAATACCTCATCTTCGTCCTTGGAACACTTCAACCCCAGGGCATCAATGTGGGCTTCAGCAGTTTCCTCATTTCCCCTTCTCCCATCTCACCCTAGTTCCAAACTTCCAGCTCAGCACTGTCCCCATGATTTGTCCTACCTGCCTTTCTTCTTTTCCACCTATCCACTACGCCTTCCCCACAATCTATCACTTTCATCCCCTCCCCCACTCACCTATTCTACTCTATGCTACTTTTTCCGCACCCCCGCTGTCTTCTCACTTATCTTTCCACCCTTCAGGCTCTCTGCCTGTATTCCTGATGAAAGGATTTTGCCCGAAACGTCGATTTTACTGCTCCTCGGATGCTGCCTGAACTGCTGTGCTCTTCCAGCACCACTAATCCAGAACCTTACCATTTAGTGTATAAGTCCTGCTAAGATTTGCTTTCCCAAAATGCAGCACCTCACATTTATCCAAATTATACTCTATTTGCCACTTCTCAGCCCATTGACCCATCTGACCAAGATACCGTTGTAATCAGAGTTAACCTTCTTTGCTGTCCACTGCACCTCCGAATTTGGTGTCATCTGCAACCTTACTAATTATATTTGTTCTGCTCCCACCCAAATCATTTATATAAATGATGAAAAGTAGTGGACCCAGCACCGATCCCTGTGGCACTCCAATGGTCACAGGCCTCAATTCTGAAAAACAACCCACCATCACCACCCCCTGTCTTCTACCTTTGAGCCATTTCTGTATCCAAATTGCGAGTTCTCCCTGTATTCAGTGAGATTTAACTTTGCAAACCAGTCTACCATGGGAGCCTTGTCAAATGCTGTGTTGAAGTCCATATAAATCACATCTACCACTCTGCCCTCATCAATCCTCTTTGTTACTTCTTCAAAAACTTCGATCATGTTTGTGAGACATGATTTCCCACGCACAAAGCCATGTTTCCTTTTCCTAATCAGTTCTTGTCTTTCCAAATTTATGCATCCTGTCCCTCAGGATTCCCTCCAACAACTTGTCCACCATCGACTTCAGGCTCACTGGTCTATAGTTCCCTGGCTTGTCCTTACCAACTTTCTTAAAAGGTGGCATCACATTAGCCAATCTCCAGTATTCCAGCATTTCAGCTGTGACTGTCGATGATACGAATATCTCAGCAAGGGGCCCTTCAAGCACTTCCCTAGCGTCCCATGGAGATCTAGAGTACAACTGATCAGGTCCGGTAGATTTATCCACTTTTATACGTTTCAGTACATCCAGCACGTCCTCCTCTGTAATATGCACATTTTTCAAGATGTCACCGCCTATTTCCCTACATTCTATATCTTCCATATCATTTTCCATAGTAAATACTGATGCAAAATACTCGTTTAATATCTGCACCATCTCCTGCGGCTCCACGCACAGGCCGCCTTGCTGATCATTTAGGGGCCCCATTCTCTCCCTCGTTACTCTTTTGAGCTTAATGTACTTGTAAAGATCTTTTCTATTCTCCTTAACTCTATTTGGCAAAGCTATCTCATGTCCCCCTTTTGACCTCCTGATTTCTCTCTTCAAAATACTCCTACTGCCTTTATCCTATTCAAAGGATTCACTCAATCTATCCTGTCTATACCTGACATATGCTTCCTTCTTTTTCTTAACCCAATTCTCTAATTCTTTCGTCATCCGGCATTCCATATACCTTACAGCCTTTCCTTTCATCCTAACAGGAATACACATTCTCTGGACTCTCATTATCTCATTTCTGAAGGCTTCCCATTTTCCAGCCATCCCTTTACCTGTGAACATTTCAATCATCAAATTGAGCAATGTGATTGGGTGGAAAAAGTGTAATTTTGCTTGTTTCGGGATCTGAATATTTGAGATGGCAGCTAGTCATAGAATCATAGAGCTGTACAGCATGGAAACAGACCCTTTGGTCCAAACCGTCCATGCCGACCAGATATCCCAACCCAATCTAGCCCCACCTGCAAGCACCAGACCCATAATCAACAAAACCCTTCCTATTCATATATCCATCTAAATGCCTCTTAAATGTTGCAATTCTACCAGCCTCCACCACATCCTCTGGCAGCTCATTCCACACACGTACCACACTCTGGGTGAAAACGTTGCTTAAACCTATGCCCTCTGGTTCTAGACTCCTAAACCCCAGGGAAAATACTTTTTCCATTTATCCGATCCATGCCCCTCATAATTTTGTAAACTTCAGTCTCCGAGGTTCCAGGGAAAACAGCCCCAGCCTGTTCAGCCTTTCCCTATAGCTCAAATCTTCCAACCCTGGCAACATTCTTGTAAATCTTTTCTGAACCCTTTCAAGTTTCACAGCATCTTTCCAAGAGGAAGGAGACCAGAATTACACGCAATAGTCCAACATTGGCCTAACCCATGTCCTGTACAGCTGCAACATGACCTCCCAACTCCTGCACTCAATACTCTGACCAATAAAGGAAAGCATACTAAAAGCCTTCTTCACTATCTTATCTACATGTGACTCACTTTCAATGAACTATGAACCTGCACTCCAAGGTCTCTTTGTTCAGCAACACTCCCTAGGACCTTACCATTAAGTGTATTAGTCCTGCTCAGATTTGCTTTCCCAAAATGCAGTACCTCACATTTATCTGAATTCAACTCCATCTGCCACTTCTCAGTCCATTGGCCCATTTGGTCCAGATCCTGTTTTAATCTGAGGTAACTCTCTTCGCTATCCACTACACCTCCAATTTTGGTGTCATCTGCAAACTTACTAACTGCACCTCTTATGCTTGTATCCAAATCATTTATATAAATGACAAAAAGTAGAGGACACAGCACCGATTCTTGTGGCACTCCACTGGTCACAGGCCTCCAGTCTGAAAAACAACCATCCACCACGATCCTCTGTCTTCTACCTTTGAGCCAGTTCCCTATCTAAATGGTTGGTTCTCCCAGTATTCCATGAGATCTAACCTTGCTAATCAGTCTCCCTTGGGGAACCTGGTCGAACGCCTTACTGAAGTCCATATAGACTATTGGATGGTGTTACATCGTTGGCTGAGGAGACTGTCAGATGCAAGGCAGAACTCTCACATTGGATGGTGTGCCCAATGACTTCTCTCAGTGCTTTGTTTTAAATTCATTGATTGAGTAATTGATGTTCCTGGATATCTCACAGCACACAGAACCTAATGCTTGAACTTGGACAGACTCACTCCAGAAATAAATGTATTTGTGCTTAGTTTAAAAATTACTCATCATCCACTCAACTTTCTTAAATGCATATTCGGAATTTTTGTCCTCCCTGGGACTCAATCCAATTTAATTTATTCTTTTCATGTTATAATATATTAACTCTGTAACGCACACCAAACAAAGATCTTTGAAGGTTTCAGATAGGGTGAAGACACCAATCAAAACCTTTTGTTCTGCTCTCCATTTCTTGACCACGAGGACTCTCTCTTGCGTTCTGACCCCTTAGTCCTTTGTGTACACCACTGGCGACTAGAATGTGCCCGACAATCAGAGAATTGAGCAACAGATTTAAAAAGAATGGAAGCGATGGCGTGAAGACACTGTGGCGCCAGCCAAATGCTATCCAACCAGGTTCAGGGTAATATATTGACTTTCTTTAATACGGCTTCTGTATATTGTCAAATACAACGGATGCTCTGTGAAATACTGAGGGATATTCTCAAAAGAAACAAAATGGAACAGTGTTTGCTGCGATAAACGCAGTTGCAGCTTTCTTTGTGCAGTATTTTGTTTTTAGTTTCTGACACCAAATGTTCACAAATCGATGAAAGGAGAAAGTGACAGTGAATCAGACAGAATGGTCTGTGGCTACTCGGAGCAAGCCATCATTAACACCACACACAGGTGCAAGATTTCGGAATGAACCTGCGAAATAAGAATACTTGATTGGCCACAACATCACCTCAGTGACAATGACCAGTAGATCTGCAGTTGCTCAGCGATGTGGCTCAGGGATGGACAGGACTTGCAGCTTAATATTGCAGAATACAAAGGCTGTGAGAAGGAAAGAAAGAGGGAGCAAGAGATGAGCACAAGTCGCATATTTGATATGGCATGACATTACGGCTGTACGTAGGCAGGATATTCCTCCAAGTACGTCTAGGTATTTGTGTTGAACTGATAAATAATAATAAAAAAAGCATTTTATTTGCATTTTATTATAGATTCCCAATAGTCTGAAAATTGAGAGAAAAATTTGTAAGGATATCTCAGTAATCTGTAAGAAGAGGGTGGTATGTTAGTTCATTTTAAATTTCCAGACAGTGACTGGGACTGCAGTAGTGTTAGGAATTTAGGTGGACAAGACGTTCTTTAGTGTGTACAAAAAAAAAATTCTGATTCAGTGTATGGATGTGTCTGCTGGTGAAGGTAAAAAGACACTTGTCTTAGGAAATAAGACAGAACAAGTGACTGAGGTGTCAGTGGGGGAGCACTTTGGACGCAGCGATCATAATACTATTAGTTTTCAAATTAGTGAATGGAAAAGGATAGGCAGGATCTAAAAGTGGAACACTTCAATTATAGGGAAGCCAATTTTGACAGTACCTGGCAACAACTTTCAAGAGTTGACTGGGGCATTTGTTCTCAGGTAAAGGGAGAGATGGAGAATGGAAAGCCTTCAAAATTGAGATAACGAGATCCAGAGACAATATGTCCCTGTTCGAGTGAAAAGCGACTCTGGTAGGCGTAAGGAATGCTGGATGACGAGGGAAATTGAGGTTTTGATAAGAAAAAAAGGATGCATATATCAGGTATGGACAGCAGAGATCGAATAAATACTTAGAAGAGTATAAAAGTAGTTGGAGCATATTTAAAAGAGAAATCAGGAGGGCAAACAGAAGAAGTCAGATAACTTAGGCAAATTGGGTTAAGGAGAATCCAAAGGCAGTTCATCGCTATATTAAGGACCAAAGTATATCTAAAAAGAAAATAGGAGCCCTCAAAGATCAGCAAGATAGCCTATATGTGGAGTTACAAGAGTTGGGGAAATTACTAAAAGAGTATTTTGCGTCATTATTTACTATGGAGAGTGACATGGAAGATACAGAATGTGAGGAAATAGATGGTGACATCCTGAAAAATGTCCACCTGATAGAGGAGGGGGTGCTGGATGTCTTAAAACAAACAACGGAGGATAAATCCCGAGGGCCTGATCAGGTGTACCCTAGAACTCTTTGGGAAGCTAGGGAAGTGATTGCTGCATACCTTGCTAAGATATTTGCATCATCGATAGTCACAGGTAAGATGCTGGAAGACTGGAGGTTGGCTCAGGTGGTGCCACTATTTAAGGAAGTTAATAAGGAAAAGCCAGAGAGCTATGGACTGATGAACCTGACGTCGGTGATGGGCATATTGTTCGGGGGAATCCTGTGGGACAATATTTACATGTATTTGGATTGGCAAGGACTGATTGGAAACAGTCAATACGGCTTTCCGTGTGGGAAATCATGTCTTATGAACTTGATTGAGGTTTTTGAAGAAGTAACAAAGACGATTGATGATGACAGAATGGTGAACGTCATATATATAGACTTCGGGAAGGCATTCAATCAGATTCCTCAATGCGAGAGTATTTAGCAAGGTTCGATCATATTGAACTGAGGGAGACCCTGCCCATTGGGGCAGAAGTAGTGGTGGAGGGACACTTTTCAGACTGGAGGTCTGTAACCAGAGATGTGCCACAGGGCTCAGTGCTGGATCCACGGCTTTTCCTCATTCCTCTACTTGATTTGGATGTGAACCTGGGAGATTCAGTTAGTAATTTTATAGATGACACCAAAATTAGAGTTGGAGTGGACAGCAAAAAATGTTAGCTCAGTGAAGAACGGGAACTTGATCAGATGGGCCAATTGGCCGAGGAGTGGCAGTTAGAGCTTAATTTAGATGAATTCGAGCTGCTGCATTTTGGAAATGCAAAACAGAGCAGGACATATTCAGTTAATGCTGAGGTCCTGGGGAGTGTTGTTGAACAAAGAGACCTTGAAGTGCATGTTCATTGTTACTAGAAAACGATGTCACAGGTAGATAGAATGGTGAGAAGACGTTTGATACGCTTTCCTTATTACTCAGAACTTTGAGTACAGGAGTAAGGGACGTCATGTTATGTCTGTGCAGGACGTTGGTTCAGCCACTTTTGGAATTTTGTTTGCATTTCTAGTCACCCTCCAAAAGGTAGGATGTTGTAAAACTTGAAATGATTCAGAAAAGATTTATAACGACGTTGCCAGGGTTGGAGGATTTCAGTTTTAGAGAGAGGCTGAACAGGCGAGGGCTGTTTTCTCTGGAGCGTCAAAGTCTGATGAAGTTTTATCAAATCATTGGGAGCCTGGACAGGGTAAATAGACAAGGTTTTCTCCTTGGGTTTAGGGGGTGATCCAGAACAAGTGAGGATAGGTTTCGAGTGAGAGAAAAATATAAAAGAGACCTGAAATGCAACATTTTAATGCAAAATGTGATGCACATGTGGAAAGATCTGCCAGAGGAAGTGATGGTGGCTGGTGCAATTATAACATATGAAATGTATCTGGATTCGTAAAATAATAGGAAGTGTAGAGAAGATTGTGGGGGCAAATGAGAGTTTATTAATTTTGGAAATCTGGTCAGCATGGACAATTTGGGCCAGAGCGTTTGTTTCCATGTTTGACACCTCTATGACTCGATCTGTGCCCAGTATGCGAAGAGCAGTGTAACAAATGTTCTATAGTAGATGAATAACAGCACCTTAAGTCTCAATTCTCTGTGTGAAATGAACCTCTCTGTTTTGGTTGCAATGATAGGATCTTTTGCAGGGAGAAACCTGAGATGATGTTTCGAGTTTAGTGACCCGTGTTCAGGTGAAGATGTTCTGATGAACAGTGATTCCATTAACTCTGTTTCTCTCCACACAGATGCTGCCACGCCTGTTGGGTTTTAACATTTATTTATGATTCTGTTTCATGTTTTCAGCGTTCAAAACCCTTTCATTTATTTCATTAAAATGCTTCACGCCCCAATCTGCCTCCCAGAATTTATAGAATCAGAGAACCAGACTGTACAGAAGAGAGACGTCATGCCATCAAAGCTTCATGACATCCACACTCGCCCCTGGTTCTAGCACTATACTCATTGTCTCAAATGTTATAATGCCTCATTTGTTCATCCTGATACTTTTTAAAGTTTGTGAAGTTTCCAGCTTCCACAACCCTGCCAGACACCAGACCACCAACACTCTCTCGGTGAAAATCCTCTCTCAGATACCCTCTAAAACTCTTCAATTTCAGTTTAAAAATTCTGCCCTCCCCGCCATCTGTTGATTGCCTGCCCACACTTAGTTAAACCCAGGATTGAGCAGTTTCTAAATGGGCCATTAGAGCTGTCATGTTCAAATGCAACATCTGAACCCTGCCAACTACCCCAGTTAGGTGCTCAGGTCTTCCATTGCTATCTGGGCCGACGCAGAGATTATTTGATCAGCAATTTCCGAGTTGCATTTTATCTCCTGTCTCTTTCAGTTAATTTCCTGGTGATTTTGGTCCTTGCATGTGGTAAGTACGATCTCTCTAAATGCATAACGTGCTGCCTGTTGTCTATGGCAACGTCGGAGTTCTGTTCGTTCTCACTGACATCAAACTGTTTCTACTGACTTACTTTTACTTCGCAAAGTGTTTCCTGGATACCACTCTGCGTGCAGTAATATCCTTGTCCTGGCTCATGCAGCCATAGACTGTTCCATCTGATTCACTGTTCTTTTCTTCTTTGATCGTTTTGCAAGAATTTGCAGCCTGAAAATGAAGAGTAAATATTGGCTCTCGCCGCAGCTGGCATTCCGCTCTGTTCAAAAATAATTCTATTTTCAGCTTGAACCTGTGAGGATAATTGACAATGTTCAATTGTACTGTCGAACAAAGTCAAGTTAGTTTCTTGATCCCAGATGGCTGGGATTCAACTGATTTGGTGAAATTTAACCCCTTTCGTCCCATTCGTGTTAATTCTGTCGATGGACACTGTGAGAGTCACGTACATTTTGGTGGCCAGTCGAATCAGCAAGAGCCTGAGGGGTCAGAGGGAGGGAGATAGTCACAAAACCACAGAGATGAGAGCCGGAGGAAGTCTGTGACTTCCCTATTCACCATATTAATCTGCTTCATGTTTCTGTGGATAGTGAATGGTGCAAATATCTTCAACTTTAGCATTAAAAGAACACAGCATTGGAAGTATAGGTCTCTAATCGATATTACCAATATTGGAGAAATGTTGAAGAATATCAGCTGCAGCACAAACACATTATTTTATGCAGTCACTCTGCCCAAGTTCAGAGAGAAGTTCAGGAATGCACTGCATCAACTGGTCACATAAAGTCTTCACTGAATAACTCAGCAATACAGCGGAGAGATCTCCAGAGGCAGCTGCAGTGTTCCCAGTGCAGAAATTGCATATGGACGGCCAGGATTCCATCAGCGCAACCACATGGATCTGAGTTTAACGCCCAGCAGAGGATAGGGAGTGAGGGAAACAGGATGGATCACCATTTAACACCCTCGGGAACACGCTGCTATCCCTGATTGACTGACAGACAGTCACACACGGGGACAAAGAAACAATGAGCAGCATTCAGCCCTTCGAGTCTTGCCCTTATGTCTATCCAGAAGATCGTGGTTCATCCAATTGTAACGTCAAACTCACATTTCTGTGTGCAATGAGCACCCACACAAAACGTTAACAAGAATCGTTCCATCTCCACGTTCAACAATACTGAAGGTGGTGACAAAGGAACAGCAGGTAAAGGCTCAAAGGTGACTGCCAGTTTCAGAGAAGGATGGAAAGAGGCTGGAAGCGTGATTCAAAGTGACGGACTGGCTGTATGTGGTGTGTTCAGCTGGAACATTGGGTCTTCATGGACTACTCTGTAGATGAGTATTAAAGACCGGCAGGAGGTGTCCCTGCATTTTCCCTGCTGGGGAAGGAGGGGGAAGGGCAGAAACAGTCCCTCCTGCACCATGATGATTGTCAGACTATCTCTTTGTTCAGCTCACAATAAATATTTTATTACAACAAGGGAATGGATCCGGGTGCTGGTGATCCCCTCATCTGAATGGGTTATTGTTGCATGCACACTTGTATTTCAGCGAGTTATTGAGTCAACCTTTTGTTGACTCCCATCACAAGAATATCGCTTTCTCCCTCTTTCTCCCTTTTCCAGTCTTTGTCTGTTTCACTTTTCCTCACGCACACTCTCCCTCAACTCACAGCTTCTTTTTGAGTCTCTCTTTCTCTCTCTAACTCGCTCTACCTGTTTCTATCCATCCATATTCTCCTGTCTCACACACATTCTTCCTCTCTCTATCTCTACCTGTTTGTCTGTCTCTCTACCTCCCTCTATATCTCTTCTTCTTTGTCTGTCTAGCTCATTTTCTGTCTCTCTGTCTCTCCCTCGTGCTGTCTTTATCTTTTTCTCACATTGACCAGATGGATCTCTTTTAATATGAGTTCCCTAATTGGCTGTTAATCAGGCACATTCAGGGACTCCTGGCTGACAGATCTAAACAGGAGCATCAGTGAATCTGCTCACTCTAGGAATCGGGTTTGTGCTCGCTGGGTCAGTGTCATGCACTCTGCAAGTGTAAATGCAGCGTGAATTGATGATGGGATCCCAGCCTTTGTGGAGGTGACAGGATCTAATGCAGAGTAATAGTAGGAGATAGGGCTAAAGATTGTAATAGTGAGAGAATTAAATTCAGAATATTGGTCACCCCTCCGCCTCCTACGTTCCAGGGAAAACAACCCCAGCCTATTCAACTTCTCGCGACCAATCCCTCTACTAATAAAAGCACCGTGTGCCTTCTTAACAACCCTATCAACCTATAAAACAACGTTCATTGGTCTATGTATCTGGACAGCGAGATCTCTCTGCTCATGTACACAAAAACTGAGAGTGAACAGTATCCTAATAAAGGACAAGGTAAAGATTTTTCCACTGGTTGCTCGATACACTGTGCTAACGATTATTTCTAGAGTTCGAGGTTGGACACTTGTAAAAGATGAGCGGTTATCAAGAGGCCAAGACCATGAAGAGTGGAGAGAGAAACTTCTCTAAACAGAACTGGGAACAAACCCGAGTTGGTCAGTTGTTCCAACGCAACATTTCCAGGGGAAAGTACAAACCTGAGATTTCAGCAGTAATAAGTGGAGTCCCCGAGATTGGAAAATCAACAATGGCACAAAACATGGTTTATGACTTGGCCACTGGGAAAACATATACACGGTTTCAATTTGTATTCATTTTTAAATGCTCTTAATTGTCGGATAAACCTGAGGAATCGGATATTTTTTAAATAATCCTGACTTTGGGAATTTTCTGGCAGACGTCGAGAAGAACCCAGAGGGATTGCTGCTAATATTTGATGGCTTGGATGAATTCAAGGACAGTATTGATTTTTCTGACGGACCGAGAAATACAGAACCTCAGTTCACGTGCACTGATCTCGAATGCTGGTGTGAAGTGACTGACATTGTGTACAGTTTGATGCAGCACAAGGTGCTCCCTGGATGCTCAGTGCGAGTGACCAGCCATCCTACTGTGGTGCATTTGTTTTAAAAGGCTGAGATCCGCATCAGGGCTGAAATCCTGGGATTTGTTGGTGATAAGAGCAAGGAATATTTCAGCAGGTTTTTTGAAGATCAGATAGTGTCAGCAGCAGTTTTCACCTATGTAGAGGGGAACGAGATCCTGTACACCATGTGCTGCAACCGTTCGTACTGCTGGACCCTTGATGTGTCACTGAGTCCATTCTTCACACAAAGGGACAGGAAGCAGCAGCAGTTTCCCAAGACCATCACCCAACTGTATTCCTATTATATTCACGATGTTCTGAAAAACCATAGCTGTCAGATTGAAAACCCCCGTGATGTGTTTCTGAAGCTTGGTGAGATGGCCTTCACTGGTGTTTCTGAGAAGACTGTGTTTAGAAATGGAGATTTGAATCAGTACAATCTGCAACCTTCCCAGTTCCTGTCTGGATTCCTGATGACAGTTTTGAAGAGAGATGTGTCTGCACAGATTGTGTGTCCCACATTCCCACATCTCACCATCCAAGAATTTGAGCGGCTCTTGCCTAATTCCTGACTCCTGAACCCAGAAACATTCAGAAATTGCTCAGTGAGGTCCATCGCAAGGAAGATGAACGATTTGAAACATTCGTCTGTTTTGTTGTTTGTGCCTCCTCTCCACAGCCAGCTCATCCTCGGGAAGGGTTTCTGTAACCATTTCTTCATCAGACAGCCTGTCAGGTCATCGACTCGGTGAAGAACATTGTTAAAGTACAGATTGGAAACACTAAGACTATAACTGGTGAAAGAAACATCTTGAATTCGTTGCACTACCTTTTTGAGTCTCAGAATAAATCACTAACGCAGAACTCTCTGAAAGATGTGGAAACATTTTCATTTAGTGACTTGCAACTGACCCCAATAGACAGTGTAGTCCTGTGTTTTCTCATTAATTACTGTGATTCAATAAGAGAACTTGATCTTGAGAACTGCTGCATTCAGTACGAAGGATTGCAACGATTGGGACCCATACTTCACAAATGCCGAGAGCTGAGATAAATATCTGTCTCTACATTTGACCAAATGTTTGAGCAGCCGTGGACTGTGCCTTTTCTCCATAATGAAGGGAAACTAATCAATTCGGTTGGACAAGAGAGAATCATTTTCAACATAGACTTTTCGAATAAGGAAAATTGATGACAAATTTAACAAGGACGGAAGAATCTTAAATACCTTCTTGTCAATAGGATGGGATTTTACTGTCTATTCCTGATGAACTAATACAAGTCGTGGAAATTTGGTCAATAAGTCATCAGATTCATAACCAATAACGCTAGAAAGCAGAATGCAACACTACTCATGTCCTTCTGAATTACATCTCATACAGTAGCAAGGTCAACGTTGTTTTCATGTTACCTCCAACTTCCACTTCAGTGTGGCTTAATCTCATTACAGATAAGCACCAACTGTTTATCTATTTGGTCCAATAGGAGTCTTGAATATATTGGAATTGAATCTATTATCCCTTATCTTATCTTTTCTCAACAACATTTCAGAAGACTCACCCAAGATTTTTTTTTAAACTAGTATCCCTCATCTGTCTATATTTCTTCCTCCACCTGTATTCGTGTGTGATCAATCCCTTGCTAATAATTGTCTCCAGTTTTATGATACTATTTATATCTGGCTGATTTATGCTGATATTACGTTTGAATGAATAATTGCAGGTTCCGTACTAACACATTTTTGTTTCATTCACTTGTTATCCCAAGTGCATTTTATCTTGGGATTGAATTCTCTGCCGAAATATTACAGCAGCCATTCCTCACTCATTCCTTCTCGGTATTTTTGCTTCATTTCTCCTGAGACACTAACAGATTTTATTAGTTATTCCTCTTATTCTGTTTTTAAAATCGCTTTGCTCTCGTATTCCTGAATCCTATTTATGTGTTTTCATTCATGTCCTTAGTTTGTTCTTTTTTATTTTATCTTTTCACGTTTCATTCATATTTAGACTTATTTAATTTCCTGCTCTGCCTTCATTAACTAGTTTTAATTTTTTTCTGTTTCCTTATTTGCTCTTTCCAGAACAGATGCCTTACCCTGGTTCAGTCTGTCCCTTCAGTATAGCTCCTTCCTGTCCTAATAATGATGCCAGCATCCTTTGAAATAACACTATTTTATCCCACGCTGGTGCGTTAGCCATGTGTTCAATCTTCTGATCGAACTGCCTCAAAACTAATTTGCATGTCATCAGGGAGTTATTTACGGATAATAAATTAAAAGGTCTTCAATTTAAATTTTAACTGATATATATGCATATTTCCCACCCATCCCCCGCCCCCGCTTTCTACCCTGACATGGTCTGCCACAATTAGATTATCCCACTTCGTTTCCATTCCCTCCCAAGCTGCCGTGAGACCTTCCTTAGCCTGACACCTGGTAAGTAACGTACCCTAACAAAGTTTCATTTGTGGCTCCAAAGAACACTACCTAAGTCCCTAATTCGGAAAACCCTCCCGATTGCTACATTCTGTTCTGTTCTACTTTGTGTCAGAGTGTGGAACTGGAAAAATGTCCGAATGCTGCCTGACCTGCTGTGCTTCTCCAGCACCACATTTTGACCCTGATCTCCAGCCGCTGCAGTCCTTCTGTTCTGCTCTGTGTTTGACACCCGGCAGCATTGTCTGCATTGTAATTGTCCTTCCCACAGTCTTCCTTCTTGTCCCCAGACAGCCAGTTCATCATACCTGTTGGCCACGATCAATATCTGTGGGATTGCCTCCACAATCTCCTAAATCCCCGCCATATACTTTATCTTGAAGCGGTGCTAACTACTCCAGTTTATGGAGACTATAAACACTATCATGCTCATGCCCCTCCACATACGGCCCACCCAAACACTTCCTACCCTCAATTAAATTATCCCCTCCCAGAAATTTCTGCCCCTCCACCCTGAAGTGCCCACAACTTAGCATCTTGCAATTCTTCCCATACCTGCCCATAAAGGATTTGTCACCGAATGGCCCTCATTAAATCCCACTTCCTGTGGAGACCTCTCGTCCCTGATATCCCATCCTCCCCAACACAGAGTGAACATGCGTGGAGTCTGACCACAGGAATGCACAGCAAGATCCCAGTCTCCTGCTGTTGCCTGTCACTCAGCTCCACTCACTGAGAAAGGGGCTTTATCTGAACCCCCTCCTGTGCCTAGTTTGTCCCTTTCCCCAAATGCCTCCCCATTACATTCCCACAGAGGTGTGTGTCCCCAGTTTTGCAGCCCCCACCAAATTTCCCCCCACCTTACACACTCCTGTCTAATTGCCCCCTCCTGGTGTCGCTTTATTCTCCTCCACAAACTGCCTCATGTTCATACTGTCTATACTGTCATTCCCTCTTGCGCGCACACTCTTGAACACACACACTCTCTCACACACACATTGTCTCTTGGCAACACTCTCGCATGCACACACAAAGTTCATGCACACAATTGTCCTCTCAAACATGCAGGCACACTCTCGAACGCAAATACATTCACTCCCTTGTACATGTGCACACACTCACTCATTCCCTTGTACATGGACTCTTGCATGCACACACACTCTCGCATGCACTCCTTCACACACGCACCCAGAAACTCTCATTCGCATGCACGCACTCTTTCTCTCACACACACAAACTCTGCCTTGCACAGACACATTCTCTTTCTGTCGCACACATACCCTCTCTCTGCCAGGCATTCACACCCTCTCTCTCCTGCGCATGCACACACTCTCTTGCATAGGTGCACACTCTTTCTGTCACGCACACACTCTTTCACACATGCACACTGTTGTACACATATCCTCTCTCTGTCAGGCACTCACACGCTCTCTCCTATCTACGTACACAGTTTCTCTTGCATAGGTGCACACTTCCTCTCTCTCACACATGCACATGCACTCTCACACGCACATGCTCTCGCTTGCACATGCACACACTACCTTCCTGTTGCACGCACACCCTCTCAGACACCCTCCCTCTCTCTCGCACACACACTCTCGTCTGCATGTGCACATTCCTTCGCACACACACTCTCTCACACACACACTCGCTTTCTGTTGCACACAAACACCCTCTCTCACACACTCTCACACTCTGTATCTCCTGTGCATGCGCACACACTGTTTCTCTTGCGTCAGTGCACAATCTTCCTCTCACACAAGTACACACACTCTCGCATGCACGCACTCTCTTTCTGGTATGCACACCCTTTCTCTTGCATTCACACACCCTTTCTCACACCTGCACTCTCTCACTCGCACTCTCTCTCATGTAGGAACACACTCTTTTTTCTGTGTTGCACATGCACAAATTTGTTTTCACACTCTCGCATACTCTCGCATGCACACTCTCTCTCACATGTGCACATTCTTTCTTGTACACGCACATTCTCTTTCTCTTGCACATGTGCAAACTCTCACACACGCTTTCTCTCTTACATGCGCACATTTACTCTTACACCTACACACTCTCTCCTGCAAGTGTAAACTCTCTCGCACATGCATACTCTCTTGCACATGCACACAGTCTTCCTCACGCACGTGCATATACTGCCTTGCACATGCACACACTCTTCCTCTCACACATGCACACACTCTTTCATTCACGCATACTCTCTTTCACGTTCACACACACGCTCTCACATTGAGGCACACGCACTCATGTTTATGCACACAGTCTTGTGTTCACGCACACTCAGCGTTCACATACGTGCTCTCTCTCTTGCATTCACACATATTCTCTCTCTCACTCTATCATGCGCACAACCTCTCTCACGGTTACACACATTCTCTCTTTGATTTGTGCTCACTCTCTGTTGCAACACGGGGTAAACTCCATTATTAGTGTAAAGCAGAAACACAGGAAATATTCTCCCCGTGCTGTAATCTGTTAAAATTCGAGAAGCAAGGAACTCTTCCAGAGGTCACTATTTAAAGTAAAAATTAACAACTTTATACTTTACGTCCAACAGAGAATATTAAAAGTAACAACTATTTATAACTTCTTTCTCTTTTACCTCCCACTCTGCAATACTAGACAATGAAAAAGTCCTGATTAAGATTTACAAGAAAAAAATCAGCTTTCTAAACTAGCCAGCTGTTGAACCTTCTCTTTGTACCTTCCTCTGTCATCTTTTTAATGTTCTGCAGTGCAAACTTGAATACAGGTACATTTCAGAGAGCTTTTCTGCTGGTAGTCTGTACTTTTTGGTGGCTTGGCAGTTCTCCCCCAACTGTTCCAAATGTTCGGTGTATATCCCAAAACATCAGATCGTTTTATTGGTTTTAATATTATCAAAATACTAAATTCAAATTTGATTGTAGTTGATACCTTGGGGCGTAATTCAAACTGATTGGCCAAATTTGAATTTGTTTTTGTTTAACAGCAACTCAGTTGCAACAATTTGTTTCAATCTAGTGTTACATTGTTGCCTTGTTCCGTATTCTGTGTGCTTTATCCTTGCTAGCTTTTCATCTCTCCTAAAGGCACAGTAACACTACACCTTCATAACATCTACCCCCTTTAGAAAAAGGAACCATCATAATTAAAACATGGCTTCAGTTCTTTCTCTCTATTCCTTTAGCACAATCTCATGACATACATATGACTTTAATCTAAGTTTATATTAACTTCTGCTTACATAAATATAACATTGAATAGTTACTAATTTTATCTACGCTTTATCAGTTAAATCCGCAATGACGCTTCTACGATTGTATTCTTACGACCCACACATGAATGATATATAAATTAAAAGTCTGTAATGTAAGACTCCAACGAAATAGTCTCATATTCTTGTCTTTAAAGTGTTGCACGAATACAAGAGGATTGTTATCCTTGTTCACAATCATCTCCAACACATTGTCTGTGACATTCACATTAAAATATCACAACGCCAGTAGCAAACTCAAAAGTTCTTTTTCGACCATGGAGTATTTCCTCTGGCGGATATTGAGTTTCTTCAAGAAGTAACCAACTGGAAGTTCAATCCCAATATCATCTTCCTATAGCAATACAGCTTCTATTCCCATGTCACTAGCATCAATGGCAACTTTAAAAGGTATTGAAAAGTTTGGTGTAACTCAAACTGATTTGGTGGTTAATATTGCTTTCAAATGGTCAATGCCTCCTTGCGTGGCACTGTCAATTGAAATTTTGTGTTCGTCTTCAGCAAATTGGTTAATGGTGCAACTATGCTGTGGAAGTTCGCAACAAGTTTTTGATAGAATCCACTGAGCCCCAAAAAATTGAAACACCTCTTTATTCTAGGTTGGTCATGGAAATTCTTTGGTCTTCGTCTTTGAATTCCATGGGGTCAACCTTCCATGACCGATGTTATGTCCCAAGAATGCCACCTCTGCTTTCGCAAATTCTGTTTTGTTTACATTTATTGCCAGTTTTGCTTCTTGTAGTCATTCAAAGACCTCTGCCAACTGTATCATGTGATCTTTCCAGATGTTACTAAATATCACGACATCGATCAATAAGACTGCACAGTTTGGTATACCGGCCACAACATTGTCCATGAATCTTTGGCATATGGCCGGTACATTCTTCATTCCAAAGGGCATCACTTTCGACTGATATAGCCCATTTGGGGTTACAAATGCAGAAATTTCTTTCACCCTCTTTGAAAAAGGTAACTGCCATTAACCATGCATTAAGTCCAATTTGGGGATGTAACTGGCTTGTTCAACTTTCTCGATACAGTTTTCAAATCCAGGAATTGGATATGAGTCCGATTTTATAATGGTTTTGACATTCTGATAATCCACGCAGAATCATTGAATCCCATCTGGTTTGGAAACTAAGACGATGGGCAAATTCCACTCATTCTGGCTCATTTCAATAATGTTCTCATTGAGCATGGCCTCCACCTTCTTCTGGACCTGTTTGACTTTGAAATGAATAATTGCCTTATTGGAGCAGTATTCCCTACGCCTACTTCATGAACAATAGCATTAGTCCTCCCCATCTGATTCTTACCTATGTCCTCATACTGCAGTAACAAACCTTTCAACTGCATTCTAAACTCCTGAGCCAGATAGTTTACTGACTTATCCCACTCCTCAAGGACTTACTCATGTTTAACTCTATTTTGAGGCTCATCAAAATCCACAACATCTGGATTTGATTCCACACTCTGCGGGGTGGCAACTAACACTTGTTTTTCCTGTTCTTTCTCTCTAGTATAATACTATTGCAATGTGCTAAAATGACATACCCAATACCTTTGTCTTTTCTAATCTGGCATGTTTACTCAATAGTTCACCTGACTCAATGTATTCTCAATTTGATAGGGACCACTAAACATGGCTTTGAAGGAATCTCCTATCACTGGTCAGAGGACGAATACGTCATCCCCTCAGGAAAACGTCCGAATCTCAGAGCTTTTATCTGCTGCCTGCCTAATTTTATTCAGTCCCCTCTTTAGGTGCTGTTTAGCTAACTCACCTACTTGATTTAATCTCTCCCTCACCTCTAATGCATAATCGAAGTGTGAGATTTCCAACTGTGGTCCTGTCAATTTTTCTTTCATTAATTTCAAAGGACCTCTCCTTTCATGACCCAAAGCAGTGAATTGAATTGATTCATTTGGGGGCATTTCTAAAGGCAAAAAAATACGAATTGGATACATTTATCCCAATTGTTCTGGTATTCCTGACAGTATGTTCTCAACATAGTCTTCAAGGTCTGATGCTACCTTTCTAAAGCTCCCTGGGATTCAGGATGAAACGTATTAGATTTAAACCTAAGTTATTTATAACCTTCTTAAACAGCCTAACAGTAAAATTTGACACTCGGTCAAACTAACTCTCTCTGGGTAGCCCATGCTGTGTGAAGAAAGCGACTAACTCGTTGGCTACACCTTGTGTAAAAAAAATCCCGATTAATTTACAAAAAAGTCCACTTTCAAAGCCAGTCAGCTGTCGAATCTTGGCGTTTTATCTTCTGCAGATTTTCCTCTGCCGTTTTTTCGATGTTCTGCTGTGCAAACATCTAAACAGGTACATTTCAGAGAGCTATTTTGCTGATAGTCTGTATTTGTTGGTGGCGTGACAGTTCTCCCAGTAATGTATATGGTTTAATATTATCAAAATACTATATTCAAATTTGATTGTATTTTGGTATCTTGTGGCATAATTTAAACCGTTTGGCTGAATTTGTATTTGTTTCATATCAACCGGACTCCAGCTATTTGTTTTGACCAAGTGTTACATTGTTACCTTGTTCCGGACTCTGTGTGCTTTGTCCTTGCTAGCTTTTGAACTCTCTTAAAGCTACAGGACTTCTACAACGTCATAACACTTGCTCTCTCTTGCATTGATGCACACTCTCTCCTGCATTCGTGCACACTCTTGCATTTGCACACTCTCTGGTGGCCGTGCACTCTTGAGTTTGCACACACTGTCGTCTCACGTAGGCACACACTCTCTTTCTATCGCACATACACACAGGTTCTTTCTCTCACGGGCGCACACTGACTAACGCACAATCCCTCACACTCTTTCTATCTCTTGCATGCACTCTCTCACGCATGCACACATCATCTCGCACAGGCACACATTCTCTGTCATGCCCATGAACTCTTTTTCTCCTGTTGCATGCACACACTCTCTCTCTCTTGCACATGTACACTCTCTCTTGTGCATGCACGCACACTCTCGCTTTCATGCACGGATACTCTTCCTCTTACTCACACACACTATTTCTCTCATGTGCACATACACACACAGTCTCCCCCCGTACACAGTCTCTCTCTCGTGCATACTTGCAATCCCTCTCTCTCTTCTTTTCGCACACACTCTCTTTCTCTTGCTCAGCTGCACACTCTCTTCGCACGCATACAGTATCTCGCACGTGTACACTCTCTCACATGCACACACTCATTCTCTTTCTCTTGAATGCTCGATCTTGCGTGCCTGCACACACTCTCTCTCTGTCACGTGCTCCCTCCCTCCTCCTCTTGAATGCACACACTCTCTCTCTTGCACGAACATATTCTTTGACGCTCTTGCACGCACATGCTCTCTTGGACACACACTCTCACATGTGCAGTCTTCGCCCATGCCCACACTTTCTCTCTTACCCACATACACACTCTCTCTTGCGCATGAGCACACTCTTGCTCTTGCACACACTGTCCTTCTCTGGCACATGCTCACCCACTCTCACGCACTCACACCCTCTCTTCTGCACACGCACATACACTCTTGCGTTGGTGCACACTCTTCCCCTTGCGCATGCACATTCTCTGTGTTGCACACACACTCTCTTTCTCACACACGCACACGTTTTGTCTTGCACATGCACGCACTTTCTCTCACATGCACACACTGTCACAGACACTGTCACTCTCACATGCATGCACGTGCACACACACTCACACACACTCTGTCGAGCACATTCTCTCTCTCAGACATTCATGCGCGCTCTCTCTCTCTTCCGCATGTTCACCCATGTGCACACATACATACTCTCTATCCTGAGAAGCACACACTGTTTCTCTAGCATAGATGCACACTCTTCCTCGCACACGTGCACATTCTTTGTCTTGCACACACACAGACTCTTTATCACACACGCACGGACTCTGTCTCACACGGACTCACTCTCTTGCTCTCACATGCACACACTGTCTGTTGTACACACACTCTCTCTCTCTCACACACACACACACTTTCTGCCGCACACATACTGTCTCTTTCTGGCACTCATGTGCTCTCTCTCCCTCACATGTTCACCCTCGTGCACGCACACTCTCTTTCTCAATCGTGCACACACTGTAAGCTTGCCAATTTGCACTCTTCTCGCATGCACACAATCTCTCACTCACACTCTCTTTCTCACACAGCTTCTCTCAAGCACTCACACACTCTCTGTCCTGCACATGCACACTCTCTCTTCCTCTCACACATACACACACTGTCTCACACGCACACACTCTCACTCTTTCTTCTACGCAAACCCTCTCTTTCTCTCACACACATGCACCCTGTTTCTCTCACACATGCACTCTTTCTTCCTATAGCAAGGTGACAAAAACTGAACACAATACTCCAAGTACGGCTTCACCAACATCCGAGATAATTGCAATATAACTTCCCAGCGTCTCAGCTCAATGCCCTGACCGATAAAGGCCATTATGTATTGAGAACCTCGCTCATCTTCTGCAGTTCTACACATACATGTCCACTTTGGTCCTCAAGGGGTTTTATTCTCTCTCTAGTTATTCTTTTTCCCTTACTTTATTTAAAGGATCTATTTGCATTTGCCCTAATCTTCTAAGCCAAGGCATACTCATTCCTCCTTTTGGCCCTCCTGATTTCCTTCTTCGGGAAACTCCTGTGTTCCCTGTACACTTCTAGGGATTTCCTTGATCCTAACTGCCTGTAACTCAATCTGAATACCTCAATTTGATCTCCCCTCAATCGTCTAAATTCTCGAGAGTATCGACCTAAACTATTGAATCTCTCTTCATATGGCAAACCCCTCATCTCTGGGATCAATCTAGTGGACCTCCTGTGAACTGATGCCAATGCCACTATATCTTTCCTCAAATGAGGGGACCAAAATTGTGCACAGTACTCTAAGTGCGGTTCTCACCAATACCTCGTACTGTTGCAACAATACTTCCCTAAATTATATTCCATTCCCTTCACTATAAAAGCCAACATTCCATTCGCGTTCTTTATTATCTGCTGCACTTAAATGCTAGTTTTCTGTGACTCATGAACGAGTACACCTAAGTCCATTAGCACCATAGCACCCTGAAGACTTTCCCCATTAAGATAATAGGGCTCTTTCCATACTTTTTCCACCCAAATGCATGATGTCGCACTTATCCACATTAAACTCCATATTCCACCTTTTGGCCCACTCTTCTAACCTGCCTATATCCACTTAATGAGGTTCTTATTTCCTCATTGCAATTGACTGCCCTGGCTATATTTTTTTCCCAATAACAGGGCAACCATAACTGCATGCAATATTCCAAAACAGGCCTAACCAACGTCCTGTACAACTTCAACATGACATCCCAACTCCTGTACTCAAAAGACCTAAGCAATGAACGCAAAGGTGCAAAATGCCTTCTTAACCACCCCGTCTACATGTGCTACAAACTTCAAAGAAACATGTACCTGAATCCTTAGATCCTCTGCTATATAGTCATAGAGGCATAGAGATATACAGCTCTTCAGACAGACTCTTCAGTCCAACGTGTCCATGCTGACCAGATATCTCAACCAAATCTAGGCCTACCCCTGCCAGCACTTGGCCGATATTCTTCCAAACGCTTCCTATTCATAGACCCATGCAGATGCCTATTAAAAGTTGCAATTGTACTAGCCTGCACCACTTCTTCTGGCAGCTCATTATATACACACACCGCTTTCTGCGAGGAACAGTTGCCCCTCAGGTCTCGCTTATATTTTTCCCCCCTCACCCTAAACCAATGCCATCACGTTCAACTTTTCCACCTCTCCCTATAGCTCAAATCCTCTAATCCTTGCAACGTCCTTGTAAATCTTTTCTGGACCCATTCATGTTTCACATCATTCCGATAGGAAGGATACCAGATTTTAACACGATATTCCAAAAGTGGCCTAACTAATGTCTTGTACAGCCGCAACATGACCTCCCAAGACGTTTACTTGCTACGCTGACCAATAAAGGAAAGCATACCAAACACCTTCTCACTATCCTATCTACCTGCGACTCCACTTTCACGGAACTGTGAACCTACACTCAAAGGTCTATTTGTTCAGCAACACTCCCCAGGACCTTACCATTACGTTTATAAGTCGTGCTAAAATTTGCTTTCCCAAAATGCAGCACCTCACATTTATGTAAATTAAACTCTGTCTGCCACTTCTCACCCATTGGCCTATCTGATCAAGATCCCGTTGTAATCTGAGGTAACATTCTTTGCTTTCCACCAAACTACCAAATTTGGTGTAGTCTGCAAACTTATTAACTATACCTCTTATGCTCACATACAAATCATTTATAAAAATGAGGAAAAGTCGTGGACTCAGCACCAATCAATGTGGCACTCCACTGGTCACAGGTCTTCAGTCTGAAAAGCAACGCTCCACCACCACCTTCTGTCTTCTAGGTTTGAGTCAATTCTGTATCCAAATGGCTAGTTCTACTTGTACTCCACGAGTTCTAACCTTGCTAACCAGTATCTCATGGGGAACCTTTTCGAACGCCTTACTGAAGTCCATGTCGATCACATCCATCCCTCTACCCTCCTCAATCCTCTTTGTTACTTTTTTAAAAATCTCAGTCGCGTTTGTGAGACTTGATTTCCCATGCACGAAGCCATGTTGACTATCCCTAATCAGTCCTTGCCTTTCCAAATAAATGTACATCCTGTCCCTCAGAATTCCCTCCAACAACTAGCCCACCGTCAACATCAGCTCAGTGGTGTATAGTTCCCTGGCTTGTCCTTAAACGTTTTTCAAACAGTGGCACCATGTTAGCCAACCTCTAGTCTTTTGGCACCTCACCTGTGACTATTGATTATACAAATATCTCAACAAGGGGCCCAGCAATCACTTCCTTAGCTTCCTAGAGTTCTAGGGAACACCTAATCACGTCCTGGGGTTTTGTCCACTTTTTTGTGGATCAACTCATCCAGCACTTCCTCCTCTGTAATATGGACATTTTTCAAGATGTCACCGTCTATTTCCCTACATTCTATGTCTTTAATGTCCTTTTCCATAGTAAACACTAATGCAAAATATTCATTTAGTATCTCCCCCATCTCCTGTGGCTCCACACAAAAGCTGTCTTACTGATTTTTGATGGGCCCTATTCTCTCGCTAATTACCCTTGTGTCCTTAATGTATTCGCAATGTATTTGAAGAGCATTTGGCCAAACACATAGATAGGAAAGGATTAGAAGGATATTGGTCACGTACAGGGAAATAGGGTTAGTGTGAATGGACATTTTGGTCAGCATGGACCAGTTTGAGCTGAAAGCTCTGTTTCCGTGCTGTGGGACTCTGACTCGATGACTCTATGACAAAGTTAGGCAGCATTGTAGACAGTGCATATAGTACCACCAATTACAAAGAGAGAGTGACAGACTGGGTGAATGGGGAAAACTGTATTAGATGGAGTTTGATGCAAGCAAGTGTGTGGCTATCAGGTTGGAGTACAAAGAGGGAGCACAAAGGAAATTTACAAGAACTATGCTGGATCTCAGAGTTTCAATTCTGAAGAGAGATTGTGCAAATGAGACGAGTTTCCTCTAGAATTGCGAAGGTTGAGGGGTGAGCTGGTCAATAGTTTCACGACATGAAAAAGACAAGACAGTAGATCAAGATCAAGGAATCCCACTAGTGGGAGATTCTAGAACAAGAGGGAGCAGAGTCTGAGAATGAGGGCCCAGAGAGTTCAGGAGAGCTGTTAGGAAACACTTTGACTCACAGAGGGAGGGAGAGGTTTGGAACTCTTCCACAAACAGCAGCGGATGCTGGATCAGATTAGATTAGATTAGATTACTTACAGTGTGGAAACAGGCCTTTCGGCCCAACAAGTCCACACCGCCCCGCCGAAGCGTAACCCACCCATACCCCTCCATCTACATTTTACCCCTTACCTAACACTATGGGCAATTTAGCATGGCCAATTCACCTGGCCTGCACATCTTTGTGATTGTGGGAGGAAACCGGAGCACCCGGAGGAAACCCACGCAGACACGGGGAGAACGTGCAAACTCCACACAGTCAGTCGCCTGAGGCGGGAATTGAACCCGGGTCTCAGGCGCTGTGAGGCAGCAGTGCTAACCACTGTGCCACCACTGTGCTAGGAATTTTGTGCAGTTAGATACACAGTAAAGTTCCCTTTACTGTATCCCCAACAAACACCTCCAGGGAATGAACTGTTTGGAGTTAGATATAGAATGGAGCTCCCTCCACACTGTCCCTTTCATTCTCTCTCTGGTCAGGTAAAACATTTAGTTTGATACAGAGTAAAACTCCCTCGATGATATCCCAATCAAAAAATTTAATGGCAAGTATAATGAAATGAGAGATGCTGATTTAAACTCACTCCTTAACTCTCACAATGTTGCTCTCTCTCTTTCTCTCTTAGACACACACACACACACACATACATACATACATCGAGTCACACAAATCAAAAATGGAAGAACTACACAAACCAAATTCTTTGTTGGATTCTTTTTGTTCTGTTTTGATTCCCTGTTAGATTGCTGGGTATGAACATGCACATGGATAGTCATCTTAACCCCACGTGCCATGTCCTGCTCCCAAAAACAGTATCTGATTCCAATCCGGAGTGTGATACAGGAGATTCTCAAAGTCGGAGGGAGGCGAGTCTTGAGCCTGACCCAGGTGTGCGAATGTCCTGTGTTTATCTGACATCAAGGGATTCTTTAATGGAGCTTTCATATTTGTAAATCCCTATATATTTGGTCATTCCATGTCCCTGTGTAACTGTGTAAGCGAGTGTGTGTGTGAGCATCTGCTGTGTGTGAGTGTGAGAGCGAGTGAGAGCAGGTGCGTGAGAACACAATTTTATTCTTTAAATGAACAGCTAGCTTTTTTTTTTAGAAGAGAGCAAGTTTCAGTGACAAATGAACACAAAGTTCTCGGACAGTTGAGCAAAGGCTCTTAGCAGACATTTAATAAAACTAAAAACAAACATGTCAGCAAGCTTAATGACTTTGACCTCATTCAAGGCATGATCAATCGAGTATACAATTAACACACCATATTTACAATTGGTCACAAAGTCTATTAGACAAATAGATCCAAGTTTGTTTTTCGAAAATTGAACAGAAGTGTTTGATGGAATTGAACATAAGATTTTTGAACAGTGAAATAATTTCTAGGAATATGCCTAGGGATACAACAAGTCTGTTTTGTTTTTTTATTAACAGCTCATTGATAGGTGACGATGGGAAATAGCTGCTTGATACAAATAGTGTTCAGCATGGCTTACACTCAGGACAGTGTCAATTACAGTACACACAACACCAAATACAACCTCACTCTGCTGGACAATATGGATATCACTCACCAGAAGAGGGGATCATGCTCTGACTGTCTGTGTGAGAGGGAATGCAATCCCAGATCAGAGAGATGGAATAGATACATGGGATTACCCAGCAACATTAATAAAATACAACTCACAAATAGAACAAAGCATATTGAATAAGAGACTGTCAACTCACTGTCACAATCAGCAAGAATTCATGAAATCAATTGATTATTAATTTATAGTTTAGGTCAGTGTCTGTGGTTGCTGCAGATTAGAGAGATTCAGTTAGCACCAACTGTGTAAGAATCTAATTAATCGAATTCAGTAGTTTGTCTATCAAATGCTGTTGATTGTTATCTAAGAAATGGGAGCAGGAGTCGGCCATCTGATCGATTGGGCATACTCTGCCATTATAAAAGATCACAGCTGATTTCTCTGTGGATCCAGCTTACTATAACCCTTAATTCCTTTCCTTTTCAAAGATCTATCTTTGCCACTAAGTAGACTCAAGTCCTTCACTGGGCAGGGTGTCCCACCGATTTACAACCCTTTTGGTGAAGAAGTTCTTCCTCAACTCAGTCCTAAATCTCTTCTGTTACTTTGATGCTATTCCCCCAGTTCGAGTTTCAAACAACAGTGGGAACAGCCTCTCTGTTTCTATCTTATCTACTCCCTTATAATTTTATATGTTTCTGTATAATTCCTCTCATTCTTCTAAATTCCATTGAGTATAGTTCCACTCTAACCAATCTGTCGTCAGATTGGTTATGAAATCCTGGTAACAGGACAGGAAGTGTGGTCACATGGGCAGGGGAGTCGTGAATTCAATATTGTCAGAGCTGCACAATTTACAGCCAGGGAAGGGATGTCCATTCAGCGTGGACAGAGGACGTCCTGCTTCAGGCAATGCTTGTATCATTTTTAAAAGGTAGTTAAGAATAAAGAACAATGCAGCACAGGGATAGGCCCTTACATCTCCAAGCTTGTGGTTGCTGCAGATTGGAGAGATTCAGTTAGCACCAACTGTTTATAATTAATCGAATTCAGAAGTCTGTCTGTCAAATGCTGTTCCAAACTTTACCGTTCCAAACTAAATAAAATCTTTCCAACCTTTCTTCATCGCTAAAATCCCAGATACCAGGCAACACCCTGGCAAACGTTTTCCGTGCCCCCTTCAGACCATCCACATCCTTCTGCGAGCGTGGTGATCAGTACTGTACACAATATTCCATGGCAGCTGTCATCCATTTTCAATCTGCTTGTGCACTTTAAAACTGCGTCTCAGGGCGCACCAGAGTCTACCATAATGCTGCCGCAGTCACTTCGTACTCAGAGACAGGCACCAAGCTGATGGATCAGACCAGACTACGGAGGCTCAAAGTGATTACACGCTGTTGGGATGCTTTCAGCAGCCCTGTTTTGCTTGGCCTTTTTGCACTTTGTCCCTATAGCCAAAGATACCTGATTTACAGCACTGCTTCTTGCCCTGTCACTTCGAGCACAAGGAAAAAGAAGGACATTTGTGTCAACAGTACGCAGTCAAAGAAGGATCAAAGGCAACTTCAAATACCACTCCAGGAGGTTGGACACAGTCAGTCAGCCAGCCGCTTGGAGTGGTCAGAGTCAGGATCCTCTCCACATAACGGGCAAACAGCTGAATATTGGGCAGCCCACCACGTGTCTTGACACTTTCTGTAATATTGTGGGTGATTTCTCCTGAATTTACAGAAAAGGACGGACTAAGGGAAACGAAAGTGGGTGGCACAGCTGTTACAGCTAGCAGTGGTGAGAAAAATGTAGTGAGGTCTTTTGAGTAGGCAGCAAGGCCAAGCAGGGTTAATGAAGTTGGGGCATTGGGTGAGTAAAAGCGAGTGAGGGAAGATGGTGCATGCAACAGTGAATATTAGAATGGGTGCAAGGTACATGCAGTTACAGAGACAGAGTGAGTATGAGGTATCAGAGTAGATTAAATAATTTACCGTGTGGATCAGAAAAAGTCATTGCCCTTCATCCTACATGTGGGGCATTCCTCAAGATGGCTGAGACCACACTAATAAGTTCTGGTAGAAGAAAATTGCTTTTTTTTCCTGCACAACCACATTCAGCATGACCTGCAGTTGCCGAATTCACCCAATCTTCCTTTACAGGGACAAATGTCAGGATCTGTGAAGGGCATTTCTCTACAGACACTGCTTGCCTGGGCACGCAATTACCTTTTAAAAGATGCACCAGGGATGCCACTCCATTCATAGATATGTGGGCAGTGGCGGGTTTTGAAATCTGGCCAGCAACAGACGGGAGGGACGCTACAGGAATAGGATAGACAGTTATTGAGGCAAGATTGGAATGATAGCACAAGAAAATTCAAGATCTTAGAGACAGAAACCCTGTGTGACGCATGATAAAGTTGGCACTGAGCCAAAAGTAAAAATGATTCAGGCTCTTAGTGTCTTCACATTAATTAAAAATTTAAAAGTCAGCTCTAATAGACAAAGGCCATGAAATAATTCAATTCACCTTTCCTTGTCTGCAAATGCAATTTGATGTGAATGCAACAACATATTACAGCATTTGTGGGAGCACGGTGGCACAGTGGTTAGCACTGCTGCTTCACAGGGCCAGAGACCCGCCTCAGGCGACTGTCTGTGTGGAGTTTTCACGTTCTCCCCGTGTCTGCGTGGGTTTCCTCCGGGTGCTCTGGCTTCCTCCCACAGTCCACAAATGTGTAGTTTAGGTGAATTGGCCATGTTAAATTGCCCGTAGTGTAAGGGTTAAGGGTAAATGTAGGGGAATGGGTCTGGGTGGATTGTGGGTCAGTGAGGACTTGTTGGGCCGAAGGGCCTGTTTCCACACTGTAAATAATTTCAGCTAATCTAGATCTCTTTCAGGTATTCCTATAACCACTGAAAAATGTGATTTTGTTGTTGTTTTTGCATTCTGCCCCCTGTTAATTTTCACTACCACTGTCGGATATGACTATAACAGATACCCATAATAACATTTTAGACAACACTTCCTGATGACATGGATACTAAATAATGTCAGATATCCGGTTATTGTAAACAGCCTCTCACGCCGCTACTTACTTCAGTGTCTCTATTTTACTGTCTGGATTCTTCAGATCCCCACACGGCGATCTCACGTTGGAATCTCCCAGATTATTTGTACTCAGTCTACACAAGGAGAGAGTGAAAATGCATTAATATGGACTAATGCATGGAGGCGTTTTGGTTTTGTGTTGGAACAAAAAAAAATCTTTTAATTTCTCTGTATTTGTGATGGTGGACTGAAATAGTGGGCGGCACAGTGGCTCAGCAGTTAGTACTGCTATCTCACAGCGTCAGGGAACTTGATTCGATTCCAGCCTTGGGCGATTGTCTGTGTGGAGTCTGCATAATCTCCCAGTGTCTGCTTGAGTTTCATCCGTGTGCTCCGGTTTCATCCGACAATCCAATGATTTGCAGTCAGGTGAATTTGCCCGGCTAAATTGCCCATATTATTAGATGCACTAGACAGGTGGAAATGGGTCTGGGTGGGTTACTCTTCGGAAAGTTGTTGTAGACTTGTTGGGCCGAAGGGCCTTTTTCCACACTGTAGGGAATCTAATCTTAAAAATGATGGCGTTCACACCAAAAATTGTGGAAAGGATTGCATCACTAAACTGCAAGTTAACAACACTCATTGGAAGTGGCAGTTACAATGCTGTTTGTTCAATCAGTAGGGATGATAGGCTGCAGGATGTATACATGCAGGATGTTGGCCTTGCAAGATGTATACAAAATTAGATCTGGCTGGTCACAAGTAGCTGATTGGTTTGTGGAGATATGGCTAGCTGTGAATGACAAAGGCTACCTGTCTGTCAATAAACATGTGATTGGCTTGTGGGTATGAACAACACTGCCAGAAGTCTGCAGACCTCTTGAACGGAAGGTGGTGGCTTTCGCTGCAGTAGAAAATAATGGAATCTTAAAGTAAGACAGTTTATTTTTTCATTACCATGTGTTGCAATGTGTTGCTTTTAACAAGTAAGTCAGATTTGAAATTGATGAATCAGTTACTCAATGCCTCCTGCAAGGAAGTGAACCTAGAGAAGAGCAATTGATGAACAGCAATTTCTTGTAAGTAAAACATCATCTCATCGAACTCAATGGAGTTATAGCCTATCTATAGTCTATCTACCTGTTTTTTTTCCGCACTCCATCCACAACATTTTTTTCTGTGTCTTTCTGTATGTTTCAGGGGTGTTTTTTAGGGCAATTAGATATTTAGTCAGTAAAATTATACAACTGTTTATTGTTTCTCAAACGTTTTATTTCTGATAAGAATCCTTTACATCACCCTCAAAGTAAACTCATTCCCTACATTAAATAATTTAATTGCTGCATCTTCAACTGTAATCCCCCAGCAGAGCTATTACTTGCAAATTGCAAACATTCACTGGACATTGAATTACTGCACTCGAATTCACATTAGCACCAATATCTTAATTTTAAAATCAATTCTTCGTCTTTGTTCACCATTTTGGTTACGTTAATATTATTATTATTATTATTATTATTATTATTATTATTATTATTATTATTATTATTATTATTGTTATTAATAGTAACAATAATAATAGGTTGTTTTCTTGTCCTTACATTTCAGTGAGGAAAAGCCTGTTTATATTTTTAGATTGATTTACTAAGATGCCATAGTAATACACATGAGCTGCAGTATGATGGTCTAGTCACATTATCATCAGATTATTAAGGCCGAGACCCAGATAATATTCTGCGGACCCGAGTTCAAAATACCCTCTCCACCACCAACCCCTCCCCACCCCCATGGGACATGGTGGAATTTAAATTCAACATGCATCTGCAATTAAGAAATTAACGATGACTATGTCTTGCTGGTCAAAGAATCCCATTTGGGCACGAAAGTCCTTTAGGAAAGAAAACAGCCAATTATTAGCTGGTCCAGTTGACTTGTGACTCTCACACAACAAAAATATGACTTATTGTAAGCTGCCCTCCGAGCAATATATGCTAGATGACCAGTGAATGATTAAACAAAGAAAACATACTCCATCAGATTTGTGCAATCTCTGTTATAGTACCTGGTCCAGAGGACTTAGAACAGCAGAGGTCGGCTTGTACAACATGACTTTTCGTTAATGAAAGACAAGTTGATTTTGCTGACTGATGTGTGATTGAAGATATTTGATATTGTTGTGATGCTACGACGTTCCAATCATGATCAAGAACACCCGAGCAGACTGAGTCAAAGTCTACTCTGCTGTTGTAACCTCCATTTGACCTGATGTTCAGTATTTTTGTGCTCAGTGAGTTGGAAATGATATCAGGGTCGTCAGTTGATTCATAGTACATCAGCACCACTTTGCAAAAAGGACATGAATAATCTGTCGCCCCTGACTTTCATGATGCTCATTGCCTCATGGTGTGGAGCTTCGTTGCCACCGATTGTTACACACGATGTCTGTCCAATCAGTGATTTAGACTACAAAGACAGATTTATATAGATATATAAATTCCAAAAGAAATAATGTGTGTTACTGTAAATACATCAATGCAGTTCAAGATCTCGCTGGTCAATTATTGTCAATCTGCCTCTTAGAAATGTTGTCACATCTTCCTTGCACTCCTGACGATTGGAAAGCGGAGGTGAGTAGGAATGAATAATAATCTGCGTTCATTTTGTTTGAAGTTGTTTATGTCTAGAACATATTCAGGCTGGGGATGGCCATCACGGAATTGACCCCATACAGGATAGTTAAATATTTTCAGCTTCTTCTGCTTGGATGACATTTTTCGTGTTCGCTGAATCACTGTATCAAGGCAAGGTGGTTTATTGGAGGCCACATTTAAATGACCTCTTTTGTGGTCATTGAGGGGTGGAAGGTATTTTGAGGGTTGGTGTAAGATGATATTGAAGGCACTTGTAATTACTAACTGATCCTTTCCAAAAGTTTACAACATTTTGCAGTCACAAGAACACCCAGTTTAACATTCACTCAGTACATTGTAAACATCAGAGCTGTTGCCTCAACACAGCTGACTGTGGCCTTATCTGGCTCCGTGTATTACATCAGGAGAGAAACGAGGTGGATCAAACTCTTTGATGCAATAACGTTCCGTGTGTTTCAGTGCAAAATGGTTTACTTGCAGGAAAATGTTATTGCTGGAATGTTGAGTGGAAAGATATTTATGGAATTTCATTTGGTATCCAATAAGAGTTTGTAAGATTCAGACAAGATGTTTGAATGACATACCGACAGAGGTTAACGCATTATAGAGACTGACTGTTCTCAGCACTGGCGTTCTGTGATGGCCTCTCTTGGAGTTTTTTTTTAAATTTCTTCTCCTATTGATGTTAAATCTTTACTTCTCGAGACTGTCCTACTCCCTGATGCTGCCTGAATGCTAACTCAATATTGTGCATAATGAATGGATTTAAAACCTGACTGACTGAGCACTGGAATTGGACAGTACGAGTTGCTGATGTGTGATATCAGCGTATGCATTTAACATTTCCAATCTAACTCTGTATTGAAATTCATCAACTAAGAAAAAAGAAAGATCTTAGTCTGTCGGTCAAAGGCACTCTGCATTATGCAGTTACTTACTGGAACGTTGTGCAGTGTTGATCCAGATCTCCAGGAATCCCATTGAGTGAAGGTATTCCCGATTGCGGAATTATGCTGTGTGGGGACCATGAATATCAGGCTGGATCCTCTGATTGCTGTGGTCTCATGGTCCTGGGAGAACATATCATCATAGAGTTGTACTGAGTGTGGGTGACAGCTCGAATAGAACCTCTGAACAAGTTTTCCTGCTTGTTTGCTGGTATCTGCAAAGGTAGCATCGTAGTAAGTGTGGAACACTAGCAAGAGAATGCGTGTGATTTCAATTCGAAGGTTTACTGGGAGATTCGTTCACTGTAGAAGTGTCTTACGTGTTGGTCAATGATGTGAATGGATCAACCAATACCAATGATAATGTGATTCAGTGAGCATCTTCCAATTAGAATCTGACTAAATAATAGTTCCTGGTAAAATGGAAACAACTAATCCCAGTCTCCAAACGTTATTGGGAACATCTCTCAAAGTAAAATTACTCTGAATGGGAGTAACTAACTGGAAAGTAATAACTTACCCCAGTGGCCTTGGGCATGGAGCAATATCTCTGTAGAGAGAATTTACCTGCTTGTGGGGAACTGAATGTAAATGGTAACTCAGACCATGACAGTATGAAATATGTGGTGCTTCATATATATTACATGCCTCATTTCTGTTCCATCCACTGAAGGAACTATTAATGTTGTTTGTACTTGTATATTGGATTGCAAATGGGAAAATCTTCGAAGTTGGCATTGACTGCTTGTTACTAAGTTTACAAAGTGAAATATCCTATTGGCGATAAGCAGATGGGATATTTTTAATAAAGTGAGAATGGCAGAGGAATAAGGTTATTTCTATGGAATGTTCTATAACTGTATTATGATGCCTTAAATAATATTTTTGGAACTGGCTAATCTTCTAGCAAGGTTGGGATTGATCTTGGGACATGGCGACATGAATTCATCATCTGAACTTTAATAAGGATGAATATACAGCTAGAAATGTTTGCATGATTTCACATCAGTGTTTGTTTGGATTGAGATTAACAGTTTTTGAATCTATAATGCGTAATCTTTCCACAGTTGATTTTCCAGGGATCAGTGCTTTTGGCTTTGTGGTTTGTATCCTCCTTGGGAGGAAGAGACTTTGAAGAGGAACGTAATCAGTCAGTTTTAAGGAAATACGTCAAAATTTAAAAAAAACTAATCATAATAGCAATTAAATATCTGTTTCAAGTTACAACAAACTGTAGTACCTGTAATATTATGACTATGGCTAATAATCAAGTTAATGGGTATTGCACAGAATTAGCAGAACCGAATACTTTAAAAAGGTACTTCAATATACTATACATGCCTCTCCGATTGTAATATGTTTAAATGTTATTGAGTATTCCATGTTCATGAATTCCTGTCGCTGTCTCTCTCATTCGTGGAAATATTATTTCCACAGTTGTATCACGTAGCCCTGTGTACTCTCGCCATATCTGTATACCATATGTTACTCTCAAAGTTCAGAAACCTAATTTCCAGAATTGTGAGCATTTTTCTTCTTGTAGAGTGATAATGACAAATGTTCTGACTCTGCTGGAAACCCAAACTCTGTCAGTCGTTGCTTTTGTTTTGTACCAAATCCTCTGACCTTTCAACACAACTATATGTTAACTGCACATTGCAACCAACTCAGTATTGTCTGACTTGTGTTTACAGAAGCATTGATTATCGCTTCCTCAATGAAATTTTAATTCATGAAAATAATAATTCAGCTCGTAAACATGTAAATTATGAGCAGAGATTCATAGCAATGGACCCTGAAAAAAATAACTGGTCTAAATGAGATGACAACTCTGGTCGTTTTCATCCTAACTACAGGTGAAGGTTTTTATGAATGCTGGAGGTCAGGCATCTCAGTTGTCACGCATCTCTACGGGAATTCTTTAGAGTCTTGTGCGAAGGCCCGACTCAGCAGATATATGATGAATGCCGTTTCATCGATCGTAATTCCCAAATTAGAGATTATTTCTTGTGATTGCACCATGTTCAGCACCATGTATGGCTCACGAAGTAATAGAGAGCTCTGTGTCCATGTACAAATTCCAGCTTGTACTCGCAATTGGCATTCCACAAGTACCAGGAAAAGACAATCTCAAAAAGTGAGAATCTACCAAACTCCCATTGACTCACTATGATGTTACCATCACAGAATGCAGAACTATCAACAGCCTGGGTCAACCATTTACAGGAAAATGATCACGTCCAAACATGCAAGTGCTGGAGCCACATGAATGTATCAGAAACTCTGATTACTGTGGCAATAAATACCCTGCCTGCCTCTACAATTCATGTAGGTAAAAACAATGACTGCAAATGCTGGAAACCAGGTTCTGGATTAGTGGTGATGGAAGTGCACAGCAGTTCAGGCAGCATCCGAGGAGCAGTAAAATCGACGTTTCGGGCAAAAGCCCTTCATCAGGAATCATCCAGACAGCATAGCTCACGGATGGAATGAAATTCTTTCCATGTATCTGACTGAGAGCAGCTCAAATGCAACACGAAGTGCAAAGACTCACAAAGCTCTATGTTGTGCAAGACAAGCAGCTGCTTCATTGGTGTGCACATCACCACAACGAGTACTCACTCCCTTTACCAATAACATGTGCGATGAGCAAACGTTACCTTTCACAGGCTGTAAAACGCTTGCACTCCAACTCTGTTTCAGCAGCACCTTGCACACCCAAGACCTCCCCAGAAAACGAGAACAGCAGATGCAAAGAAACGCTACCACATACAAGTTCCTTTCAAGCCAGCTTTCATTTGGACTCGGAATTGTATTGTCATTCCGTCACGCTTGCAGGGTTCAAATTCTGCAACTCTCTTCCAAAACCCGTGTGAGTTTTGCTCCACCCCAAAGAATGCAGATGCGCGCAAGGTGGATCTCCATCACTATAATGAAGAGCACATAGAGCTGGGTGATGTACACTGCTGAGCCACTAAAGCTCACAGTCCATGTGCACATTTGAAAATAATCACGATTCCCAAATCTGCAAGAGGGTATCTCTGAACCCAAGCGTTGGTTAGTGATCAAGTGAACGTGCCATACAGCAGAGAGCAGGGGACGTGTTCAAGGCAAAAGGCTAAATGCTTGCTGCTGAGGTTCTGCCGAATTCTGGGCATCAGCTATCCCAGCAGGTAAGATGTGGCATATTTTATTTTGCTATGTCTAATGAATTTTTCAACTCCTGCTGGCCTCGAAGGCAGGAGACAGCTCCATTTGCCTCAGTTGTCTATGCAGGATACTGGTCGGTGCATTGGTGTTCCCTACTTCAGGTAACAATGTTGAATCACGGGGAGGACGCCTTATTTCCAAAGTCGATCGAACCTGGAGTAGATCATTTAGATATTTGTGACAACGTACTCAGTGTAGGGGTATCTAATCCCCGAGACTGGTCTAAAAAGGGAGCAGTCATAAGCACTGAGGAGTTGGCTATGCATGGGGAGCTCCATTTTCTTTTAGTAATTGAAGTCATGTGGGTGTCACTAGCTTGGCCAACACTTACCATCCTTCCCGAATTGTGCAGACTGCAGGTAATAGTCTATCAGATGGTTCTGAGCCTGGGGTCACATGTAGGTCAGACCAGGTAAGGATGACAGAATATCTTCCCTAAAGGACATCATTGATCTATATGGCTATTTCCCCCTGACAATTGATAATAATTTCATCGTCATCATTCGAATCTTTAGTCCAGATTCCTATTTCAAATGAAATTCCAACATCTGCCATGGTGAATGTCGGCCCCAGCTTCCCATATTATCTCACTTTCTGAGTTAACAGTGTCGTGATAAGACCATCCAGCCATCGTGTCCCATAATCTTTAGCATTGGCCTGACCCTAAATGTATCAAGGTGGCGCCTTGACGCAGTGGTTAGCATTCCTGCCTCACAGCAACAAAGACCTTAGTTTAATTTCAGTCTTGGGTGACAATCTGCGTGGAATTTGGACCTTTTCTCTGACCTGTCATGATTAAAAGGACACACGTCCATGTGGGTGGGGGTTATTGGTGACATCCTCTTCGGAGGATCGGGGGAAGACTCAGTGGACCACATGGACTTTCTCTGCTCTGCACCATTCTGCTGAACTCCATGGAGAATGCTGTTTTTAGCACAAGGTTTCCAACCTCCACTGTGTGCTCCAAGTCTGAGAGGCGATCTCTATCACCAAGGAGAGAGTCTAGGAGAGAATCGTTGTGCCTGAAACCAGACACAGGTCGGAAAGTTTGCTTAATCTCACATAAAGTGTCTGATTACGTAAACGGAAATTTACAACGACCAATGCGGCATGGGTACAGATTTTATTTGGTTATTACATGTTGGATGGATGCCAAATGTTGACATCCTTCTTATTGCGATTAGTATCCAACCTGCGACATGATGGTTGGATGCACTGATGAATGCCTTCATAGATCGGATTGTCAGAAGGTTCAATACTGTACACGAGGCAGGTATTACAGCTTGATCATTTGTTCATTCATATTGTGGCGAGCATCAATTCCTGGAAACGGTGGAGTGATTCAGTACCCTGTGATATATTTCATACAGCTCTGGAAGCAATCTAAGCTGTGGAGACCCTGAAAATGAATACAGAAATGTTGTAATTAATGTCCGTATTATGTGTCCACCCTTCTTCATTTTACTGATCCTAGTTACCAGTGCGTGACATTCTGTTTTATGGGAAACTCCAGTCAGTCTGAGTAACTCATAAAGCAGATGAAATCAACCACTGCCGAGCCCAAAACAATGTTGATGAAATTGTCATTTTTCTATTAGCAATCGGCTACTCATGTTCTTCCCTTCATATATTAAAATCTGCAAGTGATTCATCTGGACAGTATTTGGTCGTGTGGTACAGATTCTTTAAATTTTCTATGACATGGAACAACACTTTTCTTTCTGTCATTATTTACAGTCTGGGTTCAGCCACAGCTAACGTTTCATTAGTAATTTCTTTTTCCGTTTAATTCTCTCACAATTACTCGAGTGCTAATTTTATTCCTGGCTCGATGGAGGTGTGGTCTTTCTAAATGCAGCAGTCGCTATCTGGTGACCATGGCAGCGCCTGATGTGCTGTTCATCGTTTGTTTATGTTGTGTTCTTCAAATTTTCACGATATTATTATGCACAATGTTTCCTGGACATTACCCCTGTTTGTAGTCTTATCTATGTCCTGAGCTGCTTGACCATTGATTGTTCTGTCTGATTCACTCTTGCCTTTCCTTTTGATCGATTTGTCGCCATTTGTTTTCATCAGATGAAAACTAAGTATTGCACAGAGAAAACTTCGATGAGAGTTCTAGCAACAATCTGCATTTTCTTTGCTTTAAAATACATTCCCAGCTACTTTCGATTTAAACCTGGAATGATCAGCAACAGCGTTCCATGGTACTGTTATACCACGTCCAGTTATTATAATGACCCACAGTTGGAAAGTTTTCAATATTTTGAACAATTTTTAACACCATTTTTCCTATTTACGTTTATTCTCTTTATTAATGTCCTGACCGTCAGACACATCTTCGAGGCTGTTGAGATGCGTAAAGAACTGAGAGATCAGACAAAAATAGACAATGATCCAGAGATAGAGAGCAGACAGAATTCTGTGGTTTTCCTCTTTGCCATATGTGCTAGCTCCATACTTCTCTGGTTGATTTTTTCTCTTAAGTTTTTTTTAATGTTGCTTATTCCTTGAATTTTGGTACTGCTTCTCACTTTCAACAAGTCGGATATATGCCATGGAACTAAAATTGCCGCACAAACGCATTCATTGATGTGGTGACACAGGAATTTCAGAGACCAGTTGAAGGATGCTGTGAAATATCCAGTTATGAAAGTAATACAGTTGATGGAATTGAAACATTAACTGTTTCGGTCGACACAATTCTAGCTGATCAGGTGTACTTTATTTCAATACATTTTCATTTTATTTAAGCTCTTACTGCCAGAGAAAACGCACATAGACAAGTGGCTAATAATAAAAGTTTTAGAAAATGAAGTTGAGCTGAATAAATTACATCTATTAGATATTTTTTCAACAGTATTATGAATTTAAAAGGGGCTGAGTAATGCACCATAATTCAAGGTGCAGTAGACAGAGAAGAAGGTTAGCTCGGAGCACAACTGGTTCTTTATCAGATGGGCCAATGGACCGAGAAGTGACAGATGGAGTTTAATTGAGATGCATGTGAGGCGCTGCGCTTTGGAAAGGCAAATCAGCACAGGACCTATACACTTAATGGTAAGGTCCTGGGGAGTGTGACTGTACAAAGAGATATTTGGGTGCGATTTCACAGCTCCTTGAAAGGGGAGTGCTCAGATAAATAGGATAGTGAAGAAGGCGTTTGGTATGCTTTGCTTTATTGGTCAGTACATTAAGTATAGAGGATGGGAGAACATGTTGCATTTGTAAAGGCCTTTGGTTAGGCCACTTTTGGAATACAGCTTGTAGTCCTGCTCTGACTGCTACAGGAAGGAAGTTCTGAAATTTTAAAGGGTTTAAAAAAAAATTACAAGGATTTTGCCGGGATCTGAGACATTGAGCTGTAAGAAGAGGATGAATCTGCTTGGGCTGTTTTTTTTCTGGGAGTTTCAGAGGCTGAAGCTCTTTGCCATATATGCTAGCTCCATACTTCTCTGGTTGGTTTTAGAGGTTTATAAAATCATGAGGGGCATGAATATAGTGAAGAGACAAGGTATTTTCCCCGGGGAGGTTGAATGGTCAATGTTTAGATGCAGATGGTAGTGCGTATCTGGAATGAGCTGCCAAGGAACGTAATAGAGGCTGGTACAACTACAATGATTAAAAGCTGTGTATGTGTGTGTGTGTGTGTGTGTGTGTGTGTGTGTGTGTGTGTGTGTGTGTGTGTGTGTGTGTGTGTGTGTGTGTGTGTGAACAGACCTGCCTTCAATGAAACACACTTACAATAAATTAAAATGTAACGAATAGAAGTCTCCAATTCTGGCTCTGTCTCTGTCTCTTGTCTTTAAAGTATACAATGTCAGCCTTTGGTAGACTTCCCACGTCACTGCACCAGCATAGTTTTTTTGACAAATCGTCAATTCCACTTAATGTCTCAGGTTGCTCTCATGGATCACGAATTCATAGGGTCATAGAAATGTTCAGCATGGAAACAGGCCCTTTGGACAAACTTGTTCATGCCGACCAGATATCCTAAACTAACCCAGTTTTATTTGTCAGCACTTGAACCTTATCCCTCCAAACCCTTACTATTCATATACACAACCAGATGCCTTTTTAATTCTACATACTTGTACCACTTCCTCTGGCAGCTCATTCTATACACGCACCACCCTCTTCATGAAAAAGTTGCACCTTAGCTCCCTTTTAAATCTTCTCTGCTCACCCTCAACCTATGCCCTCTAGTTTTGGACGACCCCTCCCCAGGGAAAAGACATTGTTTATTTACCCTATCCATGCCCCCCTCTATGGTCACCCCTCAACCTCTCACGTTCCATGGAAATAGTCCCAGCTGATTGAAACTCAGATCATTCAAACTTCGCAACATCCTTGTAAATCTTTTCTGATCACTTTCAAGTTTCACTTCATCCTTCAGACAGGAGTGAGACCAGCCTTGCTCACATTATGCTAAGAGTGGCGCAACTAATGTCATATATCGGCTTATCCAATAGGCTTATTTGGAAGCACTAGCTTTTAGAGCACTGCTCTTTCATCAAGTGGCTGAGCATTATAAGATCATAAGATACAGAATTTATAGAATTGCGATCTTATGATCTTATACTCCACAAACACCTGATGAAGGAGCAGCACTCCCAAAGCTAGTGCTTCCAAATAAACCTGTTGCACTATAACCTGGTATTGTGTGGGTTTAACTTTGTACATCCCCGTCCACATGGTATCTCCAAATAGTATCCTGTGTAGCCGCAACATGACCTCCCAATTCCTATATTCGATGCTCTGATCAATAAAGGAAAGCATACCACATGCTTTCTTCACTCTTCCTATCTACCTTTGACTCCAATTTCAACCAACTATGAACCTACACTCTAAGGTCTCTATGTTCAGCAACACTCCCCAGGATCTTACCATTATGTCATGAATGGTAATGGATCAAGCCCACATCTCATCGATCAACCAATCTTCCGGGGGATGTGGCTAAACTAATTTCACCTTATTTGGATCAATGTCTATAGTTATGTTGTGTCTGGAACCTAATGTTTCATTTTTGGGTTTGGCCTATTTATCTGCATGATTTTTTGCAGGAATTCGGCTTCATTATGGAGCTTCTCAGTTGCAGTACAAATACCACAATTTATGATGTGACTCCCAGACTAAGTTCATGGAGCAGCTGGAGAACGTCGTTAAATGTCCCTTTACCCATATGAATGAATCAATCAAGTATTAAAATTAATCAATCAATCCAGAATTTTCTCATTGCTATTCAGATTTGTATCCATAAAGCAGCTTGTTGCTATGGTAACAGGCCGAGGGTAGTACTTGCATCTCCAGCTTAACCACACATTGTACATTTCAATGTTTCTCTTCATGCAAGGGACACAAAGGAGACTTCAAAGAGACATGCACGTGGGAAAACAACAACATGGATGTTTTAAAGCATTCCAATAACTTTTTCATAAAAATACATTGTAAAAAATTAAAAACAAAATAGCCATTAAAACATGTCAAGCAGCAGCGCGAAATAATTATATTCTGCGTATGTTTGAAATCTCAGAGGTTCAGCCACAGGTTCTGTGGTTGAGAGGTCCAGGGTCCACATAGTGCAGCTTCCGCATAATAGGGACGAACTCGAGCAACAAAACAGAAATTGCTAGAAAAGCTCAGCAGGTCTGGCAGCATCTATAGAGAAAATTCAGAGATAACATTTCAGGTTAACAGCGAACACTTCTGCTGAAGGGCACTCAGTTACCAAATCTCACTTACTTTGAAAAGTTCCTCAGGTATTAGCAACCCTTCCTAATTCTGTAAATTCTTGCAGCTCCTACATCCCTCCCTATCTCTAGAAACCTGTCCAGACCTTAAAAGCCCTCCCTGTCGCTGAAACTTCCTCCAGTCCCTAAAGCATTCCCTATCTCTGTAACATCGACTAGTCTCCACACTCCTCCACATATCTTTAACCTCCTCTATCGTCCCTACATCCTTCCTTATCTCTGTAAACTTCTCCAAAGCATTCACCTCTCTCTATCTCTGTAACCTCCTCCAATCCCTACACCACTCCCAATCTCTGTGAACTCCTTCTGCTCCTACACGTCAACTCTCTCTGCAACCTCCTCTAGTGCCCACACCCTTTTCTAGCTCTGTAACATCCTCCTGACCTACAGCCCTTCCTATTTCTGCAACCTCCTCCAGCCCCGATCCACTCCATTTCTGTGTAACACCCTCCAGACCCTACACCCCTCCCTAACTCTGTGAATCCCTCCAGTCTTTATATCCCTCCCAATCTCTCTAACCCCCTCCAGCCCCTACATCCTTCCATATCTCTGTACCTCCCTCCAGCCCCTACACTCCTACCTCTCTCTGTAACTTCCTTCATCTCCTCCACCCCTTCCCTATCTCTGTAACCCCCTCCAGTCCTTACACCCGTACCTATCTCCGTAACCCCCTCCAGCCCCTACACCCCCTCCCTATCTCTGTAACCTCCTCCAGCCCCTACAACAAATGCTATAAATATAACCTTCCAGTGTGTATTTCGGAAGAGAATGATGTCAACAATGATCGTTCATCAGTGACAAACAGAGTTGAATTCAGTGGGGTGGGATATAGCAGTCCCCTGAGAAGAAGCGCCCAACGCTGAGAAGGCACTTTCCTCTGAATCTCGGCTAGATCGGAATTTCTGTAAAACCAATGGATTTGTCACTCCAATCCAAATCTGTTTGCTGAAACAAATGAGAATCCAGACAGAATTCATTTAGAATCTGACAGTAACCATGTATCTAACTGATATTGACAGGGATATGACATAGTATCTCACTTTGTTATCTGTGTTACCATTTTCTTTCATTTTGATTGTTTTCTGATAACAGTACTGAAGGTCCTGTCATTCACAACCCCATTTTTTGCTTCCTTTCTTCTCACATTTCCCCTCCCCACTCCCCCCCACCGGGTTTTTAAGCGTTTTTAGTTATTATTGTCACTCTGACATCGAAGCCTCTCTGCCCTCCACCCCATCACAGACTTTCCCTTCTGTCCTTTGTTCCACATTCCACCGGAGATACAAGGAGCAATGCAGGCAGATCCTCCCCACACTGAGTCGGCACATTATCATTCACACAGCCTTATCCTTTTCAATATCGTTATTTTAAAAACTGACAGAACTATGGTAAGTGCTCCCCCGCCCCCCCCCCCCCCCAACTAATACCTCAGTCATTTATCCTGCCTTATTCCCAACAGAAGGTTGAGCTTTGCTCTTTCTCTTGAAGGGCCATTGAGAAAGTTTTCTTGAATACACTTCCAAATTCCTCCTTTCTAGTCCCAAGCTATATTCCAAAAGATAAAATCCTATTCTGTTACTGCCCCATGTTTCTGAAAACTATCTGTGATTTCCCTACATATTTGTTCCTCAATTTTCCGCTGACTATTGGGGCGTGGTTTGGAGGGCTGTACAGTTCAATCGTTTCAATGCATTCATACCCTTCTTTTTCCTCAATTCACCCATATAGAATCCATGGACGACCACTCAGGAATATCCCCTCTAAGTACTGCCATGATGTTTTACCTAAGCAAAACATGACACATGCGCGTGGCGAGGCAGGCCGGGGCAGCACGGTGGCTCAGTGGTTAGCACTGCTGACTCACAGCGCCAGGGACGTGGGATCAATTCTAGCCTCGGGCGACTACCTGTGTAGTGATTGCACATTCTCCCTGTGTCTGGGTGCTCTGGTTTCTTCCCGCAATCCAAGATGTGCAGATTAGTTGAATTGGCCATGCTAAATTGCCCATAATGTTCAGGGATGTGTAGGGTAGGTGCATTAGTTCGGGGTAAATATAGGATAAAAGGGTAGGGGAATGAGTCTGGTTGGGTACTCTTCAGAGTGTCACCGTGGACTTGTTAGGCCAAACTACCTGTCTCCATACTGTAGGGATTCTATGGGAAGCACTTCTCTCCTCTCTGGTTGCCTGCCGTTCAATCTTTCCTGTGAACACATCATCGGGGTCGACTTTGGAGCATTTCATCAATCTAAATCTCACATTAACTCCGTTTTCTCTCAGCGGATGTTGCCAGACCTGTTGAGTTTCTCCAGCAATTTTTGCTTGTGCTGTACCAACCTCCGTGGTAAGTCATACACCAAGTTATTTCTTCATTCCCTTTCTCGTTCTCTGAGTGTCATGTGAGACAATTCCTGGTACTGGCCAATTTAGTTGTTTTCAAAGACATCACTGTCCTATATGAAGCTGTCTCCTGACATGATCTCATTGTTCTGCCCTTCAAGATTATAGTTGAAAAACACTGGCAGCTGTTGACGGCGTTATTTCCAAATGACTTGCCTGAACGGTTAAGTAACAATGGGGCACAGTTCTTCAACACAGTGTTTATGTTCTGACCTATCTCCCCTTGATGCAGTTCTTTGGTCAAGGGATATTTTCTGAATCTATCCCAATCGATGAGTGCTAGCCTGCACAATCCCCTCACATCAAACTTCACAGCAACAGCTGTTTATTCATCGCAATAAATCACAAACACAGTTACATGGTTCAAAGTGATGAGTGCCAAAATATAATAATTACTGCATTAGATTATTAAGATTTATTCTTGTGTATTAGAGTGCGACTATGCATTGGCTTGCATCGGCAATCTTTACTTCTTCATCAGCCTTTAATCTTCATATTCAGCTTATAGCTCTGAATCTACTATGAAGATATCCTTTTTTTCGATCTTGCCCACTGATTATTTCCCTATGCTGCCTTGGCCTTTAGTAGTTTCGCTTTTAGGTTATACTGCATCTGTATAGATTCTCTAAGAGGCTTGCTTTTGTTTTAAGATTTTTTTTTGTTGACCAGAAATTAAATTTAATTGTTTCAACTCACCATGTATGCTTGAGGATATCTATGGGGCTCTCAACCTGCAAGTATGACGTTTTTGGGTCATGAGGACACTGTTTCCCTAAAATCTCACTTCAAAATTCTCACAATGATTCATTATTACGCTTTCTTCAAGTATATGAATCCAGATCTACTTCATCAGATCATCCCTCAGATTCATAAGATTTGTCGACAGCCAACATGAAACTTTTACGCTTGTTGTCTTCGTTCTGTTCCATATTTGCGCTCAATGTAAATAATATTAACATGTCACGAGCTCAAAAATAGACGCTGTCTTGCAAGTCATCTAAAAGACCAGCTTCATTTCAGAAGATGAAATCTAGAATTGCTCTCCCACTCACTCGGCTCTTGTGCACGACAGAATTCAGTGAAACATAGTTTTCGAATTTTGCACTCTCAGTGTCTTTCATTCTGTTCAAATCCCAATTGATGTTTGAGAGAGGAAATCACAACAACTCCTCCTCTATTGTTTTAACATCCAGAAATGTACTGCATTCTGGTCTTTTGTTTTCCTCAGAGGATTTGCTAGTCTACATTAAACTACTATCAGTGGCGCTGCCAATCTTTTTAAAGATCCCAGCTGAACCCTTATCTCCCTTTTCCTTGGTTTATTTAGTGTATCAGTGAGTTCACTGTTTACCAGAGTGAAAGAGCAAATCCACAGTTAAGGACAAAGGAGATTATGTTGGAAAGATAAAAATGGAAGGTGACACCATCAGAACACATGGAGATGGGGTAACAGGTAGAATGGAGTGGAATCCTTGAAGGAATCGGAATGTGAGGAAATGTATTCGAGGTAACCGCGGTTTGTAACCAATATTGGCATGCAAAGAAAAGAAAACATCGAGGTCAAGAAAGGGAAAGTCAGAAACAGATGAGGAGGCGACGTGAAAAATATAGAAATTTGAAGCAAATTGATTGATTTATTTCTAATTCTGACAACACCAGGGTCAGCAACAATCAATTCACCAATACATTGGTGGAGCCCTAAAGAGTACTGAAATAAGGACCATCCCACATTCCCCAAAAGGAGACATATGATAACCGACGCACCCCATCTCGCCCCGCCACCCTCTGCCCACACCACATCCACATACCACCCTCATTTCAGGTATCGAGAACCAAACCTTTCACTTGGAGAAAATGAGATTAAGTTAATAAAAAAAAAGTTTGTGAATGAGCACAGCCTGGCAACAGTTGATTGCGATGAATGGAGACTTTTTAGATCTCTATTTGAGGTAGAAACACAAAACCTTCAGACCATTCTGATGGAACATGGATACGCAGAGGTATTGCACATCTATGGTGAAGAGGAGGCAGGAAGGGGCGAAGGAAAACGCTAGAAACTGTGCAACGAATTAACCCTCAGAAGTATCGTGCATGTAAGTTTTGCCTCCAAGTACCTCCTATTTCAAAAAACCTCGGTGCTCACGTGCAATTATTTCCCCCCTACACCTCGAGCCTTCACTTCCTGCCACGACACTTGCTGTGTTACTGTATGAAATAAAGCTAATCTCAGTGCATTTCCTTTTATCAATAACATATGTTGCATCCTTAAAGAAATTTAGCAGACTCAATGAACATCATTGACTCTGCCAGATTAACTTGCACTGATCATTGTATCCTCACATATCTGGTTGAATAAAAACTTCCAACAATTTCCCTGCAAAATGTTAACTGTCTGGCCGATGCTTCATGTCTCCTGTCTCCATTTTGTAATGCAGTGCTCCCTCCTGCTATCTTTTAATACACTCGGGCTGAACAATGAATCACCAGGAACAGCAACAGTTTCAAGAATCGTATGGTGAAGCTGACTGGGTGGAGATACCATCCGAGTGGATGGATTCCATGCACAAGGCAATGGAAATTAATCTATATTTGTAAGACATCCAACATCGTGCACTTTTCAATGTCCTCATGTATCCTGTACTTGAGTGCATATGACAATAAAATCTAATTGCTATCTCATTTTAACACCAAATATCTGGGGCATCACTTCGGTTTACTAAACACCCACATTAATTTCAGTCATTTCGCTTGTTTTGTGCATATCAGGTTGAAAGCAATAGTTGACAATGACATTAGATAAGTACATAAGACAATATTTACAACTGGAAACTCTAGTTTTGAAGTGCTGGAAACGAGCACCGTGGGCGGCACGGTGGCACAGTGGTTAGCACTGCTGCCTCGCAGCGCCGGAGACCCGGGTTCAATTCCCGCCTCAGGCGACGAACTGTGTGGAGTTTGCACGTTCTCCCCGTGTCTGCGTGGGTTTCCTCCGGGTGCTCCGGTTTCCTCCCACAGTCCAAAGATGTGCAGGTCAGGTGAATTGGCCATGCTAAATTGCCCGTAGTGTTAGGTAAGGGGTAGATGTAGATGCAGATGCAGATGTAGGGGTATGGGTGGGTTACGCTTCGGCGGGGCGGTGTGGACTTGTTGGGCCGAAGGGCCTGTTTCCACACTGTAAGTAATCTAATCTAATCTAATAGGACAAATGATTGGAACTCTTCTGAAGCAGATCGTCCTGAGCCTGTTCTTAACCCAGGTCTCATTCCCCATCTCCTTCACATCAGTATTTTTGATATCACACCCTTACATTAACAGTAATCAAATATTGTCGGTTTGAATGTGAAACTGCTCATTCTCGAAGTTACTGTGTTCTCCTGACATTTGCGTTACCCAACAGTTACAGCAGAGATAACAATACTCTTCTGAGACACTTACAGCTTCAGTGGTAGTTGCAGAATACAATCTCGCTGCAATGATGGTCACCAATTTGCTGCACTTGTGACACAATCGTTTTTTTATTCCTTTCGAATGGAAAAAACTGACCAATTTGGGATCACAAGGGGTACATGCATGTCTGAGACACAAGGAATGACCAGATTTCAGACAATCATTCAGGTTTTTAAGAAGGTATGTCTGTTTTTAACAGCAGGGATTTCATAAACTGCTACATAGACTAACCACTTCTTGCTAGTGGTCTGAAAATGCTTCATAGTTCAGAAACTTTGCGAAGAAAATTTAGCTACTGCTTCTGTCTGATCAATGCATTTCATCATGGTTAAAGTGTGGTTTAACCTTCATTCACTAATTTGCTGAATTTTGTTGTAGCAATGATCATGCCCCTTCACATCCAAGAAAAACACAATGCGAACCATCCGAAAGTGGCTGCCAAACGTTAACACACTAAAAAATATTATTTACACAGTGTTCTGAATTTTCTGGCAGCAATTATCTTGTCTGTTAAAATGTTTTGTTCAGACATGTTTCATCAATTAATTCAGCGAGCTTGGAGTTCGATTGGTTGGACAAGAAATTATTGTCCTTGAGAACATGATAGTACCCGCTTGCTTGTGCCACTACAGTCTGGACAGTTTAGGAACAATTGGTGGGTGGTATGTTCATGTGTTCGCGGGGGGAGGGATTTTTCAGTTTTTTGACAGAGGGACATCAAAGGAATCGCCCTAATTCTAGAGAGCAGTTCTCTCACAGAGAAGGAGAGAGCTGCTGTAGTGTTGAACCCAAAGATCATCTCACTTGTCTTCATCTCCTGTCAGTCGTGCTAAGTGAACTCCTGCTGGATGGTTAGTAGAATGACACAAAGAACAAAGATTCAATTCCAACACAGTATCCCAGTGAAAACTCCAACCTGTCAACCATACCCCTCCCCTGACGTTTGATGACCTACAGGTTAAAATCACGACCAGTTGTGTCTTCATAATGCGCAAGCAGCCCTATACTCCACTGGGACAGTGGCCACTTTAGTGGGAAAATACATATCCAAGTCAGGATTATGAGTAGCTTGGAAAATAAAATAATGTAATCTTCTCTTACATCTGCTACCTTTTTCTTTAGAATGCTAGTGATCTTGGATTTGTGAGATGCTGTCCACACAGCATTGGTGAATTTCTGGAGCACATCCTGTTGACGATACACAGTGCTGAAACTGAACATCGGTGGTGGATAGGCTGCATGTCTTTTTGATCTGGGGACATCAACCTGGCGAATTTGTCCTAAAACAGAAAGTGCTGGAGAAACTCAGCAAGACAGGTGCAATTGCAAATAGAGAAAGGGAATGAATATTTCTAGTCTACATGACTGCTGTTCAACACTGTTCTGAAGAAGAGTCACATTAGACTCAAATGTTTAACACTCTATTTCTCTCCACAGATGCTGCCAGGTTTGCTATATTTCTCTGGCATTTGCTGCCTTCTTTTCTGATTTCAAGTGTCTGCAGCAATGTGCTTTTATATGGCTGTTAGGTTATGCTGCTGTCCCATTTGTTGAGGGTTGTCAGACATACATTCGTCCAGGCAAGTGGGGAGTATTCCATCACAGTCCTGACATGTGCCTTAAAGATGGCAGAAAGGCTTTCAGAGTCATGAGTGCATTAACCAATGCAATATTGTTTCCCTCTGTCCTGCTCTTGCAGCTACCGTTCTTATATCATGAATTAAATTCATTTTCAGCTCAATGATAACTCCTAGGTTGTTAATCGTGGGAGATTCAGCATCAGCAAAGCCAATGAATATCAAGAGGCATTGTTTAGGTGATCTCTTATTGAACCCGGTGATTGCTTAGCCATGGTGCTGCACGAATGTTACTTGTCACTTTGCAGCCCAGGCCTGGAAGATCCTTGGATCTTGCTGCACTGTGACCTAGAGTGCTTCAGTTAAAACAAAAGGCTGAACATTGTGCAGTAACAAATACTCTGACTTATGACATCATAATTGAGGGAAGGTCAGTTGTATGGTCACGAACGATAGTTAGGCCAAGGACATAATCTTGAAGAACTCCTGCAGTGACGTCCTGGAGCGTAGATAGCTGACCTCCAGCAACCAGAAACATTTCTGTGGGATTGGACTCACGTGTAACACACACAATGGAAGGAAAGCAGTTTTCATTCTCTGACGGGCATCAGTGAATGAGATGGGCTGTTGTTACAATCGACACTAGTATCGTCGTCAGGATCAAAGTTCTAATTCCATATGTTTATGAAACTGGCATTTTGGCATCTGTCATGATAGGATTTAACCAGGTCCGTGGTAATACATCAAAAGTGCATTAATGTGAGTGGATGGCTGTTTTTCTGATTGATTCAGAACCCAACTTGATATTTCTGTTCCAAACTAAAAAGGTTTAATAATTTACCTTTTAGTGCGATATTAATTTCTGGCCATTGGGTCCCAGGGAAATAGAAATACAGACAGACTTATCATAGAATAAATACAGTGTACAAAGAGGCGGCTCGCCCAATCGAGTCCACGCCTACACTCCACAGAGCCGCCACCCGCACCCCCCACCCCCCACCGCACACACACACACACACATCCAGAACAAGTCTCCACAAGAGCACATTTGCCTCGGAATTGGTGCTGCAGAGCTAACCAATGAACCAGCGTGCTGCCCTGACTATTTGGAGTGGTCTTTTGCGTCACTTTGTATTCACTGCAAACACTGGTAAGACCATCCGGTTTAAAGTTACTTTCTCAAGTTTGTTTCTGATCGAGATTGGTTAGTGCATTTACTCATTGGGAAGTTTGAAAGAACTGTGGATGAGTGGCGTAAATTGCTTTCTACTGCAAGCAGAGGTATTATGCAGAAATTTAGAAGAATAATTTACGAGAATATGTGTTGCACATGTAGTGTAAATGTGTGTGAGTGCATGCACCATGTGTATTGTGGGGGAGCGGTAGGACAAGAGGGGGACTTGGGAATTATAAGTGTGCAGATGACACAAATATTTACTTGATGGTTAACAATAAGGAAAACATGTTTTAACTTAAATATAGAAATCGAATAAATGATCAGATACGAGAGTGTGCTACTGGAAAATCACAACAGGTCAGGGAGCAATATTATGTGCCGTTGTGGTCACCACCAGAAGAAGGATTGACTGCACTGGAGGGAGAGTAAACGAGATGCACCAGCAAGTTGTTTGGCCTGCATCGATTTACCCATGACGGGAGAGACTTCAGAAACTCCAGTTGCTTTTGTTCGGGCAGTGATTGGGATATATACGAGTATGGGATGCATGGATAGGGTGAACAGACAGTAAGTGTTCCCCTTAGTTGAAGGGCTAATGTCGAGGGGAATTAGGTTAAGCTGAAAGGCAGGAGTTTTAGAGGATACATGAGGAGAAATCTCACCTGGAGGATGGCAGGAGTCTGCACTGAACTGCGTGGGAACATAGTTGAGACAGAAAGCATGACGACCTTTAAAAACCACTTGAATGAGCATATGAAATGCCTTTACTATCAAGGTTAAGAGCCTAGAGCGGAAAAGTGAGATTGATGTCGATTTAGTCTAATTTTGGCTGAGCAAACACGATGGGCCGAAGGGCCTCTTGTGAACTGCATGTATCTGTCATTCTAGAATTCCTACGTTCAGGTTCTGAATTGGTATATTTTTGTATTGCTTTGGAGAAAATATAATCCAGCGTAAGTGCCAGTTGTTTTGGTGGTCAATATCTGCTTCAGCTTCTGTATTACAGTGTTCGAGCAAAACAAAAGAAGTTCTCAAGCAGCTCCACGACACAATTCAAGCAGTATTCACAGGAGGAGAGCATCACTGGCTACACGAGCATTTTTTGGCCATTCCTAAATTGTCCAGAAGGCAGTTCAGCGTCAAACAGATTTCTGTGGGTCTGCAGTCCTATGCAGGCAACATCAGGCCTGCCTGATCTTATAAACTGTAGAAGGGCGAATGCAAGAGAAACTCCACATCAGTCAAACCAGGGATGGATGGCAGTTTCCCTCACTAACGGACAGGAGTGAACCAGATGGATTTTTCCAACAATCGACAATGGATTCGTGATAATCATTTGACTCTTATCAACAAGTTTGTTGAATTCAATTCAAGTTCCACATGCTGCTGTTTGGGTATTCAAAGCCAGAACCAATCCTGTGTCTTTAGCTTAACAGTCCATTGACAATACCACTGGACTATCGCCTCTCCTGTTGTCTTAAAGCATTGTTGGTCAATGGTGTTCACTGCAGGCACTTTGTCAGACTGAAAAACAGATACATACTGGAAGAATCAACGAATTAAAGAAAAACAACTGACAAAACAAGACGAAGTCAGAGGTTAGGATGTAAAGTTGTTAGACACAGTGTTCATTCCTGAAGAGAGTTGGCTGTCATGTCAGAATATTAATTTCTCCTGTTGCACTGAGTGAAGGCAGTCTATAAATTTAGTTTTGCAATCTCTTGATTAAAAGCAAATCTTCGTTCTTCACCTAACAGACGCAGTTAAACCTTCAGGTGAAACGTCGTGATTTACACACTTAAGAAGCGTTGAATGACACGCTTCTGTTGCAATATCTTATGCTCTTATGGATTGTAGAACGATCACTTGTTCTTGCCTCCGCCAAACAATTCAACACATTATAAAGCAAGCAGTGCAGACCGTAATTTTGTTATTTATTTTGGTAAGTTTACAGTGAAAATTACTCAGAGTAATTTAGCGTGGTTGATTACCAGGTTTTCCAACAGCCAAGAATTTATTCACAAAATTACAGAATGAAACACAAAGTACAGAATATGGAATGCCAACATAACTCAGTCTATCCAAACTAGGGGAAGTATGCTGTTCCGAAAATACGCAGCAGTTCCAATAAACAAACCCCGTAAACATTGAGTAAATCTGTTGTGGTTCTGTTCGCCGACCTGGGAATTTGTGTTGCAATCGTTTCGTCCCCTATCGGTGACATCCTCAGTGCTTGGGAGCCTCCTTTGAAGGGCTTCTGTGATCTTTCCTCCGGCATTTGTAGTGGTTTGAATCTGCCGCTTCCGGTTGTCAGTTCCAGCCTTTTGATAGACCGCTGTGCCCTGAAACTTCGTGCCCTTTTTTTAACAATTCAGTGAGTGGAGCAGCCCCACTGCTAAAGTTCGGCACAAACTTTCGGTAAAGTCCACTCAATTCCAAGAACAGTAGTACTGCTCTTTTCGTTGATGGTTTGGGAAATTCCCTAATTACTTCCTTTTTCGCATACCGTGGGGCCATTTGTCCGTGTCTGATTAGATGATGCAGTAAGGTGATTTTGGTTTTGCCAAATTCACTTTTCACCAAGTTTACCATCAAACGTGCCTTCTGAAGTCGATTGAACAAGTCCGATAAATACTGCAAATATTCCTGCCATGAATGACTAAAAAAATCGCCTGGTCATCAATCTGCGCCACACAGTTGGATAATCCGGCAATGACCTTATTTGTCAGTCTCTGAAATGTGACTGCAGCGTTTTTCATACCAAGTGACGTGACTTTAAACTGAGATAATACATTTGGCATTATGAACGCCGAAATTGCCTTTGCTCTCTCTGACAGAGGTACTTTCCAGTAGCCTTTGAGCAAGTCCAACTTAGAAATGCAAGTTGCTTGTTCCATCTTTTTGACACAGTCCTCCAACCTCTGAATTGGATATGCATCAGACCTTGTAACAGCATTGATGTTTTGATAGTCCACGTGTAACCTTTGGGTACCATCTGGCTTTGGCATCATGACTATGGGTGAGCTCCAGTCACTGTAACTCACTTCAATTGTGCCATTTTGGAGCATGCGTTCTATCTTCTTCTGAACCTGTGCCAACTTTGGAGGGTTATGCCTTCAAGGATGTTGCTCAATGTGAACAGCATCCCCTATATCTACATTATGCATAATCAAGTTCATACTGACCAGTTTTTTTCTGCACATCTCCCCATCTGATATTCATGATTCTTTCAGGTCATTTCGATTTTCTTTTGGTAGGTGACTCATTTATTTATCCCAATTTTTGACAACTTCCTCATCGTCCAATTTGATTTGAGAAATATTCAATTTGGAATCCTGTAAACTTTGCTCTTCCTTCAGGGCTGCAATCAATAACACCTTCTCCTCTTGCTTTCTTTCCCTGCCAAAACAGTAGTAGACTTGTCAACTTTAAGGACACTTAAATGGTCATTGTATCGGCATATGGATGAGAATGGAATAGCGTAGGTTAGCTGGGCTTCACATTGATTTCACAGGTCGATGCAAGAAGGGTCTGTACTGCGCTGTAATGTTCTATGTTCTAAAATACCTTTTGAGCATATCTACATGACACACTCGGAGATTCCTTCCTGTCTGGAATTCTTGCCAGATAGTTCACCTCGCTCAATTTCGTCTCCATTTGATAAGGTCCACTAAACCTTGACTTTCAGGGTTCATCTCTTACTGGAACTAACCTTATCCCCAATGACAAAACTGCAAATTTTTGATCATTTGTCCGCTTCCTGTTTTTTAACGCTGCTATACTTTTAAATGCTCGCTAACCAATTCCCCAACTCTATTTCGTCGTTCTCTAAAATTTGACACATCGTCGAAATGTGTGGTCTCTGAATTCTGACTTATTAGTTTCTTCTTAATCAATTTTAGCATCCTCGTACTCCGTGCACAAAACTTATCTGAAAAAGAGTGACATTTTTCGATTCATTTGGTGCCCCTCTGATTGCAAAAACTTCAGCTTTTATGACCAACCACTCTTCTTTCATTATACAGGTCACTTCTAAAACATAAAAGCTGATGTCTAAAGTCTCATTTGTTCACGTATGAACAAGAAGGCCTCTCAATACCCTTTTCATCCCTGTACCAAACCAATCGTTTCAGAGTCTGGACTGCTTTTACGACCTCTCTGATAAAAAAGGCAAGGACACAGTATCCTTGACAAAAAAACTACTAGTTTTGTGACACACTATGACAGAAACTATGCATCTCCCAGAATTCAATTACTTAATCAATTAATGATTCAACCCAACCACTATGCCTATATCTCCGATATTTAGTGTAGTGTTTACAGTGTCTGAAGAAGCAATTATTTAGAATCCATTGTGAGTAAGGACAACTACATGCCAAAAATTAGCAGAACAGTCTTGAAAGTTATGCTCATAGCTCTGTGATTTAAGTACTGAATCGCACCAAAGTGACGAATAATATCTCATAACTCCTAAGCAGATATTCCATCATTTAGATGTCCACTATTCAATGGTTGCAATCTAATGCAGGATATTGCTGGAACACTGAAATGACCAGTTCAAGGTGATGGCATCATCTAAGCACTTGTATTATTTGGAAAATCTACTGTAGCTGTCTGAACCCAACTGGAAAATTAAAAGCTCATTACTTTACAAAGTCCATGTCTTTGGAGTAATCACATTGAAACTCAGAAAAACATATGATTTCACAAAAATAACTTCTTGAATGTCGTAATCTATTTGTGCAAAGTATGATGTTTTTAAAAGAAGGTGAAACTGCATGTTCATATTCCCACAGAGACTCCACAGTATAAACTAGCGACTCTGGGAATTTGCAACTTCAGACTTGTATTCAGCGTGTTCGCCTGCTGAACAAAGGGACAGTTCACTTCACATAGAAAATGTGTCTAACATTTTACAGTATCAGCAAGATATATTACACAGTCCTTGCTTCTATTGGTATTCCTGGTAAGCAGTTACAGTTATTGTAATTGTGTAAATATTCTTATTTCTTTGTCACTATGTTGTTGATACTGCTTTCTACAGAAATAATCGCCTGTACTGTGCGTCCCTCTACTACTGGGGAGCTGGTTTCATCGATGTCTGTTCTCGAGTTCTACAGTAACATCTCTGAACAGGTTAATTGGAAAATATCAGCAAGCACCCTTTTACTGATATCATTTTGCAAGGCTGTAGGTCCTGAAATATATCAAATAATTCAGTTGCCTAAATTAATACTAAACTAAACATTCACTTGTTGAATTAACAAGTTATTGAATTTTAATGTACCACAGTTACCATTTACATTTAAATTGTGGTGGTGGCCATATATCGACCGAATGATGATAGTGTAATTTAGACTATCACAGTACCAGTTACTGTACAAGGTGAACATTTGCCTCAATTTTCTCTGTTATATCTGTTAGTTTGGAACACTGATGTTCAAATGAGAGGTGTGATATTACAGGATGGTTCTCTGAGACCGATTCATTCCAGGTAATTATTCCAACCTCTATCTATCTGCCAGGGTGTTACACAGAACTGATAGATGGCAAAGAGAAGAGTATTGTTGTCTACCAATGTATATCTGATGGGATTTACATGCACTGCTCGAAAACAAACATATACTTGCTATTTCCTTGCCATTAGTAGTGCTGTCACTGTACTGCAAATTTCTATAATATGGCTTTTATTCTTTTGAGTATCGATACAGGGACAATTTTATTATTTGAATGATTGATCCACTTGCTCTGGTATACTCCTGAGTTCGTGTGAATAATTCAACAAAGGCTGTGATTATTGATTACACCATTTTACATAGCTGGTTAAAGTCTGTCATGTCAGTTCTTATCATCAGTCTGTGTGTTGATATATCTGGCTTGTCCCATGCCTGCCCTTGGCTTTTTGAGCTGTATGTGTATATAGGTTAGTATCTCGAACTGAGGACAAATATGAATGAGTTTTCATAACAGTGAGCTCGAAACAGGAAAGTCAGTAATAACTAATAATAACACAGGAACTAATAATAACGATCACATAATTTTCACACCTCACAGTAGTACTGTTACCTTTGTTTGAATAATCGTACCTTTGCCACGACATCAATTTTACTTTTAAAATTTTCCGCCATGGATGGACAGATATTATGAGTGGCTTAGCATTTTTTAAAATATGTTAGTACAAAGTAATCTGCATTTTCAATTTCAGTTTCTGTGGTCGAGATATATTCGTATTTTTATTACTTTGTTTACTTGTGTTACCATATCAAACGATGTATTTGAATTCTGCACCATTAATTGTTTTACTCTTCTGTCCCAGTCAAACTCTTATTCTTAAAAGATTATTTGATAGCCTTTAGTTTGACCAGAATATAGTGCTATATAATTAACTATATTGACATTATATTGCTTTTATTTTAATGCCAAATTTTGAACTCAATTTATAATTTTTATTTATCATTTCGTGGTTTGTTGAATCATTCTGCCGTATTAACTGCAAATCACAATTTAAATTAATGCAACTATTGATTTAAACTTCTCCAGTTCTTATTATTTTGTTACAAGTGTTGGCTGCCATTTGTCCACTGCACATCACTCTAGAATTCATTTTCACTCTTTTCATACATGTGTGTAAACCACTTCACTTTGATAGTCTTACTGTTAACTTTCCATCCAGTCTTGAATCCAAATCTCTGACCTTGCTCATGTCCCTGTTGTTTTTAGCATGTGTACAGCGGATATTCCACCAGAGATCCAGTTGTTCAAATCACAAAGTTTTAAATAAAACAAAATTTATTTACACTATTACCAAATGAAATACAAACAAAAAAGAACAGAATATTGAATAACGTATCCTATACAAAAACCCAACAGATGATCCCAAATTCATGATGGTGCTCCAAATACTTGCACAAATTCCCACAAACACCCCTTGACACAAAAGGTAAAATCAAACACAAGGCCTTACAGGAGAGATGTTACGGAGAGAAAAGGATCGGCCTGGACTTGCTTCGTCGTGTCCAACAGCTTTTATAACTGCCTGACTGCTTTCAGTGAATATCCAGACCAAACAAAACCAGAGGGAGAACTGGCCACTCCTCTTTCATTGTGAAAGTGCTTTAGTTTTAAAACTTGAATGCCCTTTACCTGAGCCAGTTCTGTTAGCTATTACCAAACTGGTCCTAAAACTCATCCAAGCGCAGACTTTTTAGTACCTCTGTCTCTCTGCGACCTTATGGAAAATAAGACCAAGGACTGCATTACTGTGTTACAAGAGCAGCATCGTCACATTGCTACATAGTCCCTAATCGAAGACTTTTGGAAGATAAGTTAATTTCAGTGATTCTACGTATTACTTATCATTTCCTATTTATTCAAATAGTCCAAGTCGTTTGATCAGGAATAATTCTTCCTTTGCTAAATGTGTTCAGACTACTCCATGTTATGTCAACTGTTTCATTTTATTATCTGATTTCTATGCAATTCATCTTCTGCTCTTAATAAGAATTCCATTTTCCTTCTCATCAATTGCGGTTAATCTCGTATTCATTACTTAAGCTTCTTATGCCTTCTCTTTTAAACGAAATAATATCATCATCTGATAGCAGTCTTGACACTGTTGTCCAGTCTGAAGATGTATATTTATAAACAAATATTAGTGATTCTGCCAAATATTATCTTGATTCTTTTAGGATTTTGTGGAAGCAGTTAACCTTATTCAGAGGAGTTCTTTGATACTGACAATTCAAACATCTTTCACAGGATGAGCTTTAATAAAAAGACACAGAGCAAACGCGGCAACCAGTTGCTAGTGTTATTTTCATAATGCAAAGGCCAACCGTTATCCCAGACACACATATCCACCGCAAAGTATCCACCAATCAAATGAGGGCCCGACAGAAATCCAGTCGTTCTGCTGCACAAAGAAACGAACAGTAGCTCGCCATCTTAACAATTGACAGTGTTCCGAAGCAGTAAGTGTGTTTCCCCGATTCTGCAGAACTATTCGAATTCCAGAAAACCACGTAAAAGGTGTAAAACTAGGGACCACCTGTAGAACAACCTCTCTTCGACATTCTGAATAGATCAGCATGGCCAAAGGCAGATGCCCACTGTCTGGAAAGAAGGATAGAGAGAGAAATAGAGAGAGAGATAGAGAGAGAGAGAAAGAAAACAGTTTTGCAGTTGCACATGGATAGCGAGAAAAAGAGCAGATACTAAAATCGACAAGAGACTCAGGGAAGTATTTTAAGTTTAAGGTCCTGAATAGAAATGGAGATAGCGTTGTTTTTTCGTGAAAGCTATTGTAACTTGATTCCAAATAAATTTCGGACTGTTTTGCATTTGTCCTGGCTTGTGTTCGTAATGTTTTGTCAGGTTTGGTATTGTGAGATCTGGACAAATTCATTCGTAACATTCTTTTTAGCGTTGTCGAATTTGTTTTTAAGAGGAATTAGACAACATTTGGATCCCTGCATGGCCATCAATAAGAATTGACCATGAAGTCCTTTGAATTCAAACCCATCAGTCTGGTGTCCTCAATATTCAAAGTGAGCCATGTTTCAGTGGATAGATACCTCATGTCAAAGCCAGGATTTAAGTGAGGAACTGACAGCACAGGCAGCCAAACAGAAATTGACCCAGCAGCCAAGTGTTCGCCAGCCGGAGAGAGCAAGGCATGACCTGAAAAACGGTATCAGAGAGATTTTGAGAAAGTCAGCCTAGCAGGGGACAGGCGTTTGCCTCTTGTGTAGCAATGCTGGAGATATCTTGGACTCTTTGAGATAACCTAGGGAGCTGTTACTTTAGTCCCCAATTGTTCCTGTCCCAGAAGTGTTTGATCAGGTCAGTGCAAGTGGAGCTGTGTTTTAATTATTTGTAGTTCCAATGAGTCGAATGCATATTCCTCTGAATGTCAAACCTTTGTTGTTCCTGTTTAGGTTGTAAGTGTGATCGCTGAGCTGTTAGATTTGTTTTCAGATTTTCATCACCATGCGAAGTAACATCATCAGTAAACCTTCCCTGAAACGCTGGTTTTCTGTCCTATTTATTTATGTGTTTTGCTCTCTTAAGGTGGATGACATCACTTTCTGTTCTTTTTCACAGAGGTTGGTAAATGGGGTCCAAATCGATTTATTTATTAATGAAGTTCCAGTTTGAATTCCAGGCCTTTGGGAATTCCTGTGCGTGTCTCTGTTTAGTCTGTTCCAGGTTGGATGTGTTGTCCTCGTCGAAGTGGTGTCTTTCTTCGTCCGTATGTAAGGATTCAGTGATAGTCGGTCATATCTTTCGACAGGTAGTTGGTGTTCGTGTATCACGGTGGCCAGTTCTCTGCCTGTCTATCCGATGTGGCATTTGGTACAGTCCTTGCATGGTATTTTGTTCATGACGTTCGTTTTGCTGATTGTCGGCATCGGGTCCTTGAGGTTCATCAGTAGCTGTTCCAGTGTGTTGGTAGGATTGTGGGCTACCATGATACCAAGAGGTTAGATTCGTCTCGTAGTCATCTCCAAGATGTCTTTGATGTGTCGTAATGTGGCTAGAGATTTTGGGTGTGTTGTGTCAACTTGTTTTTGTTTGTTACTGAAGAATCAGCAGATTGTGTCTTTTGGCTATCTGTTCTTTTAAAAATTGTTGTCTTGGTGTTTTTCTTCTGCTGCTCGCAGTTCCTGGATGCTGCAGTGCATTGTGGCTCGTTTCATTAGTGTCCTGATGCAACTCCGTTTGTTGGGGTTGGAATGATTGCATCTGCAGTTAAATATCTGATCTGTGCGTCTCGCTTTCCTGTAGACGCTTGGATTTAAAAAATCTATTGGGCTGACCACGAACAGACACAGAAAAAAGCCACCCATGTAAGAGGGATGACCTACAACTACAGAGATGTGATCAAAAATGACTTCTTAGCACCATGAGAATCAACTCTGAAAGACAACTGACTCACAGAAGAAACCCAGCAGACTATCAGACACACCAACAGTAAGCAGAAAGAAGGACGGGAGCACTATCAACGAACAGGAAAGGAAAGCCGAGAAAGACTCAGAAAAGACAGAAACACAAATGGTGCATGGCCATCATCCTAAACAGAACACGATACATTGAAAAGGTGAACTCACTGCTCCGAGATACCAACACTTAGACCCGACTCCAGAGCCAGACATACGTATCACAGCTGTCTTGCAGAATTATTATAAATCAGGCCAAATTAACAAGACAGATCTCAAAAAAATCAAACTTGATGGATCCAACACATCCCACTTCAACGAATTACCTGGAGGACACAAAACAGGCAACCCCTTCAGACCCTCGTCTCACTCCTTGGCGCAATGAAATACAGACTAGCAAAGGAACTCCACGGAAAGATGAAGTGTCCAGCAGAAAACTTATGCCACTCCATCCACTTCACCCAAGAATTCCTGCAAATCATTAAAATTCGCGAAGAGATATAAAAATGGAATAATGGTGTCCTGTTCACAGCCCTGTTCACATCAACTAACATCAGTCTCGCCAAAGAGACAGTGGTCACCCCAACAGATGAGCCAAAGGCACAAGTGGTAGAACAGCACCAATTTCATCACCTGTTTCATCTTCAAGCTAGTAGACCAGTGCCTCACTAACCACTTCACCCTCAATGACAAGACGTTCAAACAACTCAACGGAATACTCATGGGATCACCGATATCTGGCTTCTTAGTAGGAGCAGTAAGGCAGAGGCTCAAACCAACAGCCTTCACCATGATCCTATCTAAACTTTCAGTCTGCTCCATGAAAGTCAAATTTGTTATCACAAAATGGAACAAATGAGTGGAAACCGACAACATCCTTACTGGCATAAATTTCACAAAACATGGGGAGAAGAACAACGGACTCCTTTCCTAGCTGGTGCAGTGGAGAAAATAATTAATGGAGAACTGCAGATCAGCGTCTACAGCAAAGCAATAGTCACAGACCAGATACTTAATGAGTGAAGCAATCACCTCAATAACCACAAATGTAGCTGCATAAGGACATTATTGAAATAGGCTACAATGCTCTGCAGCAACCAGGAACTACGAGCAACAGAAAAAAATAATACCACACAGCTTATTCAAAAAGAATGGGGAGCCGATAAAGATAGCTTGTAGATTCTTGAATAACAAACTCAAACAAGTAGACACAACATGCCCAAAAACTCGAGCCCCACTAAGACACATCAAACATATCTCAGAGATGACTACCAGACGATTTAGAGACCATGACTGTATGTTAGCCCACAACCCTACCAAGACACTAAAACAGCTACTGATGAACTTAAAGGACCTGATACCAACAACCAGCAAAACGAACGTCATTTACAAAATATCATGCAACTACTTTATCAAACACTCTGTAGGACAGACAGGAAGAAAACTAGCCACCCGGATACACGAACACCAACTAGCCAACAAAAGACATGACCCACTCTCATCAGTATTCTTACATACCGATGACAAAGGACACCACTTCGACTGGGACAACACATCCAACTGAGGACAGGCGAAACCGAGACATGCACGGGAATTCTGAGAGGCCTGGCATTCAAACTGGAACTCCATGAATAAACACATCAATTTGGACCCCATTTACCAACCACTGTAAAAAGAACAGGAAATGACAACCCTCACTTTGAGAGACCAAAACACATTAATAGAAAGCGGGACAGAACACCAGGGCTTCACCACAGTTCACTGATTATGTTACCGCGCATGGTGACGAAACGTCTGAAAACAAATTTGCCAGATCAGCAAACAAGCTTACAACATGAACCTCCACCATGAATTTTCTCAAAAATCGCTTTGTTGTTCCTGTCCTGGGAATGTTCAATGGGGAAGGAGCTGATGGATATGATTTTTAGTTTACTTGGATTTGAATGCTTCGGGGAAAGTTTACTGTGTATGTTGAACCACAGCTGTCCCTATCCCAAGATTATTTGGTGAGAACAGTGTCAAGGAAAGGCAGTCTTTATTTTCAGAGTTGGAGGAACTGTATTTTAAGTTCAAAAGAGTTGAGGAACTTTGAGTCACAAAGAGTCGAGGAAACTGCTTTTCTGTTTAAATGATTGGAGACATTGACATCTGTTGTCAACCCTACATACCTGTAATGAAAGGTCTGCGAAGTGATTTAAACAGTTCCTGGAACAAGGAGTAGATATTGGATCAGTGGACTTGGGATAGACATGACACACGGGTGTAGGAAGGTCTACTGTCAGGCCATGAGAAGGCTTAAATGCCTATCTGCGGGTAGTTAGAAGGAGTCACTGTGCTGAAACTCTACATTTCCAACACTGATTTCAGCTGAAGCCTTACACTAACAATCGCCACTTCCCATACTTCAACATCATGAAAGAGAAACCCTGTAATAATGTTCTCGCTACCAAAACAGGATGTGGCCCATCTTCCGATATAAGATGATATTCTCAGATAATACCTTGTCTTAAGTTGACCCAAATGGACAGAATTTTGCAGTAAACCAGACGGGCCTTGGAGTGATCGTTCCGTGGCACGGGAGCGGTGGAACGAAGACCAGAAAGAACTGGGTAAGAAATATGTCAAGCTCTCTACAGTAATTTCTGTTGCCTGGAACTCAGAACACCCCTGGTAGGGGAAGGTATCTGAGATTCGGTCACTCTAAGGAAAGCTGCAGACTATGAGGAATAAAAATTGCAAGGTAACATCTCTGAAACAAAGAACAGCACAGAACGTTGCAAGTCAACCTCATCCACATGGGACAGTTCAAGTCACAATTCGAAAGAGTTTATTCCAGTAAGAGGAGGACCTGTAGAAACAGGGTGGCAGCCTCAGCATATATTGTCAAGCAAGACGAACAGTGAATTCCAAGCAGCCAGAAGTGTCTGGTATGCCTGCGACACTGACCAATGCACATCAGACTCTATTATGAAGCATTAGCAGTCTCAGATTCAAAGACAGTTCCCTAAGGAATCAGTTGTCCACCTGGAATGGAATATCGTGTGCCTTAGGGGTCCACCCTTCCCAGGAAGATAACGACAGACCCCACAATGACATATACATACCCGCCCACAGATGTGGACCCCTTCTGCCCTTCTCCCAGTCAACTGCACTCTTATCCCACATCCCTGAGTTATGATTCAAACCAAAGCTCATCGATCATGTTGTCACCCGGCAACAAACAGCTGATGGTCACATGACATACACAACTCCCTTTCTAGCTACCCAGCTGGCAGACATCACCAACACGGTGACTCTCTTTGATTCCACCTCAGAGCAGAAGCATTTTTTTAAATGCAATTGACTGAAAGTCCATTATACATGGGCTGGATGCCAATGAGCAAACCAAATTAATCACCATGTTCAGTGGTTCATTCAGACCTCCCCGTGTATCAACAACTACAGAGGGTGATCCCTTGACAAGATGGAAACAGCTGTCCTCACCGCCGTGGGGTAGGTTGGGACAAACTCCACAGAGGCGATATTCCAACTTTGCTGTTATCTGCTAACTTAATACTCATGCCTGCTCTATACTCATCATAACGTTTTATATAAATTACAAACAGAAATGGACCCAGTACAAATCTCTGTGAAAAACCGCTAGTTACAGGCCTCCAGTCTGAAAAACAACCCCTCTCCTGCACCATTACTGTGTGTCATCTGCCGTAAGGTCAAAACTGTGTCCAGCTGGCAAGTTCACCCTGAATGCCATATCATCGAGTCTTAGAATCATAAAGATGTACAGGACAGAAACAGATCCTTCGGTCCAACGCGAATGATCTAACTTTACAGATCATTCTACCATGTGGAAATTTGTCAAAGCTTTTACGGAACTCCAATAAAACAATTTCTACCATTCTGCATTCATTAATATTTTTGATTACTTCCTCAAAAAAAACTCAAGTTTGGGAGGCACAATTTCTCTGACTCAAATCCATGCTCACTATCGCTAATCATTCCTTCTCTGTCCAAATGCATGTAAATCCTATCTTTCAGAATCACCTCCGACAACTTTCCTATCACTAATATCAGACTCACAGCTCTAGAGTTTTCATGCTTCTCTTATGCCTTTTCTTCAATGAAGGCACAACATTAGCCACCCTCCCATTTTCTGGCACCTCACCCGTGGTTATACATGACACAAACATTTCTCCTAAGGGTCCCACTACTTCCTCCCTAACTTCACAAAACGTCCTAGAATAAACTTGATTAGGTCACGGAGATGTATCCACCTTTATGTTATCTCAGACCTCCATCGCTTTCTGAGATGTGAACAATTTTTAAAACGTCAACATTTATTTCCCTAAGTTCTCTAGCCTCCATTTCTTTTTCATCATAAAAAAGATGCAAAATATTCATTTAATGTCCCTTCCATTTTCCGAGGTTTCTCCGCAATAGATCAAATCGCTGATCTTTAATGGGTCCTAAACACTCTCTCGTTGCATTTTTGCTGTTAATGTTCTGGATGGACTGGGATTTTTTTCACTGGATCATCGGAGGTTGAGGGGTGTCCTGAAAGAGGTTTATAAAGTCATGATGGGTATAGCAAAGGTGAATAGCAAAGGTCTTTTCCCTCGGTTTTGGGGAGTTCAACACTAGGCGGTCATGTTTTTAAGCTGAGAGGAGAAAGATTGAAGAGGGACCTGAGGGAGATTATGCTTTCATACAGAAGGTGGTTCATACGTAGAATGAACTTTCAGTGAAAGTAATTGATGCAGGTAGTCTTACAATATTTAAAATACATTTGAGTAAATACATGAATTGGAAAGATTTGGAGAGGTATGTGATAAACGCAGGCAAATGGAATGAGTTTAGTTTAGCAACGTGGTTGGCGCCGACTAGTTGGGCTGAAGGAGCTGTTTCAATGCTGTTTGACCCTATAACTGTGTGTGTTGAAACTGAGCTAACTACATTGAGATATAAATATGATGGGAAGAATACTCTCAGAATCTACAGTCGAACTTCCCAAAGTGGGAATCATAGGCCCAGAGTGAACCTGCATTCTCCACATCCCGAACAATCACTGAGTGTTAATGACAATTTTCATTCCTCGAAATTGGGATCTCTTTTGCCAAGACATGGGATGCAATGCTCTGCAATATCGAAAGTGAAAGTGGGATAGGGATGAAAATAGGAAAAACAAAAATGGTCCAAAATATTGAGGTCATGGAGTGTCATTGTCTTGTCTATTTCTTATGTTCTTACCAGTAAATGTTTTTAAAGCAAGGATAGTTTATTTTTGAACAATGAAGGAAGTGAGGTTGTGGTGAGAGGGCAGGTAAGTGAAACTGATGCCACGAAAAGATCAGTGATGATCTTATTGAACGGCGGAGCAGGCTCAAAGGGCCAGATGAATTACTCCTGCTCCTAATTCTTATATTCTTATTCTTATTGTCAAGCTTAACTGAAGGTTTTAGGAGCAGGGAGTTGAGGAGGAAGGATCAAGAGGATGACTCGAAGTGATTGGCAGATCTCAAAACCAATTGGGACCTGATGCAGGGGATATCTGTGCACTGTTTTACAGGTATTTTTTCTTCTCTTTTTCTTTATACAGTTAATTTATTGGCAATTCTGATCCTGTGTCAGGGCAAGTGTGACCTCTCTACCTGCACTACTCTGTATCTGGTGGCCATGGCAGCGGCAGATCTAATGTTCATTATCACGGAGGTTGTACTGAGACAGATCTATTATTATTATTTCCCAGTGGGTGTCCTGGACATCACCTATGCCTGCAATATTATCAATCTCCTGTTTTGTGTTGCGACAGATTGCTCAATTTGGTTCACCGTCAATTTCACATTTGATCGATTTGTGGCTATTTGTTGCATGAAGATTAGAGCACGATATTGCACCAAGAAAACTGCAAGTGCAGTTATTGCAACCACATCTATTCTGTTCTGCTTAAAAAATATTCCCTTCTACTTTACATTTGAACCTGGAAAGATCGTCAACAATGTGCCGTGGTTCTGTTACACAAAAGCAAGTTATTTTACCAATCCAGGTTGGGTGGGATTTAATTGGTTTGATTTAGTATTTACCCCATTGCTTCCATTTCTTTCAATCTTGTTGCTCAATGCTCTGACGGTCAGATATATTTTGGTGGTTAGTCGATTCCGATTGGGATTGAGCAGGCAGAACAAGAGGAAAAGTATCAATGACCCAGAGATGGAGAGTCGAAGAAAATCTGTGGTTTTGCTCTTCACAATATCCGGTAGCTTCATAATTCTATGGCTGTTGTATGTTATAAATTTCTTCTACACCCTCACAGCGGATGTTTACAATAATGCATTTTATAAAGTTGGAAGAGCTGGCTGGATGCTGCGAACATTGAGTTGTTGCACAAACACATTCATTTATGTGGCAACACAGGCAAAATTCAGAAATGGAATGAAGAGCGCAGTGAAATATCCAATTACAAGAATTGTACAATTAATGAGTAAACGAAAGATGTAAGAGCAGCTCAGAGGCAAGGTCTCGTTTCCCTATTCGTGGATTCAATATTTGCTGCACACCTACTCAGCAGGAATTGCAGCACTGGAAATAACTGTAATGGTAGTAGAGCACCAACCATATTTAGGTGTGGGTCATATTAAGCAAACTAGTGCATGTCAGTGATCCAACTCGTCTGTGATACTGTTGGCTCATCATAAACAACTTAACTGGGGAGTAACAAGTGCACTGGAACTGGCCGAATTTGAAAGTCTATTCATGATGGAGATTACACAGATTCGTAGAGTTAGAAACCCTTAAAATACAGTGGAGACAGGACACATGCTGATATTGAGAATACAGGAAGAAATTTCAAGCGACCACATTCTCACTCACAACTCCATTGGAAAAAATTCTCATTTCCTGGCACCATCTCCCTCTCTCTTGTTTTTGTTTTGTTTAATGCTCCATGGCGTTTTTACAGAGGCTATAATGGCATCTGGAGCATTCATAAAAATTGATACTTGACGTCCAAACTGCAGTTTTCTCCCAGAATCTAGAACTCCCGTTATAAACTTGGTCAGCTTTAACAGGGTTTAGTCCCTACTTGAATCTCTCCAATTCAGTTTGTACACTTGATAAATTAGCAAAGTTGGTCTATTCAGATACATCCTATGCAAATTGCATTTTATTTTGAAGCAAAGTTAAAATTTCCATGTTCATGCCCCATACCGTACCGCTGATTTGCACATAGTACAATAGAATTAATGTCCTGCTAAATGATTCATTTGTAATCCAACTTTTCCCCCTTTTTTATATTTAATCTCAATTCATCTCGAGATTCTCTTGCACTGGAATATTTTCTTATTATTCAGCTGTTGCGTTTGATAATTGTTATTTCATCATGTCATGTTCCCTGTGTAGGTAAAGTTCCCTCAGGAAAGTATCTGTATGGACTCAAGCCACACCAATATCGAGCTTTCGGACATTTCTCCTGTCTCCTGATGTCTTCCGAAAACTCAGATTTTTTTATCCATAATTATGTACTGGCAGAGCAAACATTTCTGCCAATTAAATGTTTGACAATTGATTGCATTATATCACTTATGAACCTACTCCAAATTCAGTTACCCAGATATTGACTCCATTCTAATTTCTGGAAGACAGGGCTGAACAGATCCATTCATTCCTACCAAAGAAATGTTTGGCCACTGATGACAGTGCTTTATGTTAATTTTGAACTCACTCTAATCTACACTCTGGAAAAACTGGCTGAGCGTTTGGAAACTTGGTATCATGTTCCAATTAGAGATTGGTTTCTGACCAACTCATTCACAAATTGCACATCATTTTTGGAACTGATTTCTTACTTTTTCACAGCATCGTCCTGCACTGACCTTGCGTCATTTCATCAGCACAAGAAGCCACCATTCACATACTTTGCCTTTCTCCTCCAGACCCATTAGTCGAGCACCTATGCACTCTCCATGAGGACGAAATCAACTGCTCTGATCATTATCACACTGTTAGCTCTTCCTAAAGAAGTCCCCCAATGATCACTCTGTTTAATTGGCTGCACTTTAGTGCAATTCTACCAAATTCGAGTTTTCAAAATTCTCATCCTTATTTTCACATCACTGTTCCTCCAATTTTTTATTATTATTTAGCTCACAAAACTGCCAAGATATGTATACTCCTCTAATTTAGGCTTGAGAATTCATGACTTTCTTTTCGGAAACTACGTCATATTTGCAACTCCTATCTCCATAATATCCTTGTGATACAACGCTATCTATCGACCTTGCTTTCCTCTTTTCAGCCTGTGGTTTAACTGTAGTCAGCTTGACCAGCTTTTGTCGCACTTCTCCCTCCATGTGAATGGAAAACTGCTCTTCAACTACAATCTCTCGATTCTTTTTGCTCATGTCTACACTGCCTTGTTATTGCCAACATGAATAAAGTTTTCAATGAAAGAAGAGTATGGGTTGGCGACAGCGAGTGCAGAAGAACTCAGTAACTTCAGAATTTGTGACACATTAGATGACTTGTGTTTTTCTCAAGTGATGATTTAAATGAGAAGTTAGACACTGAGTTTAATCTTAACAACATTTAAAAATGCTGGTTTAATCAGATTTTGAGGCAGTAACTTTTGTCTGGAAATCGAATTTCTTTCACCCCTTCATTCTCAGAAGAGATTTTAACTGGTGCTTATGAAGGCCCATTCAGCAGCTGCAACTTTGTTATTTTACCCAGGCTTCTACATGAAAGAAAAGTTAGGCTTAGTGTTGCAACTCACCTCTGGGGCTGGTGGGACTTGAATGCAGATTTCCAGGCTCAGAGGCATGGACATTGCCGCTGCATCTGAGTATTTAAGCTAATTACTAACAGTTACCTGATTGTTTAATGACATTGAAGACTTCCGCCTTTGAATGAGAGACTGTAGACTGAACTGGTAGTGATGAAATGTCAGTATTACATGAAGTGTATCGCTCAATTTACATAACTTCCAGTGCTAATTAGAAGTTTCACTTTTGCAATGATCCAGACGACTATTTACCCAGGGAACAGAGCTAAACAAGTTTTCCATTGCTGTGAACTAATCAGTTGAATAAAAACACCAGAGGCACTTCACATTTGTACTGTGTTTCAGGAATTATTGTGGTCAGCCAGTTTGTGAGACACTGTCAGTAGTAATGTGGAGTCTTATCCCTGCTCTATTCAATATGTGAATACACCTTTCAGGGAAATGAGACATTGCCTTTGAGGGAACTAACCAGCCACTGAAGCTGGAGATTGAAAAGGGAATGCTATGGCATTGAGGGACATTATAACAAGGGGATACCTATTGTATTCTGTGACAAAGAACATGTGTCTCAAAGACCATTTTTCAACCAGATGACTCACTTGAGGACACCACCACTGTGACTAATTGGAAGTAGGATGTGTATGATCTCACTGTCACATCTCCCTGAGCCTAAAGATATACATATTTGAGTCCAATAACATGGATCAGCTGTGGGGTAAGAACAATCAATCTTTAAAATAAAAACCAGAAGACCAGAGTGACATCAAGTTAAATTTTAGTAGTGAATTAACAAACACATTTGCATAGGATTAATAGGATCAAAGAGTTTGATTCCTGGTACAAGCAGTGGCGTAGGAACATGTTTCCCATTGATGCAGACAGAAAGGTCTTTGCTGTTCGACTGTGAATATAGGAAGTTCTCCTTGGCAAGTGTCCTGCTAGCTGACATATCTAGAGAGTTAAGAACAGATTTAAAATGGCCATGTGGGCAGTGCTCACATGAGGAGAGGTTTGGTGAGTTGAGCAGATGGAGAAATCAATAGTGAAATGTATATTGGGTAGCCAGATTGTGACAGAAAGGATAGGCGAATCAAATCATTAGATTATTAAAATTATAACTGGAAACTGACCATGAGGGGAATACCATGAAGAATGAATTAAAAATACAGAGGCGAAGAATGTCTCAAAAGTTTTAGAAATCCAAAGATTAGCATTGAGGTACAAGAAAGTTATGCCTATTTGGACAAAGACAAACTCAGTTTAGAAGGATGTGACACAGAGATGAGATGTGAAAATGCATCAGAGCCTGATGTTCAACAGGAATATAATTCAAAATATAAGACTTGGGTCTCTTTATCAGAATGCGTGGACTGTCCCCAGTCAGATTATTGAGAGTGTGGGAAAATTTGAGATGATTGTTTCAGCAAAGACATGCTTACGTGACCAGGCAAACATTACATTATGCACCAAATATTGAATATTTTCGGCCAGGGTAAATTTTGAGGAGAGAGTCACAAAATTTAGTATCCAAATAATTTCATGGGGACAAAGCTGAAAGAAAAATAAGCGTGAAATTTAAGGACTGGAATGAAAATTAATGAGACAACCTTCGAGGGGGCCTTATTAAAAGGGTGTAAACTTGGGGTGCTGTATATTTTGCTGTGAAAATTTGTTAACAGTCAAGACTTGTGAGGGAAACATTTGTGAGGTGCAGAATTGAGGCGCAAACTTGGTTTGTTTTCTCTTGAACGTAAAAAGGTTAAGAGTCGACCTGACAGACGTTCACAACATTTTAACAGAAAAGTATAGAATGAAAGTCAGATTGTGACAGAAAGGTAGAAACTTTCCAAGGTAGAAACTTCAGTTAGGAGGCTACTTAGGGTGAAAGGAAAAGGGTGTAAATTTAAAACAGATATTAGAGGCAGGTCTTTAGCACAGTGGATTGTGAGAACCTGGAATGAGCTGTCAGAGGAGGTGATGGAAGCAGATACTTCGCAACATTTGTTAGGCATATGGAGAGATACATGAATAAGCAGGGATTAGAGAATATGGACCACATGGAAACAAATTTTTTTGGTATGGAATGCTTCGTGTCCACGGTGTTGGTGGGCAGAAGGACATGTTCCTGTGCTGCATTGCTCTCTAAATAAGAAACATGAGCTTCTCTACAGCACAAACTATATCCCATTGCATGACGAGGTGGGCATACACACACAAACAGACACACACATAGAAACACACATCAACATAACCAACAGCATTGTATCACGTTAAACACAAGAAGGACAGGCAGAGATAGAGATGGGCGGTGTTTACCACCATTTCAATGGATATAACTCCTAAAACAGCAGAGCGTCCACTGCACAGAAATATAGACACGGAGACACATAAACATTGGGACACACACACACACACATACATAAATGGTCGGAGATAGTCAGTCAGGTACGGAAACAGAAAAAGTAACACACGAACAAAGAGGCACATGCAAACATAGAGACAGAAATACACCTGAATATAAACACAAGCAGATATATGCACATACACATGGACACAGATACAGGCACACAAAAATGAACATATTGAATCTGTTTGCAGTAACTTACACTATCATGGATTTAACCATCTGTAACAAATCTGTATCAATTAGCTAACTCCCACCTTTTAGAGATGAAACGTCCATGATAAAGTGGAACAGTTGTGTGATGTCCCTAATTCTATTGTCAGGAAAGAGGGGAATCTGTTTGAAATTTCAAGATCATTTATAGAATTAATAGCTCGTACAACAGATCCATCATTGGACTTCTATCTGTGAAATGAAGCCTGTTTATTTTATTCCAGCCATTAGGTTTATCTCTAGAACCACCTTTTTTTTGTAATTATCTCTCTGCCTCAATTAATTGGATTACAAATCATCCCCTTCTTTTACTATTCAGCTGCTGGCACTTTGCTCACACTGTCTGATAGTTTTATTACCTGCAGAAACTTATTACTTGATACTCCACTCAAACCATTTGTCTGATCTTTTGATGTCTCTGCCGCTAAATTCAGGGCCTGTATGTTTTTCCTTTCTTCACCTGATGAAGGGTCAGCTATCTGAAACCTTGTGATTTCAAACAAACCTGTTGGACTTCCAACTGATGTCATGTGACTTCTAATTTTGTCCACCCCAGTTCAACACCGACACCACCACATCATATCTGTGACGTGGATTGATACTCAACTTCTGAAAAACATTTTTAAAAACAAGCTTGCTTACTTAACGGATTGATTTCTGTTCCATGCCCACTTTGTGTTGGCCTGTGTGCAAATCCTGTGCTTGTTTGTGGGATATGTTTGTATTTTCTGGCTGCAGAACCTGGCCTTCCTTTGTTTAAATAACTGTGGGTTGGAGCTGGTTTTTAACTGCTACTTTCTGTCTTTGTGGATTTCAAGCCTGGGCCATTTTGTGTATTGGGGTGGGGGGAGCGGTAGGAGATGAGGGACAGGAATAAATTGGACTGAACTACTTACCTGCTCCTTTATTTCACACATCCTCTCTCCCTCCCCCCATGTCATTCACAATGAAGCCTCTTGGCTTGCTCCCTACATGAAAGAGATGTGCTCAGGCAGAGAGAGCTTGGAAGTGATTGGATGAGCTGAGATTCGGGATGAGAGGGTATGTTGAGTGAAAGAACTGGGGCGTTTCTACTCCAGGTCATGGCAGCCATACTTTTTTTTGCCATGTAGGTAAACGAGGAGATAGTTAACAGAGAGTTTCTGTCTGTACGTGAGGTTCTGTTGGAATTTCAATGCCAGTTTCCATCCTTTAACCCCTTCTGTGAAACAGCCCCAGGTTGAAGCAAACCCCAGGTGCAGGATCTGTCCCTGAAAGGAAAGAGAGAATAAGAAACTATCGAGCAAGAGAGCGAGACATGGAACATACTGCAAAAGTGAGCATCATCTCTTCAAATTCTCTGAGTCTTTCCTGAATTCTTGTTTGTCTCTGACTGACTTCTCCTTCCTTCTTTTTCACTCTTTTTCTTTCTCTCTCTTTTACTCTGTACGTCTCTGTCTCTTTCACTGGCAGTCTCTGCTCTTGTGTCTGTTTTGTCCTGTCTCTCCCTTTCTGACGATGTGACCTTTTTCTCTCTCAATTGGTCTTGTTTTCTTCTTGTCTCTCTTTAACTCTCTCTCTCTCTCTCTCTCTGTCTCTCTTTGTGTCTCTCTCTGTCTGTGTCTCTCTCTGAGTCTCTCTCTGGCGCCTCCCGTTTACTCTTTTATTTCATTCTATCCTCTGCCTTCACCCCCTGCTGCCTCATTCCAATCCCTCCCCTTACCCAGCATGAAAAGCGCCACTTTCCCCCTCCAAAATGTTGCCACTCCCTCAAATTTAAACTCAAATTTAAGTTTGTACCTCCACGCCAAGATATTGTACCAAACTTTTGTCCTGTCCCAATTTGTGGCCCTCAATATTATCCCTTCCAATACACACCCTTCCATATTTTGTTCCACTCCAAAAATTCACCCACATCAACACCCCCGAAATATTACCTCCTGACCAGTTTTGACATTCCTCCCCCGCCCAGACCACCACTCCCCACATTTTCCAAGACACTGCTGATTTTGCACCACACCCCCAAAACATTTTCCCCAAATGTCATGTCCCCTCACCTTGCTTATCCCCGCAAAATTCTGTGCCCCCCAATTTTTATACACTATTTCGTGACACCCATCAATTTTCTGCAACCCCATATTTGCCAAGCAACGAAATGTACAAGTTACAAAAAACCTAGCTAAGCACTTGAAATGTCAGACCACTCAAGGGTATGAACCAAATGCTGGAAAGATCTCCGACTTCAGTCCTGGCAATTTTTCTTCAATTGACTTCAAAAGCCCTCGCACTCTATGTCAAAATATTAAATCAATGAGAGTAAACTGAGCCTATTCGATTGAGGTATCTGGATTGACAAACAATACTCATGGGATACCTCAATCCCAATCATTCAGATAATCCTGATAATATGCTCTTAACATGGTCTTCAGGCTCTGATGCCATCTTTCCAAAGCTCCATGGGATTCAGGATGGAACATACTTGATTGAAAGTGCTAAGCTATCCGTGGCTTCCTTAAACAACCTAGCAGTAGAATTAGACCATTGGACTGACTGAATCTCTCTGGCTAGTCCATACCGAGTAAAGGAAACGATCACCTTCTCCACCACCCTTTTTGTCCTAATATTCTATGAGGAATTGCCTCCAGAAATATGGTAGGTACATTACGGTTCGCAAATATTGGTTCTCATTTTTAGTTTCCGGAAGGGCACCTACACAATCAATGATCATCCACGTGAAAAGTTCGTCAAAAGCAGGAATTGGCAACAAACGTGCTGGTCTTATTACTGCCTGTGATTTACATACATTTGACACGTGTGAAATGCAAGGCGAAATTTAACCACATCCTTGTATCGTCCGGGCCAATGGAATTTCATTTGTACCTTGGCCTGTGAATTCCTCACACTTAGGTGACCTTCTATTGGTAATTCATGTGCTCCAGTACCACTCCCTCTGCGCATGCTATCGGGAACACAGTCTGGTGCACTTCCGCCCTTTTCTCCTCTGCACTAAACGGCCGTTGTCTCCATTTTGTCCTTAGAACTCTACCGTTAAGGTAATAACCCTCAGGAATACACTTTTATTCATAAATTAGTCTTTCAGGACTAAACACTTCTGTCTAACCCTCTGCCTGTTTCGGTCTTTCCTGCACCATCACATCAAACGAGTTTGTCAGCTAATTGGACTTCAACTCCTTCGTCTTTCACTTTAGTTTATGTTTTTTTTTTCTGTGACATATGTTAGTAAAATATTGCGATTCCACTGTTGGAAAAATTCCAGGGTACTTTTTCTTTTTAACTCCTCAGTACCCTTGTTTCCTTTGGCTTATCCACAACAAGTGGTGTCATTCCCACCTTAGATCCTGTTAAATCGTTCCAAAGAACAAAGTGTATTCACGGAAGTGAGAATCTGTCAATCACTCCCTCTGTTACTTTCCCAGACTTGATTTGTCTCTCCAATCTGATCTTACACAAGGGAACACTAAATTTTTGTTTCTCTATTCCACAAATTACCACTCTCTTGGGTAACATGTCAGAAAGAGTTCAAATGCGTTCATCTGTTACATTTAGAGACTGATAAGATCACGTATTTCTCAAAATTGTAATTTCTTTCCCTTCCAGGCCTCTTCCCCTACTCTTCCTGTGTAAACTTTACCAACCGATGTGAAGTCTTTCTCGAGATCAGGCACTAACTCTAAACCCAGCCCCTGCTGAGGCTGTGCACTCTCCCGCAGCTCCTCGCCTTTTCTTGGATTTCCTTTACTACGTGACCTAATGCCACTGGCTCAGTCTCTCTTACCACATCTTATCCCATAGTGCCTTTCTTCAACGACCAGGATTGTGACTTTACCTGTCACAAACTTACCACAGTGGAAACATATGAGGTCTTAAACCTCATTTTCAACACCTTGTGCTTCCATTATCACACATTGTGCTGTACTTTTTGATTTGTAGTGTCGGATCTCCCCTTCTCCCAATTTCTGTGCCTCACTGAATGAAATACCTGCTGGAAGTTAAACCTGGCGTTCCGCACCAATACATATTCATGTGCTATCTCTGTACTCTTCTCACTTCTTGAACTTTCTGTTCATGCACATTGAGTCATAGAGATGTACAACACGGAAACAGACCATTCAGTCCTACTTGTCCATACTGACCAGATGCCCCAACCTAATCGAGTTCCACTTGCCAGCATTTGGCCTATATCCCTCTAAACCATTCCTATTCAGATACCCATCCAAATGTCTTTTAATTATAGCAATTGTTGCCCTTAGGTCTGTTTTATATCTTTCCCCTCTCACTCTAAATCTATGCCTTTTAGTTCTCGACTCCCCAGCCCTTGGGAAAAGACTTTGTCTGTTTATCCTATTCACACCCCTCATGATTTTATGAACCTCTTAGAGATCACCCCTCAAATTCCAATGCTCCGGAGAAAACCAGCCAATTCAATTTCTCCCTATCGCTCAAATTGTCCAACCCGAGCAACATGCAAACTTACAAACGTAGTGATCTCAGACTAAGCCCCTCTCGCTGCAACTGGATTCTCAGTTTCCTGACTCACAGGCCACAATCAATGAAGATTGAAAATAATATTTTATCGTCACTAACGCTCAACACTGGAGCCCCCCAGGAGCGCGTACTCACCCTCCTACTGTACTCACTGTATACCCATGGCTGCGTCGTCAAATACCAGACTAATGCCACGTACAAGTTCGCAGATGACGCCACCATAGTTGGTCAAATCTCATGGCAACGAAACAGACTACAAACGGGAGGTGGTCGACCTAGAAAAGTGATGCACTAAGAACAACCTAGCTCACAATGCCAGCAAAACCAAGGAACACATTACTGACTTTCGGCGGGATGTTACTCATGACCCCCTACACATTAACAGCACAGGGGTGGAACATATGGAGAGTGTCCAGCTCCTGGGAGTGATCATCCACAACAAGCTTTCTTAGACTCTTCACGTGGACACACTTGTTACAAAGGCCCAACAATTTCTCTTCTTCATCAGGCAGCTGAGGGGATTTAGCATGCCAACTTTTATAGAGAGAATTTTGTCTGGATGCATCACTACCTGGTTATAGCAACTGTACCATTCAAGGTCGGAGACAGTTAGACAGTAGGGAAATTGGCCCAGTCAATCACAAAAGACAATAACCCATCTATAGAATGCATCGACCAGGCCTGCTGTCAAGGAAAGGCATTCTAAATGATCCATCTCACCCTCGCAATGACTTTTCTACAACCTCGACCATCAGGGAGAAAGTACAGAAGCCTGAACACACGCACCAGCCGGTTTTGTAATAGTTGCTACCCTACTGTTGTTAGAGAACTGAATGGACTCCAAAATTCTTAACATTCACCAGTACCCGTGCTTTTGTTTTTGCCGCTACTTACCTATTATTTATGAACTATGCTACTTAACTCTGACATCTGCCTTTATTGCTCGCAAGACAAAGCTTTTCACTGTGTCTCGGTACATGTGACAAGAAATTCAATTCAATTCAATCCTTGTAAATCCTTTCTGAAAACTTTCAATTTCACAACATCCTTCTGATTGGAAAGAGACCAGAATTGCACTCAATGTTATTCCTATCATCTCATGTTTTTGAGGTTTTTAAACTTTTCTGGCAGAATAATCTCTTTTAGAGCTTCATATATCGTATCTATTATTATGGCCCGCACCCATCTATCAAAATTATCATGATTTATTCCTTTGAAATCAATACAAATCTGACCTGGTTTCTTCTTTATCTGTCTGAATCGCTGTCTATCCGTTTCTGGTAACAATTCATAAGCACTCAAAATAGCCTTTATTACATTTGCATAATCTCTTGCCCCCTCATTTGACAGCACTGCATCTGCCTACCAGCTTTGTCTGAATAAGCCTTACTACAATGTCACTCTGGTCACTGCCTCTGCTGAGCCAGTTCTTCAAGTGAAATAATGAAAACTTCAACATCTTTCGCATCAAATTGTACGGATGTTTTAACATATTTGCAAACATCATTACTTCCTCTCTTTGTCTCCGTCCTGTTAACTTGGCTTTCCTGACTAATTCACGCTTTCTTTTGTTCTGTTTAGCTTTGGTATGGAACGTTGGATCAGTGAGGTGCACGGCCGCGTTACGGTGCCTGGAACCCTGATTCAATTCCAATCTTGGGTGATTGTCTGTGTGGAGTTTGTGCATTCTCCCTCTGTCTGTGTGGGTATTCTCACACGCTCCAAAGTTGTGCCGTTTAGGTGAGTTGGCCATGCAGATTGCCCATAGTGTTCAGGGACACACAGATAAGGTCGGCGCAATGGGTCTGTATGGGTCACCCTTCGGAGGATTGGTGTGGACTTGATGGGCCGAAGGGCCTGTACCCACACTATAGGGATTTTAGATTTTCTTTCTCTTTCTTCTCTCATTGCGGTTCTTTCCCATTGATCTTTCTAAACCAGTCCAAATCTCAGACCCAACTCTCCAAATAGTGTAGGATAGAAAAGCTTCACATTTGTTCCACAGGTCAGCGCAACATCGAGGGTCGAACAGCCTGGACTGCGCTGGAATGTTCTATGTTCAAACTATTGTCTGAGGCAAGGATCTCTGTACTGTAAAATAACATGAAATTAAGACTAAATGTTCTGTTTTTTTCTTTTGTTTTTAAATCGATCCCTCTTTCCTCACTCACTCACTAAGTGATCGTTTAACCCTCATCAATCAACAAAATCTGTTCACTTTTATTTAACCACTCAGCCTAAACTGTTCAATTTATATAAACACGCTGCCAAATGTATTCAGAGGTGATCCGCTCTGTTACTTCAATCCAAACACCCAGAAAAGTTCGCATCACATCGCAATCTTTTAAAATATTCATGATAAATAACTCCCATACTCCACTATTTAAAGAAAGTAACATCAATTTTTATTTAACCCGAAAAGTAAACATTAAACAACAACTATTGACAACACGAAGCCCTACTTTCCGTTTACTACTTATTACCTGCCTCCAATTCCATTACAATTTGTTGTTCCAGGAAGACACATATTAAAAATAACATCAATTTAATTTCAACACAACACAGACACCTTTCCGTCGTCTCTGACTTCACTCTTCCGGTTGCTGAATTCCCTAGATTGTCTTCTTGATTTAACTGTGAGTATGTTTCCTATGAAAAGGTAACTTTGATAGGGACTGTTTCCTAATTTCGTGGATCTATCTCAATAGCAGTTGCTGGGTTTCTAAGTTTCACAATGTCCAAATTTTATATGCCCAACACTGGATCGTTTCATTGCTTCGATGTTGACAAAACAATAAATTCAAACTCAATTGGGTTTTAGTACCCTGCGGCATTGATTAGTTAAAGTCGAACTATTGTCAAAACAACAACCAAACCTCAGGTGTTCATTTCACAGGCAAATGTTATATATTTTCAATCTTCTAGGACCGTCTGGGACTGCCATCCATTCACATGTACAAGTATTTGGAATCTCTCAGTTCAGAATAGCATTCACTCACTCTTAAAGGTACAGGACATGCCTTCAGCTTCATAACACTTTATAAACGTATTGTTTCGGCAGTACAATTTTAACTATAAAAGAACAGTTTTGGCAATGTGGTTTTACATTTTAATAAGCAGTCTTGGTAGAGTGAATATACACACACACACTCATACATACACACATATACATATAAATAAATATATGCATATGAATGCACAGACTTGACATACTAACTATATATAAGTGAACACAATTGGCAGCGTGATTATATAAATTTAACAGTTTAGACTGAGTGATTAAATGGAAGTGAACAGACTTTGTTGATTGATGAGTGGTAAACAACCACTTATTGAGTGAGTGAGGAAAGTATGATCTATTTAAAAACAAAGGAAAAAAAAACCCAGAACATTTAGATTTAATTTGATGTTATGTTACAATAGTTTGAACATAGAACATTCCAGTGCAGTACAGGCCGTTCGACCCTTGATGTTGTGCCGACCTGAAGCTTTTCTGTCCTACACTATTCCATTTTCATCCATATGTTTATCCAATGATCACTTAAGTGCCTTTAAAGTTGCCAAATCTGCGACAGTTGCAGGCAGGGGGTTCCAAGCCCCAACTACTCTGAGTAAAGAAACCACCTCTGACATCTCTCCTTATATCTATCACACTTCAGTTTAAAGCTATGTCCCCTCGTACGAGCCATCACCAACTGATGAAAATGGCTCTCACTGTGCATCCTATCGAACCCTCTGATTATCTTATATACGTCTCAATGATGTCGCCTCTCAACCTTCTTCTCCTAATGAAAATGGAATCAAGAACCTCAGCCTTTCCTCATAAGTCCTTCCCTCCACAATAGGCAACATCCTAGTAAATCGCCTCTGAACCCTTTCCAAAGCTTCCAATTCTTCCAATTCTTGCAACATGACCTCATGGCTCCGAAACTCAATCGGTCCAATAATAAAAGCTAACACACCATATGCCTTCTTAACAACCCTATTAACCTGGGTGGCAACTTTCAGTGATCTGTGTATATGAACGCCGAGATCGCTCTGCTCATCTGCGTTCCCAAGAATTTTACAATTATCCCATAACTCTTTTATCCTGTCACTCCTTCCAAACTGAATCACCTCGCCCCTTTCCACATTAAACTCCATTTGTCATCTCTCAGCCCAGTTCTGCAGCTTATCTATGTTCCTCTGTATTCTGCAACATCCTTCAGCACATTCCACAACACCACCGAACTTCTTCTCTTCTGTAAATTTACGAACGCATCCTTCTATAAATGACCTCATCCAGGTCATTTATAGAAATTACAAGCAACAGTGGGCCCAAAACAGATCCTTGCGGTACCCCACGAGTAATGAATCTTGGATGAATATTTCCCATCAACCACTTCTTTGAGCTAGCCAATTTTTGATCCAAATCACTAAATCACACTCAATCCCATGCCTCCGTATTTTGTGCAATAGCCTACCGTGGTGGACCTTATCAAGTGACTCACTTAAATGCATATCCACCAAATCAATTGCTTTATTCCCATCCACCAGTCTGTTCTCAAAGAACTCAATATGGTTTGTAAGGCACAAAACCGTGTTGACTATCCCTGATCAACTTATTCCTCTCTAGATGATTATAAATCCTACTTCTTATCACATTTTCCAACCCTTTACACACGACCAAAGTATGGTACATTAGTCTACAGTTACCTGATTGTTCCAACTCCCCTTCTTGTTCAAGGGAACAACATTTGCTATCCTCCAGTATTCTGGCACTATTCCTGTGGACAAAGATGACATAATGATGAAAGCCGAAAGCTCTGCAATCTCCTCCCTGGCTTCTCAGATAATCTAAGATATATTGCATCCGGCCCAGGGGAATTATCTATTTTCACACTTTCGAGAAGTGCAAACACCTCCTCTTTTTGAATCTCAATCCCGTTTACTCTCAAAGCCTGTATCTCAGTATTCGCTTGACAATATGGTCTTTTTTTCCAGTGCGAATGCTGGTGAAAGATATTAATTTAGCACTTTTCCTATCTCCTCGGACTCCACGCACAACTTCCCACTACTGTCCTTGATTGGCCGTCATCTTACTCCAGTCATTCTTTTATTCCTGATATGCCTATAAAAATGCTTAGGGGGTTTTCCTTTGATTCTACAAGCCAATGAATTCTCATGTCCCATCCTGGCTCTTCTTAGTTCTCTCCTTAGGTCTTTCCTGGCTAACTTTTAACCCTCAGGCAGCCTAACTGAGCCTTCACATCTCATCCTAACAAAAGCCTTCTTCTTTCTTTTGACAAGAGATTCAACTTCCTTAGTAAATCACGGCTCCCGCAATCGACAACTTCCTCCCTGCCTGACAGGTAGATACCTATCAAGAATATGCAGTAGCTGTTCCTTGAATAAGCACCACATTTCAATTGTGCCCATCCCCTGCAGTTTCCTTTCACATCCTATGCATGTTAAATCTTGCCTAATCACATCATAAGTGCCTTTCCCCCCGGCTGTAACTATTCCATGTGATATATACCTATCCCTTTCCATCGCGAAGTAAATGTAACTGGACTGTGATTACTGTCACCAAAGTGCTCATGTACCTGAAACACAGCAACACAGGCACTCACTCATGCAGACACACGAACATACATACATGAATACACCCACTTCTTCACACAACCACCTTTACACCCGCTCACACAGGCACACGCATATACAGTAGACAAAAACATGTCGTGGATAGCGGGAAAGATAGAGAAGGATATTTTGTGGTTCCTCTTTACGTGGAAGATGAGATATTCACTCCATGACAGGAAATTCTGTACATGTTTGAAGGCTGCAATGGTGTAGCTGCCCATTGGAATTAGTAAGTTTGATGTTAAAAATAGGGAGCCCAGCTTTTGTTATTATTCGTAAGTTTTAATTATTCATAAATAAGAACTTCATGATACTAGATATTTTAATTTGTAACTGAACTTTTCTCTGAACCTAGACAATGTTGCTGCAAAAATAACCTTCAGGTCATTATCTGGGCCAACATGGCATCTATTCTTAAAGTTCACTTGAGAATGTAACTTTACGAAAGTTCTGGAGTTTACATACGAAAGTGCTGAAACCAACATGCTCATTCTAAAAGATGAGAGACTTAACAAACAATTCAGGTCTATTTCAGTACATAATTTCAGTTACATTACACTGTAAATCTTTGCAATAAATTCTGTGTCTTATGATTCTGTTACACTGCTACCTGATAAAGGAGCAGTGTTCTGAAAGCTAGTGCTTCCACATAAACCTATTGGACTATAACCCAGTATTGTGTGATTTGTAACTTTGCATTAATAAGTGTTTGGTGGGTGTTCATATGATCACCTACCACAATTTATCACATTGAAACAGGCCATAATTGGCTGTTTATGACATTAGTAAGGTGTCTGTTGATTGTTACTGAGCAGTAAGATCATGTATTTAAAAGACAAACATTTTCTGATTAACTATTCCATTTAATTTCACCAAGCACTCGGAAGGATTTGATTGTGATGGAGGCTCACAGAAGGTTCCAAGCTGACAAGAATTACCCAGTAGAAGATTCCATTTTCCCGGAAAATTCCTTTGGAGTGTGCTGTGATGGGAAATCCTCAGGATCCCAGCTCAACTCTCTCCCTGCACGAGGAGAAGGACTGTCTGTCAGAAATGTGAAGGAATACTCGCCACTTGCCTGGAGGGGTGCAGGTCCAACAACACTCAAGAAGCTTGACACCATCCAGAACAGAGCAGCCAGTTGATTAGCAGCACATCCACAAACATCCATTCCCTCCACCTCCGATACACAATGGCAGCAGCATGTATCATCTACAAGACACACTGCAGAAATTCACCAAAAATCCACAGAAAGCACCTTCCAAGCCTATGACCGCTTCCATCTAGAAGGACAAGTGCTGCTGATAGTTGGGAACACCACCCCCTGCAAGGTCCCCTCCAAGTCCCTCATCATCTTGAGTTGAAAATATAGCGTCATTCCTTCACTGTCACATTGTGGGCAGCAGTGGTTGAGGAAGGCAGCTAAGCACCATCTTCTCAAGGGGCAACTAGAGACGGTAGTAGATGCTGACTCCGCCAGCAATGCTCACATCCCACGAGTGACGACTTTAAAAACATCGTTTCATGCTCTGGAAACATTAGGACCCTGCTGTGGTGTTCACTGAGGAGTTTTAATTATATATAACACAAGGAAATCGTGTAAGCAAGTATTTTACTGCTTTGCTGATCTTCGCTCTGAACAATAGACAATCGACAATAGGTGCAGGAGTAGGCTATTCTGCCCTTCGAGCCTGCACCACCCTTCATTATGATCATGGCTGATCATCCTCAATCAGAATCCTGTTCCTGCCTTATCTCCATAACCCTTGAGAGCTCTATCCAACTCTTTGTTAAACGAATCCAGAGACTGGGCCTCCACTGCATTCTGGGGCAGAACATTCCACACGCCCACCACTCTCTGGACAATGTTGCTGCATAAATAAATGTGGTTGTGCAACAACTTAGTCTCCGCAGCATGTCACCAACTTTGCTGAAGTGATACAGAAAACCCGAGTAAATGTCAGGAAATGATTCCTTGAATGACATAAGATATGAAATCCTGCACAGCAATTGACCACAGGAGGATGAAGCTCCCAGAGATGGTCAACAGCAAAATCACAGATTTCCTCCTGCTCTCTATCTCTGGGTCTCTGTGATTCTCTCCTTTGCTCTCACCCTTCAGCTTCTTCCAGATTCGACTGGCGATTAAAATGCATCTGACTGTCAGAGAATTGAGTGACAGAATTAAAGCGAATTGTAGTAAAGGACTTAAAAGCATATCTAGCCCATCTAATGCCATCCACCAAAGTCTCAGCAAAGTAGCTTGATTTTGTTCTTCAGTAGAATGGCACATTGTTGATTATGCTCCGAGGCACATATTGAAAATAAAAGGGGATGTTTTTCAAACAGAACAGGGTGCAGGTTGTTGCTAGAACCACACTCACAGGTTTCTCAGTGCAATACTTTGTTTACATCTTCTGACAACAAATGATCACAAATCGGTCAAAGGAGAAAGTGACAGTGAACCAGACAGAGCAGTCCGTGTCTGTACATGACACGACCCCAGTAACACTACACACAGGAGTGATGTTCAGAAAAACCATGGGTAATAATAAGTGCGAAATCGTTTCACTATAATGCCAATGGTAATGACCGGGAGATCATCAGCTGCCAGGTAGCAATTGGGAAAGGGGAAACACCGCACCTTCCCCATGAAAGGATAGCAATTGACAGCAAATTAACTGTGGAAGCAAAATGGGAAAATATATGGCGAATTACTGATAAGAACATACTCCTGACTATTTCAGACGGCAACAATACGACTTTCCCAACAAAGCCCAGCAGACTGTGTGAGTGGAAATGTTCAGGGTTGAGTGAGTTTGAATTTAAATACTTTCACACCCACCTGAGATTGTCCTCCAAACCAGTGACTCCAGAGATTATGGAGTTTGGGCAGAGAATGAGCTCAGAGCCCCTCCGAGGATAGCAGAGGGAAGTCTGTGACTTTGTTTGGTTTGCATGGGCACTATCTGAATGTGTGTAATAGATTCTTCCAGTTCTCAGTTCCAACTCTGGCAGGTGCAGAATCGCATCAGAAACCTCACCCAGAACTCAGTCACAGGATTGGAAAATGGTCGATAAATAAATCAATCTCACATCTTCTCCTTGGATCAAGTCATCTCCTGCTCTTAGTATTGGACCAAGTCCTGCTCGGAGCCACAACAGGACCAGGAAATAGGTAATCTATTTGCCACCTTGGAGTGCAGGTTCATAGTTCCTTGAATGTGGAGTTGCAGGTAGATATGATAGTGAAGAAGGCACTTGGTATGCTTTCCTATTTATGTCAGAGCACTGAGCATAGGAGTTGGGAGATCATGTTGTGGTTGTACAGGACATTGGTTAAGCCACTTCTGGAATACTGTATTCTGTACTGGTCTCTCTGCTACAGGAAGGATGCTGTGAAGCTTGAAATGTTTCAGAAAAAAATAACAAAGATAATGCCAGGGTTGAAATATTTGAGCTATGGAGAGAGGCTGAACAGGCTGGAGTCGTTTTCCCTGGAGAGTTGGAAGCTAAGGGGTGACCTTATAGAGGTTAAAAGAATGAGAGGGGCATGGATAGGATAAATAGACAAGGTCCTTTCCCTGGGGTGGGGGAGTCCAGAATTAGAAGGTATAGGTTCAGGGGAAGAGGAGAAATATTTAAAAGGAACCTGTGGGGCAACTTTTTCATGTAGAGTGTGTCACGTGTCTGGAATGAGCTGCCAGAGGAAATCGTGGAGGCTGGTACTATTACAACAGTTAAAAGGCATCTGGATGGGTATATGAATAAGAAGAGTTTGGAGGGAAATGAGCCAAGTTCTGCCAACTAAGACTGAATTAATTTAGGATGTTTGTTCTGCATAGACGAGTTGAATCGAAGGATATATTTCAGTGCTGTATGACTCTATGACTCTATCAGAATCTGCGTAAGCTTTGAAACGAAACTACTCCATTTGTCTTCCATAGATGCAGAAGAACAGAGCACGCAGGGCTCCCTTAGCGACAATGTGTAAGTTTTAGGGCAGTTGTGATATTTACTCTGTAAATCAACAATCCATGCATAATCAATATCTGGATGTACAGGGATCCGGAGGGAAATCTGTCAAGATTTTAATCTACTGACCGGAGACGGTGAGGAGAAGAGAATTTCCAGCCAGGACTGTAGTTTGACAAGCTTTACAAAAGAAAATGGAATATACGATCCACAATTCCTTTGCATCACAATAAAAATCGATTTGAGATTTAAAGTTCACAACTGATCCAGCATCCACTGCCGTTTGTGGAAGAGTGTTCCAAACATCTCCCTCCCTGGGCATGTCAAAGTGCTTCCTAAGTACTTGCTGGATCATTCTCGTCGTAATTCACAGACTCTGCTCCCTCATTCTAGATTCACAAACTGCTGGACAGAATTCATCTTTATCTACCCTATCTTTCTGGGGAATATCTTACAGGACTTCGCTCAGATCACATCTTAATGTATTTAATTCGAGAGAAAACTGGCGTGATTTGTGAAACAAAACTGAAATTGCTGAACAAACTGAGGAGGATGGGCAGGAAATGTGGGAGAGAAATCAGAGTAAATGCTTTGGATTCAGTGACCCTTCGTCAGAACTCATGCCTCATACCCTCACACCGTAGGAAACTGGAACAAATGACAGAATACTGAGATCAGAGAATGCTGCAGCAGCAGTGAGGTTGGGAGTCTCTGTCAGTGGAATGCTGCTCAGTGAATTACAGTCACTGTCCCAGTTTCTGGATAAGGCTGACCAGTCAGTGAGCTGGAGACAATATTGTTCACAAGATAAAACCAGAGAGCAGATCATCAGCAGATTAAAACAATATTTCGAGCATAAGCTCTTCATCAGGAAGAGAGGCAGGGTGCCTGCAGAGTGGAGAGATGAAAGAGAGGGGGTGGGGAGAAATAGCATGGAGTGCAATGAATGGGAGTGGGGATGGAGGGGATATGTCAGAGAGGAGGGTGGGGGACGGTAGCAAAGAGAAAAATGGGTGAATGAGGGTGGGAATGAAGGTGAGAGAAGGTTGTGGGGTGATAGATGGAAAGGAAGACAGGCAGGTAGGAAAATTCATGAGGGCGGTGCTGAGCTGGAAGGTTGGAGCTGTGGTGAGGTGGGGGATGGGGAAATGAGGAAACTGGTTAAATCCACATTGATGCCATGGGGTTGAAATGTTCAGAGGCGGAAGATGAGGCGTTCTTCCTCCAGGCGTCTGGTGGTGAGGGAGCTGCGGTGGAGCAGGCCCAGGAACTGCAGAGTGGGAGGGGGAGTTGAAATGTTGGGCCATGGGGCGGTGTGGTTGATTGGTGGGGGTGTCCTGGAGATGTTCCCTAAAGTGCTCTGCTAGGAGGCGCCCAGTCTCCCCAATGTAGAGGAGACCACATCGGATGCAACGGGTATAATAAATGATATTTCTGGACATGCAGGTAAAACTTTGATGGATGTGGAAGGCTCCTTTGGGGCTTTGGATTGAGGTGAGTGAGGAGGTGTGGACGCAAGTTTTGCACTTCCTGCGGTGGCAGGGAAGGGTGCCAGGGGGCGAGGGTGGGTTGTTGGGGGGGCATGGACCTGAGCAGGTAGTCACAGAGGGAATAGTCTTTGCGGAAGGCGGAAAGGGGTGGGGAGGGAAATATATCCCTTGTGGGGTCCGTTTGGAGTTCGCAGAAATGTCGGCGGATGATTTGGTTTATGCGAATGTTGGTAGGGTGGAAGGTAAGCACCAGGGTCGTTCTGTCATTGTTACGGTTGGAGAGGTGGGGTATGAGGGCGGAGGGGTGAGATGTGGACGAGATGCGATGGAGGGCATCGTTAACCACGTGGGAAGGGAAATTGCAGCTCCAAAGAAGGAGGCCATCTGGTGTGTTCTGTGGTGGAACTGGGCCTCCTGGGAGCAGAAACGGCATAGGCGGAGGAATTGGGAATACGTGATGGCATTTTTGCACGAGGTAAGGTGGAAAGAGGTGTAATCCAGGTAGCTGTGGGAGTTGGTGAGTTTGTAAAAAATGCCAGTGTCAAGTTGGTCATCATTAATGGAGATGGCGAGGAAGGGGAAGGTTGTTTCATAGATGGTCCAGGTAAATTTAAGGTCAGGGTGGAATGTGTTGGTGAAGTTGATGAATTGCTCAACCTCCTCACGGGAGCACGAGGTGGCGCCAATGCATTCATCAATGTAGCGGAGGAAGAGGTGGGGAGTGCTGCTGGTGTAACTACAGAAGATGGACTGTTCTACGTAGCCAACAAAGAGACAGGCATAGCTGGGGACTATATGTGTGCCCATGGTTACCCCTTTGGTCTGGAGGAAGTGGGAGGATTCAAAGGAGGAATTGTTTAGGGTGAGGTCCAGTTCAACCAAACAAATGAGAGTGTCGGTGGAAGGGTGTTATTAGGGATGGCGGGGGAGGAAGAAACGGAGGGCTTGGAGGCCCTGGTCATGGAGAATGGTGGTGTAGAGCGATTGGATAACCATGGTGAAGATGAAGCGTTGGGCGCCGGGGAAGCGGAAGTCTTGGAGAAGGTGGAGGGAGTGGGTGTTGTCTCGAACGTATGTGGGGAGTTCCTGGACTAGGGGGGATAGGACAGCGTCAGGGTAGGTGGAGATGAGGTCGGTAGGGTAGCAGCATGCTGAGACAATTTATTTCTCCACTGAGCAGGCACCCTGCCTCTATTCCTGATGAAGGGCTTTTGCTTGCAACGTCGATTTTCCTGCTCCTCGGATGCTGCCTGAAGACTTACCAGGAACGCCAATAAAAGCAAGGATGGTGGAGAATACTTTCTCCACGTGTTTAATTGGTCGATGCATTTTTCTGTGCGAGGTGATTTGTCCCTTCAGGCAGCTGACAAGCTCCTTGTTTTGAACTCTGAGCTGATGCATTCCCAGAGACGCTGCTTTATAGAGTGTGGAAGCTCCATGCGGAAATTAAGTTTACAGCTTTGTTACTATTTTTGAAATTTCTGACAATTAACAAATTAATTATAATAATGAGGTTAATCCCAGTTAGGAAGGAGCGATGCTGCTCATACATTGTAACGAAATAACAAAAGCAGAATCTGGAATCTGCCAGCAATAACACTGTCCACTCAAACACCGCGAGCCCTATCCCAAAGTCACAAAATAGGTCAACTGATGCTGTATTGCGACAGTTTATTCCAGTGTGAAAATATGTCTCAGAACTGTTTTTTCAGTACTCTAGGTAGGAGCTTCCCTCTCTAAACAAGAACATTTCACTCACTGATTGTAATGTGAATATTCTCACACACTGATTCTGGGCATTGTTGCTGAGGTCAGCATTTATTCCCCATTCCCTATTTCCCATTATCTGGAGTCACAAGAAGGACCAAGGGAGGAGAACAAGCTTCCCTTCCTGAGGGAAAGGGACTCCGTGAATAATGGAGGTTTACAACAATGAGACATTACTGACCTCACTCTTACTGACACTCTCCAAACCCATACCTCAATCACCTCCCTGACATTATTGCCGCTCTGTACCCCTACTCTTTCTTGTCTTTTCCTGTTTGTAAAGTCAATGTCATTGTTGTGCTATCATAAAATGGCTGCTGTGTACAAACCTAAAATGGCTGACTGACTGACACCTTCAGAATCCATTGTCCCAGCTTTTCACCTCACAATCTGTACATGATCACCTTTCAGCCTCCTGCAGATGGAATATAGTGAGGTAGGAAGCGATGTTAAACTGAATAGGGACAATAGAAACTAAATGGTACAATGTTAGGCTGGGGGCAGGAACAGAGAAGGCTTCAGTTATGGATCTGGAATTCTGTCAGCACAGGAGAGGGAAGGGTTGTCAAAAGCTTTTATTCACGTTTGGTCACATTGTCACATTTTTGTGATTTGTGTGCAAGGATCCGGAAAATTATTTTTAATATTTAATAAGTACTGGACTAAAGGTGTTCTTGATTCTAATGTCTCTCTCTCTCTCTCACGCACACACTCACACAAACACATACTTGCTCGCACACACACTCACAAACACACACGCGCTCACACACACTCACTCACAAACACACACTCGCTTATACACACACTCTCACACAAACACACACTCACTCACACGCACACAAACACATACGCGCTCACACACACACACACACACACACACACACACACACACACACACACACACGCACACACACACACACACACACACATAGTGTCCAGAGTCAAAGAGTGTGGTGCTAGAAATGTATAGCAGGCCAGGCAGCATCCGAGGAGCACGAAAGTCGATATTTCGAGCATAAGGTCTTCGTCACCACATTCCTGATGAAGAACGTATGCTTGAGACGTCGACTCTGCGGCTCCTCAGATGCTGCCTGACTGGCTGTGCTTTTCCAGCACCACAATCTTTGATTCTGATCCCCAGCATCAGGAATCCTCACTTTCTCCACACACAATGACTATGCTGTCACTTTATAAAGGTTACATCCTCTGGGTCTTTGGGAAGAGAGGTTGTACTGGCAGAGGTGCCGAAGAGTCTAGGGTGCTATATGCTAAAAGCTAAAACAGTTGAATAATGGAAGCGGAGTAGCTGATTCTCTCAGTTTCTAGTTTTTTTTTGTAACTGCAGCAGTTAGAGGATGGTTTGAGTACCAGAAGCATTGCAAGCTTCAGTAAATGATTCCTGACGGATTCTCTCTGAAACCTCTCTCTGTATTTATTCCCTCCTGCTTGTAAGAATCTGTGTTTGAATTTGCCTTTTTGCCAAAGAGTCTGTTTATGGGATGTTACTCGATTGGAATAGTCAATTAGTTACGTATCAGGTTGGTTAACTTTTTCAATAGTTACGTTGTTCTGTATTCTGCGTTTCTTTGTTCATGTTTCAACATTTGGGTTTAAATAAATTGCTTAAAGCCGGGTGCTTTGACCAGCTGCATCCGACCAGGAACATGCACCTCACATCTGCCTTTCAAATAAGAAAAAAGTTAGGGTCTAGGCTAACTTCTTCAGTTATTTGGAAGGGTCTGGCATGGTCCATAACAGATTGGAGGCTCTTGTGGGGATCATTCGATATTTCCAATTGGGTTTGGGATTGTTGAACTCAAATGCAGTGAGTGGTCAGTGTTAGTGTCTTTAGTTCTGAGTTCTCTGAAACGATCCACAACTTGGCGCCCTGTCTACCAATGTAGACGAGACTACATCGGGTGCAACGGATCCAGTAGATGACGTGCGTGTAAGTATGTTGTGCATGGAAGAACGTTGCTGACAATCTTTCAGGTCGTTCCAGAGAACATCTTTTGAAAATTTGCTGATTGTTTCAGAGAACTTCTCTGGGAAACTTGCAGGTTGTTTCAGAGAAGATCCCTGGGTCACCGGCATCAACCAAACCCACCACCCCAAGGCTAAACACTTTAGCTCCCCCTCCCACACCACCAACGGCATGCACATCTTGGGTCTGCCCCATCACCAAACCTTACCCACCTAATACCCGAAGGAAGAATGCCTAATCTTTCCGCCTTGAGACCCTGAAACAAACGGGATCAATGTGGATTTCACCAATTTCCTCATTTTCCCTCCCCCAACCTTGTCCCAATTTCAGGCCTGCAACTCAGCACCATCACCTTGAGCAGTTCTACTTCTGTCTATCTTCCTTCAGACCTATCCACTCTACCCTCCCGTCCGACCTATCACTTCCACCCCACCTTCATCTACCAACCACATTCCCAGCTACCTTCCCCCCTGCCCCACCCCCTCCCAGCACTCCGGCCCTCAAGCCTCATTCCTGATGAATGGCTCTTGCCCCTAACTTTGACTCTTCTGCTCCTCGGATTTTGCCCGACCAGCTGTGCTTTTCCAGCACCACACTCTTGAATCTGATCTCCAGCATTTGCAGTCCGCACTCTCTCCCACAAACTGACAGACAATGTTTCAGGAAGCTCAGGATGGATCCTGGTCAAAAATACATTAAACTTGAAAAGATCAAACAAGGGAATTTTGAGAGATGGATATGGACACTAAAAATCGATCAGACATAAGATGCTCTTAGAGAGTTGATTATTTTGGTAAAATTCAAAAATTCACTACAAGGTAATGAGAGCTAATGTGGAAAATCAGAAAGTAAAAACGGCAAGATTAGCAGCTACAATAGCTGATAATTATAAGTTGGTTCATCAATCAAAGTATGGCTTCCGACATCAATTTCAAGCCATGAGGGATAGAATTTGGGGAAAAGTGAAATCTTCAGGTGGGAAGGGAAAAGTCAATCTCAGTGAAGATAATAAAGATAGCTTACCACAGGGCAAAAAGGAAACCCATGAAAGGGAAGGAAAAGTTAAATAAACTCCATTGTATTCACTGTAAGAAAGTAGGCCGCATGAAGTCACAGTGTTGGTGGGAAGACGTTGTTAAAAAGTGGTAAAAGAAGGTACAGTGGAGGCTAAAAAGGCTGCACCAGAACATTCAACCTGGCTGGAGGGTGCAAGAGAAAAAGCGAGACAGGTCTTCTACAGCAAAGATTTTATGAAACTTCAGATTTTCCCCATGGAGGATGGTATCATTGCAGCATTTAAAAGGCATCTGGATAGGAAGGGTTGAGAGGGATACGGATGAAATGCTGGCAAATGGGACGAGAGTTATGTGGGATAGCTGGTCAGCACAGACAAGGTGGACTGAAGGGTCTGTCTCCGTGCTGGAGATCTCAATGACTTTATGACTGTATGTACTCAGTGTCTAGACACCCACTACACTCTGGGGGAGTGATTTCCACAGATTCATGATCCTTTGGGAAGTAATTCCTCCTCATCTCTGTTTTAAATCGGTAACCCTCCCCCTTATCCTGAACTATATTCTGTCAGTCCAGATTGTCCCACAAAGGAAAACCCCCTCTCTACCTCGTCAAACTTCTTGCACAATCTGTGGAGGCAGTGATGGAAAATGGCAGCTATACAGTTATTGTGACAAATACACCATCCACATCTATACTCCGGAGGAGGCAATGGTCTAGTAGTGTTATTGTTGGACTGTTAATCTAGAGACATAAAGCATGTTCAGAGGACCTGGGTTTGAACCCTGACATAGCTAGTGGTGGAATTTCAATTCAATGCAATACCTGAAATTTCGAATCTAATGATGACCATGAATTCATTGCTGGGAAAAACTTTTCACAATAAAGACTATATTTGCTTTTCAAGTAAAATATCATGGATGAGTTCTATGAATTCCTCTTCAAGTCTGCCTCTCCTGATTTGGTCCAGCCAATCAATGTCCCCAGTGCCATTCCATGCATCAGATATTTTATTATTGGTTGGCCTGGAGACTCCTCCTACCTATCACTTCTGCCCCTTACTGATAACGTTTTGGGGATTCAACAGTCCAAAATTCCTACGATACTGGCTGATCAAAATATTTTCGAGTATTGGGAATTCAGCAGTTAAAAACTCCCTATTGTAGCGGCTTACTGTAATGGTTGACAGTGTACCTGTCCTTTGGCAGTATACCTGTCCTTTACCTATTAACAAGAGAATTTGAATACCAACAATGACAACAATTCAGGATCCTATTATTTACTTCCTTACCTATTAACACAAGATGATGTGAATAATCCAGTCACAGGCTCATGTGAACAATTCAGTCCTTTCTACAGGAAGATAGCAATCCCGAATCACTGTAAAGTTGAGAAGTTCCTGGTTTGATAATGTTATAGCAATTAAATAGTGATGTGAAGAAATCTGTATCAGTCCCACCCAAACATGATATAAAATATGCTGCTTGCATGTAACTTTCAGAGATACATCGAGAGAGTGCCACCAAAAGAAGGCTATGAGACTCCTTTGTCATCACCCAGAATCTCTTGCCGGCTATCCAGAAATAAAGATATTTATTTATCTTTAAACTGAAATTTGTTTTATCTGGAAATAAAAGTCCAATTTCTGTTCCTGATCTCTAACCCAAATGGATTCAACATTTTGCTCCTGAGATCCTGTGTCATCTTTCCTGATCGCCCTAATTTCATCCTTAATTAAGAGCATAACCCCTACCTTCCTGGACCTTCCTGCTTATCCTACCGAATTACCTGATAGCCTCAGATATTTAATTCCCAGTTATCAGCACCCTGCAACCACGTTCCTGTAACGACAGGTAAGTCCTACCCTTTTGTACTGATTTGCAAAACATGCTCATCACATTTGTTGCGAATACTGAATTTAGAATTCATCCCAGTAATGAATGAAGGAAACAGAAACCCCCATCCACCGCTTGTGCACAACTACATGAAAGAACACAATTAAAATTGTCAGACATAACCTGTCCTTGGAGAAAGTGAGGTCTGCAGAAATTGCCGAGTCCAAGTCAAAAAGTGTGCAGTTGGAAAGGCATATAGAGTCAGAGAGCATCAGAGGAGCAGGAGAGTCGACATTCCGGGCATAAGCCCTACATCAGCAACGTTGACTGTCTAGCATTCAATTATTTTTCTCGAACTGCATAATTAACGTATTTTGTATTATGGCCTCCATCAGGTTTCTTACTTTTGATGTCAAACCAACAGGTCTGTACTTCATTGGGTTATCCATTTCCCCTTCCTTGAACAATGGTTTCACACTTGAAAACTTCCAGATCCATGATGAATCCTGTGTTCAGAGAAATCTGGAAAATATATGACATCAACTGTCTGCAACTGTCTCCCTTACCTCCCTCAGCAATGGGATGGACGGGTCACATTGGGACTCAGAGACTTCATTACCTGAAGTGCTGCCTGTCTTTTCAGCACCTCTTCATTATTGCTCACTGTACTGTTCAGACGATCAACACTAACTCAGTAACGACAGAAGTGAACATTCATTCAATGCCTCTGCCGTATCCTCAGCTTCAGTGAGCAGCTCACCCTGCTTGTTCTTTTTGGACCCCACCTTATTCTTCAATGATCTTTTATGATTAATATGTTAATATGTTCTTACAACTGAAAGTTCATTGATCAACATTTCTTGAAGGATTATTCCCAAGTGTAGTGATCAGTCTAGATGGACAGTGAGAATAACAGGGTGGTCTGTGATGTATCTGAATGGACAGTGAAAGTTCGAGTTTCTACAGTCTATGAAGGTTCTGCATTATGTGGAGCTGCTGTTTTGATGATGGATGTATGTCTGTCAGTCTAATGGGAAAGTTTGGTTGTGACTTTTATTATTGGGATGAGTTGTAAGGGTCTGTTTGTAGGATAGGTCTGTTCTTCCCAATGAACTGCATCAGTTTGAGAATTGACATCATGTGATATGATTTTAATCATTTAAATGATGACATGAATTTGACTTTCATTAAATGCAAGAAGTGAATCTGTTTATGGTGTTGAAGTCGTGTGAGTTGCTAAATTGGTTTACTGCTACATTACACAGTTGTAAGCTGCACAGACAGTGGCATGGTGATATTATCACTGGGCTACTCATGTGAGCTCGACATTAATGTTCTATTGGTATTGGTTTGATTTCTTATTTTCAAAACAATTTAAGACAAATGAATATTTCGACAGATACAGCAACCCAATATCATATGACTTTTTAAAGCGAATTTATGTCTTTAAAATACAATTTTCAAATCAAATATAAATGTCTGAATCACAATTTCTTTAATCAAGACAATCATTTTATGTTTGGAACTCCAGAAAACAAGGCACAAACATTCAAACACCCACAAACAAATGTGCATACCAACCAGAAAACAATGAGTTACATTTTCTACAGGCTGAAAGGAAACAAACAGCGCGAAGTCTCTGCTCTGCTCTCTCTCTTTCTCTTTCTCTTTCTCGCAGACACACATATTCTCTAACTTTTTCCTCTTTTACTATTAAATTCAGGAGAAGTCAGTAGTGCTGTTTCAGTAGTCTGCGCCTCAGGCAAATATACAAGTGGAATTTATTTAACTCTATCCCCAAACACAAGATTTTCTTCTCAAATTTATATTGATACACTTTTTCTTCAATTACATATGTATACATCTTTAGGATCCACAACTTTTAACTTATGTTCCTATAAGTCCAAGGAACTCAGTTCCTACAAATACTCCTCTCCGCAATCTTCCTTCAATAAACAAAAATAAACAAAATTCATAACTTCTCAATCATTTCCTTTTTGAACAATTGATCACCGAGTCAGTGTCCCGTCGGTATTCCGTTCTGGAACCAAAACCACCCACTGGTGTCACATCAGACTTCAGTTTCGGAACCCGAACCACCTATTCTAAAGAGATCCTAAAGTCTTTAAACCTAATTTCTGTCTCATGGATCAACATTGCTTTTTCTCTTCTAACAACTACAAATTTCTTTCTCAAAACGACACACTTTACTGTCCCTTTTGGACCTGTAAGGAGAGTCCCCTATTCCATTTTTTAACCTTTTCAGAACCAACTCTTACAAAGACTGATCCTTTGACGTTGAACAGCGAGGGGTTGAGTCAGCCGTGACTTGAACGAGAGGAAAACCACGCGGTGTAAACACTGATGTCTGGCCAGCCGATTCCTCGACACTCAATAGCGGAGGGCTCAAGGCTGTTACACCAGTGTCCATAATCGGTCTGTAATGAATTGAGTCATAGTACCAGATGAAGATCTGAACCACACCGGGGGAGCTCTCTCGCTTCCGCGATCGGTCAAAAAGCACATGCAATCGGTCTGACCGTTTAAACTTCACATTTATTTCATATGCGGTCGAGTAGGAACGTCCAGAAACACAGAAGTTATGCCCTGCCATATCCCTCAGAGAAACTGCACACATTGGCTTAACACAGTGGCATTCTTATTCTTTTCTTAAAGCAGAACGTAAGGCATGATTGGATAATATTTTCAGACAATTACCAATCAATACCTGATATCATTTCATTGATCGTTGTTTGATCCAATAATCAAATGTAGGTCATAAACGTGAGATCTAACCATCTTGCACAATTTCATCAATGGACTTCCCTCCATCATAGGGTCAGACATGGGTGTGTTAACTAATGATGACACTGTGTTCAGCAACATTTGCGACTGCTCAGATACTGAAGCACTCCATGTCCAATTGCAGTAATACCTGGACATTATGCAGGCTTGTAATGAAAAGTGGTAAATAACATATGTGACACATAAATGCCAGATAATGATCAACCCTAAGAACAGAGAATCAAGCAGTCGTCCTTTGATATTTAATTGGGTTACTGTTGCTGATTCCTCAACTATCACCATTTTGAGATTACCATTGACCAGAAACTGAACTGAACTATCCACTTAAATACAGTGGTGACAAGGCAGCGCAGAAGCTAGGCATACTGCAGGAAATATACCTGCAGTATATTTCTCACAGACTAATCCAGCAACAATCGAACAGTGTCAGGCTCACTTTCCCAACAATGTCCCAGACAACACGATGACCAACTCAGGGCAGTTCCTGTCCCACTGGCAGGACACAACCAGCAGAGGGAGCAGCTCCGTGTCATACAGTCAAGGGCGGGTAAGGGGGGAAGCGTCGCCTGGAAGTGATCAGTATTGATGTCTGTCCCCATGAAGCCTCATAGCATCAGGTTAAACACCGGCACAGAAACATTCTGCTGATTATCAATTACCACATCTCTCGAATTTCCCTGTTTGTTCACAACACTGTAAGTGGAAAGGACAGAGAATGGGGTCTCCATGTGGGAGGCTTCAGTGTCCATCACCAAGACAGGCTCAGCAGCACCACCTTTTGTGCTGACTGAGCTGGGACAGTACAAAAGGCAGGTCACCAATCAGCCTGCCCCATGTTTTATAGACACTGCATCTTGTGGTGTGGCACTATCTCTGTGTGAAATGGGGCAGACTTCAAACAGATCTACTAACTTATGACAAGCTGTCCGTGAAGTTCAGTGGGCCATTCTGCAGCATCAGAATTATACCTTGCACAGAAAACATCGACCATCTGCCTGATCTAACTGACTGGAGGGTTTCAGTTATAGGGAGAGGTTGGATAGACTGGGGCTCTTTTTACTCTGAGAAACCAGAGACTGAGGGAAGAATTTTTAGACGTTTATAAAATCATGAGGGTCATGGATAGGGTAAATGTCCAAGGTCTTCTCCAGAGTAATGGAGTACAAAACTAGAGGACATAGGTTTAAAATGAGAGGGGAAAGACTTCAAAGTGACACGAGGGGCAATTCCTTCATGCAGTGGGTGATGTATGTGTGGAACAAAGACATTTGGATGGATACGTGAATAGGAAGGGTTTAGAGGCATATAGTTCAGGAGCAGCTGGTTGGGACCAGTTTAGATTGGAATTATGTTCAGCTTGTACTGCATGCAACGAAGGGTCTGTTTCCATGCTGTGTGACCCAATGACTGGTGGAAGCTGGTACAATTACAACATTGAAAAGGCATCTGGGTGAGTATCTGAATAGGATGTCTTCAGACTGGTTCAATGAAGTGTACAAAAGCACATACAACCAGCAGTACTGAAAACCAATATATGAGGTTCTAACCTGGTGAAGCTACAAAACAGGACGACTTTTTTTATGGAACAGGTGATGATCAGAGCTAAGCAATCACACAACCAATGAGACTCTGTTTTCTCACTACTGATGCTGTCAGACCTTCTATGTTACACCAGTAATTTCTGTTTTTGCATTGCATCTAATTTCTGCAGATCTATGCTCTGGCACATTTACTCATAAATTATTGTGAACAATTAAACCACTGAGTGAGAAGGCTGCTCTTCAGTAACTAAACCTTCAGTTATGGGGGCGTCCTGGAAATCAGTGCAAAAGATAAAGCTGAAGCATTTGCAACAACCTTCCAACCAAAACTACCAAGCATTTGAACCATTTCAGCCTCCTCCTGAGGTACCCGTGTTTACAAATCCCAGTCTCCAGCCAATTCAATTCACTCTCCCTGATGTTAGAGAATTACAGGAGACACTGGTTACTGAACAGGTCGTGGGTTCTGACAACTTAAATATCGAAAAATTGTCTCCTGCCGAGTCAAAGTGTTCTGAAGCAGCAACAGCACTGGCATGGACCAAGAATGTGAAAAATTACCGAGGCACGTTTTACACAGAAAAATTAGGGCAAATCTGATGTTGTTAATTAATGTCTTATCTGTCCATTCTCTAACATGGAAATGGGAAGGAAGGTGTCATTAACAGGGCTATCAAGCATTACCTGGTCAGCAATAACCTGCTTACTGATGGCCAGATTGGGTGCCACAATGGCCATTGATTACAGCCTTGGTTCAAAGAAGTGGAACTCCAGAGGAGAAGGGAGGTGAACCCCCTTTAACATCAAGGCACCATTTGACCGAGTGTGACACGAAGAGAACAAGGAGAAAGCACAGTCAATGAGTATCCAGAGAAAACCCTCTGCTGGTGGCAGCAATAACAAGCAAGAAGGAAGACAACTGTTATTGTTCATGTCAGCAATTTCAGCTTCAGGTCATCTCTGCAAGAACTCCTCAGGAAACATCCGAAGTCTAACCATCTTCACCTGCTTCATCAATAAACACCCAGAAGTCCATCAGTGAGCAATATTAGAATAGTGTTTTGAGCACAGCTATTTCCAGGCAGTCGATCCGGGTTTGATTCCTGGCCATTGCAAGGTTCCAATTTTAAATTTACCACCAAGAGGATAGATGAGGGTAGGGCAGTGGCTGATGTCTATATGGAGTTTAGTAAGTCCTTTAACAAGGTCCCACATGGCAGGCTAGTCATGAATGATAGGTCCCATGGCATAAAAGGAGACCGAGCTGACTGGATTCAAAATTTATCCAATGGTAGCAAGCAGAGGGTAATTGTTGATCGTTTCTCAGACTGGTGGCCTATGGCTAGTGGTGAGACACAGGAGTTGGTGAAGGACCTTCGGTATTTATTATTGACATAAATGATGTGGATGTGAATGTACAAGGCATGATGAATATGTTTGCAAATGATACAAAATTAGGAGGTATCATTGATAGCGAGGAAAGTTATCAAAAAGTAATGGAAAGTGGGCTGGGACTTGGCAAATGCAATTCAATACAGATTCATTTGAGGTGTTGCACTCTGGAAGGTCAAACCAGGGTAGGATTTATACGGTAAATGCTAAGTCCTGGGGAGTGTTGTGAAACAGAGGGACTAAGGAGTACAAGTACATAGAACATAGAACATAGAACAATACAGCACAGAACAGGCCCTTCGGCCCACGATGTTGTGCCGAACTTCTATCCTAGATTAAGCACCCATCCATGTACCTATCCAAATGCCGCTTAAAGGTCGCCAATGAATCTGACTCTACCACTCCCACGGGCAGCGCATTCCATGCCCCCACCACTCTCTGGGTAAAGAACCCACCCCTGACATCTCCCCTATACCTTCCACCCTTCACCTTAAATTTATGTCCCCTTGTAACACTCTGTTGTACCCGGGGAAAAGTTTCTGACTGTCTACTCTATCTATTCCTCTGATCATCTTATAAACCTCTATCAAGTCACCCCTCATCCTTCGCCGTTCCAACGAGAAAAGGCCGAGAACTCTCAACCTATCCTCGTACGACCTACTCTCCATTCCAGGCAACATCCTGGTAAATCTTCTCTGCACCCTCTCCAAAGCTTCCACATCTTTCCTAAAGTGAGGCGACCAGAACTGCACACAGTACTCCAAATGTGGCCTAACCAAAGTCCTGTACAGCTGCAACATCACCTCACGACTCTTGAATTCAATCCCTCTGCTAATGAACGATAATACTCCATAGGCCTTCTTACAAACTCTATCCACCTGAGTGGCAACCTTCAAAGATCTATGTACATAGACCCCAAGATCCCTCTGTTCCTCCACCTGACCAAGAACCCTACCATTAACCCTGTATTCCGCATTCTTATTTGTTCTTCCAAAATGGACAACCTCACACTTGGCAGGGTTGAACTCCATCTGCCACTCCTCAGCCCAGCTCTGCATCATATCTAAGTCCCTCTGCAGCCGACAACAGCCCTCCTCGCTGTCCACAACTCCACCTATCTTTGTATCATCTGCAAATTTACTGACCCGCCCTTCGACTCCCTCATCTAAGTCATTAATAAAAATTTCAAACAGCAGAGGACCCAGAACTGATCCCTGCGGAACTCCACTTGTAACTGGACTCCATGCTGAATATTTACCATCTACCACCACTCTCTGACTTCGACCGGTTAGCCAGTTTTCTATCCAATTGGCCAAATTTCCCTCTATCCCATGCCTCCTGACTTTCCGCATAAGCCTACCATGGGGAACCTTATCAAATGCCTTACTAAAATCCATGTACACTACATCCACTGCTCTACCCTCATCCACATGCTTGGTCACCTCCTCGAAGAATTCAATAAGACTTGTAAGGATTGACCTACCCTTCACAAATCCGTGCTGGCTGTCCCTAATCAAGCAGTGTCTTTCCAGATACTCGTAAATCCTATCCCTCAGTACCCTTATCCATTACTTTGCCTACCACAGAAGTAAGACTAACTGGCCTGTAATTCCCGGGGTTATCCCTATTCCCTTTTTTGAACAGGGGCACAACATTCGCTACTCTCCAGTCCCCTGGTACCACCCCAGTTGCCAGTGAAGACGAGAAGATCATTGCCAACGGTACTGCAATTTCCTCTCTTGCTTCCCACATAATCCTAGGATATATCCCGTCAGGCCCGGGGGACTTGTCTGTCCTCAAGTTGTTCAAAATGTCCAACACATCTTCCTTCCTAACAGGTATCTCTTCTAGCTTATCAGTCCGTTTCACACTCTCCTCTTCAACAATACGGTCCCTCTCGTTCGTAAATACTGAAGAGAAGTACTTGTTCAAGACCTCTCCTATCTCTTCCGACTCAATACACAGTCTCCCACCACTGTCCTTGATCGGACCTACCCTCGTTCTCGTCATTCTCAGGTTTCTCACATACGCATAGAATGCCTTGGGGTTATCCTTGATCCTATCCGCCAGGGATTTTTCATGCCCTCTCTTAGCTCTCCTAATCCCTTTCTTCAGGTCCCTTCTGTCTATCCTGTATCCCTCCACTGCTCTGTCTGAACCTTGTTTCCTCAACCTTATGTAAGCCTCCTTCTTCCTCTTTACTAGACATTCAACCTCCCTCGTCAACCAAGGCTCCCTCACACGACCATTTCTTTCCTGCCTGACCGGTACATACATATCAAGGACACGTCGTATCTGTTCCTTGAAAAAGTTCCACATTTCCACGACATCCTTCCCTGACAGCCTATGCTCCCAACGTATGCTCCTCAAATCCTGTCTTACAGCATCGTAATTTCCCTTCCCCCAATTGTAAAAACTTCCTTGTTGTGCACACCTATCTCTCTCCATAACCAAGGTGAAAGTCACAGAATTGTGGTCGCCATCACCAAAATGTTCACCCACTAACAAGCCCGCCACTTGTCCCGGTTCATAGTCCTTTGAACATGGTGCCACAGGTAGACAGGGCGGTGAAAAAGGCATATAGCATGCTAGCCTGCATCGGTCAAAGCAACAAGTTTAGGAGTTGGGGCATTATGTTACAGCTGCTAAATCATTGATGAGGGCACACTTGGAGTGTTGTGTGCAGTTTTGGTCACCCTGTTATAGGAAAGACATAGTTAATACTGGAAAGAGTACAACAAAGATTTACAAAGATGTTACCAGGATTCATGGACCTGACTTACAGGGAGAGATTGTTCAGGATAGGACTACATTCTTTGAAATGGAGGACCTTATTGATATATATAAAATCATGAGGGGCAGAGGTAGGATGAATGCTTATAGCCTTTTCCACAAGGATGGAGAATTTTAAACTAGAAGTCATAGGTTGAATGTGAAATAGCAAAGAGTTAGAAAGGACCAGAGGGGCAATATCTTCATGCAGAGAGCGAATGGAATGAGTTGTCAGATCAAGTGTGTTGACTAAGGTGCAATAGCAACATTCAAAATTAATTTAAATAGGTACATAGATGGGAAGGCTTTATAAGGATATGGGCCAAACGTGGGCAATTGGAATGAGCACATGTTCAGCATGGCGCAGTTTGGGCCGAAGGGACTGTTTCCATGCTATATTGGTCACTGACTCTATGACCATAAAAATCCCCAAGCTGAAAGGATGTTCATATACTGTTGTCTTGCCATGTTAATACACGAGTGTGTCATACTATGAAAAACACATCATTTAAATTGTTCCTTATTTTTCATAAAGACAGGTATCTGAGGACTCTGTTGTGGAACTGGGAAAGAAATACTTAGTTAAAGAGCTGTGGGTGCTTGAAATCAGAAACCAAAAGAGAAGCTGAGGTGGTTATGATCGATAGAGACAAGTTCCTGGGATTAACTATAACCAACGATCTGTCCTGGACCACCCACGGAGATGTGAGGGTCAAGGTGGCACAATAATACCCTTTCTTCCTCAGGATGTTTGGGAAATTCAGTATGTCCATAAGGAGCCTCACCAATCTTTGCACATGCACCATAGAAAACATTCCATCTGAGAGCATCATGGCTTAGTACGGAAACATCTCCACTCAGGACCATAAGAAAGTTGTAATCAAAGCCCAGACCATCACACATGCCAACCTCCTAACCATTGACTGCATCTGCACTTCTCGTTTCTAGGAGGACAGTCAATATCATCAAATATCACTCCCTTTCCGAATATAATCGCTTCCAACCTCTTCCACCAGACAGAAGATGCAAAACCTTAATCACATATACGAACAGGTTTAAGACAAGTTGTTATCAGACTGCTGAATAGGCCTCTCAAATATTAAATGTAATGTTGATGTTGTGGTTTTGTTCGCAGAACTGGGAATTTGTGATGCAGACGTTTCGTCCCCTGTCTAAGTGACATCCTCAGTGCTTGGGAGCCTCCTGTGAAGCGCACCTGTGATGTTTCCTCCGGCATTTACAGTGGTTTGTATCTGCCGCTTCCGGTTGTCAGTTCCAGCTGTCTGCTGCAGTGGCCGGTATATTGCGTCCAGGTTGATGTGCTTATTGATTGAATCAGTGGATGAGTGCCATGCCTCTAGGAATTCCCTGGCTGTTCTCTGTTTGGCTTGTCCGATAATAGTAGTATTGTCCCAATCGAACTCATGTTGCTTGTCATCTGAGTGTGTGGCTACTAAGGATAGCTGGTCGTGTCGTTTCGTGGCTAGTTGGTGTTCACGGATGAGGATCGTTAGCTGTCTTCCTGTTTGTCATATGTAGTGTTTTGTGCAGTCCTTGCATGGGATTTTGTACACTACGTTCGCTTTGCTCATGCTGGGTATCGGGTCCTTCGTCCTGGTGAATTGTTGTCTGAGAGTGGCTGTTGGATTGTGTGCTGTTATGAGTCCTAGTGGTCGCAGTAGTCTGGCTTCCAGTTCTGAAATGCTCCTGATGTATGGTAGTGTGGCTCGTCCTTTGGGTTGCAGCATGTCCTCATTCCGTTGCCTTTCCCTTAGGCATCTGTTGATGAAATTGCGGAGGATCCGTTTTGGGCGAATACGCTGCATATTTTTGCAGTTCTGGTGTAATGCTGCGTGTTGTGGCCCTTTTGAATAGGGTCTTGATGCAACATCTTTTGTGTATGTTGGGGTGGTTGCTTTCGTAGTTTCGGACTTGGTCTGTGTGAGTGGCTTTCCTGTATTCCTTTGTGGTGAATTCTCCGTTCGGTGTTCTCTGTACCATCACGTCTCGGATGGGAGTTGGTTATCCTTTTCTTCCTCTCTCGTGAATCGGATTCCTGTGAGTGTGGCGTTGATGATCCGGTGTGTGTTCTCTATTTCTGTGTTTTTAATTATTACAAAGGTAGTCTTGCTTTGGTACCCTCCTGTGCTAAATTATCTTTGCCTTCCTCTGCTCAAGCACCCTGTTATCTGTATGCCCTTGTATGTTATGATCTACCTGTACCAAACAAAAAAACAAAACTCTCCACTGCACTTAGGTACATGTGGTACATATAGCGGAATATCCGCTATACACTGGCTTAAAAACAAAGTGAGGGTCTGGGATACTTCTTGCAATGTTTGGAGGGTTCTGGCCTGATCCATAACAGATTGGGGGTTCATCCAAGGTTTGTTCTATAGTTCTGATTTGGGATGAGGGTTGTTTGTCTCGAAGACAATGAGTGTTAGGTGTTTTGAAATATAAAAAATAACTGACCCACCAGCCTTTTGGCTAAGATCAAGTGTCTGTTCTTATCAGGACAGGTGTCGAGTTGCGAGTCATCAGAGCAAATGGAGATCATTGCTAGATCGTGATTGGACATTGGAGGATCGTTTGGTTGTGCTGACCTGCTCTTGGTGTATCTTCATGCTGGCTTCTTCTTTTTATTTCAAAAAATACTTTATTCATGTAAATAAATCTCTGGTACTTGTACAATTTTCCATGTCGTTCATAGTTATATACATTGCATGTCTTAACATTACAAAGAACAAATTGAATTAATCAAATTCACAGTTATCCTATTAAGAGTTACGTTTATTAACTATCCAGTCTCTTGGTATTTGGCTGTGGCTTCAGCGGAACCCACCTACTGAGTGGGTGCCCTGTTATATAAAAGCAAATGAAACTTCTTGAACCCCCAGTTTATGGGGTTACCATTGTCCATTTGACTGTCCTGTCTCTGGGGTGGCTGTCTACATCCCCAAGGTAAGCACGAACTGCTGGACTTTCGCTGGGCTGAGGTAGCTATCCAGCTCCTCACTGGGGTCATTTACCCGCTCTGGTGTCATTGAGCCAAGGCAAGGGTCCTCATTGTCCAGTTCTGTGTCTGACAATGGGACTGTCAGAGGATCACAGCTCTCGGTTGCCTGTAGTTGTGGGGCAGTGGGTACCCCCTGGTTCTCACTGGGTGGAGGGTGGACTTCGGGGGCTCCGTTGTTTCCTGGTTGGGAGGAAATGCCCTACTCTTTACCGACAGCGCTCTGTCTCTTCTTCTGGTGGTGATGGCCTTATTTGCGTCCATCTTCCCCGTCCAAAGAGCTGGCCGTCCCTCCCTCATGCAGCTGTCTTTTCCCCCTTTGCTGGGAGGCTTTGGGGGCCTGGCAAGAATTCGTCTTCCTGTTTTTAACAGGTATCCACTCCTCTGCCTGCTTGATTACCTCCTCCTCCATTTTTTCCATCTGCCCAGCGAGAACTAGGATCAGCTGCTGTGTCTCCCCGCTGGCTGCCGCCTCCTCCACTCCAGCCTGTACTTCTTTCTGGGTGCCACCAGACTCTGTTTCCCTGCTGTCCGGGTGGACCTTACTGGTCTTTGGGGGTCCACGGCTCACATTGCCACCTCCAGCCATCTGTGCGTAAGTGGGGCTCCCACGTCTTGGGCAGGTCTTATACATGTGGCCCGCCTCTCCACACAGGTTGCAGCTCTTTTCTTCCTGGCAGTCCTTAGTCAAGTGACCCTCCTGTTTGCAGATCCTGCAGATGGCCACTTTGTAATCCGCCGCCACGTGTCCCGACTTCCCACAGGTTCGGCACACTTTCGGCTGCCCAGCATATGTCAGGTAGCCACTGCTCCCTCCAATTGCGAAGCTCGAGGGTGGGTGGAGGATGTTCCCACTATCATCGGCCCTCAGAGTTGTCCTGACCTGCCGCTTACTGGTCCAGATCCCAAAGGGGTCGATCACATCAGTGGCTTCTCCCTCAACTTGGATTACCTTCCCAGGAAGGTCAGGACATCAGCCGCTGGAACATTGGGGTTGTGCATATGGATTGCAACAATCCGATTCCTCAGTGCAGGAAGCACACACAATGTGGTCGCCGACAAGATGGAAAACAGCGGCTCCCCTTCCTTCTCCTTGAAGACCTTCAGGAGCTGTTCGCACTGCTTCACGCTTCTGAAGGTCACATCAAAGTAACCTGCCCTAGGAAAATCCTGCAGGCAGTACACGTCCGCTGCTGCGAGCCCATAGCATCCCAACAGTACCTTTTTAATAAACAAGGTGCGGTCGAGCGGTGTACGATCCTCAATCTTCTTCATAGACACCCTGACTGTGTTTCGAACACCTTGCCCAGAGCTGTGGGCAGCTGTCGAGGCCACAGCTCTGAGGTTGGCTGGTCCCTGAATTGGCGTTAGGCCGAAGCCAGCATGAAGATCCATCAAGAGCAGGTCAGCACAACCAAACGATCCTCCAACGTCCAATTATGATCCAGTGATGATCTCTTCACGAGTTCTGATGTCTCGCAACTCGACACTTGTCCTGATAAGAACAGACACTTGATCTTAGCCTCATCTGGGGGGAGAAAAACTGACAAGAACAGAACTACCCTCTTCATGCTAGCTTCTGTTTCTTATTTCAAAAATATACTTTATTCATAAAATGATTTGATGGTCTGTACATTTGGTCATGCCATACATATGTCCACATCTATAAACACAGATTCGAATTTATCATTGCTGTATACAGGTCTGTGCATTTCTCAATCTTTTGCACATATATTTGGCTGAGGCATCAGCAGAGCACAAAAGACGTCCGCATGGGCCCCCTGTTCTTCTTTAGGCAGGCCGATCTGACACGGTAGTCTTTCCCCACCGCGCCTTGGTGGCAGCTGCCCCAAGCTTCAGCGCGTCCGTCAACACGTAGTCTTGGACCTTGGAATGTGCCGGAGAGCACGGAGTCCCGCGTCACGGCGCTGCTCGGGACGAAACTCCACAAGCACCACTGCATTCCTCTCCAGACTTCCTCTGCATAGGCACACGCCAGAAGGAGGTGTGTGACAGTCTCATCCCCACCGCAGCCACTTCGAGGGCAGCGTGCAGTGCGGCAGAGAGTCCGGGCGAGCATGAAGGATCTTACAGGCAGAGCCCTTCTCACCACCAGCCAAGCCACGTCTTGGTGCTTGTTGGAAAGTTCTGGCGATGAGGCATTCTGCCAAATGGCTTTGACAGTCTGCTCAGGGAACGGCTCGACAGGATCCGCCCTCTCCTTTTCCCGAAGGGTCTCAAGGACACTACGTGCAGACCACTTCCTGATGGACTTGTGGTCAAAGGTGTTTTTCCTCATAAACTTCTTCATGAAGGACAGGTGATACGGAACGGTCCAACTACTCGGAGCATTCCGCGGCAGCGAGCCCAGGCCCATCCTTCGCAACACCAGGGACAGGTAGAACATCAGTACGTAGTGACACTTGGTGTTTGCGTAGCGGGGATCCACACACAGCTTGATGCAGCCACACACAAAGGTGACCCTCAGGGTGAGGGTGGCATTGGGCGTGTTTCTCCCCCATTGCACCGGTCTTTGTACATTGTGTCTCTTCGGACCCGGTCCATCTTTGATCTCCAAATGAATTGGAAGAAGGCCCGGGTGACTGCAGCGGCACAGGTCCTGGGGATAGGCCAGACCTGTGCCACACATAGCAATACTGAAAGTACCTCACACCTGGTCACCAGGTATTTTTCCCGCGATGGAGAGCGTTTCTGTCTCATCTTCCTGATCCGCTCTGCCCAGGTCTTGGCGCGCGCCCCAGCCCCCTAGAACCATATACCCAGCACCTTCAGGTGGTCAGTCCTGACGGTGAAGGGGACAGAGGATTGGTCGGCCCAGTTCCTGAAGAGCATGGCCTCGCTCTTGCCTCGGTTTACCGTGGCCCCCGAGACCCGTTCATACTGGTCACAGATGCACATGAGTCTGTGCACGGGCAGCGGATCCGAGCAGAAAACAGCGACGTCATCCATGTAGAGCGAGGCTTTAACCTGTCGGCCCCCGCTGCTAGGAATAGTCACCCCTCTCAGGCTCGCATCCTTCCTGGTGGATTCGGCAAATGGCTTTATGCAACACACAAACAAGGCGGGTGAGAGGGGGCATCCCTGCCTGACTCCAGATCTTGCAGGGAAGCTTTCTGATTCCCACCCATTGATTGAGACTGCACTGACAATGTTGGTGTAGAGCAGTCTGATCCAATTTCCGATTCCCTCCCCAAAGCCCATTTTGGAGAGGACATCCCTCATTTATGTATGCGATATCCTGTCAAAGGCTTTCTCCTGGTCCAGGCTGATGAGGCAGGTGTCCACCCCCCTGTCCTGCACGTCGGCGATCGTGTCCCTGATGAGTGCAAGACTCTCAGAGATCTTCCTGCCCGGTACAGCACAGGTTTGGTCCGGGTGGATCACCGATCCCAGAGCAGACCTGACTCGGTTGGCGATGACCTTTGACAAGATTTTGTAGTCTGTATTTAACAGTGAGATCCGTCTCCAATTTCTAATTTCCTCCCTCTCCTGCGGAAACTCCCGGAAGCGATGGCTTACCGGTCGAGATTTATTCCGCGCTTTGGGACTCGATCGGCCAGAACCTGCTGGAGGCGTATGTCAGTACGCTTCGGGCAGGTACCATGAGTGAATTCATGAGGAAAGGCATCCTCACCCTCATCTATAAGCGGAAGGAGGAGAGGGAGGAAATTAGAAATTGGAGACCGATCTCACTGTTAAATACAGACTACAAAATCTTGTCAAAGGTCATCACCAACCGGGTCAGGTCTGCTCTGGGATCGGCGATCCACCCGGACCAAACCTGTGCTGTACCGGGCAGGAAGATCTCTGAGAGTCTTGCACTCCTCAGGTACACGATCGCCGACGTGCAGGACAGGGGGGTGGACACCTGCCTCATCAGCCTGGACCAGGAGAAAGCCTTTGACAGGATATTGCATACATATATGAGGGATGTCCTCTCCAAAGTGGGCTTTGGGGAGGGAATCGGAAATTGGATCAGACTGCTCTACACCAACATTGTCAGTGCAGTCTCAATCAATGGGTGGGAATCAGATAGCTTCCCTGTGAGATCTGGAGTCAGGCAGGGATGCCCTCTCTCACCCGCCTTGTTTGTGTGTTGCATAGAGCCATTTGCCGAATCCATCAGGAAGGATGCGAGCCTGAGAGGGGTGACTATTCCTGGCAGCGGGGGCCTACAGGTTAAGGCCTCCCTGTACATGGATGACGTCGCTGTTTTCTGCTCCGATCCGCTGCCCGTGCACAGACTCGTGTGCATCTGCGACCAGTTCGAACGGGCCTCGGAGGCCAAGCTAAACCGAGGCAAGAGCGAGGCCATGCTCTTCAGGAACTGGGCCGACCAATCCTCTATCCCCTTCACTGACAGGACTGACCACCTGAAGGTGCTGGGTATTTGGTTCAAGGGGGCTGGGGCGTGCGCCAAGACCTGGGCGGAGCGGATCAGGAAGATGAGACAGAAACTAGGCGGATGGGGGCAACGTTCGCTCTCCATCGCGGGAAAAATACCTGGTCATCAGGTGTGAGGTACTTTCAGTATTGCTATATGTGGCACAGGTCTGGCCTATCCCCAGGACCTGTGCCGGCGCAGTCACCCGGGCCATTCTCCAATTCATTTGGAGATCAAAGATGGACCGGGTCTGAAGAGACACAATGTACAAAGACCGTTGCAATGGGGGAAAGAAAGACGCCCAATGCCACCCTCACCCTGATGGCCACCTTTGTGTGTGGCTGCATCAAGCTGTGCGTGGATCCCCGGTACGCAAACACCAAGTGTCACTACGTACTGTGGTTCTACCTGTCCCCGGTGTTGCGAAGGATGGGCCTGGCCTCGCTGCCGCGGAACGCTCTGAGTAGTTGGACCGTTCCGTATCACCTGTCCTTCGTGGAGATGTTTATGAGGAAAAACACCTTTGACCACAAGTCCATCAGGAAGTGGTCAGCACGTAGTATCCTTGAGACCCTTCGGCAAAAGGAGAGGGCGGATCCTGTCGAGCGGTTCCCTGAGCAGACTGTCAAAGCCATTTGGCAGAATGCCTCATCGCCAGAACTTTCCAACAAGCACCAAGATGTGGCTTGGCTGGTGGTGAGAAGGGCTCTGCCTGTGAGGTCCTTCATGAACGCCCGGACTCTCTGCTGCACCGCACGCTGCCCTTGAAGTGGCTGCGGTGGGGACGAGACTGTCACACACCTCCTTCTGGAATGTGCCTATGCAGTGGTGCTTGTGGAGGTTCGTCCCGAGCAGAGCCATGACGCGGGACTCCGTGTTCTACGGCCTGTTCCCCGGGACTCACACCGATATGAACATTAACTGCACATGGTGGATTATCAACTCGGTGAAGGATGCTCTCTGGGCGGTCCGAAACCTGTTGATCTTCCAGCTGAAGGAGTTGACCCCGACTGAGTGTTGCAGACTGGCACATTCCAAGGTCAAAGACGACGTGTTGAGGGACGCGCTGAAGCTTGGGGCAGCTGCCGCCAAGGCACGGTGGGGAAAGACCACCGTGTAAGATCGGCCTGACTAAAGAAGAACAGGGGGCCCTTGCGGATGTTTATTGGGCTCTGCTGATGCCTCAGCCAAATATATGCATAAGGTTGAGAAATGCACAGACCTGTATATGACAATGATAAATTCTGATGTGTGTTTGTAAATGTGAACATATGTATGGCACGACCAAATGTACAGACCATCAAATCATTTTATGAATAAAGTGTATTTTTGAAATTAAAAAAAATCCAAACTGGCCATCAGTAAGCAGGTTATTGATGACCAGGTATTGATTGATAATCCTGTTACTGACACCTTCCTTCTCATTTCCTTGTTCGAGAATGGACAGATGAGGCGTTAATTGGCAACATCAGAGTTGCCTAATTTTTTTATGTAAAGTGTGCCTAGGTAATCTTTCATATTCTCGGCCCATGCCAATGTTGTTGCTGCATGAGAACACTTTGGCTTGGCAGGCGTCAAGTTTTTGATTCGTATGTTGTCAGGATCCACAACCTTTTTAGTATCCAGCGCCTCCTGTGAATTGAATTGGCTGGAGAGTGGGATCTGTAAACACGGGGACGTCAAGAGGAGGCTAAAATGGATCAACCTCTTGAAATTTTTGGTTGAAGGTTGTTGCAAATGCTTCAGCTTTATCTTTCGGACTGATGTCCTGGACTCCCCATAACTGTGGGTTCAGTTGTTGGAGAGCAGCCTTCTCACCCAGTGGTTCAATTATCCACCATCTTTTATGTCTAAATGTGCCAGAATTTAAATCTGCAGAATTTAAATGTAATGCAAAAACAGAAATTACTGGTGGAACAAAGCAGGTCTGGCAGCATCAGTGGGGAGAAAGCAAAGTCTCATTGTTTGTGTGATCACTAAACTCTGTCCGTCATTTGTTACATATAAAAGTCGTTCTGTTTTGTACTTTCACCAGGTTGGAGTCTCTAATGTGGGTTTTCTCTTCTGCTGTTTGTATGTGCTGTTGTAACCATCATTGAACCAGTCTGAAAACTTCCTATTCATTTCCTCACTCAGATGCCTTTTCAATGCTGTAATTGTACCAGCTTCCTCCATCGAGCCATAGGGTCATACAGCATGGAAACAGACCCTTCAATGCAAACAGTCCAAGCTTAATGTACTCCAAATTAAACTGGTCCCACCCGCTTGCTTCTGACCCATATCGCTCCATACCCTTCCTATTCATGTATTCACTCAAATGACTTTGTTCCACACATACATCACCCTCTGCATGAAGGAATTGCCCCTGAGTTCGCTTTGAAATTTTTCCCCTCTCAGTTTAAATCCATGCCCTTTAGTTTTCGACTCTGTTACCCTGTGGAAGACCTTGACTGTTTACCCTATCCATGCCCCTCATGGTTTTATGAACCTCTATAAATTTATCCGTCAGCCTCTCATACTCGTGAGTAAACAAAAACTAGACTATCCAATCTCTCCCTGTGACTCAAACACTCCAGTCAGATCTGCCGAACAGATAGTCTATGTCTGTCTGTGCAAGGTATAATTCTGATGCTGCCGATAGCCCACTGAACTTCATGGACACCTCGTCATGAGCTGGTCGATCTGATTGAAGTGTGTCCCATTTCGCACAGAGACAGTGCCACACCACATGATGCAGTGTCTATAAAATTTGGGGCAGGCAGATTGGTGACAATGCCTTTGGAACGTCCCAGCTCAGTCAGCAGGTGGTGCTGCTGAGACTGTCTTGGTGCTCGACACTGAAGCTTCCTACATGGAGTACATTCTCTCTGCTTTCCACTTTGAATGCTGAGTTCATACAGGGAAATTCGAGGGATAAGGTAATTGATAATCAGCAGAATGTTGCTGTGTCTGTCTTTTGCCTGCTGCCATGAGGATCAAGTGGACAGGCATCAATGCTGTGCACTTCCTGGGTCCCCTCACCCCCATTGACTGGATCCCACGGGTCTGCTCCCTCTGCTGGCTCTGTCCTGCTAGTGTGACAGGACCTCCCCTGAGATGGTCACAGTGTTGTCTGCGACATTGGCTGGAAAGTGGGATCTGTGAGTGTGAATATGTTCGATTGTTGCTGGATTAGTCTGTGAGAAATATACTGCAGGTCAGTTTTAAGTTTTATGCAACAAAGAGTTAACCTCTCTTTATTTCTTTGGATCTTAAAATCAAACCAACCTTAATTTTGTTTTTCCGTTGAGGATTATTCACTTCAATGATCAGAATGCACACCTACTTACTGCTAAACTTAGTAACTGTAGTAACCAAATGATAATTGCTCAGTTCAATAACCGCAGTAAACAGCTGATTCATGTTCAGATGAGTAAATACATGATCTTTGCAATGCCATGTACATCAAAGATACAATTGAAAAGTCCTGAAACTAAAAATAGTTTTGCTGGACAATACTGGCACCTCCACTAAAGAGCGACCAGTTCCTTAATATCTCCAGCTATTTCGCAAACTGGATCGGGACAGTTATTCAAATGTTTCCTCACAACTGACAATTTCGACTCGTCCTTGAAAAAGGGGGAAGTGCATGGAACAGATTGGCCAATGGACTAGTGAAAGACTCAGTGCAATTTTCACCATTTATACAAATGAGATACCAATGGCCATGTCTTGTAAGTTCGTCCATGTTGAGGACATCTAGTGTGGCACGTAAACTTCATAATCCTCTGCTTTGAAGCAGATCGTTATTCAAGGTGTTAGAAAAGTTATGGATTACATGGCATCTTGCATTGAATCCCTCATCAACAATATCCAGTGAATGTCAGCTCCACAATCCCAGTGACCAAACAGAATTGTGTACCTACATTGATGGCCAGCATAATCCCAACGAACATTATTGTGTGTGACTCAAACTTGAAATTTTATGAAAATGTTTTCAATATCATAATGATCATTAAGAGGAAAGTGTCATTATTGAAGATCATAAATCCTTTGATCATCGCCACTTGAATGTCCAATAAACAAATACACTCATTTAGTTCAATTAGTTTTAAGACAGAAATCAAATGAAAACATAGTGCCCAAATTGTGAGTTTGGATATTGCTTCCAGGATCAACTTATTATTTCGCCCAAGCACTTTGAAAGTATCCAATTATTCTTTCCCTTCAATGTGAATATTTCACACCGAATTGTTTCCATTGCAAAAATTTTATTTTGTTTTGAAATATTCCACCTACAAGAACATATTAAATTGGTTCCATTTATCTCACATGCGAGTATTCTGGGATATGAATCTCAGTGTCAGATGCTACGTACATAGGCCGTGCCTCTGAAAGACTGACAGATTGCTCCAAACAGCATATTGCTTCAGCTCTGCACAACAAGCAAGGGACAGCCAGCACCCAAACAGCTTAGACTCACAAAATCTCTAACCCTGTGTCCACCGTGTGTCATGATTGCACAACATGTTTAATGAATTCTAATCCATTCATGGGCATCGCTGGCTGGGCCAGCATTTATTGCTCATCTTTAATGGCTGTTGACAATGTGTTGCTGAGCTACTTTCATCAAATGTAGTTGTCTATGTGCTGTACATAGACTTACAATCCTATTATGAAGGGCTGTCAAATAGATAGGCAGGAGGGTAGAAGATTAGAGTGGTGCTGGAAAAGCTTAGCAGGTCAGGCAGCATCTGAGTAGTAGGAAAATAGACGTTTTGGGCAGAAGCCCTTCATCAGAAACACCAGGGTTTCCTGATGAAGGGTTAGTTCCTGAAACGTCGAAGTTCCTGCTCCTTGGATACTGCCTGACCTGCTGTGTTTTTCCAGCACCCCTCCAATCTTGACTGTAATCTGCAGCATCTGCAGTCCTCACTTTTGCTGAGGAAGCTGGAAGAACACAGCAAGCCAGGCCCCATCAGGAAGTGGAGAAGTCGAAGTTTCAGGTGTAACACTTCTTCATGACTGGGCTAACAGGTGATGGAGATGTCAATGTTTTGTTTGTCTCTAATGAAGGGCTGTGAAGCAGAGATACTAACAGAATGGTGATATATTTCCAAATCAGGATGATGATGGACTTGGAACGGAATTTATAGTGCATTGTGATCCCATGTATCTGATACTCGTGTCCTTCATGATGATTGTGGGATTGGAAGGTTTGTTTGAGTAACATTGGTGAGTTTCTGCAATGCATCTGGTATTTGGTACATATTGCTGCTACTGAGAGTCAGTGTTGGAAGTAAGATGGTTGTGGCCACCATCAAGTGAACTGTTTCATCCCGGATAGTGTCAAGCTTCTTGAGTGTTGTTGCCGCCTCTCTCATCTCGTTAAAAAGGGAGTGTTCCACCACACTCCTGACTTGGATTCTGCAGATGGTGGACAGATGGAAGTCAGGAATACATTATTTCCTGCAGTATTCCTAGCTTCTACCCTGCCTTGTCACCACTGTATTTAAATGCACAATCCACTTCAGTTTCTGGTCGATAGTAATCTCATGATGGTGACAGTTGAGGAATCAGCAAGTGTAACCCCATTGACTGTCAAAGGATGATTGTTTGATTTTCTGTTGTTAGAATTAAGCATTGTCTGGCATTTATGTGTCATGTATGTTATTTGTCACTTTTCACCCCAAGCCTGCATAATTTCCAGGTCTCACTGCATTTTGATAAGGAGTGCTTCAGTACCTGAGTAGTCGCAAAAGCTGCTGAACACATCGTAATCATTAGTTAACATCCCCATGTCTGACCCTATGATGGAGGGAAGTCCATTGATGAAATGACTGAAGATGGTCAGGCCTAAGACACTCCTTTGAGGAACTCCTGCAGAGATTCCCTGCAGCTGTGATGACTGGACTCAAAGACACACAACTTCCTTCTTTGCTGCCAGGGATGACTCCACCCAGTGGAGATTTTCCCCTGATTTCTATTGCCTCCCGTTTTACTCAGGCTCCTTGAAGCCACACCAAGCCAAACACAGCCTTGATGTGAAGTACAGTCATCCTCACCCACCTCTGGCATTCAACTCTTTCTGTCCATGTTTGGACTAAGGCTGGAAAGAGGTCAGGAGCTGAGTGGTGTCACTGAGGAGGTTGTTCGTATGTAGGTGCTCCTTTATAGCACTGTTGATGAAGTTTTCATTCACATTTTCATGATCAATATTGTATTGATGGGGTGGCAATTCACCAAGTTAGCTTTGTCCTGTGTTTTAACAACAGCACATACCTGTACACATTTCTACTCTCTCTCAGGTAGATGCTAGTGCTGTCGCTCATCAGGAACTGCTTGCCTAGTGGTACAGCATGTTCTGGAGCACATGTCATCTGTCCCATTACTGGGATGTTGTCAAGGCCCCAGCCTTTACCCATTAGAGGAGGCCAGGATGGATCAACCCATCAGCAGTTCTGTGTGAAGATTAACTGCAGAAATAAACATTATAGGACATTGGTGAAGTTGCATGTGGAGTATTGGGGCCAGTTTTGGTCAGCTTGCTATGGGAAGGATGTTATTAAACTCGTAAGATTGAGAAAGAAAGTTACAAGGATGTTGCCGGAACACAATGGTCTGTGTTATATAGAGATATTGGAATAGCTTGAGGTGGAGCAGATCGTGAGAGACATGGATAGGGTGAATGCTTTCATTTCTTTCCTCAGGGTTGGGGAATCGAGTACTAGAGGACATCAGTTTTAGGTTAGAAGGGAAAGAATAAAAGGGAACATGAGGGGAAACATTTTCACAAAGTGGGTGATACAGATATGGAATGAGCTGCCAGGAGAAATGGTTGAGGAGGGGATATTTGGACAAATACATACATAGGAAAAGATTCAAAGGTTATGGGCCAAGTGGAGGGGAAATGGGGTTAGCATGGGTGGACATTTTGTTCGGCATGGACCAGTTTGGGCCAAAGGACCAGTCTCCGTATTGTAGCACTATAAGACTCCATGACTTGATGAGACAATATTTATGAATGTCCCCAGTAGCCCTTGGAGGGCTGGGTGAATCAGTGCTTCTGAGAACGGCAGGGGGGCCGGACGGTGTTAGGGAATTCCGGTAGCATTATAGAGAATAAAGTAATTGTGATTCAATCAGGGAAGCATTTTGTTTTGACAAAGGGACTTGTAAAATACCAGCAAGTTATTGTAACGAGGCAATAGCACACCCAGAAATAATTGCAGAGACAGCGGTCATGGCGAACAGATCTGATAAAGCTGGAAACCAGTCAGAGGACTGATGCTACAGATGTGTCAATGAGCAGCAGGCAAAGGGAAGTGGGGGCTTAGAACATGGTCAGTGACTTAATAGAAACCTACATAAGTCAAAGGGTAAGGCCAAAGGGCAGGAGTTGAGCTTTTAAGTAGAGACCGTGGTTGTTTGTAAGGTTTTTGTTAGAAAATACCTTCTGCCACCAGGAGATGGAATACCCACCAATGATCCTCCACTTGATCATTCGGAGCCTCTGGATATGAAGAAAGTTACAAAACCAGTTCTGATAAAAATTAATTATTTCAGATGCTGGAAATTCAGTGTGAAATTCTGTTCAGTTACTATTCTTGTAGATACTCTTTATGAAGTATTATTCATTCTGTCTGCCCAATTTAAATCATACAATCGCTACAGTGATGAAGGAGACCATTGAGTCTACCCTCACCCTTCAAATGGCATCCCATCTAAACTCAGTCACCCCACCCCATCACTATAGTCCCACATCTACCATGATAGCAATTACATCACTCTGTAGACCCAATGTAATTGGCTCAGTGACAACCAATTGACAGGTCACTTACCTTTCAGCTATTTTATCAAATGATGCTTCATGGTCCCTCACTGCTCTAATTTTACACAGTTTATGCTCTTCAGTCCTTTACTTCTGCTCTTCTGAATGTCAGCTAATGAACCCTTATCCTCTGTTTCTATGCTATGTTATACCCTGACTCTAACTACTGTATCACAGCAGCTGCCAATCAATGGAGTGTCTTATCACAGTGAGGGGAAAGGACACAGGGAAAATCAGAGTAACGTGATTTGTTTTCGCTAACCCTAACCCTAACCCTGTCCCTAATCCTGACTCTAACCCTAACCTTAACCCCAACCTTCATCCGAACCATAAACCTACCCCTAACCCTAATCCTAATGCTGACCCTAACACTAATCCTGACCCTAACCTGAGCCCTAAAATTAACTCTACCCCTAATCCTAACACTAATCCTGACCCTAACCTGAACCCTAACCCAAGCCCTAACCTGTCCCCAATTTAAACCCTAACACTAATGCTAATCCTACCCCTAACTCGAACACTAATCCTAACCCTAACCTGAACCCAAACCCAAACACGAATGTCTCTTTGCCTGTTCCTCTCTGTCACATGTTGTCTGCCTCTCTGCAACCCATTTGTCTCAGTGACAGATTTTATCCCTCAGTGTTCCTTTCCCATTTCCCATCTCTCTCACAAACACACATGCACGTGCACACATAGCCATACACTCAAACACACTCACTCTCTCTCACACACACACACTCAGTCACACACATATGTGCATGCACAGACACACACATGCACGCACTCACACGTGCACACACAGAAACGCACATGTGCACTCACACTCAAACACACGTGTACAGACACTCAAACACACACATGTGCATAGACACACACACACTGTCTTTCAATCAGTCTCTCTATGATTCTCTTCCTGTCTCTATCCCAGTGTCCCTGTGTCTGTGCTTTTCTTGTCTACCCTTTCTTCTCTCTCTCTCTCTGGCTCTGGCATACTCTTTCTTTCCTCTCTCTCTCTCTCTTCCTCTCTCTGCTGTTAGCATCGCTCAGTGTTACAAAGACACCATCCAACTGCATGTTGATCATTGAATCCCTGCAGTGCAGACAAAGACAATTTGACTCATGGACTCTGCACTGCCCCGCACAGAGCATTCCCCCCCAGACCCACCTTCCAACCCTATTACTGTAACCCTGTGTTTCCCATGGATAATCCACAGGGCAACAGGAACATGGGTGTCGAGACCAGATTTATAAACCCCTGGGTCAGTCACTCAAGCCCCTCTTTCCTCCCAAATCCCAATCTCCTCCACAAGTTATGTTTAATAAGTTCAGGGGTTCGCTTTTGAAAAAAAATGAAATTAACATGGTCATTCTAAAAGATGCAAGACTTCGAGTCACAGGGATGTACATCAGGGAAACAGACACTTCAGCCCAACTCCTCTTGCTGACCAAATAGCTCAACCTAATCTAGTCCCATTTGCCAGGAGCTGGGCCATATTCCTCTAAACCCTTCCCATTAACATACCCATCCAGGTGCCTTTTAAGTGCAGCAATTATACCACTTTCTCTGACCGCTCATCCCATACACTTTTGTGTCTTTCCCCTGTCACCCTAAAACTATGCCCTCTAGATCGAGACTACCCCACCCAGAGAAAAGACTTTGTCTATTTACACTATCCATGTCCCTCATGATTTAAAAACTTTCAATAAGGTCATCTCTCAACCTCCAATGCTCGAGGGAAAACAGGCCCAGCCTATTCAGTCTCTCCCAGTAGCTCAAATCCTCCAACCCTAGCAACATCCTTGTAACTCTTTTCTGAACCCTTTAAGTTTCACAACATCCTTCCGATAGGACGGAGATCAGAATTGCATGCAATATTCCAACAGTGGCCTCACCAATGTCTTGCACAGCCGCAACAGGACCTCCCAACTCCTGTACTCAATACACTGACCAATAAAAGAAAGCATACCAAACGCCTTCTTCACTATCCTATCTACCTGTGACCCAACTTTCAAGGAGTTATTAACCTGCACTCCAAGGTCTCTTGGTTGAGCAACACTCCCTAGGACATTACTATTTAGTATATAAGTCTGGCTCTGATTTGTTTTCCCAAAATTGAGCACCTCACATTTATCTAAATTAAACTCCATCTGCCTCTCCTCAACCGATTGGCCCATCTGATCAAGATTCTGTTTTAATCCGAGATAAACTTCTTCGCTGTCCAATTCACCTCCAATTTTGATGTCATCTGCAAACTTACTAACTATATCTCTTATGTTCATATGCAAATCATTTATATACTTGATGAAAAGAAGTGAACCCAGCAATGATCATTGTGGCACTCCAATGGTCACATACCTCCAGTCTGAAAAACAACTCTCCACCGCCACTAACTGTCTTCTACCTTTGAGCCAGTCCTGTGTCAAAATGGCTAGTTTTCCTTGTATTCCATGAGATCTAACCTTGCTAAAACGTCTCCTATGGGGAACCTTGTCGAACCCCTTACTGAAGTCCATATCGATCACAAGCAGCACTCTAACCCTCATCAATCTTCTTTGTTGCTTTTCCAAAAGCTCAATCAAGTTTGTGAGACATGATTTCCCACGCACAAATCCATGCTGACTATCCCTAATCAGCCCTCGCCTTTCCAAATAAGTGTAAATTATGTCTGTCAGGATCCCCTCCAAACACTTGCCCAACACCAGGGTCAGGCTGATTGGTCTATAGTTCCTTGGCTTAATAAACAATCCATTTTTTTTTCCAATTTATCATTTCAGTTGCATCAAACTGTAATCTTTTGCTATAAAGTATGTGCCTTATGATCTATACTCCACAACCACCTGATGAAGAAGCAGCTCTCTGAAAACTGGTGCTACCAAATAAACCTGTTGGACTATAACTTGGTGTTGAATTATTTCTGACAGCCTCACAATGATCTGAGTGATGCAAAGACGCAAGGGGCTGCATGGCGACATCACCCCAAGATGGCCACCCCCATGGAGAAGGACTGACAAGCAGGAAACGGGAGAAGTCAAGCGGTGACTGGGGCCAGGGCCAGGAGGGGAGCCAGAGCAGCTCCCTCTGGCAGCCCGGAGGAGGAATCAGCAGGTCCTGTCTGAATGAAGCTCTATTTCCTTTTAGAGAAATTACCCACTGGGTCACTTTATTCTCCTTTCACCATCCTGTAACAAGGCAGCATCTACTTCCTGAAATATCAACATGAATTATTTCAATACTAAACTACAGGAAAAGTGGAACTGTTAGGAGCTTCAGAAGGTTGAAAACATTCCACATGATTGTCCAGAGGGTACAGGGATGTGAAAGTTAGGTGGGTTAGTTACGTTCGGAAATTTGTGATATGAACCCATTTAACTGATTTCAACTACATCACCGTCCGGTTTGAAGCCATCTCCAGATGTCACTTCCCTGCTTCACTCTTCAAGGTTATGGTTGAAGAAATATGGGCAGCAATCTCGGGTGTTATTTCCAAATGCCTTACCTTAATGGTTCTGGAACCCTCTGGACACAGTTCTCCAGCCCAGTGTTCCTGTTCTGGTCTAACCTACCTTGATGCACTTCTTTGATCAAGGGAAAATGACTACTTCAATGCCAACTCATGAGATGCTCTCTTAGATTAAGTTTCCGCACAGACCATCACCACCACAGGTTTATATTCAATTTGGAATAAGTTACAAAGAGGGCTCTGTTTGGGTGGAACGTTTGTGCAGTGGTTCGTGTTGCTGCCTCACAGCGCAAGGAACTCGGTTTCAATTCCAGCTACAGACTGAATAGGGTTTGCACATTCTCCTTATTTCAATGTGGGTTTCATCCCACAATCCAAAGATGTGCAGATTAGATGAATTAGCCAGGCTAAATTGCCTGATGTGTTCATGAGTAAAGGTTAAATGTAAAGTCGGAGGACAGGGGAATGGATCTGGGTGGGATACTCTTCGGAGGGTCGGTGTGGACTTGTTGGGCAGAATGGTGTGATTCCACTCTGTAGGTATTCTTTCAAGTGTGTACATAATATACAATGGATTGAATTATCAACGTCAGTTATGTTTATTAGTATGTGGAAGTGCATTGGCGTACATTAATCATCTTATACTACTTCGACAGTTCTATAATTTTCATTGCTATCATTTTGCTCCTAATATAATGGTAAAGCATCTTTTTTGTCGACCTTACCCATTAATGATTTAACTTCGCTCCCTTGAACATTCTGAGTTTAAAAAAAAATCACATCGCCATTTAGATTTTCCATAAAGCTTCCTACCGTTTTCATTTTTTGTAATAATCAGTATCTTTATTTAACTGTTTCGTTTTATCCTGCATGCTTGGGGTGCATATTGAGTCGAGATCTGGATATAGAATGATTTCTGGTGTTGACTCGTGTACTCAGTGTCTCTAAATTCTCGTTTTTTGGAATCGTCAAATGATTTTTCAGTATTTTTTCTTCAAATATCTGCATCCAGTCCTAATTCGTCAGATTATCTCACAGATTCTTGAGTTGTTGACACCAATCATCAGAATGTTACTCTTGTTCTCTTTGCTTTGTTGCATGTTTGTGCTAAATGTGAGTGTGCTGATGTCACTGGCTCAACAATAGTCTCGTTCCCTGACCATTCATCCACAAGCCCTGCTTCATTTCAGGAGATGAACTCTAGAATTCTTGTTGTAGTTGTGTTCGCCGAACTGGGAAATTGTGTTGCAATTGTTTCGTCCCCTGTCTAGGTGACATCCTCAGCGCTTGAAAGCGTCCTGTGAAGTGCTTCTGTGATGTTTCCTCGGGAATTTACAGTGGTTCGTCTCTGCTGCTTCCGGTTGTCAGGTCCAGCTGTCCGCTGAAGTGGCCGGTATATTGGGTCCAGGTCGATATGTTTGTTGATAGAATCTGTGGATGAGTGCCATGCCTCTAGGAATTCTCTAGCTGTTCTCTATTTGGCTTACCCTACAATAGTAGTGTTGTCCCAGTCGAATTCATGTTGCTTGTCATCTGCGTGTGTGGCTACCAAGGATAGCTGGTTGTCTTGTTTCGTGGCTATTTAGTGTTCATGGATACGGATCGTTAGCTGTCTTCCTGTTTGTCCTATGTAGTGTTTTGTGCAGTCCTTCCATGGGATTTTGTACACTTCATTGGTTTTGCTCATGCTGGGTATCGGGTCCTTCGTTCTGGTGAGTTGTTGTCTGAGAGTGGCTGTTGGTTTGTGTGCTGTTATGAGTCCTAGTGGTCGCCGTAGTCTGGCTGTCAGTTCGGAAATGCTCCTGATTTATGGTAGTGTGGCTAATTCTTTGTGTTGCGGCATGTCCTCATTCCGTTGTCTTTCCGTTAGGCATCTGTTGATGAAATTGCGCGATTATCCGTTTTTGGCGAATACATTGTATAGGTGTTCTTCTTCTTCTTTTTGCAGTTCTGGTGTGCTGCAGTGTGTTGTGGCCCTTTTGAATAGTGTCTTGATGCAACTTCGTTTGTGTGTGTAGGGGTGGTTGCTTTCATAATTCAGGACTTGGTCTGTGTGTGTGGCTTTCTTATATACCTTTGTGCTGAATTCTCTGTTCAGTGTTCTCTGTACCATCACGTCTCGGATTGGGAGTTGGTTGTCCTTTTCTTCCTCTCTCGTGAATCGGATTCCTGTGAGTGTGGCGTTGATGATCCGGTGTGTGTTCTCTATTTCTGTGTTTTTAATGATTACAAAGGTGTCATCCACATATCTGACCCAGAGTTTGGGTTGAACTTGCGGTAAAACTGTTTGTTCTAACCTTTGCATTACTGCTGCTACGAGTCCAGACATCGGTGAGCCGATGGGTGTTCCATTGATTTGTTCGTATATCTGGTTGTTGAATGTGAAGTGTGTTGTGAGGCACAGGTCCAGTAGTTTAAGTATGCCGTCTTTGTTGATAGGTTCAACATCCTGTTGTCTGTTCTGTATGTCGAGCAGGTTAAAACAATAACTGCAGATGCTGGAAACCAAATTCTGGATTAGTGGTGCTGGAAGAGATCAGCAGTTCAGGCAGCATCCAACGAGCAGCGAAATTGACGTTTCGGGCAAAAGCCCTTCATCAGGAATAAAGGCAGTGAGCCAGAAAAGTGGAGAGATAAGCAGGAGGAGGGTGGGGGTGGGGAGAGAGTAGCAAAGAGTACAATGGGTGAGTGGGGAGTAGATGAAGGTGATAGGTCAGGGAGGGTAGGGTGGAGTGGATAGGTGGAAAAGGAGCTAGGCAGGTCGGACATGTCCGGACAAGTCAAGGGGACAGTGCTGAACTGGAAGTTTGAAACTAGGATTTGGTGGGGGAAGGGGAAATGAGGAAGCCGTTGAAGTACACATTGATGCCCTGGGGTTGAAGTGTTCCAAGGCGGAAGATGAGGCGTTCTTCCTCCAGGCATCTTGTGGTGAGGGAACGGCAGTGAAGGAGGCCCAGGACCTCCATGTCCTCGGCAGAGTGGGAGGGGGAGTTGAAATGATGGGCCACGGGGCGGTTTGGTTGATTGGTGCGGGTGTCTCGGAGATGTTCCCTAAAGCGCTCTGCTAGGAGGTGTCCAGTCTCCCCAATGTAGAGGAGACCACATCGGGAGCAACGGATACAATAAATGATATTAGTGGATGTGCAAGTAAAACTTTTATGGATGTGGAAGGCTCCTTTAGGGCCTTGGATAGAGGTGAGGGAGGAGGTGTGGGCAAAGGTTTTACAGTTCCTGCGGTGGCAGGGGAAAGTGCCAGAATGTGAGGGTGGGTGGTAGGGGGGTGTGGACCTGACCAGGTAGTCACGGAGGGAACGGTCTTTGCAGAAGGCGGAAAGGGGTGGGGAGGGAAATATATCCCTCGTGGTGGGGTCTGTTTGGAGGTGGCGGAAATGTCGGCGAATGATTTGTTTTATGCAAAGGTTTGTTGGGTGGGAGCCTTCCACATTATGGTACAGAGAATACCGAACGGAGAATTCAGCACAAAGGTATACAGGAAAGCCACACACACAGACCAAGTCCTGAACTATGAAAGCAACCACCTAAACACACACAAATGAAGTTGTATCAAGACACTATTCAAACGGCCACAACACACTGCAACATACCAGAACTGCAAAAAGAGGAAGAAGAACACTGATACAACATATTCGCCAAAAACGGATAATCGCGCAATTTCATCAACAGATGCCGAAGGGAAAGACAATGGAACGAGGACATGCCGCAACCCAAAGGACTAGCCACACTACCATAAATCAGGAGCATTTCCGAACTGACAGCCAGACTGCTGCGACCACTAGGACTCATAACAGCACACAAACCAACAGTCACGCTCAGACAACAACTCACCAGAACGAAGGACGCGATACCCAGCATGAGCAAAACTAATGTAGTGCACAAAATCCCATGGAAGGACTGCACAAAACACTACATAGGACAAACAGGAAGACAGCTAACGATCCGCATCCATAAACACCAACGAGCCAAGAAACGACACGACCAGCGATCCTTAGTAGCCACACACGCAAATGACAAGCAACATGAATTCGACTGGGCAACACTACTATTATGAGGCAACGCAAACAGAGAACAGCCAGGGAATTCCTAGAGGCATGGCACTCATCCACAGATTCTATCAACAAACACATCGACCTGGACCCAATATATTGGCCACTGCAGCGGACAGCTGGACCTGACAACCGGAAGCGGCAGAGACAAGCCACTACAAATGCCGGAGGAAACATCACAGAAGCGCTTCACAGGAGGGTCCCACGCACTGAGGAGGTCACCTAGACAGGGGACGATCCATTTGTAACACAAATTCCCAGCTCGGCAAACACAACCACAACAACGAGCACCCGAGCTACAAATCTTCGCACAAACTTTGATCTAGAATTCTTCTCTGTCTCATTGGGCTATTACTAAAAAATGTGAGTGAAACGTAACTCAAAAGTATTTGAGAGCTGAAATCCCCAACTCCTCCTGCTCTATTGTTTTAACATTCGGAAATATCTTACATTTGCTTTTCTGTTTTCCTCAGAGCATTTGTTTGTCGACAGTAAACTACTAGCAGTGAAGCTGTCAACTTTTTTTAAAGTTCACAGCTGAACCCTTATCGCCTCACTGGTTGATTTGTTTCGTGTACCAGCGAGGGCCCTGTCAACCAGCGTCCAGGTGGGGGAGCTTCAGTTAAGGATAAAGGAGCTCATGTGGGATACACCGGGGTGGAAGTTGACATCATCAGAAGAGATGGAGATGGAGTAACAGGGCGAATGACGTGGAGTCCTCATAGGGAGCAGAATTTGAGGATGTGTATTCGAGATAACTGAGAGTTGGTGGATATGTAAAGGATATTGATGTAACATCAAGGAAGGGAAAAATCAGAAAAGGATCAGTTGGCCATGAGAGAAGGAAAGAAATTAGAATCAAATTAATGCTTTTCTTTCTGATTCTGGGAAAAGTAGGAAAAGCAACAATTGTATCACCAGTACATTGGGGAAAAAGCTGTAGATGGATCCCCAAAAAGAACTGGACCAAAGACTGTTCCACAAACCGCAGAAAACAGCCAGATACACCTGGGACCTGTGTTGGTAGTCAAAGCCACAGCTTTGAATGGGAGTGGTGAGACATGTTAAATAATAAAATTTATGAATGAGCTCAACCAAGTTACAAAGATACTTCATTTGGAGATAAAATGTTGGAAAAGGGTAGGAGAGATAGGGTTTATAATCACCTTGACAGGAATAAGTTGATTAGGGACAGTCAACATGGTTTTGTGAAGGGTAGATCGTGCCTCAAAAACCTTATTGAGTCCTTTCAGAAGGTGGCCAAACAGGCAGATGAGGTTAAAGTGGTAGATGTTGTGTATATGGGTTTCAGTAAAACTCTTGATAAGGTTCCCCATGGAAGGCTATTGCGCAAAATACAGAGGCATGGATTGAGAGTGATTTAGCGGTTTGGATCAGAAATTGTCGAGTTGAAAGAAGACATAAGGTAATGGTTGATGTGAAATGTTTGTCCTGGAGTTCAGTTAGTAGTAGAGTCCCCCAAGAATCTGTTTTGGGTCCACTGCTGTTTATCATCTTTATAATTGACCTGAATGAGGGCAAAAAGATGGGTAAGCAAATTTGCAGATTACACAGAGATCAGTGGAGTTGTGGATAGTGATGATGGATGCTGTAGGTTACAGAGGGACATAGATAAGGTGCTGTTGGGCTGAGAGGTGGCAAATGTAGTTTAATGCGGAAAAGTGTGAGGCGATTTATTTGGAAGGAGTAACAGGAATGCAGAGTACTGGGCGAATGGTACGATTCTTTGTAGTGTGGATGAGCAGAGAGATCCCGGTGTCCAGGTACATAGGACCATGAATGTTTCCACCCAGGTTGATAAGGTTGTTAAGAAGGCATATGGTGTTTCAGTTTTTATTGGTAGAGGGATTGAGTTCTGGAACCACGAGGTCATGCTGCAGCTGTACAAAACTCTGGTGCAACTGCACTTTGAGAATTTTGGACAGTTCTGGTCACCACATTATAGGAAGGATTTGGAAGTTTTGGAAAGAGTTCAGGGGAAATTTACGAGGATATTGTCTGATATGGAGTGAAGGTCTTACGAAGAAAGGCTGAATGATACAAGGCTCCTTTCATTGGAGAAAAGAAGGTTGAGAGGTAACTTAATTGAGACATATAAGATAATCCGAGGGTAAGATAGGTTGCCCAGTGAGAGCAGCGGATTGTGGTGTCTAGCACAAAGGGGAATACCTTTAAGTTGAGGGGTGTTAGATGTAGGAAAGATTTCCAAGGCAGATTCTTAACTCAGAAAGTTGTAGGGGCATGGAAGGCACTGCCTGCAACAGTCCTCGACTCGCCAACTCAAAGGGCATTTAAATAATCATTGGATGTACATATGGATGAGAATGGAATAGTGTAGGTTAGATGGGCTTCAGATTGTTTACACAGGCCGGCGGTACGCCGAGGGCCGAAGGGCCTGTACTGCACTGTAACGTTCCATGTTCCATGCTCAGCCTGGCCAAAGTGGATGGTGGTGGATGGGGTGACTGTTCAGGTCTCTGTTTGCGGAAGAAACAGAGAGACTTCACACCATCCTGATGGGAGATGGATGTGAAGACAGGAAGGACTTGGGGAGGGGCATTGGGAATGCGATATTTGGAAGGAGGTTAAGGTGAGGGTGATAGGCCGGAGAGGGGGCGGGGGTGGAGAGGTCGGGAAGAAGATTGCAGGTCAAGAAGGCAGTGCTGAGTCTGAGGGTTGGGACTGAGATAAGGTGGGGGGAGGGGAAATGCGGAAGCTCGAGAAATCTGCATTCATCTCTTGTTGTTGGAGGGTTCCGAGGCGGAAGATGAGGCGCTTTTCCTCCAGGCGTCGTGTTGCCACGGTCTGGCGATGGAGAAGGCCAAGGACCTGCATGTCTTTGGCGGAGTGGGAGAGGGAGTTAAAGTGTTCAGCCACGGGGCGGTTGGGTTGATTGGTGCGGGTGTCCCAGAGGTGTTCTCTGAACCAATCTGCAATAGGTGGCCTGGCTCCCCAATGTAGAGGAAGCCTACATAGAGGGGGGAGGTATGGGCGAAAGTTTTGTATTTCTTCCAAATTCCTTCACCTCCGTTGCATCTGCTCCCAGGAGGACCAATTCCAATACCAAACATCCCAGATGGCCTCCTTCATCAAAGACCGCAATTTCCCCTCAGACGTGGTTGATGATGCTCTCCACCACATCTGCTCCACTTCACCCTCCTCCGCCCTTGAACCCCGCCTCACCAATCGCAACCAGGACAGAACTCCACTGGTCCTCACCTACCACCCCACCAACCTCCAGATACATCGTATCATCCTTCGTCATTTCTGCCACCTCCAAACGGACCTCACCACCAAGGATATATTTCCCTCCCCACCCCTGTCAGCGTTCCAGAAAGACCACTCCCTCTGTCACTCCCCCGTCAGGTCCGCACCTCCCACCAACCCAACCTCCACTCCTGGCACCTTCCCCTGCAACCACAAGAAATGCAAAACCTGCGCCCACACCTCCCGTCCTCACTTCCCTCCAAGGCCCCAAGGGATCCTTCCATATCCGTCACAAATCCACCTGCACCTCCATGCACATCATTTACTGCATCCGATGCACCTGATGTGGCCTCCTCTATATTGGGGAGACAGGCCGCCTACTTGCGGAACGTTTCAGAGAACACCTCTGGGACACCCGCACCAATCAACCCAACCACCCTTTGGCCAAACAATTTAATTCCCTCTCCCACTCCGCCAAGGACATGCAGGTCGTTGGACTCCTCCATCGCCAGACCATGGCATTACGACGCCTGGAGGAAGAGCGAATAATCTTCCACCTAGGAACCCTCCAACCACAAGGGATGAATGCAGATTTCTCCAGCTTACTCATTTCCCCTCCCCCCACCTTATCTGAGTCCCAACCCTCAGACACAGCACTGCCTTCTTGACCTACAATCTTCTTCCTGACCTCTCCGCCCCCACCCCCTCTCCGGCCTATTACCCTCACCTTAACCTTCTTCCACCTATCACATTCCCGACGCCCCTCCCCCAAGACCCTCCTCCCTACCTTTTATCTTATCCTGCTTGGCACACCTTCCTCATTCCTGAAGAAGGACTTATGCCCGGAACGTCGATTCTCCAGCTCCTTGGATGCTGCCTGACCTGCTGCGCAATGTTTACAGCTGGAAAGTGAGGGTTTGAAGTCCTGGCAGCGAGCCTATTCCCATAGTACAGGTGATGGGAAAGCATCTCAGACAGAGTGTCCTCAGCCTGCTCCTGACCCAGGTCTCATTCCCCACATCCTTCCGATCAGTGCTTTCCATCTCATACCCTTAATCTAACAGTTATCAATCTCTGTCAGTTAAAATCTAGTTACAGATTCAGTGCTGGTTACAGAACACACACTTGCTGCAATGACAATTTGTTGGAACAGGCATTATGTTTTATTCCTCTGAAACACTAACACTGACCAATCTTGGATCACGAGCGGTATATTTACATCAGAGATACAAGGATTGAGCAAATATCAGGATTATAGGAAGTCTTTCCTGCTTTTAGCAGCAGAGGTTTTATGATCTGCTGTATGGACTATCCATGCCCTGATAGTGCTGTCTGAAAAAGCTTCACCGCTCAGAAACCTCTCAAGGAAAACTCAGCCAGCGCTGCTCTCTCTCAGTGCCTCGTCATGACTACAATGTGATGGAACTGAGCATTCGGCAATTTGCTGAATTCCCTTGCAGATATGGTCACTCCTTCCCATCCAAACACACACTTCCACACTCACACATACACAGACGCACACACGCACACACCCACACCAAAAGATGCACACACGGACACATACCCCCAGCCACATACACCCATACACACACCCACAGACACACGCACCCATACCAAAAGACACACACGCACCCACACCCCCAACACACACACAGCCACAGACACACAGAAACACACATGCACAGATGCACACACCCACAGACACACACACACAGACATTTTTGCGCACCTGCACACACAGATATACACACACAGACAAACAGACACAGACACGTGCGCACACATATACACATGCACACACAGATCCGTGTGTGCACATGCACCCATAGACAGACACAGACGCACATATGCACGCACAGGCATACGCACTCGCACGCACACACAGACGCACATGTGCACACAGACATACACACACAGCCGACACACACACATTTTCAAGCACACATACACACAAGCACGCAGACACACACACGCAGACACACATATGCACACACAGAGACACCCATATGCATGCACATGCACACAGATGCACACACTCACGCAGATGCAGATGCACATGTGCGTGTGTGAACACACACATATAGACACTCGAAATCCAAGTGAAATTATTTTCCATGTATTTACACACCAAATTATTTATAAATTTGCCTGAACGTTTTTAGCAATCAAATTCTTGGCTGTGTGTCAAATGTTATATGCAGACGTATTTCATCAATTAATTAAGGGGACCTGGCCTCAATGGCTGGACCAGAGTTTATTGCCCTTGATAATGTGGTGGGAGTTGATTTCCTCTGCCCCTGCAGCCCTGACAGTGTAGGAGCAATCAGTCGGTGGTGTGAAAGGGGAGGGGGAGGGGGAGAGGGATTGTCCACGATTTTGAATGAGGGACACCGAAGGAATCAACCTAGTTCCAGACGGCTGCTTTAGACTCAAAGAGATGTTCAGCACAGAATCAGACCCATCGGTCCAACTGATGAGTTCCGAACAGATATCACAACCCAATCTAGTCCCACCTGCCAGCACCTGGCCCATATCCCTCTCAACACTTCCTATTCATACACCCATCCAGATGCCTATCAGATGTTTTAATTGTATCAGCCTCCACCACTTCCTCTGGCAGCTCATTCCACACACGTACCACTCTCTGAGTGGAAACGTTGCCTCTTTTATATCTCTTTCCTCTCGCACTAAAAATATGCCCTCTAATTCAGGACTCCCCTAAGCCTGGGAATAGCCTTTTCATTGTGATGGGGGAGTCCAGAATTAGAGTGCATAGGTTTAGCTATTCTCTCTCTCACAGAGAGAGAGAGAGAGAGAGAGAGAGAGAGAGAGAGAAAAAACTGGTGTGAGTTTAACCTGAGGATCATCTCACCTCTCAACATCTCACACCAGCCGTCCAACCCAACTGCGCTGATGGACCTCTGCAGCAGTGTGGCTGGACGGCTGGTTTGTGACATAAAGTGGATACCAACAGCGCAGGTTCACCTCCCACACTGGCTGAGATCACCATGAAAATCCCACTTTCTCAACTACACCCCTCCCCTGGAGCACAGTGATCCACAGATTAAAATAATATCCTGTCATGTCTCATTGATGAGAAAGCAGCTCTATGGTCCACTAGGACTATGGGCATTTTACTGACGAAAAAAAAATCCAAGTCAGGATGTTGAGTGGTTTGGAAGGGAATATACAGGTGGTGGTGTTCCCAATCACTACTGCCCTTGTCTTTAGGATAGCCGTGATCTTGGATTTGGAAGATGCTTTCTAAGGTGCACTGGTGAATATCTGCAGAATGTGTTGTCAACGAGACACAATGCTGCTGATGAACACCAGCATGTTTATAGATGTGGTGCCAAAAAAATTGATTATCTAGTGTTAAAAAAACAAAGTGCTGGAGAAACTCAGTAGGCATGATATAACTGTGAAGAGAGAAAGAGAATGAATGTCTCTGGTGGAATTAATAACTTCTCTCTAGAAATGTTCTGCGGAAGAGTTATATTGATTTCAAAAGTTTAACGCTTTATTTCTCTCCACAGATGCTGCCAGGTTTGCTGAAATTCTCCAGCAGTTTATGTTTCCAGGTTAGATTTCAAGTGTTCGAAGCATAGTGGTTTTATATGACTGCTTGCTCATGCTGGTATCCCATTTGGTGAGGGTTGTTGGGTATACACGTGTCCAGACAAGTGGGGAGTAGTCCATCACTTTCCTGATGAGTGCCATGTAGATAGTGAAGAGACTTGCAGTGTCACACAATGCTTTCGCCACTGCAGTGTTCTTACCCTCTGACCTGTGTGTGTAGTAACAGTATTAATATTGTAAGTCCAGTTCATTTTCAGCTCAATAGTAACTCCCAGGTTGTTAATCGTAGGGGATTCAGTGTCAGCAAAGCCACTGAATGTAAAGAGGCATTAGTTAGATGATCTCTTATTGGAGATGGTAATTGCTTGGCATTTGTGGGGCACAAACATTAATTGCCACTTGTCAGTACAGAGCTGGAATTTGACAGGATCATGCTGCATTGTAACATGGAGTATCTGGGTAGTTATGAATGCTGCCAAACATTGTGCGTTTATCAGTGAACATTGTGACTTATGACACTATGATTGAAAGAAGGTCAGTCACTAAAGGTAGTTAGGCCTAGGTCACAATATTCATGAACTTATGCAGGCAGGCTTTGGAGCTTAGATGGCTGACCACTAACCCGAATCAATTTCTGTGGGTTTGGAGTCACTTGTAATCAAATCAGATCATGTCAGCGGTTTACTTTCCCTGAAGTGCATTAGAGTACCTGGTAGGTTTTTACAACAACTGGCAACAATTCACGCTCAACATGAGAGTCATAAGTCCACATATTTAATGGAATCGTTCTGTCATCTGTCATTGATCAGATTTGACCGAGGTCATCATACTTCTGAAGTGTCTGAACATCACGCAACTCAATGGCTGGCTTCCTGACTGAATTAGAAACCAACTATGTTGCATATTTCTGTTGTAAATACAAAGTAATGTTGGGTGCAATGTTAATTTGCTTCTCTTTGGTTTCTGGCAAATGCGAATACAGATGGAGGAAGTGGGGTCTCTCAGCTGCATTAACCTGTGTTTCCTATGAATAATGGTGAGACAGTCCAGTTTGCTTCGATTGAGATGGGTGAGTGTACTTACTCAGTGGGAAGTTTGAAGAAAGTATGGATGAGCAGAGGGAATTGTTTTCCCATGGAGAGGCAGATGTTAAGTAGAAAGGCAGAAAAATAATTGACACGTGTGTGATATGCTTGTGTCTGTGCACACACGTGTAATATGTGCATGTGTAAAATACCTGATATAATCTACCACATTGTGATAGTTTTGTTAAGAACTTTTTTCGATCACTTACCTTCAAAGGACTTTGGAATGTGCTCATATGAAATGTTGGAATTGAAAACCAGAAATTAGGGAGTACATGTTTCCACGCATCAGTTAGGATGGGAACAACACTGGGGAGAAATAATGTGAAAAACAAAACAACAATCTCAGTGTCAGTCTCTATTGAGTAGATTTGTGGATGATGCGAAAAGGTATTGTAGGTTTAGTGAGCTTAAATAGGACAAACCCCAAGGTCTGGAGGAATTGTAACCAAAGAGACTAGGGAGAACTCTGTCCCACACTTTTAATTCCTCTCTGCTCACTGGGGAAATGCCAGAGGACTGGAGGGCAGCTGATGTTTCTCCACTTGTGATTGTCACATTGGTGCCTGGGAAACTATTGGAGGAAGTGCCGAAGGAGAGAATGAATTTTCAGAGGCAAGACTTGACCATGTATAATCAGCACAGCTCTGTCAGAGGGGAGGGGGGAATTCCTCACAAATCCGGTGGAGGTTTAAGAGGAGGTGATCAAGTCTGTAGATGAGGGTAGGGAATTGATCTGGTTTGTATGGATTTACCAAAGCCTTTAACAAGGCCCCACATGGCAGATTGACAATTAAAATAAAAACACATGTCTTCCAGAGTAAATTGGCTGGTTGACTCCAAGACTGCTGCAGTTAGAGGAGGCAGGTCGTGTTGGTAGAAGGCTGTGTAAGTGGAAACTGGCGTCCAGTGGTGGACCACAGGAATTAGTGCTGGGTCACTTATTGGTTATAATAATCATAAATGATATTGATGTGTACGTGTGTGCATGTATATTGGGGGGAGGGAGCAGGAAAGATGGTTGGCGATGATAAGTAAATTTGCAGATGATACAAATATTCCCTGTGTGTTTGGCAGTGAGGAAAATCGTCTTAGGTTGTGGGCAGAAATAGTCAGATTGATCGGATAGGTGAGAAGGACAGAATAGTGGCAGATGGAATTTAACCCGAATAAATTGAACTCATGACTTCGGCAGAAGTTACAAGACAAGGCAGTACGCAATGAATGGTAGCACACTGGGAACATCAAAGGACCTAATCAATCTTGAGGTGCTTCTCAAAAAAAATCCCTGAAGGTAGCAAGATGGGTTAATAGAGGCGTTAAGAAGGCACTTCGCGGAGGCATTTATTATAAGAGCGTAAGGTCCTGTTGGAGCAGTACAGGATTTTCGTTTGGCCGCAGTTGGAGTATTCTGTGTGCTTCTGGTCACTGTACCATAGGGAGGATGAGATCGCATTGCAGGGAGTGCAAAGATGATTCAGGAGAATGTTGTTTAGGCTGCAGCAATTTAGCTGTCAAAGGGGAGGCTGGATAAGCTGGGGTTGCAGTAGTTAGAACAGATATCAGCGAATATAAGGCTGTGAGGGGTGTGGACAAGGTGAACAGAAAACAGGCGTTTCCCCTTAACCGAGGGGCCAATAACATGGTTGCATGCTTTTGAGTTGAAAGGCAGGATGTTTAGGGAAGGACATGAGGAAAACTCTTTTCACCAAGAGGATGGTCGGGGCCTGCAATGCACTGACTGGGAGGGTAGTTCAGGCGAGAAACCCCATCACCTTAAAAAAGAACTTGCGCAAGTACTTGAAATGTCATAACATTCAAGGCCATGGCCCAGTGCTGGGAAGTGGGACTGATGGAGATTTAGTGTAGTTTTAGCATGATGGGCCAAAGGGCCCCTTCTGTTCTATGGGATTCTATCATTCAGTAATTCTGAAATGAAGGTGCAGAATCACTTTCTAGTTTGTTCCATTTTTTTGAGGAAACATTTCCTAGTGTAGGATCCAGCTGTTGTTGTGGTCAGGATCAATTCAGGTTCTGTATAACAGTGCTCATTCCCAGATAGAATTTCCGAAATGTGCTGTAAAACTGAATTAAGAAGGAACGCAGTGGGATGACAGTGTGGAGTAGAACAGCTCTCAAGGAGCTCAACAATATGATGGATTAATTAATTTAACAACATCAGCAAAATGAAGGGCTTCACCGAAAAGAATATCAGAAGATATTTGGTTATTGATGAGACTGGTAGTGAGAGAGATAATATTTCAAGTATTGCTGTTTCAAGAAAAGTTGCAAGTAACATTTGTCCCCGAATAGGATCAGATTGATCCAGTCTTTGAGGGAATCAAATGCAGATTAAATTTCAATGATATCATACCATTAAAATAAGTCTGTTGTCCTAATCTGTTTGTTTGAAATTATACTTAAGAAAAGACGTAATCACAGATTCCCAGTGGAGATACTACACAATATAAAATAAAGTCTCTGGAACTGGGTCAGCTCCAACTCCGAAAGAAATCTCCAATTCTGACAGATTGACAGCAGCAGGAAAAGACAGGTTGTTTCGCAAACAACACAATGCATCCGACAAGGGAAATGGTCGCTAAAGTATATTACACCATCCTTGCTATTGTTGGTGTTCCTGGTAAGTCTTGTTACAATTTAGCTTGTATAATCCCTGCATTATATCAGATTCCTTTCCGCTCTCTGACTGATAATTATTTTATTACCATTTAGAAAAGCAAATCCCGATGCCAAACAATAGTGTTCTCACTGAGTTTAAAGCAAATAGTTTGCAAATCGAAAACTCCTCAGTAACGTGTAGCATTGTCTGTTTCTCTTTACTGTGTAGAATGGGTTTACAATGAGGCCACACTGATGGAGTTCGGCTGAGCACTGGCCATGGTTGGTCCAGAAAGTGTTTAGCAAGACCACTCTCTCTCTGTGGGATTTCAGTGCCTGCTATTGGTCAGATGGGTTTCGTAACAACCCGCCTGTCAGTGATACCTGGTGTTTCCCATTCCTTGATGTGAAGTGATTGTGTTGGTGGGCCTTGCTCGGGCAGCTCGCTCCAAATGGGAGCCTAGATCCAACAGGTGGGCAATGGAGGGTTGAGCAGGTCATTATGGAGTGATAGGCAAAGGGCAGATGACCTTGATGATCTTGTATGCTTCCCTTAATCAGTGGATGTTGGGGGAAATAATTTTGTGAGGGCAGATAATCAAGTTAATATGACTTCCAAATGTGTGATAGAAATGCACGTAGTTAACATCTCTAAACTAACTCTGTGTGTAAGTCCTCAACTGAGAAAGGAAAATCTGTATCTGGGATTCAGACACACTCGACATTACCCAATGATTGATTCAAATGCTGTGTACTGTTTCTCCAGATCTCCAGGAATCACTCTGAATGAAGCTATTACTGATTGTGGAATTGTACTGAATGGGGAATAACCTGTTATTATTGTTGCCTCATGGTGCTGGGAGAATGTGTCATTGTAGAATTGTACACAGTGTGTGAAACTGGTCAGATATGAACTTCTGACCCAGTGTTGTTGCTTTTCTCAGGTATCTGTAATTGCAGCATTGCTGTAAGTGTGTAACATGAACGGGGGGATATCCATGACCTCAATTGTAAATATTGTTGGGAATATCTTTCAGTGGAGAGCTGTATTAAATGTATTTCAATAACCTGAAGGTAACATCCGATTCCCGTGGCAATGTGATGCAGTGAGCTGCTTTCTGTAAAATTCTAAGTGGGTCTAGGTTCTTAGCCAAAGGAGAACAGTGGGCCCAGCCTCCAAATGTTACTGGGAACAGCTGTCAAAATACAATTACACTGAGTATGAGTTACCAACAAGAGGGAAACAATTCAGCCCAGTGATCTTGCAAAAGAAGGAGAATCTCTGATGATAGAATTTAACTCATGAGGAACTGAATGAAAGGGAAGATTTGAATGCAGTTGTAACTAGGACCATAATTTGACTGAAACCTTGTGATGCTTCTTTTACATGACCTATTTTATTTCTAATCTGTTCACTGATGGAGCCGTCAATGAAGATTGGAAACACAATGGAGTATAAGTGGAAAAAATCTTTGGTTGAATATGTTTGATACTCATTTTGCAAAGTGAAGGGTTTTATTGGGGTTAAATAGGTATGACAGAATAACAGAACAATGACGTGAATTCAATCAATTGTTTCATAGACATATAATGTTTCCTTAAATAGTATTTTTGGGATTGGTTAATCTTCCAGCAATGTTAGGTAGGCTGTGGGACATGACTACTCTCATTCATTATCTCGACGTTAAGAAGGGCTAATTGCCAGTATTCCACCTCTGAATCGGATCAGATCAATCATTTGTGAAACTATGATCTTTCATCTATGCACAGTTAATGTTACATTGATCACTGCTTTATGATACATGCTCTCCTTGGGAGGAAGAGGATTTGATGAGGGCCGTGCTACAATCAGTTTTAAGGCAGTCTAGACAATTAAAATTGATTCATCAAATAACTGCCTAGTACCTGCAATATTATGACTTTGGTGAATAATTGTATTGAAAAGCATTACAGAGAATAAACAGTACAGAATACAGAACGTGATACATTAAATACGGAAACTGTGAATGAGACTTTGACCTAATTCGATTTTACCCACCATCTGTACACATTATGTCACTAACAGAGCTTACAAAGCCATTTTCAGAACTGTGAGCTTTTGTATGATTATGACAACCAGTCGGACTCTGCCAGGTGTCCAATCTCAATCATACATTGCACAGTTTTGTTCCCTCGCATTTTACATTCCAAAACAGCCACGTTCATCCAACATGTGATAAACTCAGGATAGTCTTGCATTTACAGAAACAGTTATTACTTGTTCCTCAATTATATTTGCCTACTTTTATACTTATGCTTTATTGACTGAAAAGAAACATTTGGCTCTTTTATTATGGACACATATTCAAAACAGCGAGCCTTCAAAGAACTGAACTCAATGAGATTAAGCTTGTTTCGGTATCCATCCTGAATTCAGGACTGGATGGTTATGAAGCTCAAACATCTCAGCCATGGGACATCTCTGTAGGAATTCTTCAGGACCGTGTCCCAGACCCTAGAATAAAAAATGCCTAATTTCTGCCCTTCCCTCCATCATCATTTCTGAGGTAAAGAGGTTTGCACATGGTCGTGCAATATGCAGCTCCATTTACAACTCCTTAGATAATGCAGAGATCTGTGTCCATATAAAGTGTGATAATATCGATCTTGGGCTGACAATTGGAAAGGAACATTCACGTCCCACAAGCACCAAGTAACGACTGTCTCAAAAAGTGAGAATCTATCAATCTCCCATTGGCTTACTATGACGTTACCATCACCGTGTGCATGACCTGGGCCACCCATTGACAAGAGAATGAACTGGTCTGGCCATCAAAGTGCTGAATGTCAGACACCCTGATTGCTGTGGAACTTCCGCTGACTGCCTCCCTCTCCAATCCATGTCCTCCATCCAGAAAGCCGATCTTAGGGAAGGGATGGAATGCCCTCCTCGTATCTGGCTGAGTGCAACATTCACAGAGCTCCTCATTGTGCAGTACAAACAACCAATCACCACATTCAGTCCTCACACTCTTCACCAATGCATGACCAGAAATGGATACCACATACAAGATGCAAACTAGGAATACCTCAACTCTCTTTCAAAAGCACCACATAAACACACGGCCCATTATCAAGGGCTGCAGGTGAACAGAAACACTGTCACATGCAAGTTCCCTCTTAAAACAGATTTCATTCCAATTTGGAAATACAGTACATGTTTGTATCATCACTGTCGCTGTGTAACATTTCTGCAATTTCTCTCCCAAAACACTGGAATTTCCTGCACTCCAGGCATTACAGATATTCAAAAAGGCAGATCTCCAACAGCATAAAAATGGTGATTAGAACCTGGCAATCAACAGTGGACTGGCTAAAGCTTACATTTCATGAGCACATTTAAAAATGATTGTGATAACCATCTCTTCAAGAAGGCATCTCTGAACCCAAAAGGGGTTTGTGTTCCTGTACAGCACAGAACAGGAGAAATATACTAAATGGAAGATTAGATGATTGGTGCTGAGGTCTTGCTGAATTCAGGGCATCCGTTATCCCAGAGGACAGTCCATGGCATGTCTTAATTGGCTGATTTCAATGACTTTCCAAAATCTCAAAGCCAAGAGACAGACCCTTTTGCATGAGTTATCTGTGCTGGGACCTGGTCTATGTGTTGGTGTTCCCTACTCCAGAACACTGTGATGAATCAAGTGAAGGATCTCTTATCTTCAAATGTGGTTCAGTTTTGGACGTTGCATATTAATGACAATCAACTCAGAGTTGGAATATTCATTCAATGGGATGCTGTAGAAAGAGGAGGAGTTGTCTATACTGGTGAGTTAGCTGTGTGTCGGGGAGCTCCATTTTCTGTTATTCATTTAATGGATGTCAGAGTCCCCAGGTTCACATGCTTTTGGAGTCACTTGTCAGCCAGGCCATGGTGAGATGTAAGATTATCTTCTCAAAGAGACGTTTGTAAAGAAGATGTTTGTTTCTCATGGCAGTTGACAACAGTTTAATGGTTACCATTAGACTGTTAAGTCCAGATTTTTATTGAATGCAGATTTCATTGTCTGCCATAGCAGACATGGAGCCGAGGAGCAGGAGAATCGACGTTTAAGGCAAGATCCCTTCATCAGGAATGAGGCCTCAAGCCTCTCAACTCTGATCTCCAGCATCTGCAGTCCTCACTTTCTCATATTAGACACTGAACCCAGCTCCCAGAACATGACCCAAGTCTCTGAATTAATAATGTCATATGATAAGTCCACTTGGCCATCACCTCCCGTAATGCTTGGCATTGGATTGAATGCTCAGAAGCAGCCTCTGATACCAAGCAATAGTACAATGAATGGCTCTGCCAGAACAAGCTGGGGTAGAATTCTGCTGACCTCCATGGAGAGTGCTGCTTTAACCATGGGGATTACTCACCCCAGGTTTTGCTCTGAACCTGGGAGAAGGATCTCTGTTCACAAGGAGAGCTGCCGGAGCCTGGACGTCAGGCAGGAAGCTTTGCTTCACCTCATGATTTCCAAACTGGAAATTTGCAATGACCAAAGCTGCATCAATTCAGATTTTACTTGAGTGGGGGCTGTGGTGGACAATCCTTAACATTGTGGGGGGAGTCCATACCAAATATTACCATTCTTCTGATTGTAGGGGGTATCCAACCTGGGACATGGTGGATGGATTCCCTGCTGAAATCTTCCATGTTTCAGATTGCCATTATGTTCAATCCTTTAGAAGTGTGTGTGTGTGTGTGTGTGGGGGGGGGGGGGGGCGGCGAGGGGGTGAGGGGGGTAGGTAGGGGAGTGGTACTGGGAAAGTTAGCAGTTCAATACCCTATCATTTCTTCATTCGCATTGTAGAGTGCATCCATTCCTGAACACTGGAAGTATTCGCTGCCCTGTACCACAGTTGTGCAGTGTGGATGTGCAGTACTGGAAGCAGTCTGAGTTGTGGAGACTCCACAACCGAGTGCACGAATTTTGTAATCGATGTCTCTGTTTGATGTCTCCCATTCTTCATTGATCCCGGGTGGTTTTGTTTGGATGTTGTGATCTTATGAACAACACCAGCCAGTCAGAGTAAGCTGAAAAGCAGAAGAAATGAATTATTGACTGCTCCAAAAATATTGAGTACATAATCATGTTTCTTAAAGTCCTGTGAACCTCATGTGATTACCTACATTTTAATAAAGTGAAAATAATTCATTTGACAGTGACAACTGTAATGGTTCAGGCAATATGACATACGTTTTTGTGTTAAAACCATCCGGCGCAGAGAATATTTGATCAGTAACTTCATGTCTTTTCTTTTTCTTTCTTTGTCTTTAAGTTAATCTAGCAGCGATTGCATTCTTAGCTGGGGACAAGAGTAGTCTTTCAACATGCATCACTCGCTATCTGATCGCGATGGCCATGTCTGATCTACTGTTTATTATTTTTGAGGTCATACTTAGTCGCTTTGCTGACTATTATTATCCACGGTGTTTCCTGGACCTGACTCCTGTTTGTAGTGTAAACTCGGTCCTGACTGACTTCACAGTTGATTGTTCTGTCTGGTTCACTGTCGCTTTTTCTTTTGATCGATTTGTCGCCATTTGTTTTCATCAGATGAAATCTCACTATTGCACAGAGAAAACTGCGAAGAGAGTTCTGGCAACAATTTGTATTTTCTTTTCTGTAAAGAACATTCCCAACTATTTTCGACTTGTACCTGGAAGGATCATCAATAATGTTGCATGGTATTGTTATACCAGTTCCAATTACTTTAATGATCATTTGTGGTTGAGTTTTAAATATATTGAATCATTTATAACACCACTTCTTCCATTCATTTTGATTCTCTTTCTCAATGTTCTGACGGTCAGACACATCTTCGAGTCCAACAAGGCGCGTAAGGGACTGAGGGGTCAGAAAAAAACAGAGAATGACCCAGAGATAGAGAGCAGAAAGAACTCTGTGATTTTACTGTTTGCTATATCTGCCAGCTTCATACTGCTCTGGTTGGTGTATATTATATATTTATATAATATCAGTTATTACGTGAATGATTTTCACATCTTTGAAGAAGTTGCATATATGCTGCGGAATCTCAGTTGCTGCACCAATGCAGTGATTTATGTGGTGACACAGAAAAACTTCAGAGACCAGTTAAAGTATGCAGTGAAATATCCAGTTATAAAAATAATCCAATTGGTGAATAAATCCAAGTAACTGAGAGTCAATATGAGATGCAGCAGATAATGGAATGAGGAGTTCACGCGAGGAATGGCCCAAAAGGAGAAGGAGGAGCAGCAACATGACAACACTCCCTTTCAAATAGGCAAGGACTGATAAAAATGTAATCAAAAGAGGAATTAAGCGTGCAAAATAAAGACTCATTCCCAGCAGTCAGTTCACAGCAATTAACCCAGATACATTTTTAAAAAGACCTGGAGGAAAGGACCATTGTTCACTGCAGGGTGAACAGCAATGTCAGGCTCCTGTTCATTCTTCCTCATGGAATTCTCTGATCCACACATCTCAACAAAAGTAAATAAAAGATAAGTTTCAACTCCAACTTTTGATTACAAATGTATTTTCAGCAAAACCTTGTTGAGTTCCACTCAGCTCCCCCCACTCCCCCCCATCCTGATGCTGATATCACACTTTGTTCTAATTTTTCCACCAATCAGCTGAAGTGTTGATGGGGAATCCAACGCCCAATCAGAGGGCTCGGGGGTCGGATGGATCTGAAGCTCGGGAATAGGATGTGGCAGATGAGCCAATATCCTCCGTGCTTCTTTGAAAAGGTTTTGTGCCTTTCACTGACTCCACTCAGCTCAGTGGGAACTGACTCTGGGTGAAGCCTGTTGGCTTGTGGCTTCATAATGGAGCCAGGCATCAGTTCAATCTGCATCATCACCAATGTGATTTTCCATATGTAACACAGTTCCTAAACCCAGCCCTCTGCCTCACAGCTCATCATCGGGTAACAGCCACTGTTACCTCTGGCCCTTGTATTCCCGCGCCATATCAGTCCAACATATCAGATTGTAAACTCAATACATTTACTTTGTCCAAATTTCTTCCAACGTCCTGCTTTGCTTTTTCAACAAATTCCATTTCGTGACCATCCACTGACCACATTGACCTACACAGGCATGTTGTCCTCCAAATTCTCAGGTTGACATTCTCACTCGTCTGTACAAAATATTTCAAAGCCACCCATTGATTTATTTGTTTTCTTGGTCGGGTGTAAATCATGTATTGTAAAATCTGTATGAAAGTGTTAATGTTCTGTTGTTGTGTAATATTACTAGCTGGTGTGATAGTCAAAGAAATGACGGATTTCGTAGAATTAAGCCATTGAGTCAAAGAGACGTACAGCACGGAAATAGACCCTTTGATCCAACCCGTCCATGCCGACCAGTTATCCTAACATAATCTAGTCCCATTTGCCAGCACTTGGCTCATATCCCTCTAAACCCTTCTTCTTCATACACGAGCACATCTAGAAGCGTTTTAAATGATGGAACTGTTTCAGCCTCCATCACGTCCTCTGGCAGCTCATTCCATACACACACCATCCTCTGCATGAAAAAGTTGCCCCTGTATTCCCTTTTACATTTTTCCCCTCTCATCCTAAACCTTTGCCCTCTAGTTATGATCTCCCCCACCCGAGAGAAAGTGCCTTATATATTCATCCTATCTATGCCCCTCATGAATTTATAAACATCTATAACGTCACCCCTCAACCTCGTACACTCCAGGGAAAACTTCCCCTTTATTCAGTCCGTCCGTGCAGCTCAAATGCCCCAACCATGGCAACATCTTTGAAAATCTTTTCTGAATCCTTTCAAGTTACAGAACATCCTTCCGATAGGAAGGGGACGAGAATTGCAGACAATATTCCAAAAGTGGGCTAACCAAAAGCCTGTACAGCCGCAACATGACCTCCCTACTCCTACACTCAATATTCTGATTCATAAAAGAAGGCATTCCAAATGTCCTCTTGACTATCCTATCTACCTGTGACTCCATGTTCAAGGAACTTTGAACCTGCACTCCAAGGTCTCTTTGTTCCGCCACACTCCCGAGGACCTTTCCATTAAGTGGAGAGGTCTTTCTCTGATGTGCCTTTCCATAATGCAGCACTTCACATTTATTGAAATTAATCTCCACTCCTCAGCCCATTGGGCCATCTGATTCACATCCAGTTGTGCTTCTTTGCTGTCCACTATATCTCTAATTTTGGCGTCGTCTGCAAGCATACTAACTACAGCTCCAAAGAACAGTCTCATTCCTGATGGAGGGCTTTTGCCTGAAACATAGATTCTCCAGCTCCTTGGATGCTGCCTGACCTGCTGTGCTTTTCCATCACCACACTCTTGACTCCAGTGTTCACATCTAAATCATTCAACGACAAAGAGAAATGGCAGGGAAGAATACCAGAAACAACACTAACTCAATCAGTGTGAATAATCCTGCATGACTGAGTTGTGTTCGCTTCTGGACTCCCTCTCTCAGTCCTTCTGATTACCCAGCTCCTTCTCTGAATTAAAATACTCCTTAAAATTTACCTCCTGGAACAAGTTATTGCCAAATGAGTTAATATCACCTTCAGTGGATCTACACCAACTTTATATAAGTTGATATAATAAATGTCTTTTTAAGTACGTTTTCAGAGGCATAGAATTGTATGGCATGGAAACAGGCCCTTCGATCCAACTCATACACCCCAGCCAGACATCCTGATGTAATATGATGCCATTTGCCAGCCTTAGGCGTATATCACTCGAAACCGTATTTTATTCAGATACCCATCCAGATGCCTTTTAAATGCTGTAATTGTACCAGCATCTACCAATTCCTCTGGCAGTTCATTCCATACACGTAAAACACTCCATGTGAGGAAGTTGCCCCTCAGGTTCATTTTACGCCTTTCCTCTCTCACCTTAAATCTGTGCTGTCTACCTTTGGACTCCTCTCCACTAGAAAAGTATCGTGTTTATTCACCCTATACCTTACGATTTATTAAGGGATTCATAATCCCTTATGATTTTAGAAACCTCTGTAAGGTCACCCCTCAGCCTTTGATGCACCAGTGAATGCGGCCCCAGCCTGTTAAGCCTTTCCCTGTACCTCAAACCCTCCAATCCCAACAACATCCTTGTCAATCTTTCTGAAACATTTTAAGTTTGACAACATCTTTCCAATAACAGGGAGACCAGAATTGAACGCATTTATCCAAATTAAACTCCATCTGCCACTCTTAAGCCCATTGGCCCAACGGCCCATCTGATCAAGATCCCATTGTAATCTGCCATAACCTTCTTCACCCTCCAGCCCTTCGGTACTTCACCTGCGTTTGGAGATGACACAAGATTTTCTATTAGGGGCCGTGCAATTTCCTCCCCAGAAGTGCCTCCAATGATTTGGGATAGTATTGATCAGATGCTACCTTTATGTTTTCTAAGACCCCGAGCTCGTCTTCTTTTGTCATGTGAACTGTTATCAAACATCAATTTTTATTTCCCTGAGATATCAAAAACCCATGTGTTTCTCAACAAATGCAACGGATGCAAAATATTCATTTAATATCTGTCCCACCTCCTCAACTTCAATGCAAATAAAACCTCACTGATTAAAAGAGGGGACTCCTCTCTCTCAATTGCTCTCTTGCTCTTAATGGATTTGTAGAATATTTTTTAAAGAAAATCTTTAACCTTATCTGGGAATGGTATTTCATCCCATCCTGGCCTTCCCGACTTGCTCCTTAAGATTACTAATATATGCTTTAAACTCGTCAAGAGATTCAGTTGATCCCAATTGTCTGTATCTAACATGTGATTCCTTCTTTATTCTTGACAACAACTTGAATTACTGTGTTCATCCATTGTTTCCTAATCTTACCAGCCTTGCCTTTCACTCTAACAGGAACATTTTGCTCCTGAACTCTCATTATTACACGAATGAAGGGCTCCCACTTGTGAACAGTTTATTCCAATCAACTTTTCAAAGTTCAGTTTTATATTCTTAAAATGTGTCTTGCTCCAATTAAGAGCTTTAACTTTTGTGTTGGACTTATCCATTTGCATAACTGTTTTAACACTGATAGTATCATGATCACTCGTGCCAAAGTGTTCCCCTACTAACACTTCAGTCACTTGCCTTGCTTTATTTCCAAAAAGCTGCTGCAGTAGCTCAGTGTTTCACACTGTTGCCTCAAAGTAGGAGAGACCCACGTTTGATCCTCCCCTGCAGTGACGGAGCTTCCTTGGGTTTGCACATGCTCCCAGTGTCTGTGTGGGTTTCCTCCAGATGCTCTGGTTCTCTTCCACAATCCAAAGATGTGCAAGTTAGGTTGGTTGGCCATTGTAACACAGAGTCCAGGGATGTGCAGATTAGGTTGGTTGGCCATTACACCATACTATCCAGGAATGTGCAGATTAGGTGTGCTACCCGATGGGAAATAAAGGATAGGGGTATTGGTCCAGGTGGGATCCTCTTCCAAGGTTTAGTGTGGATTTGTGAGGCTG